>NC_087085.1:0-2400000 GCF_036172545.1 Culicoides brevitarsis
GCGTGTTTTTCGAAAGAATTGAAGTTTATGTGAGTTTTTACTGTTTTTCAGGGTAATTCATGTTCAAATTGTAACGCAATGCTCATTTTAATCGATTAATTTCTTTATAACACAACTTAGAGCACGATATTTGTTGCAAATAGGAAGCGTAGATCATATTCCATAAACACTCGGTTTAAGGTTGTATAGAAAATATAAGGTAATTAATCTCATTTCACGTATTTAACGTTAAAATTTTGTTGTTTTGTAGTTAAACATTCACCCTACGTGCTTGAGAATTTTTTACTTTAGAACAGAAAACGTCTCAAAACTCGTTCAGTTGAATTTTAATCGTCATTGCATTCAGATGCAAAACAAAAATCGCAAATAATGGATAAACAAGTCATTATACTCTTACTTCTTCTGCTGTTTATTTCAAAAAGCACTTCATACAATATCTTAGATGAAATGGTTACAAGCATTTCGAAAGACTTTACTAAAGCGTGGGTGACAAATTATTCAGTGCATCGTCCTTTAACATCTTACAACTACATCATTATCGGCGCGGGACCTGCTGGATGTGTTATTGCCAATCGATTAACGGAGAATCCGAATATAACTGTGTTACTTCTTGAATCAGGAAAGCCTGAAATTCCTCTTTTAACCGACATTCCGATGTCTGTACCAAATTTACAAGCAACAAGTTTCAATTTTAATTACACTCTGTCAGCGAAACAGACAAAAGGATGTCTTGCAATGAACGATCAACAATGTATGTGGCCTCACGGAAAAGGATTGGGAGGATCTACGTTAATTAACTACATGATCTACACTCGAGGCAATCGTCGAGATTATGATTCATGGGCAAACATGGGAAATACGGGATGGAGTTACGACGAAATTCGACCGTTATTTGAGAAAATTGAAGAAACGAATGTAAGAGGAGTTGAAAATAAAAGTAATGGAAGTGTTTCTGTTGAAGATGTGCCTTTTCGAACGAACATTTCAAAAGCTTTTGTTCAAGGAGCAAAAGAAATCGGATATAAATACGTAAATTATAACGGAAATGAACAAATGGGAGTTTCGTATTTGCAACAAACGACTAAAAATGGATGGAGAATAACCTCAACTAAAGCATATTTAGATAAAATTCGAAATCGCCCGAATTTACACATTTTAACTGAAGCATGGGCAACAAAAATTGTAATTGACGAAAAGGAACAGCGAGCAACAGGAGTTCATTACACAAAAAATGGTCGATTGCAAAAAGTTAAAGCGACTCGTGAAATTATTCTTTCTGCGGGAGCTTTTGAATCGCCAAAATTGCTAATGTTATCAGGAATTGGCCCGTTAGAGGAATTAGAAAAGTTGAAAATTCATCCTTTAAAAAACTTACCGGTTGGAAAAACGCTATATGAACATGTTGGAGTGTTAGGACCTATTTACATCATAGAGAATTCAACTGATAGTTTGACAAATATCGATTCTGTTGCGAATATTCCTTCAATTATTAAATGGATGCTTGGGCATGGACCTCTTACATCAAATGGAATCGAGTCACTTCTTTATATGAAGACAAAGTATTCAAAAGAAAACGATCCAATGTATCCAGATATGGAAATTATGCAAAGTTTAACGAGTTTGGCATTCGATAAAGGACCCGGAACAAGAAGAGGATTGAATTTAAGAGACGATTTTTATGAAGAAATCATCAAACCAATTGAAGATTTGAGAACTTTTCAATATGTACCTCTACTTTTACAACCAAGAACGAAAGGATCATTAACTTTAAAGTCAACGAATTCCTTTCATCGTCCCATTTTCAACTATACTTTCTTCGCTGAAGATGACGATGTAAACGCTCTCGTCGAAGGAATGAAAGAAGCAATGAAAATTACCAACTCAAAAGCCTTTGATGCACTCAAACCGAGACTTTATTCTCCGAAATTGCCTTTTTGCCCGGATATTGAACCAAAAAGTGATCAATATTGGAAATGTTATGTACGACATTTCACTGCGACATTACATCATCAAGTTGGAACAACTCGAATGGGACCTTTCGGAGACAAAGAAGCTGTTGTCGATGAGAGATTACGTGTTCATGGATTTAAAAATTTGAGAGTTGCTGATATTGGGATCATTCCAAAGCCTCCAACGGGACATACAACGTCTTACAGTTATGTAATCGGCGAAAAAGCGGCACAAATGTTGATTGAAGATGCCAAAACGGAGGAAAATATCGTCAGAAAAAGACGAGAACTCAACACGAGAAAATATTTTGATTGGCAAAAAAATCCGGATTTGTCGAGTGAAGAAAGTTCAGAGCTCGACAGTGACGAAACGGAAAGAAAGCAAAATTTGACACTCATGGATATCATTCTCGCTACAACAAGTCCTAAAACTACAACTGTTCGTGTCAGAAATGATGTTTCAACGCTTTTGAGACCTCTTCACGATCGTCGCGTACAAAGGTTGGAGAAAATTGACGGACATCATCATCGACATCACAAACATCATCGAGTCAAATCACATCATGTCATGACATTTGCGGATTCCATAAACGATGATGCGCATTTGAATGTCTCACACACAGCAGCATTTTTTGAACAATTTCCAACAGCTGAAGAAGACCATATAAAAATCGTAAAATCCGACAATTTAACGCAATATGGCAAAGGTCAAAATAAACCAAAAATTATTACAGAAAAATTACATGACACAAACATTACGGACTTTGACGAAAAAATGACAAGAACCACAGAGAAAATGGAAGAATTTGTCGTTGTAAGTGTTGGAAAAGAGGAAAAAGAGAATTTGACGAAAAATCATACAAAAGTTGAAAATAACTTTGAAAAAGAAAATATTCGTAAAAAACGTCAAACGATTGATTTACAAACGATTCAAAATTTAGAACAAGCGTTGGGATATGCTCGAGTCGCTATGGAACAATGGCAACGTGTAACTGACAAAGTAAGACAAACTCGAATCTATTTCAGAGACTTATTTGGATTGCCTGATTTGGATTCAATAACAGTTCCTCCAACAACCCAACGTAAAAGACGAGAAACTAACAAAAAATTACCCAAAGATGAAGAAAGTGAAAAACTCAAGAAGCAAACAATCGATTTTTTACACACAGAAAGGCACGAAAACGACAAAGAAAAGGAAATTTCCTTCAAAAAAGTCAAAAAACAATAAATGTTCTTACCAAAACTCTCCATCATGCTGCGTTCGTGAAGCTAAAAGTTCTTTATCTCGATCACTCAAGGCATTCCATTCCCAACTTCGTTCTGACCATGGACCAACCCAAACGCCTCCATATTCTCCGCCTGCCCATGGGCTTCTTAGTCTTACGAGATTCGTTTCTTGCCCGATACTGCTTTGAGGAGCATCTGACGAGACAGTTCGCACACGTGCTAATCCCGTTACGCAATACGGATGTTCAGTCAATAAACCAGATCGTCTTCTTTTGGTATCTTTTTCCTGTTGACATTGATTAAAATTGAAAATAAAATCATTAAAATTTGAAAAAAATTACTAACATTTCCTGTAATTGCTAAAAGTAAAGTTGAACGAGGAACAGCGCCTCCTAATAATGGCCCGCTTGGCGGAACACTTTGAACAACGGCGCCTGTCAAATCTTGCAATGCTCTTCCGATGTTTCCGTATTTTAGAAATCCATATCCTCCGTATAATCTAATACACAAAAAATAAGATAAATTTCAACAAAAAAAAAAAAAAAAATAAATAAATAAATAAAAACTTTAACCTTTTTTTTTTAAATTAAATTGAATTTTCAATTTTAATTATAAAAAATAAATAAAGAAATAATAAAAAATCAAATACTTTAAAAAAATTTAATTAAATTATAATTTTTAGTAGTTGGATAAATTTTTTAACCAATTTATCGTTTAAATTTTTTTTTTAAAAGTGCTTACTTGGCATATGCTTTTTCTAACAATGCTGCCCAAAAAATATCTGGCTGAGAGCAATGCATGTGTGCTGGTCGATCTCCTCTCGTAGGCAATAAATCATCTATCCTTACTTCAACCCATTTGCCCCATTGCCAAAAACGGAATCTGCAATAATTGCAAGAAGATTAAAATTAAACAAAAAATGTTCAAATTTCAAACAATATTTTTTCATTTAACATGCACATCACACGAACAGTACGACACACGACAAATTGTAAATTAATGTCAATTGTATGTACTATTTAAAAAAAAACGTATCGTTGCCGGTAAGTGTTTCTATCATCATCATTTAAAGTCGATAGTTCATCGGTGACTGTGAAGCGTTCAAGACGTTGTCTTCTCACAATTTATAAAAAAAAAAGAAAAAAAGTGAATGGAGAAAAAAGTGTACAAAGTGTAAATAATGGACAAAAAAGGTTATAACTTATAAAATGCCCCGATATCATAGTTACCAAAGACTTCAATCAACTGGAGATGATCTCCTTAACGAAGATGATAACCGCACACGGAAGCCACAAAATCGAGAATTTATTCATAATCGATCGTTTTTGCTTGGAATTTTTATAGGATTGACATTTGCGATTGTTACATTCTTTGTGCTCGTACTTTCCATCACAAGTAGCAATTATTCGAACACGTCAGAATTTGAATACTATCGCAATAGCGCAAGGTAATTGTCATCACTTTTCATTTTAATTAATTCAAAATTGCACATTGACAGCTCGTTAGTAGATACAGTAGCTAAATATGCAAAAATTAAATTTAATTTTGGCATTAAAATTCATTTGATTAAAATGATGGCTAAATTAAGAAATTTTTAAACAAAATATTTATTTATTATGTTTATTTGTTTTTGTTTCTTAATGAAAAAATATTTATTTTCATAACGTGAAGAGGTCATTGCGATCTATGCGCTTTTGAGTAAACTTTGCGTAATTAATTGAAGATTCGTATATAAAACACATTAAACTTTATTGGTACATTGTACAAATTTGTAAAAAAAAATTTAAATAGTTATTGCAAGAAACTTGTTTTCATCGTTAACGCGCCTTTATGACAAAATATTTGTCATTTTTATTTTTGCAGTTTCACGGAACAAGATTCCATGAATATGATAAATTTGAATGAGAAGGTTCGCATACTTTGCATGATATACACTTACGAACAAAATTTTAAGGAAAAAGCGTATTTGGTGAAACGAACATGGGGAAAACGGTGCAATAATTTGCTTTTTATGTCGAATATGACAGGTAAGTGTAATACATTTTGATGTTTTTAATTGAAATTTACAAGATTTTGTTGGAGATCCGAACAATTTGATCGACATCACAGTCTTGAATGTCACGGAATCGAGAGATACGTTATGGAAAAAGACAAAATTGAGCTTTCAACATGCCTATGAACATCATCTCAAGGACTATGATTGGTTTTTAAAAGCTGATGATGATACGTGAGTTGATTTTACGTTCACAAAGCATTTTTTTTTTTTAATGAAATTTCGACTTGCAGTGCACAATAAGCAAACCATTTTTAAATTTTTTACAATTTGTGTTCAAAAATTAAAATTTTTCATAAATTTTGTTTTTCAAAAAATTAAAGATTTTCAAATAATTGAGTTTTTACTTCTCAATTTTCAGATATGTCATCATGGAAAACCTTCGTTACTATTTATATCAATATCCAACGGAATTACCTTTGTTATTTGGTTATCAATTTAGGAGAAATTTCATGTCAGGCGGAGCAGGATACATTTTATCGCGAGAAGCTGTGCGGATTTTCAATGAAAAGGCACTTAAGGATAAGGAAAAATGTTCACAAAGCGATGATGGCGCAGAAGATGCTGAAATGGCGAGCTGTTTGTCAGCTTTTAATGTAACTTTTGGCGATACGAGAGACGAATTCCTGAAAGAAAGGTTCTTTCCTCTCGATTTAGACTTTTTGTTGAATGAGGAGTTCACGGATAAAGACTTTTGGTACTATACTGATGCACAATATGTACATAATGAAACGGTAAAACATTTTTAAAAAAATAGATTTTTATCAAATTTATGAGAATTTTTGTTTTAGGGACTTGAATGTTGCTCAAATACTGCAATTGCTTTTCATTACGAAAGTCCCGTTCACATGTTAGTATTTGAATATTTGTTGTATCATATGAAAAAAAATCAAATACAACTCAAAATACCTGATCTCCCAAAGAAATTTTCAGTTGACGATACGAAAATCATGTTTCCAAGGAAAAATATTGGGCTTTATCAAAAGAATTCAAGTCAAATAACTGCCAATAACCAAATCAAACAAAATGTGATAAATTTAAAATAAAATATCCAAAGTATGCAATAAACATTCTTAATTCTGTCGTAAAATGCAAAAACGGCGTACTTACTTGAACATTCCGCAATATCCGTTTGCTGTATCAAAAGTTTGTTCGGGCGGCGCAACTCTTTCCAACAATCGAGGCATTTGACTTAAACATCCCAAAGCAGCTACGAGACTTGGATCTCCCGGACCTACAGGTTCAGGCAATTCTCGTGCACTTAAAGCGCATCCTGAAGGCGTTACTCGAAATTGAGGTCTTGCACACATGTCCTAAAAACAAACAAAATAAAATGGAAATTAAAAAAAAAAAAATGCAAAAAATCAATGCAAAAAGAGGAAATTTAAAAAAAAATGTTTTACATGAGGTCTCATCCATACAATATTCTTCTTTCGTGATAACGTTCGTGTCGTTGGCGGAAACTCTAAGTCTTCGTATAAACCACCCGGCGTGCGTGCAACTAACCCATTGAGCGTTCTCCCATTTAGAATAGAGCCATTCGATGTGTGATTTGACGTGTGAAAGACTTCCGAAGATCTCGGGCGAGATAACGTTGATTGATGATCTTGTGTGGGAATCCAATGGTGTCTTTGCATCGTCGGAAAGCCATCTGAAATGCAAGCAAAATAAATAATTACATCTTTCTTCGTCATCATTCTCGGTGTTTGCATAATTTAATTGGTTTTCAACGTCGAAGCATTAAATTACATTCACGCATGCGAACTTCCTTATCATTCATTGCGGAACAAGACATTTTTTTAATTGTCAATTGTCATCACTGCACACAAAAATTCTGAGAAAGTAGACATTTCAACAAAAAAATTACTCAAGAAGAACCGTTTCTACTTTGAACGAGTATTAAAAGAGATGCATGTCTCGCTGTTAAATTGTAGCGCAAAAAATTGTAACGCGCATTAAGCATAAAGTGAGAAAAAAAATTAATCCAAAGTTTAATGAACTTGAACTGCTGTTAAATAATAATAATAATATCATAATGAACTGGTAACGATCGTCAAACAAAAAAAAAAGTGTTTTGCGTAAAAATCATTCATCACGTTCATTTATCAACGAACAGTAATAAAAAATGATACAAGTGCAAAAAACTCGCGTTCAATGAGAACAATAAAAAATAGATCAGTTAAATCACGCTTCAAATCAGAAAATGAAACGAATTAGAATGTTTTCATTTCCGACTTGCTCAATTCCAACGATGGAGGCACAGCTATCAATCAAAACATCAACTCAACAATCAAAATCTTTGTCATGAATCGTGTGAAAATTATAAATCCACATATTTCATTACACCGAAAGGTAGTTTCTTCAGAACTTTCAAAAAAGTAAAAAAAAATGTATTGAGGCGTGTGACTTATGAGGTTAGATTTGCAAAAAAAAAAAAACAAAAGAAAATTTATTCCCTTGACAATAAAAGTGCATGCACCTGAATCACGTGTATCACCTTGGCCTACAAACACGCACGTCAACTCATTTTATCAGACATCCATTATTATTCTGTGTAATAATGCAGCAAATGTGTGTTAGCAAGTCATCATTATTATTTATTATAACATATTCATAATGGAAGTAAGTGAAACTTGTTTGGTTTGTATGATAGGATTGAAAATGTGAAGTTAAAAATATATTAAAAAAGTATTGAAAAACTACCAAGTTTGGTTCGAAAAAGGTGTTAATGACGAATTAGCATTTTTTAAATTATTTTTCTTCTAAATTGGTCTTAATTTTTTTTATAATTATATATATATATATATTTTTTTTTTGAAGAAAATCTTTAATATTTTTATGATTTTATGAATCTACTAACAGACAGACTTTAAAACAACAAAAACACATTTTTCCAAGAAAAAAAAATAATTTGTTATTTACAATGATACGAAAACAATAACAAACCATCATCAAAGAATAGAGGCACTAAAATTAAATGCATATGGGCTTGTAATTTTCCCTTCGTACTCACACAATTCAATAGAAAACTGAAAAAAAAACACACGAGCCTCTCATTTGTCGAGTCTATTATCATTAATTTTATGAGAATGAGCGGAAACTTGCATTTTTTTCCTTTTCTTCAACCGCATACATATTTAAATCTAATGATCATGATGGAAATTAAGAAAAAAATAATTCAATTTGAGAATCGACATTGTCATATTGACACACATTTCTTCAACATGAAGTTGGCAAAAAATGTGACCAAACACAAAAAATGCAATTGTATGAATAAATTCTTAAAAAAAAATTTGCAAACACACATACGTAATAAAGAGCAAAACCACAAATGAGAGTTTTTATTTCAAATGTCAATTATTTGAGGAATTTCTTCGCAAAAACAGTTTGTAAAAAAGGGAAATGATCCGGATTAAAGTAATAAAAAAAGTTCAGAAAAAATGACCTATATAACAAAGTTTTATCATTATTCATTATTATTATAACGAACAATCTACTTCATTGAGAAACACACGTTGTGATCTTTTTCTCACATGTAGGTAAATTTAGCATAAAATCCAAATTGAATAGCAAAGAAAACGATGCTAGAAGCTAAATATCTCAGATATAATTTGAATATCTCTCATCATACGTTTTCGTTTTCATTTTTTTACAACTTGTTACAAATAGTAATCTATTTACGAGCAACGAGAGGAAATGAAGCCGCCTGAGAAGCTGATTCAGAAAATAATGTGTGTTTTTAATAAACTTTCAATGAAAATAACTGTTTTTTTTATTGCTTTTGAACAAGTAAATCAACGCAATAAACAATATGGAAAATAAATGTACATACTAACACACATATTCTCAATATGGGGAGCAACATCTTTAAGTGCACTCGGTACAATACTTGAATGTTGTTTGCTCAGGGACGTGCTTGAATCATTTCTCGCATCTCTCATGGGAATTGTGAAACGATAAGTGCATTCCATCCCTGCAATTACTTATCATGTGAAACAGAAAAAGTTGTAGGTATTTTCTTCATTATTAAGCAGAAAAGACTCTTTTTAGAACACAAACTGCAACATGTATGTTTGTCTAATTGTCTATGCCAGAAATACCTACAAGAAAACAAGCAAAGCGAGTGTGTTGAACTTGATTTGCGAAACACACCCAGATATCGAAAAAAAAAATGTTGAAGGCAAAAATAATCGCAAATCACTTAATAATTATTTCAACTGTCAGAAGTCATATTCACGCCTGCAAATCATAAACAAATTAACTGAGTACACGTTTTTTCTCTCTCGCATCGATCGATAAATCAATGAACAAAACAAATTTTTCATGCACATCTAATAAGACAAACAAAAAAGATTCAATTTAATTTGTAACTCATTGATCGAAGACTTTCAATTGGTGTTTTATTAAGTACTTATGTATCACGTTACATGCGTGACTTCGGTCTTTAATTCATTTTTCTATAACTTCTTTTGTTTTTTCGAGAAGAGGAAGAAAATAGTGGTATCCGTTGTTATTCAAAAAAAAAAAAAAAAAAAAAAAAAATAAAATAAAAAAAATAAATAAATAAAACAAAACAAAAAACACTTGAATCAAGTTAAATTTCATGCTAATTCACTTCCTGTCACTCAATATCGTCTCTTCATGTCTCGATGGTCTTCAGTTATTTTTTATATTGTTTTTCATTTCACTAATTATTGTTATCGGCGAGTATCGGACACTCACAAAAGATGTAATGTGATTCGAAAATCGCACGAGCACGCGTTTCTGTAATGTATCTATCTCATCTTTTTACGTCATAAACGTGCCAGATGATTGCCTTTGAGAAATATGTAATTATTTTGTTTTATTTTGTTGCATAAATTGTGGGAGAGATATGAATAACAGTTTATTGGTATGGTTTAGTTTTTTTTTAATAATTACAACAACAAGTAGACTAAATTTTTCTCATAATTTAAGAAAAATTTGCATGCAAAGCATTCTCAATACAAAAAAAAAAGGAAAAAGTTGGAGAATCAAGGTTAAAATTTTTTTCTCACTTTTGTTGGAAACAGCAAAATAATGAATATAATATCATATCTCTTGATTAAATTGAACAGTAGTATTGCATTTATTTATCACTTTTTTTCTCTTGTAACAAACACCTTTTTATTAATAGCAATTTTGTTATCAATCCATTATTATCACATCATTATTTTATTTTGCTTCTTGTTTATTTATTAAATTTTTACTTCTTATCTTTTGAGGCGAATTCTAGAAGTACAGTGAAGTTTCTTAATTTGGATTTTCAAATATTAGCAATTATATTTTATTCAAAAAGAAAAAAATTGAAAAAAATAATAAATCTTGGGATAATTTTTTTCCCTTATTATTTATATAAATATTATATATTTGCCTTATTCATTTTTTTTTCTTAAATTATATATATAATATGTATATTATATTCTTATCAAATATAATTTGTATGTAATATGTTTTTTCATACTTAGAGCATAAATAAAAGTTAAATACTTTCACTAATTTTTTTTTTATCAATTTACGGTCTTTTTTTGATATTTAGCATAAATAAAAATATATATAAAAATTATTATTATATTCATATATTTTTAGAATATTTTTTCTTCAACCTAAAAAAAATATAAATATTGAATATAAATTCATTTTATTTAAAAAATATTTGAATTAAAACGATAATCTAGATTAAGAGACTTAACATCAACAGAAATGTTACATTTGTCTTCAGTTCAACTGGTACACAAAAGTCTTTTATCGCGCTCTTCCTGTATAACCTACAATACTTTTCGCTCGCCTCACACTGTTCAGCTTCAACAACGACACATAAATATTATTTATGACACTGCGCTTCCGTGTAAACTAGGTAAAGAATGTAAAAAATACAATAAAATAATTATCATAAAATATGTGCCAGAAGGGACTGCATTTTTCGTGTTTAATATCTCAAAATAATAAATAACAAAAAAATAAAGTTGTAAAATAAACAAATAAAGTATTCTAACAATAATATCTTGATTCTAAGCACCATCGTATGACAAACAGAAAAATGCACGTTTTGTCGGCGATTTATATATTGTTGTACGTGATTCTTGAAGGTAACAATTTATATCCGATTAGTGCTACGTCGTACTGATAGACTAAAACGAAAGAAAGGAAGATCTAATATACAAGAGATAATGGATGACTGCAACGTGCACGCAATTCTTTGAATAAGGTTCGTTGCTTGTTGTCGTGTTTATGTCTTTTGTGTATTCCTCAATTACTTATAAAAATTTACTTTTTTTCAAGTTTGGACTGAACGGAATTTTAATTAATTATTGTTTTGACTAATTGAATTTCGAGGAATTTTAGGAAATGTTTTTATAAAATTTACGCCTACCACGAATGAAGATCGCTTGCATGATATTGTTACTTCAATTTAAACATGTCAGCATGATAAACCAATTGAAATTATAATATATTAATATATTACTTGACTTATATATAAGTCAATTTCCGTATCGCTTTGCACACATAGGGAGATAAAGATAAAGTTGTTGCCTAAACGCACGCGGGACTGAAATAAGGAGTAATAATAAAACGCGAGACGTAAATCAAAAATGAATTAAACATCGTAATAACATTTAAATGGGGAAAAAAGTAAAAAGAAGAGGAGCAGAAATAAATTACGTGTTAAAATATAATAGTCATTCAGTGATTATCGCGAGTGATAATAAATTGGTTGACTCGCCTCCGGGCAAAAAGTTGTTCACATATCATAAGTTACTTAATATGCGTCTGTTTTACATCTCGAATTTGTGTTTAGACTCATGTTACAAAGTTTTACATTCGTAACATTGTTGTCGTTTGTTATTTTTTGACAGTTTTTGAGAATAAAATCATTTCCTTTGTTGATTTTATATATCGAAAAAAAAATTAAATTAAATTAAATTAAAATTTAATTTAAAATATCGAAAAATTCTTCCGTTGTAATAAAAATCAGAAAGATGAGAAGTTTATAAATCGGAGTCATTTCCTCCGTTCTCTTAACACATCATCTATCAATGACAATCATTTTTAATGAATATTTTGACCTAAATCACATCTCGTTGCTTCCTTTTCAAATTTTTAAAGCATTCTCTCACTCGTATACGCAACCTGATCGCATACAAACATTTTGTTGAAGTATCATTAAAATGTAGTTTTTTCATCTACTGAATGAATGCGAAATACTGAATAAGGTTAAAGATATTTTAATTCATGTTAACTCATCCCGCCGTTAATCTACGTCGATCGTCGAGTCGCCACAAACTGTCCAAACAGCGAACATGATGTTTTTATTATTATTATCAAACGAGAAACGACGATGCATAAGCAATTAACTTTTCTCTGTCTAAACAAATATTATAAATGAAATGTATTTGGTATTGGATGTTGAACGTGTTTCGCACATAAAAGGTTTATCTGTCTAAAATTGAATTAAAATTGAAAAGCACTGGGGGAAAAAATGGAAGTTAAAGTAGCGGTTATTCTTGTATTTTTCTGCATTTGTCATCGTCGTGTGTGATTATTGACACACGTTATTGGGACCAAATCTAGGTCAAGTTACGATGAAAGTACATTTCATTCAAATTTTCGCAACGACTCTGTGCAATTCTCGCCCATTTTTTTCTCAATATTATAACCTCTTTAATCAAATTTCGATTATAGAGTCTCAATTTGCTTGAATTTCCTTCGAGAACGAACACAACACTTATATCAACCTAAATTTATAAATATTTTTTTCATTTGTTTTCGAATCTCAATATCCATTCCATATGGGCTCATATTTTAGTTGAATTGAAGACGTTATGGGGTTCCATGTTTGTTAGGAATCTATTAGGTTCCTTGTGATATGCTAAATTACAAGGAAGTCGCAACAGAATTCAATAGAACCTGACTAATTATAATCAAAATTTAACCGTTTTCGGTAGAATTCAATTCCTTCTACGGCTCGAGACGGGCGTTATCTTCATTGAATATTAAATAATATCGAAGAGAATTGTAATCCGTAAAAGGTTTGGGCACATTTGTATCAAGAAAATTCTTTGTGTTTCGCATAAAATAATAATAAAAGTAATCAATTCATGTAGAAGCTAAGCAGTAGTAATAATAATAATCATCATCATCAAGTAAATAGATATTAATTTAAAAAATAATAATAAGTTGCTCACGATGTGTCTGTCTCTGATAAATTTTTACGATAAAAATGTAAGTCTAGCTGATTTCATGAAATTATTTTTCATTCTTTTTCATTTTAGATTGCCGACTTTATAATTAAATGCAAACTGCTTCATCAACAGAAGCTACAAATTTGGTCACACAGTAAATTTTGGTTTGTTGTCACCTTGTCTGATTCTCTTTCTTCGCCAATCAACATTTCAACGAATCTAAAGTAGGTTAAAAATGAGAAAAAAACACCTTTTTCAAATTTTGATCAAAAGTCATAAATTTAAATGCCCACATACATGGAAATTGCGCTGCGTAAATTAGAGCTTGCACAAGAATATGGGCAAGCGCTTACATAAATTAGAATTAAATCGTTATATAATAAGCAAGGAAAACAATGTGTTCGAGAATTAAATGAGCAACATTAAAATTTCATTAAAACATTAAAACAACAAACAATCATTATTATTTCTATTATTATTATTATTATTTTTACACAAAAGAGCGCGGAGAAGAAGAAGAATAGTGTAGAAAGGTCCTCATCTTCTACTTCTTTAATGTGAAAAACATGTTTCTAAATTTAATAATCGCGATCGAGAGCACTTTTTTCGTTCACTTTAAACTTGAGAAGCGAGAGAAAAAAATTAATTTCTTATCAATATAATATTATTCAGGTAATTAAACTCATGAACTCCCGTCATATTCCTTTATTTTTATTGTGAAAAAAATATCAACAACAACACATGTTTCATGTTGTTTTATTAAGAACATTTTTTTCAAGAGAAAATGTTACGATGTTACGTAAATATATTAAGTAAAGAACAGAACAAAGATACCGCAATGCTATTTTTCCACGAGTGATTTAGAAGGTAGGTACACGTGCATGTAAAAACGTAAATGAAATGAAATGAAATGTATCGAAACGACAAAAAAATGGTGTTTATAAATACCAAGCATATCTGAGAAAATTGACAATTTAGTAGCAAGTAGCATAGCAATACATTCCTCCAATTTTTTTTCCCATTCTTCATTATAAAATTATTGATCTTTATACGAAAAAAAGAAGATGTAAGAACATGTTTACTTGCTCTTTACTTCTTTACGTTAAAAAAAACAGAAGTTCAGGCAAATAATTTGAGTTGTTGAAGGTTTAATCAAATATTTACATCTCTTTTTAAGGTTTGTTCGAATACTTTGAATTATCACGTACACATTGAGAGTTAATGACAAATTCTAAGGTTCATCAAACATTTCAAACAGCAGTAACATTTTTTATTTTATCTCTATTTTGTATGGGATTTCACGTGTGTTCAGCATGTCATGTAAAAAATGTACTGGTTTTATTAAAATTAAAAAAAAAAAACAAAATGTAAAAGAATCACAAAAACATGTAACTCTCGCAGGTACACACAGCCTCCATTGCATAATAAGTACACGAACAAATGACAACAAAAATATGGAAAAAGGAGTTGATCTGAGCGCATTTTTTTAGTTTTACGATCAAATTATTTGACACTATTGAAAATTGGAAGATCTATATATTAATATAAAAAAACAATTATTTTAAAATATTTTCTTAAAAAAATAATAAATTTTAAAAATTTATTTATATAACAAATTCTTTCCAATTTCATTTTACCTTTAAAATTATTTATAGAGTATATAGAAAATATATTTTTTGGATTTAAATGGATTCAAAAAATAAAATCTTTGATTCTTAAATTTTTCTTTTGGAATTCTTTCAGACAGACATAAAAAAAACGTAAAAGAACACTTAAATAAAAAGTGTAACCGTGTAGTTTTTTTTTATAATAACTTGTCCGATTATGTGTGAGGCATTTATAGTCAAGTCGTTTTTGTTTTTCTCATTCAGTTACGTTTACTGCAAAACGAGTCAGAATGAAGACAAATAAAAATTAAATGACTGACACTGAATGATGTTTTATTCGTTGCTTCATAAACATATTTTCAAATCTTTCAACAACATTTTAACTTCTTGTACATATTTTGATTATTATTTAATGTGTTTTTAAATGAAGTAATAATAAGTAAGTTTTAACATCCCGCGTCAATTCGAAAATCAATAAATTTTTCGAAGCGGCGCGATAATCTCAAAGGAGATTTCTCTGTTTTTCGTCAGATAACAATTAAAAAATCACGTCAGTTTCTGTCTTGCATCCGATGTAATTCGATTTAGAAATGGTTGGAAACTTTCTTCTGACCAAAATATTGTCATTAATATCGATTTGTCTTAATCAAAACCACAAATATAGAAAGTTATGCGGAACATAAGAGCTTCTTTTATGGCGAATTAATGAAGTGTTGGTTCATAGAAATAAGGATTTGCACGAAAAAAAACGTAAAATAATATCGCTCACGTCTTAGCTTCGTCGGTTAGAATTTCCTGATTGATTACATTAATGTTTTACTATATTTGGATTATTTATTAATACATTTCTTTTTCACATACGCACAAACGTTGGTAAAGACTTCATTTGCTGACTGCGTGTTTAACAACTTAAAATGACCCAAATAGACCAATGAGTCTTGTAAAATCAATATAACAACAAGTAGATTAACTTCGTTAACCAAACATGAATCTAAATTCAACAGAACAAACTTGGCTAACGAAGAAACTTTGTTGCGTTGTTTTGCTGATTTCACTTGTTATTCGAAGAAGTGCAACATTGTTAACAGCAGAGAGAAAATGTCTAACTGGTCTCCTTCGAATAAATCAAAACATTTAATTCCTAATCGATTATTGGATCACGTACTTCCAACAACATGTGTTTCGATATTTTTTGTACACACACGAAATCAACTTTAAATTAAACATAATTTACTTATGCAGTCCATTATAAAAGTATAAAATGTTTAACGTACTAAGATTAAAATTTAAGTAAATGTTTTGTGCTTTGTAATTTTCCATAATTGATTATTATGTTAGAATCCCTTCTCTCTCCGTTTGTAGTAATAATGTTCAAAAACAGATAGATGCCATCTGACCCGGACTTCTTATTACTATTTTTTTCATCATTATGATTCGCATAAACTTTATATAAAAGTACATTTAATGCGGGAATCGTAAACAATATTCTCTTCAATCATAAATTATTGTATTATTTTCTGTGCGCGCAGACCATATAATGAAGCATGAGAGAATTGATTTGTCTTTTGTACTTCCAACAAGTCTCCTCGCCAGAATTTTCTATTCTATTGTTTTTAACTCAAATAAAAACTGCATCTAAGGTAATTTCACACGCTTTTTTTTATTACTACATACTACAAAAAGTCATTACTTCGCTTATGGTGCATATCAATACAATTTTTTTTATTTTGTTCGCTGAATCATTTATCTTCTGAAACAGATCAAAATCTGACTAATGACACATTTTCATTTGCAGAGACTTTTGAAGTTTTCAACGAACTTAATGACGAATTTATTATTTTTTATGGAGTTATGATGTCTTAAGATGCAAAACCTGATGGTTTTTCTCAATTGGGCGCTTAAGCAAAATATTTTTAATCAGGTAAATTTTTTCGAAGTTTTTTTGTGTTTTTTTTTATATTTCAATATTTTTTAATTGAAAATCAATAAAATACAATAATGGTATCAATATCCAACAAAATAAGTAATTAACATGAAACGATTATACTTAAGTTACAAACAACATTTTATAAATTTTCGATGAATGAATCCGGTGCAAAGCTCGTCAGGAACTCATGAACAAAAATTTCTACTGCGTGTGTCATTAGTTAATGACAAAATCATTTATATTTATTATTAACTTTAAACAATTACTACAAGTTTTCTCGCCATACACATACAATAATTGCATCGATATAGGTTGCGACCATTTCGCACGACTAAGAAGTTACACTTTTTCACGTTATTTTATTGTGTAAATACAAGCGAGACACGACACATAGCGACTTCCTTCATATGTTGTAGATTTAAATCTTCTCTTGTCTGATGATTGTTTGTTACCTGTTGTTCACTCTGCTGTACCATGCTTATTATTTCGCAATAAACTTGGTCAGAAAAAGGTTCAAACACACGATTTTCAGTCTTTGACGATAATAGTCGTCATTACTTAATACTTTATATACGCAGTTTTCCTATTTGACTATTAGCCTACTCTTCCACAGATATTGATCTCTCTTTCGCTGAATGTGTTTCAATCATAGCATAATAATTTATCTTTTACAGACCATTTACCCTCTCTCTCTCTTTTCGTAAAACTTTGCGTAATCCTTAATTGAATTGCAGATCTCTCAAAATTTGTCAAAGTTCACATGCATTGGGAAATAGGTTTAATAATAATTATAAATAACTGCAACGCCTTTGAAACTGTCCCACTCACTACGCACAAAAATTATCAAATTATTATATTAAAATGCATGAAACTCATTGCAAATCAATTATTAATTTTAAATGTGTCAACAATGCGATAATTACTTGACTTGATAATTTCCCATAGCGCGATATTATTTATGCAAATATATCTAAATACATTTCAACTATAAATGCATGGATAAATGAATAAGCGTGAGTTGTTTATTTTACGAGATTTTTATTTGTACAATCATAAATTCACGAAAGTGTCAATATAACGAATTAAGATATGAGTAAAAATTTTATGTGGTATATGTGTGAGATAAACGACAAAGTATGAAACATGAGACAGAGAGGACACACGCAAACGAAAATATATTCAAATATCTAATAATAATTTATATATTCACAGACGAACAAAAAAAGTTAAATGCACATAAATTTATAATTAAAGCTCTTCTTCAAAACTTCGAAAAAAGAATTATTTCTTCGTCAAACGCCTTCCCATGAAATATTATAATTGAGTGACAATATGTTTTAATAATACTATCAGATTAAGAGAGGTGTTATACAAATGACTGGCAATTATTTGTGTCATTGCGGTTTTCAATATAAAATAAAAAGATAAATTAAATGAATAAAAATGAAAAACATCTTTGATTTTTCAAAAATTGTCTTTTTTTCAATAAAATATTTATAAACATTTTTGACTGAAAGAAAATTGAAAATAAAACTTTAAAAAAATCCTTTAAATATCAACAATTTATGTTCCGCAATGCAATATTCTAAAGAGACGCTGATGGCGGTGCAAATCGCGTATAAAACGTGCGTGGGTTTCGCGTTATTCTCAGACAATTAATTATTTTATGATAGAGTAGTGTTGGAGGAATAAAAGCAACTCAATCGTAACTACCTGAAATAAATACCGGAATAATGAGGAACATGACAGCAATTATTATTGTGTTTATAGCTTATTAATAAACAAGTTAAACAAGCAAAATTATTTCATTTTTTCCTTTTTTAGGTACTTTTACTTTAATGAGTCTTGCGCGACATAAAAGCCTAAAGCCGAAGAAGACGCATCTCTCGCAACGTTTTATCTAACAAAAAAAAAAACAACAACATACTCAACACACATCATTAACATTGCGCCTACGCCAAAACAATGGCTCGTGTTATGTTTTTATTTTACCGATCTTGGCACTTTCTTACATTCCAAATCGATTTTTTTAATAATCGTAATAATGACGATAATCAAGAGAACTCATTAACGCCTCTTCAAACAATACCTAATGAAGTTTGGTTTTCTATTTAACGTTGTCTTATGAATATCCGTATTGGCCCTAAATGTGTAATAATTTAACCTTTATATGGCATGACTGAAATTTGATCGTCAAATTCGTTACACTTTCACTGATGTCTTATTTGTGAGATGCGATTCACATAATTAACTATCGATTAACATTCTAAATTGATTAAAAATGGACCTCCTAAAAACTGATCAGCTTGAAAAATGATTAATCACAATATTAACGTAACTCTCCCCATGACTTCCATAAACAGTAAATCCAAGATAATTATAATTTTTTTTTAAATAACTGCCAATAATTTAACAATTTTCAAAGTTTTTCTTCTCAGTAGCTTAAAAGTGTGTCAAAATCGGTTCAAGATGATCGTCTTGAATAACAACTTTCGATAATAATATTTATTTGTCTTTACAGTATGAGCATTTTTCTTAATACGAACGGAAATGTTTGTGTTAAAAGCACCGTAAGATAGCACTTCATCATGAACTTTTTACATAATTTAAGAAAAAATTAAGAACGAAAGCGCATTTATTTAGATTTTTTTTCGTTTTGTTCCTGCGGGCGAAAAAACTCATCAAAGCTTTTTTTGCTGATTTTTAAAATAACGCACATAAAAAGTAAAGAATGTTAATTGTTCTCGCTCGTGTATTCGTTATATTGATGCATTAAAAAAATCAAGTTCATTGTAGGTCCAATCCATTGTCTTGCCTAACACTCAAGCACGTTTAATGCATTATAATTGCAAGGCACTCATTGTAATTTTTTTTCGCTAAGTAAATAAAACAACAGTCTATACCATATTTTTAACGCATCGTTATACCACGTTACATGCGTAACTATTGCTATTCACACTTGAGTTTCGTTTAATTATGACAAACGATCCGGTTCTGTACATTTTTCTTTCTTTGCTTTCCTTATGATGATAACAAGAACAGAACGGGAATAATGTTAGCACACTTCTGCATAAATTACAAGTTTTTTTTTACAATGAAACGCAGACAAAGTCAATATTTATCTTCCGTAACATATGCACAGCACCAACAACAAAAGATACTAAAACCACAAAAGTCTGCAAGCTTACTTCATCAACAATAAATATTTTCGCTGTTAGACAAAAAAATTCAAAACTGACATTCCCTCAACAATATATCAAGACAAACCAAAAAAGTCATGGGTAATGTTTATTAAATTTATTATGACTTCATGAAAGGCATTCAACAATGCAAGCAAACAGGCAAGCAATGAGTGATATATTTCTTCTATTTTATGGTATCGTATTGACAGTGACGGAAAATGGAGTAAATCATATCTCAAATTATAAACTTTAGCTTAAAATCTCTTTCAATTAATTTAAATCATAAAAAAATTAAAAAAAAATCATTTTTTGTTTGTCTTAAAAGGATCCATTAGCTTCGAAAAAATAAATCCATCACTGCATGTCGTGCAAAAAATATTAGTGCATGTGGATCATATGAAAGATCGTTATTTCGTTAGACGATGAACCATGCGGTGCCTTAAAAAAATATTTGCCGATTTTTCAACGCTCACTGTTGTTTTTGTCTTATAATTTTATATACATATATGATTGAGAAACAAATAAGTTTATTGACATACATACTTTAAGAATAATGGAAACACCTCAGATTAGAAAATTGCTGATAAATAAGTACACAATTTGTTTCTTTGCATTGTTATTTACTTACATAATATTTAATATTACGCGTAAATTCTGATTAATGGACAGCAATATTTGAGATTTATTTGATTTCACGCAATTTTGACCTTTACGACGAGAAGTGTTTAACCAAAAAAAAAAAAAAAGTAATTTGATCACGCAATGTAAACAACAAAATATACAAACAATTAAAAAATAAAAAAAAACATTTATTGAAATTTAAAATTTTTCCCACATTTTTCGATACAAAGCAAACCGTAAAAGAATTTCAACAAAAAAGTAAAAATTTTTAATTGTTTTTTAAAAATTTCAAGTTTCTGTTAACAGTTTCGCGTCAAAATAATTAAATTTTCTATTTTATATCAAAGTCAGCACAAATTCATGGCCACAAGCCCATTGAACGATGTGAAATTAAATTTATTCACAATTAAATTAAAAGTTAAAGAGACACTAATCAGTGTTGAATGTTGTTGGGTGTTCTTTTTTTCGTTATTGATATAATATTGACTTGCGTGGACCGTAACGAATCACAAACAATATAGCAGTTAATCAAAAATTTAAACATACAAAAAAAAATAAATAAAGAAAAATAAAAAAAAAATACTTACTCAAGTGCCCGTTCGAGGTGTGATGATGCATGGTCACATTTGACCTATATCCTGAAGGCATGATGTTGAGATTTTATGATTTTTTTTTAATTTTTTGTAATTTTCTTTATTTTTTATTAACTAATTTAAATGGATTATGAAAATTTTCATCTTCATCTTATAATTTTATTTCTTTTTTTTTATTTTCAGATATTTGTTAATTTTATTTTTATTTGCACAGAGGCTCAACGTAATGAAACTAAACTTTATAATTTTATATTATTACTGTATCAATGCACTTGCTGTCCCTTTTTTCGTTGAATTTCACATTAATCACATTTTTAATACATCCTAATCATTTTTTATTACTATTTTTATTTCTTCATTTGTGGCCTGCAGTATTTTTTTGTTATGATTCTATTGTATGATGTTATATTAAATAAAAAAAAAGATATTCTTTCACTTGCCTTCTTGTTGTTAATTATTTTAAGCACAATGTGCATAGCAGAACAAAACAAAAAAATCAATTCGATATAGCGTCTTTTGGATTCTTTTAATATTTTATATGTGTTTACATTCTGTTGTTATAAAGATAAATCAGCGACGTTCTGTTGCTTGAAATTAATCAAAAATTACGGTTTGAATGTCAGTATGATGGTTGAAAAGCTTCAAAATTTAAAGGAAACAGGTAAAAAATATTGTATTTTGAAATTATAATCAACATCCAATAGGTATTTATAGGTATAATTTTGAGAAAATATAACAATAATTAATATAAACATTAACAATTTGAAAAAAAAAATATTCATTATGTAGGTATATTTTAAATAATTTAATGGTATTTTATTGGCAAATTATTATATTTTTTAACTATTGATTTTCAAAATAAGCTAAAAGTAATAAAAATCTCATGAAAAGTAACTTTCCGAAAATTACTTCTTTGCTTATTCAAATGCTATTTTTTCCACACATGAGAGTGCAAAAAGAAAAAAACTCTCACTTACATAAAATGTATAATAATAAATAAAACATATCATTAGTATTTGTAGCTCGGGGCAACAATTGATAAAAAGCTCAACGCGAAAAAATAATTTTCAACACTTCCTCGCACTCCAATATATTACAAGGTATCTAATCATTTCCTTCAGACATGAATTCCATTCAGACAAAATATCACTTTTCTCAATGCTTGTTATTGTGTGTAACAAATGATCCGAATGATATTATTTATAATTTCTGTGGAAAACAACAACAATAATAATACGCTAATAATAAAAAAAATAACCTATTCTGTCTCGGAGCGATTCATGAAATTTTTTCGATATTTTTCATATTCATTTTTTACGAGTCTATTCGCTGCTCTCTGCGTCTGTTTAATCTAATAATAATAAACATAATAAAAATAATATTGTTGCATACGTGAATGAGTAAAGAGAGAGAAAAAAATAAAAATAATAATAGAACTCTAATGGTCTAATAACATACAACGAACACAAAAGACAACACGTTAGAATTCCAATCAGTTGCATTTAAAATTGCATGCAATTGAATAAATTTTATGAAATGATATTTTTATGTTTCTCCTAACCTCGCTATGGAGCATTCGAGTGATAAATCACATATCTTGGCGTTTCGAAATAATAATAGCAACAATAACAGTAGCTTAATGTATGTATGTAGTTTGTTCCCTTTCGTGTTTCTTGTCATGCGGAATATCGCTCCTGAGACTTTAATTTCTGTCAGGTCAGACTCCACACATGCATTTTATGCATTTGTGATAATTTTGTGAGTGTGCATGCACTTTTTTCGGATAAGACATTCATTGCTAATATTTTGTTTACTTTATAATTTAGCGCGATACAAACACTTTGATCGTTGTTTCAGCTATGAATAACTGTTGTTTAGCAACATTTTCTCTGTTTGTGCATATATTAATAAATACTACAACAACAACAAAAAAGTTTAAAAAATAATCATTCGTTCGGGTAAAATGAATTTTACAATGATAATTTTTAAACGGATTTACTTTTTTTATATGTCTTTCGTCGGTTAGCAAAGCACTTCTTGCATATATTTTTTTCGTGTTCACTGATGTCTATGTTAATAATGCTAGATTAACAAGCAACTCTCGAAACATTGTTGCAACGAAATCGTACTATTTTGTTTTATGTTGTTGTTTGCATTGTTCTTAAATAACTCTCTTGTTTGAGCACATTTTTCTTGTGCAGCATACTGATGTTGCGCTAAATTGGTTGAATTGACAGGAAAAATACGGTTTTAACACATTCCACAGTTCGTTGCCCCGTACTGACATAAGGATCAATGATCGTCATCCGAATAAACGTAATTAATCAAACACCTGTTATTATATTCATTCGACATAGGTCGAAGTAATCCGTCACCGAATCTGGCGCATTATTAATTAAATTGGGTTGCGCGTGAGATAAAATATTATTCGAATCAAATTTAATTACATATAAGACGTCTAAAAAACCGCAATGTTACAATGAAACGAAGGTAGACAAACAAACAAACACAAACAACACAATAAGGCAATTGTTCAAGTGTTTTCTGGTTCAAAAAGTAATAATAGAGCAAAAGTACAATACCGAACGAGAGTTTGTCGGGTCGCAAGAGTGTTTGAATTGCGCTTGAAACTCCATGTACTACATTGGAGAGAGACGAGATCGTGCAAGTAGTTGTCATTAATTAGTGAATAATTCTTTTATTATCCAGATGTGCTTTAGAAGAAAAAAAAAAAAAGAGTAAGATTTTTGGTAAGTCTTATAAGATTTTAAAGTTTTTTGTCTAAAATTGAACAAATCTTTATAAAAATTTCTCTTTAAAATTAATTTGTTTTTTTTTTATTATTATTAAGCTTAAAATATCTCTAAAACCAACATCTTGTTTCATACTTTTTAGTTTGATAACACTCATTGTAAAAATTTAAAAGTTATTAATTATAAATTTAAAAAATCAAAAGTTACTTACAAATTTTAAGAAATTGAAAATAAATCTGATAAAATAGCTTAAACATACCTTTTATACCAAAAAATACTTTTGTATATTAATTTTGAAAATTAAGAAGATTATTCTGAAATTCATAATAATTCGAATTTCAAACATTGTTTTACATTTTTAAATGTATATTAAAATTCCATCCGAATATTTTTGCCTATTCAAATCAAAGTTTATTCAATAGGGAGAGAACATTTCAGCAAAACACGAAAGAATGGCTCAGCATAGATTATTTTATTTTCATCGCAAGAAAAACCTACACGTCGGATTTTATGAACAACAAGCACATTCCAAAGTGACTGCGGTGTCTATATAAATAAGCGACAAAACGTTCGACAAAACGCTTGAAAATGTCTCTGTATGAAAAAAAAGGTCCAAAAAGAGATTTTCATTCATGCTCGTTGAAGAAACGGTCGAGAAGAGGCAATGTCGAAACAATAATAATTGAGCAATAATTTGTTGTTCCTTCTTTTCTATGCTAAAATAATGATCTTCTTGTCTATGCCCGAGCATCTAACAATCTATTATTATTATTATTAGCATAAAAAGTCAATCGCTCTCCTCCTCCTTTTTCTTTTATTATGTTATTATATGTTATAAACGAATTTGAAACAATGAACACAAAAAATTGATGCTAATATTGTATCATTGATTATATCTCTTGTTCTAAGTTTTAGAAATGTATTCAAAAGGAAGCTTCTATAAATTCTTTTCAGTGTTTTTTCGTAATAACGAGACACACAAAGTAGCACTCTATCATGTCGTTGAATGGCATAATTGACAGAAAATGTTCAACGATGATGATCAACATTCAAATATTTATATTTTTTTTGTTCTATCTATAAATGGTGCAAATATTTTAATGTTGCGGTACTTTTTTGTGATTGAAATTGATTGGAGATCAAGTAGAATACCTTTAGAATAGTTGATTATCATAATAATCATCTTCAACGAGTCATCGTCATTTTTTTTCAGCTCGACAACAACGACGAACCTTTTTTCAATAGAAATCATAAAAAAAAGAATATAATGGCTCATCATTTGGAAAGTAATTTAATAAATTATTGAAAAATTCGCACTTGATCACTTTTTTCAAATTAACTTAATTGGGCTCTTCATCTATTTATAAATGACTTAATTCAACTTTTTTTTAGATTTTTTTTTCAGACAAGACATCAAAAAGATGCAAAAAAAAACTACCGTTATAAATATTTTTCACACAGAAGAATGTTTCTAACATGCATATATATAAAATATTTAAATTTTACACCGAATTTTTTGCCACTTTAAATATTCACGCATTTTATGTTTTTGTCAGTAAATAAGTTTTCTTACTCATGTTAAATATATAATATGTATTAAGCACAAAAATAGTCAAGCCTAAATGTTAACCTTATAAACACTTCTCGACACAAAAAATATTTTCAAAAAATATCAGGAAAAAACTTACAAGTTTCGAAAAATATTTTTAATTCTTTATTCTATTCACACGTTTGTAATTTATGTTGATAAATAGAATCTGTAGGTATATAAACTGAATGTTGGTCACGAGTCAGCATATGATTTTTTTTATATTCCATCATCATCAAGTCACAAGTTACTTTTATTTTTATTATAATATTAATATTTGAATATTGTGTAAAAATTAAAACATTAATTATTTTTTTTTGATTTCAAGAATTTTCGTCACTTTTTTTTCATTCCAATATTGTTCTGATCGTCACATAATGTTATAAATTTAATGAGTTTTCTATCAAATACATCTTCTTTGGTTTCTTATATTCTTCCTTATTATTATTATTATTTTTATTAAAATTCACTGCGCGTTTTTGACCGGTCAAGCATACAATGTATGTTTAAATATTTTTATGTTTTAATTTTTTATATATTTTTATTTTTCAAATATTTTTTATAAAAATATTTTTTTTTTATATATACTGTCACTAAACATTTTTTTTATTAAATAATATTTTTTCAATGCTAATGATAATTAAACGAAAATAATGAAATAAGCACACACGAGTGTCTTGTTCACTCGTCAAATGTTCCGGTACAACTAACTCAAAGTCTTAATAATAAAAACTATAAACTCTTAATATTTATTTTTCATTCACATGAATGAATGAATGTTCAGTTAGAAGAGAGGCACGTAGAGATAAACGACATACAGAATACTACAGCGCCGTATGCATTAGATAAAAGGTGTAGAAAAGGTATTTCTCAGCAGCAGCAGCAGCAGCAGCTGTACGCGGAGCAAAGTGCATGAAGTGAATCAACAAAGTTATTTAAAAAAAAAATAATAAGAAGTTAACACAAAACTCAATTTACTCGCTCTCACGTTTTAAATTGAACAACACCATATAAACAATTAATTATCTCCTTAATATTTGAATATTGTGTGAAAATTGAAACATTAATTACTTTTTTTTTGTTTTAAGAATATTTGTCACTTTTTTTTCATTCCAATATTGTTCTGATTCGTTACATAATGTTGTATATTTGATGAGTTTTCTATAAAATACATCTTCTTTGGTTTCTTATAATTATTCATATTTTTTTTTTATTAAAATGAACCGCGCGTTTTTGACCGGTTAAGCATATAATGTATGTTAAGTTATTTTTATGTTTTAATTTTTTATATATTTTTATTTTTCAAATATTTTTTTTTATAAATTGTCTCTAAACATGATTTTTATTAAATAATATTTTTTTTAATGCTAATGATAATTAAAATAAAATAATGAAATAAACACACACGAGTGTCTTGTTCACTCGTCAAATGTTCCGGTACAACTAACTCAAAGTCTTAATAATAAAAACTATAAACTCTTAATATTTATTTTTCATTCACATGAATGAATGAATGTTCAGTTAGAAGAGAGGCACGTAGAGATACAGAATACTACAGCGCCGTATGCATTAGATAAAAGGTGTAGAAAAGGTATTTCTCAGCAGCAGCAGCTGTACGCGGAGCGAAGTGCATGAAGTGAATCAACAAAGTTATTTAAAAAAATAATAATAAGAAGTAAACACAAAACTCAATTTACTCGCTCTCATGTTTTAAATTGAACAACACCATATAAAAAATTAATTCTCTTCTTAATATTTGAATATTATGTAAAAATTAAAACATTAATCACTTTTTTTGTTTTAAGAATTTTTGTCACTTTTTTTTTCATTCCAATATTGTTCTGATTCGTTACATAATGTTGTATATTTGATGAGTTTTCTATAAAATACATTTTCTTTGGTTTCTTATAATTATTCTTATTTTTTTTTTTATTAAAATGCACCGCGCGTTTTTGACCGGTTAAGCATATAATGTATGTTTTAATTTTTTTTTTTTATTTTTCAAATATTTTTTTTTTATAAACTGTCACTAAACATTTTTTTTTATTAAATAACATTTTTTTAATGCTAATGATAATTAAACTAAAATAATGAAATAAACACACACGAGTGTCTTGTTCACTCGTCAAATGTTCCGGTACAACTAACTCAAAGTCTTAATAATAAAAACTATAAACTCTTAATATTTATTTTTCATTCACATGAATGAATGAATGTTCAGTTAGAAGAGAGGCACGTAGAGATACAGAATACTACAGCGCCGTATGCATTAGATAAAAGGTGTAGAAAAGGTATTTCTCAGCAGCAGCAGCTGTACGCGGAGCGAAGTGCATGAAGTGAATCAACAAAGTTATTTAAAAAAATAATAATAAGAAGTAAACACAAAACTCAATTTACTCGCTCTCATGTTTTAAATTGAACAACACCATATAAAAAATTAATTCTCTTCTTAATATTTGAATATTATGTAAAAATTAAAACATTAATCACTTTTTTTGTTTTAAGAATTTTTGTCACTTTTTTTTTCATTCCAATATTGTTCTGATTCGTTACATAATGTTGTATATTTGATGAGTTTTCTATAAAATACATTTTCTTTGGTTTCTTATAATTATTCTTATTTTTTTTTTTATTAAAATGCACCGCGCGTTTTTGACCGGTTAAGCATATAATGTATGTTTTAATTTTTTTTTTTTTTATTTTTCAAATATTTTTTTTTTATAAACTGTCACTAAACATTTTTTTTTATTAAATAACATTTTTTTAATGCTAATGATAATTAAACTAAAATAATGAAATAAACACACACGAGTGTCTTGTTCACTCGTCAAATGTTCCGGTACAACTAACTCAAAGTCTTAATAATAAAAACTATAAACTCTTAATATTTATTTTTCATTCACATGAATGAATGAATGTTCAGTTAGAAGAGAGGCACGTAGAGATACAGAATACTACAGCGCCGTATGCATTAGATAAAAGGTGTAGGAAAAGTATTTCTCAGCAGCAGCAGCAACTGTACGCGGAGCAAAGTGCATGAAGTGAATCAACAAAGTTATTAAAAAAAAAAAAATAATAAGAAGTACTCAATTTACTCGCTCTCACGTTTTGAATTGAACAACACCATATAAACAACTAATTCTCTTCTCATTAAAAATTATCTGTACGAGGTTTTCGTTCCTTGTTCTCCGTTTCTCATTCATTATTTCTATTACAAATCCGAGATTCATGACGAGACGATGGACAATGATGATTTTTTAAATTATATCAGGACTATTATCTCCGAAGACATGGCACAGATAGATAGATTTGTGGTAAAGTTGATCATGTAAAATCATGTAATATCATAATAAATCAAATAAAAATTCCGGTTTTATTGAATAACAAGAAAAAAAAAAATATTACCGTAGGTCATTTTTTTATTGTTTTAGATCCAAAGTCGTTGTCGACACCGAGATAACCTGTGAATTTTCAACGATGTAGAACGAACTTGAACTTGAACCGAAACAAAAACACCCTCGCATTCAGTATGAGAACGGGAAATCCCCATAATTTGCGCAAGTTTTAATGGAAATCTGTTGAACATATGTATATTTTTAGTGTTCAATATAACGTCCGTTATCGTTAGTGTTCAATGCAAATGAGACGAATGAAATTGATAAATGAGCACCAGATGGCGCTGCCGTCCTTATCAATTGCATTCGTCTCAATATTAGTTCCAATTTTTTACGCACATCCGTTTTGGTGGCTCCAACCAGGATATTGACAACGTGCCTGTAGCGCCATCTGGCGACTTATCACTTTCATTCGTCTCAGTTCCATCAATCGGAATGGAAAAATCGGTGCCGGAAATGGAAAAATCGGTGCACCCAATCGAGAGTACCGCCCTTTCCGCTGTTAAAGATCATGACTCTCATGACTCAAAAGGTAAGAAAATTAAATTTTTAAATTAAAAAAAATAATCTTTTTAAGAATTCAATAATATTATCCGAAAAACTAAAATTTTTTGAAAATATGAGCTTTTTGAACCAAAATTATCAAAAAATCATATAAAAATAAAAAAAAGATCTCATGACTCAAAAGGTAAGAAAATTAAATTTTTGATTAAAAAAAAAAAAAACAATATTTTTAAGAATTCAATAATATTATCCGAAAAAATAGAATTTTTTAAAAATATGAGCTTTTTGAATCTTTTTCTCTAATTGAAAAAATTCGCGCGAAATGTACAGTTTTTACTTTGATAATTTTCTTATCATTAAAAAACGAATGATGATCTATGTCAACTAATATTATATGTGTGTTTCGTTGTTAAAGCTGTAATATTTACTTACAAAATCAACACGTTCTTCGTTTAAAATGAAAATATGAATTTTTAAGTATGTTGTTAAAGTATAAAAGGCTCGAGGAAATTTAATTAAAACATCGTCATACGCTCAAGCCGTGACTGTAAAATTATAAAGGATAATGGAAAAAGGCTTTAATTAGGTTATTATCATAATAAAAGTTACAAGGATGTTTTTTTCAACAAATCAAACGAAAAATATTTTTTTCACAAAAACATATATTTTTAACGATCAAAGTTTAAATCAATAGAATTGTAGTAATAAAACAGTTATCATTCATGTAAAAATAAATCATTCCTCGAGGAATATTTTTCAAAACAAATGTGCCCTATTTATATATGGCAATACAAATGTACAAAAGACGCTCTATTGGAATGTGTACCCTTAAACAGCGAGTTGTCCATGGAAACGATTCGTTGCTAGGTGAACGAATTTTTGATAACATTGAATGTTTTTCGTTTCAAACAAATTGGTTAGTTGTATACGAGATATTGCAGAAAATGGCATCTATTCCTTCAATTCCTTCATCAAAAGGTATATTATTTTATTAAAGTTTTACTTTAAAATGTAAAAAAAATACTCGTTAAAAACTTTCCTGAAATAATCACGGATGAAAGTGTTAAAAATATCCACAACGACGACGGTAAAGCATAATGAACATAAACTTATGTAATCACATGAAACAAAGAGCAACTAATTGACATACAAAGATGCACTTTTCAGTCTCAACTTCCTCACAGATGAGTTGATGTAGTAAAATTTTTCATGTAAAATTGTGCATTTATCTCTTCCACAAACACCATCCTTCGCGTACAAACAAACGTCGCTGTATGTAAATCCCATACATAAATGGTTGCTCACGCAGCCCCCATCATTTCGTATGCAATCCAGCTGGAAATGAAGCCACAGTGTTCCTTGTTTTCCCATCATTATACGTTGTGTACCGTGTGTGCATATTTTGTGCAAAAATATATATATTGAAAAAATTCCCCGCACAAAACCATCAGTTTGAGTTTGCCGTTCATGAAAGACGATCGAAAGAGAAGAAAACTCTTATTACGCGTTCAGTGCTTTAAAATTGTTTTTGTGCTCACAATCGGTAAGCAATCTAGACGACGACAGAGACACGTAAAAATTAATAGCTGTCTGAAATGGTCAAAAAAGAGTGTGTTTCATCCCGTTACGTGCTGCATTCAATAAAAACAAAAAATAAAGAAAATGTGTAAAAGACAGTCTCTGATTTAAAAGAATCTGCGTTGTTCGCAATTGAATTGAAAAGAAGAAAATCTCGAAAGATACTCGATTGTCTAAAAATAGCATGTAATTATTATGCTTCGCGGTAAAATTTTTCGTCTCCTTCGTTTTTCATGAGAATAAAATTTCCATATACAATGCTAATGTATGCTAAATTTGTTCCTTGGGGTATAAATAAGTATTTATGATGATTCCAAAATAATTCTGTTAATCTGATGTAAAGATGTCTAAAGGCATTATTGTTTCAATAATTTACTTATTTCAACATTTGTTGCGTAATAGATAAAAATGTAAATTCAGTTTTCAAAATATTTGTTAAAAAAATTATAAACTTTTATTGATAAACCGGAGAACAGCATTAAAGAAAACTATTCTTCAGGAATGTTTAATTCTGAAATATGTTATATAATAATATATTAAAAGTTTTCTCAAAATAACTCAAGGATTTTCTTACATAAAGTTATATCTTCGTGTCTCAAGGTATAGACAAAAAGTAAAAAAGTTGATGAGAAAAAAATGTCATAAAACATCATAACAAACTTTTTTCTCTACTTTAATAAGATTTCTGTAGAAACAAGCTAATCTAATTAATTGCTATTTTTATATACTTTTAACATTTGTTCAATTCATGACCTCTTTTCAGGTGACTTGTCATGATTTTAATTATAAAAAAAATATACGTTATGACAGTTTTTCTATTAGCTTCCTTTTTGGCAACATTTTCATTAAATACATTTACGTTTCAATAAATGAAAAATATTAAAAAACATATTTTTTTTTAATTGATTTGTTTCAACTTACTGACCGGTTTAAATATATAATCCTTTTTTACACAATGCAACAAAATAATATGACTCTCAAATAAAAACAAATAACATAATAACAAATATCAATACTTTTTATTTGTTTAACATTTTTTATATGGTGATTTTATATTTTAATATTATTTTAAATTATTTTTTTTTCAGGAAAAAAGTAACAATCAGCATCAATAGTGCTCGAACAATCATTTAAAATACATAAAATTTAAACTTATATTAAAGTGAAACTATTGAAAATAAATAATTAAATATTTATAAAAAAGAGAAAAATATATTTGTACAAACTTCAAAGAAAATTTGTTGATGAATTGAAAATAAAATTGAAAAAAAAACACTTGTGTGTAAATATTTACAAATAAAGTGACGTAAAGTGAAAATTTTGCACCGAGAAAACTCAGGATAATAAATAAATAAAAGGTAAATAAAGCATTCAATTTATGTTTCAAATTAAAGTTTGATGAAATTCTACTTAACTTATAAAGAAAGCCGAGTCTCAAGTAATCAGTTTGAGTACACAAAACATTTATTCAATTTTTTTTTTTGCAAACCAGAAATTAAATTAATTCTCATTTATTTGTCGGAAATTGTTAATGCTTGGAGTGCTTGTTTTGTTTTGTTCACTTGAAAAGTGTAACACGTCGTTATTTTACAATGTAAAATATTTATTGATACACACAAACAAACAAAAAAAACTGAACATCGAAGAAAATGTGTCATATTGATTTTCTGGCTAATTTTAAAAATAAACAAGTTTTTTTATAAATAACTCCATATTACTATTCAAACGGCATAAAAGTAATTGAATGTGTATCAACAATAAATGTATATAAAAATATGATATCTTCGTTATTTATGACATTATTGCTATTTTATTGCAAATGCAACGAAGAAACATCATTTGGAATTGAGTAAAATGGAATGAACGTACCTTTGATTAAATAAAAATAAAAATGTCTCATGTAAAGTTTTTTCATATAATAACAAGTTTGTTTAGTCTGTTGACAAGAGACAACGACACAAATATAGAAAAAGGGATCGTCAAGTAAAATAATTTTGTGGAAAATTTCTGGAATTCTTTAACATATTTTGATAAACATTATTGCTTGTTTTGGCAGTGACTTCTCGGAAAAGGGGTTCAAATTGAGATTTCGTTATGAAGTGAGACAAATTTCAGATGAATTTTTACTTCTTTTTAATCCAGTTAAACGTCTTAGAAAAGCCATCTATGGGTAAAAACTCAGGCATGCATACTAAAAAAGGACTCTTTTTATAATTGCGTGTTTGAGGGATGTACTTGCCTTTAATAGGTTAATGAAAATAAATTATAGTTAGCTTGATAAAAAGTTTGAACAAACAAAAAGTTGCACAAAACTTTTTACTATATTTTATTAGTTCTGTGAACTGATTTTTTTGTGTTATCAAAGTAAGCGCAGACATGAATAGAAAAAAGGAAAATATTGAATATGATTTATTGCTCCTTGTCTGTCTATATATTTAATTTTTCGTTCGATTTAATTTGTTTGTTTTTTTCAACGCAATTTTTGTTCAAACTTTTTTTACGTTTAATCGTTCGATCTGATTTAATTGCTTTAAATTGTGCAAAAAATAGTTTATAACTTCAATAATAATAATAATTGGATCAGGTATGTGTACTTTGCATAAAATTAAGCGATGCATGTTTCGTATTTTAAATCGCAGGGAAATTGTGTCAAGGAAGCTTGTTAACATATGTTGAAGGAAGTGTAAGAACACATTTCAGAGGCGACTTCTTGACGGTTTATAGACCAACATTTGAATAAATTATGTTTCCGTAATGAGGTCAAAGATGGTTATCATCGTAAAGATGATCGATTACTTTATTTTTCGATTTTCCTAAGAGGAAGTGCTTCAACGGTTCGTTTTGATTGCGAATCGACATCAATTTCAAGATTCGAATGTAGTAATTGTTGTTGTTTGGGTACGGAGAAATCTAAAAAGGAAATGAAATAGACGGTATTTTTTTTATATTTTAAAAATTCCATGTACCTTTTGACGAGTAACTTCCTCGTTTTTATATTACAGACAGCGATGAGAAATATAAAAACACCTTGAAGAACGTTTATAATGTCAAACATGTAAAAGGCGGGACTTTCTCCATTCACGAAGAACGAGAACCATTCCATGATCCAATTAACTGTTTCAAAAAAATGTTTAGATTCAAATTGATTTTTTAATGAAAAATTTTGCATTACTTCCCATGATGATAAAAAGTCTCCAATACATCGAAAATCGATTGTTGTCGTCTTTAGAATGACGTGAACTGTTTCCCCTTTGTATTACGTTATCGGTTTCCTCTTTGATTTTCTGAATTTTGTACAATGTTCTTCCGAAAAATCCCACATTGAGTGTTGTTAAAAGCAATAGTATCAGGTTAAAGTATATAAATTTCGTGAGAAATAAATCTGCAAAGCAAATTCAATTGATAAAGTTTGATTTGAAGTAAAATTTTTACATACTTTGTAAAAAACAAGTTTTTGTAAAATAAATTCCGGGCTTGTAGTTCAAATCAATGCCCGATAAATCGAGTGACAGTATAAGAATCAACAAAAATGACGCCATCCCATAGGCATACACACAATAAATGCGGAAAATCGTCTTATTATTTGTCTTTCGGAAAGCTTTTCTGAATGTCCAAAAAATATCAAAGCCCATTACGTTCAACCAAAAGTAACTTAGCATCATGGAAAAGTACGTGATATATCCGAAAATAGTACATTGAAGAGGATTTTTGTGCGCATTCAAGGACGTAGCATTTGTGATTCCGAGAAAAGTGTATGCCAAGGTTAACGCTCCAACAAAACTCATAAGAGACAAGCCATGAACATTTCGTAACTCAGGAAAAATCATGTAGACTATTAGCGTGATGATCAAAAATGGAACAGATATTAACATTCCTATGAGAAAAAAAAGTGATAAAAACAATTTTTATTAAATTTTTTAAGAATTTCCTACCATATCCCAATATTTTGAGTCGTATATCGGTTGTTGGATGCACGCATTGTAACACAGCAATTTTTTTATCTTGAACAATTATACAATGCTCTTCGTAATCCAACGTTAATGGAGTATCGGCTTTTCGATGAAGAATAACTTCGCCTTCCTTAAAGTAAAAAATGCTTAAAATTCAAAAGATTTAATTGAAAATGACTCACTTCGGAATATGATATCTTTGTTACGTCTTCCTTACTCGCAGTTTTACCATTAGAACAATTTATAAAATGATAAACCAACAAAGTTTTATTTTCATCAAATGATATATGGTTATCGTTTTCGTCATAAGCTTCATGAGTAAAATTCCTCGGACAAAATTTTGATTCGTTTTTACAGCAAAATCTGACACATTTTAAAGCTGAATGCGTACAAATGCATCCTCGCAAGTGCAATTCCGTGTCAATTTTTTCAAAACCGTCAACCCAAAATCCATTTACAAACCCAAAATGTCCTTTTGGATATACTTTTCCATCATGAAAATAACTCCCGTTTTGCAGAAAACTTCCTTCTGTGATGTTTTTCGTATGAAATTCGGGACATTTTGTCAAATTTTGAGCTAAAATCTCTTCGAAAATTAACAAAATTAAACAAATTATGGATAAAAAATTCATTTTGATTAACAATTATTGAAATTTAACAAAGTTGCTTTTTCATTTAAGACTTGAACGAGACTACTTTTACTCGAGAGATGGGAACAAAAGTACAGGATGTGCAAAAATATCATTTCCTTGATGGTTTGAATCACTGTCTTTCGATTCATTTATCATTAAGCCAACACAGTTTGAATTTTTTCATAGTTTCTTTTATTAAAGTACATATTTGGATCTCAAAATTAACATAAAATCTAAAAATAATAAGCACAGGTATACGATATATGATGAATGAAATGGCACAATATATAACATCTTAGTAGTAAATACACATTACACTTTTAAAATGAGGAATAAATGTCACAGATTTCTTATTTTCTATTTGTGTTTTTTTTTAATATTTTTTGATTCTGTGGCTTTGTTTAGACTGTGACTAGATAAATTCGGTATGCTCGGTAATTGGCAATATTTTTTTTAATGCGAATGTTTCTTCTCATTGTTGATGTAATTGTTGTTTGAATGGTTGTCTTTAATGTCTTTGTCTTTGTTATTGGCACCCAACAGGGTATTTCTTTGTTCCATTTGTACGCTGTTAGCCCTGCAGTTAGATATCCTTGAACTTCTTGTATCGGAAAATGTTGTTTCAGGTTGCGTGATTCCTCGGAATCTGTAGTATCTAAAAAATATTTAACAAAAATTACCTAATTTAAATTTCAAAGAAAAATTATTCCAAAACCCAAAAATTGTCTTTTGAACCATATTCAAACACCTTTTTTTTATTGAAATGTTAGATTTTTATTATTTTGTTTGTTAGTGACCGTTGTTAGTTTATAAAAATGTTCATTCATCAAAACCGTCACCGCAAAAAAACACGAAAAAGGACAAAAATGAAAAATTACTTAATGCATAACATGTCACAAAAGACAAAAACTTTAGATGTGAGTTTGTTCTGTTGTTCTAGAGTCCCGTGACGACGAGCTAATCATCGTTGAGATCCTAACAATGTTGGAATACCTTTTAGCAAAATATTTGATATAAAAAAAAAAAAAAATTATGTGCGACTTCAGACAATACGTTCAAGGCAACGATCAATTTTGACTGACAACAACGAGCAATAAATTTCTCAAACCAAAACATAGTATCAAAAACCAATCGTGAACGGATGTCTTACCATCGAATAAAAAATACAGAAAAATATTGAAAGAGATTCAGACACTTTAAAACACTTTGATTAAATTAAAATTCGTCGGCACTTGTGTCGGAACCATAAAGTTTTGCGTTCGAGTAAAACAAAATCTGTGAAAAAATCCGTTTTTATCAGTCATTAGCGTTCCCAGACATTACACACGCTCTGCCTTCATTTATGCGAAGAAGTTTGTGAAAAATATGAAGAAATACACACCTCTTGATCACGAGTTTGCGAACCTTATCGTTGCATACAACCAACAAGAAAATCAAAATACCTTGAGAGCAGTTTATGAGATCTGTCACGTAAAACCAAGGACTTTCAGGACTCACATACCAAGATATTACTTCCCAACTCCATGTAACTTAAATGAAAAATTAAAGTCAGAAAATTTCTTTTTGTTGTTAATGTTGAGCAACATTTACCTCCCATGATAACGAACAATCTCAAATACAACATAAAACGATAATTGTCATATTGATGTCGCGAATGACGACGACTACTTTCAGCATCAACTACAGCGGCAGTTTCTGATTGCACCTTTTTGATACGATAGGCAGTGACTCCGAAAAATGTGATATTCATGCAAATTAAAATCAGCAAGATCGAATAGAGGTATATGAATTCCGAAATATGTTCATCTATGGAAAGAAAAATTTGATAAAAAAATAGTTTTATAAAAAAAAAAAATTTTTAAATCTCACGTTGTAAGAAACAAGTTTGAGTGAAATACATTCCAGGCTTATACTTTTCAGGAATTCCTGAGATATCCATAGACAATGAGAACAATGTACAAAACATTGCCAAGCCCCATGCGTAAATGCAGTAATATATGAAGTTCTTTTTAGCGCTTGTACTTCCACGAACCCCTCTAAAAATGAAAGTAATTAATAAAAATGCACAAATTCTCAAAGAAACTCTTACCTAAAAGTCCAATAAATATCGAAACACATAGTATTCAACCAAAAAAAACTGACAATGAACGAGAAATAAATAATATACGCAGCTATTGTACAAAAGTATGGATTGAAGCATTGCGATGTGCCATCATGACACTCTTTTCTCGAGCCCAAAATCTGGACAGTACCGAGAACAGTATATCCAACAGTCAAACTCCCGACGTAACTCATCAACGACATGCCATGAACGTTCCTCAACTCCGGAATTACAGCGTAAACAATAAATGTAACAATTAAAAATGGAACTGACAACAACATTCCTGAAAAAAATATAATTTAAAAAAAAAATTATGTATGAAAAATTTGCGATGAAAATCTTACCAATTCCTAACATGGAATAACGGGCATCTGGAGGTTGCGGATCATAACAGCGAAGAACGAGAACTTTTTGCGTTTGTTGGTCCACTGCGACACAATGTTCATTGTAAGTTAGGAAATTGTCTTCATCAGGTAAATATATTGAGCCATTCTGATGACAAAAAAAAAAAAAAATCGTAAAAAAAATCTTTCAAACATTTTTTTTATAAATTTAATTTTTAAACATTCTTACTTTTTAAATTTATAAATAATTTTCAATATTGAAATAATTAATTTTATTAATTCAAAAGTTATTTTTTAAATTTTTACAAAATTCAAAATATTTCAGACAGAATTTGAATCAACCTTTTGAATTATTTCTGACTAAAATTTGATTTTTATTTTAGATTAATGCTTTAATCAATCATTTCAAGAAATTATGAATAATATTTTGCATGGGATGGAAAAAAAGCTTTTCAAGCTACTTACCGCTCCAAGATACCATTGATCAAATTCAAAGTTTTGAGGGTCTAAATAACTTTTTGCGCAATCTCCTAATCGATTAAATGACCAATGAAAAGCTTTAGCAACATCTGTTTTTACGGGTTCTTCATTTTCTAATCCAACATCCCACAAAAGTGTTTCAAATTGCTCCGAAGCACAATTGTTTGTTGCATTATTTTTCACCATTCGACGATCCGGGCAACATGCCATGATACAAGGCTTCAACAAGCAAATGCAACCTCTTACATGTTCGGGTACAGGAACTTTCTTCTTGTTATTAAAGGTATAATTGAACTTCGCATAGAATCCAAGACCGTATTTCAAGCCATCATGCTCCCATGAATTATCGACGAGCAATTTGCCATCTGTGATGTTGATAGTTCGCTCAAATTCGCACGAAAGATTTTCAGGATATGTGCGAACCTGAGAAATATCAGCAGCAAAGCAATGCGAGAAAGCGCAAAAAATGAGCAGAAACAGGAAATTTTTTGGTTTTTGTCGCATTTTTAATACAAAACGAATTCTGATTAAATTATGACTTAAATGGACTTCAAATGAGTGATCGAATGAATCAAGCAATGTTTTGATAGGTTATGTAGTATAAATTATCTGCAAATTACAGTTGATAAATTGATAAGATAAGCAGAATGTTTACCTTTTGGATGTAACATTTCGTAAAAATAAATTAAAAGTGATTTGTTTGCATAGTTTTTTTTTTATCGTTTTCGGAGGGAAGCTTCATTTAGAAGCACTAAAAAATCCTTTAAAATCCTACCTTTACGACATAATCGTCGTATTCAATCAACCAACATCCCTCCGTCGTGTCATGATACACCAATAAATGGTTTTCCGAAATATTGACTTCGTTATCATTCGTTAGATGATACGTACGATTCTTAAACATTTCAGGACAAAATTCATCTATAGTCCCATTATTCTCGTTACAGCAAACACGAACACATGCGAGACTCGAATGCGTGCAAATACACCCTCTCAAATGAGATTCCGTGTCAATTTTGGCAAAATTTTCGTCCCATAACGCATCAACATGCCCAAAATGTCCCGGCGGAAAGACCTTTTTGTCATGCAAGTAACTTCCATTTGGCAAAAACTCTCCTCCTGTGATGTTAATCGTGTGATATTCTGGGCACTCGGATAATTCATAAACTTCTCCATTAAAATTTTCAACTTGCGCCAATGCAAGTTGCGAGAATTGAATCACGTTGAGTGCAGTTATTAACAGAATTCCGATTATTTGCGTCATCATTGTGATTCTGTAAGCTTATCAGATAAATTATAATTATTTCGTTAAAATATGTTGCGTGCGTTAAGCAATACTTTTTGCTGAGGCTTTGTTGTTGACACGTGATATCGATATTTTCTGTCCAAAAAATATTATTCAATGGTCCTTTGCGATAAAAATAAAGTAAACAAATAATGGCGTCGTTTTATCGAAAGTATGTAAATAACTATTCTTCCTCGAGAAATGGGTGTGGGTCAATTTGATTAATTGATTTATAACTGTGATGAGTGAGGAGATGATTAATGGAAGGAGTGACAGGACATCGTGTGTCTCTGTTTCCTGACAACTCTGATAAAGCTCTCGAGTGTCTTGATGAGCAATAATAAGACGATATTTCATGTTTTTTTATGTGATTCGTGGTAAATTATCACACCTGTAAGGTATTTCCTTTGATAACTCAAAGCTTTGATATACAATGGGCTCATTCATCATTTGAAATTGTAAACATATCGTTTGTGAATTTGTTTCCAATAACAAAAAATCTTCTTTATGCTTAAAATTTTACTGATATTCGAGCATTCATGATCTATTATGATTCATGAGGCACAAAATTCAGTAGAATTTTATGTAAAAGACTAAGATTTTTTTTAAATTTTACAAGTTAAACATCAAGAGGAGTATTTAAGTAAACCAATTCTCATAACAAATTTAAGTTTTAATCAATCTTTCATCAAACCACTTTGTAAGAGTCTCCAATTCTCAGAATTTCTCAAACTTTCAATTTCCCTTAAGTCTCAACAGCCTTGACAATTCGTGATTTGTTTACGCACGTCAATTTTTTTCATGCATATTTGTTTATTCGATTACGCTAAACCTCTATTTATGTTATAAATAAACATATTAACGAAAAATGTGGCAAAAGTCAAGAGATATCAACTGTTTGCACAGATAAAACTACTCGCTGATTGAATTGTTAGAAATTTCGTATGGGAAAATACAGCAAATGGTTCTGAAAAACGTGAAGCTTCTACTAATTAATAACTACAAACACTAAATAAAAATAGCTTTAATTGCGGTAATTATTAATCATAAATGAATAAATCTTCATATATAAGCGAAAATTATAGAAACTTAAGCAAAAGTGAGAAGGAAATATGTTTCATATATTTCAGATTGGTGTATTAATTCTTTTTTTTTTCGCAAAAACTAAAAATTTTCTCAACAAAATTTAATTACAAATTTTCAAAGTAAATATATAAAAAATTATGAAGATTATTAACTTTTAAAAGAATTTTCAGAAAAAATAGTTAAAATATTTTAAATAATCTCATGAAGAAATTTTTAAAAAATTAAATAAAATAAAAATTGAATTTTTTTTTTTGAAAATTGCATCCGCCTTGTACTAATATTTTGACGACTTGTTTACAGTTTATACATTTTAACGTAAACAAAATATGAACTTTACTACTTTTTGAGAGAGTATCAACCTGTAACATACTTGTTACCTACTTACGAAACCTTTCTGCGATGGGAATTCCTCGTAATTTGAATTTTATTGATCAAAAAAACCGGTTCTCCTCACGTTTAATCGTTCACGTTGTTCAAATCACAAAATTTTTAAAATTTATTATGTTCTGCAATCTTCTACTTTTTTTTATGTGATAACTTTTTTGACACACTTTTTTATGCTAAATTTTTAATGAGACGCTTAAGTATTTATTCAAGCATCTGCATAATTTTTTTTGTACAAAAACTTGCTAATGACAATCGACATCATTTCTCTGGAGAACAAATACTCAACAGATGGGTTTGGTCATGTCATTTTTTTTTCATAATTCAAACGTAAATATTTGTAAGCCGCAAATATACTAAATATGTTTCTTATTTGGTAAAACCCGAGCAAATTGTACATGACTCGAATCTCAAGCAAATAAAGCGCTAAGCATAAAAATTATCAGCATCAGAATTTTGTCGCTTACTCATAAAAACACTCACAAATATTTTTTTATTGCAATTATTTATCTCGATTTTATTAATAGTTTTTTTTATATTGTGTTATGACGATGATGATGGCATCAATTGCTTATCATTTCTCAAATAACCCGTTATTCGTAATTTTGACCTTGAACTTTATTTTTTTTTTGTTCTTCCTTTCTCTTACTGACTTTTCTTTTTATTTTTAAAAATTTTTTTTTTTTTGAAAAAAATCACTTTTAATTTATTTTTGATCGAAGTATTTTTTTAAAATAATTTACTTGAATTTTATTTTATCTAAACGCCCATATTTTGAGTCACAAAAGTTAAAATTAAATCCAGTTGCAGATAAAATTGCCACAAAAGTACGCCCGGAAAACTGATAGCAAACTTATCTGTCGTTTTTATGACTAATTAAATGTGTTTTTTTCTCCGTTGGAGCTTTGTTCTTTACTTCTTCACGAGAACGCGGACTAAAGGATACTGAGCAACAGCGAGAAATAACAACACAGACTTAACCAGCTCAACGTGTTTGCTACGTTTTTTACGTCGTATAATTTTATTTACTGTAGTGATAAATAAGTAATACACTGACACACTGACACAATAAGGCGAGAAATAACTGAACGTTATTCGACTCTGGGATTTTTTTCTTCATTGTAACCCCTTCGTGGATATCAACAAGTTACCAATATTAAACAACAATCGTGTACGGATCAAAAAATTGTTCCAAATATATGTTTGAGCATGCGGCATTACTCACACATCGGCTTTGTGAATGTTCAATCTCGTGTGTATTTGTGAATATCTTCTCGAAAATCTTTAGTTCCGTGATAACTTTAAGTACTTTCAAGACAAGAAAGAGCCTTTTTTAAAGGATAATTTTGTTATCAAATTGTTCTTTAAGCATTTCATGGAAGTCCATTAATTAATATTTTTCGTTGTTGTCATCATGCATTTGTATTGAAGTAAATGTCGGATATATATCGGTTCACGGACAGTTTTAATGAAATACATATTCTTTCCGTATTATTATTTTGATTTCATGTTAATTTATTAATATGACGTTCACAATGCAGTACATTTCATGGAAATCTCGTTCTCGTGTATGAAAATTAAAATGAAAAATGTCTTAATTTGATTGACGTGAAAATTTTTGTCAAATTTTAAAATAGTTTTCTGTTCATTCAAACTTAATAATTTCACTTTTTTAAGTGAAAAACAGATGGTCTATGGAATTTTAACAGATTCTAATGAAAGAGCCTAATTCGTTATAACATGCATTAAACTGCGCATTTGCATATTAATTAAATGAATGCATTTGATGTTCAACTTTACATTCTCGTTCAAATGTTTCGTGTCATTTTTTTCCATATAAAACATACTCGTGGCATGTAAATAATTTCGAGGAATGCATCCCAGATGATTTTATCGCATTACAAACCCTTTTTGCTGTCCCGAACTTGTCACTTTTCATATAATTAATAATCCCTGATGAGATAAAAGGCACTTTGTGTTCAAGGATAGTACCATTTACGCGTGTGAACCATCGTTTTTTTTATCAAGCTAATCAACAAAATACTCATACATGAAAGGTTATTTACGTTTTCATGTTGAAGCGTGGCGTTTAAATGAGGCTATTGCTAACTCAGATGACGATAATCAAATAATATGATTGAAAAAGGCAATAAAAGTGTCTCGTGATAACTGCAATCGATTTACATTTGACCTTATTTGTGGGAAAATTGTTTTTATAGGCACGCCTTTTGCCATTTATCTTCATTAAAGTGAAGATTTATTCCTTTCTCGTCGAGTTGTTCGAAGGATTTTATGTTAATAAACGATAAAAATCTAATAATTTTAACAAAAATTAGAAATTTTCTTATTAAAATTCGAATTTATTTTCAACTTTTTATACTTTTGGAATGTCGAGGATAAATTTTCTAAATGTCTTTGTTCTAAAATTATAAATTCTAATTAAATAATTCTAACGGTGGATTTCTGTTTGCCATTTGAGTGAACGACTTTGAAGAATTTTTCTGATCTAATATTTCTCATCGATGTCTATGTCATTCGAGTAACTTGTATAATTCTAAAAAAAAAAATAACAAAAGGGAAGTTTTTATTAACAAAATAATAAAGATACTTCAAAATTACCTCATTTTGCGTCAGTCTCTGCAATTCTTCTTTCTTTTGACGTTTGAAAAATCCACATTTGTACAAAATGAGCGACATGACGATAAGAACAAATAATCCGACTAATGCTGCAGTAATGACGATCCATAACTCGATGTCTTTGGAAAAGTGTTTGAAAATTATCGTATATGGCAGATTTTCTTGTGTTATTTTAAAACCCGTCATCATATTTTCATCGCTATTAGCATTGATCTCCAATGTCGGATACATCGCGAAAATGTTCAAGTTTTCATCGAAAACAGAATTCAATGTTGACACATGTAACATATAACTAATTTTGACGCGTATAACATCCTTCGCGCTCGCTTTAAAGTTATTCAGGTGAAAGTATATTTGCATGCACGAATACTTTTCGACGTAATTTCCGCGACAGTTGAAATGAATCGTCCTATTTGGCGGAAGTTCATCAAGTATTGTTGTCTGTTTTTGACTTTGACTTTGAGGTATGGCGTGTGACAATGGATTTTCTTCTCCGGAAATGCTTCTCTTTGATCGTAATTGTAGTGCATTTCCCATCTTTTTTTCTTCAATCATATCAAACTCGTCGGCAGAATCGTTCTCCGTATCATCGAGCGTTTGTAAAGTCGTTGCTTCAAGTAATTGATTGTCGTGATACCATGTGAGAGGAATAACAGCATCTTTGTAATGCACTTCGATCGACAAGTCGCTTTTGTTGAACAATTGTACATCTTTCGTTTTTGTTGAATACACTGTAGGAATGAATAACATCGCCGAAAGCTCTCGAATTGTGCTTGGACCTTCATTTGTGATCTCGATCTCGTGAGTTATAACAGGGTCTAATTCTAAATCTTCAATTGCGTACTGTGACAATGTTGAAGAACCTTGAATTTCAACTTCGCTGTATTCAATCAACTCCACAAAATTCACAATTTTGTTATCTTCGAAGTTGAGCTCTTCTCCGTTGCTTAAAGCTTCCGCTTGAATCATCAATTTTTTGCCGGAAAGGCGAGAAGTATCAATATTTACAATCAGTTTTGCCTGTAAAAAAAAAATTGAATGAAAAATTTTTTAAACATAGAATTTCATGCTTTACTGTCTGTTTAGCGAATAGCGGATTTCCATTTAGTAAATCACAAATCATTTCATCTTCTTCTATTTTGTGACAATTTGATGGAATTTTAGCAAATGACGTGATATTGGATAATGTTATCTTTATTTGAGCTAAATATGCTGTTTCTCCAATATTTTCTACTTCATATTTGACTGCTAACGTTCTCGTGCTTCCCAAAATGTACGGCAAACTACAAAAAACCATATAGTAAATTTTTCAAGATGCAAGATGAAAGTACTCACTTTGATCCGCTCAAAGAACTTTTTACTCGCAAGTCAGCAACACACATGGAAGCTTTACATCCCGTGCTGTAAACGACAGATGTTTGAACACTTTGTGCGGAATTTTCCTGTAAAATAACACATTTTTCGCAAAATTTCGTGTTGATTAACGCCTGATTGACAATGCGATATTCCATTTCAATTTCTATCGGTTTGAAAATATCCGCGATATTAAAGAAGACGGCTATATCAAACTCGTGACATTGCATTTGATTGTTTATCGTTACGTTTAAATCGTAAAATTTATTGTTGTTGATCCATTTGGCTCGATTGTACTTTGTGTCGGCTTTTAGCAGGACGTTAAAATCTGTAATGAAAGCAAACAAAATTAAAAGTGCTGTAAATGGCGTTTGAATCGCGTAAAAAGTGTTAATGAACTCTCTTAATGGACTACAAGTCGAGAATAATTATTCATGTAGGAGGATGATAAGGAGTTGAAAAATATACAAACCTATGTCATGCGTGATTTCAGTTGCTGCAAACAATCTCCAACACGCTGTTATCTGAAATCGCGTATCATTCTTCCCGATTTCCTTCTTGTTTGTCTCGAGCGTTGCGGAAATTTTTACAACTGGATATGTTTTATATAAAAAAACTTTTTCCTCTAATGGACTGCCAATCGCTAAATCATTGTAGCCATTTGCATCGATATCGACGCCATTTGATAAGGAATGTCCAAACAGCATTCCGGGAGATTTTATCATATCTTGACTTTCTGGTTGGATTTTTTGAGTAGCTTTTAATGACAATCCCTGAGATGTTCCATGAAAGATATAAACAGCTCCATTTCCTTCCATTGGAGCTCCAATTGCAACATCACGAAAGCCATCGTCATTAATGTCGCCTAATTTGCTCATTGCTGTTCCAAATCGCCCGCCAAACAAATAATCGCTTGTTAAAGCAGTTTGAAGTTCAAACGAAAGTTTTCCGGTATTGATGTAAATGTAAACGGCGCCGCTTTCAAAATAGGAATTTCTACTGTACATTGGAGCGCCAATCAATAAGTCGGGTAATCCGTCGTTATTTATGTCTTCCGTGAGAAGAGAATATCCAAAATATTCACCGACTTGTTGAGATTCGAATTGTCGAAAAATTTTCATTGTTTTGTCTGTGCGAAAATTGTTTTGTTTGTCGATGAAATCGAAAATAAAGACTTTTCCCGCTTGCGGAGCACTTGCAACGTACAACAATCGATTGGATTCACGCCCCGCAAAATATCCCGACGAAACTGCATACCCAAGATATGAATCATCACGCAGTGTCTCGTGATCTGGCAAATCGATGAGAAACGGATTAACAATTTCTGTCACGTACTCAATTTGATTATTATTTTTCTGATTCGTCTTTAATTGGTTTGATTGTTGTCGCCGAAAACGTGGTCGATATCGAATTACGCTGCCTTTCCAATTGTAAATGCCAGGCGCCCCCATCACAATTTCCTCGGCGTTCTCTGTGATGTGCACACTAAAGCCTTGTTGCCCGTACATGTTTTCGTAAATATTATGTGTGCCATCTTCCGCACGACGTACTTGTTTATCGCGAGCTCGCAAGGACGCAATTTTGTTAATTCGTGTATTGTCGTTCTCAGATGATGCCCAATAACACGCGCCATGTAACAGGTAATGTTCGTCCTCGTTCGTTTGGTATGATAGTAAATTTGCTTTCAATTTGGGCGAACAAACAACGAATTTGCTGTTGTCCGATGATAAGCCATCCATTGAATAACCTAAAATAATTGGAGAGTGTGTCGATAAATGTTTCGTTAATTAATACGACGACAAAATTTTTAATTGAATTTCAATCTGCTTTCACAGATTCTCTAACAATTTTGAAGTTTTTCATCAAAAATTCACCTAATAATTGAAAATCCTTTTTTTCTGAATTATATGCTACACTCGTATCTTCCATATTTGTGTTTCCTTTGGCATCGACAATAAATGATTCACACGATCCATCTTTAAAATTGCATCTATAAACACCCCCTGTCTCATTTACTCTCCTTTGAGCAGGAAGATGCGTTTGAGCTTTTGGCGCGCCAACGAGAATGCTACTTTTCTTCAACGTCAAAGTCAATCCGAATAACGACGATTCACTTTTTTCCATAAAAGTCCTTAAATTTGGCGGTTTAAAGATAATATTTGGCACAGGAGATATATTGAAACCCGTAATAATGTTCTGTTGTGCAATAATCGTAACAATTACCAATTGCAGGAAATTCATGTTGACTTAAGAGAACTTTAAAACAAAAATAAAAACAAAAATACGTCATCAACTTAAAAATACCGGTAAATTAATACCTTTTCTGGTTAAACCATTAAAAATAAATACATTAGTCATGCGTAGACTGATCTCTGTTGTCAATAATAGTGACTCACAGTTTTTTCTTTGGAATATTGGCAAAAATTTTTTGAATACAAGTTTGTGTTTCGTAACTTATTAACTATACTATTGAAGATATCACAGGTACAGGTTTTTTTGTTTATGTTTTACGTCATACGTTCCTTTTCACTTATTTTTTTGTTTATTTGTTTGTCTTTCTCAATATTTTTTTTAAAATATACTTTTTAGGTTTCTCTTTTCTTTTTGATTCGAACACGACAACGTTCGCGACAAAACTGAGTCAAGATATGGTTTTGCATTTCATTTTAACGTAAAAGAAATATACGAAAAAATATATGATAATCGCGTATAACAGTTTTGATTTGCGTGATCTTGTTCAAGAATAATAATTAAAATGATTCACTGCATAAATAAAAGGCAAATCCATGGTAGTGTTGTGATTGTTAATATTATGAGGCGGTCTACCATTTAAGTGCAAAAATAATGATAACAGCTTGTACCGAGTGAAATGATAAGTACTCGGAACGATTGTGAGATGTTTTTAATAAATAAAATTTTATTTTTGCAATGCTTTGAAGTGAAAGTGATAAGAAAGTTTTCAATTCAAATTGTAAACAGACAAGAAGTTTGTTATTATTTGTGTTTAGGAAATGTCAAAGAGTTAAATTACTTCAAAGTTGTAATCCTTTTACACAGATTAAATGCATTTTGGATGAACTTTAAATATCATTTCATGAGATAATTAATGATTAAAGTAAGTTACAAATATTCATCTAAAATCCAATAAATTTGTTTAATCGATTTATATCAACAATCGTCTTGAGAGAAATATAAGAAATAAATTATTTCAAATTATTATATATAAATATAAGAAGTAATTATAGATCCTTTATATTCTTTTAGAAGATGATCCTTCTTGTTTAATAATGAAAGGACGAAACATATGAATCCAATGGGTTCTGTTCAAAAAAAAAATTACTTTTGGGTGCATCAATTTTTTTACTTATTATAATTGAAAAGTAAGAAAAACAAAAAACAAGTTTGATAGAAATTCATTGAAATTTAATGATAAAAAGTTTACTTACCGAAATTTCAAGAACTATTTGAACAAAATTTGTTTATTATTATTTATTTGAAATTTAAAATTTAATTCTTTCATCTAACAAAAACCCAACGGCTTTGAAAATGACATTCTGGAAGATATAACTCGAGTTTTGACATGTTGTAAATATGAACAGATAAAATATTTTCTCGACACACAAACATTCACACATTTGCAAAAATGAAAATGAATAATCATAAAAAAGCATTCATTCCTTTATGTTTAGTTTAATCTCCGCTTCCCACACACGTGTTCTTTCTCTTATTATTGCTAATATTATTTATATAATTCATGTTATACAAATCAGAAAAATGTATTTTTTTTAAATATTTCTGGATGAAAATTTTCACCGTAAACATGTAAGAAAATATTCAAATTTTTGTCACAGTTTGCATTACGAAGTTTGCACGGCCATCAATTTGCATATTATCGATTTATTTTCCACAATATTATATTCACTGTCCGTTTTGTATATACTTTCCTCTTTTAACATTCATAAATGTAGACCACTGATGCGGGAAATTTAAGCTTGAAAATTGAAAAATAAAATATACGTAATTTTCATTTTGAGAGGCCATTTGATGATTCTTAAGCTTGAAATTAAATAAAAGTTATGAAAAAAGCCTGTGGATGTCTTTTGGATGGTCTTAAGTTTATATATTGATAAATAAAAAATACGTAAAATATACGTAAAAAATACGTAAAACATACGTAAAAAATACGTAAAATATACGTAAAATATACGTAAAAAATACGTAATTTTTATTTTGAAAGCATATTTGATGATTGTTAAGCTTGAAATTAAACAAAAGTTATGAAAAAAGCCTTTGGATGTGTTTTGGATGGTTCTTAAGTTTGGATATTGACAAATAAAAAATACGTAAAATATACGTAAAAAATACGTAAAATATACGTAAAAAATACGTAATTTTCATTTTGAAACCATATTTGATGATTCTTAAGCTTGAAATTAAACAAAAGTTATGAAAAAAAGCCTTTGGATGTGTTTTGGATGGTTCTTAAGTTTGGATATTGACAAATAAAAAATACGTAAAAAATACGTAATTTTCATTTTGAAAGCATATTTGATGATTCTTAAGCTTGAAATTAAACTTTTGTTTTGAAAAAAAGCCTTTGGATGTCTTTTGGATGGTTCTTAAGTTTGGATATTGACAAATAAAAAATACGTAAAAAAAACGTAATTTTCATTTTGAAAGCATATTTGATGATTCTTAAGCTTGAAATTAAACAAAAGTTATGAAAAAAGCCTTTGGATGTCTTTTGGATGGTCTAAAGTTTGGATATTGACAAATAATTGATACGTAAAAAATACGTAATTTTCATTTTGAAAGCATATTTGATGATTTTTAAGCTTGAAATTAAACAAAAGTTATGAAAAAAGCCTTTGGATGTCTTTTGGATGGTTCTTAAGTTAAGATATTGACAAATAAAAAATACGTAAAATATACGTAAAAAATACGTAAAATATACGAAATTTTCATTTTGAAACCATATTTGATGATTGTTAAGCTTGAAATTAAACAAAAGTTATGAAAAAAGCCTTTGGATGTCTTTTGGATGGTTCTTAAGTTAAGATATTGACAAATAAAAAATACGTAAAATATACATAAAAATACGTAAAATATACGTAAAAAATACGTAATTTTTATTTTGAAAGCATATTTGATGATTGTTAAGCTTGAAATTAAACTTTTGTTTTGAAAAAAAGCCTTTGGATGTCTTTTGGATGGTCTTAAATTTGGATATAAACAAATAAAAAATACGTAAAATATACGTAAAAAATACGTAATTTTCATTTTGAAAGCATATTTGATGATTTTTAAGCTTGAAATTAAATAAAAGTTATGAAAAAAGCCTTTGGATGTCTTTTGGATGGTTCTTAAGTTTGGATATTGACAAATAAAAAATACGTAAAAAATACGTAATTTTCATTTTGAGAGGCCATTTGATGATTCTTAAGCTTGAAAAATAAATACATTAGTCATGCGTAGACTGATCTCTGTTGTCAATAATAGTGACTCACAGTTTTTTCTTTGGAATATTGGCAAAAATTTTTTGAATACAAGTTTGTGTTTCGTAACTTATTAACTATACTATTGAAGATATCACAGGTACAGGTTTTTTTGTTTATGTTTTACGTCATACGTTCCTTTTCACTTATTTTTTTGTTTATTTGTTTGTCTTTCTCAATATTTTTTTTAAAATATACTTTTTAGGTTTCTCTTTTCTTTTTGATTCGAACACGACAACGTTCGCGACAAAACTGAGTCAAGATATGGTTTTGCATTTCATTTTAACGTAAAAGAAATATACGAAAAAATATATGATAATCGCGTATAACAGTTTTATTTGCGTGATCTTGTTCAAGAATAATAATTAAAATGATTCACTGCATAAATAAAAGGCAAATCCATGGTAGTGTTGTGATTGTTAATAATGAGGCGGTCTATTTAAGTGCAAAAATAATGATAACAGCTTGTACCGAGTGAAATGATAAAAATGTTTTTAATAAATAAAATTTTATTTTTGCAATGCTTTGAAGTGAAAGTGATAAGAAAGTTTTCAATTCAAATTGTAAACAGACAAGAAGTTTGTTATTATTTGTGTTTAGGAAATGTCAAAGAGTTAAATTACTTCAAAGTTGTAATCCTTTTACACAGATTAAATGCATTTTGGATGAACTTTAAATATCATTTCATGAGATAATTAATGATTAAAGTAAGTTACAAATATTCATCTAAAATCCAATAAATTTGTTTAATCGATTTATATCAACAATCGTCTTGAGAGAAATATAAGAAATAAATTATTTCAAATTATTATATATTAAGAAGTAATTATAGATCCTTTATATTCTTTTAGAAGATGATCCTTCTTGTTTAATAATGAAAGGACGAAAATGAATCCAATGGGTTCTGTTCAAAAAAAAAATTACTTTTGGGTGCATCAATTTTTTTCTTATTATAATTGAAAAAAGAAAAACAAAAAACAAGTTTGATATTTGAAATTTAATGATAAAAAGTTTTTACCGAAATTTCAAGAAAGAACAAAATTTGTTTATTATTATTTATTTGAAATTTAAAATTTAATTCTTTCATCTAACAAAAACCCAAATCGAGTTTTGACATGTTGTAAATATGAACAGATAAAATATTTTCTCGACACACAAAATTCACACATTTGCAAAAATGAAAATGAATAATATAAAAAAGCAAATGTTTAGTTTAAGCTTCCCACACACGTGTTCTTTCTCTTATTATTGCTAATATTATTTATATAATTCATGTTATACAAATCAGAAAAATGTATTTTTTTTAAATATTTCTGGATGAAAATTTTTAAACATGTAAGAAAATATTCAAATGTCACAGTTTGCATTAAGTTTGCACGGCCATCAATTTGCATATTTCGATTTATTTTCCACAATATTATATTCACTGTCCGTTTTGTATAATATTCATAAATGTAGAAATTTACTTGTGAAAAATAAAATATACGTAATTTTCATTTTGAGAGGCCATTTGATGATTCTTAAGCTTGAAATTAAATAAAAGTTATGAAAAAAGCCTGTGGATGTCTTTTGGATGGTCTTAAGTTTATATATTGATAAATAAAAAATACGTACGTAAAAAATACGTAAAAATACGTAAAATATACGTAAAAAATACGTAATTTTTATTTTGAAAGCATATTTGATGATTGTTAAGCTTGAAATTAAACAAAAGTTATGAAAAAAGCCTTTGGATGTGTTTTGGATGGTTCTTAAGTTTGGATATTGACAAATAAAAAATACGTAAAATATACGTAAAAAATACGTAAAATATACGTAAAAAATACGTAATTTTCATTTTGAAAGCATATTTGATGATTCTTAAGCTTGAAATTAAACAAAAGTTATGAAAAAAAGCCTTTGGATGTGTTTTGGATGGTTCTTAAGTTTGGATATTGACAAATAAAAAATACGTAAAAAATACGTAATTTTCATTTTGAAAGTATTTGATGATTCTTAAGCTTGAAATTAAACTTTTGTTTTGAAAAAAAGCCTTTGGATGTCTTTTGGATGGTTCTTAAGTTTGGATATTGACAAATAAAAAATACGTAAAAAAAACGTAATTTTCATTTTGAAAGCATATTTGATGATTCTTAAGCTTGAAATTAAACAAAAGTTATGAAAAAAGCCTTTGGATGTCTTTTGGATGGTCTAAAGTTTGGATATTGACAAATAAAAAATACGTAATTTTCATTTTGAAAGCATATTTGATGATTTTTAAGCTTGAAATTAAACAAAAGTTATGAAAAAAGCCTTTGGATGTCTTTTGGATGGTTCTTAAGTTAAGATATTGACAAATAAAAAATACGTAAAATATACATAAAAATACGTAAAATATACGTAAAAAATACGTAATTTTTATTTTGAAAGCATATTTGATGATTGTTAAGCTTGAAATTAAACTTTTGTTTTGAAAAAAAGCCTTTGGATGTCTTTTGGATGGTCTTAAATTTGGATATAAACAAATAAAAAATACGTAAAATATACGTAAAAAATACGTAATTTTCATTTTGAAAGCATATTTGATGATTTTTAAGCTTGAAATTAAATAAAAGTTATGAAAAAAGCCTTTGGATGTCTTTTGGATGGTTCTTAAGTTTGGATATTGACAAATAAAAAATACGTAAAAAATACGTAATTTTCATTTTGAGAGGCCATTTGATGATTCTTAAGCTTGAAATTAAATAAAAGTTATGAAAAAAGCCTGTGGATGTCTTTTGGATGGTCTTAAGTTTATATATTGATAAATAAAAAATACGTAAAATATACGTAAAAAATACGTAAAACATACGTAAAAAATACGTAAAATATACGTAAAAAATACGTAATTTTTATTTTGAAAGCATATTTGATGATTGTTAAGCTTGAAATTAAACAAAAGTTATGAAAAAAGCCTTTGGATGTGTTTTGGATGGTTCTTAAGTTTGGATATTGACAAATAAAAAATACGTAAAATATACGTAAAAAATACGTAAAATATACGTAAAAAATACGTAATTTTTATTTTGAAAGCATATTTGATGATTGTTAAGCTTGAAATTAAACAAAAGTTATGAAAATTTGGATGTATTTTGGATGGTTCTTAAGTTTGAATATTGACAAATAAAAAATATACGTAAAAAATACGTAATTTTCATTTTGAAAGCATATTTGATGATTCTTAAGCTTGAAATTAAACAAAAGTTATGAAAAAAGCCTTTGGATGTCTTTTGGATGGTCTTAAATTTGGATATAAACAAATAAAAAATACGTAAAAAATACGTAAAATATACGTAAAAAATCCGTAATTTTCATTTTGAAAGCATATTTGATGATTTTTAAGCTTGAAATTAAACAAAAGTTATGAAAAAAGCCTTTGTATGTCTTTTGGATGGTTCTTAAGTTTGGATATTGACAAATAAAAAATACGTAAAAAATACGTAATTTCCATTTTGAAAGCATATTTGATGATTTTCAAGCTTCAAATTGATCAAAAATTACAGAAAGTGTCTTTGGAAGTTTTTTTTGAAGGACGAACATTGAAAAATAGAAAATACGTAAAAAAATACGTAAAAAAGACAGCTTGAACATTGAAAAATAGAAAATACGTAAAAAAATACGTAAAAAGACATAATTTTCATTTTGAGAGCTGATTTGATTATTTTCAAGTCTAAAATTGATCAAAAATTACTTACTAGAGGTCAAGTTTCTTTTTTTTTGCTTGTTTTTATCTATATTTTAAAAAATCAATCATAAAATTTCACCCAAAATTTTATTAAGATTAATTTGTGAAAATGGATATTGAACCGCAAGCATAACTTAATTACACGAATATGTTACAACGATAACAACGTCAGACAAACTACGACGAGGGAAAACATAAAAATTGTAATTTCACCCAAATGTATTCAATAAATTCGACAACAACTCATGGAAATGCCAAGTTGACTTATTTTGTGTGTGTTTGCCCCTTTTGAGTCATCATCGACATCATTGCGTTTGTTTACTTTGCTTTTTTCATATGACTACCATCAACGGAATTTCGAAGCCGGTGCAAGCCCATATTTTAGTAATGTTATTATATTGTACGAAAGGTCAACTACACATCAGTCTGTATGTCGTCGTCGAACATGTGCAATGCAAAACAAACGAGCTGCTTACATTTACTATTTCTTTGGTTTGGTCTCGTGTGTGTTGTTCCGTACAAATGCCGAACAACAAGTTTTTGATTTTATACATTTTTTTCTTGATTATTCAATAAATAAAGTAGATCCCCGCGCTCATCAGCTTCACAGTCTTAGTTGAGACGTTGATTGTGTCGGTTACACTCAAAGAGAGTCATTATCATAAATTAAAAAAAAAATAGCAAAAAAAAAAACAGAAGCGTAATAAAATACGACGGAGGAACAATAATAAGAAGAATAATAAAGACATTCGCTGGTCGTCATGCTGTCTACAATAAAGAAGAGTTGCTTATCAATATACACATGTCGTCGTCGTCGATGCTACAAATCCCATTCATTACGACGAACACTTATCATGTTCCTGCTCAGCACGCTTTTGATGTGCGATGCGGTTCTTGTAAGTATTTCTCTTTATCAGCGCGAGTCAAGAACGTGTATTAATTTTTTATTGTCTTGCGACACCTCAAAACACGCTCAACAGTGTCAACATCCTCATAAACGTCAACCTCGACACGGAAAATCCTTATGTCATCACACGAAAACGGGTTACATCTCCAATCCGCGAGATCCAACAGGCTCCAGTTATGTGCAGTGTGTCAACGGTAACGCTTACCTCTATTATTGCGGCAAAGATACAGTTTATGCCAAAGATCAGGAAATGTGTGTTTCCTTGGAAACGAAATCGCACAACACCAAAAATTTAATCGAAGATGTCGAAATAAACATGAAACATTTTAGGTTTCCAAAAAGGAGATACGATGTGATTTTAGTTTAGATTTTTCGTTTCTTCCGAGAATTTGTGTTTTTGTGTGTGGGAGTGTGCGTCGCTTTTGTACTTTAATTCATTTAGTATTAAAATGTATTATATAAGAATTATAGTAATAAATACCTTGTTTACATGAATCGATTTTCTACTTAGCGTTTGTCTTCTGTAACATTTTAGAGTTCTCAGAAATCGTTTGTTTTTTAATTAGTTTCATATCTCTGGCGTTTTGGCAAATTTCCGAAGACTTTATTTAATTGTAGTTCTCAATTTGTCAAAGAAATGATAAATTTATTCTTTTTGCATATCAAATATTGAAGTAATTTAAGTATATTTAATTTAATTTAAAATAATTTAATTCAATATTTTTTTATATATATATTTTTTTAATTTTTTTCTTCTTGACTTTCATTTCTAATTCTTTTTGATTTTTCTTCTTCATTGTGTTCTTTTTTTCTTATTTAGGTATTTTTTTTTTCAACTAATGTGTTTATAAAATTGACGAAATTTAGATATTTTTTAGAATTCAAAAATATTTTTTTTATAGAACGAAAAATAAATTATTTTTCTCTGTATTTTTTTTAATAAATAAAATTGAAAATACAAAAAATTTCTCTAAAATATTTATAAAAAAAAACTTTTAAAGATAATCATTTTTGGTACATTCACCTTTTCAGGACTTTGTTTAAGATCTTCATCGCACGTGATTCTGAATAAATTTCACTAAAAATCCAGTTCTAACTGATTTATAACCCACTTTGTCTCGCGAGAGTGCATTTCTCACACAGCAATAAACAGAAAATTAGTTTCATATCAAATGTTAACACCTGTTCCCTTCAAAGCTTTTATCGAAACATAAGCAAGCCAATAAAATTGAAATTTTAATACATTAGCATGTTAATGCCTTAATATATGACAAAATAAATGGATTTTATGGATTAGCAATTTTTTTTTTTTTTTTTGAAAATTAATCAGAAATTGGAGGGAGAAAAAAGAAACTTTGCCGATGTGATCGGACGATCGGATATTAATTATTTTATTATCGGATGCACGTTTGACTGAGTTTCGTGTCAAATTTATGTCTACCCGTCGAGATAAGAAAGAACAGTAATGTTCTGATGAGTGATGATTCAAAAATTGCGTCATTATTTTTTTAGTAAACTTTATTACATTTTAAAATTAATTACTTTTTTTCGGGCTAAAGTCTTAAACATAAAAATATCACTTTTATACATTTTTACGATTGTTAACTCTTCTCGGAAAATGTAAACCTCATTTTACATAAAATCAATAATGAACAATATTTAATGTCATTCTTTATTTTCGTAACTGTCTTGTATTCTCTTATGATTTGTTGGGAAGGATTTTTATTGTAACGAATCGATTTTGTGACAAAAATTTTTTAGACAAGTTTATATAAAATTATGTATATAAAATTTATAAAAGTCGATATAAAATGTTAAATGCAAATTTTTCAGATCTCGTGTGAATTGGTATTGCGCATTATTTTTTCACAAAATGAATTGAGTTTCGCTTTGACTGAAGAGGATTTTTCGTAAAATAATACTATTTCAAAAGATAGTTTTGTAATATGAACCAGGAGTTATTTGTTGAATGATAGAAGAAGTATAAATTTACATGTAAATTTGAACGAAAATCTTGTTAATGGTAATTTTTTTGACTTGCTTCACTTGTAAAATGTTTGTTAATTTCAATTATTTTTGTGTCTATTAACATGTCTATATTTTTTACAATTCAAGCTGAATGAAACAAAATTAAATTTTCTATGTTTTTTTCGTTTCAGATACTGATACATTTGAATGGCTGCTTCTATTCTGTCTCCGTGGATATTTGTTCAGTTTTTGTTTTGTTGCAATATTGAATATTTGACGGCAACATCGGAAACGAATGGTTGCTTGATGGAACGTTTCTCCAATGGACGAGTACTATGAATGGATTAAGGAATTACTTGCCGAGGAAAATATCGACTTGGATGCACTCAAAACGACAAAAAACCCCGACGTATTAACACACATTCACGAAGCAGTACGAGACTTACGCGATTCACTCGAAATTGTACGACAAGACATTGGTTACGTCGAAAAGGGAATTTATTCTAAAGCGAAGGTAAACAAGTGTGCAGTGCATGGCGATCAATTGGTGATTAGCGAAACAAGTGACGAGGAACATTTTCAGGGTAAAAAGAAAGCAGGAGGATATTCGAGTACAACATCTGATCCGGATAGACCGATAAATCGTTTGCCGAAGAGAATCAAGGAGCGTCACGTGTCGGAAAAGACAAAGTGTTTGCTTTTGGGACTTCCGTATTACTTTCCGGAGAAAGATGATGAGACAGAGAGTCCCGATTCAAGTGATCTTGAAGAAATTAAGAAGCGATGTAAGGCATTGAGGGAACAATATCAAGTGTTACAGAAGAAAAAAGAGCAAAAAAGTCACCGAAAACGCCCGGCTTTAACAAAAATCACATCGGGAAGTCAAACAACGACATCAGATCTGAACAATACACTCGAATTCGATCGAAAAGTGTTAGATACAGACTCGGATTATCCATCAAACGTTCGTTCTCGACGTTCATACGACGAACCTAACATTCGTTTGCCTCCAAAACCAACAAAATACGTCAAATCTCCCGAGTTGGTTGTTTCAAAAAAAGATCAATCCGACATTTTAAGTGTTCCAACATTCAGCGAAGCCGAAAGTGTCGTTTTTGTCGAGAAACCAGTCGACAAATCTCGAAGCAGTTCGAAAAAACGTTCGAAAAAGGATCGAAAAAAAGTCCCAAAAACCGAAAGTGCGATCCAAACATCCCCTGATAAGGAACAACAACGCTATGCTCGATCTAGATTCCTCCGAAGCGATCGCCCAAAATCTGCGAGACCCGAAAGACGATTACTCCGTTTAAATAACTATTTGTGCTTCAAACCGGAGACTCCTCAAGAAACCACAAAAGACGAAACACTTCAAATCACCAAAACTGTGACAGAAAATGTGAATGAAATCACAAAAGAAATTACGGAAAATGCAACGTACGACGTTCAAACATTTGAAAATAGCACAGCACAAATAGAGTCTCCGAAGAAAGCACGTCAAAAGTCACAATCTTGCACGCGCGACACAAGCACAGAACTGAAACAATCACACAGACGGTCAAAAAAACCACTTGGCAAAGATTTTTCGAGTCAAACAGATCTTACGAGCAAATCACAGCAACAAAAACGCGACAGAAAACTAACGAAAGGCGTTCAATTCAGTTATGAGGATTTGGTTAACTTGAATGACATTGATCGTGATCCGATACGAAAGACAAACAGTAGTAGTCAAACAGATCTCGAGAAAACTGTTGAACCCGTTGGCATTCTCAAACGAACATTAACTGAGCCTACTCTTCAAGTGAAAAAATCCGAAGGGCAAAAACCCAAATTTGTGTCAATTGTCGATTCAGGTATCCAAACATCCTTCGATCGAGGAGAAAACAACAAAATTTCTACTTTTGAGAAGTCTCTTATTCCCGTCATTAAAACTACGAGTGAAAGTCAAACAGGTGACAGTTTAGAATCTCAAGTTCGCGTTGACAACGATAGTCAAACGAGCTTAGAATACAAACATTTCGAACAAAGTTACAAAAAATCCGAGGAAATGCAAAATATTGCAGGAAGCAACATGAACGCCCATATTAATTTGCACATTAAGGTTTCGTCAAACGTTCAAATGGATGGAAATACTTCAGAAGTCGAATCAGATACCTTGAAAGAGGAAAAACCCGCTGAACCAAATCTCGTACGTGAAGAAACACTAACAGTTGACAATCAAAAACTCACAATTCGTGTCATTTCTGAAGAAAATCTCTGCGTTTCACAATCAAATGACGGAGAACTCGACGTCAAACGTGTTTCAACCGAAAATTTAGACATTCAACGAGGCAGAAACAACGCAGATACAGACAAAAACTTAGATATTGATGAAATTTCCGTACACTCGTTATCAGAAGGAGACAATTCTGTCTTTACAGATGGGCATGTAACGCCTACCGAACATGAAGGAGCTGTTGGAGGACAAATACATACAAGAAAATCCGCATCTGAGCATCAAGAAGATCAAGTAGATGATATAGAGTTGATTTTCTCGTCTGATGACAAAGATTTTACGCAAGAAGATATGGTTTCGTTCACGGAATACGAGCCATGGCAAGAACCCGGAGGTACGGGAACACCAATTCTCGTGAAATTCAACAAAAAACCGTCAATTGAACGTGATGTCGATCAACAGAAACGTCGCAATAGACAACTTGTAAAACAAGATTCGGGCGCACAAACAGAACGTGATGCGAAATTTCAAAGTATCGGAAATAATGAGACTTTTACGTATGAAGTGAACAAAACAGGTAGCGAATTTTCATCAAAAATGCCGAGTTTGGAGAAGGAAAGTAGTTATGAGCAAGAAATACTGTCGCGCGAAGAAAGTTTCGACACATTTGAACAAGCTGTAAGCTCGGCAATTCAACGTAGATGGACCAAGGCGAGTATTTTAGTCGAAACAGACATCTCTAAATGCGGCATAACGGAAGAAATTAAGGAAGAAATGCTCATGGGATTCCCGCGACGTAACACATGCCCAAATCCAGCTCCATACAGGTAGGAAATTAATCAAAATTTTTTGTAAAAATGAAATTACAAAACTTTTTCTCTTCCTAAAGGCCAATTATGCATAGCAATCCCCGCCAAAAGCAGGCTGTTAAATTTGTACGAAGCCCACGTACATACGCATCGCACTTTCAAGCTCCCAAAACGTGCTTGCGAACTAAAATAAGCGAGACAGAAACGGATGATCATCATCGATGTAGCAGCGCAGTGCAAACAGATATTTCTGCATTACCGCCTCAATGGCGTTCTGAAAGTCATTTATCAAAAAATGAATATGGCATTGGATTGTATACGTTGCCCTCAAAATACGAGACTCCCGTAAAAGGACTTGCTGGATTTAAATGTCCTTTGAGGTAAGATTATTAACTTTTTTTTTTATTTTTGAACATCTTCCAAAATCTTATCATGAATTGCTATACGAACATTTTTACCTAAAAACATATCAAGATGATTCCATTTTTCCATGAAATATTGCTCTTTGATAGTCGAAACTCTTTCTTTCAGTATATTTGCATCCTAAAAACAGATAAAAATTCATTTAAAAGATTTTGAAAATAAAAATATCTTACCTTAAGAGAGATTAAACCATCAGTAGTGCCATAAAAAATCGTAATTGGGACAGAAATTGAACTCAAATCGTATTCAACAGGAGGGTGTTGCCCATAATGTTGCAAATTCTTTGCCTCATTGTTGTCATAATTCATTGGAATGAATTTACATGTGTTGATCATCTCGAAATATTGCAAAACTTGTTGCGTCGAAGCAAGATCCGTGTAATATTTCCTTGATTCTGCCAAATTATCTATATCAGTTTCACCATGTTCAGCTCCAATTACTCTTACAATTGTCGATTTGCAGATTTCTTGCATGAATTTGCTTTGCCCACAGATTGCATTAACTGTTGATGTAAACAAATCGGGTGTAAATCCAAGTCTTTGAACGCCCCATAATTCCCAATCAGCCTTTAAAAAAATTTGAATCAGACTAAAAAAATTTATATTGAAAAAAGGTAAAAAAAAAACTACAAATTATGAAACAAGATCTTTAAGAGAAAAAAACGTATTATATTATGAATTTCTCGTTGAGCTCATCAAACTTCAAGATTTAAATATAGGTATTCTAACCAAAATAATATAAATTTTGGGCAATTGAGTTGAATCTGGAAACTAATCTCTTTTCCGAAAAAAAATAATGAGCTTCCGATGATTGTTTTGTTTTTGTTATTGTATTCTACAAGCTTTATTTAAAAACTGTTGCACAAAATTTATATCGTTTTGGTTTGGGGTATATTTCCATTTTGATCCTAAAAATTTTATTAGCTCAGCGAGAAATTCATGATACGATAGGTACGTCTTTCTTTCTCTTAAAGAACTTGCTTTTTTTTAATTTTTCAATGTAAATTTGTTTTAGAAGTTGAAAACTAAATTAATATTTTTTTAATAATTTTTTTATTTCATATTTTAAGTTTAGATTTAAGTGTTAAGTTTTGCAAAACTTTATAAATATCTAATTAATTACTAAGCGAATATTTTAGTGCTTTTGAATAATCGATTTATACAACACAATTAAATTAGGGGTGACGTTTTCTCGCTAACATTGTGCGCTGACTTAGGTAGATCACTTATAAAAAAATTACTTAAAATTTAATATTTTTCACTTACATGAATAATCGGAGCATTTGCTGCAACTTGTCGAATCAAGGAACTCGGAATATTTCCTAAAAACGTTGCCGGCGCAATTAAATGTGCACTCGAGATTTTCTCATTAACTGTCGGGACACTCGATGTCATAATGAAAAAATTCGTGCCTCCCATGGAAAATCCAACGTAATGTAATTTCTTCTGAGCTGTCACATCCAGAATGTAGTCAATCATCGACGGGATATCAATAGTGCCCATCTCGTGCATCGAATAGTCCCAAAATGCTGCATCGTCAATCGTTAAAGTTTTGTGGCGTTGCGATAACGAAGTTCCGCGTACATTTCCAAGCCACACATCTATTCCCGCATCACGTAATTGATAGGCTAAACTGTTGCGTGTGTCGTTTTGGCATACCCACATTCCAGCAGATTGAAATAAACCGTGCATCAAGAGAAAAACAGGCGCATCTTTCGGTAAAGCGACGTCATTTTTCACGCGAACAACTTGCAAAAAGTAACCATCTGGCGTTTCAACAGTGTGAAATTCAGATTTATAGCCATCCTGATGGATTTTTTCTTCCTACGATACGAATAGAGAAAAAAGATTAAAATTAAACAAGAACGTAAATTTTGCAACAAATCTATCAATGATAATGGAAACGCTCAAGGTTTCAAGCTACATTTTCCAATTATTTGACATGTGTTGTGTGATTTAAATCCGTTCATGCTTGAAAATTCCCTCTTATCATTAGAAAAAAAATTGATTCAGTGAAGGAGTGACGTGATCAGAGAGTAGAAAAGCTGAAAATGATCCAAAACAATTTACAAAACGGCAAAAACTATTATGTCCGACCCTGAATACTCTAAATGCACTCATGTTATATACATACTTGTACATTGTTTGTTTTAATAATAATAAAAAATAAAATTGATAAAAAAGTGCAACGAATAAGTTTTATTTTCTTCCATTGAACGAGAAAAACGATATATAAAAGTATATGTGACATTAAGAATTAAAGCGCATTTTAATGCATTGTTTAATATGATATTTTTCTCAATTTGTTCTTGAAAATCTAGAAAATTTTTTGAAAAAAATTATTTTTTAATTTTTGCACAAAAAATTATCATTGTCTTTTCAAAGTTAAAACAATATTTTTTTCAATTTTCTTTTTCTTTTTTAAATTTTAATAAAAAGTAAAAAAAATATTCTACATTTTTTAAAATTTAAATTTTATTTTTTATAATTCCAAGTTTTTTATCTGTTAAATTAATGAGCAAACTTCAGTACATGTTATCAAATGTGAGAATTTTCCCATTAATATTAGGACGAAAATTCCGATCACGTATTGCACTTGAAAATTTTTAAAGGATCACATAACTTACAATCAACTCTAATAAAAAGGCGGGATGAATAAAAAATAGCATATATGAAAAACAATGAAAAAGAAAAATTGCTTGAAATTGACTTTTTTGCTACTTGAATGAATTTTCGTCTATTTTTTACTTAAAAGAAAGAAAAATGGAGAAGTCATTTATTTACTTACCATTAATTGGTTTTGATTTGTTCCCTTTAATGCTATTAAAAGCAAGAAGATGAAAAGTTTAAAGCTTGTTTGTAAGTCCATGATTTGTCTCTTACTGATGCTCTTGACAATAGAATTTCCATTAATAGCCACACAGAAGAACTAGTTGTTACGAAATATAATGCAATAGTTGCATGTCAGTTGGCAATCAAAAAAGTGTAACATTCAACATGTGTCGATTAATATGACATTTTTTTCATTACAACGAATGATAAATCAGTAAAAACTCCTCCTTTTTCAAGTTCATCGATTTCGCTGATATTACGTGGCTTTTCAGTAACTTTCCCATATTTTTTTTATCATTCTAGATTATCCGAGAAGACACAGGAAAATCGGCGCGTATTGCTGAGCGACATCCATTTCACGAGTATGGTACCTGAGTTATCTCGTTCTGCGGATCATATTTGTCCCGATGAAGAGATAACAGAATCGGATGCTGAAAGTAAGTCTAACGATTATTACAAAGGACATTTGTTGCAAACGCCGGATTATGTGAGCAAAGGGTAAGTTTTGAAATCAAAATTTTCGAAAAAAATTGGATGAAATTTCGTTTTTAGTTTAACTCCAAGTCACAGTCTTACATCGCCGGGCATCAGTAATTGGACTGTAAATGAAGGAAGTCAAACGACGCAAACAGGAGGATATTGGGACCGCGGTGATTCATTTGACTCATCCAAATCCAATTCACTGTATGCAACAAATTTAGAAAAACATCATCGATCACGCAGTGTTCCGTCAATTAAATGCATTGTGTGCCGACAAACGCAACCTCAGCACAATTCAGGGGGCATGCGAGTATCGGAGAGCATGCATTATGGAACGAAAGGCATTCATGGTAAGAATTTTTCTTGTTTTTGTGACTATTAAGATGAAAACTATTGGAAATTGTTGAAGATCAACCTCAAAAGTGTCGCGGTTCATTGCCCGATTTGCGACATCATTGCGCGTGTCGACGATACGATGGACCATCTCTTCACAAAATTCATGCTGAATCCGAAGAATCAACCGAAAGCCTAATTGAAGAACCCGAGGAATATCATCGCGTTTCAACACACAGCATTGCAAACACCTTAACACTCGAAGACACTTTAGATGCATGCACAAGTAGGAGACGATCTGAAAACGACATTGGAAAACGTGAGTATCGTAGAACGAGATTTTTCGAAATTTAAATTGTTCACTTGCATGTCCCAACGCATTTTCTGTAGTTTTCATTCCGCCGCCATGTCAACTTCCATTTTTGCCACGCACGCCTGAAACACTGAAAATCGGGAATTTAGCAAAAGTTATTCTAAGATCGGGTCGAATTGCTGTCGGGCGTATACGATTTGTCGGATGTGTGAGAGATGAGGAAGAAGAAGGAGAAACACGACGAAAACAAAACAAAGAAGATGACGTGTTCATTGGTGTTCAATTACCTTCTGAATGGGGCGATTCTGACGGAACTTACAATGAAAAACGATTTTTCGATTGGTAAGTAATTGTTTTTGAAGCTTTTTCACATTCACACAAATCATTTTTAGCCCCCCAATGCATGGAGCATTTGTGCCATTTAGTAAAATCATTATGGCATGGAATGTCTAAACTCACACATTATCTTAGAAAATTCAGTACAAATCTGATGTTCATTTTACTCGTTACTCGTTGTTTAACATATAAAACCCAATAAACACATATAAATGGCAATGATGCATTACATCAACATTCTATTGGTTCATAATTGACCACAAAACCTGAGAATTAACATAACAATTAATGTCTATAATCGTTGTTTTATGTCAAAATAATAATAAAAATGATAGAAAGCCTAACAATGAGTGCTTAAAAATGGACCTAACAGAAACTAGTCATAAGTCGAATGATTGAAGAATCAGAAAGTTAAAACATAAGGCGTCTCCATCGGATATCACAAAACAAATAAACTTTTACTTTAACTTTTTTCATTAAATAAAAACATTTTTTTCACGCAGACAATAAACTTGCGACAACCTTCAAACTTTCCAATAATAAATTTTCCGTCCATTTCAGTTTTATTTTCGTAGATTTTGAGTCAAAACACTATTTTTGCATACTAAAATTCTCTATTGAGCTATTTACAAGTAGAATCTGAATCCGTAACAAACAAATATTTAATAAATTTAACTGTTGGAAAGTATTAAAAGTAATGAAAAAAGAAAGATATTTATAAACAGAAAAAAAATTAATAAAAAAAATTCAATATATAAATTATGTGTGAAAATTTATTACCTGGCTAAATTACATTATATCCATAAATTGATTGTTACTTACAATAAAAAAAAAAAATATAAAGAAGGATATAAGGAATCGTCAGAGGAATTGTATAACAATATAAAAAATATGAAACTAAATAAAGAAAAGGACATCATTAGAAATACGAAGGTGAATTGTGTTGTTGATTAACTTGCCCAAAGGAGGTTTCTCTTGAATTTCTTTCGAATTTTAAAAAAGGTAAGTACAGCATTTGTATTTTTGTCCATTCGTATTATCTTAAAGCTTAAAGTAAATATTTTCATTCAAGCAAAAATACATGATAAGTTTTAAGAATTCAAATAAATAGCTTTAAAATAATAAACTATAAAAATATTTTTACCTTTCTTTTATTTAAATATTGAAAAAAAAAAATTAAAAACTTCATAATTTAAGTTTTTTTTTGTATTTCTTCATTTTTTCGGAAACAAAATGATAGGTACATAATAAAAAAAATACATTTTTTTTTCTAATTTTTTCCATCACCATTTATTTTTATTTTCTTTTTTTTGTGCAAAATTCTTGTCTTTTATAAAAAAAATAACAACAGGAAAAAAGACTATGATAAAAGTAATAAATAAATAAAGTTTACATCTTTTAACCAGAAAGAATAACAGTACAATTGGAAGCTCTAACTCTTACACTTAAATGTACGGGTTTCGTAACTTAAATAATGCCTATATATTTATTACAACAAAATATATTTCAAAAATAACTGGAAACTTCTTTGTTCATTTGTTGCTATTTGAGATTTTTTGTTCTTTTATTTTGTCAAATACTGAAAAAAAAAATTTTTTATTATATTTTTCCACGTCGGTGTAATGTCTTTTTTTTCTACAAAATATTTTACTATTATTTCTGTAATGAAAAATTTATTTATATTTTTTTGTGTGTTTGTCGCTGTATTTTGTTGTGCGAGAGCATCAGTCTATGAAATTTTCATTCCAGTATCTAATTTTAATGCTTGTTTCAGAATTTCATACGTAGAGAAAGAGACAGCAACCATTGGTATTGCCCTTAAGTAATTAATTGACATTCCGCGATACAGGCCTTTCACAACTCCGTTTTCTTTGTAGATTAATTTGAGTGTTTGGAACATTCCCATGCTGAAAAAATAAAATTGTTAAGAAAATTGTACAGGAGTAATAATAACTTACGGAAAATTTACAAGACATGCACCAAATTTTTTTTTAGTTTTTGTTACGGTTGAAGAGGAAAATTTAAATGAAAATGTAGATAAGGCCGCTCCAAATAAAACCCAATAGTTTTGTCCGATGCCCCATTTTAAAAGTCGATAAATTCAATGGGACAAAATAAAAAAAATTAAAAGATATTCAAAAGAAAATAAAAATTTTTAATACGCAAATATCAATGTAAAAAACTTCTTGATTAACGATCAAGATTTTTTTTTTTATAAATTTGGCATTTTGTATGAAAAAAGTATTTCAAAATTTTTTTTGCTTCAAAATTTGTGTTTCAAAAATTTTGGACAAAATTATTGAGTTTCATTTGGAGCGGACTAAATGGTAAAAAAAGAAAATTTTTAAGGCAAAGAAGAAATAATTAATGGCTATTAAGACCCTTTTTTAATTGAAAAATAAAATCATGCAAAAACTTTTTAAACGATGAAAAATGCAGACAAAATTTTTCACCAACCTCCTGTTTGTTCGTTTATTACATGTGTCAGAAGCGTACAATGAAGCAAATGTAAATGTGTTTAGAAAGACGTCGATCCATAACCAAAGATTTCGCGGAAGCAGCATTTAAATGTAAATTGAGTAGAAAAGAGAAATATTTATCATTAAAGGTAATTGTATGGCACAGTATGAAATATTTATGAGGTAATAATGATTTATGTAAAAAAGTGATGAATGATTTAAAAATATTCTAACCTTCAACCTTTTCATTCATATTTTTTTTTTCTAATTTTAAACTCACCCGAATTTCGCTGTTTCGGGATTCATCATTGCCAGCTGCATTCGTCGTCTTGTCACATCTAACGGATATGAAAAAGATTGTGCAACAGCGCCTGCGAATCCGCCACAAAGTAATTTCGCGGGAACTAAAAGAACAAGGCCTCCTGTATTTCGATCGCATTTTTTACATGTGAACGTTGGCGCGTATTTCATGCAGAAGTACTTGAGCATTTCAAAGCAATAAAAGGAAAAACCGGCATAAGGTACCATACCCATGAGTGTAGGTGTAAATCCGCGATATAATGCTTTTATTCCTCCTTCCTGTGATTTTTATTTTTTTTTTTATTTTTTTGAGTTCAAAAAGAGAAAAATTAAGACTTACCTCTTTGAAAATGCAAACAGCTGTGTGAACAATTCCTTTGTATTTGTGTTCACCCGTAACCTGAAATGCTAATCTGGCTCTAATTGTATCTAATGGATATGTTAAGGTAACAGCAGTTAATCCGGCGCCCGCGCCTGCAACAAATTTGTCGGCATGTTGGATGATTTGAATGTTTTGTGCGGCGATGTATTTACCCAAGTACTGAAAAAATTAATTAAAAATTTAAAATATGATCATTTAAAAGCTGATTTAAGAAAAATGTTTCACGAAATTTATTATTTTGAGTTTTTCACTTTTCGTCAATCGATAAAATAAAGAATTTTTTCTTTTAGATTTTAATTTTTTGCTAATTTCAGATTTTCAGGTCTAAATTTGATATTTTAAAATACATATTTTTACATACATTTTTTATTTCTTTTAAAATAGTCAAAATTGTTGAATTTTATTAATTTTTAACTTTTAATTTTTTTCATTTTCAACTATTTTTTTTAATGTTTACTCACCTTTTTGTACACTTCAAATGCGGTAAATTGCGTGGCGGCATATGGAAATATTCGAACCATTTGAGCGCCATTTCCTTTGTACAATGCAATAAATGATTCTTTACGGATAATGTGTCGCAATCCGCTAAAGACACCCAAATGTTTGTAATGCTCTGAATGTGCTTGTAACAAAATTTTGATTCGATCGAGAGGAGCAACTGTCGTTTTTGAGCACATGCCAGCAATACCTGAAAGGCAATATTTATTTATTAACATTAACCATTTTCATCAAATTTTGTCATACCAGACACACGCGAAACCCAAACAACATCGATAAGGTGTGTCTCGCTCGCAGAGTGTTAACAAAATAATCAAACAACGACAAGCGACAATAAAATATGAAATTTGTTGAATGAATGCGGAATGGAATGAAAAACATCTCAATCATTTGTGCAACTTTTTTTTTTCATTTTGTTGATGATAATTTTAGTGAGTCATATAGAAATGCATTGCTTATCTTCTTAAAAAAAAAAAAAATAATAAAAATTCATTAAACTGAAAGAAGATGAGAAGAAGTAGAAGATGAAGAAGTACGCGCAATAATTGTTACACAAAAAAAGAGAAATTTTGTGTGCTTATCGACGCAACCAAAACACTTTACAGGTGGCTTATTTTCCATTCATGATACTGTTTGTTTTTAAATTACAAAGATACGTCAACGTTAAAGAAGAGAAGGAAAGCGAATCAAAGAAGAATGGATGATATCACATAAAAGAACGTACAAAGTGCATCTTGAATCGTCTCTAACAACTAAAAATTCATCAGATCGGAAAGACATTCGACCTCATTAGCACTTTTTTGTGTGACTCACTGCAGAAAAATTTGAAAAAGAAAGTTTTTTCTTGAACAATTTTTGGTATCAAATATCGCACAGACCGAATTTGATGATCTCTATGGGTTTCGGATTCAAGGTCACTCATGAAATTCTTTTAAATTTCTCATAAAGTTAAAAAAAACTTACCTCCAGCAATCAAATTCTTAACAATAAAGTCAACATTCTTCTTCCGTTCTAAGGACTTAGCATCTTGTACTGTTGTTGTCACTGCAGCAGTCTTCGATGCTGTTGTAATTTCTTGCTTACTTTGCATCTTAATTCACTTAACAATTAATATTTAATTTCACACTCAAAGAACACACAAAAAATAGATATATATTCGATAATGATGTTACGTGGTACGGTACGTAACAATTGGTCTACTTAATAAAAATTCAAAAATCTAACACGTCATTATCGGTAAATTATTGTCACGGAATTCTCCTGTTTGTCGTCTTGCGTCTTTGCTCATTAAATATTGTTTTTTCGTGTACAAATCACGAATTTTCTTCAAAAATTATAAGACCCTCTGTTGTTTACGAATGCAAACGCGAGTAAAAATTGGGACGAATGAAATTAATAACATGTACGACGAATGTGCATTGAGGAAGTTGTCCATTTCCAAATGTGCATTGGTTGATCGTCTTACTGAACAGCTGAGAAGACGATTTGAGTGATTTTGCTCTTTCTTTTAATGAAATCCGTACGGAAATTGGCCCAATAACTGCATAAATGCAAAGTTTAACATGCTGATAGCTCATTAGTTTGTGGAGTTATCGGCAAAATTGGGTTCGCGTGAGAGGAAAATCGAAAGTAAATTTTTGTAGGAGTGAACGGAGTCTCGTTTCGTGTTGGGAAAATCAGCAAAGAAAAAAAATACAAAATGCAGTCGTCGAAGGAAAAGGAACAAACTCTCAACAAATTCAAGAATTTCTTCCGAATGACTAACAAACAAGGAGGTAAATTATGGTTTCCAATGTTTTTCTTCACTTTTGATTATCACTTTTTTTCCTTTCTTTTCTCATACAGGTACTCGTGACAGACATGAATTTTGTTTGACGCCGGAATTGGAGAAAGAGGTAAACAGTTGGTTATCTGTACAACAAATGAATTTTTGATGAAAAATCATTCATTTCAGTTGAGACCCGAAACTCCCGTAGCTCAAAGATGCAAAACGTTAAAGGAATTGGGCGATGTTGTTGCAAGCAATACATTAAAAGAGGTTTGAAAGAAAAAAAAATTTCATGCAAAAAAAAATTGATTTGAATGAATTTTAGAATCTCGTGCCGAAACTATGGGATCTAACGAAAGACTTAATTGTGCCGAATAAGCCGGCAGAACAACGTCAAATCGCACTTACCTTTTACTGCAAACTCATTCAAGGTCAATTTAAGGATCTTGGCATGATGCGAGGCCATTTTTTCCATGTGATACAAGAACACGATGTGCACGAAGATCTTCCATTGCGTTTGGATTTGCTGAAGGCTCTTACGTACAATGGGAAGGAAATTGGGCATTTTGAGGAGAAAATTGGGCGATTTATGCTTGAATGGTTTCATCCGATTGTCGACGCGAAATTGACGAGAGGCTTTTTGGAGATGCTCATCAACATTATTCGATACAATACGGCGTATCTTGACAAGGAAATTATCATTGGAATATTAAAGTAAGTTGAAATTCTTTCGAAAAATGCTTTAAATTAAATTTTTCTTTCAATTTTAGTAACGCTTGTACACTGAGTTGCACAGTTGATGACAACGCAACTGTTCTTCATTGTCTCTCTGTGCTCGACACAGTCATTCGTTATGCGATATTTCCGGATGAAGCACTCCCTTTAGTCATTATGGCGCTTTGTCGTACGGTGAATTGTGAAACGTATTGTCAAACAGCATGGCAAATTATGAGAAATTTGTTGGGAACAGATTTAGGACATGCTGCGCTTTTGCAAATGTGCAACATTTTGAATGAACGTTCCCTACATCCTGATGCTCCATTGCTGCGAGGCGCTGTTTTTCACATAAATATGGGTGTTTGGGGATCAAGCAGTTCAGCGGCATCAACTTTACGATGTACGCCATCGATGGTTTTATTGAGTTTCTTATACGTGAGTTGAAAAAAAAAAAAGATTTAATGAAAAATTGGTTTTATGATTTTTTTTGCCTTTTTTAGTCTTTAAAGAGTGGGCATATGATTGTTACATACGAAGTCACGTTAAGCATTCAACGTTTAATTCAAAATCAAGGGAGAGAATTGTCTGAACCAACATGGGATGTCATAATCGATATTTTGCTCGCCATTGCGAAAAATAATGGTACATTTCTAATGCAAAAAATTTTAATTTATTTCAAATAATATCTTATGATATTTCACAGCTGATTTAAATTTATCAAAGGACAATGTCATACATAGGCATTTTCATGACACGCTTGACATGATTGAGGAACTAATTGATCAAATTGCAGCGGATCCAGAAAAAGTCTACGCTTTAATTGAGCACGTATGTCAGGATCGCGCGGTAAGTACATGAGAATTAAAGAAAATCTGATGGATAAAGGCGCGAAAGTTGATCTTGACGACGCATCGAAGTTACGACAGATGATCCAGTTGAATTGAATTTGCAGTGACTTCTGAAATTTTTGTTAAATTATGAGATTTTTATGTAGTTTACGATAGTTCGAACTTACATGGTATGTCCTTTGATGCCACAAATGGGACAAACATACTTCTTTAAGATGAGACAATTGTCGGTTGTGTGAGTGCTATAAACAGAACTGTAAAAAAACAAATTTTAGATGTTGTTTTTAATGGAAAATGTGAAAAACATATTTACAATCCTTCACGATTTGATTCACAAAAGACGCAATGATTGTGATGCAGATTACATGCCGAGCTTGAAGCAACAACAGAAGCGAATGTTAATTGACGTTTAATGCCTTTCTCATCTAACGAAGCTTGTTTCGAGAGCTTTAATGGAGTCGAAGTTACGACATCTTGTGCATGGAATTCAATGATTGAAGGATTTGACTTGTTTAGCTTGGCTGCGAGTATTTGAGCTTCTTTCTTAGTTTCCATCAAATTTTGGTTATTTTTTGGGACAAATGCTCTCAAATCTGTTACGCGATTAAATAATGGATCAGGACCAAAAAAGTTGTTCCAAATGTTTGTTTGTTTTTGTGACATTTTAGAGATTTTTCAATTTTAGTCAATTTTGGAGTGAAAAAGTTGAAATTTCTGTTGAAATTGATAAAGAAGTCACTGTTTTACGAAAATAATCCAAATCTTTGACGATTTATTGACTGAAAGTACCTTAAAAGTTGTTAAATTTGAGGAGCGAAACAAAATAAGATGGAATCCGTTTTTTTTCTTATCTCTTAATTAACAGTTATAATCGGTTATTTTTTTCTTTCGTTTCAGGAACCCTCGATTGTTCGTTTAATCGAGTATCGAGCAGCTCGTATTCGTGCCTCAAAGCCAGATTGGTTGTCGGAGTTAAAAGCGTTCATTGAGCGTTTCTACAAGAAGATGCCAAACTCGAAAATCCGTGTTCACGCAATTCGAGCTCTTACACATGTTATGGAAGTGAATCGAGCTGCTTACGAAGAGGAAATTCTCGATCATCTCATAATGGAGCAATTTGGGAATATCGTAACCGAAAGTGATCTTACAGTACGAATGGCTGTTGCTGAATTGCTCATCGAATTGAGTAAACATTGCGAGACGAAACGTTGTTTGGAGCTTTTCGAGATCATGGGAAAAATGATAAATCGTCAATATGACGCGGGATATCGCCCTGATGATTATGTTTTCACGTCACGCGATGACACGAAAGACATTCAAGTGCTCGTTGAAGGTTTAATTAAAGTTTTTCACATCAAATTGTATCGTTTGCCATCGCAACATGCCTCAGCAATTTACACGCATCTCATTGCATTTTTGGAACAACATTATATGCGCCCAAAACGTTATGAGAACACAGCAACGATTCGATGTCTCATCTTCAATTGGATGTTAAAAGCTCGAGCGAATGCCTCGTATCACATTGGGTACCCAGATGCGAATCTAAATGGGCAAATTCGTTACAGTCATTATTTGGGAATTGAACATCCGAGTGCGGGAACGTTGTCGACACAATCTTCAGTGTCTCAAAATGAAGCAACAACTACAAATACATCAACAAGTTCGACGACGCTTATTCCAATTCGTAAAGGATGCAAATTAATTGTCAAATGTTTGGAGTTGGAAAAAGATTGGAATATTCTACAATTGGTTTTGAGCGAATTACCGAATATTTTGCAGAATCGTGCTTTGATACAAGGCAACGATGTAGACTTTCTGACGAGAACTCTTCAAAAAATGGTAAGTTTTTACTATTTTATTGACATAAAACAACAAAAATCTACTAAAATCCATTAAATTTTGCACAAACACTTATGATTGTTTATGGGGGACTTCACATTTTTCAACAAAAGTTTTAATAGCGACACAATTTTCCGCTAAAATTAGTATTTACACATGAAATTTAATTTTTTATGACAAAAATTTAAAACTTACATGTTTTCCAAACACTTGAAGGACAATTTATAAACCGTTCGTTAGTCATACAAGACAAAACTCTTCCGGAAATGGGATGACACATTTTTTCTCCCTCAAACGATGGTTTATGTTCATACCCTGTCTTGAATTCATCTGCTCTTGATTCAGCTGAAAAGTAAAATTTTGTGAAAAATTTGGGAAAAAAGTTAAAATTAACTTTTACCCATTGCATAACACGTATTAATTGATTTTGCCATCGTTTCTGCCCATATTGGTTGGTTGTTTGTCATGTTCATAATATACTCTTTCAATCCTTTGAGATCAATATTTCCATCGCCTTTTGGATTAAAGCCCATTCTTTCTAACATACAATCTCCGAGACACTAAAAATTCGATAAAAAATAAAAAAAAAAATGAAGATTGTTCATCAAAAAATAAAAATAAAATAAAATAAAAATAAATAATATAAATATAAAAAAATTATATATATATATATATATATATATATATATATATATATATATATATATATTTATATATTTACACATCCTCTTGGCAATCCAGGTAAATTATTTTTCTTTTTTTGCATCTCCAAATAAGTGTCTCGACAGTATGTAACGATATCCATTGGGAGAAATGCGGGTGTTGGACAACAATCGTTTGGATCTGTTGAGTTATTAGGAACATTAAGTCCCGAATCACAATAATTTTCTCCGTTGATTGCCTAAAAAACATAAAATTTAGGAATTTGTTTGAATTTTAATGAAAATATTACCGAAATCCATACGACAATGAATGTTAAGAGAACAAAAGTTGACATTTTTTTTTAATATTTTGTCTAAAATAAGAGACGATTGTATCACTTTTGAATATTTTTCCGCATCTCACTTTACTTTTTATACCAAATTTGTACAAAAAAGCAATTATCTGTCATGCAATCCTTTGAATGACTTATTTTCAGTAATTTTAATGATTCAATTTGACGAACAAAACACTAATTATTTTATAATTTTCTCTCTCTCTAGTATGTCGATAAGCGTTTCATTGAGACTGTCGAGAACTTTTTGCCATCAAAACCGCCGTTATTGTCTGATCTTCAAATTTTATTGTTGCCCGCGATTGCAAGTGCAGCAACATATCACGAATACCTGGATAATCAAACACAAAAAAAAATTGTCGAAGTTCTCAAATTGGGACTTTTTACGAAGGCTGTTCGAACGTGTGTGCATGCCTTGACTGTTTTACTTCTGGAAATTCCAAATATGATTGTTGCGATGTTGGCTGACGTTCTGTACGAAATGAGTAAGTTGTCGAGCACAACGCAATCTGCGGCGCCCATTTTAGAGTTTTTGTCAAGTGAGTATTTTTTTTAATTTTTTGTCAATTTTAAAATTTAACTGTTTTTAACTTTTAAAATTTTTCTAAAATTTTCATTACCTACATATTCAAAGTTTTTTAAAACTATTAAAATTCTTGTAAAATTTCTAATTTTTTTCTCTTTTTTAGCAATGAATCGCCTACCTAGTCAACGATTTGCGAATTTCGTGCAACGTGATTGCATGTACGTGTTTGCCATTGCACTTCCGTACACAAATCCCTATCGTTTTGATCATTATGTTGTTTCGTTGGCTCATCATGTTGTCGCTGGTTGGTTTCTCAAGTGTCGTCTCGAACGTCGTGCGGATTTAGTGAAGTACATAATTGTTGGTTTACAGTCAAATGTTCGTTTACCGATTCAGGAAAAGACGACACGCTACAACGTCGAATTAGAGAACGAAGATTCGAGTAATCGTAAACGAAGTAGTAGTTTGACGGAACGTGGATCAAAAATGAACAACGACGCACAAGGGCAACCTTTGATAGCTTTTCATTTGGAGCTTGTAGAGACTTGTATCGACTTCCTTGTTCGTCATACGTATTCTGTCTGTTCAGCATTACCGAAACGCATGCCAGCTGCGGATTTCTTACTGAACGGAGGACAACACATGACATGGCTCGTTGGAAATAGTTTGATAACAATCACAACTAGCGGATGTTCAATAACTCCCTTGAAAAACGGCTTATGCGACAAATGTCATTCAATTTTGCCGAATCACACGTCATTGAGTAAGAGTGAAAGTACAGCAAGCAGTAATTTACCAACGTCTCCTGAATCAAATGCGTCGCTGAGAGAGCCTGAATACATTAATACGGGACGTCGTTACACAAAAGCAAGTTTCACATTGTCGAGCACGAACGAATCTGATGTTAGTACTGATGTTACGAGTAGTTCGTCATCCGCTTTGGCAAACAATAACGGGCATGATACGAAATTCTTTCGACAAAGTTCACAAGAAGGAAGATTTTCAAGTTCGAGTTCGTTAGAAGCATTATCGCGACGCGGAAGTAACCCTGATCAATCTTCCGAAGGATACGAAAGTCAAAGAAATTCGAAGGAAGTTCATCCGCAGTTACAAGCTCCTATTCCAACAGCTGAACGCCCTCGTCAAGTATGTGCTTGTTGTTGTACGGGATGGGCAGAAGTTTGTATTCGACGCCCAACAGGAACAATGTCATGGATAATGCGCATTCAAAATCAAATTACATACGATTCCTTCACAAACGAGTTCCCGCTGCAAGATTTGACGACATTATTCACTCCCGGTTATGGCGGCGTGATAAATCCAAATTTGCTGAAAACTGAAGTGAATCAGAGTAATGCAGAAATATCGAAAATTTTATCAAAAGTAAATGAAGTACCTTCGACAATGACATCCGCTTCTTCTAAACCAAAAGTTTCGATCTCCGATGAAGTGCATGAAATCCGTAAAATTGAGCGAATGGAAGAAATCGAGTTGGATGACGATCAAATATTCGACAACAATGTTGCATCAGGAGGAAAATCGGGTCCCATCGATATTCCGGGCAACACACAAAAACGTAAAAGCGCTGAAGAACCATACGAAGGCGAATTTGAACCAATTGATCCAAACAATCCGGAAGTTGCATTTGACGATTACGATTCAAAAAGTCGAAATCCTGTGCGTCGCGTGAATTCAAGTCCCGAAATGAGCAGTAACTACCGAAATCCTTTCCTTCAACACAAAGCATCGAAAGAGGCAGCTGGTGCAAATGCTCAAGGCGCACCAAATACATCAACAACTGTTTCAGATGACTCCGATATAGATGGCTTGCAGAAGAAAAAGAACTATAGCAAAGATATGCGTGTCAGTTGTGAAGCGATTCCTGAAGAAATGGGCGGAAGTACTCCGCCAAGTCAATCGGGATCCATAAATAAGGAAGAAACGCTCGTTAGTAACATGTCAGCTTTAGTTGTATGCGAAAAACAAGATGCTTCAACTACGACGAAAGGTGATTCACAACATCCCGTATTGTTACAAAAGCAACATTCAGCAGAAGCACAAAAGTCAGAATCGATTGAAGTGTTTCCAAACAAACAACAGTCAATGTCACAAGCATCACTAAATTTGAAAATCCCCATGGAAATGCAAAAAGTTACCACAAAACCTCCGCAATCTCCTGCTCCGTTATCGCCGAGACTCATTGCAAAAAATGCTGCCAACAAATTTGCATCAAATTCGGGCACAGCGTCTCCTTCATTTCCTGCTCTCGCAGGGCATGGCCAAAGCGATGATCAACCACGAGGGCGTTCAAAGACAATTAGCGTCACAAGTCGAGAGCTTTATTCGCGAGATGCTCGTTGGAACAACAGTAGAAATCCAATTTTGTCTCGAACTCGTGATCAACAAGGTGTTTCCACTCCAAAATCAGGCATTTCTCCGAGTTTTGTTTTCTTGCAGTTGTATCATTCGGGCGTTTTGAATACCCAAGAGAAGCCAATTTTGTTAGATCCAACAGCAGATATGTCCCTCAATTTGTTGGATTACATCCCGCCCTTTGAAACACACAACATTGGCGTTTTGTATGTCGGTCCAGGGCAATGCAACAATGAAATTGAGATTTTCAAGAATCGTTATGGCAGTTTTCGTTACACGCAATTCTTATGCAATTTGGGGACTTTGGTTTCGATTCGTGAAGCAAAAGAGAATAATTTGTTTATGAATTTAGATCCTGATACTGATGGATCTTTTACGTATATTTGGCAAGATGATATCGTGCATGTGACATTCCATGTAGCGACGTTGATGCCCAATAAGGAACACGATCCGAACCATATTGTGGATAAGAAGAAACATATTGGAAATGATTTTGTCATAATTGTGTACAACGAGAGTGGCGAAGAATTTAATTTGAAAACTATTCAGGTAAGAAAAGAAAATTATTAATGAAATTTCACAGTTTAAATTTTCTGAGAATTTTTAATTTTTTTTTTATATTTTTGACAAAAAAGAAAAAAAACATTTTTTTTTAAATTCAACTTAGGCCGCACCAAATGAAAATCAAAAATAAAAGTCAAAAATCCAATGGGCCAAAATTTCAACATTTTTTAAATTTTTGATATGAAATATTCTGAAATCTTTTTTAAATTAGCAAATCTCAAAGTAGATAGTTAAAAAACATCAAAAATATTATTTGTCGCTCAAAAATTGTTAAAACTTAGTCATTTTGTATGAAAATAGTATTTCAAACTTTGTTTTTGATTTTGTCTTTTGAATGGTTCTTAAGCATGAAAAATGAAAAATACGTAATTTTTATTTTGAAAGCCCATTATATGATTTTCAAGCTTGAAATTGAGCAAAAGTTAAAGAAAATGTCCTTGGATGTCTCTTGATTGTTTCTAAAGCTTGAAAAATGAAAAATAAAAAATACGTAATTTTCATTTTGTGAGCCCATTTGATGGTTTTCAAGCTTGAAATTGAGTTAAAATTAAAGAAAATGTCTTTTGGATGGTTTTTGAAAAATGAAAAATACGTAAAAATACGTAGTTTTTATTTTGAAAGCCCATTATATGATTTTCAAGCTTGAAATTGAGCAAAGGTTATGAAAAATGCCTTTGGATGTCTTTTGAATGGTTCTTAAGCTTGAATATTCACAAATAAAAAATACGTAAAAAATACATAATTTTTATTTTGAAAGCATTAAGATTCTTAAGCTTGAATTGAACAAAAGTTATGAAAAATGTCTTTGCATGTCTTTTGAATGGTTCTTAAGCTTGAATATTCACAAATAAAAAATACGTAAAAAATACGTAATTTTCATTTTGAAAGCCCATTTGATGATTTTCAAGCTTGAAATTGAGCAAAAGTTAGTAAAAATGCCTTTGGATGTTTTTTGAATGATTCTAAGCTTGAAAATAAAAAATACGTAAAAAATACGTAATTTTCATTTTGAAAGCATATTTGATGATTCTTAAGCTTGAAATTAAACAAAAGATATGAAGCCTTTGGATGTCTTTTGGATGGTTCTTAAGTTTGGATATTGACAAATAAAAAATACGTAAATAATACGTAATTTTTATTTTGAAAGCCCATTTTATGATTTTCAAGCTTGAAATTGAGCAAAGGTTATAAAAAATGTCTTTGGATGTCTTTTGAATGGTTCTTAAGCTTGAATATTCACAAATAAAAAATACGTAAAAAATACGTAATTTTCATTTTGAAAGCATATTTGATGATTCTTAAGCTTGAAATTAAACTTTTAAAAATACGTAATTTTCATTTTGAAATTAAACAAAAGTTATGAAAAAAGCCTTTGGATGTCTTTTGGATGGTTCTTAAGTTTGAATATTGACAAATAAAAAATACGTAATTTTCATTTTGAAAGCATATTTGATGATTTTTAAGCTTGAAATTATACAAAAGATATGAAAAAAAGCCTTTGGATGTCTTTTGGATGGTTCTTAAGTTTGGATATTGACAAATAAAAAATACGTAAAAAATACGTAATTTTCATTTTGAAAGCATATTTGATTCTTAAGCTTGAAATAAAACAAAAGTTATGAAAAAAGCCTTTGATTCTCTTTTAAATGGTTCTTAAGCTTGAATATAGAAAGATAAAAAATACGTAAAAAATACGTAATTTTCATTTTGAAAGCCCATTTTATGATTTTCAAGCTTGAAATTGAGCAAAGGTTATAAAAAATGTCTTTGGATGTCTTTTGAATGGTTCTTAAGTTTGGATATTGATAAATAAAAAATACGTAAAAAATACGTAATTTTCATTTTGAAAGCATATTTGATTCTTAAGCTTGAAATAAAACAAAAGTTATGAAAAAAGCCTTTGATTCTCTTTTAAATGGTTCTTAAGCTTGAATATAGAAAGATAAAAAATACGTAAAAAATACGTAATTTTCATTTTGAGAGCATATTTGATGATTTTTAAGCTTACGTTTTAAATACGTAAAAAATACGTAATTTTCATTTTAAAAGCATATTTGATGATTCTTAAGCTTGAAATTATACAAATGATATGAAAAAAAGCCTTTGGATGTCTTTTGGATGGTTCTTAAGTTTGGATATTGACAAATAAAAAATACGTAAAAAATACGTAATTTTCATTTTGAAAGCATATTTGATGATTCTTAAGCTTGAAATTAAACAAAAGTTATGAAAATTGCCTTTGATCTTAAGCTTGAATATAGAAAGATAAAAAATACGTAAATAATACGTAATTTTTATTTTGAAAGCCCATTATATGATTTTCAAGCTTGAAATTGAGCAAAGGTTATGAAAAATGCCTTTGGATGTCTTTTGAATGGTTCTTAAGCTTGAATATTCACAAATAAAAAGTACGTAAAAAATACGTAATTTTCATTTTGAAAGCCCATTTGATGATTTTCAAGCTTGAAATTGAGCAAAAGTTAGTAAAAATGCCTTGATGATTCTATGTTTTCAAGCTTGAAATTGAGCAAAAGTTAAAGAAAATGTCTATGAATGGCTTTTGGATTGTTCTGAAGCTTGAAAATTATACTTCAGAGAGTTTTAAATTTCGTTGAGATAACGGCTCTATTGATCTTCCAAAAATAAAAATCGAAAATCGTAATTTTTAAGGTAAAGGTTTTTAAGTTTAAGATTTTTTTAAATTCAATTTTAAAGGATTTTTTTTTTAAACTAAAAGAAAATATTAATTTTTTTTATTTCAGACTCAATTCGGATACGCTTGTGTCATCGTGGAACCACTCGAACTCAATACTAATCGTGTCTATATCCGCATCAAGGATGATCTCAAAGAATTTGTAACGCCATCAGAGACAAAAATCGTATCTGATGCAGCAGTTTCCTTATTGGCAAGACAAATAGCTCTACATGCGAATGTAAGAAAGTATTTTTTTCACAAATTTTAATCAATTTTACTAAATAAAATCTAATTTCTTAGCTTGCGTCGCGTGTTGCACAATCACTCAAGTCTAAAAACGCATCTCCCTATGCTTCTAATTGGCTCGATCGTTTGCGACGCATCAAACGAGAACGCACCAAGATCACAAGCAAGAACAAAAAATCCGAGCAACAGTCACAATCAGAAATCGCATCTAATGACTTCATCGTTTACACAAAATACCAAGATGATGCCAACAAATAAGGAGAGATATTGAAATTTTAAAGCTTTTGTTTTTAATTGCATAAAATTATTTTTTAAAATTTGCTTGATTTTATCAAAAAAAAAAAAAAATAAATAAATATGGTCACTGTGTTAACAAAACAAATAAAATTCGTCACACACAAGAATGAGAGAAAATGAAAAAAATATTTAAGACAAAGCATAAAATAAAGAAAAAAGTATCTATATTAGCATTTAAAGAGTTTTAATAATATTTTTTCTTATTAATTAAACGAAGTAAGAACTTTAATAGTATTTTTAAATATTTTCTTTAAAGATGAATCAAAGTGTCTTCTTCATAAGTAATCCAATGTCAAACAAATCTTGCGTTAATGCGATTGCTCTTTCAGAGTCTTCATGTAATTGCGATACGGCAATAAATTTGGGATATTCCTTAATTAGAGTTTCGACAAGTCCCGCATCTTCTTCCTCAATTTCCAAAAATCCAGATTCAAATTCATGATATACTTTTGAATTATCGATGTGATTGTAAAGGCGAATAACGTTGTCTTCAGTAACCAATCTGTGGAAAAAAAATTGACCATAATAATTTTAAAGTTTAATTTTAAAGTTAATAAAGGTTAATCTAAATTTTATTTTTTTTTATGAATTTTCAAAAAACTTTTCATATTTCTTACCTTGCAATGTTCGATTTGATCAATCTAACTTCCGAAGTTAGTTGAACTTCTGCTCCGAAACTAACTCCTCCATCTTCGTTAGTTTCAAACTCGCTTCCATTGTATGTCATAGTTTGTTCAGCGGGCGTTAGATACGGCGGTAAAGCATCTTTTTGATACTTCTTGGCGAATTGATCAGCTGCATAGTCAATCGGTAATTCATCTGCCATTTTAAGGAACATTTTACGTATTTTCTGTAAAAGTTCTGTTCGTCGAGGCGATTTTGAGTCAGAATAAACAACTCCAAGATGTTTGTGGAAATCTAAAGGAACACCTTTACGGAATTCAACGTCAGTTTCAATCGCATTCTGTAATGCTCCTGTTAACAAGTACTCGAAAAAGTCTACGTAACTCTGTTTTTGGTACACGCTCAATGTTATGTGCAACGAATGACATCCAGGGACAGTGTTTGCTTGATGAATTATGCCTCGAGGGAAGTACAACATATCGCCTGCTTCTAAAACGACATCTAAAATTGGTTGTCCTATCTCGTTTTGATCGAAATTTTGCGATGATTCGCGCGGTAATACTTCTTCGTCGCATCGCGGATTGTACAATCGCCAATGTTTCTTTCCCTCGATTTGCAAGACAAACGCTTCGATATCATCGTAATGCGGAGCGAAACCTTGGCTGTTTGGCGGAGTCAAATATACATTTGTTCCCGTCATGCAATGGAAATATTCTTGAATTTGTGCATTCATTTTGTACACCTCGTCGATGTACGATTGCGGATTCAAGATACGAATGGAACATCCTTCCTCATAAAAATCCCATACTTCACTTGATTTGGCTCGTCCTTCGGGGTTTTTGGTAACACGTTGTCCATTGATGTATGATGTAATGTCGATATTGCGGGTATATTGGATGTGATTTTCTCTTAACATTTGGTCGATTGATTTGACTGACATCAAGTGCTTGTAATACTTTGGATCATTGCGTTTGACGTGCAAGAATTTCTTCTCCCAATGAACTTTCATGAACTTGTCGAGTGCTATGGGAAAAATAACTTGTCGAAAAGCACTTTTTCCTTGTTCAACACTGTCTTCGACGAAGGCAAAATCTTCCGGTTCATCTTTTATCTCATCAACTTTCTTCATGGGTGTCGAAACACTTTCCAATCCATTATTAAAAGCCATCGTAGAATTTGGAAGAGTTTCTTCTTCGTTTCGTGCCTTCTTCAAAAGACGTTTCTCGTCGAAAACTTGCTTGCGTTTCTTTTCCGGCTTCGATTTGGCAAATTGTTTCTGTTTGTTGATGATTTCCTCGACAAGCATCGACTTATCTGACAACGTGCGCTTCTTTTTGTGTTGCTTTTTTTGCGAATTCTCAGACATTATCGGGAAACTCGTAAAAAAACTAATCTAAGTAGACAAACCTCGTGTCTTATCAAAATAAACAAAGGCGTCGTTCAGTAATGACATTTCATAACAATGATGCCCAAAGCAAATTTTCGATAGTTGTTGAGGGACCATTGCAAATTCGTCATTGCGAAGACACACGCTATACCGAAACACTATTTTCGTCGTGTTTTCACATTAAAAATCACCAAATTCTTGTAAAAAAACCTGTATCGCGACTTACAGGGTGCGCTTCTCACGTAGATTAATATGAAAAGTTCATTCTAAGTGCATTGTTTGATGTTTAAAACTTGAAAAACCGGAGTGCAAAAAATTTTCACATACACACACGCTATACACATACGACGATACTCAGCAGCGAAAAAGTTTTAGTCAAAAATGGCAGAAAGCGGGGCTGGAGTTGATGCTATCGACATTTATGGGGACGATTTGAACGAAGACTTCAATCAGAATGTGAGTTTTGACGTGAAAATGAGATCCGCTTGAGTTTTTACATCGATTTTTCTTCTACTTAGGATGATTTTGGCGGTGACGGAGCAGATTTGTACGATGATGTTCTCGCAGCTCCAACAAGCACGGGAAACGGGAATGGGCCTGCTATCTCGCAACAAGGCGATAATTCACAAGCAAGCGTTGCTCCCATTGATCGTCTCGATGAAGTTGAATCGAATGGAAGCGGTTACAACAACAATATGAATCATTTGCAACGACGACATCAATTGTATGTCGGAAACTTAACATGGGTAAGTGCTGATTATATTTATATATGTACTTTGTATTTGCCCTAAAAGATCTGTTTTTACCATTTTTCGCTATGCGTTTCCGAGCATATGTTTCATGGAGAAAAGTGATTCTTATGACTTATGGAATGTTTAGCGCGAAAAAATTTCCTAAAAATTCTCACTGAAATCCTCTTATAATATACTATATTTTATTTTACTTTATATTATATTTTATAAGATCAGTTTTTCGCCGATGTTATCATAGGATCACAAAATGTTATATAATTTTGTATATTTATAGCAAATTTCTTGATAAAAATAATAAATCAAAATAAAAAATCAAACTATAAAGGATGATTTCATCAACAGACATTGTTGAATGTTTCAACAAGATCCTTCCAAGAGAAGAATAAGACAAATTGAAGGTTTCTTAAAGAAGCTAAAATTTGTAAATTCTCCTAACGATAAAAAAAATTGACAATAGTTTTGTCTATTTCAAATATTTTTATTGATTATATGTATTTTTGCAAAATTTAATTGTCTTATTCTTCCCTTGGAAAGATCAAGTTTTATCATTTATAGTTTGAATTTTTATTTATATTTTTTTTTGTTCAATTATTATTCTTTTTTTTGCGATTTTTTTTTTTAATCTAATACATCTTTTTATATTCAATTTCAGTGGACAACAGATCAAGACATTACAGATGCTGTTGCTCAAATTGGCGTTTCTGACTTTCAAGAAGTAAAATTCTTTGAAAATCGTGCAAACGGACAAAGTAAGGGATTTTGCGTTATTTCTCTCGGATCTGAAGGCAGTATGCGAATGGTAATGGAACGTTTATGCAAAAAAGATTTGCATGGGCAAAATCCTGTTGTTACCTTACCAACGAAGCAAGCGCTCAATAACTTTGAGGCGCAACAAAAAACTCGCCCAACTCCTCCACAAGGTCCATCAAATGGACCTCAAGGAGGTAATCAAGGAATGCCTCCTCGTATGCAAGGACCTCCAATGCAAGGAGGCCCGCGCCCAATGATGAATCCAAATGGTCCTCCAGGTAACTTTAGACCAATGCATCCGGGAATGCAAGGACCGCCGGGAGGAAATATGGGAGGAATGCCTCCGAGAATGCAGGTAAGAATTTAAGTTAATTTGATTTTTTTTTAAATCATTGTTTGAATTTTTCGTTTTCAATCCACCTTTTGTAAAAATATTTGTACAGTATTCAAAGTATTGATTTTTCTTAATTCGAACATTACCTACTGTGAATTTTTTTAATGATTCCAAAATCATTTTCTGTTTCGCGATAAATATTTAAAATAAACACCATAGGTTTTTTTAATGTCTTATTTGTTCATTCTGAAGCTTAAAATTGATAAAAAAAAATTACGGAAATTTTCATTAAATGCCTATTTGATAGAAAGAAAGATAAAGAAATACGTAATTTCTGTTGAATATCTTATTTGATAGATTTTAAGCTTGAAATTCATCAAATAGAGAAATATACATTTAATGAAAAACAGAAAAGGCAGAAAAAATATTCAAAAATTACGGAAATTTTTTTTAAATGTCTATCTTGAAGTTTTAATAAGCTTCAAATTAAGTTGGTTATTTTATACTTGAAAATTTAAAGGTATAAGAAAACGTAAAAAGTACGTAAAAAAAATACGGATTTTTATTTTCGAATGTCTATTTGTTGGTTTTACAGCTAAAAAATTAATATGAAAAAATTTCTTATTTTTTTTTTTTAAACTCGATGGATGAGGAAACGCAAAACAAGAACTTTAGAAACATTTAATCAAATTTTGAGTTTAAATTTTGAAATTCTTTAAATCGTTTAGTTCAAATTTTAAAATTTATTTTGTTTTATCTCAAAAAATCGTATTTTCAATTCAATCTAATGAAATTTTTAATTTTCAGGGACCTCCAATGGGGCATCCTCAAAATATGGGCCCTAATATGGGTCCAAATCAAGGAGGAATGCCTCCAAGATTCAATAATCAAGGAAATTGGAATGGGCCTCGCCCAAACGGGCCTATGAGAGGACCAATGGGACCAAATGGACCTCAACAACGCCCTCCAATGGTAAAAAAAAACAAAGAAATTTTAGCAAAAAATTTTTTTGAAATACAATTATTTTCATTATTTCAGTTTCAAGGAGGCCCTCCTCGAGGTCCATGGCCCAGAGGACCAATGCAGGGACCTCCCGGGCCTTTTCAAGGCAATATGCAAGGCCCCCCGGGAAATATGGGAGGAATGCCGCCAAGAATGGGAGGTAAGAAACTTTGTCAAATAAAATTTCGTCAAAAATCACGCAAGCTCCTTAGATCCGCTTCCGTTTAAAAGAGAAGTGCTTGAGTCATTAGCTTGCAATATAAAGACAGAATTTTTCTTCATAAAATTGATAAAATTTACTAAATCTTCACCAAAGGTAAAATTTTGGTTAAAACTCTTCTTATACATGACTAAATGTTGATACGAAATTATTGATATTCGACAGAATCAAAAATGGTTCAATATTCTTTTGTTCCAAAACTTTTGAGGAAGTTGATAGCTTGATGATTTTCCAATATTTAGTATTAAGAAGAGGATGATTGTTAGTCAAATTTTGTAAGAAAAGATCAACATTTTTTTTAACTATTTTTTTTTTGATCGACAATCACTGTAAATTTCTAATTTTTCAAGAAGAAAAATTTATTTCAAAAACTCGATTTTAATGAAATGTTTTTTTCAGGTCCCGGAAATCCAATGGGAAATCCCGGAGGCCCTGCTCCTCATGTCAATCCTGCATTCTTTAATCAAAATCAAGGTCCTCATCCTGTTCCGAATCCTTCAGGAGGACATCCAGGAGGCCCGCAACAACAAAACATGCCTCCCCAAAATCATCCTTACAATCAAGGACCAAATCATCGCGGAAATTGGCCTCCTGTTAACAATTCTGTCAACAAACCCGGAGGACCTAATTCAGGAAGCTTTCCAGAGCAAGCTGCTGTTCCTCCTGCGCCGCAACTCAGCGAAGTTGAATTCGAAGAAATTATGACGCGAAATCGTACAGTCAGTAGTTCAGCAATTGCACGAGCAATTTCCGATGCAAGTGCAGGAGAGTATTCAAGTGCGATAGAAACTCTCGTTACGGCAATCTCACTCATTAAACAGAGCAAAGTAGCACACGACGAAAGATGTAAGATACTTATTAGCTCGTTGCAAGATACGCTAAATGGTATTGAGACGAAGAGTTATAGTAGAAGAGAACGTTCGAGATCACGAGAAAGATCACATCGACATCAAAGACGAGAACGGTAAGAATTTTGTCTCTTCAAAATAAAATAAAATTTTATTTTTTTTTATATTTTATAGATCAAGAGATCGTGGTTATCGTGACAGATCAAGAGAACGCCGAGAAAGAGGATCGCGTGAACGAGAGTAAGTAATTTATTTCTTCTAACAAAACAAAAAAAAAAAAAAATTAACAAAAATTTTCATCTAAAGCCGTTATCGTGGCTCAAGCCGAGGAGATCGAGAAGTTCGTGAAAAAACTCGCAGCAAAGAACGTGAACGTGGAAACACAGGAGATTATCGCGAATCTGATAGGTAAGATATTTTCCCTTTTTCATACTTTCCTTCCATGAACACAAACAAAAGTATGGAAGAAAAATAAATTGAACTTTTTTTCTAAACTGCTAAGTCGTCATTCAAGGTCCCGTAATAAGTCACCCGATGCATCTGGCGAAAACAATTACGAGTCGAGCAGATATCGTTCATCGGATCGAGATCGCGAAAGACGAGACGAACGTGAAAGGGAACGTCGTCATTAAAAGCATTAATATAAAAACCTTCAGTAATAAAGTGATTGACTAAACGTACGTCGTCACAAAGGCGTATATGCATCTTTAACAAAAAACAAAAAATAAAAATAAAAAAGTAGTGACAGTGACTGAATATTAGAAAACAAAAAAAAACTAAACAAACGAGTCTCCTATCGTAAGAATAATACAAGAGGAGCTAAAAGTATAAATAATCTTTAGAAATAAGAAACATTTCAAGCACTCAAAATAAGTAATGACTCCTTAAGTTACATGAAAAAGTGAAATTTCGTTCAATTTTTGTTCCACAAAAAATTCGTTTAATTTTTTTCTCATCAAAAAATTTATAAAAGTGTTGCACACAAACACACGAATACACATTTATTTAACTTTAAAAATAAAAACTGTAGAAATAGTATCTCATTATTATATTATACAAAACGAAAAATATTAAACAAATGTGACATCAATCGGAGATGAAACTACCTCGAACTTCGTGAGCATTAAAAAAGGCGAATTCCGGGTAAAATCCATGGAAACCAACAATCAACTGCTGAAATAACAACAAGCTGTCCAACAATCAAATCATCTCTATTTCATTCGATTTTCATCTCAATTACATCTAAACCATTGGAAATTCAACCGATTTTGGGGCGCAAAAGATGACAACGATGTCGCATGCAAGAACAAAGTATGATTTACTAATAAAAAAAAAAAAAAATAAAAATTAATTCAATATAAAAGTAAAAGAAATTAGTTGTGACAAAAAAAATATTTCAAACTTTGTGTATTTTATTTATTTTAGAATTAAGGCCAAAATTTTTTTTTTGTGTTTAATTTTTTATTATAATTTTTTTAAGTTCATTTTTTATTTATTATTATTATTGTATGTTTGATCGACATCAAATGTCACTGTTTTCATTATTTTATTTTAATTTTTTATAACATTTACATTTTTTATAAAAAAAAATATTTCCTAACTAAGAGACTGCTAACTAACTTTTTAACAGTATTCATTAAAAAAATTCCAGAAACAAAACAAAAACAATTATAATCAGAAATTTATAACAAAACTTGTATATGTACAGAAAATACTCGCTATATATATTTACTATATACTACCTATAATAATATTATTTTGCATCATTAATTAATTGTCATTCAGTTCAATTTTAAGTTTATATTTTTTAATTTATAACTGAACTTGTATAATTGGCCATTGTATGGCTTCCGACTGATAAATCTACAAAATAATTGTACAAAAAAATATTGTAATATATACTATATGACTGAATTTTGCACCACTATTCTTTATTCATTACATACTTTCCAAAATAATATCATGTATATTTACGATGAAGAACGATGTTATAAATTTTCTGTTTAGAAACAAAAAAAAAAAAGAAACTTATGTGGTGCCTCCAATATTTTTAATTAATGTTCGCCTTTGATTGCATAAGAGAAAACCAATTTTTGTGAAATATTGTAAACAAAATACAATAATAATACAGGTAAGCATAACTAATGTTAAGTATTGTAATTATTTATTGCCGAAGTATTTTTTATTATTTTAATTTTAGAAATTTTTTAAAAAAGTAAAGTTAAGTTTTTTTTTTTTGTTATGAATATCCATAAACCTTAAAAGTGACTTGATGTTTTCTGATGGAAAAAATAAAAAAAAACATGTGATGTATGATAACTATTAGAATGTTAAGATGTTCTGTGAGAACTCAAAAACTCGAAATGTAAACTCATGTTTTTAAAAACTGTGTGCAACCTTAGAAAAATGAATGTAATTATTAAAGAAAAGGCTTCTCAAATGCTCAACACTTTTAAACAATTGTTAGGTAATAGATGAATTTTTTTTTGTTGTTAAACAAACGCAAAATAATCAAAAACAATTATTAAACAAAAAACAATAATGTTACCCGCCAAAAATAACTAATTTAAGTTTAAATCATTTTATAACTCATATTGAGTTGATGTATTTGTAATATATTTACCTTGTAATATGTGTTAATTTAAGATTCCCATAGACATTTAATTATATTATGAGTTTTCCTGTATCAGGATCTAACATATTAAAACAACTTCTGTCTAAAATATTGATTGAATTCTCTTTAGACAGTAATTTATTAAGATTATTATTTGTATTTATATTATATCATCAATTAAACCTAAAATTGGTATTAAAGAGTAATATGCATAAATTTGTTATAAAGACAAAAGCAACAAGTAAAAATGTATGAAATTTCATCCAAATAATTTATATCTAAATATTAAACTTTTGAAATGAAATGAAAATGAAAAGCTGATTTTAGAAAAGTATTCAAAAAAGTTTATCAAAAAATATTAAATATTTAAAAGTTTATAAAAACTCAAAGTTTTTGATAAATTTGCAAATGTCAATTCAAAAATGACCGTTAAAGTATTTTAATTATTTTCCTCGTTACTTTAATCTAATTATGGACATTTTAGTCAGATTTCCTTTCAGTTCGACAACTTCTAAGAGTTTATTTTTAACCAATATCGCATTTCATTATTGTTCAAACTTTTACTATTTAAATAGAGTGAAATAATGATTCAAATAATGTACCTAAAAAGAATGTAAATACAGTGAAAATGAAGCATCAAAAGTTTCAAGCATTTCATTAACGCACCTACTATAAAAATATTGAAAATCGTACTCGAGAAAAAGTTTTATTTGTAGTGAGGTATTTGATCTTGAGTATTAAATTAATTATTTTAAAATTTATTATTTGTACGAAAAAAATCAACTGTTTCTTGAACTTTCCGATGTAAAAAATTTTGTATACAAAGAAAGAAAAATGTTTCAATTAAAAGCTGAAAAACAAGAGAAATTCTTCAAAATTAATTGAAAGAACAAATTTGTGTTGTAAGTATTTCTTTTCGTTCGACAAGAGAAAATAAACTTCGTAATATTTTACATTTTCTTTAATCAATTCAGACACAAAAATGTTGTAAGGATGATCATATTTTCATTTTTTGACACAAAAAATCAACTTTTTATTGCTTTACAAAGCACATCCAGCAGTTTCAGGAAAGTCGCAATGTTTCATGGCATTATTGAAGTGCAAGTTTTCAGGACAACGCATTGTTACGGCGTTACTTCCGTCACACATGTAGAATTTTGTGCAATCTTTTTCGTGTGGCAACAACAATCCTGATCCGGGGCCTGCTGCCATGCATTCGGGATGAGGACGAACTTCAGGAGATGATGTTGGAACAGGTCCTGGATTTTGTCCTTGACACGAAACATTAGCTTCAAAATCGCAGTATTGCTTGACTTCATCGAAGAAGAGTCCCTCTTGGCAGAATTGCTCAAAAGCGAGATCTCCCAAGCACGTGATGTAAGCATTGCAATTGTAAGGATTGACTTTCATCGTGTTGTCAGGAACATTATGACAAAGCTGAACAGGAAAAAATCGTTAAATTTCACATTTGAAATGAAAATTGTGAGAAATTACATGATTTAATGCAGGATTGGCTAACGCAACGGATGCCAAAGAAAGAAAACAAACTAAAAATTTCATTTTTTGTTAAGAGTTTCTTACTACTGAACTTGAAAATGATTAAAGAATCGTACTGAGCAACAGCTTTTATATGAAAAATAGAATAATGACATTATCTAAGATGTTTTTGGTTACATAAAAACTCAATTAAAGGGAAACACTAAATTTAATTTTTGATGATTTTTCGATAAGATTTTGTAAGCGAAATTGTGTTATGATAAAAATTTTCAAGGCTGCGGAAGCATTTTTGAGCAAATTTACTGTTTGATTGAAAATTTCTCTCATCCAATATAAACACATGTATTGCCTGTCTTAAAAAACGACACGTGACAAATAGATGTAAAACATTTTTCAATCAAATTAATGTATCTGCTTCATTTTGAAGAATTTATCATAGTAGATAAAGTTTCATTTGAGCAGAATATTTTTTAATTACTTCATGTTACTTTTTTACCTTTGTTGGAAAGTGCAGTCAACTCACACGTCGTCGTTAAAAATAGATTCACGTCATTTTTATTGGAATTTCAGAGTCTACTAAGCTCATAATTGATCACCGTGTCGCTTAAATACCGTTTAAATGAGAAAAGCAGTTCGTAACAAGGTGTTAATGGCTCTTTTGTATTCTTTAAGTCATCGAAACACGTATGCTAAGTGATCAAAAATTCAACAAATTTATGAAAGAAATCACATGAGAGACGAGAAGATGGGGTAAAATGTGCATCAAAGTTCATGTAGCGTCAAACAAGCAATCAATTGTGAGTAAATTTGCTTGTTAACACATATTTTTTGGTAAGCACACAAGACGAAGGAATAGAAGAAGGAAGAAATGTCGATCAAAGGAAACACTTATCTCTTTATATCTCTAAAAATAATCGACAAAATCGACACCTTTCGGTACAACAACAGGCACTTTAAGCAAACAAGCAAATAATTCGTATAATGTTTGTTATTTTGTCTTGTCTTGTCTTGTACCTGATACTCAGATATGGCTTTTTAGTTGAAGATTTTGAATTTGATTCGTTATCAAGACTTGCCTTTATATAAAACCGGGTTCAATTTCAAAGGAGAACAGTTAGTCAGTTGTGATACGTGAACTCGAAGACAAACACTTTGAATTTTTTTCTTTTAAAAAAAGTAGAACAAGATGATAAGTAAGTTTAAAATTTTTCTCCTACAGAAATTTTCTTTAAAATTTTTCCTTATTTCTACAGAGCTTGTCTTACTTTCGTGGTTTTGTGCATCAATCGCTTTTGCAGCTCATCCTCTTCGTTTAACGGAACAGGAATTCGAACGTCATTACGGAAAACGTGATGCTCGTTGTCCTGCTGTTGATCTTGTCGATTCTCCTGTTCATTTGCCTTGCGATACGAATCCCAAACGATTCTACAAATGTTATATGGGACGCGCATATCTGATGGATTGCCCCTCTGGCTTGATTTGGAATGCAGAATTGGATAATTGCAATGACAAACGATTGATGGCTCATAAAGCGAACAAGAGAAATAGCGAAGAATGCCCTGAAGTTGATGATCCCGCGAATCCCGTCCATTATCCGCATCCGTTCGAGTGCAACTATTTTTTCAAATGTGCAAATGGAGAGGGAGTTTTATTCGAATGTCCTCCTGGTTTGCATTTCTCGACTATTACAGATCGTTGTGAAAGACCCGAAGATGCAAAATGTCAAATTAATTAAAAACTGAAATGATTTTTTTTATTTCAAACGAGTTTATTTCGAATATTTTATCCAATTTGCTTACGCTGCGGCGTAATTTCTGTTGTTGTAGCATCCAAACGAGTAACTGCAATTTCTCCTCCTTCGCAATACATTTTGTCGAATTTGTTTAGGGTATGATCGTCATGCCCTTTCAGCCAAGTTTTTTGGGAAGGTTTCGTCAAAACGTATGAAAGCAAAGAAAAAATAACGAGAAAAGCGAAAATTTTCATTTTGTCAATCAAATGGTTTGAAAAGAAAACTTAGACTAAAGTTAAAAGTCGAAAAGTTTTTTTTTTGTTTAACAAGAGATATTTGAATCGTGATGCACTTCAGTCACGAATAACGATAGTAAATATTTCGTGTGTGGCTCATATTTTTTTATAGAATTTAAATTTACTTTAAAGTTTTTATTTTATTTTTTTTTCATTTTTTTTAGTACAAAATTTAAAAAAATGTATTTACACAAAATGAGAAGAGTCTTCGTTTGTATTTCCATTAGTGAAGACTTTTCCAAATCCGCTTCCAGGTTCATAAGCATCGAAATGACCCGATTCAGGTAATGGCGAGTCTCCAAAATGATTTTCTTTTTCAGCAGATCTTGATTTCACACGAGATAAGTCTAATTTTTTATCTTGTAATTTCATATCTTCACGTAATTGCTTTAATTTTTCGATCCATTGTGGGGTTGGAAGCTCAAATTTGAATGGTTGATCCTCTTTCTTTTCAAAAAGAGGCGGAAGAGCATGACGTTTGTAATGCTGATGTTCAAATTCACATGGCTCGTCATCGTAATTGTTATTATGTAGGAAAAGAGGCTGATTAAAATCAACAGGCTCGACGAAATTAACAGATTTGGCATGTCGATCGTTGTCCTTTGGCTCGTAAGAGTCATAAGAAGTGTCGAGATTTGATTCAAAATGATTGTTGTTGTTCGAGTAACTGTCTCCGTAATACATATACGGATCATAATACACAGGTTCTAATGGAGGATACTCATCTTGGTAGTAATTCCTTTCATAATTAGAAGAATATTGTACGGGAATAGATGGCACGGAAGCGGAAGGCGATGCAACAGATGATACATAATCCGATGGATATGTGTATGGATATGGCTCAGGAACAGGAGGATAGTCGCTGTAAGGCTCGTTGAACGGATCTTCCGGATGATATGGCATATAAGGCACGGAAGACGATTTTGACGTTGGCGAATGTTGACTATTTGGTACATTCCATGAAGCGCCTCCGTGTGCTCGAAAACCACTCGGAGCTTGTGTTGTCGATGATTTTTTGGATTCTTCAAGCGATTTTAATAATTCTTCTAATGATAAATCATGTCCTTTTTTCGTTTCACTTTTTGATGTTTCCATTTTTTCCGTTGTAGCATTCACTTTTGGAGTCTCTTGAACATTTTCTTCCTTCTTTTTGTCATTTTCGCCATCTTCAGGCTTTTTCTCGACAGTTTCTGTCTTTTCAGAGTCTTTTTTCTCGTTTTTTTGATCCGAATACCAAGAGATGTTCGTTACAGGAGACGACTTTGAGTTTTCTGTTGTATTTTCAGCTGCAATTGCTGTGCTGACAATCAAAAAGAGGGCGAGAATTTTAAGCGACAACATTATGAGACGAGTTTAACTGTTGGGCGATCAAATACTAACTGGTAATATGATACCAAATAATGCATTTATAGCAGCAATTGTTTTGTTTATTAAAATTGTTTATTTTTTTATTCATAAAAAGTAAACAAAAATTTAATTTAAAATCGTGTGACATTTTTTTTATTGAAATAGGTCAAAGTCATGGAATACTCTTCGCTCTGAGTGAAAAAAAGTTAAACTTGTGACATTTTCAACGATTTTCTCGCATGTCAACTATTACGGGGCGCAAAAAAGCGAATATTTGTTCAGTATGATGATGATTAAATCAAACAATGACACAATAAAGACATTATTTTCACCATAAAACCAAGGTAGGTATGTTTTTGTTTGTCTGTGTGTCGTCCACGTTAAAAGTTAATCGAAGCTAAAGTACTTTCAGTGCACATCCGTTGTTAAACATGACTTTGGTTTTACTTTTCTTTCAGAAATTGAATAAAATTTAATCGATGTAAAAAGAAGGGAGATTTTCGTCACTTTTTTTTCCTTACGCGTGAGAAAAAACAACAAAAATCTCGATGATTCGAAAGTGATTTTTTATTTGTGAATTCACTTCATTCACAAAATGATGTCATTGTTGCTTTTCGTGTGATAATGCATTTTTTTTTCAATAGTTTTTGTGCAAAATTGAAAAATTTGCGGATTTTACGGATTTATTTCTTCATTTGAAGCATGAGATGTGACATTTCAATTAATTGAATCGGCCAGAAACTTTATTAAAACGTAAAATTTTGAGGCAAAAAAGAGAGAGTACAGACAAGTAAATACCATAACAGGATTATTTAGCAGAAGAAAAAAGGATGTAATACAAAACCATGACGTAGCGTTATTAAACTTTATAATTCAATTTATGACTTTTGACTCATTTTTTGGTTTTTTTGGAAAGTTTTGTTTATTCAAGACACGTGTATCGAGAAACATCAGAATAAAATTCGAGATTATTATGGAAAATTGCTGCAAATTTAAACTTTTATCTTAAAATTTTTCAGTTTCACGGTAAATCTCTCATTCAATAAAATAATTTTTGAAAATACGAAAAGATTTATAATAAAAATGATGAAAATATATAAAAAGCAAAATTTTAAACTTTAAGTTTTTAATGACTTCAAGCTTCAAATTAAAAAAATATTAATTTCGAAAGTTATATTTTTGTAAACGATCATACTCTATAAAAAAAAATCATGCCAAAACTCAGCAAATAAAGGCCTTAATTAATGCTGAGGGTCTAAATGCTCTTCAAATTTGGATTCTGAACCGATACATTAAGTCAATATTCTTAATGTAATTTTTTTTAAACAGAATTAAAAAAGCAGAAACTTCAATGGAATTAATTGTTTTATTAACTTTTTTTAACGCATGTTTGATTTAAAATCAATTTTTCAAAATAAAATACCAAATGTGATATAGAAGGATGTGGGTTTTTCTACAAATATGCATAAACAATCAAGAATCACAATAAGTTCGAAAGTAAAACACTGAAAATTTCCAACGTATAGAATCATCATTTTGTTTTATTTCATCATATATTTCTTCAAATTTTTCGTTTATTTTAAACTTATATGTATAATAAAACGTTAGCACATTTTAGATATATGTGTTTTGTATTTTTGTATGTGTATATATTATATTGATGGAAAACATACGAGTGCTGTATATGTTTTGATAACTTTTATATATATAGCGAAACTTTTTGTTAAAATTTTATAGTACACAACAATGATGTTCAAAAAATTATTATTTTTGATTTTCTTCTTCAATTTTTTTAAGTTAATTTTGATTCTCGGAAAGTATCTCTTCATTAGAACTTGAATTGAAGAAGCATTCAGTTTCTCGTCTAATGAATTCAGACTATTCTCTTAAATTGTTCTCACAAACTACAGGTGAGCTTTTGTGGAAATGTACATGTTTTGTTGGAAATGGATCGTACCAAATAATTTCCAGCCAATTTTTTTGAGTTATAACTACTTTGTACAATGCATTTCCATATGAAAAATTATTATAAATAAAAGTTTGACACAAATAAATGTTTTTAATTATGAAGAAACCATATTAAACGTAAATATTTTTTTACAAGCAAAACAGTATTTTTATAAAATAATAAATAAATAAATAAAAAACTGTTCAAAAAACGTATTTCCTTAATATGAGTCAACAACATTGCCATCGACAAGAGATATGGGCGACATCAACTCCAAAGCAGACAAATATCCATCTCTGTTCAAGTCAACTAATCGTCGAAGGATTGCACGAGCAAGATATGGATTAGATGCCATTTCGCCGGCGAGCCAATCTACGGGAATTCTGTATGAATAAAAAGTAAATAAAACAAAAAGTTGTTAACGTTGAAGGCAGTAGCGTAGCTAGCCGAAAATTTTTGGGGGGGCACACAGAACAAAATTTTTTTTTGCCCCTCAGATTCTGAAAATTTTCTTTGAAATTTGAAATTTCTGGGGGGGCACGGCACCCTCCAGCACCCTATGATGCTACGCGCCTGGTTGAAGGATGAGAAAAATAGGCAAGACAAAGAGCTTGTTCTTTTCATTATATCCTATTGTTACTTTTTTTTTCTTCTCTAAACTTGAAAAGAGCTTCCGTTTTGTTTCATCTTTAGCAAACCTCTTTGAAGACGTGAATATTCCCCATAGTAAAATTTATAATCGTGTCGAATTCCGGGAATTGACATTTTTTTGTTTGTTGGACATTGGGGTTTCATTAAATAACAAAAAAAAAAAAAGTTTTCTCAAGAAAAATTTCTTCTTGCATGAATTTCGTTCTTTAAATTTAAATTAATGTGCTCGAATTAATAAAAATTAAATATGTACCTAATCTTATTATTGCAAATTATTATTAATTTATGTTTCTGTGTGTTTCAATGTTTCAGCAAATTAGATAACGTTGAAGTAATTAATATGTTTGTTTAATTAGCAACAAACATATTTGTGTCATAAATTGTAATTCATGAAGGAAATTAGGATGATACAAGAATAAAAATCTTTTAGTTATCGAAGATTCTTTTGAAAAAATTAGAAATAAGGTAAATAAATAATATTTTTTTAGATTTGTCAAATTTTTTTTTTTTTTTTATAAATCTTTGTTTAAAATTTTTTTATACGATTTTTTTTTAAATCTAATTTTTTCAGAAACATTTTTGAATATTGTATCAACCTTAACGTTAAAGAGGCTATCTTACCCTTCTGGCGACTCTCGCAAAAGTTGTTGGAATGGTTCGTGTTCTTCGACGTCTTCCAACCATTTAGCATCCTCTTTTCTGCTGTAGCTCCAGGGCAACTCGCCTTTGTAAGAGAAGAAAAAAGGAAATAATATTTCATGGTAAGATGATTTTATCGTTTTACTTTTGTTTCTTTGTATAGGACTTTTTTTTGCGTGCACCATTTTTACCATTTCTTGAAGAGATCATTGGTACAAAAGATGGCATTGGTGTTAATTTTTATAACAATTGTTTACATTTTTATTTTATTTTTTTTTTGCAGAGAGATTCAGAGGAGAAGAATAGAGAGATGTATAATAAATAACAAGCATTGCCAATTATTTTTGATGTGTGATGTCCCTCCCTCGAAGAAAAGAAAGATAAAGAAGGTACAAAAGGATGTTCGGGCGATGCATCACAATTTTTCGTACATAAAAACGACATAAAATATTGGACATTTTGTACAAAAGAAACATGATGATTTATTTGTGTCAGAGAGAATTGAGATGAGCACGAATTTTGAGCAATCGCCGATGACAAAAAAATACAATAATAGTACATGTAAGAGGAAAAAGAAAGACAGAAGAGAAGAGACATTTTTCCGTGCACACGTGCTGACATAACGACTTACTTGACGGTGCTACGAATTCAACACTGCGTTTCCCAAAACCTCGACTAATTCGTAACTCATGATCATTTAATTTAAATCGCGTGCGTCTTCCTCGACGTAAACTCCTGACGTCGTTATGCACGACGACATCAGAACGCGGAATGTACAGGAAAGGGAAAACGAAATAACTCACGACATCATTACTACTTTGTGACTTACTTGTTGATGTTTGTCCCGCCTGTGTTTGCGATCGTTTTCCAAAACCACGTGCTACTCCAATTTCTGGATTGCGAAATGATGCACGTATCGAACGAGGAACCTTCGATGCACGCGCAGCTGCTAATGCAATTTGTCCCGCAGGCCCCGCATAACATGTCGTCTGTAGCAAAATTGTCGAAACCACGCTTAATGTCATCAAATTATACAGTAATGCCATTATGATGTTTTTGTTTGGTGAAACCTGTGAAAAATATTAACATAAATCAGCGTTAAATTCTGTCAGTCTGACACGCAGCGAGAGAAAGAGATTTAACTCTAAATCAGCTATTTTTGTCATTTTTTTTTCATTTTTCGGGAATGACGTACGATTTTTGACTGACAGAAAGAAAAGTTAATTTAGTAGCTTCATAAAATCAGTGACGCCGAAGAAATATATTTCCCGCAATTGATATAAATATCAAAGTTATTACACGAGACAAATATTTGCCGAGTTTTTCCACGTAACCAACATCTTTCTAATCGCAACGACAATTTCTCACACACACGTGGTTGGAATAATTTCTGACCTTGCGTCATATCCTGTCACGTCATTTACTGTGATTTGTGGGCAAAACGCTTATTTATGGCTTTTTACGAATTCAGACGTTAATCTCTGTGCAAAGAGATATGAGAGGTGTGATAAGGTTAATTGTTGTGAGAAAATATTAAATGTGTGTCAGTTTTAACTTCATTTTGCTCTATCACATACATGGGTAGCATTTTCAGAAAAGTTTTAATGTGAATTTTCACTTTAATACTTTTGCAAGTCTCTCTCTAATTTAATCAATTTAGGAGTTTTGCAGTCAGAGTGCAAAATTTACGGAAATGCTTTTACTCTGCTTTCCGACTTTTTGCTGTGAAGTGCAATAAATTTGCATCAATGAGTTCAAATTTCCCTTTTTTGTTGCTAAAAGGCAGAAAAGAATCCTGAAAATAGTCGAGAATTTATTTAAAGCACATTTTTGGAACAAAGCATTCCATCAAAAGGATAAAATATGCAAATTGGTGAGCATTACTCCATAAAATTTTATTGCACAAAGGTACTTTTGACACCCTTCGTGTGTTATCACGCAATTTTCTACGAACAATAAATATCTTTATTACCCTTTCTTCTTTACAGGAGCTCATAACGATGTCTAATTACATACAATAAATGACCATATATTGAAATTTCATACTCAAGTACTCTCGAGCGAACAAGCTTCCTAATTAATATGAAATTGTGTGCGGGAGACGATATTAATTGCAAGCAACTCGCTGTATATGTGATCAAAGCAGTTTCTAAAAATTTTATCTACCACGTTACATGGAATAATTATGATTAACCGTAACATTTAATATTCATATCGTTCGTTGCGCTAAATATTTCATGCCATGGAGGATTCGCCTGATGCGGCAAACCATCAGATATTTTTGCCAGGTATAAACGAAATTTGTAACAATTAAAATTATCTGGCTTACAAGGTTAATTTTTAGATATTTAATCACTTTAAATACAAAAAGAGGGATGACAAATGGGAAATGTCGAAATAAGGCAGAAGATTTTTTGAAAAAAGCATTTTACAAATTTTTGAACAAATCGTGAAAAAAGTATTTTTGTACATTAAAAGTACCTTAAAAAGAAAGTAACAAAGAAACATCTAAATGAATAATAAAGTAAAAATCCCATAAAAAAGTTAGTACCTTGTAATTGAATTGAAATTTCTCATTTTTAACAATTTAACGTAACTTTGGTGACATAACACGCCACGTTACGTGTCCAAATAAGCTTAATTCTAAAACTTTAAGAGATTAAAATAATTTAAAATGAACGTTCACACATTTTCATGAAACGTCGGATGTTTGCCGGTGTATAAATGCCCATTTAATGGATGAAGCATCCGGTAGAAATAATTGCTCCTTCGTCAATTATGAGAGAAACTATTAACGTTTTAAAGAGTAAAAGGTGCGTAAAGTTAAAAGTCCAATTATGCTCTAAGAGACTGCATTTAACTCCATTTAACAGATACTTTTAATAATTCAGCAAGGCAACGAGGGAATAAAAAGCTTTTGTTCCTGCAAGATACTATTTTAATGCACGTCATAAAATTTTTTAACATTTAAAACGTTTCATTGTAATAATTTATAAATAAAAGTTTATTAAAGTTCTTTTTTTTTAATGCCATCATACAAAATCATGTTCAAAAACGCCACAAAATAAACAGTGAATCCATATCTTACTCAATATTGCGGTTCGAAACACACAAAAAAATAATTCACATTTTCGCATCGCATCAAACATGCTGCACACCACAGGGAGTGTTAATTAGAGTTTAAATCTAAGGAATGTAGTATATACCTGTTTTTGTTTTTTGATATACTTGGCTGACGTTCAAATACTTTCGTGCAAGAACAACATGAAAGAAAAACTTTTGAGTCTGTTAAGTCTTTGAATCATAGCACCTTACAAAATTTACATATTTTGTCGAAGAAAAACGCGTAAATAAAATATGGCAAGAAGAAAATTGGTGCAAAATGCAACAAATTTATGTTTAATTTTGGTTTTTGTAGAGATAAAGCAATGAGAAGAAGTTTTTTGTTGAAGCAAACGAACAATAGATTTGATCCCATGTCTAAAAATTATCATAAACATTTAGAGTTTCTAAAAAAAAAACATTTTAAAATTAAACAAAAATAATCCTTTTTTAATTTTATTTTTGTTAAATTTTAAATGAATTAAATTGTAATTATAATATTTTTTTAAAGATTTAAATAAATAAATTTAATTTAATTTTCTTTAAAACTTCGAAGTTCATTTTTTCCTATTTTTTATTTGTAAGATAAAATATTTTTTTAAATGCGATTAAAAATTTTTAATAAATAAATTAATAAATTAAATTAAATAAATTAAATTAAATAAATTAACTTAATTTAGAATAAATTTTAAAAACCTAAAAAGTTAATATATGTTCAATAAATATTGATATTATTCCATATATGATGAAGAAACAATTTTTTCAACTTATTAAACAAACATATTGTTAAAAGAATTCATATGAATTTGATAAAGTATTCATTATTTGTAAATAAAAATATTAAAAATATCAATAAATCTATCATCACAGTCTACAAATTGCAATTTTTCTGTAGGTATATTTTATCCATTTTTACATATCTACCCAAGCTAAACTCACTGACTTGATGATAAAATAAATATGTATATGCGGAGTGAGATATTGAAATCATTCAAGATTATATGATAAATATTGAATAAAAATAAATAAAATAATGCACAATTGCATCAACTTCAACAACAACATAAACAATAAACAGTAATAAAAAGATGATATAGCGCGGATATGACTCAATATGGATATGAGCCTATAAAAGAGATGTAATCTAATAAAACTCTCGCCGACAGGTGAGCACACACAAGAGCAAAGAAGAAGGGAGTTGAGGTTGGAATTTGAATCAAAATGTTATATTTTCTTGACGTGCGTTGAAATTCAGTGAAAATTTTAATATAAATGCGATGATCTCGACATCCACAGGTGAGAGTTCGCGTTATTTATTTTTATTTTTTTATTATCATTATATGTATATGCGAGCACTTTAATATAGTAAAACAATTTCATGTTGAGATGATTATCATAAAGGAGCTACACAGGGGACCTTTTATGGTTTTTCATTTTATGATCGGAAAATTTGTGTGTTTTTTTCTTTTTTCTTAACGAACAAGTTAATAACTTTTGGATAACATTAAAAAATTGTCAAAAGAAAATCATTAAATGATAAAGAGAAAAATGAGAAGGATATTCAACCCACGTTTTCTTCTCTAATTATTCATCATTAGGTGAAAATGATAATACATATTTTAACTTTTATTAATTTTTTTGTCTTTAAACTTGTTTTTGATTGACTTTGCGTCATCTTCAACTTTTGTTTGTATTTAACTTTAGGCCATTTTCTTAACATCCGGATTCTTTGTTTAACTTTTATTTTCCGCTTCTTTGCGTGTCTCTTCAAATTTTCATAAGAAATGAACCAAAATTGAATATTTTGCAATATTTCAATGTTTTACAACAAATTCAATTTGAGTTATTGACAAATGAATAAATGTAATTGTTGTTGACCAACTTCTTACAAATTCTTTGAAGAGCAGAATGAAGTCAATAAAATTTATAGACAATTTTATTTAATAATTTTTTTCTTGAGAGACAAAAATTACTTCAAACAACAAAATTCTTTAAATTTTGTTGTAACAGACAGAAAAATAGTTATAAAAAATTTCGTACCCTTTTCACGAATATTTTTTGTTTTGTTTTTAATTTATTTTTTAACAGCACTTAACAACAGGTTTTCCTCTTTTTCTGTCTTCTTCTTTTACTTTTTTTCGCGAAAAATAATTCCGCACAATATCACAAAAAATAACGGGAATAAAGTAAGATCCTTCAAAATATTTCAAACTCTTGTTGTGACTTTACTGTTCAACCTGCGAAACGATTGTGTCTAACTTAGACGTGTTATCCTTATATTTTATTCACCTTCTTATTGTGCGTTAGCTCGACGTTCGAAAGTACCGCGTACGTCGCCCGAGCCGAGCGATGCAAGTGTGACACTCATTTTCTCGTACAGCATGAACCAGCAAGAGATGAGCTACCGTTTTTTGTGTGCGATGAATGAATTGTTGGAGGGGAATTGTTTTAGTTGTGAAAAAGGATTTTTTCTATTTTGCCACGAAGATGAGACGATTGATGTCACACGGTTTATTGTGACAAAAAATTTCCTCTTTTGTGTGAATTTATCTGAAAATAAAAGGAGAAAATGATCGAAAAATAAAATAAAAAGGAGAAATCCTAAATTTCATTCATAAAATCGTGGGTGTAAAAGGCGGGGCATGTATGTCACATTCACATATCTTGTTTTTGGGGACTCATTTGCTCATCGCCTTCATATTTAATGTAGGTATTTATTTTGCTACTTGTTGATCTATACTATTTGTATGTGACATAAAGTTCGATTGCTCTCACGCATATTAAGTTATAGGTCAACAAGTTATTGTCCATCTCCGTTCTTTGAGCCAAAACTTCCTAATAGAGTAATTAATTCGATTATGAAAATTGTTACAAAACTTCTTTTTTTCAATAAGAGAATGAGAAGAAGAAACTTCACGAATGACACTTGAATAATGACGCCATCCTGAGCAAAAAATGTTTCACAAGAATGACGTCATTGAAGTTTTCACTTCAACTTGTGTGTTGGTTGACAAAAAGGGGGCGTGAGATGTTGAACTTGATACTACGATCGGCAATTTATCAAAATATCGTTGATTCGAAAAGGCACAAAAATAAAATGGAGACGTCAGGTATTTTACTATTTTAAGTGTAAATTTAGGTCTGCATCTTTAGTGTGTCAGAAAAAAAAACTTTTCTTAAAGAAATTTCATTTCAAGGAAAAAAGGCTTGAGAGCTTACCGTTGTTTAAATTAATTTTCATTTCATCATGAAAAGAGTAAATTTTGTAAAAAAAAAAATAACAAACAAAACGCTTTATGTAATCTAAAAAGTGAATGCATTTTAGAACAAAAACAGAAAAAACACAACAAAGCGAATTAATTAAAAATTTTACCTATTGTTGCACTTTAAGCCGTCGCTATTTGTATTCAAATGGAGAAAAACAATGAAAATATTTGTATGAGTCACAAAAAGTAAATGTTTATTGAATAAAATAATTTTTAATATACTGGAAAGAAGTACATTTTTGATGAATTTCAATGTTGAAGACACAAATATACACAATACACGTCGCGTCGTCAGCGAATTCCTTTGTTGTTGTTATTTTTGCTCAGAATACATTTTTGTTGTTTCTTTCATATTTACAAGTAAAAGGCCAAAAGCAGTCTTCATCTTCTTTACTTTTGATTCGTTCCGTGATTCTCTTGAACTTGCTTCAAAACCGCTCTTAAAATATTTTCTGCTTCATTCCATTCACGAATGCTCGGGGAACTCCATGGATTTTTGTCTAAAAATTTAAATTCAAGATAAAAATTTGTTTTACGTTTTCTCTTAACTTTTTGCTCAATAAATTTAACGTACATTCCTCTTTTTGTCCATCATCCATGGGAACAGATCTCTTTCCAAATCCTCTTCCAATTCGCAAATTACCATCGTCAACCAAGCGAAATCTCAATCTTGGTTCTCCCGGAGATCTTTTTGCATCGACTTCAGACAAATGCATCTGTTCTTGTCCCATTAAGCGATCCAATAAACTGACTTCCCATCCATCGTCGTTGTAATCCAAGAAGTTACGTTTACCGAAACCGCGTGCTGTCATCATTTGACTTCCTTTGTGTGAGAACGGAGCTCGAAGATGTCGGGCAAAGGGGAACATTGCGGGTTGTGCAAGAGCATTTGCTGAAGATTTCACGTTGGAAAGTGTTGTGCACAAGAGAATTACTGAAATAACGAATATTCCGCTGGAAGTCGTTGGAGAAGGCATTGTTGCCGAGTTTTGTTTGTGATTTCTGCAAATGAGAAACAAATTTGGAGAAATACGTTAAAATTAAATGTTTTTGTGGTATTTCTTTCAATTGATTGTTATGTAAATTAAGTGAGGAAATTCTTTTTAAAAGAAGTGAAAAATAAGAAGATTTTTTGTAAATATTTTGTGTTTTGATTCGTAACTGTTTTCTACTTTTGTTAAAAGAGCATTTTCCATTACTATTACACATCAAAGAAACATTTATTGAATTCACAACAAGATACCGAAATTCGTTCAATACGTTTTTCGGAACGAACAGAAACTTTGTTACATATTTTATGCAAATAATTCTCATCTTAGACAAAGTAGGTTTTGATATCATTTTAAATTTAATTTTGCTTCTGGGCGTCATATAATTATCACTTTTGAAAATATCTGATAGTTTGAATATTTGTTCAATATTAAAATTAATTTTAAAATATTTGATTTTTATAGAGTTTTTGATAAAATATCTCGTTTCGCCAAATAAAATAGTTAAAGAATTTTATTTAATTTTTAATTCAATTTGTTTTTGAAATTTTCACTTAGAATTTAGATTTTTTTTAATTTGATAGTTTGTTACTGATATGAAGAAAAATCGCTCTTATCAACAGTTTTTATTCGTTTGAGTAAAGAAGAATTGAGCAAAAAAATGTTCACAAATTTCTGATGTAATTTTTCGTTTGACAAATAAAAATATTGACTTTTTTAAAAGTGACTCTTCAAGTAGAAAAATTCACTCGATTACTCTTTAATCTTTTAAATTAATCAAAAGTTCAATTTTCTCTTTTAAATCCTTTGTGCAATACGAGACAAACACTCAGCCATATATTTTTTAGTTCTCATCAATTTATTTTCTTTTTCTTTAATCATCTTTAAAATGACAATTTTCGACATTTGAGGCAATAAAAATGTTATTGCTTTTTTCTTCGAAAAAATATTTGAAAGAAAAACACACCTATTTTAGCTGATTTTATGACACTTTATCTTATATTAAAATTTTTTATGACAATATTTTTCAAATCACTCCCACTTTTTGTCGAATCAGATAAAATAAATCCTGACAGACAAAAAAGGATAAATTTATTTTTTGCAAGAAAAATTGAGTTAGTCCTTTCACTGCAATTGCTTCTTGTCTAATGTTTCGCTTTTAATGTATCACTTAACTGTTTATAGTACTTTGGAAGCAAAAAAATACGATTTTCAACGGGGGTTATGGGTTACGTTTTTCGTACACGGACATCAGAACACACAGTAGCAACGAAGAAGCGATCATAAACCATTATTTGGTGAGTGCGAGACAGCACGCACATCTTCGTGTGTGGGATGCTGAAAAAGGGGAAAATATTGTGTGTAGGAGAAAGCAACTCAGCTTGTCGTTCGCCGTCGTCGTCTCGCGATAAATTGCTTGGAAAATGTTAACAAATAACACAAAGATATCGTTAGCACGGTAATTAAATGACAAAAAGAGTAATAAAATTAGCGTCACACACAAAATTAATACAAAGAGTGTTTACTTGTTTGTCAAACAATTTTTTTTTAAATTAAAAGTTTTTATTAATTTTGACAGAATTTTTTAATTACACAAGTAAGATGTTCTTTGACCCTCATCGTGCCAAATTCCAAATTAACTTAACACCGCAATAATTTGACGACACAGAAATTACATTACCGCCGAAGAAATCGAGGATAATAAAGCGGATTTTAATCAAATTAATTTGTGTCATCATCGGAGAAATTCATTCTATCAAATTGCGACATCGTATCGTCGTCGTCGACAAGTCTAAGTACATTTTCATGTGCTTTTCGCCGTAATTGAAGACATTTTCTGCGTTTTCGTTCCATCTACTTGACCAGCTTTTAATTATCTTGTTTCATTTACACAAACGAGATGTCATTAAAAGCCACAAATGCAGACGACAATAAAGGCTTTTAAAGTGCAAATAATTTAATTACCGCACTTCTTGTTCTAATAAAACGGAAGAGGGAGATTAGCTGAAATCGCTTACCTGAGTCGTTGTCGTCGTCGACATGCTGTATGGGAAGAAACAAGTTGTGGTTACATTTTTATAGACTGTAATTTAATTTAACAAATGAAGTGTCTATTCTTTGAAGTTCACAAGTGTTTATTTGCTTGAGGTTTCTTTGAAATTTAGTAAATGAGGTTGACATTAAATCCTACACATTTCACATTTGATATTTTATTATATGTCGTTTTTCGAGAAAACTTTATTAAAAAGGCCCTGCAATGAAAAATATGCAATAAGTTTTCCTTAAGGATATTTAATCGAATCCATATATCATATTTTAACTTTTCTGCTCATTTTCAGAAATATTTTAACATTTTCAAACATACATATAAACCAGAGCTTTTTAAAAAAATAAAATAAAGATTCGCAAAATGAAATTCGAGTTAATACTTACGTTACAAAATTTCTACAAATTTTTGTGTATTTTGTATAAAATTGAAACCCAAAGCCCACGTAAATATTTTAACACCATCACTTAAATTCTGAATCTCTTTATAGGTTTTTGGTTTGGCTGCAAAAATGCTTTGGAGCAATAAAATTAGAGAGAAATCAGTATGTAGTAAAATTAGTAAGGGACTTCGGGGATTTTTCCTCATTTAGGGGCTTAATTTTCTTTATATATGCATGTTTTTGAGTTTTAAAGTTTTTGATAAATAGAACGCGCTCCCTTCAAAATTTTGTTTTTATTTACATTTTACGCGTTAATTACTGATTGATAAATAAACAAATAAATTAACCGCTTATTTCGCAGAATTTCATTTACATGCTCATACGTTGCGTTAACATTTCCTCCCGAGAAATATTTTCCATCATCATCGTCTTGAGCCTATTCATTAGTTGAAAAACTGTTGCAATAATTAACTTGTAAGCCAAAGGATATACATAAGCTGCAAGTGAACAATGAATGACATGATCATGTTCATATTCCACGTAGTAACATTTCATCGTTTGTTTTGTCTTGTCTAAAAATAGAATAGAAAAGGAATAAATAAAAGAGTAAATAATAATATAATAAAATAGAACATGTCACCGAAAATTGTATGGCTAAATTTTCCCCTTTTTCATCGTTTAACATTTAGGGCTTCCTTTATGGGAAATAAACAATATGTGTAGTATAATATTTGCAAGACTAATAAAAAAATTGAAACAACAATAAACACAAAAGTAGAGAAAAAAATACCCAACTTTTGTATGAATAAATGATAAAGAATTGATATAAACATTTTTATTTTTTTTCTTGTTGGCGTCAAAAAGGGAAATTTTCAGGTTTCGTCATTTTTTATGCCCATTTTATCAATATAAATTTAATTGAATTATGTAAGTAAAGAGTTTTTCGTAAATAAATACAAATTGCCAAAACATAACTTTTCTCCCCTTTATCCTTTCAACATTCAAAAGTTGCATACGACAAAACCTCTAAGCGAAATTTATGATTACTAATTTTTATTTATTTACGCAACAAGCGACAAACACTAAACGATGACGATATACCGCACATTCACGATTGTTACTAAGCGAACATGTTCTCATCTGTTGTTGCTGTGCTTGTTTGCTCATTTGTACATGAAATAATAAAAAAATGTTCGGAAGTGAAAATTTATTTATTTTTTCTATTGTTCCCTTTTTGCACCATGAACTCAAACTAAATAAATATGAGCATAAGTTGAAAGTTAATCTTTATTAAAGACATATAAGTAAAAAAAAAAAAAATTATTGAAAAGGAAGTAAATATGGAAAATCTACTCGATTTTCTGTTTAATAGGATTCAATAAAAAGCATAATAAACTTTTAGAGAGATTATCTCTCATAGGATTTTTTTTTTCAAATTATTATAAAAACTACAACATATAGTATAAAGTACATTTTATAGCAGTACTTAAATATATAATTAAACATGTTATTTTTTTTTTGTTTCGTAACAATAATTACTAAAATTAGCATTTTTATGAGAGAAGTGTTGTAGTTAAGGTAGTTCATCCTAAAAAAATTGCATTTTTTTAATGTTTCGAAAAAAAAAAATTCACGTTGACTAAAAATAGAAATGTATTTAGCTGGATCGCAAATAATGGATAATTTTTTTTTTCATGGCTAATATTTGCTTTCATCTTCCTACATGATTATAACTTATCTTTCATGTTTTATGATGTGTTTTATGGTTTTTCAATATTTACTCACATAATTAAATGCGTAATAATCCAATGTATGAGAGAAGTAGAAGCCCTTTCGTTGATTCGTTCAACGGGATGAGGAAGAAAAACTTTCACGCATCAGGGAAATCCTTTGAAAGACAGAAATAAAAAGTTTTTAACAAAAGCTGATTTATATAAGTGAAGAATAAAAATGAGAAAAAGTAGTTTTATTGTTCGAATGGACAATCAAAATGTTTAAAAAGATTAAAGGTTAAGAAATTTTCTTAAAAAATAAATAATTTTTATCGTATTTAAAAAAAATTAAAGTTTTGTATTAACGTATTAACCTTTAAACTGTCCTTTATTAACATTGTTTATGGCTAAACGCAGATTCGTAATTCGTCTTGCATGTCACGAGATAACGTTCATTTGTTTTTACAACATTTTATCGCAATGTCGCGCTTAAATATCTTGTTCATGTGCAACAAAAGAGAAAACATTGCAATAACTTTATCAAACTCTTGTTCACTCGAACACCTTTATCGCTCTGCCATGCATCTAAAAACAATATTATTCTTTCACAGTTCAAGTTTTGTTTTAGATTCAGAAAACTGACATAAACGTGACGCAACACACATGAGTTTATATCAGTCAAGAAGATTTATTTTTTTCGCATAAAGACAACAAATGCATCAGATAAACAATGAAAAAGTGTAAAAATGCATTGTTTCATTCAAATTGCTGCAAAAAACACTCGAGGCACAAATGATAATGGACCTGCTCACAAATTTCAATTTGCTTGACTCAACTTGACTTGAAAGTTGCTTTGTTTGTTGCAAAAGTGTCCTTTATTATTCCTACACGTAGCTCTTGAAAGACTTTTTCTTCTTCTTCGTTCAAGTTTTTGTCATGCTTTTTAAGTTTAAAAACTTTTGTATAAAATTTTTCATTATTTTTCTCAGTTTGTGTCAAAATCAGAGAGTTCAGAAGGAGAAAAAATAATGTAATTGTAATCGAAGTTCTTGTGAATGCCATTGTTCGGTCAGTTTTTCATATTTTCCAAAGAATGCGGTTCATTTTACGGTATTTGAACACCTAATTATGCCCAAAAAATGTGTAACAACCAATTGTTGCGCGTATCGCTCTCATCCCTCGAACACATTTGCAAACAATGTGTTTACTTGCCGTCTTTGCGACATGACGTTGATTGATTTGTGAATATAAATAGCGTGTTTAGCGTGGATGCGAAGCGAATGCGAGAATATGTCGTGATAATGTTATGATGATGAGTCGCTTACACTAACCAAGACATTACACGTTATTATTGCTATTACGTTGTTATGTGCGGGCTTATCATATAGCTCGAAAAATGTTTATGTGATGATTTATTGGAGGGACAAAGAGCGTTTCATCGGATTGCTTGCAGCTTAATTTAGATTTATTTTTTAACTCAACGGAGGTCTGCGATGTATTTAACATTTAATTTGTTTGTGTTCAGTCAATAACAAAAAAAGAGATGTATCAATTTTGAACGGATTGAATTTTGTTTAAATATGAACGATCCAAAAAACATCCAAAGGCATTTTTCATAACTTTTGTTCAATTTCAAGCTTAAAAATCATCAAATATGATTTTAAAATGAAAATTACGTAATTTTTACGTATTTTTTTTTATTGTCAAAATTCAAGCTTGAGAACCATTTCAAAGACATCCAAAGGCATTTTTCATAAATATTGTTCTATTTCAAGCCTAAAAATCATCAAATAAGTTTTCAAGATAAAAATTTGAGAATAAACTTTTTTTCTTAGAAATGTGAGTGAAACCTGCAAAAACATAAAACTTACCTTGATTTACGTAAACATATGCGGAGTAATCAATAATAATTATGTAAATTTTTATCTTCATGTCTTATCTTTCAGGCAAATGTGACCTTGAGTGTTGATTTGAATCTAATTTCCCGACATAGTATTTTACTCACATGTAACTTTGCATGATGTTTTATTTGCAGTTTAATTTAAAACTCCATAATTTCATCATTAACTGCCAACAATTTGATCTTTAAGCACTTTTTGTAATTTACAAAACGTTATAAAAACTCCTCGGACGATAAAAACTTCCATCAGTTCAGCGAAAGTTTTGCAACAATGCCTCTCTTATCCGAGCTAACAATACCAAAAAAGCGAAAATCAAAACCTCATCGGTATCAAAAGAAGAAAATTGACATCATTGAAGAGCATTTTGATGATTATTTTGTCAATACGACATTACATGGATTAAAATACGTGGGAATGACGAACTTGAGTATCATCGAAAGGCAAGTTTCATGGAAAGGCGTTTGACGAAGAGATATTTTTTTTTAAGAAATTTAAAAAAAAAATTTTTTTTTGATCAAAAAGGCGAGGTCTTTTGGAACCTTGAAACAAAAGAAAATTTATTTTTAGATTATTTTTTCTCGTTTCCTTCATTTTCGTCGTTTGTTTGTCCGGATATTTCATCACAAATGTTTACATGAAATGGGTTCGTACTCCGATCATAATCTCTCTCGATCCCCAATTGTCGCAAAGCAAAGATTTTCCATTTCCCGCCGTTACAATTTGCAACATGAATCAAGCGAGAAACACTTTTGCGAAGAATATTTCGAGAGACTCGATTGAATATGCTGTACTTACGAGTATGTGTCATCACACCAAACTTGATTCGACGTTCAAAGATAATATTTTTGGAAAATGGTCTTATGTTCGAAAATTAATTTTGAATGTGAGTATGAAATTTAAAAAAAAAAGTTTTTTACTCACAGAATTTTTTTTTAGATTACACAACCTTGTTCTCAACTTCTGACTTCATGTCGTTTTTCCGGAAGAAGTATCGATTGCAACAAAATTTTTCGCACAATTTTAACGGATGAAGGGCTTTGTTGTACATTCAATAGCTTGGACTCGGCTTATATGTTCAGTAGATTCAGCGAAAACAATAACTTTGATAGCGGAGTTCCAAGATCGAGTGTTTTTTGGTCTCCCGAAACTAAATACAACAATCAGGTGTTTGATGAGACGCCTCGTCGAAATCCGGGGGCAGGAGTTCATATGGGATTGTCAATAATGCTGAATCTTGATTTTGACGAATACTTTTGTTCATCCTCTAATTCATATGGATTTAAGGTTTTGTTGCACAATCCTGCAGAAACGCCTAAAATTAGCAATTTTGGCTTGTTATTGAGTGCAGGAATGGAAAGTATGATTTATTCAAATGAGCTTCGATTTTAAACTTGTAAAAAAACTGAATTTTAGCTCGACTCCTTTTTTCTCCTGTTTGGTATTCAGCATCTCCAAGTATCAAAGATATTCATCAAAATGTGCGTCAATGCATTTTTGAAAATGAGTCGAAATTGGATTTTTTTCGTGTTTATACGAAACAAAATTGTGAAATGGAATGCGAGGCATCAATTACGGAGCAAGAATGCAAATGTCGAGCGCTTCACATGCCCAAACTGAATGATGAAGTTAGGATTTGTGATCAACGGGATTCTGCCTGTTACGAAAAAATAAAATGTTTTTCACCTTCAATTTTTAAATTTTGTATGAATTTTATTTTTTTTTTGTTTTTAGATCGCACGGAGTACTTTGGAGATGATTCTTTGTTATGCGAATGTCTACCAGCTTGTTATGAAATAAGTTATTCTACAGAAATGTCGAGTGCCCCTGTAAGATTTTTTCTCAATTTTCTTATTATTGAGTTAAATTTTGATTTTTAGCTGCTACGCAATAACATGTTCGATGGAGATGCAATATTGGATTTGAAGAATACAGGCATATTGCATGTATTTTTAGAAGACGCATCATTTCGTAGCTTTACGAAGACAGAATTTATTGGATTTACGGAGTTTTTATGTAAATAAGCATGATAAAAAATTTAAGAGAAATATTTAAAATAAAATTTTTTTCGACAGCCAACACAGGAGGACTTCTCGGATTGTTTATGGGATTTTCAGTGTTATCTGTGGTTGAAATAATATATTTTTCGAGTATGAGACCTTATTACATGCACAAGAAAGAAAAGGAATTGCTCAGAAAAGCAGCTACATTGGTTAGTAAATCCGAAATTGTTGAACTGTCTGAATAAGTTTCTTTGCAGAAGAAATCATGGGCTGAAAAAACATCGAAAAAGAGTGAAATAACCAACATTCAGCAATTAAAAAAGGCTTGGTTTGGAACAAAAGTTCAAAAAAAAACAAACAAAATACTACCTTATGTCGAATAAACGTTACTTTGTGCATTGCTCTTCACAAATATCATTTAATTGTTTAAAATGTGTGAATAAATAAATAACGGCACAAAGTTGAAATTCAAAAGAAAAACATTCACGACATCACGGAAATACACGTTCGTCTCTCAAACTAACTTAAATTAAATGAATAAGCAAGCAACTATTTGCCAAACAAGAAATTTTCCGTGCAAAGAATCAATTTTGCGAGGAAAATCCTTCGATCTCGTGCAATGTCAGGCGCAGGGCGCAACATTTACGGTCAAATTTGGAAAAATTTCATCAATTCCTTTAAGTCAATTGGAGCACAACACAAAGGCAACTACAAGGGACAAGACAACTTTGGGAATAAATATTACGAAATCCCTGCAGATCCATCGCGAGGACGACGAAAAACTGCGCGATGGTTTGAACCGTTGGAAAAAGATAATTATGGGCAAGAAATCAGCGGCGAATGGGAAAGTTGGCTTCGTAATAGACGTCAAGAACCTCCAACGGAAGAAGAAGTCATGCGAAATTTGGCAATTGCTCAGTTGAAGAAGAAAAATGCGGCGATATTAGAAGCAAAAGCAGATGCTGAACGAGGATACAAAATCGAAAATATCGACGAAAAGGGAATTAGTTCCTTTCCGAAGTATGACGAGTATGAACAGATGCCCGGAAAAAAGAAAGACGAGAAATAGATTCTTAAAACATTTATTAGGTTGCTTCTTCAGTTTCACTTTGTAAATATTTTAGCTAACAATAAAAAAGATTGGATAGACAAAATATTGTTTTTTTTTAAATATTTTTGTTCCTTAATAAAATGGTTTATTCCTGTCTCACGAATGAATTGGGATACTGTTGAAGTATTTATTTAGTTTTTTTTATATTTAGATAAAGAAGTAGAAGTAAACTGGTTTGACCTTAAAATAAATAATAAAATCTTTGAGCTTCACTTAAGCTGTTAATATCTCGCGTCGCGTGTGATGTAGATGGATGGATTTCTTAACCCGAATAGTCCTGATGATCAAATAGTGCTTGATCGTACAACTCCGCTTTGACGAGTCTACCGGCAAAATATCTGCCATTGAGTGAATCTCGTGCGAGTTCTGCTTGAAACGACGCCGAAAATTCGACAAAAATTTTTACAATGATCTCAGCATCATCATCATTTTCTGATTGCTTTTCTTTGTAGATGACAACACGTTCGACAGTTCCGTGTTTCTTGCATTCCGACTTAATATCAACTTCGAGTTCTTCGTCGACATCTTCCGGGCCTACCATATTCCTCAGAATTACGGTTTTACTTTCGCGTGGTCTCATTAATCGTTGCATGACGAGATGACGAGCACTTTGTCCCTTAATTGACATGGATTCTTGTTGTTGTAACGTTTGAGGCTCTGCTTCATCCATGAGTTTCTTTTGAATTTCTTCAACAACGGCGGTATTTACGCCATTAGAAGGCGTAGAAACTGTTGTTGCTGGCGTTTCAAGAGCAACAGGAGTAACAGGAACAACGGGAAGAGGAGCAGGTTTTCCCAATGCCGGAGCAACTATCATCGGAGGAGGAGGAACAATAACACCCCCCGGATGTGTAATCGTTTGCTGTGCTAATACTTGAACGGGTTGTGATACTTGCATAATAGATGGTTGAATTGCTTGTGTTACGACAGTTGCGAGAGGGTTTTGATGCACAGCAGAAGCAGCGAGTAAGGGATTTGTTGCTTGTGCGAGTAATGGATTTAATTGTTGCAATGGATTCAAAACGGGTTGTGTTGTTCCTCCCGATAATCCAAGTACGGCATTAGTTGCGACTGCGTCAAGCGCCTGAATTTTCGCTGTTGCGGCAGCAGCAGCTAAAAAAAGAAAAAACAATTAGAAAAGTGAAAAAATAAATCAAAAATTCATTTTCATGTCTCAAAATAAAAAAAAATTTAATTTAAATTATAATATTTTATTTTTTCGAGCTGATTTTTTAAGCGAAAATAATTTTTTTTTTCCAAAATCATAAATTTCCAAAATTTTTTACAATTCAAAAATAAAGTTCAGAGCACACGAAAAATATTAAAAACTTACCAACAGCTGCTGCAGTTGGCATCGTTGAACTCGTTGCAGGACCCATTAACGCATTTGGAGGCGTAATTGATCTTCCAACTCTCAACAATTGTCCTCCCAAATCGAACATATTCATGCTCGCAATAGATTCCAAAGCTGCTTGTGTCGTTTGATATTCGATGAATCCGTATCCCTTGTGACTGTGAATAGTGCTGCCTTGTGAAAGTTTACAGAAAATAATCGGGCCGAATGCTTCAAATACACTCTTGATATCTTCTTCTGTCAAATCCGGATGAATCGAGGCAATGTAAATTCGATTGTAATTTTTCGCTTCTTCTTGAATCTCGTCGATAACTTGTTGCGCTTGAGGCATATTGCTTGGTCGACCTACTTTGATGTTTCTACCTCCGAGCATAGCGCCATTCATTTGTTCTAACGCGAGTTGAGCTCCTTCAGGGATCTCGTATTCGACAAAAGCGAAGCCTTTGTGCTTTTGAGTTACAGGATCCCATGACATGTTGATCGATTTGATAGGACCAAAAGGTAGAAACGCCGCTCGAATCGTATCCTCCTTCAATTCGAACGAAATACTGCCAACATAAACTCTGAAATTGATTAAAAAAGAAATTTAATTTAATTCTTATAAAAACTTAAGCAAATTTGAGAAAAAGAAAAGCTCAGGTCTTTTCAGTTAATTTAAGTCCATCATAAGACGGAATTCAACGACGTAAATTCGGAACTCGACATCCATCTGCGGTAGATTTACATCCTTGCTGAGAAGTGTCTCTTTACAAATTTCAGAAAACTCACCTGCACATTAATGCTAATGCCTGTTGTCTCTGAACCTGTGTACGTTGACTTGCCAGTTGCTAAAAAACAATATAAAATTTAAATTTTTCAATTGAAATCAAATATTTTTTAACTCACTTGTTGTTGATGTGCAATTGTTTGTTTCATCAACACCATTTTAATACTTTGTTCCATCGCGTACTTTTTCGCCTTCGTCACAATTTCATGTTGATCGGATGCCAAACGAGGTAAAGCTCCTCCGAGCAATCCCAAAAGCGCAGATCTCGTTCCCGGACCAAATGCAACATCGCCCGTTTGCTTCATTTCATAAATAGGAGCAGAAATAAATGGTATAGGCGGACTCCATTGATCTATAAACATTTAACAAACTGAGTTTAAATATACAAAGAAACAGAAGATATGTAAAAAAAAGAGAAAAAAGAAAATATTAATCATCCTTTTTTTCTTTTTAGGTTGAAGGTAAATGCAATAAAGGTGTTTAAAAGGTGACAAAACATGGAATCATATACTGAGAATATCTGCACAGAGAGAGAAAAAAAATAAATATTTCAATTTTGAAGAAAAATATAAGTAAAAAAATATATTAGGAGAAAGGTTTTCCAAACTTTGGGTCAAAACAAAAGCATTTTCCACGCAAAATTTGTAACTGCATCCCTCTTGCAGTATATGATCCACATCGAAATCTCATAATTCTCGCCTAAATATGCAATAATACAAGTTTTTGATATGAAAAAAAAAATTAAGTAAAAATCTGTAAAAAGAGAAAATAAAAAAAAAATTTATAAAGTTCGTGTGGTTAAAATTTTTTGGCAATAAATATTATTAAAATAAATTGTTTGTATTCGACGAAGCTGAAATCGCATCAATCTGGATCTGGACTGACTTTTACGTGCACAACATTCACGTGTTCGAGGTTGTTTGATTCTTGTGAGAGGCCTTGTCGTCAATTCAATTTGGCAATTTATTTTGGCACAACCCATAGTTGTTTGTGTGTCATATCGTGTGATCAAATTGTAATTTTTTTCGGTTTTATAATTTTTTTGAAAATTGACTCGAGAGAAGAGAGAAGAAAAAAAAAGAAAAGAAACTGGAAAAATGGAAAATACAGACGGTTTATATGTAAATCAATTGAATTGTTCAAAAAATGCCTGATCTCATGAAAAAAAGTTTCAACAAGTTCATGGAAAAATATGGCAAAATATAATTCAGAGTTTTGTCTTCGCGTAATTCAATTTATTTGCGTGTCAGAATTAGATGTTACCATATTTTCACGACTTGATAATAGTAAAAAGTTTGTCCCTAATCTTAAAGCCACTTTAAAGTTTTTTAAGTAAAAATCGCATTTTCGTTTATAATTTGTCACCTCTTCACCTCTTTTGTGGGATAATTAACAATTTTTGGTTTGTAATTGGATCGTTTTGAGTACTTGATTTACATTTCAATTCAATTTCACAGCTTCACGTAGTTGAGTAGTAGTAGTTGTTCTGCAAAGTACAACAAGGTAGAACAAAAAAGACCCGCAAATTAGTTATGAAACAAAAATAAATAAAAAATTAAGAGTGAGGAATGTTTTGATTTGGATGAAATTTCGGTTAAAATTACAAAAATTCAGCATTTCTGCTATTTAGCGAATCTGATTTGGTTGAATTTCAACGTCATGGCGTCGTTTTTCTTTCCATATCACATTCGCTATTACAATATTTCGGTTTTAAATCTATATTTATACAAATGAGGATGAGAGTTATATACACTTTGCAACACATATTTACACAGAATATTGATTTTCATAACTCATTACAACTCTATATGACGGTATATAATGTATAATATATATAGAGAGACACAGGTAATAAAAAAAATATAAAACTTTTCCCATATAGACCCACACACAGAGAAAATTTTTGGCATTTTATCAAAATTTACCTTTTTTGGATTTCTTTTTGGGACTTTCATCGTCATAACTGTCTCCGCTTCTTTCACTCCTGGGACTTGCTGATTTCGTAGCAGCTCCATCGCCCTAAAAATTCGCAAACAAAAACGATTTTAGCATGTGTGGGAAGATTTTTCGCGTCCTTCAACTCACCGATTGATATCCGCCGTTCATTGCTTCGTTGTTTTTTAAGAAATCCGCACAAATCTCTTCTCGTCTTGAATCTCCTGCGTTGTATGAGACGTTAATTTATGTTTTAAATGTATTTTCAAGTCCTTTTGAGGAATATTTCACTCGATTTTCGGCGACTTTCTCGCTTTGTTTGCACTGTTTTTTCTTCACTTGACACTCGAATGACAAACAAATTCAAATGGCAACTTGGGGATTTTATGCGAATGACATTTGCCGGTTAATTGTGCAGTAGAATTGTTTTTCGGAAAATTTTTCTCGGAAATTCTTGTTTTTCCACGTTGAAAAGTAACTGAAACTGACGAAAGATGAGTGACGATGACGAAGAGTTCGAAGATCTCCATAACTTTGACGATTACTATGGGACATTGAATGTCTCACGAGAAGTGAGTGATTTCGTGTTATGCAAACTTTCGAACACACGTTCTAATTATTTTATTTCCTTTTCGTTAATTTTCTAACTTACAGGCATCGGCAGAGGAGATCAATCAAGCATATCGTAATTTTTCGCGACAATTTCATCCAGACAAGCATCAGAACCCCGAAGACAAGAAGAATGCTGAAATTCTCTTTAATCGCATCAAGAAAGCGTACGAAGTGTTGTCGGATCCTCATTCTCGTGTAATTTACGATAATTTGGGGCACAAAGGTCTCGCAACAGAAGGATGGGAAATTGTCGAGAGACAAAAAACTCCCGCCGAGTTACGTGAGGAGTTTGAACGTTTGCGTCGCGAACGCGAAGAACGCAGATTACAACAGCAAACGAATCCGCATGGAACGATAACTGTGCGAGTTAATGCCACAGATATCTTCAACAAGTACGATGATGAGTTCAGTGACTCGTTCTTTCCGACAATTGAAGTTTCGGGCATGCAAGTATCACAATCGATCGAATGCCCGTTAACAACACGAAATACCGCGGAGCTCTCGACAACACTAAATATGGCAAAAGGAGTTGGAACAGGAGTTTTTGTCATTACAGGGCGTCGATTCGTGAATAAAGGATGGTTATCGATGGATCTGAGTGCAGGAAGTCGACCCGCAATCGGATTTAAGGGTTTTCGAGACTTGTCACAAAGTGTTTTTTGTACGGGAGGATTAACGACTGTCATTAATGGGCATGATATTTTGCCGGGAATTGTGGGAACATTGGGAGTTCGTTTGGATCAACATACTGTTGGATATTTGACATATAACGCGGGCTTACAAAACTCGTCAATGGAAACAACTGTCGCACATCGAAACGAAAAATACAATTGGAGCACAACACTTTCAATCGGCGTTCCTTATTCTTTTGCCTCATTTTCGTACACCCATGAGTTTCAAGAGTATGAAGCTAAATTGAGAACTTTTGTCAAGTACGTATCGAATTTCAATGAAATATTGATTTAAAAATATCTTTTCTTTACAGAATCAGTACATTGGGTTTCTCCACGGAATATGGCGCTGAAAAGAAAATTACAAAATATAGTTCTGTTTATGCTGCCGTGAGTTTAAGTGTTCCTCAAGGCGTTACGCTGAAGCTCAAACTAATTCGTTCCAAGCAATCGTACATTTTCCCCATTCACTTGAGTGAAGAAATAATTCCCGCTGCTGTATTTTATGCCACTGTTACTCCTTTAGTTGCATTTTTTGTTATCAAGAAGGCAATCATTGATCCCATGAACGACGAGAAGAAACAGAGAAAAATCGAAAAGGCAAAGGAAACGAACAAACTTCGCGTTATCGAAAAGCGAAAAGAAGCGGAAACAGCAATCAGTTTGATGTCGGCGACATACGATCGTATCATCATCGAAGAAGAAAAAAAGAAAGGTCTAATAATTGTTTCTGCATTTTACGGAAAATCAGATAAAATGATAAATACGACAAATGAAGAAGACGAAAGCGAAGAAGTTATTGACGTTAAAGTGCCGTTACAGTGTATGGTAAAGGATTCTCGATTAGTATTACACAAATCGAGCAAGGTAAGTAATTTTATTTTGATATTTGGAGGAATTTTCATGAAAAAACTATTTCAGTGCGATTTACCTGGATTTTATGATCCGTGCATGGGTGAAATGAAGTCTCTGAAAATCGAGTATAAATATAAGGAAAATACGTATTCAATCACGTTTGACGACAAAGATGACATTCGACTGCCCAAACATGGATTGACACCTGTTTCGACGACGACGACGACGAACAATATGCGATAACTGCCAATTTATTGTAGAAAATTGCAAATATATAGAGAGAGAAAAATTATCGGTTATAAAAAAAAAATGTATTTTTTTGACTTAAAAACTAATTAAAACGGTTATTGTTATTTTCGTGGTCTGCCTGCTCCTTTTTGTTTGTTTGTCTTCTCTTTATTCGTCTTACTTTGCAACAATGGATGAACATCATCTGTCGGAGCATCTGACAATTTTATATCATAAATGCTTGTTTTTCGTTTTTTCGAACTTCCTTCATCTCCTTCGGATTCTCGTTTTTCCAAAGAATTGTTCATTTCGCCATTTTCTTGTCCAACGCCTCCCCAATTCTCTTCAGGATCTTCAACTTCAGGCGCAATTGGCAAGAATTGAAGTGCCTTTTGATCTTCAAACTCTTCGTCAGAACTGCAAAATGCCGCAATGGGTTCAACTCCCGTTACATCAACTTCAACTTCTTCGTCGTCGCGTTTGTCAGCTGACAAATCAACAGATTTATCCTCGTCATCGATATCAAATTCAGATTCACGTTCCTCGTATTCGACGTTTTCGTCGAGCTCTTTGAAATCCGGAGCAAATGCTGACCAATTTTCGACTTGATTTTGCGCCCAAACAGAAACGAGTCCTGAACTGATGGAACAAATTATAGGGCGAACAGGATGCCAAACGACATCGAGCAATAATTCGCCTTTCGTACCATGCAAGATTTTGACGAGATTTCCAACAGATTTTTCCCAAACGTATAAAGCGTGTTGTCGAGCACTTCCTGCGCAAATGTACTCTCCATCGCCGGAAAAACAACATTTCTTCCATGTCGTTTTATTGACGAGATCTTGCAACTTTTGAATTGGTTCAGGTTCGCCATCTTTTCCGCATGCAACAACTTCCTTCGAATCGTACACGCGAATTACGCGATCGCCTGTATTAACGAGAAATGCATCTCCGCGTCTCGCAAACTCGATACTTTTTACTGCTGTACTGTGACACTTGAAACTTGCTTTAATCTCGAGTGTTTTCAATTCCAACACTAAAATCCTTCCTTTCGCATTTCCCGTGTAAATATATTCGCCTCTTCTGTCGAATGATGCAACGATGTTCAAATCTCCATCTGTTTGTTCGACAGGCAATATTTCGTGTTTCTTTCCGACTTCGACGAGCACAGCAGCATATTTCATGGGACAAACGAGGAACATTGAATCTTTTCGTGGATGGAATTGAACTTTCAATACAGCGGATGGAAAGCGATATTTGTGATCACATTCGCCCGACAAAACATCCCAGATGCAAACGTTGTTGTCAGTTGATGCGGAAAGAAGTTTATGCCCGTTCCGAGACCAACTTAAACTACAAACGGGATGAACGTGCGCCGAAATGATTTTCGCAATGCCTCGCGTAAGAAAATCCCAAATTACGATGCGCCCATCATTGCATCCGACAGCCAAAAGAGTCCCGTATTTATTGAATTGGCAAGTTATCTGAAAAAGGAGGGAAGTTGTTGACTTTTTTGGTTTTTTAATTTAAGTTCAAATGTTAACATACCGCCAATGAAATAGAATCCAAACTCGAATCAAATTCTTGAGGGTAATTTTGTCCAAAACTCTCTAACAGCTCGAGATTCATTGTTTTTTTTTGGATAATTCTTGAAAAGAAGCTTCCAAAACAATAATGCTTCGCGAGACGAATGAACGTGATAAGACGTTTGACAGTTCAAAAAGTTGAATTAGCAAATAGCTATTAGCAAAAATAATAACAATTCAGTGAAAAATCGTGAAAGAAAATAGGGAAAAACTGCCTAAAAGCACTGAAAAAAATACGGAAAAACAGTAAAAAACGAACCGTGTGTCGTCGCAGCGCGCGTTTCAAGTGCTTTGTCCCGTAAAACGTCGCAAATTTCGAAATAATAGCTGCCAATTAAAGTGTAGAACCATTTTGATAAAAAAAATAATTTCTTGTGCGTACAATTTTGATATTTGCTAAAAAAGCAGCAAAGAGTGTGAAAAATTGTGAAATAAATGTGATAAAAATGCAGTAAACATCTCCGATATGCTGGATAACATGGATAAAGGTGCGAAAAACTATCCGGAAATTGCATTTCCACGTAAAATTCGTAATTCACCGAATTAGACATGGTGCCTCCTCCCATCATTACGAGTCTATACTTCTATTACTTAGAAATGTGCTGAAAAATTACACGTTTATTTTTTTCGTTGCCAAATTCCGTGATTCATTTGTCGATTTTTTAACGAAACGACGTCAACGCAACAATCGAGGAAGAATATTCGAATCTCGTCATCCGCCCAAGTCTTTGTCGTCTTCGTTGTCGGTTCTTTCCAAGGTCAACAAACAAAGTACAACACTGTAGAAGAACGTCAAGAAAAAGAAGCCCCACACCTTCTACTACTAAATACACATTTTTACAAAAAAAAAAAAAAATTGACGTGTGTCGTACATAATATTTTTATTTTGTACAAAAAATTTAATCGCGGTGCCTGTTTGATGCGTCGCCGTCTCTTTTTTTGCATTAAAATTTATGATAAATATTTTTTATGCAAAAAAAAATTTAAATTTATCGAAAACTTTTCAAGGTTGTTACTATTATTATTACATGGCATGCAAAGTAGAGAAAGGCAAAGCACATGATAACTGCATTTATGCATCAAACGTTTCCCGTTAAGCGAAAAATAATTCAGAAACTCCTCTCAATCAGGCTGTTAGATAATCCAAACTGATTTTTTTTCATTTCACACATTGTGAGAGTTAAGACGGAGAACAAGTTAGTGAACTGGAAAGAAGTGAAAATTTTTATGCACACACCGAAAAGCTGCTGATTCAATGAATGAATGAATAGGGTGCTGCAAATTCTTTCCATCTAAATATTTATCGAATATTCTTTGAAATTAAACGTTCGTGGTCATCCATCAAGTTACTTTGTTTCGTTGATTATGACGATCATCATGATGTCGATGATGTGTAGAAAGAGAAAGAAAACAAGATTTTAAGGCAAAAATAGTAAAAAAAAAAACTGGAAATCTTTATGACAATTTCCTCTTTTCTCTTTCTTCTTAAAAAACGCTCATGTGTAGCATCATAATATGAGCATCATAACATTAGTTTGATACCTACTATTATCGCAATGAACAGTTTATTATAGGAAAATAAGAAAAAAAGTACCTTGAATATGTTTGTTCAAGTTTGAAAATTTTTGAAAAAAAATTTTGTTTTTTTGAAAAAAAGGTTTTTGAAACTTTTTTGTTTGAAAAACTAAGTATATAAAAAAACGAAAATTTTGAAAAAAGAATGTTTGCATTTCTTACCAAATCTTCAATGATCATAATTTCAAGATATTTTATTTTATCAAGTTTGTATACTGACATACTTCCATCTAAAAACATAATTTTTTCGCAAAATCCCTTCAAAATACCTATAATTTAATTTTATTGCAAGACACTCGCTTGATTTTTAAAAACTTACCTGCATCTTCTCGGTATCAATCTGTCTCTCTCTTTCACATGCATGTTTTCAACTTACTTAAGTTTCAAGTGCATTGCAATGCATTTCTCTATTTGACTTGTAGGCAAATCTTCTGTCAAAAAAAAAAAAATTATTTAAATAACCACAATTTATTCTTGAGACAAGTCCCCATGTTTTCTTTTGTCCTAAGAAATAAAAAAATGTTTCTTTAATGAATAGAAATATTTTGTTTTGTTTTAACATTTTAATAATTTTCGACTGTCTGATGCCTTTTGGTTTTTCGTACCTGCTGTAGTCTGTTCTTCCGCCCAATAACCTTGAACACAATTTTTGCCAAAAGAAAAAAAAATTAAAATCTGGAAGTGATTTAAATGCAATTACGAAATGGCGTCAAATTATGCATCACAAGTCAATACAACAATTGGAAATTGTCCAGCATGCTTTGCTTATTAGCACTTCCTCTTGCAACGTCATCATCGACAACGACTCACATGGAGAAATATCGTAAAATCATCATTTTCGTTTGAAAAGAGGTCAATTTACAACATTTTGTATGTTGTGCACTTGTTGTCCCATTAAAATTTAAAAAAGACTTCAGCAGTTTTTTCACATGAACCTGCTAAAACCCAAAAAAAAAATTGTCATTGATTTTGTATTTGAAAAATATTCAAGCGATTAAAGTATCAAATCTCTCGTTTGTTTGTGTAAACGTTTTATTGCAGCAAAATCAAGATATTGCAGAATTAAGCCATATTTAGGTTTTCTGCGTTGAAATTGAATGCGGAATTGACGCGTTTATGTGAAAGTAATCGGTTTTTATCATGTTTGTGGAGAAAGACGAGACGAGAGAAATTATAAATTGAGCGAATTTTTCCATCAAAAAAAACCTCTCATTGAACAAAAATGTCACAAATATTTAATCTAATCTACCTGTTCGATACAAATCAAGTTATTGAAAACAAAACTGATAAAAATGATATTTTTTTGTTATTAATTGAATCAATTTATCGAGTGTCAACTCATGTGATACTCTTTTCTTAACAACTTTAGTTGTGTTCAATTCGACTGTAATCTCGTTAGCGTTACAAGGATTTCGGCAAGCAATTCCGATGCTAATTGAATTATTTATTATTATAGTTGGAAAAAAAAAATCAAGGGCTATTTGATAACAAAAAGATTTTTTATTTGTTGATGATGATGATGATGTAAGAAATTAAAGACCTCATCATCTGCACGAAAAAGCTACGAAACTACTTTTAACGACAGAAGTAGTAACGAAGATAAGGCTCGGCAAATATTTGGTCAAAAATATCAATAAAAAATCTATAAAAGAAGGCAATTAAGACTTCTTTTCTTTTTTCTTGAACAGTGAAGAAACTTGTTTCGCGCTTGAAATATGATGCGAGAAGTGAAAAATAAAATATATTTTTTTTTTGTGAAAGATATGAAAAAAAAAATCAAACTAAATTTTAGAAAGGCTTTTTATTGAACTCTGAAAGATTAAAAATTTTAGTTTTACGAAATCAATGTCATAACTTTTGGTAAATTTTGGCATTTTTCAAGTCTCAAATTAGAATTTTATAATTAAGTACCAAAAGTTAAATTTTGTTTAAGAGGATGCAATTTTTTCAAATTCTTATTTTTAACAAAAAAAAAAAAAATATCTATATATTTATTTCACTTCAATTTCAAGCTTCGATAAGTGTTTTTTTGCACATTTTTCGATATATATTTCGTTATTTTAAGCTCAATAATGATTGATGATTTCTTTTTGGATACCAATCCTTTAAATTCTTATCAAAATATGAATGATGACATCATCAGAACAGAATTTCGTCACAATTTTTCTCGTGCGTGACTCAACCAGAAGCACAACTTCAGAATATTACAGACGATATTATCGCATACACGAACTGAACAGTCTTCGGTGATATCATAATCTCTCTCTTCGCTAAATCGTTGAATATAACATGTTTTGTGTTTTTTTTTTGCTGCATCAGTCGTTATCGCATCGTCGTCTATTTCTGAGGCACTTGTATGTTGAGTAAGCGACACAAATGATGAATGAACGAGTTAAGTGTTCCATGTGTAACAATAAAACAAATAAAAATACAAAAATAGCATGAGGTAAATAATTAGCACGCTTAATGAAAAGTTTTTGCAATCAAATCGTTCAAAATCATTTTGTTATTTACTTCGTAAAATATGTTCGTACAAATAATTGGGTGTGTGAGAAAAATAAATTTGTGTGATATTGTCTTTGAAAAACAAAAAAAAATGATATTGCACTCAAAGAAAGATGGGAAACATGTGCCGGATTCGGATATGAGAAGACACTTTTTGTGATAGAGCAAAACAAAGTGCGTCTTTCTTATCGAGAACGAACGAAAAAAGTCAATCAAATTCGTGTTTTCAACTCTTGAGACGAACATTTAGACGTTCGCTGATTAAAATTTACAATTTATTTTACTACCAACACTATTTTTTTTCGTGCTGTGTTGATAACGAAACAATTTATGATCACACTTTATTATCACAGATACAATTTTTCAATACTTAGTGTAACGTGCCTCTGTTGCTCTGCACTGTTGACAATATTTTGTAATTATTTTGTGTTATTTATAAGTGATCATGTGAGTGTTTGCGATTAATTTAACTAAAATGGATACTTTTTTCGTAAAATTGATACCAAATCAACATGATTTAAACTCAAAAATGTCGCGACATTGAAAATTTTCTCTCAATCGGGGTCTTAATTCGACGCGAAATAGTTCAAAAGTTCACACTCTCAATTACGTTAATCAAAAAAATGTCATTCATGCATGTTGACGATAATTTATCAAACACTTTTCTTCCATTGGACTGTCTATAAATTCAACTTCGAGTGGATTTCAAGCAAGCTCAATGTTAATTACGAACAAAACATACAATTTTTAATTCTAACAACTGTACGAACGAATACGTCAAGAGACTTCGTAACATATTAATTATTATTACAATAATTTTAATAAAACGCTTTTCTCTAACAGCGTAGACTAACATCAGATATTTAATGAGATAAGTGCACGTCTTTTTTTCTGTGCTATGTATTTTTTAATTTTTTCAAGAAATACAAGAAAAAAAACTTCTGGTTGAATTGCATCATGAACACAGGGGAAAAACTTGTGTTTAACATTTTAACACAACAACAAAAGCTGAGCTAAGCTTGTGATTACTCAACAAACAGTCAGAAATATTTCATTTTTATGGAAAGTAGTAATTTAAACACAAAAAAAAAATGTGAAGAAATTATCAAGAATTTACTATTAAATGCACTTTCTTTTTGTCTTGTAACTTTTAAATGTTTAAAATATTAAAAAAAAAATATAAATATTGGTCATTATGATTCGAAAGTATGACAAATCGTTCAATATTTGGAGCACCTTTGATGTCATTTTAACACATTTTTTTCGAAAAAAAAAAAGTAAAAATTTTTTATTCTTCTTTTCATTTTTCAGTCATAATATGGAAGGATGATTGCCTTCAGACTAATTAAGGATATCATCACGTAGATTTATTACAAGAGAGTTTACTGCAACGCGTAAAAATGTCATTTTTGAACAACTTGAAGAAAGTCTTCCATCTCGGAAGCGGGGAGGCGAAGAAAAAACGATTGTACAATAATGTACGAATGGATACGAATCCAACAGACTTTTGGGAAATGATTGGGGAATTGGGGGATGGTGCCTTTGGTAAAGTGTATAAGGCACAGAACAAAGAGACTCAACGACTTGCAGCGGCGAAAATGTGTACGTTGGAAGACGAGGAAAACTTGAGCGATCACATGGTAGAAATAGATATTTTATCTGAGATTAAACATGAGAATATTGTTGAACTTTATGAAGCATTTTCGATAGATGATAAGTTATGGGTAAGTACATGTATTTTCACACTTTTTCAAAAAATAACTTATTTTCCGTTATTTTGTAGATGCTAATCGAATACTGTGACGGCGGTGCCTTAGATAGTATTATGGTTGAATTGGAAAAACCTCTAACAGAGCCGCAAATTGCGTATGTTTGCAAGCATATGTGTGCTGGATTAAGTCATTTACATCGCAACAAAGTGATTCATCGCGATTTGAAAGCTGGCAATGTTCTGTTGACGATGAGTGGCGGCGTGAAATTAGCAGATTTTGGTGTTTCAGCCAAAAATAAGCATACAATGCAAAAACACGACACTTTTATAGGCACGCCATATTGGATGGCGCCTGAACTCGTGTTATGTGAAACGTTCCGCGACAATCCGTACGATTATAAAGTCGATATTTGGTCGTTGGGCATCACACTGATCGAATTCGCACAAATGGAGCCGCCTAACAGTGAAATGTCTCCAATGCGCGTATTGCTCAAAATCCAAAAGAGTGATCCGCCTAAATTGGATCAACCATCAAAATGGTCCAAAGAGTTCAATGAGTTCCTTGCAAAAGCACTCGTCAAAGATCCAACAACGCGCCCTGAATCTGAAGAGTTGCAGAAACTTGCGTTCATCAATAGAGCACTCGATCCGAAACCAATTATCGATTTGTTGCTCGAGTATAAGGCTGATGTCGTCGAAGAGGAAGTTGTCGATGACGAAACTGAGGTAAGAATTTCTCGCATATTTTTTTTTAACGAAATTTGTCATTTCGCCGTGTACTAACACACTTTTCAATAAAAATTTTTAACACATGCCGCTTTAATAGAAGGCAAAACGACAAGCAAAACGACGTTCATTATACCAAAGGGTTGGTAAGTTGTCAGACTAGCGCATTTTTTAGAACAGAAAAGGATCTCTTGTTAGTTAAAACAAAAAGTTTTTTAACGTTGTTGCATTATTTTGTTCTTAAAGTTTTTTTAAAAACTCTCGTTTTTACCTTTTAGAGAGAGTTTTACGCAAGAATGCTGAAATATGTATAAAAATTACATAAAAAAGATCTAGTCTGGCATTAAATGTTAATAAAATAGATTTAAAGTTATTTTTTATGTTCATTTTGAAACTCTCAAATAAGAGAGTGATTTCTGTTTTCATTTTATAGCTATTTTTAAAAAGTTGTATCATTCAGTATCATTTTCATAATTTTCACGGCATGTATTTTTTCATTTTCGTGTCATAATTTTTGATTTTGCTTGTTTTGGATTTATTGAAATTGATATTTGCACATTTTTAATATGCTTTTCTTTTGTTTTCGTATTATAGGAACACCGCAGTTCAACGCTTCCCCTCGACTTGGACGATGACTCGTCATCTGTACAAAGTCAAGATACGGAAAAAGCTGCAGATTTGCCATCATCAAAATTACCTTCTTCGAAAGAAGCATCTCCATCTCCCGCAGCTCCCAACAAATTACCATCAAAAGTGTCGTCAGATGACAAATCCAGTAATAGTGAAAATAATGTTAATTTAGTTAATGAACCAGTTAAAAAGCGTCGAGATAAAGAGTTAGAAATTGTAGCGGAAAATGGCGTCGAAGTGACGGAGAAATCATCGAAAGTTGTTCATCGTAAGGAAAAAGGACCTGCGCCTCGTCCCCCATCGATGATTTCTTCGTCGACATCGACAACGTCGAGTGATAAGTCTGAGTCAGAACGCAAAAAAGACGAAGCTCCAAAAGCTCCCTCTCCGAAGAAAGAAGCTGCGCCTGCTCCTCCTCCGCCGCCTGCTGTTATCACGCAAAAACCATGCACACCAAAAATTGAACGCAGCGTATCGAATGACGATTTGCTCGAACAACGACTTAACAAAGATTTGGCGCGCAATTCACAGAAAGAGAAATCGCTCATCAAATCAAACAGTATTTCCGCGTCAGAACACGAAACGAAGCCCGAAATCAATCGCAGCTATTCGTACGAAGGGCGTCAACGTATACCTTCGGAAAGAGATTCGCCATCATTTACGAACAAGACGCTAAATACCTCAACAATTACCGTAAACTCGGATAATTCAGAAAGTGCAAATCCCTCCATAAATTCTCTCGCAGCAAATGCCGCAGGCAATCAAGTTACTGTCATTACGAGTCATCCTCCCGTTATTTGCGACAATTCGATATTGCCTGAACCGCCACCGGGCTTCGGAAATGATATTGTTATCGTATCGACGAACGATCAGAGCAGCAACAAAGATACGGATGACGATCAAGAAACAATTTCTTCGCGAAATTCAAGCCCGAGCAATAAATATTCAGGCGGAAAGATAATTTTGCCTGAAACTCCTCAAAAGGGAAGAAAACTCGATGAAAGCGAAGTATTGATCGTGAGTCCTGGATTTGTCGACACTGAATTGACAATTCACGAAGAAGGCGATGAGATTCCGTCGCGCAATGAAGAAGAACCCGACAATGTTTGCCCAAATCGTTTGTCAAAGACTCTTTTCGACACTAGTCATGTTTCTGTCGTAACACTCGGCGAAGAAGAAGTCAAAGTTAAGGATTCTTCAAATGCCCCTTCATCTCCATTGCAGATCACAGAGTCAAATCTCAACGAGAAAACAAGCAATAAGATCGCAAATGGTCAAATAATTTCCGACGATGTCAGTATAATCGTGAACAACAACAAGAAAAATGGAAAACGCAACTCTCCCGATTCATCTGTTGGCTCAATGGATTCACGAAATCACAGCGAATGTGGATCTGTTCGTTCAACTCACACGCCGCCCGTAATAATTGCCAAACTAGATCGAAGCGATGTTGAGAGTATCGCGACAACAGCTAGTCATGATAGTAATCGCGAACCTGAAGAAGAGCCCGTTCAATTGCGACGAAAACCTCTTGAACCTGTTGCTCCAACAACAAACAACGTTTCTGACAAGAATAAAATAATGTCGCCGAACACGAAAAAAGAGATGGATTTGGCTAATTTGCGGAAAAAGACACGTAAAAGGACGAGAAAGTTTGAAATTGATGGCGTTCAGGTTACGACAACAACGAGCAAAGTCATTTACGATGACGAGGAAAATAACACGCTTTACGAAGATCACATTTTGCGCAAACAAGAGTTACGCGAACTCAAATTGTTGCAAAAGCAAGAAAAGAAACAATTCCTTGATTTGAAATCGAAGGAAACAGTTGCAAAGGAAAATCAAGAAAAGAAGTTTGAACAAGAGAGAATTGCTTTAGAACGAACTTATGATGCTGATATGGAAGTTTTAGCACGCCAACATCGTCAAACTGTCGAAAAGTACGAGCAACAACAAGAAGCTGAGCTTCGTAATACCTCCAAAAAGATTCGTGCTGAACAAGAAAGAGAACTTAAAATGGTAATAATCTCATTTAATATAAAATTTCATTCAAAAATTTTAACATATTTTTAAACAAATTTCAGTTCCGTGACAGTTTGAAACAAGAAATTCGTTTGCTCAAGCAAGAAATTGACCTTTTACCAAAAGACAAACGCAAAGATGAGTTCCGAAAACGAAAGATTTTGATGGAAAACGAGCATGAAGAACGTGAAAAAGCATTTTTGGCATCGTTGTCTGAAAATCATGAATTAGCACTGCGTCGTATTAGCGAAATTTATCGCGAAAAGTTGGCAGCTACTGACAAAGGATATCTACAACAGAAGCAAACCGTAAGTTATTTATCTTTAAATAACAAACATCAGTTTTTAAAGATTGATTATTTAGGCTATGCGAACTCGTGAAGCAATGTTATGGGAATTGGAAGAGAAACAAATTCACGAAAAACATCAATTAGGCAAACGTCATGTTAAAGACATATGTTTCATGCAAAGATCACAAATGATCATTCGACATGAGAAGGAATTAGATCAAATTAAACGGTAAATTTTAATTTTTTTTTTCGATTTCAACAATTTTTTTATAAAAATCATTTACTTTTTTAGAATGTTACAACGAAAGGAAGAAGATTTATTAAAAAGACAAGCGATTGAAAGACGAGCATTACCAAAACGTATTCGAGCAGAACGCAAAGCGCGTGATATGATGTTTAGAGAATCCTTGAGAATTTCGATGATTTCTGATCCGGAAGCTGAACGAGAGAAGTTAAAGAGGGTATTTTTTTTTTATGACAAAATTAAAAAAAAAATTGACAATTTTTTCTTTTTTTAGTTCCATGAGCAAGAAAAGAAACGTTACAATCAGGAACAACAAAGATTCGAAACTAAACACATGAAACAGCTAGAGGAAGTTCGTGCAAATTGTGACACAACAATTAGGTAAGATCATTTATGATTGATTTTTAAGACGTTTTTAAAGAAATTGTGACTTTTATAGGGAATTGGAGCAACTTCAAAATGAAAAACGAAAGGCTCTGCTTGAACATGAGACATCAAAGTTACGACAATGCGATGAAACGTTGCAAAAAGAGTTGCGTGAATGGAAATCGCAACTTTTGCCACGCAAACAGGTAAGAAAATTTAATTTTGGGACGAGTTTCTTCAAAATAATTAATATAATGCACCATTGCACTTTACTTGAATTTACGATAATTAATAACAGTTTAGTACTTATGACGCGCATTATTAATAGAGTATTAATTTTTAGAGTAATATACTAATAACGATAACAAAGTAACACAAATATTTGCAACTATTGCACGAAACTAACATTTTGAACCTTTTTTTATTGCATTCCAAACTAAAATCCTCATTTCTCTCTTCTTTCATAACGAAAAACAAACATTTCTTCAAAAATTTTGCAGCGCATTGAGAACGAAATCTTCGCAATGGTAGACGATTTCGAGGCGAAATATGGGCCCTGTGATCGCAGTGAATTCGAAGGTGAATTTGTTGTGCCGCCTGAATTGCGCGATTTGCGTAGCCGAACAAATAACACACTGAATATGCGTGCACTTAAGTTACACGGAGGATTTTTGGGTCTTTCCAAATCTCGCACTTTCCTTACGCTCCCTGTGCGTCAAAAGCACAACATTCATGCCTCTGTTCCCGATTTAAGTCGCAGTGTTCCCACAACCCCGGGCTCTAATCACAAAATATCTCTCGCAGCTTCGTGCGATTCGGTTCTTGAAGAATCCGAAGAAAATGCGGAAACGGAAAAACCTTCTAAAACGTCGGGAAATAAAGTTACAAAATACTTTTTCTCAGAAAACGGTGTTCAATTTCGACGCAAATCTGAAGATGTTTTGAATGAGGGTAAAAAAACATCGACCAAAATTGGAGGCTCAGCAGGCAGAGCTTTCATGTCGATGCAACCGAATCAAAATTTGCGACAAAATTCCGTGCCAGAAACGCGTTACATTCCTGTCAGAGCAAAATTAAACAAACCTCCTTTGACATCTTTGTTCGACAAGTATCGCAATAGTAACGCAAAATCCGAAAACATTGGAATTACTCCTGCACGATCGCTCTACAGTATCGCGAGTAGTCCAAATGAATCTCCCGTAAAAGGAAACGTTCGAAATTCAACAAGTTTTACGGGCGATCTTGAAGCATACGCGACATTTACCATTCCTCGAGTTTCTTTGAACGTCAAAAATGGTAAACTTGATTTGACCAAATCTTCAGAGAATCTTTACGAAAATGGAGACTCGGCGGCTTAAATCACACTTTTGAGGCAAACTTCTGTTGTACATTTGTTATAATTTTTCCAAATCCCGTTGCTTTAGTTGATAATAACATTAAAATTTAAGTTTTTTTGATTGATTTGTAGAATTTTAGCATGAATTTATTTAATAATTAGTAGTTTTTCCCTTAAATCCTTTTTGAAATAAACAAATTAAACCATTAAAACACACACACAAAAACAAGTAAATGAACATTTGGTGAATGGTTAAAAAAAAAACAAATATTGGGACACAAAATTTTAAGTAGATGAACGGTAGTTATGATGTGATTGAACAACAATCCGAACAAAACACAAAATTTTGAACACAGGTTCGTTGAAATTATAAATTTAGCATTAAATCAAAGCATTTTTATGATAATTTTATGTTTCGTTTTAGAGTCCCGTCTAATGTTTTTGTTTTGTCTTGTATTGTTGACTTGTTTTTAAGTTGCATGATTTTGATTTTTTATTTATATTTTGAATGATTTTTAAACTAAAAATACTAATTTAATAGTTTGGATACTAAAAATACTAATGTTTGATGAATTTAAGATTAAAATGGGGAAATTTTTTACTCTGTTATAAATTTTAAGATTTAATTCTTAAAATTGGGTTTCAGGTTCTTCAATTATAAGTTCGACTTAAAAATAGAGGGCTTTTAATATATTTTCTTCCTTGTTGGGATATTAGTTCATATGTTTTATTTGCTTCTATTCCTTTTCTTATGCAAAAAATTAACAATTTTTTTTTCAACCAAAAAAAAAAAAAATTTCAGAAATTGGAGGAGACTTTTTTGCAGCAAATTGAAGAAATGGAAACACTGTATGGCGGCTCAATGACACTCAGCATTTCTCCTCTCACGCAATCACAATCCGCAGAATTTACATCTGGCTCAACGCGTAGCAGCTTATCATCCTATTCTGACAAGTATTCAGAAGGTTAGTGTTTTTTTATCGGACAATGAGTGTAAGCTAAGATAACAAAAATTCATATATATTCGATACATATTTGAAAAAACATTGTTATGAAAACAAAAATTTATAATAAAATATGTTTTTCTTTGCTTTGTAAATGACGTCAAAAAATGCTTTTTGTAAATATCTAAAGAAAAAAAAACATTAAAATTATAAGTTTATTTTATTACTATTATTAGTAATTCTATTTGACGATGCGAACGTCAACATTACTATTGAAAAATATTATTTTAATAATTATAGACCAATGAAAATTTTCTTTTATATTTTCCTTAGCCTTTTAGCAAAATTGTTAGAAAAGTATTAAAAAGTTACAGTTATCATTAATGAACGAAAACCTTAAATTTAAATCAATCAAGTTATTTATGAAGTTTTTAAAAAAAATATTAATTATCAACTTTATTGCAATTTATAAATAATATTACTTTTAAACAATTTTTATGTATAATACTTCCGTTTTAACTTATATACGAAGGTTTCCCTTTATAAAAATAATAATAAAATACCGAAAAAATAAAACAATTGATTGCCATAAAAATAATATGTATAAAAAATTAATAATAATTTAACTTTATAATACTTTATTTTAATATTTACTAACAAATTGTTTTTAATCATTTACTTGAAACACTTGTTATTTGTTAGTGAATTCACACTGTGCATTTATATTCTTCAAAACAATAAAAAATAAAAATTTTTGTTGGCATTTTTTTAAAATTACATTTAAAATTTATTTTATTCGCAATATTAAAATGAAAAAAATAAGAAATTAAAAGAATGATTAAAAATTTAATGATTATCAAGATTGTGATTTAATAAAAAAAATACTAACAAATCATGCGAAAATTGTAGTGAAATTTGTAACATTTTAATAAAGAAAAAAATATTTATAAATATTAAACAAATATACCTATATAATTAAAAAATGAAACTAATTGTGAGCAGATAATCTTCCAAAAAATGAAGAAAAAAGTAATAAATGCCAACTCCCTTTTTATTATCATAATCATTCTCATCTCTAGACGTACCTAAATCAATATTTTAATAAAAATGTGTAAAATCCCCTTTTAATATTTATATAAATAAAATAAAGAAATAACAAAATCAACATTTGTAAAGTTAAGTTAGTGAAGGAACGAAACGAAAAGAATTGAAACTGATCGAAAATAAAGTATTTTTAGAAACCTACAGTTGAATAAGAAGGAAATGTATAGAACTGAAACACAAATAGTGCTTATCCAAGAAAATATTATATAGAAATAAACATATATATTAATAAAAGTATAAAAAAAGAAAAGGAAACATTTTTTAGATCATTGCTCAAGAACTGATTACTTGAATGAAAAGATAATGAAAAAATACGGTAGAAATGAGAATTTGTTTGAGAGATTTGCAAGAAATTGACGGTGAGTTGTAAAGTTATTTCATATAACAACCTTTGAATTTGTATTCATTTCTTCTTATCTCTCAAATGAACAAACTTTAAAAGAATCAAAAATGCCAACTAAATGATGAAATAAAAACAAAACTTATGAATTGATATCATTATGAGAAACAACAACGCTATGTAAATAAAATATTGATGAAATAATTAAAAAAAAATCAAAAAGTTTTTTGTTTTTTTTTTAATATTAAAAAATGGGTATCGCCGTGAAAATGAATTTTTTAAGTTTATCGAATTGAGCCTTATTCCGATTTATTATTGGATTGAAAATAAAAATTTTAAATGCTTCCAATGTTTATTTTTTGGAACAATCTTAAATCTATATGGTTTCAAGTTGTATTTGTAATATTTGTAAAAATATTTCTTTTTGTTAAATTCTTGAAAAAAAAAAATAATAACGGATGACAATGAAGGCCAGAAATTGCAATTTGTTTTTTTTACTGTCGAGGTATTTTGTAACTTATATCTCTGCTAAAATGAAGTCTTAATTCTAAAATTATAAATTTTCATTCATACACGTCAATTTCTAAGCATTCTTTGGAGGCGGTCTAAATACGCCAACAACGACGGCGTGATCTCTTTCGTATGGCTCCAACGTGATCTGTTCTTGTGGTTTAAGTTTATCTTCTTGCAATTTCTTCACTTCAGCAGCGAATACAGCTTCAGGTTGAGCTGTCGAGTCGATACACGACGCCTTGATGGAAATAACGAAATGCCCGCCATTCTTCAAGAAGTTCTGTGCATTCAAACTAACGATACGTGCTTGATCGGGTTGAGCAACGTCAGCGAAAATCGTATCAACCATACCGACTAACATACGGTATTTGTGTGGATGACGAGCATCTTCGATGATGGGGATGATGTTCGTTCGTTTCTTTGCAACGTTAATTAAATCACGTCCCGATCTGTGAGAGAATTCGACGGCATAAACTAAACCTTCAGGTCCAACGACATCAGCAACGTGAGATACAGTTGTTCCTGATGCAGCGCCCAAATAGAGAACTTTCGATCCGGGAGGCATGTGAATTTTGTCAACTCCGCCTAAAACAGCAGCTGCCAACTTTGATCTGAATGGATTCCATACGCGGTATTCTTTCTTTTCGCCATCAGTCTAAAATATATTTAAAAATTTTTGTATTCAACGAAAAAATTTAAAATTTTGTTTTTTTTTTATGAGATATTTGATGTCAGTGTGCGCTGATTGTACAAATAGTCAAATCGAAGATGGGCATTGCCTCAGGCATCCGCATCTCCAATGCAATAACTATTTGTGTAGTCACATTTTACTACTTCTGTACCCCTACGCGTTTCATCATTCAAAATTTGACAAAAAAAAATATTTGTTTTAAAAAATTTTTTTTTACCTCGACTGAAATACGTTTCTCGCCATAAACTTCAGATCCGGGAACCAAATTCAATGTAACTAAAGCATCTTCTTTTCCACGAGCAATGAAAATACCTTCGTGACGATGAGGTTCGATTACAACTGTCTTTCCTCCTTTAAAACCGCCGGGTTTTCCGCCTCCTCGACCTCCCTATAAAAAATAATGAAAAATCGAAGAAAAAAATTTTTGTGAAATTTTTCTACAAAATCGACGTGTTTGTTCAAACTTACTCGTCCTCCGGGGCCTCCTCTTCCTCTGCCTCCGCCGGGAGCTCCTCTTCCTCCGCGGAATCCTCCGCCGCCGCCTCCTCGGCCCTGTAAATGAAAGAATTTGTTGAAAAATGTTCATCATTTTAGAATGAGTTTGCGAGGAGCTTAAAATTTTGTAGATTACTTATTTTTTTGGTTCAAAAAAAAAAAAAAATAAATAAATAAAATAAAATACGTAAAAAATACGTAAAAAAAACGTAAAAATTAATAACTATTGATAAATTTTATTTGAATGTACATTTTTTTGGTTCAAAAAAAAAAAAAAAATAAAATACGTAAAAAATACGTAAAAAAAACGTAAAAAAATACGTAAAAATTAATAACTATTGATAAATTTTATTTGAATGTACATTTTTTTGGTTCAAAAAAAAAAAAAAATAAAATACGTAAAAAAAACGTAAAAAAAATACGTAAAAATTAATAACTATTGATAAATTTTATTTGAATGTACAAATTAAATATACCGTAATAAAATATTAAATTTTAACATATTAAAATTTTTCAATATGTTCAAAAATGTTCAAAATGTTTGAAAATGGGAATATCTTTTCGTTAATTCAGTTTGTTTAGTTTTATGTACTTCAAATTAATGCCGCTCCAAATGAAACTCTATAGTTTTGTCCGATGCCCCATTTTATATTCGAAAATCCGATGGGGCAAAATAAAAAAAAAAGTTAAAAATATCATCAAAAATTAACGATTTTTGGTGTATTTTCATAATTTTTCAACAAATTTTCAAGAAAATTTTTCAATTTTTAGTAGTTTTTGTATTCAAAATCGTTTCAACATTAAAAAAAAAAAAAAATTGGCAGTTATTTTTATGATATTAATTTTTTTAACTTTAATTAAAGTGTTTTTTAATCAATTTTTAATACACAAATATTTATCAATGTAAAAAACTCAAAATAACAAAAATATTAATCAAAGATCCAAAATTTTTTAGAAATTTGGCATTTTGTATGAAAAAAAGTATTTCAAAATTTTTTATTTTTTTTGCCCCCCCCCATTTTTATTTCAAAAATTTTGGACAAAACTATTGAGTTTCATTTGGAGCGGCCTAAGTATTAAAAAATTTTTTATATCAAATCAAAAAAATTTAGCAAAAGTTATAAGTTAATGAAGGAATAAAAATGCTTTTTGAGAAAACTTACGCCGCCAGGTTTAAATCCTCCTCGCCCTCCGGAGCCTCCTCTTCCTCCGCCAAAGCCTCCGCGGCCCTAAAAATGATTCATTAGTCGATGCTTATTGTTGAAATTGTTCAGAAAAACTTACTCCGCCGCCTCCTCGACCTCCGCCTCCTGATGAGCGTCCTCTGAAATCTGAAAGAAACACAGAAATGATGAAAAATGTAATTGAGGTTAGAAAAAAGTCCTTTATTCATAAGGATTTTTACATATTTTCCATAAAATCTCGACAAATCAAACATTTTCTATGTTTTGAGCGTTAAATTTGAGTTTGTACAAAGAAGAAAAGCAATGCATTTGTTTTAATGTGCGCATTGTGTTGACCACGCTGAGAGACATAACAATGTCGGGAGAAGTTTGATTTGTCGATTTTATGCTTTTTTAATGGTATTTTGGGAAAATCTTTTATTACCTGGTCTGCCCATTGCACTGATTTAGTTGGAAATGTGAAAAAATTAAAAGATTATTCCGTAAATTATGGAGAAAATGCCGAATAAATATAGCTCAGCACAATTCAACACGTGAGGAACTTGAAATGTCAAACGAGGGGGCGCTGTTTATCACTGTCATAACTGAGGCGAGTAACGTGGATTTTGAAAAATTCCAGTCATTATCCTCTATCACTTTCATTCGTCTCAATTTTTTGATGAATTTCAAAACAAACAAAAAAGACACGTAATTGTTTCTCGTGCGTTTTGTCATCAAAAAGTTCCTGTTTTACGTGTAACATGTCTCTAATTAAAGCTGTAATATTGATTGGAGGTCCTCAGAAAGGCACCCGATTTCGTCCTTTGTCTCTCGACGTGCCAAAACCCTTGTTTCCTGTTGCCGGGTAAGCAATTTTTTTCCTTTTCAATCAAAATCTGATAAGAATTTTCCATTTTTTAGTCGTCCCATGATCCAACATCACATCGAGGCATGTCTAAAGCTCCCGGATTTGAAGGAAATTTTAATTATCGGATACTATCCAACTGCCCAGATCCAACAATTCGTCGTTGACATGCAAAATTTGTACGATTTGAACATCAGATACTTGCAGGAATTCACTCCGCTGGGCACTGCAGGCGGCATGCATCATTTTCGCGATCAAATTCGTGCGGGAAATCCTCAGGCCTTTTTTATCCTGAACGGAGATGTTTGTGCTGACTTTCCTTTGGAAGAATTGTACAATTTTCACATGGCAAAAGGCGGAATTATCACAATTATGGGTACGGAAGCGACGAAACAGCAGTCTGTGCATTACGGATGTCTTGTAACAGACAAAAATACGGGCTCCGTGACGCACTATGTTGAAAAGCCGAATAGTTATGTCTCGACTTTGATCAATTGCGGCGTTTACGTGTGTTCGCCGGAGATTTTTCAAGACATGTCGAACGTTTTTTATGCGCGCCAACAAAATTACGGCGGATTCATGAACGGCAATAACGGAGCTGAGGTCATTCAACTCGAAACTGATATTGTGACGCCCATGGCGGGCACGGGAAAATTATATGCCTTGCCCGTGTCGAATTGGTGGTCGCAAGTTAAGACAGCGGGAAGTGCAATTTACTCGAATCGTCACTATTTGGAGCTTTACAAGAAAACTCATCCGGAACGTTTGACGAATGCGGGCACCCGAAATGACGGCGAAGGCGATGGAAGTCTCATTTGCACGATTATCCCGGATGTTTACATTCATCCGACGGCGCAAGTGCATCCAACAGCTGTGCTTGGACCAAATGTTGCAATTAGTGCAGGTGTCGTTATCGGACCTGGCGTGCGAATTCGCGAGTCAATTATCCTCGATAACGCTGTGATTCGAGATCATACGTTGATTTTGCACAGTATTGTGGGCAAAGGAAGCACAATTGGGGCATGGGCTCGTGTCGAGGGAACTCCATCAGATCCAGATCCAAATAAGCCCTTTGCTAAAATGGAAAATCCGCCGCTTTTTAACTCTGAAGGCAAACTTAATCCGTCAATTACGATTTTGGGATACTCGGTTACGGTCTCTGCGGAGATGATTTTACTGAATTCGATTGTCTTGCCACACAAGGAACTGACGAGAAGTTATAAAAATGAAATTATTTTATAAGAATTTGTTAAAAGTTGTGGAAAAAAGGAATGGAAGGAGAGAAAAAGAAGACATGCGACTTTTCGATATCCAAAGAAAGAATTTTTACATATTTTGGTCTGAAAAAATTTATATAAGAATAAAGAGGATTTGTACTGAAATTTGTTGTTTTTTTACAAGTCATTTTTTGACCAGTTTTAGGCCTAAAATTAAATAAATATTCATTCTAAAGTTCAATTTTTTTCTATTTTTGAGACAAAAAATCATAAAATAAATTTGTAACAGCCAATTTTTACAAAAAATGTCCCAAAGGGTTAAGATCCCGTTAGTTCAATAACTGTCAATGATAATCAAGAAAAGCTTCCATTTTTTTTCGTTCCTTGAATTTTTCCCAATTTTACGACTTATTTGACGAATATTTTCAACATTTTACTCAAAAATTCAACTTTCACAATGCTCTCGAAGGAAAAAAGTCAAGAAATCATGGATTCCGACGCTACTTTCTGCACTGAGATTGAAAATCGTAATGACGCCCAAACATTACACGAAATCCTCACGGGCGAGAGTCTTCCGGGAAAAAGTGCTTCGCAACCATTGACGTTGAGCGTCGAAGGAAAGCGTTACAACACTCGAAGCTCCTTGAGTCAAGACGAGACTCAGTTGCGGAAACGCCAACGCGAACAAACTTTGGCAGCGATGAAATCTCGTTTGAGACAAATTCAAGCTCGATTGCGGAAAAATGACATCAGTTCTGCCGAATCGCAAGTTTTGGAAGCCGAATTACGCGAAATGAGTCAAAAAGTTGACGAGAGATCGACTAAAGCGACAATTCAGAACGTCCTTTCGCAATTGCAAAACATTCGAGAGCCTTCAAAGGTTTCCGTTGTTCCTCAAATGGCTCAGAAAAAGAAATCTGGTCGCAAAATGAAACCTCATCGTTGGTGCAAACCATTGAGATTCAAGCCAAAATCCTCGAAAATGTCCAAAAAAGGAGTTTTAACGAAAAATCCCGAGACGAACGTTAATGATTCTCAAACAATTGTTGCTCTTGAGGAAACTTCTCTCAGTGACAAGTTCAAAAATTGCAAGGAACTCTTGAACCAAAGCATCAATTTGTTCAATCAGGACAAAGCAGCGCCGTATCAAATCGATCTGAACGAAACTATTGATCGTTTGCAGGAAATTATGGATCGCACAAAGGCCTTAATGGAAGCTCAAAGACGCGAACGTGAAGAAAAACGCAAGGCAGTTACTCAAATTCCGCAATTTCCGCCAAAGAAGCCACGAACTGACTTCGATCCGTATTCCGCTCCGTACTCCGAAGAGCTATTCAGTGACACGATTATTCCAGCAACGCAGAAAAATCCGGAAAATTCATGGTTCAACGACTCAATTATCCCCTTGGGACAGCAAATGCCGTCGGAAATGAAGACAAGTTTCACGAAAAATTCCTTCAATTTGCAATCCGACAACTCAGTCTCAGATTTGTTTGTTTCGAAGGACTTTAGCGACATGGAAAAAGACAAAAGTAGCTCGTTTGCCTTCAAAACAGACGACGAGAAGACATTTTTCGACCCGAAATGCGCTCAACAATCATTCGACATGAATAGTTCGTTGATGTCAAGCCAAGTTAACGAGAGCGAAGACGACAAAAAACTCATTCAAGGCAGTTTTACTGAGAGTTTGCTCCAAAATAGTTTGTTCATGTCGCCAGGAGCGAAGCCAAAGGAACAAAAACTTACCAAAAGTCCTAAAATTCACGATTTTCACCACTCTAGCACTCCAAAAACGGATCAAAATGCTTCAAACGATCAAATTTTGAACGAAAGTCATGAAATTTCGATTGTTGAACCTTCGAATGGTGCAAATTTGAAACAAACAACTTCGAAAAATCGACTTTTTAATCCGATTCACGTGCATCTCCTTGCCAAACGTCTTCATTTGAACGAAATTTTCTTGAAGTAAGTTTAAAATTTTAATTTTTATAATAAATTTTAAACTTTTTCTTTTTTCTCAGACACGTTATTAGCGAAACTTTTCGTCAAGTTGATGCCATTGAACGTCAATTCGCTCTTCAACCGGATCCTCAGTCAATGGAAGTAGATCCTGATGAGTCACATGTCTCCAATACACCCATGAAGCCATCAGTTCGATCCTCAAATCGCAAAATTTCCGACGAAATTTTCAATATTCCTGTTTTTGAGCAATTCTAACTTTTTCAATTTCTTTAAAAATTTTCTTCATTTCAAATAATTTTCAATTAATTTCTTCTAACTTTGTAAAATTTGTTCAAAAATTGACTTTTTAAAAAATTAATTCTAAATGATATTTACAAAATCTCAAAAAAAAAAAAAATAAATAAATAAATATTTATTGAATAAATATAACAAAACTTACCTCAAAATCTAATTTTTTTAATTAAAAAAAAAAATAGATACAAACCAATTTTTTTATATTAACATTTTTAGGAAATTTTATTAAGCAAAAATTTGTTAATACATAACTTTTTTTGTGTTTGCTTTTTTTTCATTAATTATTAATTTTATCTTACTCCATTAAAGTTAATCATTAATTAATTTTTAATTTTATTATAATGACTTAAAATCACATATTAATTCTTCAAACGCGATTTTTTTTATTATATATTTTTTTTTGTGATTTTATGATTTTTTTTATTAAAAAAAATGAAGATAACTTGATTAGTTAGTTTTTTTTTAGTTAGCAGTTTGTATTTTGATCATATTCGTTTTTTTTTTATAAAAATATTTATATCATTAAACAAACAAAAAAATAAATATTTTACACAAATTTTTTTTCAAACAAAATTTTATTTAAGCAACGACATGATCAAAAACAAAAAAAAAAATTTTAACTCTTTAATATTTTTACAAACAATTTTTTTTATAATTATTACAATATAAAACATTTTCTTATTAATTATTTTATTAATTACATCTTCTAATAGACTGTCAAAAAACGAAAAAAAAAAATTAAATGACTTTTTTTTAATTAAATATAAATATTTTTCTTTATATATGGTCTCATATACAATTTTCTTCGCGATTCGATTCTGAATTATACAAGAAAAACTGGCGATTATCTCTTGTACAAGTAGAGTCAAATTCTTGAAATTTTTTTTGGGGGAAATGTCAAAATAGAGTCGATTTATAGAAATCCCTGGCGAAAGATGTTCTAAAAAGGGCCCTATTATGAGTAATCCTAATTTTTTTGAATGGTAATATTGTTGCGGTAAATCTGTTACTTTTTCCGTAAATATTTTTTTTATGAGGTTTCTCTTTGTGTTAGTAAAGTCTTTTTTTAGTACTTAGCTTTAATTGTTTTTTTTTTGTTGTTGTCTAGTTACGATTTTTTTTCTCACTGGATTCGAATATTATTTTTTTGAATATCTTACAACTTTTTTTTTATCCTGCCTCCGTTTCGTTTTTTTTAAATATTAATTATTAACAAACTTATAAATAATAAATAGAAATTATAATCGATCTGTTGCCTCTTTCTGCTTCTTTCGTCGTGTGTGTTTTTTAATTTTCTTCTTTTTTTTTGTTTTGTTAAGCGTTTAATGTAATGGTGGTTAGTCTTTTAATGTTTTGTATATAATTTTTTATCATTATATCATTTTTTTGTTGTCTTGCAAATTTTTTTCTTTACAATCTAAATGGCGCTCGTTTTTCGCTGGCGGGCGTCGTGCCGCGCGATGTAGATGCGGATGTTCGTTGTAACGTTGGTTCGACGGAGCCCTTGCGTGATGGCGTCTGCATGCCGGATGGCGTTGATTGACCACTCAGCGACTTTCTGCAAATTTGTTGGACCAGTTCGTCATTCGATTCTAATATGTTGGCATGCGGAAAGATTGGACTCGTACCACTATACAGTCGGAAAAATACAGTGCAAAATTTTAATTTTCTCTCTTTTTTCATTTTTGGGCATTTTTCATTATAAATACCTTCTAATTTAGCAATTAAAATGCATTAGATACACCAATTAACAATAATAATAATAAACATTACTTTTAAAAAACATTCTAAGCCATTACAAAAAAAAAATTATTACGAAACCATTCTCAATCAATGAGATGAATGATTTTTTTGACTCCATGATTTTGTGATTATTTTTGTGATTTTTTTGTTTTTAGATATTTTGACATTGCAAATATAAAACACACACATCTAGTTCGGGTTACGTGGTTTAATCGTAACGGGTTGATTTAGAAAATGAGACACTGAAAGTGGATTAGAAAAAAAAAATTTTGTTTAAACATTTATAAGCCCCTTGTGTAATTGTTGGAGCGAAAAGTTTATTTGGAGATTTTTTTTTATAAAGTAATTCATTCTTGTTAAAAAAAATTATTTAATTTGAAAAAAAAAAAATCTTTATTAAATTTACATAAAAAAAAAAATTATTTTTGATTTAAAATATTTTTACAAACGTTGAAAATTTTAATTTTTATAAAAAAATTAATATTTTCAATATAGCACAAAAAAAATTTATTCCATTTTTTTTTCTCCGTAATAAATATTCAAAATTTAAATTAAATATTCAAAATTATAAAAAAATAAATTCGTAATATTAAATATTTATATTTTTTTAAATAAAAATCTAATTTATTTTTTAATAAATTTCAAAAATCTTTAATTTAGTAAAAAGTTTAAAAAATAAAATTTTGAATTTAAATAATTTAAAAAAAAAAATAAAGAAAAATCTCCAAATATCTTTTCTTTTAATACTTGTGATGTTATATTATTTTTTTGAAATTTATTTAAATATTATTGTTGATTATTTTGTTTAAATTTATTATTTTTTTTAATTAAATATTTTTACAGCGTGTTGAAGCATTTTTAATAATTTATTTTATTAAAAATTTTAGTATCATTTTTTTAAAATTTTATTATATTTGCAATTTTTGTACAAAATATCCATTAATAATGTTTGTTTTTTTTTTAAGTTTATTAAAATTATTATATTTGTATATTTTTTTTTCTATTGAAGCAACTATTGTGATTGGTTAACACATTGTTTCATTATGTGTTTTGCATTTTTTATTGTGTGAAGTTGATTAATGTGATGCAACTGTATTTTTACTATTAACTGTACTTTTGTAATAGTCACAATTCCTTTTCCTTGTTTTTAATAATTAATTATCTTTTAATGTAATTTTTTAAAGATAATTATTATTTTTTTTCACTTTTGTGCCAAAAAGTTAGAATCTAATGAATAATTATTTATTTTAAACGTGAAAAAAAAAATCTTAAAAAAATTAAAGGCAATGTTAGTAATATTTTATACTTTTTTAAATCTAAAAAAATAAAAAGCGTCTCCATTAAAAATTTATTTTTTTTTTTAAGTAAAAAGCCAGAATATTACCATCATTGCCATTTTCTGTTATTTATTATTAAATATTATTATTAAAAATAAATGAAAATTATTATTATAAAAAAAACATTCCAAATCAAAATTGCAAACTACACGAGATTTTCAAAAATCTCTTCGGGTGTTGAAAAAAATTACGAAAAAAAAATTCAAACGGAAAATCACTCAAAATAAAACAGGAAAGTCACATCTACGAAAAATTTACCCTGTAACTGAGGAAGAAGTTGATGTATTTGATGTGCGTCGTGCTATCGGTATCCTTGATCCGATCACTCCTCGCGAACTATTTTTTATTCGTTTTATATTTGATCGTAATTTAAGAGAAAAAGGTAAAAAGTACAAATATTTTGTTTAACATTTTTTTTTTAAATAATTTTTTAATTTTTTTTAAAGCCAAAAAATGTTGATTTTCAAACGAAAAACATTTTTTTTAATAAAAAAAATTTAATGAAAAAAACGAACACAATTTTTTTTTTACAAAAATAATTAAATTAAAAAAGCAACTGTGGTTGGAATGTCATTGATTTTTTTCTTGGAAGTATGAATTAATGAATGATTAAATTTTGTTTTTTTTTCTTTACCTAGATGATGGCAAGCCAGATACTAATGTCGGTATGCTAGATGCTCGACTCATTCCGCCGTTTCTGTTTATTTTCATGCATTTTATGATTTTTTGAAGGATGATAGGAAAAATTAAAGGAAGGAGAGGAACAGGGTGAAATGCGAAGGACATGCGTTTTTTTTGTTGGTTATTTGATTACGACAGCCACATTCCAATTTAAAAATTATTTTTTGGATTAATAATTTTGGGGGTTAAAATCATATCAAATATGACATTTTTTTTAATATGAAAAAAAAAAATAAATTAAATTTAATGATTTTTTTTTAATTAAATTAAAAAATGCAAATAAAAAAGGAAAATTTTAGGAGAAAGAAGCTTACCTTGTAGGAGCTGGACTTGCTGCTCCAGATCGTGATCTTGATCCGGGAGTCACTCCATTTGAGGATTTTGTGGTAGATGTGACGCCGAGTTTTGTGGGTCTCATTGGCGTGCTGGATGTTACGCGTCTCGTGGGAATGCGTGACGAGCTTCCATCATCTGTGCTATCGAGCGAAAGGTTTGAACCGTGACGCGATGGTGGTTTTGATCCCGGGCGAGAGCCGGGTTTTGAGGTGCTTGTTGGAGTGTATCCGCTAAAAAAGATAAAAATTTTATTAAAAATTAATTTTTAAACAAATTAAATTAATTATTTTTTTTTAATTAAATAAAAAAAAATTAAACAAAATTTGGATTTTACAAAATAAAAATTAAGTGAAAAAAATGATTTTCAAAAATTAACTTTTTAAAAAAATTATTTTTAAAAATTAATAAAAAATTATTTAGAAAAAGTTGAATATTATTTTTTAAAAAATCAAAAATTGATTTAAAAATTTTTTTAAAGAAAAAAATTTTATTAAAAAATTTATATTTTTTTTTAAATCAATATTTTTTTTGTAAAATCCTTGAAAAATAATTTAATTTTAATTTAAATTAATTTTTTCTTTTTTTTTATTTAAGGCCGCTCCAAATTTTTTTTGAACTTTTTGTCCCATGCCCCATTTCAAAAGCCGAAAATCCAATGGGGCAAAATAAAAAAAAAAGTTTAAAATTTCATCAAAATTGGCCGTTTTTTGGTCTTTTTTCATATTTTTTCAAGTAATTTCCCAAAATTTTTAATTTTTTTTTTAATTTTTAAGAATTTTTGTATTTAAAATCGTATTTTAACATGAATTTTCTTCTTTAAATTTTTTTTTTTAAATTATTTTTTAAAATTTTTTGACAGTTTTTTTTACGAATATTTTTTTGTTAAATTTTTAACTTGAAATACTCTGAGATGAATTTTAAATTATCAAATATCAATAAAATAAACTAAAATATTGATTAATGACAAAAAACTGATAAAATGTTGTCATTTTGTATGAAAAAGTATGTTAATTTTTTTTTTTTTTTATTTTGCCCCCCCATTTTGAAAAAAAGTTTTTGGGACAAATAGTTCGAAATAAATTTGGAGCGGCCTAAAATTGATTTAAAAAAAAATAAAAATGATTTGAAAAAAAATTAATTAATCTCAAAAAATGAATAAAATAATAAAATTTTTTCTTTAATTTTTTTTATTAATTTTGTTTTTATTAATTAAAAATTTATTTTAAAAATATTAAAATACTTTTTATTTAGGAAAAAATTAAAAAACTCACCGTGCGGTATATGACACTTTTCTTGGCGTGTAACGACCTCCAGCTTCATTATCGGATAACGAATCAGGGGTCGATGCTGAAAGTGATGATCTACCTCGGGACATTGGAATGGATCGTACGGAACGTTCACGCACCTAAATTAATAAAAAAAGTTCAAAATAAGTAAATTTTCTTAATTTTAATATCAAAAAATCCTGAAAAAAAAAGTTTATTAACTGAAAATTTCATGATTAAAGCTATTTTATGAACTAAGTAAATTATAAAAAAAGCTTCGAAAACACAAAGCTTTATTTTTTTTGTTTTTGCTCTGAACCTATTGTATGCGAAAACCTAATTTTTTATTCTATTTCTAGATTTTGTGCGCTAAAAATGTCAAAATCCGATGTCACGCTCTGCGGAAGGTTGCGTCGTTTGAACTTACCCAATGCGTCGATGGATGGCAATGAGGTGCGTGAGGACTGAGCGGCGTCGAACGTGTGCCGCCGATGAATGCTGTACCGCCCGACGTTACATGCAGTGGATATGAGATCGGTAATCCACCTTGCGCACGTATTCTTTCGAAAATTGGCATGAGTTCGGCTAAATGTTCGTCGGCTATAATTTCAAAATTTTTTGTTTTTTGGATTTTTTTCTCATAAATTTGGAAAATTTGAATGGGAATGTATGCTCATTTTTCTCTCCTTCTGAAACAATGACGCGATCGAAGACCGAATTTACGACGAGAAATGATCATTTTTGACGATTTTTAGAAGTTTTTTTAGACAAACAACATCTTTCAATATTTCTTTCACACATTAAATGGACTAAAATTAAGAAATTTTCTAAAAAATACTTTTACAATTACGGGACAAAATACAAAACGATACAATTTTACATGAAAAACAAAAATTTAAACAATAAAACAAATAAAAAAACCAAACCATGCCATTTAATGATAAAATAGTGCAAAAAACCGACGAACACTCAAGAGTCAGATTGAGTGAGAGTGTTTTTAGCGGATTTCGCAACTTACCTTGCACCGAAATGCTGATATTTACACGTGACCTTACCTTAAGAACTAATTTATTGTCTATCTATTCTATTTTTCGAGTCATTTTTGTATGAAATTTTAACGGATTTTAATTTAAAATATTTTTTTTAGACGACAATTTTCAAAATTTTTGAGAAATTTAATTTTTAATTTTTATTTTCGGTAAAAAAAAATTAAAAAATAAAATTTATAAAGATATTACGGTAAAATTTAATTTTTTTTTAATTAAAAAAAATAATTTTAAAACTTTTATTTTATTTTTTTTTAAATAAAAAAATAATTTAATTTTAAAAATTTAATTTTAATTAAAATTTTTAAAAATAAAATTTATCAAGATTTAAAAAAAAATATTTTTTTTTAATTAAAAAAATTAAATTTTATCAAATATAATTTAAAAAATTTTTTTTAAATTAAATTGTTCAAAAATTTTGAAAATTATCGCTTTAAATAATTTTTTAAAAATTTTTTCCGTCAATTTAAGTTTTTTTACAATAGATTCAGATATCAGTCTTTAACCTCTTTTCATCGAAATTTCCTTAAAATTAATTAAAAACTAATTAAAGCTAAAAATCTAACATCTTAAAAAATAATTATCAACAAAAATTTCTACTAAAGTGCATTGCATGATAGATGGATACAAAAATTTATGATACAAAAAAATATTTTTTTTAAAAGTTAGAAGAAGTAGAGGATATTAAAAGGGAAAGTTTACCTTTACAATTGGACCTTGCGTTGGAATACCGGGCGATTCGGTAGTAGAGTCTCTATCCACAGAGCGACGTGGCTTGAATGCAGCCATTTGTTGCGACACACCATCAGCTAATATAAATTTCTCACGTAATTCGATGTTTGTACGTCCTTTGGCTATTTTTTTCGACGATTTTTTTTAGGTTGGAAGGAGGGATTTTTTCAAGAGACGGGGAGACATGGGACAAAAATCGTATTTTTATAAAAATATTGGTGATGATTGGTGCCATATTGATTATTTTTTTACATTTTTTTTAAATAGAAAGAGGCGTGTTTTTGTTCGGTGTTGAAAGAAAAATTGCGTTCCCATAAAAAAATTAAATTTTTTGGAAACCCATCCAATCACCCAATAATAACATATAATTTAAGTCCATGTTGGAGTTTTTTGGTGCAGGAACGGACGATGTTGGTTGAGCAAGGAAGCAGGAAGGTTGTTCGTGTGTGTTTGTGTGGACAAGCGCAGATTTTTTGGTTTTAATACATACAAAATATATAAGTAAAAAATAAAAAAAGGAAAAAAACAACATAAGGAACAAGAAATAAAACATAAAACATTTAAAAGAAAAAAATAAATTATGGAAAAAAATAATGAGTGTGAATAATGAACGAAAAATAAACACAACAACAGCCAAAAATGTGTGCAAAAACGGGATTATATTAAATTTAATAAATAATTTCAAAAATATTTAACGGTTTATACAACAAGAAAACATCCAAAAATTAACAACGAGGATGCATTTCTAAATATTTAAATAAAATATGAAAATTTATTTTTAATTATGTTTATTAATTTTCATATTTTATTAAAATTAAATAAAAAAATGTATTAAAAAAAATTAAAAATTATTTTTTTACAAATATCAACAACTATTAACATGACACAGTAACAAAGGTTCAAGGTATTAATCGGATTGATCTTGAACTGGTTGTACTGTAAAAATAATTAGGATTCAAAAAATTACTATTTTACTATTTTAATAATAAAAAAACTATTAAAAAACTTTGATGCCAAAAATACCACAAAGCGTGGGATTTTTAAACGATTTGTTATAAAAATTAGTTTTAAAGGTTATGTTAAAATTTATGTTAAAAATAATATTTAAATATTTACAAAATTGTACAAGTTTTAGGATTTTTTATATTTTTTAGTGCTGGGTGTTAGTTTAATGCAATTTTTTGTATTTATAATGGATAGTTAGTATAATTTTTGCTATGACACACTTGATTTATGATACAAAATTTTACAATATGATACAATAATGTACAAAATTTATACATTTATGACAAACAGGATGCAGGACAATTCACAAAAAGTTCATCCAATGTTGAGATTTTTTGTTAGTTTAGTAGAAAAAGTTTGAATTTCAACGAAAAATATTAATTTTATTATTTTTTTTCAACAATATTGTTCATTAATTTTTTTTAAATTTAATTAAAAATTATTTTTTTTATTAATTTACATATTTTTTTATTAATAAAATTTTACAATCAAATTTTTTTAAATATTAATTTTAAAATTTATTTTTAATAAAAAAAATCTTTAAAATAATAATTTTTTTAATTTAAATAAAGATTTTATTTTTTTTTTATTTTAATTATAAAAATTGTTTTATGAACAAAATATTGTCAAAAAAATAAAAAAAATAAATTTTTAGTTAAAATTTTTAGTTAGTTTAATTTTTTTTTTAGATAGAAAAGATAGTAAAAACACACAAAGTAGTAGAAAACACTTCAATGCAAGCCAATTTTCCATCTTTACCAGCCTCAGGAGCTTGATATCGACGTCAGTTTCAAAATTTTTACTTCAATTTCAAGCCAAACTTCAAACAACACGAAAAAAGTCAACAAATAAAAATCGATAGTTGCCAATTGATCCACTTTTGTCACACGTGAAAATGGGAAAAGTATATTTTACGAGGACTGAAGCCTCTTAATTTGATATTTCGAATAGCCAAAGAGGTCCAAACTATTTGAATTTTTATATATTTGAGCTCAATTACTTGTAACAATTTATTATAATCGTTGAATTATAATAAGAAAGATCGTAATTGACGACAAATATATTTTAAAAATTTTTTAATTATTTTTTTTTAAATTATTTTTTAGGAACAAAGTAGCTTCAAATGCTTAATATCCCAATTTCTCGTAAATTTCATCAAGTAAATTCTCGTTAGACGAATCGCTGAATCGCTCATCCAAAAAAAGGCAATCCATTGTGGCATCTCGGGACTGTGTGCGCGCCAACGAGTGCACCGAATGGCTATAAAGGGACGTTGCGGTGCTACATTTGAAGCTACTTCGGGACGACAAGTGTTTATGTTGTTGTCGAAACGGTAAATCTGGTTGCTTACATAGGGGGCAACAAGCTTCGTGCTGTCGCGGATCTGTCGGGCATGGCAGAGGAAGGACTATGGCAACTATTTACACGCGAAATTCATTAAATTTAAAAAACGGCATGCAAAAAAGTTTGAAAAAAGTGAAAATAGAAGAAAAAAAGAGATTTTGGGAGATAAAAGGGGTTCACACACATACCAAAAAAATCACACAATTTCAAAATAATCAATAAATAATTCCAATAATTTTTTAAATTAATTTTTTTTAATAAAAATTAAGCAGGATTTGATTAGAATTAAATCAAAAATTAAATAAATTAATAAAAAAATTTTTTTTTAATTTTTTAAATTTTTTTTAGGGGGGAAAACGGTGATGATTCCAATTTAGAAGTGTATTTGTACCAATTTGGGCGCAAATAAAAAAAGAAAGAAAAAACATTCGATTAGTTTTGTTATTTTTGTTTGCATAAAAATCAACGCGATTAATTTTTAAATTATTTTTTAGTTCAGTTAATTTTTTTTTTATTTTTTGTTAAAATAAATCAAGACGTAGCAATTATTTACTCGTGAACGAAGTTATTTTTTTATCTTTTAATTTTTTTGTAAATGACCATTTCCAGTTTTTTTTTAATTATTTGTTTTAGTTAACCCATTTTATTAGATTAACCACCTGAGTTAAGACTTTTCAGTCTAGCTTACGCGATTTGGCATCGTTTTTCATTTAAAAAAAAATTTGAGATTCAACTCTCTTGTTGTCGAATGAATGATAAATGAGCATTTTTGATAATTTTTCTGATGTGATGAGAAAAGTAAAAGTAACGGAAAACATACCTCGGCAAGGGTCGTTCTTGAGCAAGAATTCATCCAAAGCTTGCCAACCGCCGCCAACACGAACCATAACGGTACTTCTCAAGATACGGACAAGACGGAGTTTTTGTGAATCGCCAAACTGTTAAAAAAATTAATATTAAATATTTTTTGTAGTATTTTAATTTAAAAAAAAAATGTTTTCTTAATTTTTAATTTATTTTTTTTTTTTGTAAGATTTAATTCGAAAATTTTTTTTAATTTTTAATTTATTTTTTCTGTAAATTTTAATTTATTATTTTTTTAAAATTATTTTATTTATTTTTTTATTTGTAAATTTTAAATTAAAATTTAAAAAAAAAATATTTTTTTTTTAATTTGAAAATTTAAAAAAAAAAATTTTATTTTGAAAATTTTTAAAAATTTAATTTTTTAAATTTTATTTTGATGAATTTTAACATTTTAGGTACTTACGCGATATTTTCCTTCTCCCACTTGGAAGACACGGAACTTCTGACGACACGTGCACATCATGACGAGACGTTTGACTTCATCATGGATTTTGTCAGCATCCGTTGTGGGTTTGCGTTCTTGCCAATCGGGACGAAGAGCGGCAATAAATTCTTGCCAATCGATCAAACCTTCTCCATTGCGATCGAACAAGTCAGCAACGCAACCCATTTCCAAGCGAGATGTATCGAATTCTGCGAAAAAAAAATCATTTTAAAGTAACATTTTTAATAAAATCTCATGAAAACTCACTCGTTCCAATGATACCATCGACGAAAATTTCGCGCGGTATCAAGCCATTGTTATCCTTATCCATTTTGCGGAACAAATCAGTGAGACGAGACTTCTTGTGATTCATGAATTTCAAGAAACGTTTGCGCCATTCGTCCCAGCTGAAGTTGCGAACGCGTTCCAAGTCGAGCAAATGCAACAAGTGATCATGGAGACGACGTTGACGTTCCCACGCTAACATCCAAACGTTGCGCCATTTATCCCAAAGGACACGGGCACGTGGTGAACGCATCTCATCAACAGCATCACTAAAAATTTTTCGACAAAAAATTAGATTTTTTTTTTAAAATTCGAAAAAAAGGGAAAACAGAGGAAATGAATGAAAATTTCCATTACCTATCCTTGAATCGTGGACCATAGTGTGGTAGACGGTCTCTGTCGGGTGTTTGTGCTTCACGAGCTGGACTGATACGACTGGATGATTTGATGAATGAAAAGACACACAAAAATTTTTCATTTAGTTTACATGTTTTTTGCCAATTTTTTATGAGAGGGAAGGGAAAATAACCACAAAAAATTCTAAATCTAATTTCTAAAAAAATCAAAATTCTATGGGAAAAAATCTATAACCGTGTTAGTAGTTCATTTTATGGCGATGATCGTTAGTCAAAACATCAAAAATACACACCTAGTACGTCTTGCATTGATTCCAACGTTTGATCCTTTGAAGCTACACAAACGTTAAAAGTAGAAAAATGTTTGGTTTTAATCAAAAATGTGTGATTTTTTTTAGTGCGAAATGATTTTTTCGTGATGATGATGATGGAAAATTTTTGAAGAAGAATTGTTCCAAAAAAATGACAAAAATGTATTTTTACCGTGAAAATCCCCTAATTACCATTTTTTGAATTTTAATAACAATTGACCCGAAATTGTACTTGAACCATAATTGAAAAATATAAATAAAAATAATTAAAACTAAATTGAAATGAATGAACGTAAAATTACCAAAGAAACGATAAAATCTTTTAAAATACGTAATTAACAAATCCCATTACTGAAAAAAATGATAAAAAAGTATACGAGGCGTTTAATTGGTTAAAATTTAATTGGGAAAGGCATAAATTATTTTTGATATTTAAAAATTTTAGATTTGAATATTTTTTTATTGAAAATTTAATTTCTTAAAGATTTTTTTAAATTCGAATCAAATTAAAAAAAATTAATTAAAAATGTTCAAAACTAATTCACGAATTTAAAAAAAAATAATTAAAAAAATTTTTATTTTTTTTAATTTTCAACAATTTTTTTTAAATTTAATTTTTTAAGATTTTTTTAAATAATTTTTTTAAAATTTTATAATATTTTAAAAAATTTTTTTTTCTAATTTTCAATAAAATTTTTAACAATTTTTTTTTTAATTTAATTTTTTTTAAGATTTTTTTAAAATATTTTTTTTTAAACTTTTATAATATTTTAAAAAAAATTTTTTCTAATTTTTAATAAAATTTTTAACAAATTTTTTATAATTTTCAATAAAATTTTTAACAATTTTTTTTTAAATTATTAATTTTTCATATTTTTTCATTTATAATATATTTTTTTTAATTTTTAAAAGTTTTTTTTTATTAATTTTTATTCAAAACATGAATATTTTAATAAAAAAAATATTTCAAATTTTTTTTTTATTTAAAAAATCTCAAAAAATCTTCAAAAATTAAAAATTTCATTCCGAAAAATTTTCACCCGTCAAATTTTTAATCTATCATAATTAATTAACGCCTTCCAACCCTAAAAAAATCAATTTTTTCACAAAAACTTTATGAAAAATTAATTTTTTAAAATTAAATTTCAACCTTAAAAACCCTCAACCAAACTAAAATGCAATGAAAATGATAAAACTCATACCAAAAAGTTAATCAAACAAAAACAAACCTTTGTTTTCTGTTCAGTGAACCGACATCTGGAGAGCCTTCGTGAATGTCGTGTTGCGATCCTCGTCTGAGATTTTTTTAATTTTCACACGTGAAATATTTTTTATGATTAAAGGCAAGTGTCGTTAGGCGTCAAAAATTGTAAGTATGCGGCACGAAGATGATGTAAAGTGCATTTTTTTGGTTTAATTGTGCGTCACACGAAAAAAAAAATTAAATAAAAAAATAAAATCAGAAAATTGAAAAAAACAAAAAAATCATGCAGTAGGTATCACACAATAAAAAATTGAAACTTACATTCTACAAAAAAATAATTTTTAAAATTTTTTGATGTGATACAAAAATTAAAAAGAAAAAAAGTGAAAAAAAAAAAATAAAAATTTAAGATTTTTTGAAAAATAATTTTAAAAAATGAGATAAAATACGTACATTGGTGTCTTGAATGAACGCGATGGTTTGCGTGCCTCCTTCGTTCCTGCTGGCGGAGCTTTTGGTTTGCACGCACGATCGATTTCTCCGGTGCGTCTCGCGGTGTTTTCCATAAACTCTTTGTGATCCTGGATCAACGCCTCCGTTTCGGGAATGCTGTCGGGTAGACGTTCTTGCTCCAAGTTGATCAACGTGTTCTGGAGTCCCGTCAACCATGCGAGCAATTCCTCAATGGTATTATCCAAATCGCGTAACGCTTGCAAATTGTCCTTGAGTTTGTTCTCACGTTGCAACGCCCATTGACTAATTTCCTCCCAACGTGTCGTAATGATGGAAATCCAGTTCTTGATGATGGGAATGGCATCGGGATGCGCTTTTTCTAAGATACTGTTAGCAAGCCGCAACGTATTGTCCTTTTCGTATTCCTTTTCGCGCAATTCTCGCATAAATTTGGCATGCAAATCCAAGAGTTCTTTTGCTTTGTGTTCGTCTTCGGGGATGGTTTGGGCATAACGGAGCTTTTGTTCGGCTTCGGAGAGCCATTCGAGCAACATGTGCACGGATTTGTGCAAACGTTCGGCTTCGCGAAGTGCTTCGGCGAGACGTGCCTTGCGACGTTCACTCAAACTTTGAACTTCATCCCATAATTTTTGGAGTTCGCGCAAGTTTTGTGTTGTTTGACGCGATTCGTCGCTCTTTTCAAGTTCGCGGCCTGTTTTAAGGACTCCCTGAAGCTGCGAATGACGTTTCTCCAAATCTTGTTCGATGTGTTTGTGTTGATCGCATAACGCGGTGACAGTATCTAAGTCCCCGTGAACCGGACCTTCGTCAGACAATCGCAATTTTGCCTTCTTAAGCCATTCGAGTAACGCATGAAGGGCATCCGAGAATTGACCTGAGAGCAAAAGTGCTTCTTCGAGTTTGCGTTGACGTTCGACGCTCTTGGTGCAAACACGAGTCCATGTCTCCTTGAGTTCGTAAAGCATTTTGGATAAGATAACTTCGTCGGATTTGGGAGCACGATCGGCAAGTCCTTTGCCTGTTCGCATCGTAAGATCGTATTGTCCTTGCTTTTGTTGCAGCAATTTTTGGGTTTCGCGCACTTTTTCGAGATATTTTTTAATTTGGGCGGGATTGTTGCTGTGAGCACTTTCCTCTGCCAAATTATCCAAAGTTTTTTCGGTGTCTTGCAACCACGAGATGAGTTGTTCCCATGCATCGTGGAATTCGCGGGCTTCTTTGTAACCGTGATCCAAGGCACGAGTGCGTTCGGCAACCTTCGCAACGACTTTCTCCCATCGATGTTGAACGCTAACGAGCAAATTCTTGATGAGAATAACATCTTGCTTCTGACTGAAGTATTTCAAGTGAGTTCCCTTTTTGTCCAAAAGTAACATGGCTTCGCGATGGATTGAAACGTCCTTTTGCAAGACTTTGTGTTCGTCGATTTGCTTCTGGATCTTCTCCAAAACGCGAGAAACAGGCGTCGCTTCCGACAATTGCTTTTCCGCTTGCGTCAACCAATCAACGAATGCTTGGAGCGCATCATGGAACTCGGTAGCTTCTTTCAAAGCGATTTCAAGTTTGATCTTTTTATCGCTGGCACGCGACAAAACAGCTTCCCATCGTTGTTTCAATGTTCGCATGATGTGTTGCAAGTTACTTGACGACACATTCATCGAGTTTTGACGTTTGATGTACTCGTTGCCTTGTTGCAACAAAGTTTCAACCTTGGGACGATTTTCCTCGAGTTCGTTGTAGACTTCCATGAAGCGTTCGAGTTGTTCGGAAGCAGTTTCAGGCAATCCTCCGACAGGTTTGCTTGCACCAATGACTCCATCGACATCACCCAACCATCCAAGCAAATCTTGAACTTCAGCAGTGAAGTTTTGAGCTTCATGCAATGCTTCTTCGAGTTCATGTTGACGATCGGCAGCTTTTTGGAGCAAATCACGCCATTGTTTGTTCAATGTATGAAGTTTTTCTTGCGTGGTTGAAGCCTCGACGGAACCACGTTCACTTTCGATTAATTGACGACCCGCATCGTTGAGTGTATCGACACTGCTTTGATGTGCTTGAATGTCATTTGCTAATACCTTGAGTTTAGCCAACTCTACTTCGAGTAATTGTGGATCGCCCGGAATCTGAAAAAACGAAATTTAGGTGAAATTTTCGGAAATTTAAGAGAAAAAAATTATTTCTTACAGGTTTAAGTTGATCTAAAGTGCTTTCTGTTCTGCTAATCCAGACCAAAAGTTCGTTAAGGGCATGTTGGAATTGTCCCAAATGCAATAAGGCATGTTCGAGAGCCTTTTGACGTTCAACCATGGAACGGAGGAGATTCTCCCATCTGCGGTTAACTTGATTCAATGGCTCACGGATAGCTTGGGCTTGTTCCATGGATGTTCTCTCGGTGAGTTCAATTGCTTGTCTGTGAAAATTTAAATGGAAAATATTAGAAAAATTCTTTTATTTGAGGGATAAACATCAAAAAAGCCAATAAAAATCGATTTCTAAATACTAAATATCAACTTTTTGTCCCAAAATTTGAAATTTATATTGATTTTAGTTTTATGTAAAAAAATATATGTACATATAAAATTTAAAATTATTATTTATAAAATAATTTAAAAAAAATAATCTTTTAAAAAAAACTATTTTGTTAAATTAAATTAATATAATCATTATTAAAATAATTATTGAATTTTTAAATTATTTTTTAGAAAATTAAAAAAAAATAATTGAATTAAATATTTATTGATTTTTTTAATTATTTTTTTAAAAATTCTCAAATTAAAAAAAAAATAAATTAAATTTATTGATTTTTAAATTATTTTTAAGTAAAATCTCAAATTAAAAAAAATATATTAAATTAAATTTTTAAATCATTTTTTCAAAAATTCTCAAATTAAAAAAAAATAATTTAAATTAGGTAAATATATATAATTTTTTTTTTTTTTTTAAATTTTCATATTAAAAAAAAAAAAAATAAAAATATTAAAAATTTTTATTAAAGTAATTTAAAAATTTGAAATAATTTAATTATATTTAATTAAGTATATATAATTTAATAAATCATAATTTAAAATTTAAATTTATATGAAAAAATTATTTAATTTTTTTTTCACAAAAAAATATGGATTTAAAACATTTTTAAAGTTTATTCGAATTTTTGTTTAATTTTGGGACAAAAATTTAAAATTTGAATAAAATTCGAAGCAATAATATTTTCTATGAAAATCTACAAAATAAAAATAAAAGCATCAAAATACGAAAACCAATAATAAAAAACAACATCTAGAAACACTCTGAACAAGATAATTACTTGTCTTGCCTTGCCAGTGCTCTGAATTTGATGTGAATTGTGTGTGGGTTGATTAAGAAAAAGTTAGTGAAGGAAGAAATTTTTAAAATTTTTTTCGAGTTAAAGGTTCACAAAAAAATGTTTTTAAAAGAAAAATATTTTCTTACCTATTCAAGGACTCAACTTGCACCATGTGTGGATCAACGTCATCCTTGAAGTGCTTCAACTGCTCAATTTGACGTTTGACAGCATCAATATCCGATCCAACGGGACCCAATTTGCTGAAACGCTCTTCCGCCTTCGTCAAGAAAGCCAACAAGTTTTGAAGAGTTTCGTGATATTCCATCGCCTTTTCCATGGCATCGATCAAATTCTCCTCACGCTTGGCATACAACGCTGTAATGCCGTCCCAAGCATGATCCAAGTCCTCAATGTGCTTCTTGACTTCGGGTTTGTCAGCTTCGCCGCAGAGCGCCATCAAACTATTTCCATTGCGACGCACTTGTTCGACCTCGGGCTTCGTTTGGTCGATTTCATGACGAATTTCTTGCAATGCAACTTGTTGTTTTTTAATTTCGGCGGGTTGAGCTGCCGGTGGTTCTTGCGTCGAAAGGGTATCTTGCAAATCTTTCAACGCCGCCATGACAGCTTGAAGATCTTTCCAGAATTTCTTGGCAATTTCGAGAATTTCATCGAGAGATTTGGCCCGTTTGCCAGTTGCATTGTTGATGTCGTCCCATAATTTGTTGAGTTTATCCAATTTTCGTTTGATATCCTTGACAGCGGGATCGTTGGGGTTCTGCGCCTTGCTAATGACGTCAGCAGCAGCACGTTTTACGGTGTTATAAGCATCTCCGCGTTTATCGATGTCATCCATAATGGCATTGTTGTCTTCGATTTGCTCGACAATGCGTGGCGGATGGGCGGAAATTGGCTCAGCGTTGTTGACTTGATCGCAAGTATTGGCCAAAGCACGTAACATACCTTCCAATTTGTCACTAAATTGACTGGATTCTTGCAAAGCGCGTTCCAGAGCATTTTGTCTTTCACGCAATTCGGCTTTGAGGGCGGCATAACGAGCATTATCTGAATCCAAAATTTCTTGAATTTTGTGTTGATCATCATCGTTGACGACTTGTTGAAGAGTTTCTCCCGTTTTATTCAATTTATCCAAAAGCGGTTTGTGTTCCGTGATGGATTGCGTCAATCGCTCGTTCTTATCTTGTTGAATGGCGATTTGATCGGGACGTAAAGCGGGCATTGACAGCAAGGAGATTTGATGTTCCATGTCGGAAAGCCATGTTACGAGTTGATTATGCGATTCGGCAAAGTGTTCAGCCAAGGGGAGTGCTTGTTCCAACAACGAAAGACGATCGGAACACAATTGAACGACAGTTTCGACAACTTCTTTGAGGTCCTCGAGTTTTTCACGGAGCGAAGTGACACTTTCACTCGGTTGTGATTCTCGAATAACCTTCTTAGCGGCAGATGTAACATCACGAACGCGTCCTTTTTGACTTGAAACGTCGTCGTTGATGTTGCGATGCTCTTGTAATTGAGCACGAACTGCACGAGGTTCAAGCGCTGGAGGTTCTGCTTCACGTAAAGTAGCATCCATGTCACGGAACCATTCAAGAAGATCATCAATGTCTCCCGTAACTTCCTTCGAACGTTGTTTACTCAAGTGCAAACGTTCTGCTTTGCGTTGAATTTGCTCAACAATCGCTTCGAAACGACGATTATCGCGCGTTACTAAACCTTCGATAGTTGAAGCGCCCTCTCCCGGTGATAATTGACACAATTGAGGTCCAACTTGGTTGACGCTCTCAAGTAAAGGTCTAACGACAGATAATTCGTTCTCCAAACGATGAATATCATCTTCCCGAGGATCACCTGTTGCTAAAACAGCTTCCGCTCCTTGCATCCAATCGATTAAACGAGCATGCGAATCATGGAATTGTTGAACTAAAGGCAATGCCTTTTGAGCTTGTTTCAATAAATCGCCGCCGCGATTCGCAAGTTCGCCGTAACGACGTTGAAGTGAATCCAATTTGTCCTTAAGTTGCAGGGCTTCGTCCGAGGAAATGTGTTTCATGAGTTCGTTGCCTGCTTCGACGGTAGATTCAACGTTGGGAGCACGAGATGCGATATCTTCGTTGATTTCAACAAGGATATCCATGTATTCGCACAATTTGTCGGTATGTACAGGCAAAACGCGGAATTTGGCGAGTTTGGCTTCCGTTTGATCCATCCAAGCAACCAAGTCTTGATAAGTCAACACTAGATGGCGCAATCCTTGACGCGATTGATTTAACAAAGCACCAATGTCTTCGCTGGCATTCACGAGATCCGTGTAACGAGTTGTTACGTTTTGTAATTTTTCGCCCAATTGAACGCCTTCGTCGTCGCCAACTAAGCCCATCAGTTGCCCAGCGATGTCAGCTAATTCACTGAAGTCAACCTTCTTTGAGATGATTTCGTCATGAAGACGGGCATGTTCTTGAATTCGTTGTTGAATCTTTTCTTCGTCGGTTGGTACCATTTCCATAGCTTTGAGTTTTCGTTCAGCACCTTCCAACCATTTTGTCAATGGCTCAAGTTTGTCTTGGAATTGTTTGGCAACTTGCATGGCACGTTCTAAATCAAGAGTTCGAGCTTCAGCGCCATCTCGTAGTGCATCGAAACGATTCATCAAATCTTTGAGTTGACGTTCAATGCCTGCCTTTTCCTTTGGATCACAATTGGCGAGAACTTCTTGTCCCAATTTCATCAAAGATGACATTGAATTTTGACGATCCAACAACATCTTTGTGAGGAATTTCTGTTCTTGCAATTGTGCCTTGACAACTTTGTAATCGGCGCTTGGAGGTTTTTGATTGGCAACCATTTCTTCCATTTCGTTCAACCATTTGGCTAAACCATCAAGAGCTTCTTGGAATTTGCCGGATTGTAATAATCCGACATCAAGACGACGTTCACGATCATTCGTTTTCTCCTTCAATGCATTCCAACGTTCATTCATGCGATCCAAATCACGTTCAAGTTGATTTGTCGAGACGCCTGAATGAGCTGATCGAACCAGATCTTGTCCCATACTATTGACATTATCAACATTTGATGCCAAGGGATCAATGACACGAGCACGGAAGCGTCGGAAATCTTCTTGTTGATGTCTGATTTGGTCAAGTTCAGAACTGACAGCTTTAAGTTTCTTCAGTTCACCCTCAACTTCAGTCAAATCATCCAAAATCGCGGTATGCGCATCATAGAATTTCTCCAAAGCTTTGAGAGTTTTCAACAAGTTGTCTTCATTGTCTTTCGTCTTGTTCTCCAAACGAACCAATTGTCGTTTGAGTGAAGTAACTTGATCGCGAGTTGCTGCGGTATCTGGAGCAAATCCTGAATCAACGAGTTGTTCGCCTGAACGTTCAATTTCGGCAACGCGATTTCCAGTTGATTCGATCTTCGCTTGAAGTGCAGCGTTTTGATCCAATTGATTGACAACAACCTTGATTTCACGCGCTGGAGGTCCCAAAGCATCAACTTCGCGTTCCAAATCGCCAAGATCTAAACTTAAGTTCTTCACTTGTTCATTGAATTGTTGAACGGCAGTTGCTGCGGATTGAAGCTCACCGCAACGATCATCAAGACGCGATTGTAAGTCGTTGATGCGATCTGAAACGCCATCTACTTCATTTTGTAAGTGATCAGCATCTCCGCCGGCAGCACGAGCTTCAACTGCAATATCTCCCGCCAATTTGCGCAAGTTGCTCAAAGGTTTCTTCAAGGCAGCAACATCTTCACGGATGGCTTTGACGCGATCAAGAAGTTTTGGATCACGAGCAGCGCCTCCCAAGGCATCATGAGCTCCCAAACGATCTTCGCAACGTCGTACAGAATTGTCGAGATCGCGTAATTCTTCGTTGAAGTCGCCCAAACGACGTGAACAATTGTCCAAAGTTTGTGCACGAGCGAGAAGTTCATTGTTCAACCGTTCCCAACGTGCCTTGGTATCTTGAAGTTCTCCTTTGACGGGATCTTTGTCAACATCACAAGCAGCCAAGAAGCTTTCGCCCAAACTACGAGTGTTTTCATATTCGCCGGATTTCTTCCAAACATCACTTCGGATGGCTTGAAGTTCTTTAAGTTGTTGTTCAAGTTGTGCCTTCTTCAAAACTCCGGGACGAATGTTTGCCAATTTATCTTCGGCAGTACGGAGCCATGTAAGGAACACCTCTGAAGTCGCATGATATTTCTTGCAATGTTCCATGCAAGTTTGAAGTCGATTATGACGATCGACAGCATCACGACGCAACTTCTCCCATTGTTGTTGAATCTTATCCAAATCACGTTGTAATGCGCGATCCGCTGTTTGTCCTGGTTTTTCTGACAAATCACGTCCTTTATTCAACAACATGATGATTTCATGTTCACGCGACATAACTTCACGATAAACTGGTTCATGAGTGTCGATTTGATGTTGTAACGTTGGTCGATGAGCAGAAACAAGCAATCGTTCTGTCAAATTTCCAAGTTCTCCAGCTAACCATCCCAATGTTTTGGCGCATTGTTCAGCGAATTGTCTTCCGCCGCGAAGAGCAGCTTCAGTTTCAGCTTTAAGTTGATCCAATTTCTTCTGTAATGCGGCATATTGTTTGCCTACTGCAGCAACTCGAGCATTGACATCAGCACGAGATGCGGGATCGCCCAAAACATTGCACAAAGCAGCTGCGGCATGCTCAATATCCGCCAATAGAGGGCGTTGACCTTCAAGTTGACGTTCGAGATTCTCAATTTTGCGCAAGTTTTCGTCATGATCGCGATCTTTTGGTAAAGCATCCAAGTTATCACTGATGCCTTGCAATGCTTCACGTAAACGATTCAAACTTGCATCAAATTCTTTCGTTGAATCAGCAGCTGCGCCCAAACTATTTGCGCGATCATCGAGTTTTCCAACCAAATCATCCCATTTCTTTTGGATTGTAACAAGTTTCTTCTTGACATCTTGTCCTTCGGGAGATGATGGGCTCAGATGATCCAAAACTGTAGCACCAACTCCTTGCAAATGGTTGAGTTGAGGTTGTTGCCCGCGGAATTCTTCGCGCAAAACTTGAACTTGTTGAACTTGACTCTGAACCATGCGAGGATCCGATGAAATTGGACCCAAAACGGTGAGCATTCGTTCTTTGGCGCTCAACCATTGGTTCAAATTGTCATGCGTATCCAAGAAATCACGCAACTGTTCGGAGAAGTTGATGCGATCTTTGCACAAATCATTGAGAGCCTTCCAACGATCAGCAACAGTTTCCAAATCAACTCTCAATCGATCAGCTCCTTGTACATCAGGTTTACGTTTCAGCAAATCACGAACTTGAGCTTTCGTTGAATCAAGTAAACTTTGCTTCTCGTACATCTCTTCAAGAACTTTTCGGGCTTGACGAGTGCAACGTTCAGCTTCATCTTTTGTCGCAATCGTATCTTTAGGGACTTGACGCGCGATTTTCTCCAAGAATGAAGCAAGCTGCTTCAAGCTATCTTGATGTTTGCGAACTTCGTCACGAAGTGAATCCAATTCATTTTGACGATCGTTCAATTTGGCGCCAACCAAGCTGTAACGATTGTTGATTTCGCTGAGTTGTTGCTGAATTGGACTCATATCAGTGAGATACACATCACGATCTTGGGATGATTGACGACGCGGGCTTGGTGAACGACGTTCCGATGCACGACGAGCTGGAGATGGCGCAGGACGTTTCATTGGACTGAACATTGAACGTTTTCGCGGTGAATCAGGAGCAATTAGGGCATCATATTGCATACCCAAATCGTTGACTTTGTCAATGGTTGGTCCGTAATCACGATGTTCCTTCACCAAAGGCTTCACTTCTTCAATTTGAACCTTGATGACATCAACATCAACGGCAACGGGGGATAACGAGTCGACACGACGTTCGATGTTCGTTAACCACATCGTAACTTGATCTCGGAGTGATTCGTAAGAGTGAAGTTGTTCGGCGCGTTGACGTGATAATTTTGCACGTTCATCCAAAGTTGCATCAAGGCTCTTCCAAAGATCCTCCAAGACCTTAACTTTGTCACGAACGACTCCAGTATCGGTTACATCACGCAAAGATACGAGATCCTTGCCTAATTTGGTGCAATCTTGGTACAATGGACGGATTTGATCTTTGACACGAGCAAGATCTTGCATTCGTTGAGCTTGGGCTTCAACGGGTAATGATTGCATCTCGCGTCCTTCCAATGCTTCTTGCAAGTTGATGAGTTCAGGTTCCAAACTATTTGCTTCATCAGTGAATTTGCTGAGTTGTTTCAAGACATCATCCAAGAATTCGCCACGTTTGATGGCTTTATCCAAGAGTTTTTCAAAGCGACTTGTGACATCTTGCAATTTTGTTTCGATTTTCTTCGCAAGGCGCGCATTTGAAGCTGTTACCATCAAATCTTGCGCTGATGCTGTCACACTTTCAAGAGATACGCGATGTGATTCCAAATCAGCTAATAAGCCGCGATGTTCACGAACTTGCTCCAAAAGACGTTCCTTGATGAGAGAAGCTGGTTTCAGGTGCAACTTGAATTTATCTTCGGAGCTGTTGATCCATCCCACGAGTGAATCGAGGGCATCTTGCACGCCTTGAGATTGAACCAATGCTGTATCGAGTAATTTACAACGATCCGCAAGTGCTTCCATGAGTTGCGCATAACGATCTTTAACCTCTTCGACGGGAACTTCCAAAGCTGTGATTTCCGATGGGCTTAATTGACCTGCGAGTGATTTCAACAAAGTTGATAACGCATGAGTGCAATTGTCAATTAAGCGTCCATTGTTCAAAAATTCGCTGTGCAACGTCTTCGCGGTGTTCATTTGATCTTGAACTGTTTGTGGATCGGCGGCAATTGGATCGTTCAAACATGACGTGACACGTGGTTGAACATCACGTAGCCAAGTACGAGCTTTTTCCAAAGCATCTTGATATTCGCGTTGTCTTCCTCCGAGTCCCGAGAGACGATCTGATAACGAATTTGCTCTGTTCAACAATTCACGATATTGCGCCGATACGAGCGACACTTCTTGACGAATTGGGCTCTCGCTGCTTGGCACAGGTTCGATGTGTGGCAGGCGATTTGGCAAAGTTGTACGGAAATCGTTGAGAACCGACAAGTAATCCTTGCTTTCGTCGACGAATTTCTGCGCTGCCATCGCGATAAATCTCAAATCGGCTTGATGTGCGATGACGTCGCTCACGAAATCACGAATCGAGTCAGATTGGGATGAGAGACGTGTCAAGTCGGATAATGCACGTTCCTTTTCTTCGAGGGTACGACGAGCGCCGCCCAACCAATTGGTGAACGTGTCGAGTTCGGCACGGAGTTTGTCGAGTTCATCGCGGGCGTTGCTGAGTTTCTTCAACAAGCGACTTGTGCGGTCTTGCGCTTTGTCGACGCGTGCTCGTAATTCACGACCAGAATTCTCCAAGGCAGAAACTTCGGGTGCGGATAAGACATCGCCTCCCGTGAGCACCAATTGACGTACTGTTTCGAGGCATGAAGCAACGGGACGAGATTGGGAATCGATGTCGTCTTTGATTTGCTGAAAGTTAAAAAAAAAATTATTAAAATTTGAAAAATTGATTTTTTTAAGGACAAAATTGAAAAAAAAAATTACGGAAAAAATAAATAACTTTAAACAATAAAAAAAACTTTTTATGGGAAAAAGATTAAAACCTAATTTTGCTTTTGAGAGTACATTTGATGATTTTAAGGCTTGAAATTGATCAAAAATTACGTAAAATTGCTTTGGATGTCTTTCTGATGGTTCTTAAGCATGAAAATTCATAAATATAAAATACGTAAAAAATACGTAATTTTGCTTTTGAGAGTACATTTGATGATTTTAAGGCTTGAAATTGATCAAAAATTACGTAAAATTGCTTTGGATGTCTTTCTGATGGTTCTTAAGCTTGAAAATTCGTAAATATAAAATACGTAAAAAATACGTAATTTTGTTTTTGAGAGTACATTTGATGATTTTAAGCTTGAAATTGATCAAAAATTACGTAAAATTGCTTTGGATGTCTTTCTGATGGTTTTTAAGCATGAAAATTCATAAATATAAAATACGTAAAAAAATACGTAATTTTGCTTTTGAGAGTACATTTGATGATTTTAAGCTTGAAATTGATCAAAAATTACGTAAAATTGCTTTGGATGTCTTTCTGATGGTTCTTAAGCATGAAAATTCATATATATAAAATACGTAAAAAATACGTAATTTTGCTTTTGAGAGCACATTTGATGATTTTAAGGCTTGAAATTGATCAAAAATTACGTAAAATTGCTTTGGATGTCTTTCTGATGGTTCTAAAGCTTGAAAATTCATAAATAAAAAATACGTAAAAAAATACGTAAAAAATACTTAATTTTGCTTTCGTTGAAATTGAGCTTGAAATTGATCAAAAATTACGTAAAATTGCTTTGGATGTCTTTCTGATGGTTCTTAAGCATGAAAATTCATAAATATAAAATACGTAAAAAATACGTAATTTTGCTTTTGAGAGTACATTTGATGATTTTAAGGCTTGAAATTGATCAAAAATTACGTAAAATTGCTTTGGATGTCTTTCTGATGGTTCTTAAGCATGAAAATTCATAAATATTAAATACGTAAAAAAATACGTAATTTTGCTTTTGAGAGTACATTTGATGATTTTAAGCTTAAAATTGATCAAAAATTACGTAAAATTGCTTTGGATGTCTTTCTGATGGTTCTACAGCTTGAAAATTCATAAATAAAAAATACGTAAAAAAAAAAATACGTAATTTTGCTTTTGAGAGTACATTTGATGATTTTAAGCTTGAAATTGATCAAAAATTACGTAAAATTGCTTTGGATGTCTTTCTGATGGTTCTAAAGCTTGAAAATTCATAAATAAAAAATAAATAAATATAAAATACGTAAAAAAATACGTAATTTTGCGTTTGAGAGTACATTTGATGATTTTAAGGCTTGAAATTGATCAAAAATTACGTAAAATTGCTTTGGATGTCTTTCTGATGGTTCTACAGCTTGAAAATTCATAAATAAAAAATACGTAAAAAAATACGTAAAAAATACGTAATTTTGCTTTTGAGAGTACATTTGATGATTTTAAGCTTAAAATTGATCAAAAATTACGTAAAATTGCTTTGGATGTCTTTCTGATGGTTCTTAAGCTTGAAAATTCGTAAATATAAAATACGTAAAAAATACGTAATTTTGCTTTTGAGAGTACATTTGATGGTTTATAAGCTCAAAATTGATCAAAAATTAAAGAAAATTTCTATTCAAAAATTGTTTTACGAAAAAATAAATAAAAAAATGTTTGACGAAAAAATGAAAAAAACTTACCTTCAATGAATTAATTTGATTGCGTAAATCATCGGGACGTTCTTTCGGTCCGCCAACAGCAGCAATTTTCTGTTCAACGCTAGCAATCCATTTAAGGAGACTGGACAGATTTTCCTCGCAATGGGTGAATTTCTCGACAACTGCTTGCTATAATGTCGGAAAAGGAAGAAAAGAACAGAAAAAACAAAAATTAGCAAAAAAATCTTCAAATCCAAGGTAAATTCCTAACAAGATCAAGTGCATGGGGGGATTTTTTTTGCAAATTTTCGGACTTCTCGATAAAAATTTCTGTCATTAACTGTATTTTCATGTTTTTGCTTGTGTGATAATGTTTCGTTTTGTTTGTGTGTCACGAATAATGCGCGAAAAATGTAAAAATGACGAATATGAAGAAGAAAGAAATCAAAGCTAGAGGAAAATAAAACAATACAAACACATAAAAAACAACAAAATTTTGAAAAAATAATAAATTTTTTGCCAAAAATGACGAAAAAGTTACAACATCGCTACAAAAAATTAAGAGTTTTGACAAACTACATTAGAAGGAATTTAAAAACTAAGCACAACGAAACACATTTTCAAGCCACAATGCTTACCAGACCTCTTTTTACGGAGGTTTTGAATCCTTTTTCTTTTTTTAAATTGATTTTTTTTTACAAAACTCAAAAAAATTAATTATTTTCAATCAAACACACACAATTTCTTGTAAATTTACAGGAAAAACTTTCATTTTCATGCCAATTCATGCCTTTTCATGCATTTTTTTTTGTTAATTTTTGAAATAATTTCATGCAATTTTCTTAAAATTATTATTATTCGATTTTTTTTCTAAAATAATACGTGGGTTAGTAAAATATCGAAAGCGAAGGCATGGTTAAATTTTTTTTTTTGGTTAGTGTTTTTTTGTTTGATTGTTAAAGTTAGAAAAATTAAAAATAAATTAAAAAAATATTTACAAAAAAATATATTTTTTTTTAATTAAAAATAAATCCTGAAAAAAAATTCAAAAATTAACGCTGAAAAATCAAAAATTTTAATTAACAAAAAATTAAGCTTTAACAAAAAAAAAAAAATGATGGTGAAAAGTTAAGCACTTAAAAATTAATTAAAAACTAACAAAAATTGTTTCACATGTTATATTTTTGTGAAATTTTTTGTTTGTTTGGTATGAGGTCTTCAAACATTACCACCATGCAAATGAGAATAAATTTATCGAGATTCCATATTTTTTTAGGAACCAATTTATTTTTTTTTATTTAATTTTGACTAATTGTTAATTCGCATGTGAGAATGGGGGCGGGGTGAGAAATTAATTTCTCAATAAGCTTTTTACTTAAAAATTATTATTTTTTACGTGTTTATTTGCCGATGCCTAAAAAATGGTTATTCGTAAAAAAAATTAATTATTTTTGCATTATTTGAAAAAAAGTTTTGTGATCAATGTGTTAGCTAGAAAAAATGAATTTTATATTTGTTTTTAATCTAATTAAGCTGATCAAAAAGTTCAGACGCGTTAAAAAAGCGTAGATCTGAACGTTAATGATCAGAAAAGTGAGGTTTTGCGAAAAAAAAGATTTTTTTGTATTTTTTTTTATTTTTGAAAGTTGTCTGAAAATTTTTTTTAAAATAAATTTGAAATATTTTTGACAGAATTTTAAAAAAATAATAATTTATTTAATTTTAAGAATAAATTTAATTAATTAATCAATGCAATGTCGTATAATTTTATTTAATTATATTTAATTTAATTAATAAATTAATTAATAAAAAAATTGATTAATTTTTTTTTAATTAATAGAAAATAAAAAATATTTTTTTAAATTAATAAAAAATAAAAATTAATAATTAAATAAAATAATTATTTTTTTAAAAATTAAAAATTTTAAAAAAATAATAAATTTATTTTTTTTTATTAGAATTAAATTTTAAAAATATTTAAAAAAAATAAACTTGTCAAAAATATTTAGTAAATTCGCCGTAAAAGTTTTATATTTGGATAAATTTCGCATAAATCAACTTAAAAAAAAATTAAAACATAAATATCCAAATATTATCTTTTTTTTAATTTTTAAATGTAATTTTTAACAACTTTCAATTAATATTTTTTTTTTGTAAATAAGGCACTTATTAGTCAAAAATCAAAAGAAAAAGAACTAAAAAAACAACTTAACTCAAAAAACATAAAAATATCGTATTAGTTGCGTAAAACAATATTTTTAAACTTATAAATGTAGAATATTTACCTTAAACCTGTAGATAGAAAAATACTTAAAAATTTCGTATTTTCTATTAATTTTTTTCATGTTTTTAATTAAATGATTCGAAGTCTGTTTTTTTACTTAAATTTAAGAAATGTTTTTGTTAATGAAAAGAATGAAGAGAGTTTTGATCGAAAGTTAGTGCGAAAGTGCTGTCGAATAATCAATAAAATTCAGCTCGAAAAGTTCGTTTCAAGCGAAAACTGTGAACTGAAAACTGTGAAAAAAGCTTAGCCAATTATTTTTGGTTGTTTTTGGTTATCTTACTTCAAACGAACAAAAAAAAAGTAGAAAAAGTAAAAAGTCGTAGAATTTTTATCCCAAGCTTTAAAAAATTAGCGCAAGAGTGACAAGAAAGCGCACGTGATAAATTTTGTTCAATTTTTTTCTCGAATAATAATTTTTCATGCTCTTAATTTTTAACCAATTTTCATTCAAAAAAAATGCCCAAACCTGCCATTTAAAATAATTTTTCCTCCTTGTTTGCAACATTTATGTTTCCTTCTAATTTTTTAAAAGCGATTCATGCAACAAGGCTTCCGATTAAATAAATTTACATTTCACGAAACGACGTCAATTTACGATAATAAACAGTTTTTTAATGAAAATTCAACGAAAATTAAAAAAAAAAATTACGAACGAAGCACAAGTGATTTTTTTTTGTTTTTTTTTACACGTGAAAGTGACTTTACATTTTTTTAGTGCGACGGCGGTGAACAAAATTTTGCGGTGTTAATTATAAAAAATTTTTTAATTAATTAATTGCGGAAATTTTTGATTAATTTTTAATGAAAAGAATAAAAAAAATAAAAAAAAATGAAAAATGAAATTTTTTTTAAAGTGTAATTTTTTTGAAAAGTAACGTAGGTTTTTTTCGTTTGTGTGCTAATTGTGATAAATTTTGATTTTTTTGACATTTTTTGCCAAAGTAGACTTAAGTTTAAAAAAGATTTGGTAAATATTCGACACTTAGGAACTAAAACTTACCCGTTGTTCAGCGGGTAATAATAAGCCTTTTTCGAAAGCTTTTGCAAAGTCGATTTGCGTGAGTTTAGATTCGGGTGCAGCAGTAATAGAATTAACTTTGCCGGCATTAGCGTCAACTAAGCCGTTCGTAATTGCAGCTTGTAGCGGAATAATTTGACCATTTTCTTTGTTATTACGCACAAGTGTCGTTGTGGGCGTAATGATGCCCTTCGAAATCGTGTCAGCTAACGTAAGTTTATAACTTTTTTTCGTTTCAGGCGTCGTCGTCGCCGTTGTCGCTGTGAATGGATCACTAAAGCGTCCCATTTCGGGGTCATACATGCCATACGAAATGGCTTCCTGCAAATCGAGCGAATGCTTTGGCGTCGTTAGCAAGCCCGTATCGACTGCTTGTCGCAACGTTACGAGTTTCGAGGATTGCGTATCAAGCACATTTGCCTTTTCACCATCCACTAAGCCCTTGCGGAATGCTTCGGGAAGTCGCAGTAACTTACATTTCGCGCCATCTTTCAGCAAAACGCTCTCCGGATCAATGAGACCCATCGTGATGGCATCTTTGAGGGTGTAAACTTTGTCGCCTTCCTCCAGCGGATCACGATATTTGCCGGTTTCCAGATCGAGTAGGTTAGATTCGATGGCCCAGTCAAAGGAAATGGGCTCACGGATGTAAACAACAAGGGCGGGACCGAACACAAAGAACATTTGTCGCAAATCAACAGTAGCCCGTGTCTCCGGATCAACTAAACCGTCAGCGATCGCGAGTTTAAGTTGCTTAAATTTACCAGTATTCGGATCTTTGACGTACGCGAGTTCAGGATCGATAATTTTCGCGTTGATACCTTCTTGGATGCTCATTTCGCGCAACGGATTTGCCATATTTGGCGACGCGAGTAACTCAACACTTTCGTTTTTCACCATTTTCTCGTCTTCCGTCGGTTTAGGGACCGTAACTAACAGTCCTTTGCTCAAAGCGACGTCAAAAGTGACAAAATTCTTATTTTTCGGATCGTTCACGAGACCTTTTTCGACGTCAATATCGTGCGAATCAATAGCTTGTCGTAAAGTTTTGTCGTCTCCCGTAAGGGAATCTTTGAAAATAGTCGTGTCAGGATCCACGAGCCCATGTTCGATTGCTTCTCGCAACGTCAAGAGCTCATTAGTATTTGGATCAACAAAGTGTCCCACGTCAATTCTGTATAAATAGAGTTTAATAATGCGTTCGATCGTCAAGTGACGACGAAGAGTGACAATGAAACCACGTTTTCGTGCTTCTTGTAAATCAATAACTTGTCCCTTGCCCATGTGATAAACGCCTTCCAAGTCGTCGATCACACCCGATTTGATACTTTCTAGCAAATGCTCGTATTTGTTCGTCGTTAAATTCTTCACGATGGACAATTTCGAGTTGACAATGTCTTCATCCAAGGCTTCTTGCAACGTCATTTGACGATTGCTTACGGGATGAATAATTTTACGTGTTTCGCGATCATAGAAGCCCATTGCTAAAGCATCGTACAAGCCAAAACTGGCATTTTCGATGTCAACAATGAGTCCCATGTTCATGGCTTGACTGAGAGACACGAAATTATCCGTGCCAGGGACCTGGAAGACTCCCTCCCGCTTGTCGATGAAACGTTGACGACACGTTTCCGACAAATTCAACAAAGTTTCGTCGTCTTCGTTGAAGTGACACGGCAGTTGGGGATGGATAAAGAATTTTCGCATCGCCTCATGGAGCGTAATTTTGCGTTGCGTGGTTGGATCAGCAAAACGACCCGTTTTTTCATTGTAAATGCCTTGATGGATGGCACGTTGTAAGCTAATGGGTGCTTTCGTATCCCACAAAATGCCGATATCGAAAGCTTGTTTCAGTGAAATTGTGGTTTTATCATGTTTGACCTGCGCATTTTCACCGCAGATGATTTTTCCCTTGATGGCATCGAGAATTGTCAGATTGGTAAATGACAAGGTCTTTGGATCACGAATTTGAATCGTTGAACCATCAATAAGCTTCGTTTCGAGAGCTTTACTTAAAGTTAACCGTTCACCCGTTTTTGGATCCATAAATAATCCAGTTTTTTCGTCGTAAATATTTTTCGCGAGAGCTTCGGACAAAGTTATGGGCTTTCGAATTTCAATTAAAATTCCGCGATCAAAAGCTTCACGGAAATCAACTTTATTTCCATGCTCATCGCTGATTAAACCACGTTTGGAATCAACAACGCCCGTTTCCACGGCACTTTCAAATGGCAAAACTTGACCTTTGAGGTTAACAATTGTGGAATCCGGGACAATCAACCCACGTCGAATTGCCCTTTCCGTGGAAAGCTTTTCAGGCGTCACTGTGTTCGTGAACTTGCCTGATCGGGGATCATATAACCCCTTAAAAACGGCATCAGGTAATGTGCATTTTCGTCGTACGGGGATTATAAAGCCACGATCCAAAGCTTCGTTTAAGGTTAATTTTGTGCCGTTTGTCGGATCAATCATTTGACCAACTTTGGCGTTTATGACACCGATTCGGATCGCATCGATGAGATTTATGATGCTGTCACTCTTTGGATCGCGAATAATGAATTCTGTGGCGATCACGTCGCCATCTTTGATCGCCTTTTCGAGAGTTACTTTTTTGCCGTCAATGTCAAGAAGACCCGTATTTGGATCGTAAAGATTTCTCAAAAGCATGTCAGTGAGAGATAAGGGCTTTAAAGTGCTTATGAGGTAGCCACGTTGATAGGCTTGGTTTAAAGGTAGGTCTGGATTTGTTAAACGACCTGTTTGAGCATCAATTAATTTCTCTTTGACAGCTTCTTTGGCGGGAACGAGGCCATCTTTCGGCGTATCCCACACGAGAGTCGACTCAAGTTCGACATATTTTGATTTTATCGCTTCTTTCAGGGGAATTTCCTTGCCCGTTTGAGTGTTAAGGATCAACCCAGTTTCAGGATGATACAATTCCTTGACAATAACGTCAGTAACACTCATTGTAACAGGTTTTGTAGCAACTAAACTCTTTTTGACAGCGACATCTAGCGGCAATTCTTTCTTAGTTTTCGTATCTTGAAGTTTACCGGTTTCAGTATTGATTAATTTTGTATCGATAGCAGTTAATAAAGGCACTAAAGTGTTACGTTTCGTGTCTTTGATGTCCGAAATATGAGGACAAACAATACCTTTGTCGACTGATTCTCGGATATCGACGTATTCTTCGGAAATTGTATCTAAAATACGTCCCGAATCTGAATGGTACAAGCCCGTTTTGACTGCTGCTTCGAGAGAAATTGGTCTGCGATTACCTTCGAGTAAAATTCCGCGCAAAAATGCAACGTTAAACGTCATTTCTGACATATCTGTCAAATTTATTACAACACCGCGTCGCAAATCGACAATTCCCCGTTCAATGGCGACATTCATGGGTAAAATTTCATTTGTAGCAGGATCTTTGACGGAAATCGTTTCAGGTTTAATCAAGCCAGACCGCAAAGCTTCGGCAATGGGTATGAGTTCGCCATCGCACGAAACCTCAGCCGTGTCTTGTTTAAACTTGCCATCATCTAATGGAGTTGCGACTTCCTCAACATGTTCCGTTGACACTGTTTCGGGGATCTTTTGTACGATCCATCGTCTACGGATGCATTCAAAGAACGGAATACGTTTTCCTGTTTTGCTACAAACCATTTGTCCGGTATGTTTATCGATCAAAGGTTTTTCTAAAGCGACATTTAAAGGTTCGTAAGTATTATTTCTTAAATCTTTCACGAAAATCAGCTCTGGATTGAATACATTTAACTCGTAGATGAATTCGCGGAATGAGATGCGATGTCCCGTATTTGGATGAACAAAAGATTCAGTTTCGACGTCATAAACTCCGTATTGAGCAAGTTGCTCGGGAGTTAAATCTTCGTTCAAAGACAACACAAACTCAGGAGTTTCATCGACAAGAGCGACCAAATGTGGCGTAATTATGTCAACCAAGTCGAGAGGAATTAATTTTTCGGTATCGAGACCTTCTTGAACTGTAAATGGCAATTCTGAACCGCCATCCAAAACTTTACATGATTTTGGTTCGATGCGATTTTGGGTAATTGCGTCGCCAAGAGGCAATCGAACAGTTTGAATTACATCTCCAGACTCACTTTCGACGAAGGATTGCTCTTGAATTGTCGACAAATCGTGATGTTCAGTCGTAATGAATTCCGTAACTTGTTCAGAAGGCGTTTGCGAGTCTTGATCTTCTTTGGATCCGGGTAAGTAAAGTACTTTCTTTTCAGGTGATTGACGCGATGAGTCAGTTTCTGACGTTAAAAAGTCTTGAGTTGATCGAATGACTTTAGTAACTTTCGTTTCAGTTGGTTGCGAAGTATATTCATGAGTAATGACATCAGGTTCATTGGTTATGACATGATGCTCTTCAGTAGTTACAATAACTTTAGGATCTGGAGAACCTTCATGATCGGAAATGACAGTTGTGATTTCCGATGTTTCGATAGTTTTTATTACGCGAGTTGTTGTAACAACTGTACTTGTAATCAGATTTTCAGTAGTTTCATGAATTTCAGTAACCTCTTCAGATGTTGGTTCATCTTCGAAAGAACGAGTAACGATAGTAGTTGTAACTGTAGATGATTGTTGAGAATCATCGGGTAAAGTGACAGTTTCAGTAAATGTTTGAACAACAGGTTCACTTACTTCAACAACTTCAGAAGTAATAATTTGAAGATTTTGATCTTCTGGTAATTTTTCAAGGAGATCTAATTGTTCTTGCGTGATGAGACCTTCCTTGATGGCATCTTCAAGAGGCATTTCTTTACCGGTTTTGGGATTAATGAATTTCTTGACAGATTTGTAAGCAGCTTGACCTGCTAAAATTGGGACGCCAACAACAGCTGCCATTCCCAATTTTGCGGCATCCAGGATTTTGGATGATGTGCTTGGCTTATTTGGTTCAATTTCATCCATTTCTTCAACTACTTTTGTTACTTTGGTTGTAACTAATGTCGTTTGTGTTCTTTCTACTTCGACATTTTCTGAAACGAGTTCTTTCGAAGGAGATTGAGATTTTTCGGGGCGGAAATGTTGTTCGTAATCAATGAAAGCTTGATTAGGATCTTTAGGTTTTTCAGTAGAAGATTGAGAAAGTGGCTCGTCTACAATTTTGACTTGAGAAACGGGAAATGTGACGTCAGTTTGACTTTCCGTCAAAATTTGATCTGTAACTGTGACTGAATGTTCTTTCGACAATTTTTCTAACTCTTCTTCGGTAATGAGACCTTCCTCTATGGCTTTTTCTATGGGGATTTCTTCACCTGTTTTGGGATTTCTCCATTTAATGGATTTTAATGACTCGTAAGCGGAGGCTCCAGCAACGATTGGTACTCCAATCGCCGCTATGAGACCTTTCTTTAGGGTTCCGAGTAATTTGGAATTTTTGCTGGGTTTTTCTTCTTTCTCTGGCTTTTCTTTTTTCTTGCTGTCTTTCTTCTTCGATACAGTTACTTCATCCAAAGAATGTTCAGGAGTTTCTACGGGTTTAGTAGAATCTACAACATCAGATTTTTCAGGGGCTTCAGTTTTTGGAACAACGGGCTCGTCAACCTTTTCCGTCTTTGTCGTGTCAGTTTTTTGTAAAGTCTCGTCAACGGGAGTCGTTTCTTTCGAAGATCTTTCAGATTTGTCGCCCTTACCAACGATGCTCATAAGACCCTTTTTCATACCGCTGAACATTGAGCCTTTAGAGTCATCGGATTTTTCTTTCTTGTCTTTCTTTTTCTTGGATTTTTTAGTTGGATCTTCTTCTGACAAAGAGATGGAAGTGTCAGGAGAAGCTTCTTTAGCAAAGCTCTCTGTGTCGGGAGATTTTTCTTTTGTTTCAACTTGAGAATAAGTTGTTTTTTCTGGTCTAAATGTAGCTTCGTTATCAAGGAAAGCAGACATGAAATCATTGGTATGAGAAGATTCCTCGCCTTCAATGATGGTTTTAACTGTAGTCGTAATTGTCGTTGTTTTGGTAGAAGTGAATGAAGTTTGAGTGTCAGTGGTAGGAGCAAAAGTTTCAACCATTTCTGTAATGATTGTTTTCTTTTCTTTTTCTTCTGGCGTTTCAGAAGGTTCAATTTTGATAGTTTTGTGAACTTCTCTCTCCACAGAAGAACGGGGACTTGGCGGTACAATCGGCTTGCCCTCTTCTTCATTTGGAGTGTAAATAATTTCTTGTTTAACGATTTGAATAGTACCAATTTGTCGTTCAGGCGTAATGCTTGAACGAAGACTTTGGCTTTCGCCATCAATTAAAGATTGAGTTAAATCTAAAACATGAGGAGGAGTAATAGTTTTGTCTGCTTTGGAAGATTTTGTACGTGGCGCGGGAACAGGTTTGGTTTCTTCAACAGAAGGAACTTCACCTTTTTCTTCAGGAATTGGCTCTTTCATTAATTTATCGTACTCTTCTTGAGAGATATGTCCCTCAGCAAGAGCTTGATCAAGAGGAATTGCCTTTCCTGTTTTCGGATCAATCCAATGACGAATGGAGTTGTATAAAATTACGGGAGCTCCAACAACTGCCATAAGTCCTGTTTTGATTCCGCCGAAGAATTTCGAAGCTTTAGAAGGAGTGTCATCTTTAGGTTCTTTTTCTTTGACTTCTTTAGGGGCTTTTTCTTTAACTTCTTTAGGTTTCTTTTCTTTCTTTGATTTTTTATCTTTAGATTTTACAGCTTCAGATGTTTCAGGAGAAACATCTTTTTCAGGAGATGCTGTTGTTCTTTCAGGTCTAAATGTAGATTGACTTTCTAAGAATTCTAATGTCTTGTCTTTAATTTCAGGTTTGTCATCGACCTTTTGTTGAACTTCAATTGTTTCGACAACAATTGTTTCAGTTTTAGTTACAACAGGCGATGAGACAGTAGTTTCGGTGACTTCAACGGTTTCTTCAGGAATTGGTTCTTTCATCAATTTATCATACTCTTCTTGAGTGATATGTCCCTCAGCAAGAGCCTGATCAAGAGGAATTGCCTTTCCTGTTTTCGGATCAATCCAATGACGAATGGAGTTGTATAAAACTACGGGAGAAACTTCTTTTTCAGGAGATGCTGTTGTTCGTTCAGGTCTAAATGTAGATAAGTCTTTAATTTCAGGTTTGTCATCGTTTTCAATTGTTTCGACAACAATTGTTTCAGTTTTAGTTTCCAAGCTTTAGAAGAAACATCTTTTTCAGGAGATGCTGTTGTTCTTTCAGGATGTCTTGTCTTTAATTTCAGGTTTGTCATCGACCTTTTGTTGTGTCAACAACTGCCATAAGAACTTCAATTGTTTCGACAACAATTGTTTCAGTTTTAGTTACAACCTCAACGGTTTCTTCAGGAATTGGTTCTTTCATCAATTTATCATACTCTTCTTGAGAGATATGTCCCTCAGCAAGAGCTTGATCAAGAGGAATTGCCTTTCCTGTTTTCGGATCAATCCAATGACGAATGGAGTTGTATAAAACTACGGGAGCTCCAACAACTGCCATAAGTCCTGTTTTGATTCCGCCGAAGAATTTCGAAGCTTTAGAAGGAGTGTCATCTTTAGGTTCTTTTTCTTTAACTTCTTTAGGTTCTTTAGGTTTCTTTTCTTTCTTGGATTTTTTGTCTTTCGGTTTTACAGCTTCAGATGTTTCAGGAGAAACTTCTTTTTCAGGAGATGCTGTTGTTCGTTCAGGTCTAAATGTAGATTGACTTTCTAAGAATTCTAATGTCTTGTCTTTAATTTCAGGTTTGTCATCGACCTTTTGTTGAACTTCAATTGTTTCGACAACAATTGTTTCAGTTTTAGTTACAACAGGCGATGAGACAGTAGTTTCAGTAACTTCAACGGTTTCTTCAGGAATTGGTTCTTTCATCAATTTATCATACTCTTCTTGAGAGATATGTCCCTCAGCAAGAGCTTGATCAAGAGGAATTGCCTTTCCTGTTTTCGGATCAATCCAATGACGAATGGAGTTGTATAAAACTACGGGAGCTCCAACAACTGCCATAAGTCCTGTTTTGATTCCGCCGAAGAATTTCGAAGCTTTAGAAGGAGTGTCATCTTTAGGTTCTTTTTCTTTGACTTCTTTAGGGGCTTTTTCTTTAACTTCTTTAGGTTTCTTTTCTTTCTTTGATTTTTTATCTTTAGATTTTACAGCTTCAGATGTTTCAGGAGAAACTTCTTTTTCAGGAGATGCTGTTGTTCTTTCAGGTCTAAATGTAGATTGACTTTCTAAGAATTCTAATGTCTTGTCTTTAATTTCAGGTTTGTCATCGACCTTTTGTTGAACTTCAATTGTTTCGACAACAATTGTTTCAGTTTTAGTTACAACAGGCGATGAGACAGTAGTTTCGGTGACTTCAACGGTTTCTTCAGGAATTGGTTCTTTCATCAATTTATCATACTCTTCTTGAGTGATATGTCCCTCAGCAAGAGCCTGATCAAGAGGAATTGCCTTTCCTGTTTTCGGATCAATCCAATGACGAATGGAGTTGTATAAAACTACGGGAGCTCCAACAACTGCCATAAGTCCTGTTTTGATTCCGCCGAAGAATTTTGAAGCTTTAGAAGGAGTGTCATCTTTAGGTTCTTTTTCTTTAACTTCTTTAGGTTCTTTAGGTTTCTTTTCTTTCTTGGATTTTTTGTCTTTCGGTTTTACAGCTTCAGATGTTTCAGGAGAAACTTCTTTTTCAGGAGATGCTGTTGTTCGTTCAGGTCTAAATGTAGATTGACTTTCTAAGAATTCTAATGTCTTGTCTTTAATTTCAGGTTTGTCATCGACCTTTTGTTGAACTTCAATTGTTTCGACAACAATTGTTTCAGTTTTAGTTACAACAGGCGATGAGACAGTAGTTTCAGTAACTTCAACGGTTTCTTCAGGAATTGGTTCTTTCATCAATTTATCATACTCTTCTTGAGTGATATGTCCCTCAGCAAGAGCCTGATCAAGAGGAATTGCCTTTCCTGTTTTCGGATCAATCCAATGACGAATGGAGTTGTATAAAACTACGGGAGCTCCAACAACTGCCATAAGTCCTGTTTTGATTCCGCCGAAGAATTTCGAAGCTTTAGAAGGAGTGTCATCTTTAGGTTCTTTTTCTTTGACTTCTTTAGGGGCTTTTTCTTTAACTTCTTTAGGTTTCTTTTCTTTCTTTGATTTTTTATCTTTAGATTTTACAGCCTCAGATGTTTCAGGAGAAACTTCTTTTTCAGGAGATGCTGTTGTTCTTTCAGGTCTATATGTAGATTGACTTTCTAAGAATTCTAATGTCTTGTCTTTAATTTCAGGTTTGTCATCGACCTTTTGTTGAACTTCAATTGTTTCGACAACAATTGTTTCAGTTTTAGTTACAACAGGCGATGAGACAGTAGTTTCAGTAACTTCAACGGTTTCTTCAGGAATTGGTTCTTTCATCAATTTATCATACTCTTCTTGAGTGATATGTCCCTCAGCAAGAGCCTGATCAAGAGGAATTGCCTTTCCTGTTTTCGGATCAATCCAATGACGAATGGAGTTGTATAAAACTACGGGAGCTCCAACAACTGCCATAAGTCCTGTTTTGATTCCGCCGAAGAATTTTGAAGCTTTAGAAGGAGTGTCATCTTTAGGTTCTTTTTCTTTAACTTCTTTAGGTTCTTTAGGTTTCTTTTCTTTCTTTGATTTTTTATCTTTAGATTTTACAGCCTCAGATGTTTCAGGAGAAACTTCTTTTTCAGGAGATGCTGTTGTTCTTTCAGGTCTATATGTAGATTGACTTTCTAAGAATTCTAATGTCTTGTCTTTGATTTCAGGTTTGTCATCGACCTTTTGCTGAACTTCAATTGTTTCGACAACAATTGTTTCAGTTTTAGTTACAACAGGCGATGAGACAGTAGTTTCAGTAACTTCAACGGATTCTTCAGGAATTGGTTCTTTCATCAATTTATCATACTCTTCTTGAGAGATGTGTCCCTCAGCAAGAGCCTGATCAAGAGGAATTGCCTTTCCTGTTTTCGGATCAATCCAATGACGAATGGAGTTGTATAAAACTACGGGAGCTCCAACAACTGCCATAAGTCCTGTTTTGATTCCGCCGAAGAATTTCGAAGCTTTAGAAGGAGTGTCATCTTTAGGTTCTTTTTCTTTAACTTCTTTAGGTTCTTTAGGTTTCTTTTCTTTCTTGGATTTTTTGTCTTTCGGTTTTACAGCTTCAGATGTTTCAGGAGAAACTTCTTTTTCAGGAGATGCTGTTGTTCGTTCAGGTCTATATGTAGATTGACTTTCTAAGAATTCTAATGTCTTGTCTTTGATTTCAGGTTTGTCATCGACCTTTTGCTGAACTTCAATTGTTTCGACAACAATTGTTTCAGTTTTAGTTACAACAGGCGATGAGACAGTAGTTTCAGTAACTTCAACGGATTCTTCAGGAATTGGTTCTTTCATCAATTTATCATACTCTTCTTGAGAGATATGTCCCTCAGCAAGAGCCTGATCAAGAGGAATTGCCTTTCCTGTTTTCGGATCAATCCAATGACGAATGGAGTTGTATAAAACTACGGGAGCTCCAACAACTGCCATAAGTCCTGTTTTGATTCCGCCGAAGAATTTCGAAGCTTTAGAAGGAGTGTCATCTTTAGGTTCTTTTTCTTTGACTTCTTTAGGGGCTTTTTCTTTAACTTCTTTAGGTTTCTTTTCTTTCTTTGATTTTTTATCTTTAGATTTTACAGCCTCAGATGTTTCAGGAGAAACTTCTTTTTCAGGAGATGCTGTTGTTCTTTCAGGTCTATATGTAGATTGACTTTCTAAGAATTCTAATGTCTTGTCTTTGATTTCAGGTTTGTCATCGACCTTTTGCTGAACTTCAATTGTTTCGACAACAATTGTTTCAGTTTTAGTTACAACAGGCGATGAGACAGTAGTTTCAGTAACTTCAACGGATTCTTTAGGAATTGGTTCTTTCATCAATTTATCATACTCTTCTTGAGAGATGTGTCCCTCAGCAAGAGCCTGATCAAGAGGAATTGCCTTTCCTGTTTTCGGATCAATCCAATGACGAATGGAGTTGTATAAAACTACGGGAGCTCCAACAACTGCCATAAGTCCTGTTTTGATTCCGCCGAAGAATTTCGAAGCTTTAGAAGGAGTGTCATCTTTAGGTTCTTTTTCTTTAACTTCTTTAGGTTCTTTAGGTTTCTTTTCTTTCTTGGATTTTTTGTCTTTCGGTTTTACAGCTTCAGATGTTTCAGGAGAAACTTCTTTTTCAGGAGATGCTGTTGTTCGTTCAGGTCTAAATGTAGATTGACTTTCTAAGAATTCTAATGTCTTGTCTTTAATTTCAGGTTTGTCATCGACCTTTTGTTGAACTTCAATTGTTTCGACAACAATTGTTTCAGTTTTAGTTACAACAGGCGATGAGACAGTAGTTTCGGTGACTTCAACGGTTTCTTCAGGAATTGGTTCTTTCATCAATTTATCATACTCTTCTTGAGTGATATGTCCCTCAGCAAGAGCCTGATCAAGAGGAATTGCCTTTCCTGTTTTCGGATCAATCCAATGACGAATGGAGTTGTATAAAACTACGGGAGCTCCAACAACTGCCATAAGTCCTGTTTTGATTCCGCCGAAGAATTTCGAAGCTTTAGAAGGAGTGTCATCTTTAGGTTCTTTTTCTTTAACTTCTTTAGGTTCTTTAGGTTTCTTTTCTTTCTTGGATTTTTTGTCTTTCGGTTTTACAGCTTCAGATGTTTCAGGAGAAACTTCTTTTTCAGGAGATGCTGTTGTTCGTTCAGGTCTAAATGTAGATTGACTTTCTAAGAATTCTAATGTCTTGTCTTTAATTTCAGGTTTGTCATCGACCTTTTGCTGAACTTCAATTGTTTCGACAACAATTGTTTCAGTTTTAGTTACAACAGGCGATGAGACAGTAGTTTCAGTAACTTCAACGGTTTCTTCAGGAATTGGTTCTTTCATCAATTTATCATACTCTTCTTGAGTGATATGTCCCTCAGCAAGAGCCTGATCAAGAGGAATTGCCTTTCCTGTTTTTGGATCAATCCAATGACGAATGGAGTTGTATAAAACTACGGGAGCTCCAACAACTGCCATAAGTCCTGTTTTGATTCCGCCGAAGAATTTCGAAGCTTTAGAAGGAGTGTCATCTTTAGGTTCTTTTTCTTTGACTTCTTTAGGGGCTTTTTCTTTAACTTCTTTAGGTTTCTTTTCTTTCTTTGATTTTTTATCTTTAGATTTAACAGCTTCAGATGTTTCAGGAGAAACATCTTTTTCAGGAGATGCTGTTGTTCTTTCAGGTCTATATGTAGATTGACTTTCTAAGAATTCTAATGTCTTGTCTTTGATTTCAGGTTTGTCATCGACCTTTTGTTGAACTTCAATTGTTTCGACAACAATTGTTTCAGTTTTAGTTACAACAGGCGATGAGACAGTAGTTTCGGTGACTTCAACGGTTTCTTCAGGAATTGGTTCTTTCATCAATTTATCATACTCTTCTTGAGTGATATGTCCCTCAGCAAGAGCCTGATCAAGAGGAATTGCCTTTCCTGTTTTCGGATCAATCCAATGACGAATGGAGTTGTATAAAACTACGGGAGCTCCAACAACTGCCATAAATCCTGTTTTGATTCCGCCGAAGAATTTCGAAGCTTTAGAAGGAGTGTCATCTTTAGGTTCTTTTTCTTTAACTTCTTTAGGTTTCTTTTCTTTCTTGGATTTTTTGTCTTTCGGTTTTACAGCTTCAGATGTTTCAGGAGAAACTTCTTTTTCAGGAGATGCTGTTGTTCTTTCAGGTCTATATGTAGATTGACTTTCTAAGAATTCTAATGTCTTGTCTTTAATTTCAGGTTTGTCATCGACCTTTTGCTGAACTTCAATTGTTTCGACAACAATTGTTTCAGTTTTAGTTACAACAGGCGATGAGACAGTAGTTTCAGTAACTTCAACGGATTCTTCAGGAATTGGTTCTTTCATCAATTTATCATACTCTTCTTGAGAGATATGTCCCTCAGCAAGAGCTTGATCAAGAGGAATTGCCTTTCCTGTTTTCGGATCAATCCAATGACGAATGGAGTTGTATAAAACTACGGGAGCTCCAACAACTGCCATAAGTCCTGTTTTGATTCCGCCGAAGAATTTCGAAGCTTTAGAAGGAGTGTCATCTTTAGGTTCTTTTTCTTTGACTTCTTTAGGGGCTTTTTCTTTAACTTCTTTAGGTTTCTTTTCTTTCTTTGATTTTTTATCTTTAGATTTTACAGCTTCAGATGTTTCAGGAGAAACATCTTTTTCAGGAGATGCTGTTGTTCTTTCAGGTCTAAATGTAGATTGACTTTCTAAGAATTCTAATGTCTTGTCTTTAATTTCAGGTTTGTCATCGACCTTTTGTTGAACTTCAATTGTTTCGACAACAATTGTTTCAGTTTTAGTTACAACAGGCGATGAGACAGTAGTTTCAGTAACTTCAACGGTTTCTTCAGGAATTGGTTCTTTCATCAATTTATCATACTCTTCTTGAGAGATGTGTCCCTCAGCAAGAGCCTGATCAAGAGGAATTGCCTTTCCTGTTTTCGGATCAATCCAATGACGAATGGAGTTGTATACAACTACGGGAGCTCCAACAACTGCCATAAGTCCTGTTTTGATTCCGCCGAAGAATTTCGAAGCTTTAGAAGGAGTGTCATCTTTAGGTTCTTTTTCTTTGACTTCTTTTGGTTTCTTTTCTTTTTTGGATTTTTTGTCTTTCGGTTTTACAGCTTCAGATGTTTCAGGAGAAACATCTTTTTCAGGAGATGCTGTTGTTCGTTCAGGTCTAAATGTAGATTGACTTTCTAAGAATTCTAATGTCTTGTCTTTAATTTCAGGTTTGTCATCGACCTTTTGTTGAACTTCAATTGTTTCGACAAAAATTGTTTCAGTTTTAGTTACAACAGGCGGTGAGACAGTAGTTTCAGTAACTTCAACGGTTTCTTCAGGAATTGGTTCTTTCATCAATTTATCATACTCTTCTTGAGAGATATGTCCCTCAGCAAGAGCTTGATCAAGAGGAATTGCCTTTCCTGTTTTCGGATCAATCCAATGACGAATGGAGTTGTATAAAACTACGGGAGCTCCAACAACTGCCATAAGTCCTGTTTTGATTCCGCCGAAGAATTTCGAAGCTTTAGAAGGAGTGTCATCTTTAGGTTCTTTTTCTTTAACTTCTTTAGGTTCTTTAGGTTTCTTTTCTTTCTTTGATTTTTTATCTTTAGATTTTACAGCTTCAGATGTTTCAGGAGAAACTTCTTTTTCAGGAGATGCTGTTGTTCGTTCAGGTCTAAATGTAGATTGACTTTCTAAGAATTCTAATGTCTTGTCTTTAATTTCAGGTTTGTCATCGACCTTTTGTTGAACTTCAATTGTTTCGACAACAATTGTTTTAGTTTTAGTTACAACAGGCGATGAGACAGTAGTTTCAGTAACTTCAACGGTTTCTTCAGGAATTGGTTCTTTCATCAATTTATCATACTCTTCTTGAGAGATGTGTCCCTCAGCAAGAGCCTGATCAAGAGGGATTGCCTTTCCTGTTTTTGGATCAATCCAATGACGAATGGAGTTGTATAAAACTACAGGAGCTCCAACAACTGCCATTAGTCCTGTTTTGATACCGCCGAAGAATTTTGAAGTTTTAGAAGGAGTGTCATCTTTAGGTTTCTTTTCCTTAACTTCTTTTTCTTTAACTTCCTTTTCCTTAACATCTTTTTGTTTCTTATCTTTTTTAGGTTTCTTGTCTTTCAATGCAGATGCTTCAGAAGAATCTGGTGAAGATTCTTTTTCTGAAGATACAGTAGTTCTTTCAGGTCTGAATGTCAATTGACTTTCCAAAAATTCTGAAGTTTTGTCTTTTAATTTGTTCTTTTCATCAACCAAATCTTGAGGTTCAATATGAGTTATAGTTCTTGTATCTGTAACAACGGGAGTTGTTGCATCAACATCTTTATCTAATGTAATTTCTTTCTTAATTATTTCAATTGTAGCTGTTTGTTTATTCTTTGAACTTTCTCCTATTTTAGAAATGGGCGATTTAGATCTTGATCGTGAATCTCGAAGAGATTTAGTCTCAGTCTCTACAATCGTAACAGTATCGTGGGGAACAGGATCAGACAAAAATTTATTATACTCTTCTTCAGTTATGAGACCTTCGCGATAAGCTTGTTCTAAAGGTATGGGTTTTCCCGTTTGAGGATTTACCCAATGTTTAACAGAATTTACAATGGTTATAAAACCTAATTTAATTGTACCAAAAAGTTTAGATTTCTTTTGTGTTTCAGGTTCAGGCTTTGTTTCAGGTACAATGTGTGTAACTGAACTTCCGCCTTTTTCATTATCAATAGGTATAATATGGACAACACTCACATCACTTTGAACATGCTCAACAACTTCATGTTGAACAAGTTCTTTACTCAAAACTTTTCTATCACTATCGGGAGACTTTTCCTTTTCCAAGTCACTTGCAGCTGTTTCCTCATCAGACCAACGAATTGCACCGCCCAATTTCTTGGATTGCAATGGACTTTGATCTGCTTCGGAAGCATCGTCTTTTGTGAGTCTCGTAACAACGGTAATTGTTCCTCTCTTAGGTCCGTCAGCAATAGTTTCTTCAACAACGGTCGTTTCTTCAATCAAATTATGAGTTTTTGCAATGCTTTCCGGAGACATTGTACGGAAAACGGCAATTTTGTCAACATTATTGCGTTCTTGTTCAAGGAAGTCAGTTGTTAAGTCACGTGCTTTGTTGTCAGTTACAATTGGAGTCTCGTCAAGATTGTCGCGAGAGCCCTTTTTGTCACGTTTCTTATCCTTTTTCTTTGCACTTTTGTCTGTATCAACAGGTGATAGAGGTTGTGCAGTGTCATTCTTTTTGCCATCTTTTGATGGTTTATCAGACACAGGTACAGAGCTGCCATTTGTCTCAACTTCAATTGTAGTTGTTTTTGTGAAACTAAAAGTACGTTTTTTCTTGGGTTTTTCAATGGAAAGATTATTCAACTCGTCTTGACTAACCAAGCCTTCTTTGATAGCTTGATCCAAAGGCATTTCACGACCCGTTTTAGGATCAAAGAATGTTCGAATTGCTCCAATAATTGAAAGGAAGCCACGTTTAAGATTATAAGATTTTTTAGGTTCTTTCGAATGATCATCTGGAGAAGGAGAGTGTTTGTCAAAATCTGACTTATCAGTATCAGAAGAAAGATCTTTCTTACTACCTTTCTTTTGTTTAACAGGTTTGGGGGATTTGAGAGTATCATCTTTCTTCTTTTTGTCACTTGGACTATCAATTCCCCAAGCACCCCATCCGCCTGCTCGTGCAGTTACTTTCGTAGTTTCAACATTAAACTCATGTGTTGATTGGAATTTAGTTCCGTGAGTTGGCGTAGGCGTTCTACGACCTGCAACTACATCAGCAAATGTTTCAACTGAAAGTTCGGAGGGACGTTGAGTATCGGGAGAAACTTTTCGTTCCTTTGGTTGAGGAATCTTAAATTCTTCAGTTTTTGTTTCAACGCGAACCGTAACTTTAGTGTCAACTGTTTCGGGGGATTTTTTGTCTTTAGCTTCATGAACTTTTGGAGCTTCAACAGTAATTGGAGACTTTTTGTCTTTAGGATCTTGTGTTTTGTGAGTTTCAACTGGTTTAGAATCGACAACATCTTTTACTTTTTCATGACTATCTTCGCGTTTGGGTTTCTTATCTTTATGCTTTTCTTCAGTTTTATGAGTTTTAGGAATAGCACCTTTCGATGTATCCATTCCCCAAGCACCCCATGCGCCGGGAGAAGCATTCACGGGTTTTTCAACTTCAATTAATGCCTTGTTACGTTTCGCAGGCGACGGAGATTTGGGACTGTCTGAACGACGTTGCAATTTTTCCGTAAATTTCTCGAGTTTAGACTTTTTCGCGGAATCAGGCGTATCTCTCGAAGGAGATTTTCTATCTTTCTTACGTTTTTCCGTGGGTTTTGTTTTATCGGTCATAACAAATTGCGCGGGTTCTTGCGGCGAACGACTTTCACGCGTAATAACTTTTTCAATAGTAACTTGCTTTTCACGCGGCTTTTGACTAACTTTGTAATGCGGAGGGATTTTGAAGTTATTTTTCACGACATCAGCGAATGTCAAACCTGCCCAAACTGGGGCTCCAACAACGGCAACTAATCCCTTTTTGGTTGCTTCTTTAACGTTAATATCTTGTCCCACATTTTGTTTGAATTCACCCGTTTCGCGATCAACAAGACCTCTTTCGATAGCATCGCGTAAAGTGAAAGGTTTTCCCGATTGAACTTCAAAAATGATCGAATTTCCATCTATAATATTTTCTTCAATGCATTGCCAAAGAGTTAAATATCTATTCAAATTACGAGGATCGCGGAAACGTCGATGTTCGATATCGTAAATTGTATCGTAAGCTTCTTCAAGAGTCATATTGTGTCGTTTCAACGAGTCGCCCGAAGAAATAGATTCAGTTTCCAAAAATCCATCACTTACTGCTTGCGTAATTGTCATTACGACGCCTGAATTTGGATGTGTAAACAATCCCGTGGAAATGTCAACAATACCAAATTTCACGGCATCTTGGAAGTTGAGTTTAATTTCTTTCGTGGCAAGACTGTTTTGAGCATCAGCTTCGTCTTTGACGATTCCTTGAGCTCGAGCTTGTTCCAAAGTATAAATTTCTCCTGTTTTCATGTTTTGAACACGATCAGCTGAAATCATGGTATAACCATAGATTAGTTCAATAGTTCTTGTTGTAATTGTATGAACTGAAGTCAAAGTTTCAGTGATATTAGCAACATCTGTATCCGAAGATTGTTGCGTCAAATAATTAGGGAACTCTTTAACGATCAATGCGCCAGAATTGACAGCATCAAAAATAGATTGTGTCTCTTTCGATTTTGGATTATAGAATGTCAATTTTTGTGAATCGATCAAATTTTTGCTCAAAGCTTCCTCAATATGAACTTGATGAGGATGCTGCGGATACGGGAGACACAAAATGTAATTTTTCTCAATTGCTTTGAGAATATTCATACGTTCATGCGAAACAGGATGAATGAATTCCTTCTTATAGGTATCGATAAAGCCAAGTTTTAACGCTACAGGGAACGTTAAAGCAGCTGGAGGAATATCGTCAAAGGTATTACGATGACTTGGCGTATCAAAGATCTTCATTTCAACGCCTTTCAACAAGGGAACCGTATCTTTTTTGGTTTTGACAGTGCAAAACTCTTCATCTAAGATCTTTTTCTCAATGGCTTTCTCGAGAGTGATATGTTGCCCATGTGCGGGCTCAAGAACATGCGATAGGGGATCTACAATGTCACAAATGATAGCTTCACGGATCGTGAGTTCAGATCCGCTTTCGGGATGCCAAATGCGATTTGTAGTTTTGCTAATGAGACCTTGATCGCGCAACTCTCGAATAGAAAGACTTCTTGCGATTGGCAGTAAAATATGGTTATTGCCTTGAGGATCGAGAAAACCTCGTGCAATTGCATCATTGATGCATAAAACGTCATTTCTCTGAGGATCTTTGATGAAACCTTTTGTTCCATCGAGTTTTCCGCAAGCAATTGCATCTTTCAATGTCATACGAGTGCCATCAGGTTTCAAATAAAGCTCGTTATTATCAAGCAAATCAGCAGTATTTTTATCTAACAATCCGCGACTTAAACCTTCGTGCGGCGTTATCATAATTTTCTTCATTTTATGCAAGACAATTGGTTCACTTTCAAATTCTAACATGCGGGGAGCGAGTTTTGAATCTGGTTCATCGGAAACTTTACGAGACAAGGCAGGGGAAGCATATCCTGTGATGCTAATGAGTTGTTCGCGCGTAACATATCCACGTTCATAGGCAACTTCAATGGGGATTTGTTTGCCTGTTGTCGGGTCTGTGACTAAATTGAGTACATTAATGGCGCCATCAGCAGCTACCAAGGGAGCTCCTTGAACTCTTACAAGTCCCATGCGAATGGCATGAATTAAAGTGACATAAGTCATTGTACGATCTCGCACAACCCAAGTTTGAATGATAATAATTTGACGACGAACTGCCTCATGGATAGTTACGTATTCATTACGTTCAGCATCGAAAATTTGAACAAAATTGGGATCAACTCTACCTTCGTACGCAGCTTGAAGAACATTTTCCGAAACGCCTGTTTGCGTGAAAATAACTAAAGCTGTTGAGGGATCATAAATAACCCCGGGAGCGATTTGAACAGGTTCAGGCGATGTAGTTTCGGACGATGGTAATTTCGTAAATGTCTTTTCAACGGTCGTTGTTGTCACGGAACTTTCTTCCGTCGGTGTTTCTGGCATGATTTTGCCTTGATCGAGAGCTTGACGTAACGTAAGGTAACCTGTAGAGGTCTTATAACGTCCTGTATTGTCGATAAGATGTTTTTCAAAAGCTCTCGTAACACTTGTACGACGATTGTTTTTCGTGTCAACAACAACTACGGATTTGGGATTGATTATTTTCAGTTTGATACATTCTTCGAAGCTTACAAGACGATCTGTGCCTTGAATAATGAACATTCCCGTATCGGGATCTAAAAGTTTGAGTTTTAAGGCATCAATGAAGAGCCATCCATCTTTTGGCACGTCTAATAGTTGACGTTCAGTGCTTGAACGTTCTTCGATTTCTTCGCGCTCTTTTCTGATAAAGCCAGCAGAGTCTTTGAACTCGCGTGATTGCGAATCAGAGTATTCGGAGGAAGTTATGAGACTTCCAGATTGGGAGAAATGCGTTTCGTGATGTCGTCCTCGACGAAGTCCCTTGACGACGTCAGAGTACGTGTGATAAGGATCAGTATGGGGATCATAATCGGGCGAATCGGGAATAAAGCGTTTTGTCACAATCGTAAAAGTGCCTCGTTTGCTATCAGATGCCGGAGTGTAATTGTATCCGGACAACTGATTGGGAGAAACAGGCGTGGGAGATTTGCTTTTAGCACGTTCCGTATCGGGTACAATAAGACCCAAAATGAGGGCTTGTTGTATGGGGTAAGTTTGATTGTTTTTCGGGTCGGTAAAGGTTTGTGCGTCAACATTTATAAGATTAAGGCGAACAGCTTCGGTAAAGGACATGCCTGTCGTAAGGTGCCCAGCTTGTTCTTCTTGTCCTGAGTGAGTAATGGTAACGTAACGTTTCACAGTTTTCGTTACAGTTTCCGTGGTAAGCGTAATATTTAGTAAGCTAGACAATAATAAGGCTCCTTCTGGTGTAATCAATTTCCGTTCGATAGCTTTGTCTAAAGGAACAATTGTTTTCGTGACGGGATCTTCGAGCAAATAACCCGTTTTCGGGTCAATTAGCTCATGGTAGACTAGATCGAGAACACTCAACTCTTTGCCATCGGTCTTATGGAAGACGCCAATTTTGCGATTTAGCATCTCCAAGACCTCCGGGCGTACGAGCGACAATTCGACGCCATTCGGTAAGTCCGTGAGAACTCCCTTGCCGGCATCGAGTTTAAATGTGCCATCGGGTTTTTTGTGTAACAGATTTTTCGCCAGTGCAACATTCAAGGGTACAAAGTCGCCAGAGTGAGGATCCTTGAAGCCATCAATATTGAAGATAGATTTTTGCGAAACGGAAGAAATTAAACCGCGTTCTACCGCCTCGGTAATTGACATCACTTCGCCAGTTGTGATGTCTTTGTACTTGAAATCGCCCGTTTGGATGATTCCTTCGTTGATGGCTTCAGAGAGACTCACGAGGTCGCCCTTTGTGCGTGTGATGCATTTAACGTCAGCATCTAAGACCCCCGTGCGCAGAGCTTCGTTGATGGAAAAACGAGCTCTGCGTGTCGGAGACATAATTTTACATTTACTCGTCTTGTCGAACAAATTCATGTCGATAACGTCTTTCAAAGTCATCGGTTTACAAATAAGTTGGCGATTTTTCGCCTCTATAAAGGTCAATTTTTCTTTCGTATTTAAATTTTTGTAACGTCCCGTTTTCGGATTTAAAATGCCGCGATCGAGAGCTTCGGATACCGTGATTTTGACATCGTTCTTTGTGTCGACGATTTCTTTTAAATCTTTCCGGATCAGACCTTTCGCGATTGCCGAATCTAACCTGAATCTTTCGCCGGAATTGCGATCGGTGATCCAGCCGTTTGCATCGACGAGACCATGCGCAATGGCATCGGAGAGACACAACGCGTTCGATTTTATTTTCACATTGTCACTTTTTATCAAATAACCCAATTCGTACGCATCCTGAATGGTAATTGTTTCGCCCGTTTCGCAACGGAAAACACCCGTATTCGGATCGAACGTTCCATTTTTAATGGCATCGGCAACACTAATCGGTTGTCCCTGGTTGTACTTCGTTACCTTTATTCGTTTGTCTGTCGTGTCAAATCCATTTTCGGCATCCAGTAGTTCGCGCTGAATCACTTCCAGCAAACTGAGGGGCTTTCCTGTACCCGCATCTATCGCCGCACCGGGCTTGAGTAAGTTATTCGCTAACTTTTCGTCGATCAATTTTCGTTTCACAGCCTCGTCGAGCGGCAATTTTTCGCCATTCATGTTGAGTTCGCCCGTTCTTACGTCTAAAAGTCGCGCTTGAATCGCTTCACCAACTGTTAATATTTGACCTGTTAGCGGGTCAACGATGCCTGGCGCATTTAAAATCTTATTGTCGCCATTGTTGGCATTCGGAGCAGCAGCTTGCTGCCCATTTCGCTTTAAACTTCTTATTTCGCTAAATTGCACGGAGGCACTGCCATTACTTCCGATACCCATTGTGGTAGCTCCGTTCGGATGATTCGCATCCGTGTAAGTCGTACGTGTTGTAGTTACTGAATTTGGGGCTGTTGGTGAAGTGCCGGAGGCATATTCCGCGTTATCGTTAATTAATTTTGTCGTTTTTGTTGTACTGAATCTGCAAAGAGAAAAAACAAAAATAGATTTTAAGGGCTTTGTTGCCAACAATTAACCAACATTGAGACCTTGAATCTCGTTATAAGTAATTTTTTTTTTGAAAAATTTTTGAAAAAATTGAAGATACTTACTGCGATGTTGAGTAGGACGTTGTAAACGTTTGTTCATTCTGCACCTCAGTAACGTTATTATTACTATTACTGCTAGACACGCCTAAACTAAACTCGGAACGATATGTTCGCAAAGGTTTCTTAATATGTTCCGCAAAGCTCTGTAAAAAAAAATTAAAAAAAAAATTAATAAAATTTATTTTATTTTTTTTTTTAAATTTAAAATAATTCAATTTTCTTTAGAATTTTTTTTTAAATAATTAAAATTTATTTAAAAAATATTTTTAATAATTAAATTAATTAACTTTTTTTTAAATAAGAAAATTTTTTAATTTATTTAAAAAAAAAAATTTTTAAATGATCAAAATTTATTTTAAAAAATGTTTTTAAATAATTTAAATTTATTAATTTTTTTTTAAATAATTAAAATTTATATAATTTTTTTTATTTTGTGTCACATTTCAGAATTTACCAAAATTTACCTTTATTTCATATGCAAAATCATACTCATACTCTTTTTCCATAACTTGCTCTACGTTGAGGGTAGAACAGTATGTGAGCAGAAAGTAACAACTCTCTATTTATTTTTTTTTATTTTTTGTGATATTTTTTCTTTGTTATAAAGAGCGAATATTGATCACACACACGAATAAAAAAAATATTTCTTAAGTTCGTTCTTTTTTTATCTACAACGTTTGTAGACAACTAGAAGACTGAAATAGAAATGCACGTGATTTTCGGTTTTAAGCATAAATTTTACCGCATCCAACATATTTGCATACACGGGTAGCTCACATATATGGCGTTTGATGCCCTCAATTGGCAAAAATTAGTTCAAAAAAAAGTTTATTCAGTACCTGGCGTTTCCTCCTTAAAACACTTTTTTTACGTTGTAAGTCATCAATTACTTCAATTGCTTGTTCTTGATCTATTTTATTGATACAAAAAACTTTTTTTTTTGCTTTTTCACGAAGAATTGTAATCAAAAAGTAGGTTGATGATTCAATTGTTTTTTTATTGGTAGTTTTATTTTTATTGATTTTCCTTATTTTTATTATTTTATTACAATTTTTTCAGATTTGCCGGATTTTTCTTTGAATTTTCAAAAAACCGTCTTTCTTTAATGAAGAAAATCCGAAAACTAAAAATGTGCGGAAAATGAAAGTCAAGATCAAGCGGCGGAGATTAATCATCATTTTTTTCTTCTGAGAGGAAGAAGAGCACAGCATGTCATTGTTCGTCTCTCCGTTAAAATTAAAGAAGAAAAAAAAATCGAAAAAATAAAATTCTTCAAGGCTGAGCGATTGGAAAAACAACAACAAATCTATCGTTATTTTAAGAAAATCGAGAGTGAGACACAATTACGTTTCTAATAATAATTGCACACACACACGAACGTTCGCTTCTCAGTAACTCGGGCGGTTATGACCTATTTAAAAATAGCCGACGCGATTAATTGAATTATTTTTTAAAGATTTTCTCTTTAATTTTTTTTTCATTTCTAACAAAAGTTGTTGCAAAAAAAAATTGTAAAAATATTTTTTTAATTTTTAAATGATTTGTGATCGTGACGAACGAATACAAGCCGTGTGTGATTCATTCAAATTTTTTTCTCACATTTTTTTTTAGTTGAAGAAAAATGAGCGGAAAATATTTTCAATCAATTTTTGAAACCTTATCGACAAAACGATAATTAAGTAGCTGCGAAGAGAGACGCGACACGAAAGGTCAAGTTCAAGAAATAGTAAATATTGAATAAAAAAAAAAATAGTGGATGTAGGAACAAATGTTGACAGCTTGACGTCGCGTCGGTTACGAGACGTGTCGTAATCATCATCGCACGTACAAACAAATGAATTTATGCGCCACTTGCCGAGAGTCTTTATTATCTTGAATTGTTTTAAATTTGTTTTTTTTTTGTTTATTTGTAAAGAGGCGCATTTTGTAGTAAACAAAAAGAAATGAAAAGTGAATAATTCGATGACATGACTGAATTGATGTACAAAAATAGCATTTGGAGTGAATTTATTGTTATTGATGATGTCATGAATTGGCGTGAATTGCATTGTGAATGAAGATTTTATATTTATAAATTTGCGTCACGAAATAGGTTTGGAGTGAAGAAATAATTTTTTTCATATTTTTTTTAACATAAAAAAAAAATTTGAATCAGCTAAAAAGCAATTTATAAATCTTTTTAACGGCAATTTTTTTTAAATTTACAATTAAAATTTTTATGTAAAAATTTTTTAAATTTTTTTTGAGAAAAATAATTTATGAATTTATGATCGTAAAATATATATAAGGAAGAATTACAGAATTTTTAAACAACAAAAAAATATTTTAAAATTTTCAACGGTTATTTTTTGAACTGACATTAACAAATTTTTTGTTTAAAACATTTTTAAAAAAATTATAGAAATATTTTTTTGTGATATTTAAGTAAAATTTTGCAATTTTTATTTTTTTTTTAATAAATAAAAAAATCAATTAAATATATTCTAAAATATGGATCTAAAATATATTAAAATAAATTTTTCTTTAAAGAAACGATGGCTTTTTATGATTTTTTTATCTAAAAATTCTTCAATGAAAAATTAGAATATTCGAAAAATTAAACTAAACAAGAAAATACGGAAATAATTTTTTAAAATAATAATTTTTCGTACGAGACAATAATCTTTATAATTGTCAAAATTTGTCACAATAAATCGTATCGTTTGTCACAAATTATCTCACAATCACAAACGCCATGACCTTCCCGAACGTTAATGTAGGTCATTCATTAAAACATTTTAATAAACGTTCTATTCATTCATAACAACACAAAATACGAGAATTATTATCTTCTATCTCCAGTTCCGCTGTTTTTTTTTTGTTTATTTTTATTTATTTATGTTCTTTTGATACAAGAAACAAAAAAAAAACACGCACTTAAAAATTTTTTTAGAAAAAAAAAATAAATAAACAGAGAACAGACCTCTTAATATTTAATTACATCATTAAAGTTACAGAATTTTTTACACAGACGTTTTGACCCATTTTTTTGTGATGTAAATATAGAATTCGCTCTTTTTCATGTTCCTCAGTAATAATAATATCTCCGATATGACATGCAAGTTATTGACATTGAAATATAGCTGGAGCGCTTTCGTGACGACATATGACGAGGTTACGATGGAGGCGTTTGGTTGTTCGTGCCAGACGAAGAAAAATTGAATTCTTGACGGTGACATCTGTTCAAACATTTATAAAATAATCAAATAAATAATGCGGGCTCACATTAAAAAGTCATTCATTAATTCGCGATGAATCGAGGAAGAAATAAATTTTTCACATATTTATTTATTTTTAATTTAAAAATAGTAAACGAAATTTCTTGCTCTCTCTCATATATTATAAAAGAAAAATATTTTTATAAAAAAAATTATTTTTTTTTTATTTTTTAGATAATAATGAAGGAATGCACGACATTGAAAAATAAAAAAAAACGACGTGTGTGGTTTGTTGTGACATTGGATTAACTGAAAATGAATCATTCAGGATCTAATTTTAATGAAAAATTCAAAAATGCGTAAAATTTTCCACAAAAATGATAATACAACGTCTAACTTCGTAAACAAACGTGAAACAAGGTTAGAAGAGAGAAGTAAAAACGCAACAAAAATAATTATAGTCATTAACTTCAAGACTGATTTCAAGTCTAACTCGACAAAAGTGAGATCACTTTTTGCTTGAATTTATGTTTTTTTTTCAACAACATTTTATTTTATTGTTTAACGTTGTTATTAGCATTGAATTGATTTTAAAAGCTGAGTGACACGTCAATACGTTCAATTAATGATTTTACAATATTTTTAATTTTTTCTCGAAAAGTCATTAAAAAATCTCAAAACGAAAGCATAGTGACCTTGAACAGCAGTTGAAGAAACATGTAAAATCTTGATCATAAATTATGTCATAAAAAAAGAATATGTGTGAAGTAAAACTCGATTTTCATTAATAATAATCATATAAAAATATTTAAAAATGCTAAACATGGCCAAAAAACACTCGTATAACATTTCGACGTACAACTAACTGAATGAATAAATAAAACGGCGTTTATTTGATGACTTTGTTGTACGTCTCTTCAGTGTACAAGTAGCATGTGTCACTTGAATTCTCCCTACTTTAGTCGTTTTTTTTTCGACGATGATGATGTAATCGATTAGCAACTTTAGAATTTTGTTCTAAATTTGTCAGTTTCTTTCGCGGAGTTGATCTGAAGAAGATGTACAAATGTTCGAATTAGTAGAAAAATATTTTTTTTTGCTAAAGTAAACAATTGTTGTTGACCTTTACGATTTATTCAAATTAGGAAAAAAAACTGAAGATGTTGTTTTTGGTTGAATGAATGAATTTGAGAGCTGTTTGATGAAATAGCGGAAAACAATGTTTGACAGATAAGATTAGGAAGTCTTTGTCACGACTTTTATCTTTATGGCAGCTGAGACAACGCACTCTCCCGTAATACAAATTTACACAAAAGATCATAAACACAAATTCGCTTTAATTGACACAATTTTGTATAATACATTTTTTTTAATTTTTTTGATGGATGGCAGATGTCAAAATTTAAAAAAAAATTTAAAATTTTGGGGAATATTTTTTTTAATTAAATAAAAAAATAATTTAAAAAAAAACAAAAAATAAAATTTTTGACACTTGACATCTGTCAAAAATAATTTTAAAATTTGACAGATGTCAAAATTTTGCTAAAAATTTTAATTTTTGACTATTTTTATTATTTTTTAAAAGAAATGAAATTATTTTTATTTAAAAATATAAAAAATCTAGATTTTTAGGAAAAATTTTGACATCTGTCATCTGTCAAAGTCAATTTGAATATTTTTGAAAAGTTCTTGATAGGTGTCAAAATTTTTGCTAAATTAAATTTTTTTGACCAAGTTTTTAATACTTTTGATACATTTTGAATAAATTTAGCAAAAATTTTGACATCTGTTATCTGTAAAAATAATTTTATGAACTTTTCATGATTTGAAAAATCCTGAATTTGACTTTGACACATGACAGCTGTCAAAATTTCCGTTAAAATCTGAATTTTCCAATTATTTACGATGAAAAATTCAGATTTAACCGAAAAAATGACACTTGTCATCAAAATCGTTTCATGCCCCATAAAACCAATAAAATTATCACCTGTAACGTAGGAAATTGATATCCAATCTGTTGCAATTGTGGTCGTGTACTACAATAAACGCGCACTCGTGGATCCTGATCCGTAATATAGACGAATGTAAAGGTTCGGAATAGAATGAACAATTTTCTACGTAAGCCCGTCGATTGAACGTATGACATTTATTTAACTTTCTTTTGTATTTATTTTTTTATTTTCTTTTTTTTCGTATTTTAGGTTTGAATATCTAAAGGAGGGGAAAAAGGCGCGTGATTCAAATCAATAAATATATTTTTTTTATATGTATTTTGTTATTAATTCAGCACCGAAAAAATATTAAATAATATTAAGTAAGTAACGTTCACCGGCACAGACACTGACGATGATGAACCAATGACGTAATTTTTTATTTATAAAAATATTTATGTGTATCAACGTTATCAGGCACTTTTTTATTATTTTTTATTTGAACACTTCCATGTGATTCTTATCAACATTTACATTGCTCTTCAATATAAAATAATAATAATAAAATAATTTTTGAGCAATTTTCATTTAAATTTATTTTTTATCACACTTTTAAGGCATTTTTCGATTTTTTTTGTATAAAATTTCAAACAATTCTCGATTTTTCGTATTTATTAATTAATATTTTTTTTAATTAATTTCAGTAAACGAGTAAAAAAGGCACACAACACGCGCGGATTAAAATTTTTGCATCGAACACCGGCGGCGGTGGTTAACTAAATACTCTCAATACGAAAAACTAGCAGCTGTGTAGGCCTAGGTCACTCTCTTCGAGTATTTTGCGTCGTTGTATTGGTGTGAACACACAAAAAAAACTGTAGAAACAGAGCAATATTTATTCACAAGTGTTTAGTATTATCTACGGAGCTACATAAAAAAATACTAAAGCACTACCGAGAAGTATTATATCATCATCACACATGTTTCTCTATATATTGCTTAATTTTTTTGTATTTTGTTTTGTGTTGATATTTCGTCGCGTTCGATTTCGTTTCAGGCAAAAAAAGTGGTTTATTTTTCGTACAATAAACAATCATGTGGATAAGAAAAACACCGGTCTTCGACAACTTCGACTTCTTCTGCGACGAGTCTTCTCCTAAATTTAGAGTTGTGAGGACGGAAGATACTTAATTCAATCGATAAATAACGAGAAACGGTGCGACAGAGAAAAAAAAGTGATATTGGCACGTCGTCACTCTTACTTTTATTTCGCGATGAGCGGTTGTTTGGCGAGTTGCATGTTAAAAGACATTAATCAGTGGATGTCGTTTTGCAATGTTTGCGAACATTTAGATTTAGAATGAGGTAATTTTTGTTTTGTTTATTTTTGTGGTTGAATAGCTTATTTTTAATGTTCAGTTTGTTGTAGAAAAATTGATTTTAAGCGTATTTTTTGCTCTGTTTTCCCCTTTTTTTTTTGCTTTTTCTTTAAATCATTTTTTTACTTTTAAATATTTTTTTTATTAAAATTATTTTAATTAAATTAAAAAATATTAAAAATTAATTAATTTAATTTAGTTTATTTATTTTTAAAATTATTTAAATAAAACAATATTAAAAAAATAATAAAAATAAAAAAGAAAATCAAAATATCACTAAATAAATTAATTAAATTTAAAAATTTATTAAATAAATAAACAAATAAATAAATAATTTTTTTTAAATAAAAAATTATTTTGAATTAATTATTTTAATTATTTTTTATTATTTTTTTTTAAATTCTTCAATTTTTTAACAAAATCAAATTAAATTTTAATTAAAACCGTGCGAAAATATTTTTTCTATGTAGAATATATTTTTTTTTATTTCAACATCATAAAAAATTTATTAACTTTCACTTTTTTTAATGATTTTTTTAATTTATATTTTTTTTTTATTTTTCATCAAATCATATTTTATTATCCACACCTTCTAACGTTGAAAACCCACATAATACACATATTTTTTTTAAATAAAATTTATTCATGTCACTTTACTTCCTGATCCAAACTATGATCAATCGTTCCTCAAATAGAAAAATAAATCTACCATTTTTAGACTTAACGTTACTTAATATTATTCAATAAATTTCTTGAACTGGTTTAAGTTGAACGAGAACACGTCGCGGCTTCTCGACTCTCGATTAATTTTTGCTGAAATAAATCCGTCATCGTCGGCCTAAATTCTTGCCAATGATTTTTTTTTGTTATTTTGTTCATAAGACAAGACACATGCTTGCTCTGGAATTCGTTTCTTTCGTTTTTGTGAAGGGTAAAAACGACATTAATCGCGTATTAAAAATTAATAAATGGCAAATAAATGAAAAAAGTGCGTAAAAAGAACATTAAACGATACAAAAGTAAATACAGACAAAGTTATTGCGTAATATTCTGTGCGTTTCATTGTTTCCATTTCTGTTGAGCGGATAATTGTTTGTATACAATTTTTTGTGTCTCGATTTTTTTTTTCATTGTATGGAGACTAAAAATATTTTTTTAAATTTTTTTTATATAGGTTCGTAAGTTTGTATACAACTAAAAAAAAATTACAGATCAACTAACCGGTAACTGGCGACTTTCGAGCATACAACAGAACAACATTAGCAATCATAACAACAAATCCAGCGTCAGGTAATTAAAATAATAATAAATATTTCCGTTTCTGTATTTCCTTCGTGTTTTTTCTTTTAGTTAAATTTAAAAAAAAAAATTGGATGACGACAAGACAAGGCGCGAACACGAGTAATTAGAAGATGTACAAAAAAAATTTCTTAAAAAATCGCGTTGGAAGAATTTGATCTAATTAACGTTGTTTCGTTTGCTTCTTCATCGATGATTTGGATTTCTCGTCTAGACATTAAACATCGTTTTTTATGGCAGTTGTCGTGATTTTATGGAATTGAAGGAACGGATAAACATGAGATCATTAGCATAAAATGTTGTATGTGAACTTACAAAAAGGGGTGATTTTCGTGTTTTTGAAGTTTTTTCTCACTGATAATTTCTTTTTAATAGTCGAGGTAAGTTTTTTTTTAAAATCAAAATTCAAATTAAAAAATAAAGTTTCCTGTTATTTTTGTTGAAAAGGGACGTGAATGAATAATTTTTGTATGTGTGTCAAGTGTATAATTTTAAATATTTTTTTTTTCTTTTAAAGAATTTTAAAATTTTTATTTTTTTTATTATTTTTTTTTCTTAAATAAAATTATTTGTTAAATAAAAAAAAATTTCTTAATATTAAAAAAAATAAATAAAATAAAAATATCTAATAACTTTTATTGTCATTTAAAAATTCTAATTTTATTTAATTAATTAAATTTTGATTGAAAATAATTTTTAATAATGATTAAATTTCCAATTTTTTAAAATAAATTTTAAATATAAATTATTATAATTAATTTAATTTTTTAAATAAATATTTAGGCAAATAATTTATTTTTTTTAAATTATTTTCTTTGAAAAATTTAATTCAACTATGAAAAATAAAAATTATTTATTAATTAAAATTTTAATTTTAAATTAAATTAAAATTATTTGTTTTTTTTACTTAATTTTTAAAATTAAAAAAAAAACTTAATTAATAACTTGAATAATTATTTAAAAAAATTAAATTAAATTTAATTTAAAATTAAAATTTATAAATGAAGAAATTATAATTAATTTTAAAATTAAATTAAATTAATTTTAATCAAAAAACGAGTAAAAAATATTTAAAATAAAATTTTATTTTTTTATTGAACAAAAATTAAAAAAAAAATATTTCAATACACATCAAAAACCCGTCATAAATTCCTTTCTCTTTCAATTTTCAGTAAGCGATCAACATGCGATGCGTTCTTTTAATGTTCCGATGAGAATCAATTAATTACATGAAAAGAAGCAAACGAAGAAAGAAGACGAGGAACCGGCATGCACGTTGCGCTCTACTAATTTTGTATCGTTTTTACATCACATGTTTATGATATTATAATAAAAAAATTATATAAAGGATTATACCGTGCCATACATCCAAACAGAACATACAGAACACAAAAACTGGTTTTGTTTTCGGTAAACAATAAAAATTATAATTGGATGAACTGGGAACGAAATAGAAGAAATCTCATACGAAATTATTTAAATTTTGTGACACAAGAACAAGCTTCCTTATTTAGGGTTGCGTCTTGTTTATGTTTTTTTTACAAGTTTATTGGGAAGGTTCAAGGTGTTTTATTTAATTCTTCAAAAAAAAAAAAAAAAAATCCTTGAATTTTTTGCCATCATCAAAATCACATTAAAATTCATGAATTTTATCGATTTGCGTTACAACATTTTCGAAAATTTGCCGGCAGTTTCATATACTTTGTCACATGTGTCTATGGGAGAAAAAGAGAAAATTGCGCGACAATCGGATTTTTTCGTACAGAAAATTTCGACGAGAGAGCAAAACAGCTGATTTTACCAACAAAACATGGCTAGAAATATTTTTACGTGTGGCTCTGAAAAATTTTCACAAGAAAGACGGCGACTCTTGAACAAACAAATTCTTGGCCTAAAATATTTCTGCAAGTCAAATATTTTTATCGCAATTTTTCTCAAGATGTCCCGCGTACAAATCTGTGGTCAATAATTTGCCATGCCTGGCATACGAAATCGATTTTTGTTCTTGCATGGCATGCACTTTACGACTTTTTGTTTTATTTATTTTATTTCATCTCGAGCCGCCATTCATTTATTGAATCATCGATTTATTTATAAAAAATTGTTATTAAACAATAAGAAATGAATTAAAATTCATTTTGTAGACACTTTTATTGTTATTTTCGTAATTATTAATTATTTATAATATTTTTGCATTTTTAGTCAATGGAAAATTAACGAATCGATTAATTTTATTGTTGTTTTTTTTATTAAAAATTCTCAGACACACACTTGATTGTCAAAAATCATTAAAAATGATAAAAAGATTTTTTTATACAAACTTGAATGAACTTGTTTAATTTTATTCCATTAAAGAACTTAGATATATATATATCTTTTAATATTTTTTTGTTGTTGTTTAAATTTAATCATTGAATGATCTCACACTTTGTATGAATTCGTCACTATTTCACCTTGATCATCATGATGGATTGTACGGAGGTATATGCGTTATTCTGAATAAACCTTTTTTTTGTTGTTTTGTTATTTTTTATTTGATTGTCGGAATTATTATTTTTTTCATCATAACTTTATATAAAATTTTGAAGGAAATCATATTTTTTTTAAATAATAAAATTAAATTAAATATTTATCTAATTAATAAAATAATTTTTATTTGAATGAAAAAATAATTTATTTATTTTAAAAAATAAATTAAAATAAAATTAATAATTATTTTTAATAAATAAATTAAATATTCATTTAAACAATTAATTGAATAAACAAAAATAATTTTTAATTTAATTAAAATTTATTTTTTAAAATAAGTAAAATATTTTTTAATTCAAATAAAAATTATTTAATTAATTAAAAAAATAAATAAATATTTAATTTAATTTATTTATTATAAATATATAAGTTAAAATTATTTAAATATTTTTTTATTTACATTATTTTTTTTATTTAAATAAATAAAAATTATTAAAATATTTTTTTAAAATTTAATTTAATTTTTTTAAACACAAAAATTTTTTTTAATATTTTTATAATTAAATAAATGTGATGCAAATATGTTATTGGATGATTTTCATTTAAAAAAAAAAAATTAAAATAATTTTATAATTATTTTTTTTATACTTTTTTATATATTTTTATAATAACTTTATTAATATATGGCAACTTTTTTATATTTTTTCGTATTTTTTTCGTTATATTTTCGTAACTTCTTCACTTTTTATTTTTTTTTTATTTTGTTTTAAATTATATACCGGCACTTTTTATAATTTTATCGTATATATTTATTTTTTATAATATAAAGCACTAAGCTGTGTTTCTGATAATAATCAAATTATAATATTTTTTTTGTATAATTTTCGTATTTTCAAATAATAATAGTTACAAAAAATAAATGCAGTCAAATATCTGTTCCGATTATTATTGTCTAATATAATAAAAAAAACACAAAGCGTTGCCAAATTATAAACAGAATCGATTTTCATACAGTCTCTCGGTTAATATCAAGTTTTAACGAAATAAGGCGGAAGATCTGGTCGGAACGAGTGGAAGTTCGAAACTGGCGAGTATATGAATACTTTTTGTTGGTTCTCCCTTAACGTGTAGTATTTGTTGTAGTAGTAGTTGTGAGTATAGCGACTTGATGTATAGGAAGAGAATGAAATTCACATGTGTTTGTCTCTTGATTGAATGAAAATGATGGAATGTCGAGAGAATTCTCTCGTCTTTAATTTTTTTTTTATTGTTTTAGTAAATAAAAAAGTAACAAACCTGACAAAAATTGAGAGAGAGGACAACAAACATATGTCATAAAGTAAGAAAATAAAATAAAAATAAATTAAAAGTCATAAAAAGTTAAATTTTTTATTAGAAAATTTTTTTTCCATCACCAAAAAAATTATTTTTAACGAATTTCTTAAATTTTAGGAAGGAACAGACGATTGTTAGTTACCACAACAACGGACAAGGCCATGTTAGGTCATGAAAAGCAGTTGCAAGCCCATGCAAGAGACCCAAAGTGCATGAAATCTTAATAAAAGTCCATAAGGGACTGCTAAAAATATCGATCTCCATTCTTTCCTTCGTGAGTTTGCCAGAAACCTGAGGAAATATTTAAACTTTAAATTTTCGTGAACAGTTCGATCGATGAAACAAGACGGCACAAGTGACAGATGATGTGATTTTTTTTTTGTTCCAGTTTCGGTTTCAAGCAAAAAATAAAAAAAATGCTCAAGGCGTTTGATTCCTTCCATTTCGTCATCCAAGTTAATCTCGTCTTGTAGACGAATAAACAAACAAGCGAGGAATGACATAATGTGCGTTTGTAGAAGTGTAGACGATGACATCATGAACGAAACAACACTTGACTCGAGCAAAGCTGACGAGGATTTTTAGCGACGGATTAACATTTTTCGCACGTTTAATTAAAAAAAAGTAAGACAATGATTATTGTTTCTCATCATTGATTTCGCCGAATTTTACTGAAATTATTAATTTTTCTATTTTTGGAAGAATTTTTTGAAGCAACACGCGCATGACATTCGGGGTTGAAACACTTTAGAATACGCAACAATCGTAAATTGTCAATTAACCAAATGACCTCAAAGTCAAATTTATCGTCGATTTTTGAGATATGTGTGATATTCAAATATTTTTCTGATGTTTTAGATAAACTTTTTTAAAGAGAGAACAAAAAATAGTAAGAAACAGGTAAGTTTTTGTCTAGTTGGGTGATCGCAGCTATGAAATTTAACGATCGCATGGACAATAAAATCGGCAGTAAAGGAACAATGACAGTAATTGCAGATATTTTACGCATTAAATGATTTTATGACGTTGGAGTTGAGAAACAGGTTCATGAAAGGTTAAAAGGAGTAATTTTTAGTTTAATTTTTAAAAGTATGCGATATTTTATGAATACTTTTTAATTTTTTGAGCTGCTAACGATAATTTTTCAAAATATTGGCTAAAAAACTCGATTTTTATTGAATTTTGACATATATATTCTTAAATGTCAATTTAAAAAAATGATCGTTAAAAATTTGAAAATTACTTTTTTGCTAATTCAACTCAATTAAAAATTTAAAAATCAAAAGTTTATATTTTTTACCAAATATTTTTTTAAAAAGCTAAATTTTCTTAAGAATATTTAAGGATCAAAAAATCATAATTTCACTTTTAAAATTTGGAAAATAATTTTTTTTACATATTTTTGTAAAAAAATATTACATAAAAAATCAAAAAATTCGCTCTCTTGCTAATTCAACTAAAAATAAAAATTACTTTATTTCTGCTTTAAAGGCAGAATTTTGATAAAAATCATCTATAAATGAAATTTTCTTATTTGACCTTGTACCTTGAAATAAATTTTAATAACCTTAAAAATGGATCATCCTCAATTTTTCTTTTTAAAAATTTAACAAACATCGATCAATCAACATTCGAAAAATTGGTTCATCCCAATCGTTAACAAAGTGCTTCAAAGCATAAAAATCATAACCTTGCTCCGTTTAGCTCGTTTGCCAAATCACTCAATAAGTTCACGTGCATTTTATGTGCATTCATGTTTGTTTACTATCTCCGCATCATCATCACGTAACTCCATTTATTTTAATTTTTGATGAGTTTAAAACAATAATAAAGCACTTTTTTGTTGTAAAAACTCATAAAATTTCGTAAAAGAAGTGAGTGAGTGAGTGTGTCTGCATTAATAATAGACTTTCCAGACACAATTCTCAATGCTACAATAATTGCACAACTAAAAACACGACGTAAAATGGGCGAAATCCCCTTTTGTTGCATTTTGTGTGGTTTATTCGGATAATTATTCACAACTCATAAGTAGGCAAAAAAAAAAACAAAAAATGGAAGCAACCGAATGTTGTTTTTTTAGGAATCGTTCCACTGTCTGAACAGTCCTATTGACTTTTTTTAGCAAGTTACTTCAAATTATTTACTCGAACAGAACCGCATGTCAAGTGGCATGAAGTAGATAAAAAAGGCAAATTTATGTGCACTTCGGAGTCGGCTGCTTTTTGTGCAAAAAATAACTTTTTAATGAGGTCATCATGATATTTGCTTTTTTTTTCGTTAAATTTTTGAAGAAGAACGAAAAAAAGTAACAGGGAAAGTGAAATATTGCAACTGTTTGTGATGCGAAGGTCCCTTCAAATCGACTTTAGGCACGTTTTTTGTCGTCTTATGAAGAATGATGGGAACTAGAATTAAAATTAATTTATTCTTACCGACAACGATGACATTGTTGCATCAAACCTACGACTTGTTAATGAACATTTATTGCGTTTGTGGCGCAAAGTAGCAATCAGAGGCACGTGTGTCGCAGATTTTTATCACTCAATTAGTGACTTTGTGATATTTAGGAGACTTGAACTTATGTCATGGAATTATTTTGACCATGTAAATTTTTTTTTAATTATTTTTCTTATATAATTTTTTTTTAAATATTTTTTTAAAATATTTTAAAACTTTGTTTTAAAGAATTTTTGAGCAAAAATGTTTAAAACTTTTAAATGTTTTTTAAATGTTTTAAAAAAATTTTTTTAAATTTTTTTTTTAAATTTATGTTTACTTAATTTTTATATTTAATTAATTTAAAATAATTAAAAAATTAAACTAAATTAATTTAATAATTTTTTTTATTATTTTGATTTTGAAAAAAAAAATTAAATTATTTTTAAAAATTAAATTAAAAAAAATATTTAACGAAAATTATGTCACCTGTCAAAATGAATTCCATGAACTCGAACGTTGCAAATAAAATACTTGAGAAATGTGATCATCATCATCATAATTAAAAATATATTTGTAGAACTTTCTGTCAATCACGTTAAAAAAACACACAAATAAAAAAATTGCGTCATGTGGAGTCGCGAGTCATTGATGTTGATAGAAAAAATCAGCGTGAAATGCATTTTTTTAAAAATAATTTTTTAAATATCATTTCATAACTTTTTCTAATATATATAACGAAACAGTTGACTAAGATTGAAATTAAATTGAACGCCCACTGATTTGCCATTCAAACCTTTTGCTAACCTACGGAGCGATTCGAGTAAAGAAGCCCACGTTTCTCTCATAAATTCCTGTGATTTATTAATAAGCTGCGGAAAAAAATTGAGGAATTCGCCAAGAAACGTGAGTTTATTCAACTATTTGCGAGTTGTTTGTTTAGACTGCGAGTCGATAAAACAATAGAACACTGATTAGAAATTTTGCTATTGGAAAATGAGTCATTTTAGTTTAGAAGGAATTTACTCTGAGGGAAAAAATACACAAGTTGGCAGCATCACGTTGAAATTTAAATTCAATTTGATCATCGATAAGTAAATATATTTTCAACGACATTGTTTGTGATATGATGTCAGATGAGATGTCGATCGTGTCTACTGGTCTTCGTTTCATGTTTGTTTTTGATGTGAAAAATTCATGTTTCGCAACTAAAAAATTTATTCAATTTTTTTTTAAATTTTTTGAATCATTTTGTTTTAATTTTAGGAAGATTTTGATATTCCTAATTAAAATTTGTTGAAAAAATATTTTAAATTTAATTTAAATTAATTTTATTTTAATATTTTTTTTCATTTTAAATTAATTTTTTAAAAATATTTTTATATTTTTAAATTCAATTAATTTTTTAAAATATTTTAATAAATTTAAATTAAATAAATAAATTAAAATTAAATTAAAATTATAAATAAATTTTGAAACAATTTATTTTTTAATATTAAAAATTTTAAATAGATTTCAGTTAAAATTCATTAAAAATATTTTTTTAATTAAAATATTTATAAAAAATTATTTTTATTAAAAAACTATTTAAATTAATTATTAAAAAAAATTTCTTCAAAAAATTTTAATTGTGAGACATAAATTATTCACAGCATTTTGTCTTAATGAAATTAAATTTTTAGGAATTTACATTCAAATCTCTCAGTTATGATGGAATTATTTGTCTTTTATTGCTTATTAATGAGGATTTCGTCACCTATTTGGAGTTAAATATCGCACTTTTCATCAAATGAAGTAATTTTCAAACTTGTATCGCCCTCAAAAGTAAATAATTGACTAAACTTTCAAACTGCAGTACCGTTACAAAGCGATTAAATTAGCAATCGATAAAAAAGAATTGTTTAAAAGTAAATTCTCAACACTTTTCGACATTAAAATTAAACATAAATCGATAAAATTCCTTCACATGTTAAAAATTTTTGGTGTTACATGCAAATTTACATGACTTTTCACTGAACGTGCGCTTGATTGATCATTTTTTTGGGCAAAATCGTGCATTGAACGTCACTTAAAGTGTTAATGAAACTTTGATTGAATTTCGTGTGTCAGGGTATTCGACTCGGACAAAAATCGCAGATGCAGAACACTTTTCATTCACATACGAGAAAAAGAACAAGCTTATCAAGTTTCAAAACCTGAATATTTTAGCCTGGATCGCGCAAAGCCAATGTCACTGTGTCAACAAGACAAAAAATTCATTTATTGCAGAAAACGACGCGTTATGTTGTTGTTTGTTTGCGCAAAAGAAAAAAAAATGTAGAAAAATATGACATCATCTTCGCATCTTTTTTCAAATAAAATAAAAAAAAAATATATAAAACTCTACGTCAAAAAGAATGAACTAAAAAATAAACGTTTTGACCAACTTGATCACTTACTTCGTTGACTAGTCGTAGAAACGGCGGCGATAAAGTCGTGTTAATTTACATTTTTAACCAATTCCGTATATTGAATACATTAGCATTATTACCATACGTGGTTTAGTTGTGCGTTGTGCGTACACAGAAAATTTTGTTGGTTTTTTTTTTATAAATTTTTATTGGTCGTGAAATTTAAATGATTTCGTTGGCATGAACTTGAAACCGGGCGAGCGAGTGACAATTCTTGTGGTTATTTATGGATTAGAATTTTTTTTTGTTGTTTAGAGTTACGTGAAGAATTAGAACAATGTGTGACCTTTGAATGATACCAAAAATAAACAAAAACAGGTAGAACGTTCTCAGCAGTTGCGTTGATTAATTGCTTTTGGGGAAGGGCGAAGGGCCTTGACTACTTTTAGGCAATTTTTTTATTGGTTTTGAGACATTTTATGGAGAATTCTTAATTTTTTGGTTTAAAAATTTATTTTTATTCTATTTTTAGAAATTTGAAGGTTTTAATTTAAAAAAAATATTTACCTAATTTTTTTTAATATTTTAAATTAATTTTAATTTAATTAAATTAATTCTTGGAAAAAATTTAAAATTTTAATATTTAAAAAAAAATAAAAATTCCTCAATTTTAGAGTTGACAAATTTTTAATAAATTTTAATAAAAAGAAAAAATTCAAAAAAATTTAATTTTTTTAAAATAAATTTTAAAAGTTGTTTATTTGAATTAATTTTTTTTAAATTTATTTTTTTATTCATTTAAATTAATTTAGTTTTAATGCAAATAAAAAAAAATATTAAATTTATAATTTGTTTTTTATTTAAATAAAAAAAAAATATTTCAAATAAATTAAAAAAGTTTTAATTGTTTGAAAAAAATTTAAATAAAAATTTTATTTTTAATTTTAAATTGAAATTTTTAAAATATTTTAAAATTAGTTTTTTTATATTTTGAAGAATTTAATTAATTTTTCAATAAAATTAATAGAATTTAATAACTTTTAAATAAAATTTAATAATTTTTCGAATATTTTTAAAATTTTTTAACATGTAATATAATATTTTTAGATATTCTACATCTTTGAATACCTTTACATTACATCTCAATTCCGAAAATTGCCTAAAAACAAACAATTTATCTCTCCATTCGCACAAAAAACTTCAAAAATGATTTATTTGATCTTCCTTCCTTTCATTTCTCGACTATTCTAGACCAAATTACCGTAAAAAATCCATAAAATATTTGTTTGTGGGCCAAAACAAAAGGAATTCCTCATTCCATTGATGCCAAAGATGATCGTGACAACTCACAGAACGTAAAAAAGAACAAATAGTCGTTTTCATTGATACTTGATATCCGAAACAAGACAAGACACCTTTGACCCAAAACACATTTTCAGACAAAAGAATCACATTAACATAAAAACTACATAAAAAAATTTTGTGGTTTTACGAGGAATTTGTTAATGGAGGTCAGCATCCAAATAAAAAACGTTAAAATTTGATAAAAGTGCGAAATTGACGCTCAATTTATGGATAATGGACAAGGTTGTGCGTGCAATTAATTCGAGTGAAGTAAACAATTAATCAAAAAAATGACTTCATTTCTGCAGAAAAAAAATTCTGAAGTATTTTTACGACTTAAAAAACATAAAAAATTCGAGTGCGTGACATTGCACAAGAAAAATAGAAAGAATTAGTTCTTAGAAGTCGCTCGCATGTGTGGGTTATTTATAAAATTTGGCAGCGCTTCAAATAAGGAATTCACTAATTTGATCAAATTTTAACAATTAACCAATTGTGCATTCATAAAAATAAATTTTTATCACGTAATTTATGACATTCTGTCGTTCGCGTTGACTTTCCGCCTTAATTTTTGTCAACACATGTTACCGAAAAAAAAATCGTCTTCATTTTAAATTCGTTTATGCGCAAAATACACCTTGCGGAATAAATTTTGATTTTTATGATTCGGATGAAATATGACACAAAATTCAAATTTGACGCAAAAAATAAAAAAAAATTCGTTACTCACCAATCCTTCGGCTCCGTTAACTTCGACGGCGGTCTTTAGGCGCTGCGATAATGCCTCCAGCAAGCGATCGTAACGGGTATTCAGGTTATCTAACCGTTCACTCCAGACTTCTGTTGCTCCGGGAATGCCATCAGTGTGGATGTCACGACGAGGCGCTGTGAAGCTCGGACGTTGCTCGACTAGCCAATCGTTGTAATGCAAACACTTTCCATCGTAAATCTTTTTTAATTGGGCGCGAAAAGATTTTTCGATTCGATTTCGTATAAAATGGGGGTTAATAAGAAATATATTGATTAGCGTTAAAAATTAGTTGTGAATTTATTTGTTTTTTATTAAAAGTTAGTCGTAGCGTCGAGTAAGAGCATAAAATATTTTTTTAAACAAATTTTTTTTTTCAATTATATTTTTTTTATTTTAATTAAAATAATTTTTTTATTTTATTTTATTTTAAAAGTTTTTTTTTATTTTAAAATAATTTTGTTTTTTAAATAATTATTTTTTAAAAATTATTTTATGCTTTTACTTCGTTTAATTAAAAGGTTAGCATTATTTTTTTAATTTTTTGTTTTCTAATTATTGTTTTTAATAATTTACGTTAACATTAATTTAACTACTGTAACATACTTTAACCGCGACCTGTTTTTTATTTATTTGTTAAAATTTAATTTTTTTGCCATTTTCGAATCATTCAGTGCTTGGATTTTAAATGCTGACAATTAATACCTTCACCTAATTTAATTTTGTAATGCAGTTAAAAATGTCAGACAAGCAATTTTTGGTGCCTAATTATTTTTTTTATTAAATTATTTTTTTTTTAAATTTAATTTCTAACCTTTTTTGAAGAAATAAAAAATTTAACCTGTAAATTCATTCGACACTCATACTAAAAAATTTTTTTTTTTCGACGAATTCTGATAAAAAAAATTGCTAACCACGCGACGGTCAAATAAAAGTAAAATCAAAGGAGCGAAAAATGTCGTAAGCAAGCAACGTAACATACCTTGGCTTCTCTAACTAAACGTCCTCCGGTCAGATTAACCTGTTCAATTTTGGGTGTTCTTTCGACAGCCGCCCCCAATAAACTCTGTTAGATGTTATTTTTAACCAATTTGTGTGTGGATTTAAGTTTTTTGTGTTTTTACATTTTTTTTTTCAAAATTAACCATGTTTGAAAATTAATCGTTGGTGATGTGTATTTTTGTGACAAATACCAAGTAACAGAGGTGTGTTGGTTTCGTGTGTGGAGTTAGTTTATTTTTTTTTGTTTTAATTGGAGAAAAAAATATAGAAAAAAAAATATTAGTTTACTGGATTTCATCATACCTAAAATTCTTAAATCTAAAGATTAATTAATAAGGGGACTTAATTTAAATTTGGATTCCATGCAACTTTTTACCCGTCAAAAAATTATAAAAAAAAATAAAAACTTAAAAAAATGATTTAAAAGTATTTTTTTAAATTAAAATTATTTTTCAAATTAAATTTTTAAATTATTTAAATAATTTTTTATTATTATATTTTTTAAAATTAATTTATCATATCATAAAATTTAATTTAATAAAAAAATAAACAAAAATTAAAAAATAATCTTTAGAATTACATCTCCAAATTATTTAAATAATTTTAAAATTTATTTTGACTTTTTTTTATCAAAAAATTAAATTAAATTAAAAAAAAATAAATTAAATTTAAATAATTTAAAAATTTAAATTTAAATAATTTAAATTTATTTTATTAAATTTATTTTTTTTATTTTATTTAATTTATTTTTATTTTATTTAATAATTTCAAATAATTTGGCAACAAAAAAAAAAAAATTAGAATAATTTTCAAAAATAAATTTTAATTTTAATAAAATATTTTTGAGCATTTTTTCAAGTCACGTGTCACTTAACCCATATAAAAAAATTTATGGTTAATTGATTATAAATATGTGAATTATTTATTTTCCTTATTTGATCTAAAAGTGCTTTGTGTGGGTGTGCAAAATAAATAATTAGAACGTGTTTTCCATTTTTGTTGTTGTTATTAATTAAAAATCCATTGAAATTCTATAAAAAAATTCCCTTTACCTCAAAAAAAAGAAGAAATCTATAAAAATTCAAGTTATTTACGCTGTTGTGGCTTGAAAATTGAACCTCATTTAATTTTTTACCCCGAAAAGTACTTTGACAAGGAGAAAACGGACGAAGTGAACATCGATAAAAAATAAAAAAGTGCGAAAAAATTTTTGAGGAAATGTACTTACATCTAATTCGAGGGCTGAAGTTGCCGTTGGCAGTGAATTTAACTTCGATGTATGGGCTTCGACCCAATTTTCCTCAACTACAACACTTGTCTGAATGTTTTTCATTAGACCGATAGCTGATTCGATGCTTCGTAGTCTAAAAAATATTTTTAAAAAATTATTAAAAGTTATTTTTTAAGAAATTTCAAGATTTTACCTGTCAGCTAATTGCAAACACAAGTTATTCCATCGTGTATTAAGTCGTTCGACGTTGGCATGCAAACGTTTAAGATCCCCAAGTACTTTTGTGGGAACTCCCATGCGACCCAATTGGTCTGCCGAATCGTTCATTTTATCCATTTGCGGTTGTTGCTGCGTGATAATGTCCTGCAAGCGCGTCAAATGTTTGAACAAATCGTGAAGTCCTTCCTCCGTTGATGGCAATTCGTAATGTTTGCTCAACGTGTTCTCGAGTTCCGAGATAACTTGTTCGTTATCTTCCAATCCTTGCAAAGCACCTTCAAGAAGTTTGAGACGATCCGCATGAAGTCCTGCTTGCGTGTTCAACTCCTTCCACAATTCCATCAAATTATCGAGACTCTTCTTCAAAGCAGGCGTCTTCAATGTGATGGAACGGAAAAGTTCTTGCAAATGTTTCAAGTCAGGTTCGATGAGCGCCAAACGACGACGATAATCTTCGAGCGTTTGAACGGCGTGTTCGAGCGAATCCAAGTCACGAGGCATCGGCGAAAGGATAATATGATCCAATTCGCGTGCCATATCCTCTAAACTGGTCTTGATCGTGATACAGTGCTCGGTGAAGACACGGATTGCTTGTTTGCTTTCCTCTGTGGAATGAGAAAAAAAATTAAAATTAGTAAAAAATTTAAAATAAAATTTTATAAAAATCTAATTTAATAAAAAAAAAATAATAAAAAATTAAAAAATATTTTTGAAAAATTAAAAAATAATTTTTAAAATTAAAATCTTGAAATTATTTAATTTTTTTTTAATTTCTTTTAAATCATTTATAATAAAATTAATTAATTTTAATTAAAAATTAAATTAATTTTAATTAAAAAAAAAATAATTAAAATTAATTGACAACCAAAACATTTAATTTTTTTTTTAATATTAAAAAATTTAAAATTTTTGTAAAAAAAATTAACCTTTGAAGGACTTAAAGCGAAAAATTTGCTTCATTTTTACGATTTGAGACTTTTTTCGAGATAAAAACCGTTAAAAAAGGGAAAAATCTCTTAACACGACGGATATACAATAGCAACTGAATTAAAAAAGTAGAATCTCGAGCGCTTAAGACGACCACACACTAATCAACAAAACAAAAACACAACAATGTGATATAATTTCAATTAAAATTTGTTCATTTTTTCCAAATCTGGAGTGTTTGAAGCTTCGTTCATGTAGAAACAATCATTTTTAGCGCATCGTAATCGAAAATTGGAACATTTAGCACTTTTTGTTCTCATTGCGAGGGTTAATTAAGAATTGTCTCGTTCATCATCGAGCGAATTTTCCTTTGTTTTGACATAATTTCGTATTTTTGAGAATTTTTTTAACGCATGAAATCATAACCCACGCCTAATTAAGTTCAAATTAAACGCGAATTGTCCAAAAATTGTCGTTCTACCATCTGAGTGCACGAAACGCATCACGAATTCTCGCTTAATTAGGCGTAACGGCGTCATTCAAGGGCATTTTTGAGCATTTCTTACCTTCAGCACGAGCTCTCTTCTCGAATTCGTCGAACAAGCGATTGACTTCGTCCATTTCGCGGCGTAAACGTCTCAATTGCGGGTCATTTGGATCTCCTTCGGCAAGTAATTTGTCGGCATCGTCATTCAAAGCACGTCGAATCGATGTTCTCTGCTCAGCGCCCATCGCCAAAAATTGTTCAAAGTCCCAACTTTTGACGACTTTGATCGTGGCAAAGATCATATTTTGTCTCAAACGCAATTGTTTCTTCTGCCATAATGAAACCGTGCGATCGAAAAGTCTCTTCAACCGTTCTGCGGCGTCAATTGCTTCCTGATCTGGAGGCGGTAATAACAAACATTCGCCCGGCACGGCGCATTCTTGTCCCGCCATTGTGCGGATGCGCCATTTAACGCGTCCCGAAGTGTCGATGAGCGTGACAGTTTCGTTCTTTTCGAGCGAAATGTTGCCCTGCGTGTATTTGCAGATCGTTTGTACGGGCGTTTGACGATTCACGGGCTGCTTGCGTTGTTTTAATGGCACAATTGTAGTAGAGCGGGAGATTAAATCTTGCACAGTTTCGCCGAATGTGTTCAATTCCAAGCGAATGTCTTGCATACCGCGAAGAAGAGCTTCTCCCTGATCGATACCGAATTCGGATTGCGAATATTTCGTGTTGAGGATCTCGTCACGTTTCGCCAACCATGCTTCGGCGTCTTTGCACTCGTTGAAGAAGTTGTGATATTCTGTGGCGTGTTTCAAATGCACTTCCAAACATAAAGTGAGTTGAAGTAACCATGACCAGGCAGATTGCAAGGCTTGCAAATGGGATTCGATTGTCTTGGATGCAGGGTGTGATTGCATGAGTAAAGCTTCTCCGCGATCGAGGATTGTGGCGAAATGGATTTCGCGTTTCTCGAGTTCAGACATGAGGTTCTAAAAGAGAGAAAAAATAAAAATTAGTAAAAATAATTAAAAAAAAAAATTGAAAAAAAGTAAAAGTTACTTCTCCTCCTTTTCCGAATGTTTGCTTGTAAAAGTTAAAAAAAAATTTAATTTTATAAAAAATTTTGAAATTTTCTCGCAATTAAAAAAAATATGAAACATTTATGAAACATTTAACTTAGGCTAAAAATTTTTTGGAAAAATTTTAATTTTTTTTATAAATTTTAAATTTGACTTTAAATTATTTTTTTTGTTATTTTTAATAATTTTCATAAAATATAAAAAAAAACATTAATTTAAAAAAATAATAAAATAAAATAATTAATAAAATTATTATTTTTAATTATTTATTTTTTAAAATATTAAATTAATTAAATTAACTGTAATTTTTTATATTTTAAAATTTTATTTTTTTTCATTGATGAAAAATTATTAAAAAAAAATTAATTATTTTAATTCAAACAAAATTTTATATTTTATTGATTTAAAATAATTTATTTCGAAATAAATTTTAAAAAATTTCCATAAATTTTAGGCAATTTTTAATAAAATTAATTATTTTTTTTGTATAATAAAATTTTTAATTAAAATGAAAAAAAATTATTTTTTTTCATAAAAAAATTTTAATTACAATTAATTTTTTCAATCTAAATTTAATATTTTAATAATTTTATTATTTGAAAAATTACTATTTTTATTATTAATTTTTCACATTTTGGATTTTTAATTTTTTAAAATAAATTTTTTCTTACCTCATAATAACGATGAGTTCCGGGCAAATCCAAATTCTTGTCTGCCCAATCGCGACTAATTTCGATCTGTTCTCTGTCGTTAAGCCATTGAAGCTCAGCTGTAGCGGCATTCAAAAAGTCTTGCAAGGCATCTAAATCCGTCAAACGTTTCGACGACGTCGCCAACAACTCGGCATAAACTTTCTTGAGTTGACTCAATCGCTGTTCGTACAAATGCAACTCGTCTCCGCTGAAATTAACGGCTTGTCGTTCCGCATGAATGACCTTCGGATGGAATTGATCGACAACTTTGTGTTCGCGTTGCTGACGATCCAACTCAACTTTTACGCTGGGCAAATCGCTTCCATAGTCAGCTGCAAGCAATTCCTTGAGTTTCTTGTGGCACCATTCCGTGTACTCTTCCAAGTCGCGGAAGTAGGGATTTGCACCGATTTGACGCGTTTCGACGACGGTGCGCGTTTGCTTGGTTACCGTGGTTTCGTGGACGGGATAACTTAAACCTGATAGTTTTTGTACTAAACTAGTGTGGAATGTTGTACGTAATGCGGACCAACGTTGTTGCAAGTTCTTCACTTTCTTCGACAAGTCGTTGGCTTGCGGGTAACGAGCGTCTTTCAGCACGCGACAATCTTGTTCCATGTCGTGCAGCGGGGCTTCCAAGTGACGCACTTCGGATTCGATGCTTTCGACGATGTTCTTGGCATCGACGGGATGTTGACGATCGATGCGACGCGCTTCCTCAGAAATGCGGACTTCCAATTCGCTGATACGGATGTCGGTGTGTTTGATTTCGCGCGATAACTTTTCGGCGAGACGTTGAATGTGATCCATTTTGTTGACGTCGCCCGAGAGGAGATGTTCGCGATCAGCAATTGCTTGCATGAGACGATTCCATGATTTTTCCAACGATTCGGGACGTAGATCGGGTTCAACTTCTACTTCGCCAACGGATTCGAAGAATTTCTAAAAAGAAAAAAATTTGTTAAAATCAATTTTTTAAAGTAATTTAAGCTGTTTATAATATGAAACTTAATAATATTGCCCAAAACTTAATGAAAATTGAAAAAAAAAAAATTGAAAATGATTTCAAAAATATTCTTCGAAAATTATTTCATCAATTAATTTTTTAAAATAAAAATTACAATCAAAATTAAAATAAATAAAAAAAAATTAGAAAAATATGTAATTAAATTTAAATACTGAATAAAAAATAAAATAGTTTTTTTTAAATCTTAGTTTAGTTTTTGAATTAAATTTTAATAAAATAAAATTAATTTTTATCAAAATTATTTAAATAATTTATCAATTAAATTTTTAAACTAATTTTTTTAAAGTATTTTTTTTTTTTCAATTAAATTTAATTTCCAAATTAATATAAATTTTTACATTATTTTTTTAAATATTAATTTTTTATATTAAATTTAAGTTCTGAATTAAAATACATATTTTTTTTAAATTAATTTTTTTAAAATATTATTTTAAAATTTTTTGAAATAATAATTTTATTTTTAAATTTTAATAAAATAAAATTTTTAAAATATGAACTTTTAATTTAAAAAAAAAATATTCAATGAAATTTTAAAATTTTTATAGGAGAAAATCTAAAGAAATTTTTTATTGTAATTTTAAAATATTTTAATTTGGAAAATTCAGCATTATATGCCACATTTAATTAATAATTTTTCATACATAAAAAATTAATAATTTTTCCTTATTTAATTTTTTAAAATTTTAAGTTTGAACATCGGGCACTATTATCGAGTTTCATTCAAAGCAACTTTAAGTAATTTTACCTCCAATTCCCGATAGACGCTGAACAAATGTTGCTTATCACGCTGCTTGAGAGGCACTTCTTCGGATCGGAATCGATTTAGCTCGTTTAATGTTCGTTTTAGTTCGATCAATGTCGATGGGAATGTACGCTCCTGATATAATGCGGTCTTTTCGCGGCACCAATAGAGTAAAACTTGTGCGGATTCCCGGTATTCCTTGACACGACGTTGCGAATCCATGTCGAAGAGGGGATGCATTTGCGGGGGCTCCGGAAAAACGTCGTACAACGAACTGAGATAGGTAATCATCGACTTCTCATCTGGTTCGTGTGTGTCGACATCTAAAAAGAGAGAAAAAAAAACGAGTTAACATCGATTCATGTCAATATCGGCATCCATAAATGATCATTTTTGCCATAAACGAACGCTTTCAATATCAATCAATAATAATTTTCGCATCAAAATTATACGTTTGCGACTCGTTACTGCTCGCAGCCACACAATTTGCTGTATAATTGGCATGAGTGATTGACAAGGGAGCCGCTCATGTGACCGAAATTACCTTCGGGATCCAACAATCTGGTAACTCCATACTCCTTTTCGACGGCATGGAAGACGGTTTCCAAGCGTTCGCGTGGGCGACGTGATCTAGCATCTCGCCAGTCGATGAGATCAGGTCGGTTACGGTGAACGAGAGCGCTGAACGCCAAACCGTCGCGCCATGATCCGGTAAAGTCGTTTACACGAACACCCGGATAGCGTGCTGTCGATTTGCGGGCCCATCTTAAGAGTGCTTCACGTGCTGTTAAATTGTCTTCTTGGCCAACGACAATATCCGAAATCTAAAAGAAAAAGTTAAAAATTAGAATTTTGTTTAAAATAATATTTTAAACAATGGTAACATCATTAAATCTTTAAAAAAAAGTTGAACGAACGATAAAATTTTAACTAATTAGCATTTTATTTACTTTCATTCACAAGTCTGCGCCTTTAAAACCATCTCAAATTCATTCAAAAAACTTATAAAATCTTAATTTTATTGCTCTTCTTCTGAATTTGGACTGTTTCTCGTTTCAATTTAAATATTTTTAATTAGTGTGTAAATCGATTTCATCAAAAATCAACCAAAATTTATCTTTTAACGAACCGTTTAACGCTTTTTTATTTGATTTCTTTGATTTTTTTCGACTTTCGCAACCTGCGGAGATATTTTCTATCTTTGGAACTTTTCACCGAAGACTCCTGTGGATTTCTGATGACTTCAACAAAGATTTATGTCGCTACAAAATACCCTTTTACAGATTTTTTTTCGTGAGCAAGTGCCTAAAAAGGCAGCAATTGGCGTAACATGTTGTCTAATAAATAGTAAAATACATAAATATGAACAACATGAGCAGAGCATAAACAAACATGATGTGGCATTTATTATTATATGACCATATCGAAACGATTAATGTTAATTTTTATTCTTGGGTTTTTTTGATTTTTTTGAATTAAAAATTGATTTTTGTTGAATTAAATTCTATTTTTTTTTTTTAATTTTTGTTCTTTGAATGTTTTTTTTCACAAAAATTTTAGTAAATTAGGTACCTAAATTAAAAAAATAAATAAATATTTTTTAACATAATTTTATAATTTTATTTATAATTTTTAACATAAAATTATTTTTAAAATTTTTAAAAAAATAATTTTTAATAAAATAAAACATTAAAATTAATTATTTTTTAATATATTAAAAATTAATATTTTTTTATAAAAAAAATAATTGAAAAAAATTTATTTATTGATAAAAATAAATTAAAATAAAAATGAAAAATTATTAATTTTGAAATTACATTAAAATTTATCAAAAATTTATTTACAAAAAAATAATTAAAATTATTAATTAATTATATAGAAATAATTTAAAATAAAAATAAAATAATTATTTATTTTAAAATTATTAAAATATTATTTTATTATAATTTTTTTAATCAAAAATTCAAATTTTTACTCAAACTTTTTTTAACTTCAAAACTGACCAAAGTTAATTTTTTTCGTAAATAATAGTTTAAAAAATGATCGTAACTCATGAAACTGAACATACGGTAACAACAATTGATACTTTTTCATTAATTTTTTCACATATAGGGGCACTTTAAAGAACATGTCAATGTTAATAGAATCAAGAGCCGGTTAAAATTATATGTTATGATAGTTTCCACTCCTACACGACATTTTTTTTATTCTCAATAAATTCAAGTATCAATAGTTTTTTATGACCTCTCTCGGTCATTCGACACTTGAAACTATAAATTTTTGCTGCATTCTGACTTCATTCACTTTTTTTTTTAGGAAATTGAATTCGCTTAAAAATTGTCAATGACAAAATTTCGTCAAAAAATTTTTTCGAGACAATATTTGCCAACATCTGATAAAATTTACAAAATTGTCGACAAAATGTTGTATAATCATAATTTTATTTAATGGGCGTGTGTCTAATATTTACCTAAAATCACAATTTCTTACAAGTTTTCAGCCAATTATGCTTGTACGTTGAAAGTTGACATGTTTGTTCATAAAACGTTCATAATAATAATTATTATGTGTGTCAGAAAAATATTAATTTAATGAAATTTTCGAGCTCACGAATAATAAAATAAAAAAAAAATCAATGAAATAATTAGAAACGCACTTTTTTTGGTGACTCGAAGGGTTTTGCGAAATCGATACTTCCAAAGCGATCGAAAGTGATCCTTGCCATAAATGGAAAGGATTGACACACAAAAAAAGAGCTTTTATTTATGATAAATCATTATTTATAGACATGAAGTTGATCAATCATTTTTTTTTCTTTGGAGGTAGTCTCTTCTTGTATTGACAGTTTTTTTTTTTTTTGAAGAAAATTTGTTTTTTAATGATTTTTGATGTCTGTCTGTTTAATTGTTTTTTTTTTAATTATAGAAAAATTTATTTTCCAATTATTCGTAATTTTTAAGAATAATTTTAAATTAATTATTTTTAATTTGAATTAATTTAATTAATTAATTTATTTTAAAAACTAATTTTTAAAAGTCAAAAATAAATCAAATTTAGGATTAAAAATTTTAATTATTTAAAATTCAGTTTAAATATTCAATATAAATTTAAATTAAACTACAATAAAATTTAAAACTAAAAAAATAAATTAAATAAAAAAAATTAGTTCTAAAATTAAAAAATAATTTTAATTATTTTTTTATATAAATAATTTTTTTTATTAAAATTTAATTTCAAAAATTGTTTAAAATTAATTTTAAAAAATATAATTAAAAAAGAAATATTTAAAATTTTTCATTTAATTTATTATTTAAAAAAAATAAATAAAAATAATTTTAATCTTTTTTATATAAAATTATTTTTTTTAAATGATTTAAATAAATTAAATAAAAAATAAGATAAAATAAATAAAATTAATTTTTTTTTTATAATTTTTCATTAAATTTATTTTATTTATCATCATTAATAATTAAAAATTTATTAGTTAAAATAAAAAACGCTCAAACAATTCAACCCGTCGAGTTAATTTTTTTTATTACATACGCATCTGACTTGCCATCAATCAATTTGCTAATTTGGTGGCGCTTTTTTACTCGAACAAGTTAATAAATAATAATTATTTCGTATCGTAATATGTAATTTCGAATGAAGTAATCACATTTAATGATCTTCTGAATTGACTCGAATTCAAATTTATCAAAAATAAAATTTTTTAAGGAACAGAAAATCTTCCGTCAACAAGAAAAGCAGTAAAAAGGCGGCTTAGCCATAAATTCGAATATGGTCAGAAGCCTCCTACGTTCGCATTGGACATAAATTCCGATATTTCACATAAATTGCTTTAATTTGATGGCAACCCCCGCACAAAATTTTGATCAGGTGACACAATCGTCGCGTCGTCGTCGCTTGTTGCACCAAATTCGAGCATTAATGCCATGTTCTATGGTTTTACATGAATTTTCAAGGAGATTATGTTGTTTTTCGGATTTTTATCGAAAAACAAGAAAAAAATTAAAGAAGCGTCTGTTGAGCTTTGTACTTTGAGAAATATTTTGTGAGCGCTTTGTAGGTGTCGATTACGTAATTTAGCGCTTTATTTTTAATGAATGAGTGAATTGTATGAATGAAGTATCAAGTCACCGCACGTGGGTGTGAATCTTTCATTCATACACAAAAATATTTTTACACCTTCAACGTCGTCGTCGTTTTTACGGAAGGTCATGTTTATGTTTTGTTCGCGTCAAAAAAAAAAATTTTACCTTTCCAACCAACTTTTGCCGTTTCGGGATATTCGGAAGTGCTCCCGACACATAACCCAATTCCACGGTTCTAACATCTTTCGTCAATTGCATCTGATTATCTGCCATTGCCTTTTCCTGTGCTCTACTGAGAGTCGTTACTTTGCGCACAATATGCGTTGTGACACGTCGATGCCCATCGTCGCCGCGTTGACTGCGTTTCGTCGTCTCGAAACTGCTTCCCGTGACTTCCGTGGCAGATCTCTTGTTTCTCGTGATTTCCGCGAAAGACATTCCCGGAGCGCCGTTTCCGGCGCGCACAAGCGCTTGACTAGATGATGCGTCGACAGTGTCGACAGGCGGCAAAGATCGAAAATCTCCCGAGGGAAATTGATCGTAAGGCGATGCGTAATCGGAGACAACAGCTTCGACATGTTTTTCGTGCAAAACTTGATGCTCGAACGTTACGCCTTTGTTGGGGTCGTCGACAGGCGTCGTGATGGCAGGACCTTTTGGCACGTACATTTTGAGGCTAGATTTGCGCTCTGGCACGGGAATTGGGTTTTGTGCTTTCAGGAAGACACGACCTGCGGGACGGAATTCGTTGTCTACTTTGTAGACACGTTTCTCGTGCATTGAAGTATGATGACTTTGGGATGATGACATTTTTTTAATTCAATTATTTTTTGTTACTTGTCCATTAAATATTTTTTTTGTTTGTTTTTTATCATTAGCACTTTTATTTGATTTTTTATTTATTTTTTTATTAGTTCTTTTTAGCTGCAATTTTTTAAAAATATTTTTTATAAATTTTCCAACATTTTTATATTTAATTTTTTTTTTTGTAAAAATATTTATGTTTATTAATTATTAAAATTTATTGAATCATCAAATTTTTTTTAAACTTTAATTAAATTATTTCAATTGAAAAATTTAATTAATTCTTTAATTTTATTTTTTTTTAAATTTAAAACATTGAAAAATTGTAAAACTTCAATTATTTCAGATTAAAAATATTTAAAAAAAATTTAATTAATTTAATTTAATTTTTTAAATAAATTTTTAAATTTATTTATTTTTTTTTATTTTACAACATTTAAATAGTTATTTTTTTATTTTAATAAATTTTTTAAAATAGTTTTTCAATTAAATAAATAAATAAAAAATTGAAAAATTATTTAAAAAAAAAATGATTATTTTAATTTTTTCTTATTTTCTTATTAAAAATCAAATATAATTCAAAAAAAAATTAATAATAATTAATTAAATAAATATTTTAACATTTTTTTTTATTTCAGATCAAACTGATACACTTTTCCGGAAAAAACTCACAAAAGTAAGTAAATGTTCATAAAATGCCTCGTTGACTTTTACTGCAACGAAGCATTGAAACAATGGATCAATAAATTCCAAATAATCCAAACCAAGCTAAAACTTTCCGATCTTATCTCTCAAGCAACATTTTTTTTGGCAAAAAATGTCATTCTGTCCTTGTCTCTTTCTTTTGTTCGTTCATTTCAAAATAAATTGCCCAAAAAAAAGCGAAAGATGATAAATGAGCGACATTCAAACGAAAAGGAGACGCATGGTTACTCACGTATGTCAGATAAGTTCCTCAAAATTTCAAGAAAAAAAGATAAAAATCAATTAAGAATAATTGACAAAAATGTTGTCTGGCCTTAATTATTGCTTTCATCACTCGAGTCATCATCATAAACCGAGCATTAAAACAAAGCAGCAACATTTAAATGAAGAAAATAATTGAGTTGTCTTGAAATTAGACTTTTGACAAGTCACTGTCATGTTACGAGACTAACAAGACGAGACAAGACAGGAAAAACTTTATTTTATTGCATTTTCATGCAATTTTTCTACGATGCAAGTTTTTTTTGTGTTACCGAGACATGATGATGATTACTATTATTATTATTAAAGTGAATTAAATTAAGCATTGAGCTCGTCATTCACTCACTGGAACGTGATATTTTTCATAAAAACATGAAAAAAAATCACTTAAAAATTTTTTTTAAAGAGCATAATTTCTGTCAACCCTCACAATTTTGCACGGATCAATTAATTGGGCGGAACATTCACTTTTATCAATAAATTTAATTATTAATCTCATGATTTCACACTTAACGTAACGCATAATAATTGATCGAACCCATATGGTAAAGTTCGTTTAAGAATTTCATCAGAGATAAAAGTTAAGCGCGTCGGCGGGTGGTCGATCTTTTCTCTTTGAATCGCTAAAAAAAAATAAAATTGCAAAAAAATAAAATTCTGAATCTGACGCGACGCAACCTTGACACAATTTACGGGTGTCACGACTTTATGCTGCGAAATAATAATTATTATTGACCATATTTATTTTTTTTCTGTCGCTTTTTTGCATCAAATACATCCAGAGAGGATGCCATAAAAGGAAAAGAACTGATTTCCCTTGCTTGGTCGTTCTCATGTTAATAAATCCATTTAAAATATTTAAAATAAAATTTAAAAAATCGAAACAATAGACATGAATTTATGTGCATTGTATGAAAATTTAAAACTTAAGGTCAATAAACAGATTTTAATCTTACGAACAATTAAAAATATTGCAATTCAGCAAAAAGATGAGCTTTTTTGTCATTTCATTGCTTTTTTTTATTTTTTTATTATTTTAATTTTTTTTTTATTTTTTTTTAAATGATGATGATGACAAAGGTGCTTCTTCAGACAATAATAGGGATCGAATCGATTATTTTTTGGCATTTTTTTTATTGCCAAGCTCTTCGCGTGCATACTAATTATCGAAAACAAAACGCAAAAACATGACCAACACCTGATCCAAGGTCCGGCGATGTCAAACGTAGTCTGGCGCTTTGTCACAGAAACTCATGGAAGCATGAAATTCGTTGTTTACTCGTCGTTTGTTGTGTCATCGAAATTATTTACGGTACATTTTTAACGAGATATTGAATTTTTACTTTTTTTTTTGCCGTAAATTCGTTATGTAATGAATTTTTGTTTACATTTTTTTTATCGTATTTTATTTACATATTCAACAAAAAAATTGTAAATTTTTTTAAATAGAAATTCTGCGGGTTATTGCACTTTTAATTGTAACCATCTAACCTTCGTTGTAACTTTTTTTACAAGAAATTAAACGGAAAAAGTTCTTTTTTTGTAAAAATGTAAATTTTTTTGCTTGTGATAAAAATATTAAATAATAAATTTTATTTGTTTAAAAAAGAAGGAGAGGAAAGTCGCGTCATTTTTTGAGTTTATTAGAGAGACGTTCGAGTATTAAACAAACAACACACCTTTAAATGTTGTGTTTTTACGGAAGTGCCCGCCAAAAATGGACTTGGATGCTTTTAAAAGCTTATCAAGCGTTAAAATTGCCCAAAATTTTTTAATAATTTATTGGGTGAGATGTGAGTTTTTAGACGATTTCGGATGAAAAATATCGAATTTCACACAAATTAGAGTTGGAATTGACAAATCAATCGTCTCGAGTTACATCAATTAACGTTTTATTTCTTAAATCGGAGATTGTTATCTTGTGATTTATTAAATATGGAAGAGGTATGTAATTTACGGAGGGTACTGATCGATATACTGACACGGAATTTTTAAAGATTTTTATAGAAATTAATTTTGGTAATTAAAAATATGACAATTTTTTTCAAAGAAATTGAATTTTCAAATTTTTTTTGGAATAAAATAAATTATTTTTGCTCAAAAATTACATAAAATAATTTTTTAATTGAGTGAATATTGAAAAAATTTGACAGTTGTCATATTTTTGACAAGAAAATTTTGACAGCTGTCAAAATTTTTCATGTGATTCTTTAATGAGATCTCAATTTTCACTCAAAAAATATGTATTACATTTTATTTGCACAAAATAAAATTTGAAATGAGTAAAAAATTAAATTTAAAAAAAAAAATTAGGACAGCTGTCAAAATTTTTCATGCCAAATGTGTGACAGCTGTCATTTTTTTCATTAAATTTCAATTTTCACTAAATTTAAATTTAATTTTAACGTTTTTTCGAATAAAAAAAAAATAAATTTTAATCAAAAACTGTAAAAAATAAAGTTTAAATTGAGAAAAAACTGAAATTTTATGAAAAATAATGACATCTGTCAAAATATTATTTTTATTATAATTTTATTATAATTTTTTATTATAATTATTTTTAAATATTTTTTTTTTTTTGTAAAAAATTCAATTTTCACTCAATTTTAATTAATATTTGTATCATTTTTAATTCAAAATCTTAATTTTTTTAAAACATTCAAAATAATTTTATCTAAAACTTCAACAAAAATATAACCAACTGTCACATCTTTTAACTATCAAAATTAATTCTTTACACTTTAATTCTTTTTTATCAAATAAATTTATGTAAATCTTCTTTTTTTTTGCTACAACACTTGTAAAAAAATATTTCATTGTTAATTCTTTTCTTTTCCAATTCTTTTATTTTTTTTAATTCTTTTTTACTTTGTCTCACAGGTGGTCTTTATCACGTAACACCAAATCGCCTTGAACCTACGCAACATTTTAGTCTAACGTTTCACCCTTTTTTATTATATTTTTATGCGTGTGTGCAATTTTTGCTTCAATTTTTTTTTTGCTTAAACTGTTTCTTGGTTACCCCCGAATTTGAATAATAAACAACTTTTTTGCTTGTAAATTTGTTCTGAAATGCGATTTCAATGTAAATCCAAACATTGAACATTTTTTGTATTGAAATTTTGTTTCTGTCAAAAGAAAAAAAATGTATCGCGCATCAGAACTATTTCCGGAATCACTCATACATCACAAAAATCCAGACAGCAGCGTACATTCAGTGTATCAGTTTGTCATAAAATAATAAATAAAAAAAAATGTAAAATAATATCGGTAAATGTTTGGTTGAATGCAGATAAACGACATTCATAGGTGAGGGCAAATAACATCCTGTCTTTTTTTTAATTTTTTAAAGGGTCACCTGTGCGATTTGATATGTATTTAACCAATATTGACCGATTTTATTTTATATTTTTTTTATTTTTTTAAATCACTTTTGAACAATTAAAAAAATTATAATAATAGCACTTGCTTCACTTGTAGTAAATATAATTATTTATTTATTAATAATATGTTGATAAGGTAATGTTGATTGTTGGTTGGTAGAATAATAATAATCCAGTTAGTTGTAGATTGTAGATGCAAATCAAGCGTTCGTTGGATATTGATACATTCACTATTTATATTTTTTTCATAGAAAATATATATTGAAATATTGAATTTCTTTCGGTTTTTTATTCTTGAAGCACTTTTTTTTATATTTTTTTAATGATTTTATTCTCGATGCAGTTTTAAGATTTCAATTAAAACTGTGAAAATTTTTCTCTATTTTTTTTTGTATTTTTTTATTTTTAAAATAATCCGTAACACCGCCAGGAAAGTTCGGATTTTTGAAAAATAATAAAATTTACAGCCGTTTTTTGATTGAGCGTACAATTCTTTTAAATAATTTAAAGTTCGAAATGATAAAATAAATAAAAATAAATATGCAGGGAGGAAAACATTTATTTCGTTATTAATTGACCGACAACTACGAAACGACTAAATCATGAGCGCAAACAATACAAATAGCTGTGCCTTGACGCGAGTCACTCAGTTTTCCAACCCGCACTCGATTCGTTGCTCGTTTCGTGTGTGTAGGCTACGTGAGACACCTAAATATGTGCGGTGTCGTCATTCATTCATTAAAGTATCACTTTTTTACTATAAATTGAGTTTTTAGTCTTGTCTCGTACTGAAAAAAAAACTAGACAATGCCAAAAGTTACGCTTAATGCACACTGCGCTCGATGTAAACCGCTGAGTGATGTAAACCGTGACAACCTCAACATTGTTTGGCTTGGAACAGATGTTTTTCGAACAGGTTGAGTGGTGTGTTTTGAGTGTGGGAGATTCTAAGAGCAGCACGCAGAAAGCTAGAGCAAAAAAATCTAAACAAGCCAAATTTTTATTGTAAAATATTTTAATGTATTCACGTGTGTGGGTGAGATCGCAACCATTATTGCTCTATCAAAAATGTTTGATGACCAAATTTGAAACAAAAATATTATAAATATATCTTGCTCTTTTTATTAGTTAATGTTTTGAGGTAGATTTTTGTGTTTAATAAGTAATTTTTCGTGTTCAAACTGGAACAATAAAGTTGTTGGATGGATAACGGGAGTATTTTTATTTGATTAGCGGTTGATTTTGCAGAAAAAAATTTTCACTTAAATTTTTAAAAAAATATTTTTATCAAAAATTCATTTATTAATGGAAAAAATAATTTTTTTCTAAAGTATTTTAAATAAAAATATATGAAAAAAATAGTTTTAAAGATTTAAGATAAAATTAGGTATAATATTTAAAAATTTTACACGCAAATAAATCTGTCAATTCAATCAAGTTGATAAAAATTTTGAAAATCTTTTTTTTTAAATATTGAAATATTAATTTTTAATTAACTTAATTGATTAATTTTTAAAAAATAAAATAATAAATAAATGAAATAAATTATAAAATAATATATAATTAAATAATAGTAAAATAAAAATTAATGAAATATTGGCTAAAAATTAATTATTCATTAAATTTATTTTATTATTTTATTTGAGAATTTTTATTCTATTATTTTTTTTTAACTATTTTTTATTTAAAAAAATTAATATATTTTAGAATATTTATTATTTTTTTTTCTTAATAAAAAAAGTCAACAGATTTGAATCAAAATTTCAAAATTATTTAACTTGATCAATGAAAATACCTCATAAAAAAATTTATAAAAATTTTTTAAATAAAAAAAATTAATAAAATTTTTAATTAAATTAAATTAAATAATAAATAGGTAAAATAAACAAATATTTTTTAAAAGTTTCAATATAAAACTGAAAAGCTGAAAGTCAGAATTAATTTTTATTTATTGTGAATTTATTTAAACGAAAATTATTATTTTCCATTAAAATTTGATTCATTAAAAAAAAATTAAAATAAATAAAACTTAAATTTATTGAATTTTATTTAAAAATTTATAACATTAATTTTTATATTTTAATTTTAACCGAAAATAAACTTAAATTTCAAGGAAATAAATATTTTTTTTAATGTTGACTCGTAAACAAAAATTCTTTAATTTACATTTTAATAATTTTTAGGGCATCCATTGCTCCATATCTGTCAAAAAATGTAACAGAAGGTCACTTCAACACTTTATAAATTAGATAAAAATTGTTATTGACACCTTTAGATCCCCAAAAATCTCATATCTTTTAAAATCTCGTAATTCTTAAGCCCACGAAGATATGCGAACGCGATCAAAACAAGCAATCCATCTTCTGAGGGTGTTTCTAAGCCATCAATATGATAAATAATACGCTAATCCCATAAACAACTGAAATTATTGCAACTCTATTGAACGCCTGTTGACACATTTTTTGTTTTTTGTTTTTCAGATGACGTTATGTTTTTATCTCGATAAGTTCTCGAGCATGAGAAACGACAATGAAAAGGGAACTTTTTTATATTTTGAGTCAATGTCAATGACTTGATCTTACCATCTTTGGCATGGACATGAATTTTATGCTGATTTTCGAATGTTTTTCGATTTCTCCTCGCGTCTCACGTAGGAACACGGAAACATTCGTTGTTGAATAAGGGATGAGGGGGCGCACAGGTAACTCGCGACACTCATTTTTAGTTCGAAGCGATAAAAATAAGTTGGAGTCACGGTTCGATAAATAACCGACATATGCAGTTTAACGTACAATGACCATGCACGAGTGTTTTTGTGTGAGAAATAAAGGTCAAAACTGCTTGACAATTAATCCGGACTTCCCATGGAAGCGAATCAAAAATGCAAGAAGCCGATGAAGTCATTCAATTTTCGCATATGGCGCTCGTCGAGACAGACAAATTTATTGTTCGACATCTTCATCCATAAAACGACGGCGCTGAGTGAAACAAGAGCGATGACATAGCGTGAATAAAACGCTAATGACTTAAATATGTTACATGCGCGCGCGCTACATTCAATAAGTGACCTAATTGGGCATGCATTAACGACGTTGTGTGGGTGCGTGGGTGGCATTTGCAATTATTTCAGTAATTGTACGGAACAAATCTCGACATGCAATTGCTTTGATATCTCACTTAAATTAGTTTTTAATGGCGAACCGAACACCAAAAGGGTCAATTTTGTGAAATTTATGACGAGTCAAGTCAGTAATTTCACTTTTTCTAATCAATTATTGTTTTTATTTTATGAAAGATTGACTGAAAGTATCAAATATCGACTTTCGTCCCACACAAGTTGCCCACTTTTGGCACATTTTACACACAAATTGCTGTAATTTACATTTACACGGCTCTTTAGTGAATTAATTTAATTATTTTAGTAGAAATCATCATAATAAAATTTTACTTGAGCAAAAAGCGGGAAAGTTGAATGAACGGGTTTCTTTTCATGTCGAGCGTTGAAATCTTTTGTCTATTGGAGTGAAAAAAGTGATGCACATGCGTTAAAGTATGAGGAACAAAGATCGTCAATCAGGAAATTATGTCATAAATATTACTTTGTTGCATTGCAATTGGCGTAAAAAGAATTCAGGGGCGTATCGTTTAAAAAATTTCAAAAGAAAATTTTTAAAATTCGAAAAAAAAATACAAAACTTTTTTAAAATTTTTTTTTTCAAAATAAATAAAAAAATTTTTCAAATGCGAAAGTTAATTTTTTAAAAGTTTTAAATAATTTTTCATAAATAAATTTAAATTTAATTTTTTTAATAATTATAAAAAAGTTTAACAAAAAACGACTTAAAATATTTTAAAATTGCTCAAAAACAATTTTTTCAATAAATTTTAAGAAAAAATAAAAATTTTTCCCTCATCAAATTTTACAAACCATTTTTTTTATTATTTTTCAGATATTGCAACTTCAGTAAATCACAATTTCGCAACGTCACTGCCTCCATGAAGCTCTCATTGCATATATTTGCATTACCTACTGAACCATGCATCGTTACAATATTCTTTTGTTTGCTTAATATTTATAACGGAATGTCTCTCTGGCACCATATGCGAGCAAAAAAAGTGCAATTCATACAAAATTGAACAAAAGCATCACCATAAAGTCTTGATGATGATGAGTCTTTGACACACTTTTCAACCGGATTCATGACGAATTGTTTAAACAAGTGTCTTTTTTGTGCTAATTTCCTCAGAATTAAGATTTCTTCAATGAAAAGCACTTGTTATAACTCAATTACTCTCATCGATTAACATTTTAATATTTATTATAGGATACACTTTGCACTTAATTAATCAATTCAAATCGAATAAATGGCAATACAGAGTCAATTAACACACCTCGTTAATGCGAAATTCTCAAAAGTTACGAGATTTTCGTGTTAGACTTCCATAAAAATTGCGAAAAAAAAATTGAATGCAACAAATTTTTCACAATCAAAGACAGCCGACATGTTCCTTTCAATTTATACTGAAATGGAATGTGTGTTAAATGTCGGCAGAGATTATGGATTGTCTCTACAACATGTTACGTTTAGTCCCCTGAACGATTATTTTTAACATAAGACACGACGATAAATATCTCGGAGCTATTAGGTTGGAACAAGTCTCCAAAAAATTCATTTTTACGCCTTTTTTCGTTCGAAATTTATTCCATCCCTAATCGCAATTCAAATTTTTCGATTCAAATCCAACTGATATTTGATTTGATTAATTATTTAAACATTTCGATTCGATAAATTCATAAATTTTATGAGCCGAATCGGACAAATTATTGCCTTGTTAGCGATTTTTTGTCGAATTGCTGTCTGTTCACTTGTAAAACTACAGTGAAAACATCTTATTACACCTTTTGACCTTTGGTCCTCCTCTAAAATTTAATAAAATATTGTTGCAGACATCATCGCGGCGCATCATATCGCATCAACGACTCCGCGGAACGTGATCAAAATGATGAACGTGCCAAAAAAAATTACTTTTTTTTCATCATTTTTTTGATCGTGAGGCAAAAAAATGAGCAGCAAGTTGTGATGATTGTTCCATTCCTTTGTGTTCAACATAATTAGCTTCAAATTAACTAATAAAGGTGTCAGTTTATGATTTTTTTTCTCAAAAAGCCATTTTGTTACATATTTGAATTGCAACCACACAAATCGTTAGCGAGGCGTTCAAGTAGGCAAAATGTCGCGTGAAATGACATCAATATTTGTGTGCGAGTTCCAAGTTTAAGGTTTTTTTTTTGTATTTTGTAAGATTGACACATGAGCTCATTTTTCAGCTACTAAATGTCTTCATTACAATAGCTTAGTCTCGTAAATTTTTAGTTAATCCTTAATAATCGTAAAATTTTGTGGTTTTATCAACGAAAAAATGCTACCATTTTTTTTATGAAAAATTTAAAAATATTAAAAGGCAAAAGCGTATTTTGGCTAAAATTTAAAATCCATGAAAAAATTTGTAACGCTTTAACTTTTATTTTGTTTAAGAAATTCCTGTGAGAATTTTTGAAAATTATTAAAATAAGTTTTTAGAAAGTTTTTATATAAAAAAAATCCAAAAGTTCAATATTGAATTTTTAATATTTTTTTTTATTTAATTTTTTTAAAAATGTCTTATTAAATATAATTTCTTTTTTATAATTTTTTAAAAAAATGCTTAAATTAAATAAATAAATAAAATTAAATAAATAATAATTTAATTTCAATAAATTAATTTAAATAGATTAAATGAAAAATAAAAAATAATAAATTAAATTAAAAAATAAATTTAATTTAATTTATTTAAACTCCAATTAAATTAAATAATTATTTTTTTAATAATTTTATAATAAATATTTTAAATATTGAATTAAGTTTTTAAACACTTAATCAATTATTTTTAACAAAAATTCAATTTAAATCAATTTTTCTTCAAAATTATCAAATTTATTTAAATTTTTTAATTTAATTTCTCATTTCTATACTCTTCCATGATACATTTAAAAAAATGAGGAGTACCAAAATGAGAAATTAATCGACTTAAAACAAATTTTCATCAAAATGTCTCTCCAAAATGCTATAAAAGAAATTTTTGTCTATTTTAAGCAACAACTGTAACTTTTCGAGACACCATATGATATCAGTAACTAATAAAATTAGATCATCATCAATATGTGCCGAGGTGTTAATTTATCGTTTCTCGCTCCAAATCCAAATGACATCATTCATCATCGTTTTTGGGCAAAACAAGAAGCACCTTGCACTATATCATTATACTTGTTTGTTTATTTATTTATTTTTTTTGTCATTTAATGAAGTTTCTAGATCAAAGATATCCAAAAATTTATTCTCATCACGTTTGGACCTTTTAAATAAAAAATAATCAAAGACAGATCAATGAAAAGCATAAATCACTCGACAATTGACTAAATAATACTTGAAACAAAAAAAAAGTTTACGTGATCATGTTGTAATTTGAATTTCATCGAATTTCAGCGAATATGATACAAACATAAAAAAACTGTCATAAAATTTTGACATCTAATCAAAATAAAAATTTACCGCCTTTTAATTAATATTCACGTTTGAACTTTCCGTTTTTTTTTTGACCATAAATGACAAATTAACAACAAATTAAGATAAAAGATAAGCGACCTTTAACATTTTTTGACGGTTTTTGCATAAACACCCCATTTTTTGCATTTAATTGCCAAGTAGTGCTCTCAAATTAGCTTCACAAGACGTCAAAAGTATCACTTTGAATCATTAATCATTTTTATTAGGTGGTTGAAATGGTTTTTTTACTGCCAATCATTGAGACATAAAAAATTGCATTTTTCTAAAGAAACCAACAAAAAAAAATGTTTAGAAAAATAAACAATTAAAAGTTTAATAGACGTTAATAATAATAAATTGTGATACAAAATAATAATAATCGTAAATTTAGACTAGCTACTTGTTTGTTTGTTCATTCACAGAGTTTCAGAGAGAAGTTGACATAAGGTAAGGAATTTTATTATTATTATTTGTTTATTATTATTTTTTATTTTTTTGAATATCAATTCGCGTCGCGAGAGAATGACACAATCATCAGGGACAATTTTAATAATAATAAATATGTAATAATATGCAACGTCACCTGAATGCGAGGCGACTAATAAACATAAAGCACACGCACGCATGAGCAACTGTGACAAAATTAAAAGCAAGTGTAGGCGGAGAGTCATGTTGGGACTTCTCAAGGAAATGTTACATGAGAATTAAGGTAATCTGTTACAAAAGTTTATGTTTTATTGCCGACATTAATCATTTTTGTATTCTAATACTTTCATTTCCTTAGTTTTTTTAAAAGCAGGTAGGTCCATAATATATTGTTATATATAAATTTATTTATATTTTTTTATTATTTATTTTATTTAATACCTAATAAATTATAAAAAAATATATTTTTATAATTTATAATAATTTTTGTAATAAAATATAAATAATTATTTTATTATATTTTTTAAAAAATTAAATAATTAATTAAATATTTATTTTAAAAATATTTATTTAAAGTAATTTTTTAATAAATAATTAATATTTTATACCAAAAATTATTATAAAATATTAAAAATAAAAAAAAATACTTATTTTATACTTTTACATACTTTATATTTTAATTAAAATATAATATATAAAAATTATTTTTAAAATTGTAATAAATAATAAAAAAATATTATTTTAATATTTTATAATTAAAAATGTTGTAAAATATTAAAAATTAAATTTCTTTATTATTTATTTAAAAAATAAATAAAAAAATATTTTTTATCAATATTTATTTAGAATGAATAAATAATTTATTATTTTAATATTAATTTAATAAATATTTTTAATTAATAAGAAAAAATAAAAATATTTTAAAATTAAATAATTTTTTTTAAAATAAGTTTTATAATAAAATCGAATAAAATATAAATCATTATTTTGTTTTTCATGAATAAAAAAAATATTTTTTTTATATTTTCTTTTTTTTTCATAAAAAAAACTTATTTAAAAAATATTAAATAATCATTTCATAAGATAAAACTAACAAATTAATTTACAAAATAATCATTTTTCATCAACATTCGCTAAATATATAATTAAAATAATTATATTTCTGTAATTACATATTAATAAATTACAAATGTAATTTTAGGGGCGTGCTAAAATTAGATGACAACCAACATACACATTTTAATAAATAAACATATATGTTTAATTAAAATAAAAAAAAATCAACTTATACATTACATTAAAGTACAAAAATTATATTTAAAATAATCTCATGAAACAAGATTCCGATTCGATAATAATTTTAATGTTTATTGACTTCTTGTTTGAATTTGTTTGCTTGTTAAAACTTTTATTGAACTGCTATAAAATCACAGCTAAATGTAAAATTAAATAAATAATCAACACGATATGAACAAAATTTTTATAATTATTACTAATAAGTAGTAATTCGATTAAATCAGCACTCGCGTCTTGTCTCGTAATTTATTTAAAATATTGTAATTAGCAAACTTTCATTTATTTTAAAATTATAATAAATTATAAAATGGCAAAATATTTAAATAATTGTAAAGTAAGATCATCATCATCAAAAATAAAAAAAAAAAATTAAAAAAGAAGAAAAAACAAAACAAGTCCATAAAAGTAAGACAGATTACATCAGAATTTCTGAGATAATTTTGCGTTGGATGCGATATTTTTTATTACTTTGTGTAGTTTGTTTTAAGTAACATATCTGTTTATTTGTTTATCGATCGATCGATATGTGATGTGTCTAAAAAAAGGTCAAGATTTTAATCAATCTACCTGACAACAGCTGAAATTTGTACAAAATAATTGAAAACATATCGATTCAATTATTATTTATTGAATTATTCAATTATTTATTTGTTTGTTATTTGAAACGCTGTTGATGAATTTTAATAAAAAAAAATTTTTGAAAAAAAATTGATGAATGAACAAGTTAAGTGGGTACTTCATACAAGTGCATCAAAAAATTGCTTAAATAATTTTTTATGTTTTTTTTTTCTCGTTTTAGACTTCATACGAGGTACTTAGTAAGGTAATTATAGTTTGATTAATATTTATTTATTTAATTTTTTTTGCAGATTATTTCAATGGAGACAAAAAAAAAATGTTGAACGGCGATCAAATTAGCTCAAGATGGTTATCTCTCGAAGTGTCATTACCGATTGACGTCTTGTCACGTACGAATTTTTCGTTTATTTTGATAATTTAAAGTGAATTTTATTATTTTTTCAAAAATATATGCGAACATGCAACATATTTCAGTGTCGTCGTGAACGAACGTCGTCTCGTAGGAAGCGGTTTAACTTGAAAACGGATTTTTTTGATAAAATCGGTGCATTTGGTTTATATTTTTATGAATTTCCATAAAATATTTATTAATAAAATTAATTTTTGATTGATTTATGGCTTAAAGCTGCCTCTGGTTGGTTTTGCATTACATTTCATTCGATACGGTTGCGAATGGTACCCATAAACGGCGCAAGATAAGATCATTTTTTGTTGTCCTATAATGTTTCTTTCGTACAACATGCGAAAATAATACGAAATTGAATTGAAATTTTATCGATTTTTAAGTTTAATACGAAAAACGGCGGATGTGAATGACTCATAACCACTCCTGTAAAATTATTTTCTGCGTTTTTGTGGTTTTTTATAGATTTAATGATGCACCGAACGATTTTTTGTATGAAAAAAAGACTTACCTGGAAGTGCAGGATAATGGTCCAAATGAGACCAAGTGTTAATTTTGGATTACCATCGACGATGTCCTCCGCACGTATATTGACTAGCTTGATTTTCTTGTAACGGAGAAAATCTAATGCCATTTGAGCATTTTGTAACATGTGAAAACGCATTTTTCCTTTTTCTCTTGGCTAAAAAAAAATTAAATTAATTTTTATTTAAAAAAAAATCAAATTAATTAAAAAAAATACTTACAAGATGCTCGCCAGATAATACTTCCAAAAGAGAAAGAAGATTGTGTCCATCACGTAAATCTTCAAACAGATCATCTACACGCCTCGATGCCTATTAATTGAAATAAAAAAGAAATAAAGATTAGGAAGATTCCAATAAAAATTGAGCAATTTCACACTTCTTCTAGTTCAACAATAAAAAAATTAAAAAATGTAGAAAAAAATCAAAATAATTGGAAGAAACATGCAATCTCCAATTAAAATCATATCAACGCCAATAAAAATGATAAAAATAATCATTAGTTCGATAAAAAATTTGAACACAAAATAAACACAAATGATAAAAATAACACAACACTCATCAATCGTATCGACAAGAAAAGTTTTGAACTTACGACTGGAGGACAACACGGACTTCCATTCGTCACAATACAAATATGTAAGACTGTGTATGTCTGGAAAATTTGTTACGAAACAAGAAAATATTATTTACTGTTGCGAATTTGATTTTTTTTAAAAGTTTATTTAATTTTTTTTGTCGGATTTTTCGTTTTAAATTTAATTTTTAAGTATTTTAAATAATTTTAATATTCAATTTTTAATATTTTTAATTCAAATAATTCAAATACATTTTAAATTTATTTTGAAATTGCTTTAATTTTTTTATTTTAATTATTTTATTATTTTAAATATTATTAAGTTAAAATTTAAAATTTTGAAATAGAAAAATAAAATAAAAATTTATTAAAATTTAATTTTAATTTATTTAAAAAAATATTAATTAATTAAATTAATTTTTTTAATAAAAAATGTTTTTATCGAAATATTTTGTTTATTAAATTATAATTAAATTTTAATTTTTTTAATTAAATAATTATTTTTTTATTCAAATAATTTTTTTTATCAAAATAATTTTTCTTATATAATTTAAATTAAATTTTATTTTATTTAATAATTAATCAATAATAATTATTTTTATTTTATTTAATAAATTATTTTTTATTAAAATTCATATTTTTATTAAATTATTTTTTTTCTAAAAAATTTTTTCATTTATTTTTTTATTAAGAAAATATTTTGAATACTCAAAAAATTATTTTTTTGAAAAATTAAAAAAAAATCTGCCAAAATCTTAAAAAAATCGACAAATCAATCGCATCCACGGGCAACTTCCTGTTACATTACCCAAAAAATACGCTTGATTCACCTTCAAAAAGTTCGAAAAAACGATTAAACACCTTATTTTATTGCAAAGGTGTCATACAAAAAAATTTTTGGACACAAAAAAAATTATTATTATGTCACATGTCTGACATGTTATTATTAAATATTTCTTAGAAAACATGAAAAAAAAATACGCGCACGAAATTTTCATATAAAAAAATAATTTCATATTTAATAACACAAACGCATTTTTTTATGAATCTAAGTTTTTGTCTTTTTTATGAAATGAAATGAAATAAAAAAAAATCATACCTTGACATATTTCCAATGCTTTATTATTCGATGTTGTTAGTACAAAGTGATTCAGTTTTTTATTGTTATTTATTTTTTTTTCGAGCATATGATATGTGTTTGCAATTTGTATCAAGTGTGTGGGTGGGTTAGCATGAAAAAATTGAAAGGTGAATTTCATTATTAATATTTTTTTTAATTTATCAATTTTGCTCATTCATTAAAAAATAAAAAAAATAAAAAAAAGTAGTAAAAGCAAAGAAATTCGTGAAATTCAAAACAAAACAAAATAAAAACATGAAAACGAAAGCATTTTGTCACGACACACGTTTAAATGAATACTTAAATTGTTACAAAGATGCAAAAAAAAAAAATAATATTGAACACATGCGAAATTATAAGATAATGTTTAATGTTATTTCTATTTATTTTTATTTGAAAAAGGTTAAAAAGGCGCACTTTTGTGCATTTATTTATTAAATTAATGTCATTAAAAGCATAGAAAATGTTCAAAAAACGAGTTATGCATTGAATTTTTAATTAGATTAAAAGTAAAATGTGTGGTCTTTTAATAAAATTTACATTTTTTTATGATTTATGATAATTTTCTTCCTTTAATTCAGCAAAAATTCAATACGTGCTTAATTAATTCAAAGCAAAAATTAAAAATTATGCAATTTTTTGTAACCAGAAAAATGTCAAGAAATGTTTCGTTGCACAAAACAATGAACAATATGGTTCAGTGGGTCAGTAAATTCATGCATTTTCGGGATTATTGCCTACTTGATCGCCCTTTGTGACAATAAAACTTCATATATGGGCGAGATATTGACAGAAACTGAGGAAATTGTATCCCACGAAGTTGTCCGTCAAGCCATAGATTACAAAGTCTAGACATTTTTTGATGTTTTAATCATTTTTTTGCTATTTCATAACATTTTTTCCGATAAAAAAATTACTAGACAATTTTTTTCGCTTATAATTTTATTATTTTTGCATATTTACAAGACACTTATTGTGCAATAATTTCACACTGACGCCAGACATGAGCGCAAATTATTTTATTAGTCATATGTTTGTTCAATTGCAAGTCGGTAATGCATTAAAATGGGACAAGTTTCACTCACAATTTTTTTTTCTTGATGAGAGAAAATGAGTTCGCTGAGAAAATGAGAGACAAAGTAGCAAATTTGCACATCCGCGTTAAAAAATGAGCAGCGAAACTGACATTTGGAGATATTATTTGTGACAGTCGGTGTCTCGCGGATCATTTACTCGCATTATTTTTGCCGGTAATTATCTCTGTGGTTGGAAAAAAGATGATTTTTGTCTCGAAAGAAGGCAAAATTTTTCAGATGAGATGTGAAATGAAAAGATTTTTGAGTTGTCGAGTGATTGAGCGGTAGCAACACTCGTAGAAAAAAATTCCTGAGTCGTCGTGAATGTCAATGCAATTTATTGCAATAGAAACCACAACGATCGATTTATTAGATTTATAACCGCAAAGCGATGAAAACGATGCTTTCTAAAAGTTCTGAGAGATTAGATGCCGGCTGTGAGATGATGGTTGACAAATTATTTGACACTATCGATTTTTTTTTTAATTTTTTGTTAAAGTTCTAAGATTTTTATGCGGGTATTATTATTATTATTATTTTTTTTTTTTTTTTTTGATAAATTGTTTTAAAAAAATATATATATTTTTTACCAAATTTTAATCGATTAAAAAAAATTAATTTAAAAAATAATTTAAATAAATTAATTTAATTTAAAACAAATAAATTAATTAAAGTTAAATTAATTTAATTTTTTTTTTCAATTTAATTTTAAATTTTAATTTTAATTTTAAAATTTATTTTTTAAATATTTTTTTTTTATAGTATATTATAATATCTTTTTAATTTTTGTAAATATAATTTTTTTAATATTTTAAATTATTTTTTAATAAATTTAAAAAAATATTTTTTTAATATTTAATTTTTTTAAAATTTCAAATTAATTTTTTTAACGGTAATATTTTAATATTTAAAATAATTTTAAATTAATTTTTTTTAATATTTGAAATTTTAGTTTTTTAAATTATAATTTTTTTAAAAAGGTATTTTAATTTTTTTTTATTAAAATTAAAGATACAAAAATTAAAAAATATTGTGTAGTAAAAATGGTAATTTTTTACCAATTTTTTTATAATTTTAATTATTTTTAATTACAATTGATTATAATTTTTGATAATTTTTCCCCAAAAGTTAAAAAAAAAAATATTTTAAAAAAATTTTAATATTAATCTGGTAATAAATAATCGATTACAATCGGTAAAAAAAATTAAATTTTTAATACAAACTGCGACACCTTTTAAACTAAAAAAAATTACCTAACACGCCAGATTATCGTTCTCTGCGGTTTTAAACAAGCTTAGATCGATTATTTCATTTATTCCGCACACGAAAAAAGAAAGAAGATTATCATCGCATTACGTGGTCGATTCTATTCAAAATCGATATTGTGATTCGTTCTAACGGTAAATAATTTCCGCGACTTTTCCGTAACAAAATAAATACGAGGAACAGCTGCACTCGCGTAACTAACATGATCAAGAAGAAATTTTAATGATAATAAAAATTTATTCTTTATTTAAATAAATATTTTCTTACCGAGAATTGCATCGAATCATCAATTCTTAAAGTTCATTTTTAATTAATATTCATTACTAATTTTAACGAAAAAAAAATCTAAATGGAACATTTATCAGTTAAAAAAATATATGACCATAAAAATAATGTTTATACAGACAATTAAACGACAAATTTATTGATTTTTTTGGTTATTTTTTTTTAATTTAATTAACAGTTGACCCATTATTATTTGTTTCTCTCGGCGATCGATTTTTTTTTTGTATTGTCGAGTATTTTGTTGTATAATATTTAAGTCTCTCGTACGATGACACTATTTTCTTTTGAAGTTTTTATTTTTAGATCATGCCGCCGGTTGTGCGCCGCACATTGTACATCAATAATAATAATAAAGAAATGACGTAAATTTTTGTCCCAAATAATTTTTTTTTGTAAATTTTTTTTTTTTTTGCAGGAAAAGTGAAAATATTTGAAATTCTTCAGTATTTCCTCAAAAAAAAAAAAAAAATTAAATTAATTTTTTTTTTCGCGAATCATCTTCATTTTTATTTTTATTAAAAAAATACTTTTTGATTAAAAATTTTTTTTTGCAAAATTAAGACATTTTCCTTAATTGAATGAATTTTTACAAATCATTCCGCGAAATTCTGAGAACAGTGACTATTACTGTGACGAATCAATTTTTTGTAAAAAATTTGCATGCCAAACATTTTTTTGTCCATTATTGAGAAAGGTTATGATGAATTCCGAAATATTTCTCAACATTGAACAAACAACAAGTCAAAGTCACATTTTTCGAACAATTCGCTGATTATTTATGACTTTTGCCGTAAAAGGACCGGATATTTAAGCCAAATTCATTGCAGACACGAAAAATTTATCATTATTATTAGGAGAGCTTAAAAAAATTTTTTATGTCGAGTGCGGATAAGTCACGCGCTCGTTATTGATATCTAATAAAATTTAATAAAAACAAACCAACTAACCAGAAAAGCCGGTTGTAATCAAATAATTAATTAATTAAAATTCATCTGTGACACACATGTGTCGTCGTTAAACTCAAAGTTAGAATGAAGAAGTTTCACTTTCGGCAGTAGAAGCGAAAAAAAAGCAGAGCATTAACCATTTTTGTTCTAAATATGGAAGTTGTGACCATAAATTTACGGTTTTTTGTCTGCAAAAATGTCCCAAATTTGGTTCGACAAGCGCAACTCATCCTCCTGCCGCACAAAATTCCCCTAAAATATCGAAAAAACTTTTATTTTTTATGTTCCAGACTGCGATTTTTTTTGTTGCAAACACCTACTTGCACGCATGCAAGCAACTTTTTCAAATAAGGAAAATCAACAATATCGTTTTCATTCATAAAACAGACTTTTCTGTATGAACGAACTTGTTTTGCTGGCTGGTTGATATTGAAAGGGAAAAGTAACGCGGTCGAGAAATGAGTTTTTTTTTGTAGCTGATGTAATATGATGACGCGGCGACATGACAGCAAAATAGAGCAACGAAGAAAAAAACAATTCTTACGCGAATGTGGGTGCTTTACAACGCGAGGTTTACCACATGTTATATTATGTTAAAAAAAAGATTCTCGTATTTTCTTTCTAAGTAACTCGTAAATAACTATTTCTGCCGAAGTAGAAGCCAGAGAAATACTAAAATATTGCATTTTATGTATGTAATTCGCGATGAAATATGACATTTATATTGTTTTTCAAAAAGGAAATTACAAATAAATCATTGGAGAACATGTGTAACGATGTCGCTTTTTTGTATGGAATTCTACTTGAGTTGATGGGAATTTATTTTTGTTGAAGTAAAATGTAGAAAAATGAACTAAGTTGCAGTTTTTGAAGAAAATTGAGGGCGTTTAGTAATTTAAATCGATTTTTTGGGTTGAAATTGTTAATAAAAAATTTAACGGTTAATTTTTTTTGAATTGACAGCTGTCAAAAATTATTCTAAAATTAAAATTTATAAAGTTCTGAAGAAAAATTAGACTCTTATTATATTTTTTTCACTAATTCTGATTATCTTATCTTATTATTATTTTAATTTTTACTCAACGCCATCTGTCTATATTTTTAAATATTGTCTATATTTTTAAAAATACTTTAAAAATCATAAATTTCAAAGCTCTTAAGCTAAAATTCTTGATTTAAGCTAATTTTTAATTGCTTTTAAAGATTTGTCTCTTAACTTTTAATTTATAGTTTTAGTTAAAGCGCCATCTGTTGAATAAATTTTCGAGTTGTTCAGAATTTAAATAAAATTAATAGAAAAAGTTATCAAATATTAAAATTTAGAATTCAAAAATGTCAAGAATCACGTTCAAATTAAAATTTTGGCATTTTAAGAAGTTTTAACTTTTAATCTCAGCGCCATCTATTGATTTAATTTTAAAAAATACTCAGAAATAAAGTTTAATCCATACAAAAACTTATTAAATGTCAGAATTTGAATTGTAAAATGTCATAAAATTAATTAAAAATAACATAAAATTAATTAAAAATAACATTTCGATAATATAAGATGTTTGAACAGCGCCATCTATTGAGTAATTTTTTACAAAAATAATTAAAAAACAAGTTAAAAGCCAAAGTTCAAATTCTTCATGTTTGAAAAAAAATATTTTTTAAACTATTTTGCACCAACTAAAAGTTATTTAAGTCTTTTGAACAAGAAAACACATGTTCATCTGCACAAAAAAACAATAAAAAATCATCTTCTGCAGACATTTGTAACGATTTGTCTTTTGTTACGCCCTGTTGATGTTTCTTCTCCGTTGTTTTCAAAAACCTCAACGGAAATCAAACCTTATTTTTTTATTTTTTGCATAATCTTCAATTATTTCTCGTGTACATCGCCCGCATTGCCTCTACTAATGACTAACTTTCAATAATTATCGCTCACGTCACTTCACTCGCATTAGCAGCAGCAGCTCACGTTAAAGTTTAACCCGAATCAAGTTACTTAACTCACAAAGTTACTTGATACTTTTTTGTTTGAAAAAATGACGCGACAAGTGAGTCATCGACGGGAGTGTAAATAACAAAACACCTGGTAAGTAATGCAAACTTTTTTTTTTAAACATGACTAGACTCGAATTACCCGAAGCAAGATTCAATGTGAAATTTAATGGGTTGATTTATCGATCAGCGAACAACAATCAAGCATTCAAAAAACAAAAAAGTTGTTAATTTGCGCAAACAAAACAATTTTTCAAAAAAAAATTTTGATTGGAAATGATAAAAAAACGAGTGAAAGACTGAAATGGTGCAAAGATACGGAAATCAGAACGATCGTTCGAAAGTTTTTAATTTCATTTAATAATAATAAATTTTCATAACTTCACTTAATGGCGAATAAGAGCAAAAAAAAAATTAAAAATTGCGCATAAAAACCGTGAAATCTTACCTTTTTAAGATGTTTGTTAACCCATTTTGTGAATGTTTTCTTTTGTATGGCATCTCGTTCATCTGAAATTGATAAAAAAAGGCACAAGTGCGTGCAAACAATTAAATTTATTGTATTTTATTGTTTTTTTTTGTTTTTCATAAAATCAAGTCTAGACGACACTTTTTGCACGTCTAAAGCATGAAATTCAGGCGATGAGACCAAAAAAAAATTCAAAATTTATTCACTTTGCTTTTTTCGGATTCAGCTATAAAAAAATTTATGTTTTCACAAGTAACGAGTACATTTCCCATAAAGTAAAGATTTTTTTTTGTATTTTTTTTTGTGTTTGCGTTAAATGCAAGCAACATTGAACGCAATTTACGCACATGTTGCGCGTTGTTTCTTTTTTTGTCAAGGTCACTAACGATGCCGTATACGGTAAGAGCAAGTTAATTGACCCACATTTACATGAAAAGTTAGTAGGCAACAATAACATCGAGCATCGAGCGGAGTTGCCCTTGCGAACGACTCGAAGGTGTTAAAGATGAAATTTCGTCGAATTCTAAGTCGTCAGAAAATTCGTGGGACCTTGAACGGAATTCTCACTCAGGTGCGGGAATGGAAACACGCGAATGCCACGCGCGAGAGATCTGTTACATTTTTTTTACAATTTAATAAGCAGTTAAAAATAATTATGTTTTGTCAGATTTTTGTCGTTTGAAACAAACACAATCGTCGCGGGAAAAAAATGTTACATGAAAAATGTAAAGCAAAGGTGTGTCAGTCGTCAAAATTAATTTTGTGGTAATAATTTTGTGAATGCGAGCAGCTAATCTCGTGTCAATAATGACAATGACTTGCGGGATTTTTTGTGTTTTTGTGATGAGCAGTGAAGGAAATTGGAGAAATCTTGTATATTTTTCGGATTTTGTGAAGTTTTTTGACTTAAAATACTAAAATTTAATTATATAAAAATTCTTATAAAAAGTTATTAATTAAAAAAAAATTAATTTTTATTTTTTTTTATAAATATCACAAGTGCTTAAATTTATTTTATTTTAGTACTAAAATTTAGTACAAATTTTATTCTAAAAATTTTTAAAATAATTTTCTCATAATTTTTTTTCTTAACTAAAATTGTGAATTAATTTTTTTCCTTTATTTTTCAATAAATTTGCAGTTTAAAAAAAATCTAGAGCATTTAAGATATCGAGTACTAAAAATTTAGTACAAATTTCTTTTAGTACAGTTCTAAAAAGCATTTTAAAAATAATTTTCAAATTCAACAAAGAAGAAAATACGAATTTTTAACTTTCTTAATAAATTTTTAATTTTGTTTTCATGAATTTCAAGAATTTTAAAAAATTTTAGTACTAAAATTTAGTACAATTTTTGTTCTAAAAATTTTATAATTTTTTTTTAGAATTTTTCTTTGTTGTCAAAATTTTTGCTTTGTCATTTTTATAAATATGAAATTTTAAAAATTTCGATTGTTGAATATTTAGTACAAATTTCAAACAATTTTCTTTAGTACAGCTTCAAAATATATTTTTAAATAATTTTAAAAACGAAAATTTTTAACATTTCTGAATAAATTTAAAAATTTTTTCAAATTTAGAAAATTTTTTAGATTTAGAACAGAACAGAACAGAACAGAAAATTTAGAACAGACCTTCCAAAATAATTTTTTAAAATATTTGTTTGATTTTTTTTGCATATTTAACTCGTTTTAAGTCAATTTCATTAACCTCTCTGTCCAAAAAAAAAAAAAACACAAAACCCATCATTGACAACTGTCATCCATTCACATTTCGCATGATTAATGTCCGGGTCGTCTCTTGTCATGCTCGACATTAGTCACTTTTTGCACTTAAATCTACGTTAATGTCTTAAAACTATTGTAAAAATCTGAAAAGTAAAGCCACAAATAAATAAAATTCAATACAAACCAAACCAAACTCATGCCAAGTGTTTTTCTTCAACTTTTTTTAATAGTTCGTGTTACTTCCAACACGTGAATAAAATATTGCCTTGTTGTTGTTTTTTTTGTATTTTGTTATTTTCTAACGAATTTCCTGTCGAACATTTTTTTGACGGAAAACGCGAAAGACAGACAAAGTCATCATCAGACATCGTCAATCATCGAAAAATGCCGCAAGTGAGAGACGCAAACATGAATGAATTGTTGGAAATCTTGCACGTAATGTAGAGATCACTTAATTAGACGTAAACTGTTAATTAAAATACTTTGAGAGCAATTTTTGTACTCAGATGGAGCATTTTCTTCACTTGTCTTACTGACCCATTTTTTGCGAGTTAAGCTCAGAAAAAAAATGTTCATGAAAAAAATTAAAAAAAAACTGGAATGAGCCACACGCGAAAAGTTAATCAAAAAGCGCACAAAAACGTTTTAAATCTAGAGCAGCTTTGCAAGGGTATTATGCTAATAATCCTGTTTTGCTCTGATTTTTTTTGATAAAACACAATATTTTATATTAAAAAAATATATTTGTTATGAAAAAATGTTCACACACGGTTTGAAAACAGGATTTTTTTTTAGTGTTATCATAAAAAGATTAAAACCAATTAACGTCAAAAAATAACAACAACAACAAATATTAACGGTTGAAGTTTTTGAAAATAATTTTGACAGTTCAGAAATATGACAATTAATTTAAATTTTTTTAATAAAAATAATTTTATTTTATTTTATATGTTTTTAATAAAGCATTTTAAAATGTCAAAGTGACAATTGTAAATTTTTTTTTATAAAATATGAATAAAAATGAAAATATTTTATTTAATTAAAACAAAATTAATAAATTAAAAAAAAAAACAAAAAAAAATAAAGAAAAAAATTAAAAAAAAAAAAATTAAAAAAAATTAATAAAATTTAAAAAAAAATTAAAAAAAATTAATAAAATTTAAAAAAAATTGATTGTCAAACTTTTGAACTGTCAAAATTTTTAAAAACTTCAAAATTTTCATAAAAAACTTTCGGCATGCTTTGTGTTAATCCACAAAATAAATCACATCTCGGGGTTTGTTTGAACTTCCATTCATTTGTGACTTACTTATCCGATCTTTGTCTTCGATGAAGTATTCCCAGACGCTCATTGTACCTTTAAATTGCGTGAGGGCATCCTCGTAGCCAGCTTGTGACGATGCCGATTCGTTGGCGGGCGTCGATTGACGCGACTTTTTCATGGGGCTTCCGTAGTCGTCGTACGAGCCGCCTCGCATCATCGGCGCTGGACTGCCCTTCATCATCGGCGACGGCGAATGGTGATGGCTATCGTATTGATCTTCACGCGGATCAAAACCTAGCCGGTTTTTGTAATATTTTTGCGTAGACATTTTTTGTCCACTTTTTTTTATTTTTCACTGTTTTTCAATTATTTTTGAATGATTTTTTTATTTACAAATGGCACTGTTTTTGAGCTTTTTTCAATATTTTTACTCTTTTTTGATCTTTTTTGTGGGCTCAACACTCATTTAACACACTTTTTGTACATTCCTAAATTGATTCATTTAAAAAATTAAAAACTTGTTGTTCTTTTTTTTTCGAGTCTGAAGGAAACCGACGACGCGACATTTAATCACAAAATTATGCAAATAATAAACAAAGCACACAATTATATAAAACAGTTTATCATCAAAGTTTTATAGTGTCATGGTCCGTTCTTTACTTGTTTCGAATAGTTTTTCATTAAAAAAATGGAGTTCCAATTAAAAAAAAAATTTTTTTTTGAATGATTCGATTTTTTATCAATTCTCGTAAATGATAAAAAACGACCTTCACCTTCTTATCAATTAAACGAGAATTTTTCAAAAGTAAACGAAACTGTGTCAGTTCAACATTCTCACCAGCGATGAGATCACTAATCCGACATTTAACTCTAAAGAGAGAAAATTAATTCGAAATTCCTTTCTTTCTTTCACGCGAGTACGTCACAGAGTTGCGTGTAGAATCTTGACATAAAAAAATAAAAACATAACCGAAGCATGTGTCGTTCCGAGTGAGAAAGAGAGAGAAACCTGTTTTTGTCGTGTTTTTTTGCCATTCCTCTTGTGTTTTTTTAGAAGTTGGTTAATAATATCTGCTTTAAACAACAGTTAGATTCGTCGATTGCATGTTGATCAAAGAGCTTAGATAAAAAATTGATGAAAACGCATCGATTTCCGTTCCATGCAAGTACTTGACAGTTTACAAAGACTTGCAAAAAAGGCGAGGAATGTCGAAACTTTCTGATGTCGCTTTATTTTCAACAATAAAATTTTATTATCCATTCATTTCTTTCTCATCATCGCGCTTTTTACACAAAAAAAGGTGAAATCAGGTTCTTTACAACTTTTTTTTGTCTTTGTTAAAAATACTTTTAAAAAATGATGAGAAACTGCATTGTAAAAAATAAAATAAAAAATTATTAAAGGGAGACGTGTCTCAAAAATAACGAATGTCAAGGTCACTGTGCGAATCAAAACAAAACAAAAACGAAGGGAAGAAGGGATACAAGCAAAAAATGCATTCCTTCAATTTTTTTCATTTTTTTAATTTTATGTGAACATCAGTTAACCGGTTTCTGCGAGTGAGTGAGGAGAGAATTTTTTTTGCTTGCAGCTAATACGACAATTTACATAAATAATAATAATAAAATGCGTTAACGAGGTTCTGTTAGAGGTAAATCTGTCTGGAATTCGTGTCATTGATGGTAATTTTTAGAATAAAATTTCTATTTTTTTGTTTTAAATATTTTTAAAATTTTGTTTTAATTTTTTTTAAAATTTTATTTTAATTTATTTAAAATTTTTTTTATCATTTTAATTCTTAATTAATTTCTATTTTTAATTTGATTAATTAATTTTTGATTTTATTTTATTTTATTTTTAATTAATTTTTAAAAATTATTCCAATATTTAAATAAAAAATTGAGTTAAAATTTTAAATAATTTCTGAATATTTGAAAAAATAAGTAATTAAATATATTTAATTTAATTTATTTATTATTTTAATTATTTTATTTTTTTTAAATAAATTTTTGATAAATTAAAATAAAAAAAAAATAAATTTAATTATTTATTATTTTATCAAATATTTTAATATAAAAAAAGATAAAAAAAAATTAAGAAATTATTAAAATTTTAAATTAATTACCAAATTTATATTGAACTCAACAAAAAATTTTTTTTATTATTATTTTGAAATTATTTTTCAAAAAAAAAATTTTTTTAAACAATTTTTAAGAACTTAAATTAAAAAAAAAATATTTAAAAAAATTAAAAATATCCCAAAAAATTAATATTTCATCGCAATTTGCAATCGTCAACTGTCAAAACAAAACTACCCGCTCAAACACATGCAATATGTGTGAGTTCCGGTGAACTTAGATTAGCGATAAGACTCACAAATCGCGCATAAAAATAAATTATTTTACAAAAAAAGTAAAAAAACCGAGTGAAAAAATCACAACAATGCCAACCTTGAAAGATTAGAGACAAGAAAATGACATCATTTCACGTCATTTATGTCATTAATACCCTATTTTTGGGCATTTCACTTCACATTTCGAAATAACAAAAAAAAATTACAGATAATAATTATTATTGTAGATATTACACAATTAATTCACACAAACAAAAATGTCAAAAAAAAAATTTTTTTTAAACTTGAATCATCGACTGATTAGATAAAAATCAGAAAAAAATTCATTCAGCAACAAGAAGTTATGGGAATCGTTAATTTAGTTATCATATATCATCTTGATATGTTTAAAATTTGTTCAAAATGTTTCATAATATTATTGCAAAAAACGTTTTTTTCTGAAAATTAACTTTTTTCGCCGCTAATTAATTGTTTCATTCAAGTTTTTTTTAAAAAGTTTTTGTTTTCTTGTCTCTTGTGGTCTTTCTGCCAAACATAGACTACTCAATGTCGTCGTTATGTTGTTACGTTTTGTTGATAATTAACATTGAATGTGACTTTTTATGAGATTTTTTTTTATATTGTAGGTTTTTTCATTGGAACTCTTATTTTTATTTATTTCTTTATTATTATTTTTAATTGTTTTAATTTTTCACGGAAACAATAACACGGCACTTTATTTATTATTTTTGTAATTTTTTGATAATTTTTGTAGAATTTTTCTGTCATACTTCGATTTTCGGGTCTTTTTGTTCGTTTTCTTTCAGAAATTTCAGTTAAAAAGAGACAATACAATCTGTGATATAATAATAAAAGTATTTTTTTTTTTCAAAATATATCGTTCGTCGTAATGAAACTTAAAACCGCACTGTATAAAATCCAGCAGAGAACTGAAAACACACAATGAACTCTACTTCACGTCTACTCCGGACGTTCATTTGTAGTAGTTTATAGTAGTTTACGGGTGTATTGGTTCATATCGACGACAACGACTACCAACACATCAACAGCGAATGAATGACACACAGCTCTATATGGCAGCAAAATTTCTTGAAAATTTACTTGAGTAAGCCGCTTTTTTTTTACAAATTTTTCGGATGATTCTGTCGCGGATTACGCACACAAACGCAGAAAAAGTCATTCATAAAAGGAACGGGAGTCGAAGTCATATATTAACATTATAATACAAATTCTTAGCGTTTCGCCTTTTTCAGTCTGTCGATTGATTGCATATATGTTTTATTTATTTTATTTTATTTTTACAACAACATACTTCCTACACATTTTGTATATATTTTTACATCAAATTTAGCACTATGCTAATTTTTTTGTAACATCTTTTTTTTTTATTTTCAACCCAACGATCTTCTGTCGACATGTAAATGTGAATAGGTGAAGTTTAAGTAAATAATCGCCCAGATGTCAATATATGGTCGACTAATAGCGCATTAAGTTTAACATTTTTTTAGTATTTAGTTAAGAAAAAGATTTGTTTTAGTGCTTGATCGGATATCAGATCATCGACCGATTGAACGAGAAGAAAAAAGCAGCAAATCGACCGGCGAGACTCCAAAAAAGGTAATTGTTGATGGAATGACATGAGATCATCGTTATTAGAGATGATTTTTGCATGGAGGCGAAAAAAAGTGTCATAAAAAGATTTAGAAGATGATGTCGTGTTGCTTTCCATGAGAAAGGTAAAAATGACAAGGCGTCTACATGGATGTTGAAAAATTGTTTGAAATTGATTTAAAGGATTTTTTTAAATTAAAAAAAATAATAATGAAAGATATAAAAAATTAAAATTATTCTTAAAGAAAATTTTTTAAAAATTTTTGCAAAATTGACATTTTTTAAAATTTAAAAAAATCACAGAGCAATTAATTTTTTTTCTTCAAATTTTTAAAGAAATTTCAAAAATATTTTTATTTTTATTCTATTAAAAATATAAAATTTTTACAAATTTTTTAATTAATAAAAAGCCAAAACTTTGAATAAAATGACCTCAAACTAATAAAAAATCTAACCTCACATATTTTGGCGCGAAAATGATCATTGGATCTTATGAGAATATTTTTATTTAAAATATTTATTTTATTAAAAATGTAAAATTTTCACAAAATTTTTAATTAATAGCAAACAAATTGAATTAAATGAAAAAAAATTCTAACCTCAAACATTTTTGGCGCGAAAATGATCAATGGATCTTATGAGCATGCTTTGAGTAATAAAAAAAGTGAAATATACAAAATAATTATTTCGCAAGAAAAATTTATAAATCCATGTTAAAACTAATCGCTCAAACCACGTCCTTAATCAATTTTTCGCAATTATTGAAATGACTCAAGTCTCATGTAACGCTTTACTTTGAAATAAAAAAAAGTCCAAAGCGTAGGCAAAACATATCGACCAATTAGCCAAGGTATTTCGGCATTAAAACAAGTTTAAAGCTTACACTTGTCAACTCAAATATTCCTATCTCATGGAAATCTCTCTCTCTATTTTTTATTTTTATTGCAATAGTGAAATATTAGCTGCTAAAAAAATTAGCATAAAAGTAATAAATTATCATGAAAGAAAAAAAAATGTAACATCGGTAATTGAATTAAATAATTGAAATTTATGACTTTTTATGTTATCGCACACAATTTACTCGCACAATTTATTATTAAAAGTTCATTGCTTCGTTTTTCATCGACTGTTTGCGATCCATTAGGAGACAGAAAATATTGCATCGATTCTTAACTAACTATGAGTAACGCGCATGAGAAACCATAATCTCACACAACAAACATTTTTTTTTTGTAAAATTTATGTCGACCAATAATTTTACCTAATTCGGATGAAACCACTTGAATTTCGCCCAATACTGTCTTAGAGACTCATATTTATTTATCCAAAAACTCCCACACTTTCATCGCAGTCGTTTCGTCACATTTGATGTCTTTTGAGGTATGTGTGTTAAATGAAATAACAATTTTTTTTGACATAAGCTAACAAATAAGCATGACTTCATCAGAACACAACGCGACGCGGGATCGTTGCCATAAACGTTACTTTCGCTTAGCTTAGATCCAAGCTGCCCACGATTGGCGCTATTTTTCGATTCTTACGTGACTGAAGAGAGCAAAAAAGAGACCTGCAACAATTTCGAGACACATGACGTCACCTTCGAATATGAATGAAATTCTATTAAGGTGCTAATAATTGAGCTGCGTTGTAGGTGTCAAAGCTTTAATTACGTATCATGTGTGTGCAGAGTACGTTGATGACAATGGGGGCGTTGTCGCGTTTGTAGAAAACTAAACAACAACAACAGAAACATTTTTTTTTGTTGGAGAGACATGATTAATCGGATTTGGCTTTGATTTATTCGTAGCTATTTCCCTGCAGTGCACTAATCGATCGAAATAGTTGCAATAGTAGCGCGAGAAAAGTGGGATGACGATGACCTTTCCAATGTCTAAATGTAGGTTGCTACTTTCAAAGTCGATTCTTTCTTTCGTTCGATTTATTTGAATAATGCAAAATAATTGGTGTGACAAGCAGGACAAGCAGTGTCAATGCTAAAAATATGGGACAATTGTCTGAGACGTTAATTTAAAGAAAATAAATAAAAAGAGTGAATTGTTAATTAATGGATCAAATTGACGTAATGGGTAAATTCATGCAATAATTTTAAACAGTCAACAATTTTCTTCTAAATTCAATCTTTGAACATTTTGAAAGACGAGTTTAAATCAGAAATGTCACAAAGTAACTATTGAAAAGTTAATTTTCAGAAATATTAAAGTTATTTTGTGCCATTTCTGATTAAAATTTGTCTTTCAAGACTTTCAAAATGTTCAATAATTGAATTAAGAAGAAAAATGTTGTCAACTGTGGAAATTATTGAAAGGACTTAAAATATCGACTTTTTGTCACTCTATCTAATGTTTTGATTCGTTGAAGGATTTCTTTTGGATGTCTTTTTTGGAGTTTTCTTAATCGTCATCTTCTTCCTCTTCTTCTTCACCCTCATCGACTTTTTCATCATCATTATTATCTTTTTCTTCGTCGTCTTCTTTTTCATCCTCGTCGCCTTTTTCATCATCATTTTCTTTTTCTTCCTCTTCTTCTTTTTCCTCTTCTTGTTCTTCTTCCTCTTCTTCTTCTTCCTCTTCTTCTTCTTCCTCTTCTTCTTCTAATTCTTCAGGCTCTTCAATTTCCTCCTCAGTTTTTTTGCCTTCCCCTAACGAGCCTTGTCGTCCTTTCCATTGTGCAAAGACATCTTGTTCCATTGGATTAGTTTTTTCAGGTTTATTTGGTTCAGGTTCAGTTGTTACAGGTTCATTTTTTTCAGGTTCATTCTTTTCAGCTTCACTTTTTTCAACTGTACTTCTTTCAACTTTACCCGTCGAATAATCTTTCACTGCATCAGAGATATCCAACGTTCTTTTCCAAATTCTTTCTGAACCAAGTCTTAATGCACATGATTTGTGTCCTGCATCAACTAACAAAGTTTTAACAACTTTATATTCTTCGTTACAACTCAAGCTATCGAATTCAAGTTTTGCAGCAGTTGCTGTTACTCCATATACTTCAGGACGAGTAATAAAGTCTTTGTAATCACACAACGCCACAAATCCCGAAGGAGTTTTACAATTCTTTCCCTTGAAACTTCCCAAACCATAAAGAAGTGCCATTTTTGGATCATCCTCATTTGGTTCATATGAAATTTCAGAAGCATCAATGGCAATAAACAATGGAGAACCCGCAGATCCTGCACAAGGAATTCCCATTTGACTACTATTCGTATACAAGTTTGAACATTGAACGTATTTTCCTCCATAAGAATTCAATCCTGATTCTCTTGCTTGAATTTTATTCGCGAAATATTTGAGATCTGTTTTTAGCTCTAAACCACAATCGATGATAGTTGCTGTTCTACCTTCAAGCAAAAAATCATGTTTACAATTGACGTAATCTACAGCATGAACTTGGCTCGGCATGAATGTCAATACAGGAAATTTCAAGACAGCAATGTTATTGCAAAGCACTTCGTTTTTCAAGCCCTTCACGAAATCCGAATGAATGTAAATCTCGCGAGTTTTAAAGCAACTTTTGTCATCTTTTGAATCTAAAGGACATTGTGTTTCACCAATTTTTCGAGTGCACGCCGATAAGCTTGTTTGCCCATATACACAATGCGCTGAGGCAAGAACTGTATCTCGAGCAACAATCACGCCTATACAAACTGACTTCGATCCGTCATCGCAATCGCTGAAGAGTCTCACAACGAATTCAGCTCGTCCTGGATTGACAACTTTCGATTTGGTCAAAGAAACTCCGCTGCGCATTGCAATAGATGGTTCAGTCGTTATTGGAGGCGGAGAAGTTTCGTCACAATTTTCGGGAGTTCCATCATCTGCAATGCATTTTGGTTCCTTTTTCAAATCTGCGTGGATATATTTGTAAATTTCTTCCCACTTGGAAGGATCGTACTCAATGTCATCAACATTTTTGTTAACTTCGGGAGTGTGAAAATGTCGAGCTTTCCCACTGCACTTGTGAAAAACCAAAATTGTAAGTAATATTTTAATTAATTTCATGATTCTTGTTTGAACAAAACTAAAGAATTGAATCGACAACTGTTGATTTATATACGACATTCTTATCTTTATGGAAATTATGTGAGAAAATGAATCCTTTGTGCATTTATCGGTTGTAACGTGTTAAGAATGAGGAAATTTTTTTATCATATCAAGACGATAGTTTATCAAAATATCACGTACGATCATTAAAAAAATTGTTTTTAATTCAATTTCAACGTTTAAATAATAAACTTTTTTTTATTCAGTATAATTGAAAGTGTGCAGCAAAAAAATAACGATATGAATTTCATTCTATAGAATAGATTTGTCAGATTTCACAATTTTTTACTAAAATTTTTATTTGTAAACTTTAGTAAGAACTTTGAAATCTGTCAATGTATTTTATAGAACTCGTAAAATAAATAAAAATAAGTTAAAGACTCATCAAAGCCTTGAAAAACTCCAAACACATTTTGAAAAACATTTTTATCAAAGCGATTTTCGATTCGCATTTCTTTTCATCATCTGTTGGTTTTTCCGTATTTGAGATGTCATATTTGGAAAAATCCACATTTGGCTTCATCGTGTTCGTTTGTTCTGTGGTCTCAGTAAATCTCATAGTTTCAGAGTTTTTCCAAATTTCTTCATTTCGTGGTTTCATGTTAATCCGATAGGCATTAAATGAGCTTTGAACATTTGCAAGCTGAGCTTGAATAGCTGACAAAGATACACATTCGTAGTTGTGCTTAATGAAATTTTTGTATTTGGCGAGGAAGGTAAAAGCAGATGGCGATCCAGTATCACAATCAGCAGTTCCAAACGACAAAACGCCAACGACTTCCATGTCACCTGTAACGGGATTTGGATATAACAATGGAGATCCCGAATCTCCTGAACAAGTCGACATGCGATAATCTGAAGTAGAAGAAACAGTAAAGCACAAAGAATATTTGCTAGATGGCGAAATGATTCCGAACGTCTTTAATCCTTCTGCTGTAGTCACAGGTTTCTGTCCTGCTTCTTGCAAAACTTTCGAAAGCATTGAATCGTGAGTTTCGCCACATCCAATTGCCACGCCAACGGAATTCTTATAAGTTTCGCAAGAAGCTGTTGGACAAGTATCGAGAAACGGAGCAATTGCAACTCCATTTGGGCATGCACGGAAAATATTTCCATCGATCGTGATCAAAGCCAAATCATCGTTAAACTGTCTTACTTTCTGCGCTTCATGGAAACCCTTGTGAACACAAACTTTGGTCATGTCAGTAACGTAAAAGCAATAAGTCGTGTCGAGAGTTACTCCAGAACCCACACAAACGAGAAATTCTTGACATCCATAAACACAATGCCCAGCCGTAAGTACTTTATTCTAAAATAAAAATAATTTTTAAATTTCTCTTTAGCTTCGTAAGAGATAAGAAATTACATAATCCACAATCGTTCCTCCACAAAAATACGTCGAACCCGAACATTTTGTCCAAATTCTCGTGTAAAACGGATATTTCGAAAAATCTGCATTTTTTCCATAAGTTATGCCATAACGACCTCTTGTGCGATTTCTCGATGGGTTTTCCTCCGTATCCTCAGCGGAAACGTGATACGCGAATACAAACAAAAGTATTGCGCGAAAAAACTTCATGCTACTTCTTAATAGATTGCAATCTAGATAGTAACTAACTGATAAAACGATGATGACACGTATCTTTATAACAACATGAAAAGCTACTAAACTGGAAGTAGATGAAATTTAGGCAAAAAATGAAAGCACGTGAGGAAGTAACAAAGCTCAAGGTTGACATTATTTGAAATTCAAAACAAAGAATCAATTCTGAGAAATTTTATTTTTGCGGCTTTTTTATGTTGAATTTTTTGACATACAAAAACATCGAATTACAAATTTTAATAGAAAAACATCGAATTAAAAATTTTGATAGAAAAACATCGCAAATTGTTTTTCATAAGAAAATTGATATTCTTTTAAAATATTTTTAGATTCAAGCCATTTAATACCGAAAACAGCCTAAAAATCATTTTTCATTTATTTTTATAAATTCTAAATTGATTTCAAAAACATCGCCTTTTTGCATTTAATGATTTAAAAATTATTTAAACTAATGTTTTTCTAATTTTTTTGTCAATAAACATCGAGAAACATAGCCTTTAAAAAAAACATCGAATTTTAAATTTTCATCGAAAAATTATTGTTTTTTAGTTGTTTAACATTTTTTACGTTACTATATCTCAAATCATGCGTTTAATGCGTTTAGTTTCAATGTCATTTTTTTTAAATATTTTTTTTCAAAAACAAACAAAGTTTATCATTTTATCACGAAAACCCATCCAGGCATTTGCCATTCGTCGCAAACACTTCCATTTCGAGTCCCAAGCCAAACAATAACAACAAATATTTACATTCAAATTGAATTGAATTAATTCGCCGACCACGGAACGCAACACAACAAAAACACCCGGAGGACACATGTATTAACAATTAAAAATGTAGCACAGTGTCTTTTTTTACAACAGAAAATTTCTTGTAACTTTGTATAAAATTTATTATTATTTATTTCTTTTTTGTGTGTGTTGTCTCTCTATCTATCTTTTTGTTATTATTTTAATCTCCGCACTCACACTCACTCACTAATAATTTCATTTATGTGAATGTCTTATGAATTTTTTTATCGTAGTAGTGTTAGTTCACTACTTTTAACTGACAGTCTCTTTTTTATATAATTAACATTTTTTTATGTTCGTCGTCGTCGTCGCGTAGCGATCGTTGTCGAAATTAATCACCGTTTTGATGACAGAAGAATTCCATATCAGACCCTTGATAAGAGCGACGTTCGATCTTGTCGATTAAATATTATTTTTGTGCGCGAAAATTTTTGTGTGAAATCAAGAAAATACCACGACACGTAATCACTTTGTCTTCTGATATTTTGCGCTCGTTCACTGTTATAAGGTTTCGAGTTCAGTATAATTTTGTGACCACTTGTGCGTTTATTTTATCGATTTCCTTCAATTTTTTAATTTTTTTTCAAATTTTTTTAGAACTGACTTTTTATTGCATCATTTTCACGTGAATTTTCTCTATTTTTCTCGTTTTATTTCACTTCTTTTCCCGAAAAAAATTCACTTTTGCATTAATCGTGCATTGTGTGCTTTTAAACCTACGTACTTTCCTTCAAAAACTAACTCAAAATACAAAATTTTCTGTTCGGCAAATTGTACGAACCAATACACGGACACATTTCGTGTCTCTCTCTCCGTCGTTGTCTCCGATGCAGCTGTCTTGCCGTGTGCGTAAGAAAAGGAAGAATATAGTCGACGGGAGACATGCCGACACAATACAACAACAAAAAAGTAAAAATAACACTCGGTGCAAGAGTGTGTGGGTCTCGCCAATTATTAGTAGTTTTATGATTTGTTACTTGTGTGTTTGTGAAAGAAATTTTTCCCAGTTGTAGAGGCGAAAAGTGCGGGCACTCTACTTTGACACACAATTTGAGGAATATTTAAGCGGTCATAAACAGTTGATTGGCAAAGATAATGATTTTCTGTTCATTGCTTCTTGTGTTGCGAGAGAGAAAACATTAAATAAAAAAAATATTTAATGGGAAATTGCCACTTGACTGTGTTTGTTACCTGTTGAGGAGTAGAGTGCATGATTTGTATGCAACAAGTGAGAATTTGAGCGAGAAACGAGATGAGAATTAGACAGAAAGACGTTTATTTTTCTGATTTATTTTTGTTTACTTTTTTTGATTAATGTTTAAGTAAATATGAAATTTTTTTTTAAATTTTTATATTTTACAACTTTTCGAATTGATTTTTTTTCAAACACCTTAATATTAAGACAAATTTTAAAAATTAAAAAAAATTAATTATCAAATTTAATAAAAATTATTTAAATAAATTTTAAATTAATTTTGTTAAAATATTTGTTAAGAAAAAAGTTCAAAATAAAATTTAATTTTTTGAAAGAATTAAATTTTTTTATTTATATTTTGTTTTATTTTATTTATATTTTTTATTTATTTATTTTTTTTTTTTTTGAAAAAAAATAATTCTGTTTAAAATTTTAAAGCAATTTTTATTTTAAAACTTTCAACATATTTTTTTGAAAAATATAATTTTTTTTAATTATTTAAAATAATTTTTTAAAAATGTTAAATAAATTAAATAAAATTTTTATTTTATTTTTTATTAAAAATTTTCTAAATTAAAAAAAAAATATTTGAAAAAATTTATTTTTTTTTTATTTTTTTTTTTTGAAATTTATTTTAAAATGACTTTAAGTTTATTAAAATAGGAATAATTTTTTAAAAATAAAAATAAATTAAAAAAATCTTACAATTTTAATTTATTTTTTTTAATTAATATTTTTTTTATTAATATTTTTTATTTATTATAATACATAAATTTAAATTTTTTTTACTTAAAAAAATATTTTTTAAAAAATTTATTTTTTTTTCAGACTCAAGCCCTTAATGACTTGCGACGAATCGTTCCTGTCTACAAAATGCATAAAAAGACGAAAATAAAGAAATAAAAAAAGTAGAGATATGGGTCAGAAGTACAAGTGCACATCACGTAGGTACATAAAAGATACGAGACAGGTAAAAAAATACAAAGACACCTTTCCGTGAATTTCGGTAAACTACTGTTCTTGAAGATAATTTAAAGAAAGAGACAGACAACAATATCCTGTATTCAAGCTAGGTTCCCTTGTGTGTGTAGATAATTTGGGAAGATCATCTGTTGCTTTATTTGGTAAACAAGTTGTACAAACATTTCATCCGATTTGCGTCTTGTGAATTGTCTTTTGATGGAAGAATCAAGACAAATATAGAAAATGGGGCGCCAGATTTTTTTTTTAATTTAATTTTTTTTGTCATTGTCACGTAAGTTGCTTTAAAATCTTTTAACACTTTAAATTTTTTATTTTTTAGGTAATTTTTCTATGCTATGTGTAATAAATCAACATTGAAGGAGAGGCTTTTTTATGGAATTTTTGTCTCCTCACCTCAAAAGTGTGAAACTCATCCATTCATGAAACGCATCATTGATTTATTTTACACACAATGAAGTTACTCGAATTACTCACTCGTTCAGTGACAAAAAATTAATATTTAAAAATTTACATATTTCATTGCTCGATATATTTTATGGCTCCATTGTTTCGATCGAAAACGAGTCAAATTGTAACAAATGTCTTCATTACAGATTTATGAAGAATTTTCGATAAACTTTTTGTCTTTTTTATTTTTTTTATCGTCATCATCACCTTGGAATTGACTGCCAATAAAACAAACAAAAGTCGTGAGTTTGTTACAATTTTTTTTTCTTGAGATGACAAAATCATTTGCGTGATATGCAAATTTCTTTGAAAAAGCGTTCTAATAACTCGCAATATCTTAATTGAAGCATTGGTTAGATCGGAAATGGATTGCGAGCGTAGGTGCCAAAAGCAATGTCTGTAATTATAAACAAATTATTATTTTTGAATTATTTAAAGATACTTAGCGACACGGAATTTAACTTTGAAAATGATCGCGTAAAGTGATTTGTTTGGAAGAATTTTTATTTTATTTTTTGTGGTTTGAAGGTAATGGCGCTAGAATATGGTAGTGACCTTCAAAATTTATCGTTTGATCAATAAAGGCGGAAGATGTTTGAAGTAGGAATATTTTGGGTCAATGGCTTATTCAATAAATTTTGTTATTTTGGTGACAAATTGTTTATTAGCAAGTTATATTTATTATTTTTTTTTAAATTATAATTACTTGTTCATTATTTTGTAAAAATTTGAATTCAACTAATAAAAATTTTAATGTTTTAAATAAAAATAATTAATACAAAATAATGAAAAAAATTAAATCAAAATAATTAATTATTTTTCTTTAAAAAGAAAATATTTTTTATTGAAATTTGTTTTTAAAAATTAATTCAAAATAATTTAATTTTTCGAAATTCTTCAAAGAATAATTTTTTACTCTTAAAATTAAAGTTAAATGATAAAGCTAATTTTATTTTTTGTTTTATTTTTTTAAATTAAAAATAAATAATTTAGATTTATAAAATTAATATAAACTTTTAATTTATTTTTTATTAAAAAAAATAATTTAAATTATATATTTTAATTCATCAAAAATAATATTAATTTAACTTAAACAATTTAATTCTAATAATTTATTATTATTTCACAGTTTCTCATGAAAAATAAATTTTTAAAAAATTTTTCAAGCAAATTTTTAATTTAAAAATAATTTTTAAAAAATATTTTGAAAATGAGTTTCTCATAAAAACCCGTAATTTCATTAAAAATTCATTATAAAATTCATTAAAAAAATAATTCAATAATTTTAATAAAAAAAAAACACATATCGACATCTGTTACAAAATAATAGAAGCTCTAACCATAGTTACAAACCGTTTTTAATAAAAAATAAAACACTCACACACTCAAATAATTCCCACATAAAAGCACGATCGAACATATGTTTTTTCTCTCTTCTTTACTTTTTTACTCTACATTTGTTGTTATTTTTGTTGTTGTTGTTGTAAAGTGTAAACATTGTAGAAACCAGTTTCTTTACGTTCATTCATCATTTTTCTGCCGGTTGGGCAATTCCAAGCTTTTACTTGACCCTTTGCTTTGCGTGACAGATAATTACCTAAATTTTTAATGTTCTCGGAATGACTTTGAAGAAAAGGTTGAATTGTCTGTCTATTATTATTAAACTTCAATTAAAATGTAAATTAAGTTAGAATTTCTACAAAACTCGTAAATTTTTAATCATTTTCTTAAGGTTGCTCGATAGTGTTTGTAACGGCATAAAATTATTTTGTAGCGAAAAATAAATAATTAAAACCGATCTAAGCTACTGATAATAAAAAAAACTAACAACGCTCCAATAAAAATTAATTAAATAAAAAAATCGTAACATAAAAGGTGCAACGATGCGATTTTTACGATAATGATACCACAACAGAACATTTATAATTAAACGATTCAGCCATTCACTTTATCGAGAGCAATCAATAGAAAAGCTAATCAAAAGATAAACAAAGGCACGAGACTCGTTGGACTAACTACACACACTCGCACATTAAGATGTCATTTCACGTTTTGCTTAGAAAAATAAATCGATGCAAAAAAAAAGTCAAGCCGACACACGACAATTTATTTAATTATCTACGATTACCTTTTTCATACTTTTATTGTCGCGTTGTGTCGGTCGATCGTAATTTTTTCAAGAGTATGCAAATATTGTATTAAAACATAAAATTATAGACGATAAAAATGTTAATTGGACCGTTTTTGTTTGTGATTCGGACATGCTTAGCAAACAATGATGTAATAATACATTTGATCAAAGTTGAATTTTGTTCACTTTTTATCAGTTGAGGCGCAGTAAATGACAATTGACATTAATCTTGCACTTTATTGTGGAAGGTTTTTGTGAGTCAATAAATCGAGGTTGGAATTTAAAATGAATTTTCAGTAAGTTTTAATGTCTTAAAAAATTTTTCATTAAAAATTTCAAAAAATATTAATTTTTTTAAAGAATTTTAATTCAATATTGAATAAAAAATATTAAAATTTGCTTAAAAATAATTTGAAATCTGAGAAGTCAGCAATTTATTTTATTTTAATTTTTATTTAATTATTTAAAAAAAAAAATATATTAAAAAATTCAAGATTTATGAACAAAAAAAATATTTCGAAGACATTTAATATAATTTAAAATTTAAAATTTTTTTTTAAAACTTTTTATTTATTTATTTTTTTTTATTTATTTATTTTATTGTTTATTATTTTTTTTTCGAAAAAATTTTTTAATTTCCTTTAACTTTTTAATTATTTTAATTTTTTTTTTATTTTAAAATGCGCCTAAACTTTTTGTTATGAGAAAAAATAAAATAAATAATAATCTTTCCATAACACTTTTTTCGTTCTAATTCCATATTCCATGTTCACAGATTGCAATTAAAGTGAATGTCAAGGCAGCAAAAACTCGATCATTAGTGTCAACTTTGCAATTTACTTGCGAATTTTGTTGCGTAGGACGGCAGTCATATCGATAATTGTCAGAATTAGGTCAACATTTTGATTAGAAACAAGGAGCGGCTCTCTGCGGGGACATTTTCTTATGGTCACAAAATCGACTTTCGCAACACTCTTGATCATTAAATTTTGCATGACGGAACAACAAAAAAATGAGAGAGAACAGGAAAGTAACAGAGTAAATGTGTACCAAAGATTACGATTTCCTTATCCAACTGTAACGATTTATTTTTATTTTTATTACCGCTTGCACGCTACCAGCTACTTAGCGAAACGACGCGAACAACGTTTGAACTGCAATTGCTGCTGGTTTGTTTGTGTGCCGATGGAATAATGAGATTGTGTTTGCTTTAAAAGTTACAGTTGCAGTTATCTCTCGGAAAGATTTCTCGTGAAAGTCGGAGATAAGATCTGAGAACTCATCAAGTGTGATTGTGACAAGTGGTAATAAACATGTCGCTTTATGAGGCGAACTGAAAAAAAGGATTTAAGTTGCACTTTTTACTTATTTTTTTTTTAATTTCTCATTTTTTAGATTTTTAAAATAATTCTAAATAATTCAATATTTTAATAAATTTAACCCCATTTTTTTTTTAAATTCTCATCTCTTTATAAAAAAATTTAGCTTTTAAATCAAATTTTGAACTTCTCAAATTAAAATTTCCTAAATTTTACAGTTTATTTTTTGTAAACTTTTAATTTTTTTCTTATTTTATATTTTAAGATCTTTAGCAAATTTTTAGCTCTTCAACTAATTTTTCATTTCTTTAAATTTTTTAAAAATATTTTTAAATTTTTTTACAAGTTTTTTATAAGTTATATATTTAAAAAAAAATAAAATATTCAAACTTTCATAAAAATTAAATTTTTCAAGAAATTTTCAATTTTTATGCAGTTTTTGGATTCTAATTAATATTTTTAGCTCTACATATTGAATTCTTAAATTTTTTATAATTTCTCAATTTTTGTTAGTTTTGTTCAACTAATTAATTCAAATTATCAGATTCAAAATTATTTCAACTAATTATTAAAAATTTAGTTGAATTTTAAGCTTTTTATAATTTTTTATTTATTTTTTATCTATTAATTTATTTATTTATTTTTTTTTTGTAATATTTTTATTAATTTTTTCAAATTTATTCAGTATACATTTTTCTTTTAATTAACGAGTAAGTAATTTTTTTTTAAATTAAAAAAAAATTTTTTAATTAATTTTTATTTTTTTGTGATATTTTTTTTGAATCAAAAAAAAATAAAATCTATTTTTATTAATTTTTTAAATTTTTTTCTTTTTAGTACCTCAGATGAAAGGTTGATGCTCAGTTGTTCACTTGCATGCCGCATCCGCATATCCGTATCGTTATCGTTGTTAAATAATATTATTCCGGAACACTTAACGTGAGTGAGTGAATGAGTGATAGATAATTCTTCCAACCAAACCAACACAAATCAAAATTAACTTTTTTTTAAACTGTCTGTGATTGAAGCGCAAAGAGTTAAAAGTATAGAATTACATAACATAAAAAAGTGATTTTTATATTTTTTTTATGTTACAACTCTTTTTATTATTATTATTAAGTATTACACTTAATGCGTTTCGAGCCACGTTCGAATTGCACGGAACAATGCATTCGACAAAGACAGAAAAAAAAAATTATGTAGAAACCATAGAAAGAATGACGGAAACACAACAAAGCCCACAACTCACAAGAATTATGTTAATTCTTATTAATATTAATAAATTTATGTTTAAAAAGAGCCTCATGCGCCTTAACTGGCGCTTTTTCACAACAAAAAAGTTCAAAATTAATTTTTGCCAAACAAACAATAAATAATAGAGCTTTTAATGGCAATTTGAGGCAATCAAGTTCACAAAAGTGCATCGACCTTGTTTTGTTTGTGTTTGTGCCGAGTTCTTATGTTGCGCGCTTTTATTGTTAATGTCGAAAAAATTAATGGAAAAAACCGCACGTCGTCACTAATACTACCTGAGTCATTCATTAGCAGCGTGGTAGAAACATTTATACGTTAATTATTTATGTTTTGTTATTATTTTATGATAACTGGTCATTTTTTGTCGTGTAACCGATATTATTAGGTTCGGATTTGAGGCATTGAAGATTATATTGTTGGGTTTATCTATTAACGCGGTCGAGTTTTATCGAAGTAGTTCAATGTCAAATATATTTTGAAGATGTTACGAAGGTTTTTGTTTATTTTTAAATATTTTTTGTTCGATCTTTGATAAAATAATAAATTTCGAAGAATTATTTTTATCAATTTTAGTGAATTTTGATAAAAATCAGTAAATTACTATTATTATTGTGCAAAAATTGTTACGTTTTTTATCAGTTTCAAGGTCGTTTAGATTATTATTGAATGGAATTGTGTCAAAAATTGTTTCAAAATTATTTTAAAAAAATATTTGAAATAAAAATTTTATCATGTAAAAATTTTTACTGAATTTTTTTGTTAAAAAAAAATCTCTTCACATAATTTTATTAATTTTTTTCTCAATAAAAATTGTTAAATATTTTTTTTTGATTTGATTTTAATTTAAGATAAATTTTATTTTAATTTTTCTTTAAATAAAAAATTAATTTAATTAAAATAAAATATAATTTTGGTAATAAATTCAAAAAAAAAATTAAAGATAAATAATTTTTTATTTAATTTTTAAATTAATAATAAATATGCAAAAATAATTCATTTAAATAATTGAAAATAATTAAATTAAATTTATATAATTTTTTAAAATTTATTTTAAATTTTTAGAAAATAAATTTTAAAAATAAATGTAAATAAAAAAATTAAAAATTAAATTTAAATAAATTTTGATAAATTTTTTAAAAATAATGATTTTAAAAATTAATTAAATAAATTTCAAATAAATTCTGGTCAAAAACCTTCTCAAGAAAAACATCGCAGACGAAACCCATTAACCGTAACCAACTTTTTTCTCCGTAAACAGTTCTTTATTTACTTTTTTTTGTCACAAATTACAGTTTCAACCATATTTTATACAATTTCCAATGTACTGAGTGAGAATATGTAGTGCAGAACAGAATTCTCCATAATTCCACAAATACGACAAAAAAAACACATAAACGGTTATTATATTACAACTTTTTCCGTATAACTACAAAACAAAACTTGGATTGAACAAAAAAAATATTCGAACATTGTTACAATGTCATGGACGAAACTTTGCATAACAAAGCAAAAAAATATCATTCGAACAACAAAAACACACAAAATGCAAGAAACAATAGGAAAACAATAAAAAAGTGTGTCATCGCTCAAAAAATGCATCATTGTTCTCAAGCACGGACTGCCAAATACGGAAGAGATGAGAAGAAAAAAAATCTTCATGTCGCCAACGATGCATCATGAGGTGATCAATAATGCCTTCGACAAGTGACAAATTGACACAAGAACATGAACTGGTTGTTCGTCTTTCATGTTTAATTAAAAGTGAGTCAAAGTCGAAGTTGTTTGTGTGTTGAAAAAATTTCTTGTGGCACGAAAATTGATTAAATTTGGTTTTAAAAAATTATTTTAATAAAATAAAATAAAAATTTTTTTTTATAAAAATGAAATTAACATTTTTTTTTTAATTGAAAAAATATATTTTTTATTAAAATAAAAGTAAAAAAAAAATTATTAAAATAAATTTGATAAAAAATAATTTTTTTATTAAAATAAAATTAAAAAAAAATAATATTTATTTAATTAATAAATTTTTGATTTTTTGAGAAATATTGAAAAATTTATTTTAGACCTAAAATAAAATTTATTTTTTTATAAAAATTTAAAAAAAAAATATTTTTAAAATTTATTTTATTTTATTTTTTTTTATTTATTTATTTAATTTTTTAAAATTATAAAAATTTTTCAACCACAGTGCAAAAAAAAGTAACAACTTCATTAACAAATCGATGCCATTGTGATCCGTTTTTTACGAGCGCAATAAAAATTCTTTTATTTATTGAACGGAATTTTAATTGAATATTTTTTTTAGTTTTATTTTTTTTTTCGGCAGCAATTTTTTCAAATAAAGTTTAATATTAAAATTGACAAAAATTTGCATTTTTATAAATTTTTCTAAACTCCAACTTAGGAATTAACGAAGAATTTGATGTCATGAAATTTAATTCAATTAAAAGTGTTAAATTTTTTTGTTTACAATTTTATAAAGTTCAAAAATTAAAATTCCTCACGGTAGAAATTGAAATTTAACGCAAATATTTCTGCAAGTACGTAGGTCGTCGAGTCTAAAAGTAAATATAAAATATTTATTTTTGCATTCCGACAAATGTTTTTACTTTCTTTCAAGTTCAAGTGCGCTCCATTGAAGTTTTGTGTCAACATATGGGAGCAAGATGTTTTTGTTTTTTGCATTTTTTTTTATTTATTTTGATTTTTTGAATTAATTTTTTATATTTTCATGATTTTTGCTCTTGATGCATATCAATTTATGCTTATTTTTATATTAAAAAAAAAAAATTAAAAAAAAAATAAAAACATCCGAAACCAGTTAAAAAAAATTTAGTGATAATATTGTCAAATTTGTACGAAAAAAAATTCATTAATATTCTTTTTTGGGTCTCATCTTCTCTTACCTCATGATTTTTTCATGAATATCTTATCTCTCTCAATAAAACAAATGTTTGGCTTACCTGCAAAGATACAAAAAAAAATAATGAGTTTATATTAATTGGCGCAGAATAACAAAAAAAATAGATAAAAACTCAACAGGGGACTTGAGTCGAACACTATTTAAGAGCGAAAAAACACAGCAGCGATTTTTTTGTCGCAAAATTTATGAGATTATGCGAAATTTTATCTTTTGATGCAAAGTGAAGTTTATCATCGAAAAGCTGTTAACTTTAAATTTTATTGACAAGGTGATGAATAAACGAGATCGATCGACTTCATTTATAAAAAATTAACTTTTTCTGGTTTTTACGCTTTAAAAGACAAAAATATTTGACCGTCATTCGTCATCGTAAAAATAATAAAACGTTTGTAAAAAAAAATGTCAACATTCAAATTTTAACATAATTAGTTCATTGTTATGGCCTGAGATGAGAAACTGACAGCAAATTTTTGTTAACTTTTGCATTTACGAGCAATTTCTGAACAATTTTTTACAAGAAACAGACAATAGTTGCGTAACAACAACAACGGAAGCTAAGCACCATCATCATAATCATAAATAAACAAAATTATTATGTAGGCAACGAAATGTCTCTCTTCTACTTCTCTACATCTTCTTGTTCATTGTTTCCTGTCGAAGAAACTTTTTTTCTTGTTAAAATTGAATTGAGTTGAAATTAGCCACCCACGTGGTTTTGTTGTTTTTTATTTTTGGTTAATTTTGGTAAATAAACATCGATTCAGTTCGATTATTGGATCGATTAACGTTTTTGAGAGATTTTGCCCTTTTTTGGCAGACAATTTAGATATTTTTTTTTTATTAAAGGTTTAAATTATTTTATTTTATCGTGTTGGTTCATCTGCTGCCATGGGAAATCGATTTTTGTAGTAGAAAGATGAGCCAAAAATTAAAAGTTATGTTTTTGTTAATGGAAGAGCAAGAGCCTTTTTGGATGGGAGCCAAATTATGAGGAAATGAGGCGAAAATGTGCAGTCACACGTGAAAAAAGTTGAATTATAAAAGGTTAAGGTAAGGTTAAATAGTATGAAGTTTTGCTGAATATAATACAAAATTTGCTGAATTGAAAACAAAATTTGCCGAACACGTGCTGAATTAAATACATATTTTATGCAAAGATGCTGGATAAACAATTAAAAATTCGCTGAATAGAATTAAATGTTGCTGAATTAAAATTAGCTAAAATCAATAAAAATTTTGCTGTATTGAATATGCTGAATATAATTTCAACTTTGCTGAGTTCGATTAAAAACTTTCTATTGATTTCTTGCTGAATTCAATTTTAATTCAAAACTACTTTTCTTAAGTGAAAAAGAAATTTGCTAAATTTGAACTGAAATTTGCTGAATAAAATTTATAAATCTTTTCTTAAAACAAAAAAATTTGTTGAATTGAATAGAAGTTCGAAGTTCTGAATTTTTCAGATTTTGAGTTTAAGTTCTGAAAGCAAAATTCGCTGAACTCAATATAAAAAATTTGATGAATTAAATAAAAAAAACTTGCTGAATTGAATTGAAAATTTGCTGAATTTAATTTTAAAAAATTATGAATTTGATTTAAAATGAGCTAATTTCAGTCTTAAACCTTAAAAATATACTTTTCAACTTATAATCTCTAACATTAATCGAGGAAAGTTTCACCGGATTACTTACTTTAAAATGAAACCTGATCCGCAAAACATTTAACGGACTTACACAAACACTTAACACCGAAACTACATTTGTGACAACCTCACCTTCCGTGTTTCTTTCTTTATCTCTTTTCGAAACTAATATCGCTAATTTGATTTATTTTTACATGACAAGAGAAAAAACACTTACAAGTGCTAATGACTTGACTTTTGTACGTGGCAACGACGACGAAACATTCCTGTGTTGTCACCGATATCAATTTGAAACGTATCATTGATTAAAATATTATTACATGTCGTCGTCTCCATCTCGCGAAACATTGGCACTACTGATTGAGGTGATAATTGATTATTAGTTTTTTTTCGGGTGCGCTTATAAAAACTATCAAAACCAATAAATTAATAAACGATAAATAACCAATAATTTGACAGGCAAGTGATTTTAGTGTGGCGTGTTTAATTGATTGTTGTTAGCGATCTCAAAGTATAATCGATAAATAAACAGTTTTTTTTTGGATCCACGCCAACTACAATGTTGTTTGCAATTGTTAATAATAATGAAATAAAGAAAATTTAATTCATTCATCAGTCGTTCGTTGTAACAATTTTTTAAAAAAGATTAAATTTCCAGCAAAAACGACACCGTTCGCTAATGATCCAGTTTAGTTTCCTTCACACATGAAATGCAGCGAAACAACAATGTTGCTGAATTTGCTCGCTCTCATTCATGTCGAAACCATCTAAGCAGCGGGAATTGCGAACAACAATCAAAAAATGTTGCCTCACGAAATAACCTCTGATTCCTGTTCGTTTTGTTCTACTTTTCATCTTCTTTCTCTCATGCCAACTCTCGCAAAAGCGATTTTTTTTTGTCTTTTCAAATTATTCTTGACAAATTATTCACTGATTAACTGTAAAAGTGAAATAAAAAAATCACGTGTTGCATATTTTCTCTTTTCTCGCATAAAATGAGCGCTAATTAAGTTTAGAGATGCAATTCGAAGCACGACTTTGTAGATGAAATTGCATACATTTGATCGGTTTCTGTGATAATTGCGCGAAGAGGATGCATCAACAACTGTGCAAATTAGAGATGCTTTGAAATTTTTATCAGTAGAACGTTAAATGGAGGCTTTTGCTCATAACCTCATAAATGAAGCTTTAATTTGTTAGGCATGTAATTAAATTCGAGGAAGTATCAGGAGAAAAACATGAAAGAACACTAATTGAAGAAATTCCATTGTTTCGCGATCGTGTTTCATCATTTTTTTAAGTGTTACGGATTAATTTGCATAATTAAGTTATTTAATACGAAATTACACTACTTTAGTTTTTTTTTAATCGATCAAGGTCAAACAACAACATAATTAACGACTGTTCAGCAAAGCAGTTATTTAAATTGTTATCAGGAATGGAATTTTTTATACAAATTAATGTTAGTTCATGATCAAAATGTGAGTTGAAAATTATAAAAATTAAGATTTGCTGAAAAGATCAACTTATTCAGCTAAATTGGAATAATATTTAGGAAAATATATTCAATGGCAACGAAATATGAAAGAAAAGATGAGGTTTTTTGAGCTAAATGCTTTTTCCTCCATGATGTAATCTTAATTTGATATAAAAAAAAAATTTAATTAAATTCAGCAACTTTTATTACAAAATTTGAAAATTTCTGCTGTGATTTTATAAAAAAGAAAAATTAGTTTTGAATTTAGCAAAGTTCAAATTTTAAATATTTTGATATTCAGCAAATTTAAAGCCTAATTTTAATTTTTTTTTTTTTTAATATGAAAATATTTCATAATATTTTAATACAATTTAGCTTTGAAAAAATAAAAAGTTATTCAGCAAATAACGTATCAAATTCAGCATTTTTTTTTAAATTTATTCTTAACTTAAAATTTTCATAAAGTTGATCTAATTTTCATATCTTTTACTTTAGAATAAGAAATTGTAAGAATAAAATCACATTCAAACAATTCTTAGAAGAAAAACAAATCACGAAAATGATGAATAATGCCACAAAAGTACTTCATTATTCACTCTTTTATATTCGAGAATCAATCAAACCAAACAAAAAAATACTTGAACAAATACAGTAGCTGTTCAAATATTATTTCTATTAATTCTTCTACTATATTTAACTACGCTCACTTCTGAAGTACATCAATTTTTTTCTTAAAAAATTATGAATAGTTCTTCATTTTTTTTTAAACTTTGTAAGGTCTTTGCTCCAACATTTGTTTACATTTCTTTGTGCAAAATTTCTGTTCCTCAAACGAACTTTTTTCACACCTTTTTTTTTTGTTGCAATTCAACAAATGTCATTAGTCACCGTTTTGCTGCGTTTCCGCTCTAAACTCTCAAACGAACATCTTCATCACATTTGTCACATAAATAAAATTTATCGCAATTTATTTTAAAGTTCATGATCAATATTTATAACAACCGTCGACGACGTGTGCCAAGAAATTCCGAGTGTTATTTGTCATAATGCAGAATAAATGCAATCGTCTGCAATTTTTTGGTTCGTTGTTGTCTCGGAATGAATTTCTTGCTTTTCTTGGCTAGACGATTTCCTGATAAACAAAAAAAAAAAATAGAAAAAAAAATCTACGTGGCATTTCCGAAGAGATGAACACCTGAGACAACACGCAAAATTACGTAAAAAAATTAAAGCCAAGGTAAGAAAAACGTCACGCAATCAAAGCAAAAAAAAAACAAAGAAATATTATTATTTTATTGCTCTTATCAGCTGCATGCAATCTCTAAAAATCTCTTAAAATAAACTTAAAATTAAAATTTAACGCTTCAAAAAAAATCTGAGTCATCCAAAAATTTGACAAATTAGCGAATACAAAAAAGCTTCAAAGCGGATTATTACGCGATGTTACGCTTTATTTTTTGCGTCATTTTGTGATGCCGGGCGTTTGTTTTTAAATGTCGGTCATTTATTTTTAAAAAAGTTACTTCAAAACACGACCAACGCAGGAAACATTTCATTCATAATACATGAGAAAATTCATCTACTGGCCCATATAAATATTTTAAGAATTTTCTCTGTGCAAGAATTCGGCGTTCAATTCATTCAAAAGACTTTGTCGTCTTGCACAATGTCGCGTTATGTAAATAAAAAATATCGTTTGGCTCTTCTTTCTTTTAGACTTTTCATAGATAACAAGCCACGCCATCGTTATAAATAAACAAATTCGTTTATTTGCATAAATGTTTTGTTTAGTATTTTTTCGATGTTTTTTGGCAAAAAAAAAATACGGAGGTTGACTTGCCCAGAAATTGTAACATTGGTATGATTATTTACGAAAAAAAATTGTTTTCTTGGCAAATATTTTTTTTTCTTTTAATCTTCTGAAAATAGAAAATTATAGGAAAAATAAAAGAAAAAAAATCAAATTTTTTAGCGAATTTGGCGCCTTGAGCATAAGTTTCGAGTCACGCCAAATACTCTCTTTTCTATTAAAATTATAAATTTATTTATGCATTTCACGCCTTCTTGACTGCTTTATCTCGAGCAATCCACAGCAAATACCATTAATAGTTTTTATGACTCAAAATCACTCAATTTTCATAAAAACGAAAGTTATTTTTTATTTTTTGTGGACTCGCTTGTCTTGAAATTTATTCAAAAACTCGTATTTTCAACATGCAATTTTACTTTAAAATTGTAATTATCTTTCTAATTGAATATTTTTTCATAGAGATAGAAATAAATTAAGTTGTAAAGTTGTTGTTGCTGAAAGTTTGTGCCTCACTTGAACACATGAAAGCTTGATGGATATGGAGAAGGGTGAGTTCATTGTCATTTTTAGTTTTAAGAAATTATAAAAAATCAGAAAAAATGAATATCCAAGAAAATTTTCTTTAAGTTTAAAATTTTAAAGAAAATTAATTAAGAAAAATTAAAAAACTGCTTTTACTTTTTTTTTTTTTTGAAATGGTTTTTTTTTAAATTTTTATTAAATTTTTTATTTAATTTTTATTTAATTTTTATTAAATTTTTTATTTAATTTTTAATAAATTTTTTATTTAATTTTTATTAAATTTTTCATTTAATTTTTTTTTTAAACGTTTTTTTTCTAATAATTCATTAAATTTTTCGCCTTTTCGCTAATTCAAAAAAAGTGAAAAACTACGTCGAATTATGTAAATAATGAGAAAATAATTAAACTTTATTTACATTTTATTCCCTAATGAACGAATGTCATGTTCGGAAGAGGAAAAAAACAACAAACATTCCCGTTAGTTGTTACATAAAATTTATTTCGTGTCGTAAGTAATCATCATTTTCACAACAAAACGTCATTCCAAAAATTTTTGTCCGACACAAACACAATAAATAAACATTCAAACATTACAAAAGGGACCGATCGTGTTCGAAGAACTTTTAAAAAGAGAAAGAACGAATGATTGAATGTTCTGCTACTTTACTTCAACCTACTTCGAGAGTAAAAATTGTTCGCATGGAAGCATGAACTTGACATCTAATATGGTGAAAGGAACTAAGAACTGAAATTATTGCCTTCTATATGACACATTGACGTATTTACTACCGGTGAAAATTAAAAGAAAGATATTTTTAGATGCAAATGTTCTTTCTCAATGCATCTGTGTCTCGTTCGCGTCGTGATTCGTTCAAAGCAAAGTCGCGAACGATAAAAAAAATAAACAAAAGTGTGTCTGTGTGATTTTCTTGCTACAAAATTAAGTTATGGGAGAAAGAATACGAGAATTTCACAACAAAAAGATTCTTTCATGGTGTTCAGAGTTCAAATTGCATGCTGTTTGCTGACCTGAAGCCAGCTTTTTTTTATTTTTTTTTCTTCATTTTATTTGAAGAACGGCAAAAGTTATGCTTATGGTTTAATTTAAAAGTAGATTTTTTTCGTCGTAAATAAAAATTCATCACGATTTTCAAGAAATTTCTCAACCAAACTCTTATCAGTTCTGGTTTCTGTTTTTTTAGGAGTTTCAAATCTATTAAAAATGAAGAAGATAATTTTGATTTATAGAAAAATTTCATAATTTTTTATTGAAACTCGTAAAATCCTCGAAGAACAAAGAACTGCCAAAAGTTACACACAAAAGTCTAGACAGAACAAGACAAACAGCAAAAATGACAGCGTTCACAATTATTTCGTTCACATAATGTATCATAAACGAACCGGCCGGTAGAAACGCGGCACATGTCAGTCTAAAATTAGAATGCGTAAAAATAATAAATGCAATAAATTGAGTGAGTGCGAGTACAGTGAACTCTCGTGTTGCTGAGTGAATTTGAGCAAAGTGACAGTTTTTATGAAGTTTTGTCGTTTTAAGTAGTTTTTATTAGAAATTAGGTAGAATTTTCTTTGAAAAAAAAATATTTTGTTGATTTTTCTTTAATTTTTTGAACTAATTTTGATGAGAAAAGGTCAAACAGTTTGTTCTTGGCAACGAAAATTGTTTTTAAAACATAAATTATAAATTTTTCTTTAAAGAAATAATTTTTTAAAAATTATAATTTGTCTTTTTTACAATTTTGAAATTATTTATTTATTAATTTTAAAGATTTTTAAATTAAACATTTTCATGAAAACCTATTTAAATGATTAATAAAATCAGATTTAATTTTTAAAAAATTACAAAAATAAATAAAATTAAATCAAATTTTAATTTATTAATTTAAATTAAATTTTAAATTAATTTATTTTTTATGAATTTTATTTATTATTAATTTTTATTATATTATTATTATTATTATTTTATTATTATTTTTATTATTATTAATTAATTAATTTAATTATTAAATTTTCTTATTTTTTTTATTTTTATTTTATTTTATTTTAATTAGGTATTAATTTTTTTTTACTTCAAAAAAATTTTTTTTTATTAAAAAATTAATTTTTTTTTAAATTTTTAAAATTTTTCTTTTAACATTTTTTATTTTTCTTAAATTAAATTTATTAAATTATAACATTTTTTTTTTAAGTTTTGTTTAAAATTAAAAAAAAATTATTTAAAAAATTTTATTTAAAATTGTAAATTTTTTTTTTTAATAAAATTATTTTAATTTTTTTTTGCCATTAAAGATCTCTTCCTGCCCATTTGTCACAAAAATAAATCACCCAACAAAGAACCAAAGGAAATGAATAATCCATCATATTAATTTTGCAATTCTGTCAAAAATTTTTGTCTTCCTTTTGTGTATTTTTCGTCGTGTGCTTTTATTATGCATGCCGACAAATGTCGCGACAACTATTGAAAGTCACTGCGCTATTAATCTTGAACATGTTAATGAAATTATTAATAGAATCATCATCAAAAAAGACAACAACAAAAAAAATTTCATCATTAACTAAATTGATTTTTCTTACCATGATCTTCTTGTTCACAACTTAACTCTTCACTTGTCAACTTTACGTTGTTTTTCTTGTGTCTCTTTTTCGTGTTTTATGCGTCTCTGAACAGTAGCTCGCCTAATTTGTCTTATTTTTCGTATTCAAAAATCTTCTCTGTTTTGTCATCATTAATAATAATTACCGCTTTTGAAGACTTTGAGCAAGTGCGGAGGGCAGTAAAGAGCTTTTTAATGATGGGTTTTGTCTTCGAAGTAACACGCGAAGGGTAATTAGGCTAAAAACTGAGAAAATTGACACCTACATTGGCAATCGACGAGATCATTGAAGTAGATCTGATATCATATCGGCTTAAGATATGTTAATTTGGACGAAAAAAAGGTGTAAGCTGCGTGTATGTGTCATTTGTTCATCAATCTCTTTGGGTCTTTTGTGTTTTTATTATTTGTTTGTTGATTTAATTTGCCTGTGGTATGAAAATATATTATTTTACTGAATAAGAGGTCTCAAATATATATTTTAGGGTCTAAAGTTTAGATCCAAGGGTCTCAAACTTCTCTCTTGAAGTCTTGAGCTTTTCTCTTAAGCTCAACTTTTCTTCTGAAGGTCTCAATTTTCCTCGTTGTCTTTCAGATTTTCATCTTAGGACCCCAAAATTGAACTTCAAGACGTAAAATTTATCATCTATCAAGCAACAGTGAAACTTTACAATAAAACCCAATAGAAAACGAGATTGATATTCAAATAAACAACAAATTACAATGAAGTAGTGACAACTGACAACAACATTAGCTGACCAACAAAACAAACGATAATCTCCAGATTAAGCACAAAAGTACTTTAACCGACGGCGACTCGTGAAAGTAATTTTTTAGTGTTTTGTTTTCTTTGAAAAGTGTTTATGAATTATTAGGAAATTATTAAACGAAACTTAGTAGAGCGGCTAAAATCGAAAGAAAGATAAAAAGCACGGACAAAATTAACATAACATTTATTTTTTTCGTAATAACAAAGCGCAATAAGTACCAGACTAGACTTCATAAATTAAATGTTGAAAAGGTTGTTTATGAAAAAAGCTCAAAAAGTGTAAAAACTCAAGTTGAATGAATTAAAAAGTAAAAAAATGAATGTGCAACGCTTCACTGCTCCTGCTCTTCTTCTTCTTCGAATTTTACCTAAAGCTCTCTACGTGAAAAAAACCCATTCGTCATTCCCGCACTTGAACTGTGAGACAAAATCCATCAAAACGAACGAAAAAAAAATGAATAATCGATTATATCAGATCAAAAATCAACCTCCAAGTCGCTCGAATTGTCTAATTGTTCAAATCTGGATTATTTTTAAGCAGAAAAAAAATAAGACATGTAACAACAGCAACAATCAAGAATGTTACGAGAATGTAATGTAACGGTAAACCAGACCTCTCGTAGTACAACGAAGCAAGCAGTTCATCATCGACATCACGAAACGAAGGAAAAAATGTAATTAGAGATGATGTGTCGGTTTGCATTTATCGGATTTTACGAGAGAATTTGGAATTTTGAGGTAAGTAAGTTGCCGTGACTTACCAGAAAATACAAATTTGTTACACACCTTCTTCCATTTTCTGCGGTATTTCCTTCGAGAAAACCTAAATTTTGTTTTTTTAGGTCATGAGACGTCGTCGTTAGATAAATTATAAAAACATTAACAAGAAAAAAGACGGGAAGAGGAAATGTTTAACTGAAGAAGATGAAGAAGAAAAAAACAAATAAAAGAAATCAAATCAATTTTATATTGTGTAAGTACGATAAAGAAGAGAACAAAAACTACAGTTTTCATTTGTTTTAACGTGAAACATTGCAGAAAACCCGTATATCATGTTCTCTTCTATATTCGTTACCTTTTTCTTCTATTATTCCAATCATCCAAGCCAAGCACTTCGAGGAATTGAACTAAACCAGTTATCGCTTTTACATTTAATACTTTGACAGTTAACTTCAGGGAATTGAACTACTTTTAGTCAAAAATAGAATTTATTCAGATTTTATGAAAAAAAAAAATATGCAGGGCGAATTTTTTTAACCTTGAAACCTAATAAATTTCGCGCAATTTTGGACACACCTTCCGTTGTTTTTAAATTATTCTCGCACCTGTAATGGACATTTGCTTGATAAATGAAATAATAAATAAAACAAAATGAAATGGAATAGAATAAATGGGCAACAACTGGCAGAAGGAAAGAAAGAAAGTATTTTTTTGGTTTTACGATGGTAGAATTTTAATTAAAATGAGTGTCATAAAAGTTTTTTTTTATGATTCAATAGTGGATTATATCAGAAAAAAGAAGAAAGATTGTCTGAAAGGACAGCTCAGAATTAATTTTAGAAAAAATAAATTGATTTTAAATGATTTTTTATTAAATTTTTCATTTTTAGGTTTTAGATAATTTATAAAATAGGAGCTAACTTTAGTTTTAGAACAAAAATTTAATTGAAAATTTTTTTTTTACATATTTGAGTTCTAAAATGAATCTTTGAACTAAAACTAACTTTTTTTATTCAAGGGTTTTTGATGAATAATGATTCAAAATCTTTAAAAACTTAAAATATATTCCTAAAAAAATTTCGATAAAAGGAAATTACGAAAAAAAAGTTAACAATAACATCAAGTAAGAATTTTCTTTAATTGAAAAAAATCATTTTAAGCTGATTAAAAATTCATATATTTGATTTTAACTCTTTTTTTCAAATTTTATGTTTTTATCATCTGAACCGCTGAAATTTTGGCGAAAAGATGAAAATTGTTCAAAATTTAAATTTTTGTGTCAATTTTTTTTTTATTAAAAATGAGGAATTAATAGAATTTAATTAAATTTAAAGAAATAAGTAAAATAATAATTTAAAAAAATTAAATTAAATATTTTCTTGAAAAATAAAAAAAATTGATTAAATCAATAAAATTTAAAAAATTGAGTTTAATAAATTTTCAATAAATTTTTTTAAATAAAAATCGTTAATCCATCATAATTCGCCAAACAATCCAAACCCTCATAATCCACTATTTTACGGAGAATTTTAATTAAACTTCTTAAACAAATCAGATTTCTTCTTCTTGTTAGCACTATTAATCACATATTTTCTCACATATTGTAACCATTAGACAATGTTTTGAAATGTTTTTCATTCTTCTCCATCATTTTATTTACTGTTGTTCGAGATCGTCTACTTTTCATACATTTTTCTTATGTTTTACAAGACGACTCACATTACTCACTCAACAGAAAAAAAAAAATCTTGTAGGGAAATTACACTAAAATTGTGTAATAGAAGGTAATGATAGACGCCATATGTCTTCTTCCTCTCCTTCTATCTGCGTTTTTACATCTAAAAAGTGCTTTGCTTGCTTAGTTTTGTTTACAATATCGTTCATTCGTTGTAAAAATAATCCTAAATGAATACAAAATATGTGCATTTATAGGGTTTTAAATTTATAACTTGACTTTCAATGCATTTCCATACCAGCTTGGACATGAATAACAATTAAAGACCAGAAAAATCGATACGGAACGCACCGACAACGTAAAAAGGGAACCCTACGTCACGAAAATCGATGCATTTTTATGAGTTGTCGTCGAAGGTGAGTAAATTTATCCTTACTTTGTTAGCGGAACGCGTTACGAGGGGTGACATGTGTCGTTGTCTCACACGTACGTTCGCTCCATGCCTCATACAAATGCATTTATTCACTTTATTGTCCCACATTTTTCAATTATTTTGTACTCAATCGAGTTTTATGACAACTTCCAGCGTTCCACGAGCGAATTTCATGAGTAACTGTATCAATATCGTAAACCGCGCCAGCAACAATACTCATAATTGAGGTAATCATCAAAATTTTTATAACACTTTCTTGTTTGTTATTTTATTTTTGTTTTGTTTTTAGCTTCGAGCAACGATTCAATGGGAGAAAAATCATGTTTCACGTCGCAATCGATATGTTTTTGTAGATTTTGATGATCATCGTGATACCTAAAAGAAATAAAAAATCGATTCCGGTGCGTTGTGGTTTCAAAAATCTCGTAAAAATTAATGTTACTTGCCCAAATACGACGAAATTCAATTAGAATATGTTCAAATTTCTCACAAACAATGCTTGGATGCGACTCAAATTGAAAAATAATGAATCCATTATCATCCATTTATGAAGAGCGCTCGTCATTGCGTCGTTGAAAGGGTGAAAAATAAATAAATATTGCGTATTGTGTCTAATGAGAAGCAAGTTTACAACAAAATTACGTACTTTTCATGCACATGAAACGACATAAACAGTGGAACAAGTAACCCATTTATTAAAATGGGGGAACTCAGTATGCAAAAAATGTCGAAATACACACGAAAAAATCGATAGAGTTCAAAATCTTGTCGATGGAAACTCTTTGTGGGTCATCAAATTCGGTTGTTAGATCTTTTTATTGCGTTACAAGGTGCCATAAATCTTTGCCAAGCGGTTTTGTGGCATGAAGCATAGGCAAGGATATCGTGTCAAGGACGTATTTATGTTTTTTTTGTATGATGATGTCACGTTTTTACGCATTTTCGTAAAAAAAAGGAAAAATGTTGTTGTTGTTGTTACGCAAACGTAGTAATTAAAGTTAATGACACGAAGTTGGATGAAAATAAAAGAGTCGTTAATGTATAAGGACTCTCGGGTGAATTTTTAGTAATTAATAGAACGAATGAAATTCATTTCAGGAGGAAATTTCGTTAAAAATTGAAGCTGAAGGACTTTTTTCTTCTCGTCAAGTCAAATTTTCTTTAAAAAATTCACATTAATGGCTTTGATACAAAAATTTTTAAAGAAAATGTCAAATTTTTATTCAAAAAATTGATCAATAAGTCGAATTTTATCATCAAAAAATGATAAAATGCTCGAAGTAGAATAAAAAATTTTTTTTGAATAAAATTTTAATTTAAAAGAAAAAATGTTCTTATCACCAAAAAAGTAACTTCACTTCGCTAAAAATCGAAACAAAATTCCCATAAATCTAAAAATTAATTTTAAAAAAAATTAAAAATTCTTACCTGCTACTCTTAAAACAGCTCTGTCGGCGGCATCCAGCTGCAAAACGGACAAGGGCTTATCCTTTGCCCATTCCGCCAATGCCTTTGAATCCATCATCTTTGTAAATTTTTGTTGTTGCGAATTTCTTTTTGTTTAATTTTTTTTCTACAAAGAAAAAGCGTGCAAAAATTGCAGCAGCAACAACAACAACGAACGTTGCGAAGTACGAAATTTACAGTTACATAATCCAATTAGAATCGGCTGAATGTGTGTATGGATGCTCGACGATTATCAATAAATTCACTTTATTTTTCTTTTTTCAACTCTTCAAACTTTTTTTATTTATTTCTTGTTGTTGTTTAATAGCCTTGGTATTATTTTTATATCAAAATAATCGCCGACGATATGCCGTTTTTTGTTGCGTCGTCTATTTAATAGACCTTATGTACTTTGTTGTTATCAAAAATTTATTTACCTCACTTGTACCTCTCACACGTAATACTTGCGACAGCACATGCTTGCTTGTGTGAATTATTTAGACACTTTTTTCCGTCATATTTGAACAGATTGAATTTTATTTCATTTTATTTACATTTCATATCGAATGAAAAATTTTTTTATTACTTTTTTTTTCTATTTTTAAGAGAAAACCATCACCATCTAATTAATCATTTTTTATTTATTTATTTTTATTTTTACTTCACTCGGAAATTTATTTGACTAATTTTTGTGCTAAATATTTATTTTTTTATTTATTTACAATTAAGTATTTTTTTTTCTTTCGAAAACGGAATTTTTATTGCAATTTTTCCGATTTTCCGGCTTTTTTTTGTAGACTTGGTAAGCAGTAATCCATTCACTTCGACGATCAACGAAGACTGATTTTTTTAACGAGAAAAATTTTATTTAGTTCCGTTTTCATGCTATTTTTATATATTAGCCTGTTACGAATTTGAAAATTGTGAAGAGATGTCAAGAAAAAAAAAATTTTATTAATTTTGTCAAACTAAGTGAATTATTGAGAATTTTAAGTTTTATTTTTAAAAAAATTTCAAATATTTTTTAATTAATTTTTTTTTAATTTTTTTTAAATTTAAAAATTAAATTAAAAATTTTTTTGAATGTTTTTATGTTTTTTTTTAATTTAGGTATGGTCTAAAATAAAATTTTATTTTTTGATTAATTTTAATATTTTAATTTATTAATTTAATGAATTAATTAATTATTTAATTAATAATAATTTTAATTAATTTAATCAATTAAAATTATTAATGAAAAAAATAATTAATTTTTTAAAAAAATATTAAATTTAAATTAATTAATTAATATTTAAAAATATTTTTTTTTATAATTTTTTTTTTTATATTTATAAAAATTTATCAATTTTTAAATTTTTTATTAAAAAAAAATTGACGAATATTCAAATTCTCAAATGAAACATTTTTGACATCCCTACTTCAAAGGGATTTGCACTTGAAATGTCACTTTTTAAATATTTAAGCATTTTCTCTTGAATTTTCCGAATTTTTTAAATTATGTTGATTCATTCACTTTTAAAAGAACAAATTTTAATCCAAATTTTCCTCCATAATATCACAAAGCTCAATAAATAAACTTGTAAAATTTGACCGTGTTCAACACGTTTCCTTCAATTTCTTGACTTTCTACCGTTATATTCACTTATTTTCAACACTTGGCACTGTTTAACATAAAAATTTACAGAATTTGACTAAAAAATTTGACTAAAATCACGTTAAAAGTTGATATTTTGCGTTAAATGTTGAAACAGGACCTGTGACGAATCCTTTTTGGGTGACTTTTTATTTACGAATGAAAGTGGCGTGACATGCGCAGTACTCAAAATTTTCCTTTTTTCGGGGAAATCTTATCGTTATTTACTACATTTATTCAATAAACATATCGTTTGTTTGGAAATTTCGTGAGTTACATCAACGAAACGCAAGATGAGTGGTTCAAAAAGTCAATTTTAGAACAAATTTCACAAAATTAGAAGAAATTAAATGAAAATTATTGGAAATGAAGAAAATTTTAAAGAAATTGAAAAAGTTAGAATTGCTCAAAAACAGGAATCTTGAAAATTTCGTCGGAAATTTTGCGATTTGAGCATCGAACTGATGGCTTCATGGGTGTATTGGAGACATGTGACTCATCAGGATCTACTTCCATTGGCTGTGGATCCGGTTGAAGAGCGAATTGACGTTCAATGGCATCAACTTGACGAAAAGTTTCGCTAATAACGTGTCTGAGAAAAAAGAAAAAGTTTAAAATTTATTGGGTGCATTCAAGATTGTCCATCGATGGACATCAATGATTTTTTTCCATAATTTTGTCCATCAATGATTTTTTTTGATGGATTACCGATGGACATCGCATTTTTCTTGAACGCATCATAAATTTTTTTCATGCATCTTGAACGCAATTTTTTAATTGCTTTATTTTTTATAGTTTTATCGCATAACTTATATGTGTGATTGCCGTATTGGTTTGCAAAGATACGTGATATACCGCGAAAACATCCGCGGACCCGCGAAAAAATCCGCGGACCCGCGAAAAATTTCGCGGATTTTTTCGCGATTTTTTTTTTTCAAAAAATTTTTTTTCATCTTGTGTGAGTAATGGAGCTTCTAAAAAGCCGCGAAAAAATCCGCGGACCCGCGAAAAATTTCGCGGATTTTTTCGCTATTTTTTTTTTCAAAAAAATTTTTTTTTCATCTTTTAGAAGCTCCATTACTCACATAAGATGAAAAAAATTTATTTGAAAAAAAAAAATCCGCGAAATTTTTCGCGGGTCCGCGGATTTTTTCACGGGTCCGCGGAACTTTTCGTTGCTTGTAGATGATCACATAACATATATATGTATAAATCGCGGCTAAAGCAGAAAAAATCAAAATATCCATTTATGATGGATTCCGATGCATACTATCACATTTTATGATGTTTTCCGATTAATCGAAAAATCCATCATGTTTAACTTGAACGCGTTCGATGGAAAAAAATTATGGAAAAAATCATTGATGTCCATCGATGGACATTCTTGAATGCACCCATTATAAAAATTAAAATTTTAAACTTACTTCAAGAAAATTTCGTTCAAATGAAGACGTTTGGCAAGGAGATGCACGTGAATCGGATTAAAAAGTCGATTTTTCGAAGTTGTTCAAGGAACGAAAAAAAAATTGAAGCTTTTCTTGATTATCATTGACAGTTATTGAACTAACGGGATCTTAACCCTTTGGGACATTTTTTGTAAAAATTAGCTGTAAAAATTCATTAAATTAGATTTTTTTTAAATTTTTATACGAAAAAAAAATTACAAAGTCTTAAACATTTTCACATTTATTTTTATTATTTAAAAAAATAATTTAATATTTTATTGAACTTTTTTCAAAGGATATTCAAAGCCTTCTTGTGCCCAATATGGTAACTTTGTCTCGTAATGCCAATCTGGTCCCGTATACTTCAACGCGTGCAAGTACATGACCAACTGCTCCGGATTCGGGTCCTTAAATACCATCTTACACTCTAAACAATTCTCATCTGACGTCATTTTCGCAGGATCGAACGTGGAATCAGGAGCTTCATATCCTGTTTGGCACGATTTGTCATTCGGGTTTTTCGATTTTTCTACATTTTCTGCTTCTATTTTCAACTTTGCCAAATCTTCATCACCTTCAATTCCGAGAAAATTTTCCGCATTGTGAATTTCAATGAGACGAGCGATTAATTCATCATCCGTTTGTCCTCCAAAATCGCCGTCTTTGCCTTTGGTAGGACCAAAAACTGTGTGATTGTACAAAGGATCGTTGACGATTGGGAAGCCTAAATATTGTAAATGAACGCGAATTTGATGCATTCTGCCAGTGCGAGGTTTGCAAATTACGATCGAAGTATTTGATTTCGAGTCATAACGCAAGAGTTCGAAAAACGTTTGACATTCTTTGCCTTTGTCGGATCCAGATTTGGAGACTCGTGAGATGCCAATTTTGTGACTCATGGGTTCGATTGGTTCAGCGCACGTGATTGGAGTGCTAAAAATGAAAAAAAATTAATAAAAGTTTAAAGAAAAAAAAAATAAAAGTTTTAAAATTTTTGAAAAAAAATTGAACAACATTTAGAAATTAAAAAAAAAAATGACAAAAATTTAAAATAAATTTTAAAAATTTAAAAAAAATTAAAAATTGAAAAAATATTTGAAAAATTCTATAAATTATAATTTTAGAAAAAAATATTAAAAAATAAATAAAGACAAAAATTAAAAAAAAAATTAATTGAAAAAAAATAAAAAGTTTTTGAAAAATAAAAATTAAATAGGTATTAAAGAAAAAATATTTTAAATTCAAATTTTAGGAAAAAAATTTAAAATAAAATATTTTAAAAAATTGTCGAAAAAAAAATTAAAAAAAAAGTTTGAAAAAAAATTGAAAAATAAAATACTATGAAAAATTAAATAAAAAAATAACAAAAAAAAAATTGAATTAAAGAAATAAATATTTGAAAAATTAAAATTTTAGAAAAAAAAAAAATAAAATACTTAGAAAAAATTCAAAAAAAAAAAATTAGAATTAAAAAAACAATATTTTAGAAAAAAAAATTAAATAAATTAAAATTTTGAAAAATAAAATATTAAAAAAAAAATTAAGAAAAATTAAAAAAAAATTAAGAAAAATTAAAAAAAAATTAAGAAAAAGTTGAAAATTTGAAGAAAAATAATTGAAAGTTTAATGAACTTACGATGGAAATTCACCTTCAACGCAACAAACATATTCTTTTTGCACTTCTCGCTGATCGATATGTCTCTGCATCTCTCTTGCACGATTCACATTCCTCCCCAGCATCAACAATCCCGACGTTAAACGATCCAAACGATGAATTGGTTTAAGATTTTTAAAGTTATACTCCTTGGCAAGGATAAAAACGACCGTATTGTGTCTATACCGCCCACACGGATGTACGGGTATCGACGCTGGCTTGTCTATAATACAAACATCGTCATCCAAGTGAACAATTTCAATCTTTTGAGCGACGACAGGAAGTTCGTGACGATGCACCGTATTCGAGAGGAAGTCATTGTGCTGCAAAATGTAATCTTCCGTAACTTTTTTGTCATTTACCGTCAATTTGCCATCCTGTATTGTCTTGTTGTACTTCTCAATGGGATACGCTCGAAATTCTCTCGTAAAGACATCCATAATATTCTCGCCGACCCATCTGCCCTTCGTGAAAGTCGTAAAAGTGAAGAAATAGGGATAAACTTTACGAAGCCCATTCTCGAAATAGTATGAGGTTTCGTCGAATCGATCTTCAGTGTATCCGGGACGATCTCTGTTCATGAAATCAGCTTTTACACGTTTCTTTTTTGGAGGTCTCGGGTCATTTGTGGTACTTGGCTTCCGTTTTTGCTCTGGTTCTTCGGGGTTTTTGTCGAATTTCTGCATTTGTGATGATTCTATGACGTGAAAGTCTTCATTCCATGCTCCCGAAGTGTCAGAAACCTTTTCCGCGACATGATTTTCCTTGAAAACGAGGATACTTTCAGCATTTTCCTTCGTTCCATGTTGCGTTTGAGCGGATCGAACGAGCTTTTGGTCCTCTTTCAGCACCGGCTTTGCGTTGTCACACATTTTCCTTGAAATTTTCAGAATTTTCTCGGCAATTGCTATTCTATTGTGTGTCAATAACGTCCTGAAGTGCATTTATTTGAGTTGAAAATTGAATTTTAAGGCAATTTCAAACAAAAAATCGAAAAAATTGTCCAAATCAAATTGAGTCTGAGTCGGTTGAAATTGATTTTTGCATTCAAGTCTTCGATCCAAGTCATTCACAGTGTTGCAAATGCCCAAATTTTTTCAAAAACTCTTTGCTGACTTCCAGATGCCGTCAGATGTGATTGTTTAGCTTAGAAATGGTTGAAATAAGAATACTTACTTGATTTGAGCCCGATTGGACCTTCGGGGGTCTCCCTGGGGTCCCCCGAAGAACTTTTTTTTTTTAATTTTTTTTAATATTTTTTAAAAAATTTTTTTTTTGAAGCTTAAAATTAAGTTTAAATAATAACAAGCACATATCAATCAGATTTAAGGCTCTTCGAGCCGTTTTGACGAAACCTCGTCATCGAGAAAGCTCAAATTATTCATTTTGAGCGTCTTCGACGCATCTCACGACCTCAAATAATTTTTTTTTCCTACAACAAAAATTTTTTTTTGAGTGTTAAAATTAATTAAAAATAAAACTGAGCAAAACACGACAAAAATGAAGGAATTTTCTCCAAAAATTCATTTTGAGCGTCTTCGACGCATCTCACGACCTCTAATAATTTTTTTTTTCCTACAACAAAATTTTTTTTTGAACTTTAAAATTAATTAAAAATAAAACGGAGCAAAACACAACAAAAATGAAGGCTCTCCAAGCCGTTTTGAAGAATCCGCGTCATCGAGAATCCGTCATTTTATTTAACGTCCGAAGTTTTCAAAAAAGAGTCGACTAACTCCGTGCTAAACTCCAATTTTTTGGGAGTCTACTCCGAGTCGACTCTTTCAAAACTCCAAATTTAAAATATTTTTATAATTGAATTTATATGATTTTTAACACAAATGGGCAAAAATTATTTAGAATCCATAATTTTATGATGTTATCTTAAAGCTAGGCAAATTTTAAAGACATTTCATTGATAAAAATTTTCTAATACTTCTGTTTGTAACTTTGAAATAAAGAAAATCTATCAAATATATGCTTTCTTTGCAGCCCTGAGTTACCAAATAGCATAAAAAACTTTTTTATGTATTTAAAATATTTTTTTCAATTTAAAATTAATTTTTAAATTTTTTTAAATTTGGAGTTCGACTCGAGCAGACTCGACTCTACTCTAATAATTATTAGAGTCGACTCGGAGCAAACTATCAAAACTCCGGACGTTAATTTTATTCATTTTGTAGTTATTTTTTTAAGAAATTTACTCAAAAAAATTGCAAGAACTTTTAAAATAAAAAGGCTAGTTTAGGAACAAAATAAAAAAAATTTAATTATATAAGCATATCGTTAACGACATCCGGAAGGAGAATATCATTTTCTGTTTTTCGTTTGATGTTGTTTATACTCGCAATTACAGGGTCACTTGAATCTAGCTGTCGGTTAAAAACATCCCCCCAGTTAGCTAGGTGGCTGCTCTTTCTCGAATTATGTTCTCTGAAATACCTATATGAAAATAAAAATAATTAATTAAAATTAAAGAAAATATAATTTTACTCGATGTGTTTGTAAATTTATTCAACAGATTTTTTTTTAAATTTGATTTATTTAATAAAAGACTATTTATTTAAACCCAGGCGAGATCGTTTCAGTTATGAATCAGGAAAATTACTCATGAATTCATATTACCACGGTAATAACGTTCATACCCGAATTTTGAATATGAACGCATTATGAACGCTATAGCGTGTACGTAAATTTGTACGTGTATACGAGAGAATTATGAACGTTCATAATTTTCATAATTCATAATTTTCGTGTGATTCATCAATAGTGCAAAAAATGATTCATTCAAATGAAACGATTTTTGTAAAATCTTAATAGAATTTTCGATGTAAAATATGACATTCGGAAATGAAAATAATTCAGAACTTTTATAAATTATGAAAATTAATAAATTTTAGATTTTTTTTTTAATTTATGGAATACTTGCTCCCGTTTGATCAAATATTTAAAATTTATTGTTGGGAGTTGCTCGAATTTCTAAATCTAATTTAGAAAATTTTAATATAAAATTACATTTAGCATACAATTTTAAATTAAGAGTTTTAAAATTCTAAAATTTTAATATTCACTAAAATAAATAAAGATCAATTTTTTGAAAATAAAGTTATCATTTTTATGAAATTTTTCATGTAATTTTTAAAAAATATCTCAAATCTTTCAATTGTAGAGCAGTTTGCTTTTAAAATTTTTCAGAAAACGACTAATGATCCAAATCTATCTAAATTTTGAAAAATAATTTTTTATTTTACTTAAAACATGTTTTCGACCAAAAATTAATTCTAATTTTAAAATTTTTCACTAAAAACAAAATTTTTAGAAAATCCATCCTTCATAAATTCATAATTTGTTTAGAAAAATTATGAACAAATTATGAATATTATGAATCAATTATTACCATTTATGAACGTTATGAACGTTCATGAACGATATGAACGCATATTTGTACATGAATTGGTACTTTTATGATTCATAATGGTTATGAATTTTTTGTAATCCCGCCTGGATTTAAACTAACTAGAACAATCATTTTTATATTTAAAATTTCAATATTAACAAATTTAATTTAAATTAATTAATTAAATTAAATTAAATTAAATTAATTAATTTAAAATTTAATTAAATTATTAATTTAAAATTAATTTCAATATTTAAATATGGAAACCGTTAATTTAACACAGAAAAAATTAGTATGAAAAGACAAAACTGTTAGTATTAAAGAAAAACCAGAACCAACAAAGGACAATTACACATAAACAAAAAGATTTTTTTTAAGTAAATAAACCTCAAGCTTTTATTGGTACATTCGCCTCCTGAATCGCCATATGTAACTTTAAATGTTAATAAATAATAAAATTTAATTATGATAATAAAATTTAGATAAAAATTTTAATTATTTGTAGAAAATTATTTGTAATTTTTTGTAAAAAAGACTTAATAAAACACAAATGAATTTTTTTTTTGTGATATTAATTAACAATAAAAGGAAAGGCTTAACAAAAACACATGATTATTATATTATTTGTTTATTAGAAATTAAATATTAATGATTAAAATTAGCAAGAATATAAACTTTTGCATTAAATAATTTAAATGAAAAATTATATGAGTTAAGCCAACAACCTACCTCCGATATGCAGAACATACCTCCGATATTATTAGGTTCCTACTTTTGCCACTTTGTAAGTATTTTTGTTATATTTCCTTTAATAACCGACAATTTTCTTCAGATAAATTATATTAAAATTTATATAATTTTTCATTTAAATTATTTAATGCAAAAGTTTATATTCTTGCTAATTTTAATCATTAATATTTAATTTCTAATAAACAAATAATATAATAATCATGTGTTTTTGTTAAGCCTTTCCTTTTATTGTTAATTAATATCACAAAAAAAAATTCATTTGTGTTTTATTAAGTCTTTTTTACAAAAAATTACAAATAATTTTCTATAAATAATTAAAATTTTTATCTAAATTTTATTAACATAATTAAATTAAATTTTATTATTTATTAACATTTAAAATTACATATGGCGAATCAGGAGGCGAATGTACCAATAAAAGCTTGAGGTTTATTTACTTAAAAAAAATCTTTTTGTTTATGTGTAATTGTCCTTTGTTGGTGCTGGTTTTTCTTTAATACTAACAGTTTTGTCTTTTCATACTAATTTTTTCTGTGTTAAATTAACGGTTTCCATATTTAAATATTGAAATTTAATTTAAATTAATAATTTAATTAAATTTTAAATTAATTAATTTAAATTAAATTTGATAATATTGAAATTTTAAATATAAAAATGATTGTTCTAGTTAGTTTAAATAAATAGTCATTTATTAAATAAATCAAATTTAAAAAAAAATCTGTTGAATAAATTTACAAACACATCGAGTAAAATTATATTTTCTTTAATTTTAATTAATTATTTTTATTTTCATATAGGTATTTCAGAGAACATAATTCGAGAAAGAGCAGCCACCTAGCTAACTGGGGGGATGTTTTTAACCGACAGCTAGATTCAAGTGACCCTGTAATTGCGAGTATAAACAACATCAAACGAAAAACAGAAAATGATATTCTCCTTCCGGATGTCGTTAACGATATGCTTATATAATTAAATTTTTTTTATTTTGTTCCTAAACTAGCCTTTTTATTTTAAAAGTTCTTGCAATTTTTTTGAGTAAATTTCTTAAAAAAATAACTACAAAATGAATAAAATGACGGATTCTCGATGACGCGGATTCTTCAAAACGGCTTGGAGAGCCTTCATTTTTGTTGTGTTTTGCTCCGTTTTATTTTTAATTAATTTTAAAGTTCAAAAAAAAATTTTGTTGTAGGAAAAAAAAAATTATTAGAGGTCGTGAGATGCGTCGAAGACGCTCAAAATGAATTTTTGGAGAAAATTCCTTCATTTTTGTCGTGTTTTGCTCAGTTTTATTTTTAATTAATTTTAACACTCAAAAAAAATTTTTGTTGTAGGAAAAAAAAATTATTTGAGGTCGTGAGATGCGTCGAAGACGCTCAAAATGAATAATTTGAGCTTTCTCGATGACGAGGTTTCGTCAAAACGGCTCGAAGAGCCTTAAATCTGATTGATATGTGCTTGTTATTATTTAAACTTAATTTTAAGCTTCAAAAAAAAATTTTTAAAAAAATATTAAAAAAAATTAAAAAAAAAAGTTCTTCGGGGGACCCCAGGGAGACCCCCGAAGGTCCAATTGGGCTCAAATCAAGTAAGTATTCTTATTTCAACCATTTCTAAGCTAAACAATCACATCTGACGGCATCTGGAAGTCAGCAAAGAGTTTTTGAAAAAATTTGGGCATTTGCAACACTGTGAATGACTTGGATCGAAGACTTGAATGCAAGTTACTCGAATCGAGCTGTCAAAAATCTGTCAATTTCTGATTTTCCGAGCCACGAAAATAGCGAAAAAAGCGTATTATTACATAAAATACGGCAAATTATCGTGCATTGTGATAAAATAACGCGAAATTCGCGACTGCCATACACAGAAAACAACAAATTTCCCAGAACAATGACGGAAAAAGTCGCCAAGTATACATCGGAAAGCGACGACGAATCGGAGAAACCAAAATTTCAAGTAAGCACACTTTGATCTTGTGTTTTTCGCCGATCCGGTCACTTTTGTGACGTCAATGCCGTGAAAAGTGTCCCGCATCGCGTGAAAAATGCAACTTTTTTCGCAGAAATCTGACGAATCTCGCCTGAAAATTCGCTAAGTAGAGCAGAAATTGCGTGTGTGTGTGGCGCCGTACGTGCGTCTGTGTGTTTCGTGTGTCGTCATAAATGCGTTTCACTGTTTTCCTTCCCAATTAGCTGCTTGTGTTAAAATTCAAAACAAACAAACTTTCTTCTTCTCTCGTAAAAAAAAAGATAAAAATTGCATAACTTTCTAATTTTTTTTTTCTCATTTTAGTCGCCGGAAAAATTGAAGGACCCGAATTTGACGACGGCGGTTAGTGCGGAGTCAGATGAATATGACACAGCAAGCGAGGAATCAGGCAGCGGCGAATATAGTGATGAATCGGAAACAGAAGGCGGAGAAGATCAAGACGAAGAAAATGAGGATGGAAGCGTTATTTTGGATGTTGAACGTCAAAGCGGAGATGGGCAAGAGAATGATGGAGAGAACAAGAAAAAGGTCGATGATGACGAAGATCGCAGTAATCCACAATATATCCCGAAAAAGGGCACGTTTTATGAACACGACGATCGTACGGCGGAAGATCTGTAAGTTTAAAAAAAATATTTTTAAAATAATTCAGATTTTTTTTTTGCGTTAAAAATTTAATTTCCTTAAAAAAGTTTAAAAAAATTTTTTTTAAGTTTCCTTCAATAAAAATTATTAAAAAAAAATATTTTTTTACTTCCTTGAAAAAATTTAAAAATTATTTTTTTTATTACCTTGAAAAAATTCAAAAATTATTTTTTAAATTTTTTTTTTAAATTATTTTTTTAATTTTTTTTTTTAAATTTTTTTTTTATTTTTTTTAAAATTATTTTTTTTAAATTTCCTTTAAAAATTTATTTTTTTTTGTTTCCTTTAATAATCTCTAATATTTTTCTTACAAATTTCTTTAAAAAAATTAAAATTTTAATTATTTCACATTTTAGCGATGCCGAAGTCGAAGTTGTCGAAGGCGAAGGAGAAGAAGGCGACAGCGGAGAACCATCAGCGACAAAAGCAGGCAAAGAAAAAGAAGCTAAAGAAGTAAAACCGACTCGTAAATGGCAAGCATCGCAAGATCGATGGACTCACGATCGTTTCGAAGAGAATGAACAAGCTCCCAAATCGCGAAATGAACTTGTCTCCGCCTACGGATACGACATTCGAAGCGAAGATGCGCCGCCCAAGGCTCGAAGACGCAAGCGATACGGCAAAGGACCCAACAAATACACGCGAAATTGGGAAGACGAAGCAGCATATGCCAAACAACCGCAACAGCGAAAACTCCGGCCTGAAGATTTCCCCGCATTGGGTACGGAAAACCAAAAACGCGTCGGAAAATCGTCCCGCGCGCGACAATCAAGCGAGTACAAGGAAAATAACGATCGAAATATCGAGCGAAATGAGGATCGCCGTTCGCATGATGCGCCTCGTGAACGTCCCGATATACGAGATCGCGATAATAATCGAGATCAGCAGAGACGAGGCTTTGGAAAGGATAACAAACAAGCGGGAACGTCAAATAATAGACGTCGCGACAGTAACCAACAACGGAATAACGCAAGAAATGAGAATAATTACAATCGCGGAGCGGATAGGGGACAGCAACAGCAGCAAAATACGATGGAATTCATCAATCAGAACCGAAACAAAGAACAAAAAGATCAAATCTCGCACAGTAATCAACGATATGCATCACAACAGCAACAACAGCAGTCATCGCAGAACGCGAATTATCACCAAATGCATCAGCAGCAATCGCAACAAGGTCATTCCTACGCGAATCACGAACACGGGAACAAGGAATCACACAATAATTACAACAACGCTCGAATCAGCAACCAACCGCGGTATCAGGAGAACTTGGATTATCAAATGTCGAATAAAGATCCGCAAAGGGATCAACGTCAAACGACTCCAATTGCCCAAAATCAAGTTATGCAACAGCAACAAATGCAGAATTACGTTCAAATGCAACAAAAACAACAGCAACAAGTTCAAATGCAACAAATGAGTCAACAACAGGCGCAAGATCCTTCCCGTTCGAAGCGTTATTCGAGTTTACGTCAACGTGGCATGGATGGAAATGCTCCTTCGCAGCAGCAAACACAACAGCAAAACCCGCAAATGATGCCCGATCAAAGTAATATGATGTCTGAAGCGGCAATCCTTCAGCAATTGCAGCAAAATGAAAAACTCAAGCATCAGGCGATGGCTCATCAGAAGCAAATTTCCTACCATCAAGCGATAACTCCTCAAGTTTCCGCGTCGCAGCAACAACAAAATCCTCCGCAATCATCTCCCGCGCCCCAAAATGCCCCCAATGCGCAATATCCTCCGCCATATTACGCACAAACAGCTGCCGATTATCAAGCGCCCGCATCTCAACAAACGCCCCAAACACAAATGATCGCCGCAGGTCCTTCGCCGCAGCAAAATGTTCCGCCCGCAGCACAATACGCTCAATACGCGGGACCCCCGAATGCTCCATCGTACATTCAAAATGCCTATCTTCCGCAGCCGCAGGCAGGTCCCGTTGTTCCGCAGCAACAACCGCCGCCCCAAATGTACGTTCAATCCGTTAATCCGCCGCCGCAGCAACAATTTCAACCACAATACTCCGGATACACGCCCAATTATACGCCCCAAGCTGCTCCGAATGCCGCGACGCCCATTTATCAAAGTCAACCGCCCCCAATTACGTATTTTGCACCCACCGCAGCGCCCGCGAATCCTCCGCCGACACGCGTTACGCGACGACCCACGAATGCGATTCCGATTTTGGCGCCGCCAGAACGTGCGGGAAATGGAAAACGCACGGATTATGAGAATGCGACGACAAACACGACGACGAATACGGGTGATAAAGATTCCGCGGGAGGAGGAAATAAACAAGCTGCGGAAAGTGCGGAAAATATCGATCATATCTTGGATAATATGTTTGTGCGAAGACCGCCTTTGCAACCGACGCCAATTATGAAAAGTGCTTCTCCGAGCATAGAAAGTAGTGTTAAGGTAATCTTTGAAATTTCCTTAAAAAATTTCTAAAAATATTTTAATAATTTCCTTAAAAAAATTCTAAAAATATTTTTTTAATTTCCATTAAAAAGTTCTAAAAATATTATTTTTATTTCTTTAAAAAATTCTAAAAATATTTTTTTAAATTTCTTTAAAAAATTCTAAAAATATTTTTTTTTCTTTAAAAAAAATTTTAAAAATATTTTTTTAAAAAAATTTCATAAAAAAAATTACAATTTTCATTTTTATTTTAGAACCTTTCCATCAAAGACGACTCAAAGGAAGAAAAACTCGCAACAACCGAAAAAGTGGGCTAATTGCTGTGTAATTGCTGAAAAAAATATTGGTGCATGTCTAAAAAAAATTTTCTTTCTTGTTTGACATTTTTCTCACATTTATTACTCTTTTTTTATAAATCGACTTATTTATAATTATTTTTGCGTTTTTCGAGCTCAGAGCTCTTTATCTTATATCTTTTTATTTTCTCGATAAATAAAAATAGTATTTAAAGTGAAAATTTAGACTTAAGCCAAGCTGTTACGAGATTCTTCGTAGAAATTAGAAAAAAAAATACAAAAAAAATTGTTAGATATTTAAGCACTAAAAAGCGAGATATTTTGTATAATTCGTAAAAAGAACATAAAAACTTGCTAATTTTATGACTAATAATTGTTAAAATTTAGAAATTATGTATCATCGTATCATACGTGTAACTTTGCTATATTATAATTAAAAAAATAAAAAATCGACTATAGAAGACAAAAAAAAGTTTAAAAATTGACATCTGATTGGAAAGAATTTAATAAAGATTTATTTCGAAAACTCAAACATTTGTTTAATTTGAATTATTTTTTTTTAATTTCATGCAAAATAAAATTTTTACTCGAAATTAAGCAAATGAAGCCTTAACTTTAATTATGGTCTATATAAAATTTTGAGTCTGAACTGATAAATTGCTAAATGTTACAGAAAAACAAATTTTCGAAAAATTTCTTAAAAATTTTATCAAGAAATTATTCGAAAATTTGTTTTCGGAATTCGAAAAATTAATTTTTAAAATTTTTACTTATATAAAATTTTATAATTTTGTAAGGCCGCTCCAAATTTTTTTCGAACTTTTTGTCCTAAAAACTTTTTTTCAAAATGGGGGGGGGGGGGCAAAATAAAAAAAAAATTTGAAATACTTTTTCATACAAAATGACAAAATTTTAACAGTTTTTGTCATTAATCAATATTTTTGTTGATTTTATGGTATCTACATTGAGATTTGATAATTAAAAATTTATATCAGAGTATTTCAAGTTAAAAATTTTAACAAAAAAATTTCGTAAAAATAATAGTCAAAAAATTTTGAAAATAATTTTTTTTGAAAAAAATTTTAAAGCAGAAAATTCATGTTAAAATACGATTTTTAATATAATAATTCTTAAAAATTGAAAATTATTTTAAAAATTTTGGGAAATTTCTTGAAATAATATGAAAAAAGAGCAAAAAATGGTCAATTTTGATGAAATTTTTAACTTTTTTTTTTATTTTGCCCCATTGATTTTTCGACTTTTGAAATGGGGCATGGGACAAAAAGTTCAAAAAAAATTTGGAGCGGCCTAAAGGAATTTTATAATTTTTGTTCAAGTGTAAAATTCAAAATTTTTTTATATGTAAATAAAATTACATTTTTTAAAATGTTTTATGAATTTTTGAACAATAAATAAATTAAAAATTCGATGATAATTTTGAAAATCTTCTTTAATTTTTGAGGCGAATGAAATTGAATTTTTTCGAACTTGAATTAGCATAAAGGCAAATTCATCGTAAAACTCAATAAATCAAAACAAAGTTCTTTTTTTCACTAAAAAAAGCTTTAAAAGTCAAATTAAAACTAAAATCTTAACTCAAAACTCTTTTCGACACTTTGTTCTATCGATTAAAAACCTGAGAAAAGTTTTTTCTTTCGCCAAAACCCAAAAAATCTCCGAAAAATGGAAGAACCAGCAACAGTCCGTCTCACGAACGACGATTTCCGTAAACTCATGATGACTCCGCGAGCTCCTCCGCCCGGATCTTCGACAGCTACTTCATCATTGTCTGGCGGCGTCGTCAAATCCGGCAGTAAAAGTTCAAGCGCTAAACGTACGGAACGTCATGATGCCCGTAAAAAGAAGAAAAACTTTTATGCCCAACTCAAGAAGCAAGAAGACAGCAAATTACAAGAACTTTCGGAAAAATATCGAGATCGTGCGAGAGAACGTCGTGACGGAGCAAACCCGGATTATCAGGCGCCTGACCCAACAAGTACGGGAGCGTATCGAGCTGTGGCTCCTGACTTAAAATCAATTCATGACGCTGCTGAACGTCGTCGACAATTAATTCAAGAGTCAAAATTCTTGGGCGGTGACATGGAACACACGCATTTGGTAAAAGGTCTCGATTATGCGTTGCTGCAAAAAGTCCGGAGCGAGATTGTGACGAAGGAACAGATGGAGGAAGAGGAAATGGAACGCTTGGCGAACGAAGAAAAGGAAGCGGAACCCGAAAAAGAGGAAATTATCGAAGAAAATGGCGAGATAAAGTTCAAAACGATCATCGGCAAGAACATTCATCGCATTGTTCAGATGCAACGATCGCGCGTTGTTGAGAGAAATGAATTATTCGCGATCGGGCGAATGGCTTATTTGATCGAACTCGATGACGAGAACGCAGATACGGATATTCCGACGACCATTATTCGTTCAAAAGCTGAAATTCCGCAAGAAGCGCAACAAATGCAAACGTTATCGACGAACGACATTGTCATCAATAAACTTTCTCAGATCCTGTCTTACTTGCGACAAGGCGGAAAAGGCAAAAAGAACAAGAAACGCGACAAAGACAAGCCTCTTTTCAAAATGCCACTCGATAAACACAACGACGACGAGTCAATTTACGGCGACATTGGCGATTACAAAGCCTCAAAAAGCAGTTCTTCCTCTTCGTCGCGTCATCATAGCAGCAGTTCGCGTTCCGAAAAGGACAAACCTCGCAGTTACTTCAGCAATTATCGCGGCGCCGACGACGAACGTGAAAAAGAAAAGGAAATTGTGGTTCCGCCGCCGCCCAAATTCGCTGCAAGTTCAATTCTCAATAAACTTCAATCCGAACCCGAGGGATATGCGGAATGTTATCCCGGTTTGCAAGAAATGAACGATGCCATTGACGACTCGGATGACGAAGTGGATTACACCAAAATGGATATTGGCAACAAAAAAGGTCCCATTGGCAGATGGGATTTCGATACGCAGGAAGAATATTCGGATTACATGAGCAAAAAAGAGGCTTTGCCAAAAGCTGCCTTTCAGTACGGCGTCAAGATGCAAGATGGGCGAAAAACGCGAAAACACAAGACGGAAAAGAGCGAAAAGGCGGAGCTGGATCGTGAATGGCAGAAAATTCAAAATATTATTCATAAGAGGAAGGCGGGAGGATCTGCCGGAGGCGAACCGTCGTCGAAAATGAAACATTATTAAGAAAATTGTAGCAAAATTTAGTTTTTGTTTTCACAAAATTAATGAGAATAAAGGTAGTTTGAGTGAAATTAGGTCATTTGATGTACTTTATGGCGTTCCTTATACTTCCTGTCACCCTTTAATCACTCACAAATTGAGAAATTTCCTTGTTTGAATGATTTTTTAAAGAATTGAGCGCATTTTATCATTGGTTTTAACAAAAAAAAAAAAATTAAAAATTTCTCCAGTATTTATGAATGACATAAAAAAAAATATTAAAAAAAACAATAAGAAATAATAATTCTACTTCTAAAAAAAATTATTTTGATAAATTTTAATTGATTTATATTTTTCATGTAAAATGGAAAATAGTGTAAAATAAACAAAATTTAAATTTAACATAAAAAAATATTTTATCTTTCGAAAAATTTCTTTAAGAATTATTTTAAATATTACTTATTATTATTATTTTTTTTTGATATGTTAATTTTGAAAATTTTCAAATTTTATTCCAAATTCTAAAATTAAATAATTTTTTGTTTAATAAAATAATTATTTTTTATTTTTAGCTTTAATTTTTTTTTTTTTTTTGATTAAGGAAAATTTAATTTTTTCAATAATTTTTTTTTGTTATATTTTAAAATAATGATTTAAAAATTTTTTAACTTATTTGAATGATCAAACGATTTTTTTTTTGTTTTTTAAATATTTTAAAAATTCTAAAACCTTCTAATTTTGTACAAGTTTAAAAAAAAATCTAATAAAAAATTAAACTTTTAATTAAATTTAAATTTTTTTTATTAATTTATAAATTATTTTTTATAAATTTAATTTTCTTGTTTTTTTTTTAAATTATTAGGTTTTATTTTTTTTTATTTATTTCTTAATTTTCAAAAAAATTGAAAAAATTTTCTGTTAAAAATTTTATTTAATATAAAATTAATTTTTTTTTAATTCATTTTTATTTTTGAATTTAATTCACTTGAAATTTTTTATTTTTTTTTTATAAATAAATTAAACTTATAAAAATTTTTTGTTGAAAATTATTTTTTAACTTTATTTACACTTCACGGACTGAAAAAAATTATCATCGATCTCCCCTATTTTTATTTTTCATTACTGCGAGCACGCTTAAAACCTGAAAGTAAGTCAAGCCGTTGTTAAGGACAATTGTTTACTTAGCAACGAGGACTTGTAAATATTTTGAAACACAAAAATCGTAATTTTTTGAATGAAAATTCCATTTTTGATTCCTGAAATGTCATTTGAGCTTCTAAAAAATGTCAAAATCCTTCCAAAAATTTATTAAAATCAACAAAAGGTTCGTAAAAAAATTTTTTTTTACTCAAAAATTATTTTTTTTTAAATTTTAGGTAATTTTTTTAAACAATCCAGCATTAAGTAATCGAAAAAAATGACGTCAAAAATACCTGTGATGACATCGCGGAAGGGAATGTTCCGCCAAATCACTGATCTCGACGAAATTACGGAGGACAAGTCGAACGATTCTTCGAAAAAAAGTGTTGCGCCAATAAAACCTGTGCGAGGTGACAAGAAATTACTGATGTCATTAGCGGGAAATTTCGTCGGAAGTGGATTAGGGAAGCGAAGTAGGAGTTCCGAGGGCTTTCGAATCACCGATAAACGGAACGTGAAACAACTTTTGGAGATCAAAGACGAACAAATTGAGAAATTAGTGGAAAAACTTTCGAGTTTAATTGAAGTTAATCGACAATTTGCGAAGGAAAATGACAGACTGGTTGGCGATCGAACAAAAATGATCGAAATTATGCAAGAACAAGGCACGAGACTCAAAGAACTCGAAGGCGAAGGATGCGAAGAATGCAAAAAATTGAAGCAAGAACTCGAAGAAGTGAAAAAATCATTTGAAAAATGCGGAAAAGAGAACATTGACCTCAAAAATGACGTGAAAATGTTAAAAGTTCTCGTTTATCGCTTGAATATTCAAATCGAAAGGTATCAAGAATTTTATCGGGAACAAAAAGTAAAGTCGGGAGACAAACTTTTCATGATCGACTTCCAAAAACAGAGCGAAACAACGTGCGAGTACAATTGGGGAAGCATCAATTCGGGCGTTCTTGCTCCTCTACTTAACGCTTATGAAGAACTCATCAACGAAAAAATCGACATAATTTCGACGTTCGAGCGAGAAATGTCCGAATTCACGGGAAAATTAAAAAATGTCCTCACGGAAAACGAAAATCTCCGAAAATCCGTCGAAGAATTGCAACAAGGCAACGAAATGTGGCGAAATGAGCGAGAACGACTCCAAGCAGCTGCGGATTTGTATCGAAATAAAGCCGATGTGCAAGGAAAACGTGCCGACCTTGGAAAGGAAAAACTCGTCGAAGTCATTCGAGTTTACGAGCAAAAAGTTCAATCGCAATCTCTTGACATCGAACGCCTGCAAGAAGCTTATTCGCGATGCAAAGGCGAGTTAGCAGGCATGAAACACTTGCACGAAAAGCCGGAATCAGTAGTTGAAAGTTTACGCGAATGCCAAAAATTGTTCGAAGAATTGAAGCAAAATCACGACAAAGAAAAGATCAAAATGACGGAAAATTTGAATGCGTTAACAGAAAAGTGTGAAACTTATCAGGAAAAGTTGGAAAAAGTTCAGGAAGAGAATCGAGGGCTGAAAACGAGTTTGGAGAAGGAAAAAGAAGCTCATATTTTGCTGGCGGAGAAATATAGCGGATTGAAAACGAATATTCATCGAATACGGCAATCGAAGGAAATGCTGAGAACGCGCTTGAAAGCCGTTATTGCATGGGGCAAAAATTTGGAAGATGGAAAAGGGAAAGTTCAAGTAAGAAAATTTTTGCAAGTCATTTTTTGAGCAATATTGAATAAATATTCGTTTTGAAAATTGAAAATATTCTAAAATTAAAAAAAAATTAATTAAAAAAAATAAAATTTTAAAAAATTAAAATCAACAAAAAAATAATTAATAAAAGAGAAAACTCAAAAATAATTTATTAAATTTTTTTTAATTATTTAAAAATAAAAAAAAATAAATTTGGTTATTAAATTAAAAGTTAAATTTAAATTTAAAAAAAAATATTTATTAAAATTTAATTTAAAATTAGATTTTTTTTTGTAAATTTTATTTGAGAATTTATATGAAAATTTTTCTACATTTTTTTTATTTATTTTTTTTTATTAATTTTTTTTTATATTTATTTTAGGCAAACTGGAATGACTTGAATCAAGTCGAAATGCTGTTAGCGCAGAAACAATCTCAAGTGCAAGCGATTCAAGCTAAACATCGCTCCGAAGTCGACGAATTACAACGAAAACTAAAAAGTCGTGAAGAGACTTTGCACAAAATTCTCAAGGAGAAAACTGAACGAAGAGCTGCTAAGGCAAAAAATTAAATTACATTTTTAAATTAAAATTAAAAAATTAACGACAATCAATGTTAAATATCAACAATTTTTACGAAAAAACTATTTTTTTGTGTTGATTGGATGTGAAAGATTTTAAAAATAGTTTTTATTTACATAATTTATACAAAAAAATCAATTAAAAATAAACTAAATCTAAATTTAAAAAAAAATTAGAAAGGAGAATTCAATTAGAGATTAGATTCTTGCTTTGCGCCGTTGTTTGATGAGCTTACATATGGTCGAAAGCCACTGGAATTAGTAATTCTAAATCTAGAAGGTCTGTGGGATGGCACTGCATGTCCATTTAAAAGGTCAAAATTCGTCACTTGTCGTGTAGTTGAGTAATTTACGTTCCTATGAGGTTGCGTTTCCATTTCGGAGTCTTGTTCGTCGCCGCTATCGACGTCACCTAAAAGAAAAAAAAAATTTTAAATTTTTAAATAAAATAAAAATTTAAAAAAAAAAATAAAAATTTATTTATTTATTTAAAATTTTATTCGAATTAAAAAATAAAAAAATAATATATTGAATTAAAATAAATAAAATAATTAAAACAAAAACAAATAAAAAAAATAAAATTAAAAAAATAAAAAAAAAAAATTAATAAAAATTTAAATCTGAATTTCAAATATTTTTTTTATTTTTTTTTTAATTTTAATTTTTTTAAATTAGGTAAAAAATTGAAAATTTTTTTTAAATTAAAAAATTAAGAATTTTTTTTATGTTAAAAATTGAAGAAAAATCTTACCATCACTGCTATTGGTGCTTTGAATGTTATTTTTGAGCGACTTTTGTCTCCGATTTTTGCGGTAATACTTGAATTCGCGTGGCAGCGTGTACGATCGCGGCAAAGATATTTGACTATCGATGTCAGAATGCGCCGTTGGATCCATATTATGAGCATCTTCATCACTACTTGCGCCCATATATCGTCCATTTTCCGCCAAAGTGTACATTGATTGCTCTCGTTGTTGGCGTCCCATCCAATCGTAGTACACGCGACTATTTTCCAAGTAATGCGGCGACAGCAAAACTTCGGGAGTTTGTGTTTTTGCGCGATTTGCTTGTAATTTCGTCTTTTGAGAGCGTCCTTGACTTCCGGTATTCACGACAGTTTGCTCCGTGGCGAACGGAATCATCGGACAAGGCGATGGGCGATTTTTCTTCACTGCTGTATTCCGAGGACTTATGGAAGGCGGTTGATTGCAAATGTTCGTGATCGCTCCATTTCGAGGCATTTTCGCTTTTGGCGCCATTTGACGTGTTAACGAGTTATTTTCGATGACAGTAGCTGGCGATGCATGTCGACTTGAGTCGTTATTCTTCACTAAAGTTGCTAATGTGTTCAATTGGTTCAATCCAAACGAGTAAATTTGATCGTAATTCGTGATATTTGCGTAATCTTGCGTGAAATCGGGACTTGCGCGACTCCAATTGATCGGCGGAATGTCAACATGTTTCTTATTTCGCGGGATCGGTTGATGTTGTCGCGGTAAAGAAGTCTTCTGATCATCGTTTGAACTCATTGTTCCTGTTTTGGGTCCCGTTAACTTCCCTTGTTTGATTTCTTCTTCGATTATTTTCAGTTCGGCGAGTTGTTTTTGCTTTTTTTCCTGTAATTTTTGTTGAATATTGAAACGGGAACTCATACTGCTTGTGTCATTTTCGCTTGAATTGCCGGTGTGCGAACGCGGTAGGGCTCGTTTCCAAAAAGGAACAGCCATGGGACCGTCAGTTGTTGTCGTATTTGATACGGGAGCTGAGGGAGGAGGCACAAAAGTTGTGGGTTTCTTCTTTTTTCTGCCTGTTGAGACATTTACGGGATTTGTGAAGCGACAATTGAAGACTCCCGGAATGGCATGAGGGTATTTCAGTCCGTTGTTTGATGTTGAAACGGATTTTTTGTTGTTTTTGATGGATTCCGTGCATTTACACAAATTTGATTGATGATTGCATTTTTTCTTTTCGAGTGTTGGTAGGCGACCTCCTGACTCGTATTCCAAGCGTTGAACATGAAAATATCTAAAAAGAAGAAAAAATAATTATTTTTTTTAATTTTTAAAATTTCCTAATATTTTTGAAAGAAATTCATAAAAAAAAATATTTTTGATTTTTTTTAAAATTTTGAAATAATTTAAATAATAAATTAAATTAAACTTTTTAAAAATTATAAAAATAAAAATTCTTTAAAAAAGATTTAAATTTTTTTTTAAATTCATCAAAAAATAAGGAGAATTTTATAAAAATTTTAAAGAAAAAAAAAATAAATTTTATAGAAAATTTTGAAAAATTCAGTAAATTTTTAAAAATGAATGAATTCGAAAGAAAAAAAGATTTTAAAGAATTTTTTGTAAAACTTAAAAAATTAAAGAAATTTATTTTTAAAAAATTATATTATGAAAGCTTTAATTTTTAATTTTTCTTACCGATAATAGATCAACATGAAAGTCAATCCAAACAAAAACGATCCGACGACCAGCATCGGCACATTATACCATCCCGCAGGTCTATTTATCCAAATTCCCACACTCCATAGCATGACTAGAAAGCAATTTTCCAAGAACATTACCGTATAAAACGTCGTCATTTTCTGTTTGTGTCCATTTTCTTGCAAATTAATGTACGCAAAGTTGTAAATAAACGAAATCAGGACCGTCATCACAACTTTTCTCACTCCCGGCACTTGCTCGCCGTAATAAAGTCCCTTTTTCGACATAAACAACCAAATGAGCATTGATCCCCAATGGAAGGCAATCACCAAAAGAATCCAATATCCGTAAATGCTCGAATAAACTGTCAAGGAAGCAACTCGTGACGTCACTGTTCCAAGTCGCCATAAGAATTGAAAAATCACTCCGAGCCATGTCAGCACTAAACGATGCACATTTTGAAGTCTCACATGTTTACTAAAACTCGCCAGGGCCCAACAAATGCTAAAAAGTGACAATCCCGCCGCTACTATGTTCAAATCTTTGAAAGCTTTGCTTTGGTGTTGCACAACTGCGGATTCCTGCACAAAAGGCGTCGTAAATTGGTTGCTCAGTGCTTCAAGTTTGATCGTTTCAAGGTATTCGTCTTGCTGAATTGTGATGTAGATGTGAAGTTGCAACAGTAACATGGGTGCTCCTTGACAAAAAGCGTGCAAAAGTCGCAAAATACACAAATCCCGTACTTCGTGTTTGACCGTTCGCAAGTTCACAGGGATAAATAACTTCGCGTAACGCCAAAAAATACCAATTCCGGTGCAATGACATGCAATTACGGCGTAACGGAAGTACATGGCAAGCTGATCTTTCTCAGCGACATCGGGATTTTTCTCCTGTGACGCTGGATTTGGGTTCGAGGAAGCGACGACAATTTGTCGGTTGTTGTCTTCAGTCTTTTGTTTGCGTAAATACCATCGTAACGACACAATTTGCGTGATAACGAGCGAAAAAAAGATCGTGAGAAGCGTCAAAACGAAGTAGGAAATGTAATTTCGGTCGAAAAGGGCCCACGACAGGACGACATCGAACACAACATTGCAAAAGTACACGGTAAGTGAGATGATGTTGAACAAGACGTCACATAACGGAAGAAATTCTGCCATTTTATCTGCGAAAAAAATTTTTTTAATACATTTTTCTTGAAATTTCATGAAAAAAAAATACTCACAATTGAAGAACATTAGCACCATTTATTTCATTTTTTTAACGATGTTGGCGTGTACGTGTAAACAAAATTTTACATTGGATCGCCGAGGGCACCTAATTCCCATACAAGAGCGTTTTTTAATGAAATTTTTCTTGAATTTCAATAAAACTTGTTAATTTGCTTTGAAAAAGTCGCAAAAAAATCCCAAAATAATCTCCCAATTTTGTGTTTCAGTAATTTTTTCGGATCCAAAGAAATCTTTTTTTTTTAACAATAGTCACTTCTTATTTTCGATTTGTACGATTGGCATTTAAGGAATGCGCGTACGTTGCTACACATCGCTGTCGTGCACGGCAGAAAATTGTGGCTTTTCGTGTTTTTCTGACTAAATGCGGCAATTTCCATCGACTACCATCCGCATTCAAGAGACTTCGATGAAATTGGCAAGCGACGAACCTTTTTTGCTGTATTTTGGCACGAAAAACGGGAGATTCTGACGAAATTCGGTCCGTTCTGCACGAGATTCGATGTTTGACTTGATCGACGAATCAGAGACGGGTTTGTAAGGCGTCGTTCATTGAGGAGGGTGAGTTGTTTTTTGATCCTGAATCCGTTAAATCTGAAAAATTTTAAAATTTTGAATTTTTTTTAACTAATTATTTTTAATTAAATAAATCAAATTAGCTCAAATTAAAAAGTAAATTCTTATTTATAAAATTGTTTTCATTTTTTTTAATTTTCAAAAAAAAAATTTTTTTTTCACAAGTAATTTAAAATTAAAATTTAATTTTAACAATTTAAATAATTAATTAAATTTATTTATTAAAATTGTTTTTAAAAAATATGTAATTTAAAATATTTTTTTTATTTTTTGCTCATAATTTAAATGATAGAGCAATAAAATTAAAAAATATTTTTAGTTTGAAAAAATTAATAAATATTAAATTGAATTTATAATTAAATATAAATTAATCAAAAAATCTAATTAAATTTCTTTTTTTTTCAAAATTCAATATTAAAATATTTTTATTTTTTTTTATTTTAAATTTTTATTTAAGAAAAGTTAAAGTTTTTCATTAAGTTTATCAAATATAAATAAAAAAAATAGAAAAAGTAGTCGTCTAAAGAACGACATACTATACCGCATTTCGATATTACATACATATCTTTATTGTTGTCCTCACTTTACAATTTCATACTCCTCATTTCAATTTTCCGAACTTTTTATCAACTACAGACTTTCCATTGAAATGCATATATTTCATAATTTTGTACCCCTAATTTCACATTTTCGTACTCCTCGAAAAAGAAGAAAAACGGTCATGAAATTTTTCAAGTCAAGTGGATTTCAAAGCTAAAATTGAATAAATATTCATTCTAAAGTTCATTTCTGTTCATATTGGGTCGATATTTGACGTAACAAAAAAATCAGAGTTTGGAGGTTCAAACTCTGATTTTTTTTGCAAGTCATTTTTTGATCACTTTTAAGCCTAAAATTGAATAAATATTCATTCTAAAGTTCATTTCTGTTCATATTGGGTCGATATTTGACGTAACAAAAAAATCAGAGTTTGGAGGTTCAAACTCTGTTTTTTTTTGCAAGTCATTTTTTGATCACTTTTAAGCCTAAAATTGAATAAATATTCATTCTAAAGATTTTTTTTTTCGATCGAAATTTCCTTGATTTTTGAAAAAATAAAAAAAAAAATCATGACCGTTTTTTGGAAAAAAAATTAAAAACGGTCATGAAATTTTTCAAGTCAAGTTTAAGTAAACTTTTGATGGATTTCAAAGCTAAAATTGAATAAATATTCATTCTAAAGATGATTTCCATCAAAATCTCCATGATTTTTAAATAAATAAAAAAATTTTTTTTTGGGTCACAGCGTTACTGACACACACACACACAGACACAGACGACAAGTCGAATTTAATACCGCATTTTTTCTTCGAAATACGGTAAAAATTGAAAAATACGTAAAAAATACGTAATTTTGTTTTTGTGCTGTAAATTTAATTTTGCGCAAAAGGCATTTGGACCTTTTGTAATTTGTAGCTCTGAATCATATCTTTCAAACGAATGTAAATTTGACTGTCTACGATAAGTTCAAAGCTAAAAATAAAAAATTGAAAAATACGTAATTTTGTTTTTGTGCTCCTGTAAATTTATTTTTGCACAAAAGGCCTTTGGACCTATTGTAATTTGTAGCTATGAATCATATCTTTTAAACGAATGTAAATTTGACTGTCTACGATAAGCACAAAGGTAAAAATATACAATTTTATGATATGTATAAAATACGTAAAAAATAAAAAATACGTAATTTTGTTTTTGTGCTCCTGTAAATTTATTTTTGCGCAAAAGGCATTTGGACTTATTGTAATTTGTAGCTATGAATCATATCTTTGAAACGAATGTAAATTTGACTGTCTACGATATGTTCAAAGCTAAAAATAAAAAATTGAAAAATACGTAAAAAATACGTAATTTTGTTTTTGTGCTCCTGCAAATTTATTTTTGCGCAAAAGGCATTTGGACCTATTGTAATTTGTAGCTATGAATCATATCTTTCAAACGAATGTAAATTTGACTGTCTACGATAAGCACAAAGGTAAAAATATAAAATTTTATGATATGTATAAAATACGTAAAAAATACGTAATTTTGTTTTTGGGCTCATGTAAATTATTTTTTGCGCAAAAGGCATTTGGACCTATTGTAATTTGTAGCTCTGAATCATATCTTTCAAACGAATGTAAATTTGACTGTCTACGATAAGTTCAAAGCTAAAAATAAAAAATTGAAAAATACGTAAAAAATACGTAATTTTGTTTTTGTGCTCCTGTAAATTTATTTTTGCGCAAAAGGCATTTGGACCTATTGTAATTTGTAGCTATGAATCATATCTTTCAAACGAATGTAAATTTGACTGTCTACGATAAGCACAAAGGTAAAAATATAAAATTTTATGATATGTATAAAATACGTAAAAAATACGTAATTTTGTTTTTGTGCTCATGTAAATTTATTTTTGCGCAAAAGGCATTTGGACCTATTGTAATTTGTAGCTCTGAATCATATCTTTCAAACGAATGTAAATTTGACTGTCTACGATAAGTACAAAGCTAAAATTATCAAATTTTGTGATATTGCAATTTTTACATGCAACAGTGTTGCATATATAAAATATGTCAAATTACGTAAATTTGTTTTTGGGCTCTTGTAAATTTATATTTGCGCAAAAGGCATTGAGACCTATTGTAATTTGTAGCTCTGAATCATATCTTTCAAACGAATGTAAATTTGACTGTCTACGATAAGGACAAAGCTAAAAATATCAAATTAAAATATACGTAAAAAAATAAATTTGACTGTGTACGATAAGTACAAAGCTAAAATTATCAAATTTTGTGATATTGCAATTTTTACATGCAACAGTGTTGCATATATAAAATATGTCAAATTACGTAAATTTGTTTTTGGGCTCTTGTAAATTTATATTTGCGCAAAAGGCATTGAGACCTATTGTAATTTGTAGCTCTGAATCATATCTTTCAAACGAATGTAAATTTGACTGTCTACGATAAGGACAAAGCTAAAAATATCAAATTAAAATATACGTAAAAAAAGGCAAGTTGCAGCTTGAATAATATCTTTACGAATAAATTTGACTGTCTACAAAGTGCAAAGCTAAAATTATCAAATTTTATGATATTGCAATTTTCACATGCAACAGTGTTGCACATAGAATTTGTCAAAATACGTAAATTTGTTTTTGGGCTCCTGTAAATTTATTTTTGCGCAAAATGCATTGAGAGCTATTGTAATTTGTAGCTCTGAATCATATCTTTCAAACGAATGTAAATTTGACTGTCTACGATAAGTACAAAACTAAAATTATCAAATTTTGTGATATTGCAATTTTTACATGCAACAGTGTTGCATATATAAAATATGTCAAATTACGTAAATTTGTTTTTGGACTCTTGTAAATTTATATTTGCGCAAAAGGCATTGAGACCTATTGTAATTTGTAGCTCTGAATCATATCTTTCAAACGAATGTAAATTTGACTGTCTACTATAAGGACAAAGCTAAAAATATCAAATTTTGTGATATTGCAATTTTTACATGCAACAGTGTTACATATATAAAATATGTCAAATTACGTAAATTTGTTTTTGGGCTCTTGTAAATTTATATTTGCGCAAAAGGCATTGAGACCTATTGTAATTTGCAGCTCTGAATAATATCTTTCAAACGAATGTAAATTTGACTGTCTACGATAAGTACAAAACTAAAATTATCAAATTTTGTGATATTGCAATTTTTACATGCAACAGTGTTGCATATATAAAATATGTCAAATTACGTAAATTTGTTTTTGGGCTCTTGTAAATTTATATTTGCGCAAAAGGCATTGAGACCTATTGTAATTTGTAGCTCTGAATCATATCTTTCAAACGAATGTAAATTTGACTGTCTACGATAATTACTAAAATTATCAAATTTTGTGATATTGCAATTTTTACATGCAACAGTTGTTTCATATATAAAATATGTCAAATTACGTAAATTTGTTTTTGGGCTCTTGTAAATTTATATTTGCGCAAAAGGCATTGAGACCTATTGTAATTTGTAGCTCTGAATCATATCTTTCAAACGAATGTAAATTTGACTGTCTACGATAAGGACAAAGCTAAAAATATCGTAATTTTGTGATATTGCAATTTTTTGCAACAGTGTTGCATATATAAAATAGCTCAAATTAAAAAATTTGTTTTGTTTTTGATATTTGCGCAAAAGGCATTGAAAAATATTTGTTTTTGGGCTTTGTAAATTTATTTTGCGCAAAAGGCATTGACCTATTGTAATTTGTAGCTCTGAATCGTATCTTTCAAACGAATGTAAATTTGACTTTCTACGATAAGTACAAAGCTAAAAATATCAAATTAAAATATACGTAAAAAATACGTAAATTTGTTTTTGGGCTCTTGTAAATTTATATTTGCGCAAAAGGCATTGGAGCCTGAATCATATCTTTCAAACGAAAAATTTGACTGTTGTTCAAACAAAGCTAAAATTATAAAATATTGAATCATATAATACGTAAAAAATAAATTTGTTTTTGTGCTCCTGTAAATTTATTTTTGCGCAAAAGGCATTTGGACCTATTGTAATTTGTAAATGAATCATATCTTGACTGTCTACTACAAAGCTAAAAATATAAAATTTTATGATATGGAAAATACGTAAAAAATACGTAATTTTGTTTTTGTGCTCTGTAAATTTATTCAAACCTATTGTAATTTGTAGCTAAAATATCTTTCAAACGAATGTAAATTTGAATAAGTACAAAGCTAAAAATAAAAAAATATTATCAAATTTTGTGATATTGCAATTTTTACATGCAACAGTGTTGCATATATAAAATATGTCAAAATACGTAATTTTGTTTTTGTGCTCCTGTAAATTTATTTTTGCGCAAAAGGCATTTGGACCTATTGTAATTTGTAGCTATGAATCATATCTTTCAAACGAATGTAAATTTGACTGTCTACGATAAGCACAAAGGTAAAAATATAAAATTTTATGATATGTATAAAATACGTAAAAAATACGTAATTTTGTTTTTGTGCTCCTGTAAATTTATTTTTGCGCAAAAGGCATTTGGACCTATTGTAATTTGTAGCTATGAATCATATCTTTCAAACGAATGTAAATTTGACTGTCTACGATAAGCACAAAGGTAAAAATATAAAATTTTGTGATCTTACGTAAAAAATACGTAATTTTGTTTTTGTGCTCACGTAAATTTATTTTTGCGCAAAAGGCATTTGGACCTATTGTAATTTGTAGCTCTGAATCATATCTTTCAAACGAATGTAAATTTGACTGTCTACGATAAGTACAAAGCTAAAATTATCAAATTTTGTGATATTGCAATTTTTACATGCAACAGTGTTGCATATATAAAATATGTCAAATTACGTAAATTTGTTTTTGGACTCTTGTAAATTTATATTTGCGCAAAAGGCATTGAGACCTATTGTAATTTGTAGCTCTGAATCATATCTTTCAAACGAATGTAAATTTGACTGTCTACGATAAGGACAAAGCTAAAAATATAAAATTTTAAAAATATCAAATTTAAGGCATTGAGACCTATTGTAGCTCTGAATCATATCTTTCAAACGAATAAATTTGACTGTCTACGATAAGTACAAAGCTAAAATTATCAAATTTTGTGATATTGCAATTTTTACATGCAACAGTGTTGCATATATAAAATATGTCAAATTACGTAAATTTGTTTTTGGGCTCTTGTAAATTTATATTTGCGCAAAAGGCATTGAGACCTATTGTAATTTGTAGCTCTGAATCATATCTTTCAAACGAATGTAAATTTGACTGTCTACGATAAGTACAAAGCTAAAAATATCAAATTAAAATATACGTAAAAAATACGTAAAAAATACGTAAATTTGTTTTTGGGCTCCTGTAAATATATATTTGCGCAGAAGGCATTGAGACCTATTGTAAGTTGCAGCTCTGAATCATATCTTTCAAACGAATGTAAATTTGACTGTCTACGATAAGTACAAAACTAAAATTATCAAATTTTGTGATATTGCAATTTTTACATGCAACAGTGTTGCATATATAAAATATGTCAAATTACGTAAATTTGTTTTTGGGCTCTTGTAAATTTATATTTGCGCAAAAGGCATTGAGACCTATTGTAATTTGTAGCTCTGAATCATATCTTTCAAACGAATGTAAATTTGACTGTCTACGATAAGGACAAAGCTAAAAATATCAAATTTTGTGATATTGCAATTTTTACATGCAACAGTGTTACATATATAAAATATGTCAAATTACGTAAATTTGTTTTTGGGTCTTTGTAAATTTATATTTGCGCAGAAGGCATTGAGACCTATTGTAAGTTGCAGCTCTGAATAATATCTTTCAAACGAATGTAAATTTGACTGTCTACGATAAGTACAAAACTAAAATTATCAAATTTTGTGATATTGCAATTTTTACATGCAACAGTGTTGCATATATAAAATATGTCAAATTACGTAAATTTGTTTTTGGGCTCTTGTAAATTTATATTTGCGCAAAAGGCATTGAGACCTATTGTAATTTGTAGCTCTGAATCATATCTTTCAAACGAATGTAAATTTGACTGTCTACGATAAGGACAAAGCTAAAAATATCAAATTAAAATATACGTAAAAAAATACGTAAAAATTACGTAAAAAATACGTAAATTTGTTTTAGGGCTCCTGTAAATTTATATTTGCGCAGAAGGCATTGAGACCTATTGTAAGTTGCAGCTCTGAATCATATCTTTCAAACGAATGTAAATTTGACTGTCTACGATAAGTACAAAGCTAAAATTATCAAATTTTGTGATATTGCAATTTTTACATGCAACAGTGTTGCATATATAAAATATGTCAAATTACGTAAATTTGTTTTTGGGCTCCTGTAAATTTATATTTGCGCAAAAGGCATTGAGACCTATTGTAATTTGTAGCTCTGAATCATATCTTTCAAACGAATGTAAATTTGACTGTCTACGATAAGGACAAAGCTAAAAATATCAAATTTTGTGATATTGCAATTTTTACATGCAACAGTGTTGCATATATAAAATATGTCAAATTACGTAAATTTGTTTTTGGGCTCCTGTAAATATATATTTGCGCAGAAGGCATTGAGACCTATTGTAAGTTGCAGCTCTGAATAATATCTTTCAAACGAATGTAAATTTGACTGTCTACGATAAGTACAAAACTAAAATTATCAAATTTTGTGATATTGCAATTTTTACATGCAACAGTGTTGCATATATAAAATATGTCAAATTACGTAAATTTGTTTTAGGGCTCCTGTAAATTTATATTTGCGCAGAAGGCATTGAGACCTATTGTAAGTTGCAGCTCTGAATAATATCTTTCAAACGAATGTAAATTTGACTGTCTACGATAAGGACAAAGCTAAAAATATCAAATTAAAATATACGTAAAAAAATACGTAAAAATTTGTTTTAGTAAATTTGTTTTTGGGCTCCTGTAAATTTATATTTGCGCAGAAGGCATTGAGACCTATTGTAATTTGTAGCTCTGAATCATATCTTTCAAACGAATGTAAATTTGACTGTCTACGATAAGGACAAAGCTAAAAATATCAAATTTTGTGATATTGCAATTTTTACATGCAACAGTGTTGCATATATAAAATATGTCAAATTACGTAAATTTGTTTTTGGGCTCCTGTAAATATATATTTGCGCAGAAGGCATTGAGACCTATTGTAAGTTGCAGCTCTGAATAATATCTTTCAAACGAATGTAAATTTGACTGTCTACGATAAGTACAAAACTAAAATTATCAAATTTTGTGATATTGCAATTTTTACATGCAACAGTGTTGCATATATAAAATATGTCAAATTACGTAAATTTGTTTTTGGGCTCTTGTAAATTTATATTTGCGCAAAAGGCATTGAGACCTATTGTAATTTGTAGCTCTGAATCATATCTTTCAAACGAATGTAAATTTGACTGTCTACGATAAGGACAAAGCTAAAAATATCAAATTTTGTGATATTGCAATTTTTACATGCAACAGTGTTGCATATATAAAATATGTCAAATTACGTAAATTTGTTTTTGGGCTCTTGTAAATTTATATTTGCGCAAAAGGCATTGAGACCTATTGTAATTTGTAGCTCTGAATCATATCTTTCAAACGAATGCAAATTTGACTGTCTACGATAAGGACAAAGCTAAAAATATCAAATTAAAATATACGTAAAAAAATACGTAAAAATTACGTAAAAAATACGTAAATTTGTTTTTGGGCTCTTGTAAATTTATATTTTCGCAAAAGGCATTGAGACCTATTGTAATTTGTAGCTCTGAATCATATCTTTCAAACGAATGCAAATTTGACTGTCTACGATAAGTTCAAAGCTAAAAATAAAAAATTGAAAAATACGTAAAAAATACGTAATTTTGTTTTTGTGCTCCTGTAAATTTATTTTTGCGCAAAAGGCATTTGGACCTATTGTAATTTGTAGCTATGAATCATATCTTTCAAACGAATGTAAATTTGACTGTCTACGATAAGTTCAAAGCTAAAAATAAAAAATTGAAAAATACGTAAAAAAAATACGTAAAAAATTCGATATTACATACATATCTTTATTGTTGTCCTCACTTTACAATTTCATACTCCTCATTTCAATTTTCCAAACTTTTTATCGAATGTAACTTTCCATTGAAATGCATATATTTCATAATTTTGTACCCCTAATTTCACAAAAGCATTGAAATGCATATATTTCATAATTTTGTACCCCTAATTTCACGTTTTTATTTCGTATAAAATACTCCTCGAAAAAGAAGAAAAACGGTCATGAAAATTTTCAAGTCAAGTTTTAATCAACTTTCGATGGATTTCAAAGCTAAAATTGAATAAATATTCATTCTAAAGTTCATTTTTGTTCATATTGGGTCGATATTTGACGTAACAAAAAAATCAGATTTTGGAGGTTCAAACTCTGATTTTTTTTGCAAGTCATTTTTTGATCACTTTTAAGCCTAAAATTGAATAAATATTCATTCTAAAGTTCATTTCTGTTCATATTCGGTCGATATTTGACGTAACAAAAAAAATCAGAGTTTGGATCTTTATTGTTGTCCTCACTTTACAATTTCATACTCCTCATTTCAATTTTCCAAACTTTTTATCAGACTTTCCATTGAAATGCATATATTTCATAATTTTGTACCCCTAATTTCACATTTTCGTACTCCTCGAAAAAGAAGAAAAACGGTCATGAAAATTTTCAAGTCAAGTTTTAATCAACTTTCGATGGATTTCAAAGCTAAAATTGAATAAATATTCATTCTAAAGTTCATTTCTGTTCATAATGGGTCGATATTTGACGTAACAAAAAAATCAGAGGTTTTGGTCATTTTTTGATCACTTTTAAGCCTAAAATTGAATAAATATTCATTCTAAAGTTGATTTCTGTTCATATTGGGTCGATATTTGACGATATTTGCAAGTCATTTTTTGATCACTTTTAAGCCTAAAATTGAATAAATATTCATTCTAAAGTTCATTTCTGTTCATATTGGGTCGATATTTGACGTAACAAAAAAATCAGAGTTTGGAGGTTCAAACTCTGATTTTTTTTGCAAGTCATTTTTTGATCACTTTTAAGCCTAAAATTGAATAAATATTCATTCTAAAGTTCATTTCTGTTCATATTGGGTCGATATTTGACGTAACAAAAAAATCAGAGTTTGGAGGTTCAAACTCTGTTTTTTTTGCAAGTCATTTTTTGATCACTTTTAAGCCTAAAATTGAATAAATATTCATTCTAAAGATTTTTTTTTCGATCGAAATTTCCTTGATTTTTGAAAAAATAAAAAAAAAAAATTCATGACCGTTTTTTGGAAAAAAAAATTAAAAACGGTCATGAAATTTTTCAAGTCAAGTTTAAGTAAACTTTTGATGGATTTCAAAGCTAAAATTGAATAAATATTCATTCTAAAGATGATTTCCATCAAAATCTCCATGATTTTTAAATAAATAAAAAAAAAAAATTTTGGGGCACAGCGTTACTGACACACACACACACACAGACGACAAGTCGAATTTAATACCGCATTTTTTCTTCGAAATGCGGTAAAAATTATTAAAAATAATGAAAATTATCTTAAAAAATCAAATTTGAAAATTAAAAAAAAATTTTTTTTGGCCTCGAAAAATTTAACCAACGTCATTAATGGATGACGCCTGAGAAATACCAAAATGTGAACAATAACAAAGACTTAAATTTGCATAAAAAACTCTCAAAAACTGCGTAATTCGCGTGGAATTTTAAATAAAATAACTGAAAAAAATTCCGTGACATCATGGAAAATACTAAAGCCAAGCAGCGAGATTCGGAAAACTTCAATTCTCGCCTTGAAAGCTTCTCACAAAAACTCGAACAAACCGAATCTTGGAACGATGAAGCTAAAATGGGAAATTATTATGCCGAATTCAGGTAATTTTCTTCATTTTTTACTTTAAACTTTCAAAATTCATCAACATTTTCTTTTAGACCATATCAAGTGAATCCCGAAAACTACGAAGGAAAGATGCGTTTTTGGAAGCAACTAATCAAAACGTACTGTGAACACAAAGGAAGTGCCGAATTCACAATTGTCGAACTCAAAAAAGCATTTAAAAGGAAAAATGTCTCACCATATTGTCTTTCAAAGGTAATTTTTATCAAAAATTCTCGAATGATGTCATTTCTAAAATAATTTTTTCATTCAAGGTCATCGACGAGATGCTCGCAAACCAAGAAATCAAGTTAAAAGATCAATTTTTGGAGCCTCCCGAAGCAACCTGGAGTGGCTGGGCCATGAATCTTCTAGTCAAGAAACCCCTAAAATGGGGAATTAACAAAGTAAAGGAACAAGTAATGACAATACGTGACGAAACGACGTCTTATGTGTGTTCGGAAGTTGTTAATACACAAGCAGAAGCCTTGCACACGCTTTTTGAGAAGTCTTATGACACAATTTTGAACAAAGAAGACATTTTAAGTCGCGCTGAGAAGACAAATTTATCAATTTCGGGCGCAAATCTCGCAATGCATCGTTTAATGTGCGAAAATCGTCTTTGGATGGAAGCGGATGAAGCAAATTCTAAAATTTTGTGTAAATTTGCAGCACCAAATGCTAAAGTCACGCCCGCTACCGAACTGGAAAAGTCAATTTATACCTTGGAAGAGACCGAAAAGTCTCTCGAACGCACAATCGATGATTTGGAAAAAGAAATTAACTCGACAACGACGAATATTAAGCAATGTCTCAAAGACGGCAGGAAACAAGCAGCGAAAAATCACTTGAAAAAACGTCACGCTTTGGAGAAAAATTTGGAAAAGCGAATGGGAGTCTTGGAATCGGTGCAAACGATGTTAAGTCGCATTCATGACACGCAAAAGGACAAAGATGTCTTGTTGGCGTACAAAATCGGGACTGACGCCCTCAAAAATGCGCTTGCTGGTTCAGGCATCACTCTAGATTCGGTCGACGAGACCATCGAACAGATGCGGGAAGCGATCGAAGTGCATGACGACATCCAAAATAGCTTTGCGATCCCGACAAAAGATGTTTTAGTCGACGACGAAGACTTGGAGAAGGAATTAGAAGACTTGTTGAGCGAAAATCCGAGTGGCGGAGACACAGCAGGAGGAAAAACATCGCCGCCCGAGAAGAAAACGGAAGAAAACTTCGACGAAGACATCGAAAAGCGACTAAAAGCCCTCAGTTTTGACGTCCCTGAGCTCTCTGATACTGAAAAAAGTCTCACTGCAAGTACCGTGCCTCATTAAAATTGCCTCAGGAAATCGTATTTTACTTGTCTAACATTTTTTTATTAATAATAAAACTGTTTTCCTTAATTTTAGTTGAAAAAAAAGTTCCGTGACGTGTTAACGAGTATTTACATCGCATAAAAAATGTGAATTTTCAACAATTTTGTCAAATACTTAAACCAAATACTTCTTAAAGTAAGTTGTCATTGTCTCGTAAATCTCCGCGGGTGATTTATCGCCGAAGATTTCGTCCAAAATGAGAGTTGTTTCGGCATTTGAGAGTTCCTCGGGCATGCAATTCAAGATGAATGTCATTAATTCCTGTTTTGTCAACAAGCTGGGCGTTTGTTCGTCGCCTCCCACGAACGACTCGAACTTTTTCAGGATTTGTAGCTTCGTCCCGGCATCATTTCCTGCCTTTTCCATGACATAATTTAAGATAACGGGCAACGTCAGACGTTCACAGATCGCTTTCGAGGGATTTTCCTGAATTGCATGTTCAAGAAATTCCGAAGCATGTTTTTCCGATAAGCGATCGAGGATGCTGTAACGTAATTTGCTGTCGGTTTCCATCTGGTTCGAGAGTTCGCGTGCCATAATTCGCACCGCTTTCGGATTCGGAGTCTTTTTTTGCTCAAAGTACGTTTCGAGAATTTCTTCGAGTTGGTACGTGTTCATGACGTATTGAAGCACTTCAGATTTCGAGCCGAAACGTATTGAAGTGTCCTTTTCCGAGGGCTTTTCATATGAAGTTTCCATCGCAGCAGGTCCATTTGTACTGTGATCGTTGAGAATTAAGGTACTCATGTCATTTGTGGTGTTTGCATCTTCTGCGGGAATTTGGGGAACGGGCAACGATGATGTTGTCGATGAATTTGAGGAAGATTGGGACGATATCTGTTCCGTATTTTGCGATAATTCGAGCTTGCGGAGGTCATTTGTGGATTCGCGTTTACTTTTGCGTTTTAATGTGTAACGGAATTGGGCGACGGGACTTCCAGATGCGTCGGTTTTGACAGCTGACGTTGTAAAACGACGATTTCCTGTGTTTTGGAGCTTTTGTTGGGCAACTGCTGCCATGAGGAGACAACGATTGATTGGCGGGCGAATAGATGGCGAACGAATTTCTTCCTCGTGACGAATGTATTCTTTTGTTAGAGATACTGGCGGGTCATGGAAACTCACTCGTTTGCGCTGAAAAATAATAAGAAAAATAAATTTTTTGAAATTTTATTTGAAAATTTTTTGATTCTTCATTCAAAAAATATTTAAAATTCCAAATGTTTTTATATTTTCTATGAAAATGCTTTTTTGAAGATTCTTTGAATAAAATCGATTTAGAACATCAAAAAATTGAAAAATTAAAATGAAAATTTTGGATTTTATAATTCGTAATCAATCGAATTTCTTATAAAAAATTATAAGAAAAAAATTAAAAAAAAAATCGTTGGATTGAAAGATAAATGGAAAATGGAAAAAAAAATTAAAGAAAAAAAAATTATTCATTATCAAATTTTTATAATTTCTGTTATAAATATTTTTTGTTTTTTATAAAATATATCTTTCAAAATATTAGAAAAAATTTATTGAATTTGAAAAAAAATTATTTAATCAAAATTGTTTAATTTTTTAATATATTTTTTTTTAATTTTTTTTTTACTTGAAAATCTTTAAATTTATTTAATAAAAATTTTTATTTTAATTTAATTTGAAAATTTTATTGGAAAAAAAATTAATTGAAAAAAAAATAAAATTTATTTTTTTTTTTTATTTTTAAAAAATATTTTTTAAGTTTTTTGATTTTTTTTTAAATTTTTGATTTGAAAATTTTTAAATTATTTTTTTTTAATTAAAATAAAATATTAAATATTGAAAAATGATCAAAAATGTTATTAAAAATTTGAAAAAAATTAACAAAGTTAAGAAAAAAATTGATTAGATGTTTTGATGAAATTTAAAAAAAAAATTTACAATTTTTTATAAGACATCTGAGAAAAATATCTAAAAACCTTTTGAAAGTTAAAAAAATTCTTTGTTAAAATATTTTCGGAAAACAAATTTTGTCTCATCGTTTGCAAAAAATTTAAAAAATGAAGCTTTGCGTCTTTTGTTCATTTTTTATACGTTAAAATTTAAAAAAAATTAAAATTGAAAAAAAAACTCACCTTATAAGCAGGAGACTCAATATCATCCACACTATCTTCCATTTTGCGTTTCAAAATGCTCGCACTCGGACTCGCATCTGGCGCCGGCAGTGTCTTACTAAAAACCAAAATATCCCTCGCTTCTTGCAAATTCTTCGGAGGCGCCATACTGAAAGATCTGCTCGTTGTCGGTTGTTGCACAGGCGTCGACGATTGCTTAAAAACCATACTCATCATGTGAGCGCCTCGTCCTCCCTGCATCACATTCGACGTCTTCGGCGAATCCAAATTAACAATGCCTTGCACAACTGCCGTCGATCTCGTAACTTTTCTTCCTTCAGGCGACGCCGGCGATTCAGTGTTGGCATTTTTCGCTGCAAGTCTCGTGACAGGCGAAGATTTTCCCGAAGCGATGGGCGAAATGTCAATCGTGTTGTTCAAAAATTCGCTCGTTTTTTCATCATTAAAGGACTGATCAGGCGACGAGGGGATCGTCATTGACTTGTCAATCGGGTCCATTTTCTCGTCTAAATCGGGAGTTGGCGAAGTTGGCGCCACAATTTCTCCCAAAAACGTTTGCGTTCCTTCCTCGTCTTTTTCGTTGTTGTCATCTGACGATCCAGGTTCGTCAATTTGATAATCAACGTCTTCCTCTTCCGCCTTTTTCTGCAGTTTCGAAGGAGTTTCTTTCGAGGAGTGATCCGGGCTCGCTGGCGAGATTTTTCGCGGGCTTTTTCGACGATCTGTGGGCGAAGCAAGTTCTTGTTTCAGGCAATCTTGCACCGTGATCTTCAACGGAGACATTTGCGCGGCAACAGGTTGATCTTCGCCAACTTTTCTCGGGCTCCGACGCAAAACTTCCAAATCAGCTCCGTTCGCGGTACTTCCTTCCGTGGGCGATGTCGACTTGGCAGAAACAATTATTGGATGAGGAACGACTGCAGCTGGTTGATTTTCTGTTTTGCGAGGACTGCAACGAACTGTTGGGGTAGCAACGAGTTTTTCGGGCGTCTTTATCGGAGTCAAATTCTTCGCAGGAGGCAAATTTGCTTGAACTGAAGTCGGTCGTTCGGGAGTTTTTTCCATTTTCATCGGGGAACGAATTTGGGGACTGTTGCGAGTTGAAGCTCGTGTCGGGATTTCATCGAAATTGATACTGCGAGTGGCATCCGCTTTCTTTTCAGCTTCAGTTTTTTCCTCTTTCGGGGTTGAAACGGCGGATTTGTTGATGAATGATGATTCGCGACGTGAACGACGACGTTCAAGTTGATCTTTTAACGGATCCTGTGAGTTTGGGATAACTTCTTCTTCGTCTCCTTCGGTAGATTTTTGAGTTTCTTCCTCTGTGATGTCCTTCAATTTTTGTACTTTTTCAGATTTTTGTGGTTTATTTTCGTTTTGTTGTGTCAAAACTTTCTTCGCGGTCGTTGAATCCTTTTCTTCCTTCTTTTCTTCTTGTGTGTCGAGTGAAGCACGTCCTTTTCTCGTCTTTTTCGGCGGAATAAGGCTTTGTTTCCACGTTGGTTCGATTCGTTTGGCGCCCCGATCGATCGATGTGCGACGAGTTGCTTTTTTATCGGGCTTTCCTTGCAATTCTTCCATTAATTTTTTGCCTTCAACCGTGTCAATCGCCAAATTTTGAAGTTCTTTCGGTTTTTTTTGCTTCGGGGGAGCTTTTCGACGAGCAGCTCCTTTTGCTACTTCATTCTCTTTCGGAGATTTTGTTTCTTCTTTCACTTCTTGAGTCGTTTCTGATGAATTTTCGGTAGGGGTTTCGTCAATTTTTTGCTTTTTCGGGCTATTTTCTACCTTTGGACTGATACTCGAACGCGTAAGAGCTTTTCTCGGGCTCGGTCCTGTTGGTTTCTTCGCATTTTCGTCTGAATTCGAGTCTTTTTTGGATAATTTTGTGATGGTAGGTGTCACAGAATTGCTATTGTCGTTCAAAACAACCACAGTATCGTTACTCGTGTCTCCCGGAATGACAATTTGCTTCGGATTCCACGGTTTAACCTCCGTATCTTGCGAACTCTGGCTATTTCCGTCATATAACGAGGGGATATCCGTGCGTCGTTCTTTCATTTTCTCTCGTTGATGTTCCGTCAACGTCGCTGGATTAAATTTCCAAATATTTGGAATGGCAACGAACTCTTCCTTTTCCTTCTTTTTCGCGCTATTCGTCAATTTGGGACTATTTGTCGTCGCTTTTGCTTTCGTTTCGAACTTCAAACGTGCCTTAATGACGATCGGGAGACTCGAAATTTGTTTCGGCTTGAATTCATCGACAAACAAATTACAAATTTCGACCATTTCGTTGATTTCGTTCGAGCCAGCTTCGTTCACGAGAGGCGTGTGACTGAAACAAGCGACAATAACGCTCGTCACAAGTTGATTTAGCACAGCGACGTATTCGGCAGACATTAAATTCGTGAGTTTTTTGTACAACGGCAAGCTGTCGAGGATGAAACGACGATATTTGATGGCATTTTTGTCTGTGATGAAGGATAAAAGGGAGCTCCAGATGCAGTCGTTGAGTTCCTGCTGATTTGCACTGACTTTTGAGATAAGAACTGTCGTTTCGATGCACGCAGCGATAAGAGTGTTACCAATTTTGTCGAAAATGGCTTCAGTTACGATGCTTGAATTTTCCAGGTACGTAATTTTGAGTTGTTTCGCCATCCGTTGGATGGATCTGTTGGGTTTGCCGAGCATGTAGGCGAGAGCGACTATCGAAAAGTCGCGAATACTGTCAAAGCTGAAGGTAAAAAAAAAGATTTTAATTAAAAAAATTTGTTTAAGGCGAATAAATTTAATATTTTCATTTTTTGACTCATGAGAATTTTTGAGTAAAATTAATAATTTTTTTGTGAATTTTCAACATTTTAAATAATTTTAGTTTATGTTATTTTGAAATTTTAACTTAAAATTGAATTAAAAAAATTAACTTTTATTTTAAATTTTTTTTTTTTAAATAATTATTTTTGGTCTCTTATTCAAGTTTAAGCATTTCGTTGTTTGGATAGTTTTAATTAAAATTTTATTTTTTTTAAATTTTAATAAATTATTTTTTTTAAATTTTAATAAAATTTTAATTATTTGTAAAATTTATAATAGTTTTGCATAAATTAAATTTTTTTTACAAAAAAATTAAAAAATTAATTTTTGTAATATTAAGAAAAATTTAAATTTAATTAATTTTTTGAAAATTAAGAAAAAAAAATTTAATTAATTTTTTGAAAATAAAAAAAATAAAATTTAATTAGTTTTTTCTAAAATTATAAAAAAAAATAAAATTTTAAATTTAATTAATTTTTATTTAAGGCCGCTCCAAATGAAACTCAATAGTTTTGTCAAAATAAAAAAAAGCTAAAAATTTCATCAAAAATTACCAATTTTTGGTGTATTATCATAATTTTTCAAGAAATTTTAATGAGAATTTTTCAATTGTTAGTAGTTTTTGTATTAAAAATCATATTTCGACATAAAATTTTCCTTCAAAAATAATTTTCAGTTTTCAATTTTCAGAGTTTCATTTGGAGCGGCCTAAATAAAAAAAAAATAAACGAAAATGTCAAAAATATTCAAATTTTTTTTTTTAATTTTTTTCTAATTTTTTTTTTATTTTCGATTCGAAAGGGAAGAGGTCGATTAAAAAAATGAAATTACTAAATTTATTTTTCTAAAAAAAAAATTTTAAACTTACATTTTTCCCGGCGATGCAAGATGAACATTTTTCTCTACCAAATATGATCCCAAAGGTTCATTCTGCTTCCCAAATGGTCCAACACAGAAGTAGACAAAAGATTCAATCAAATGCGTATGCTCGATTAATTTATCTCCGAGCGCTTGAATCAGAGTCCACCAAACATCGAATTTATTCTCCGCGATCTCTTTCGTCTTCGATCTCGACGATTTCAGCGGAATACAAATCAATTTTATCCGTTTTGGATCCCCAATTTGATTGTATCTCACGAAAATCTTGATCATCTCTTTCCAACACAGGAAAGCATCTGCTCGGGATTTCAAATTTTCACTCCGAAACGCCAACTCGATGATCGGCAGGAACGTATTGATCGCCACTGTGCTATTCGCGATCACACTATCGAGAATATTGAGCAAAATATTGCAAATAACATGCCATTGCGGGTCATTGCTATTGAACATTTCCTTAACACGCTTCGTATAAGTCTCAATAATGTCCTTTTTGACAGTTTGCCACACGGAATACGCTTGATACGGGCTCTGATGAAGACGCGGCATGAGTAATTCCAGACCACGAATCACTTCGGCGCGAATTTCAGGACTTTCATTGAACACAAGAGGCAGGAAGAACGATAACCAGTTGTTTATGTCCTTCTCTGACAGAGTGCTTGTGTCGGAGGCTTTGACACCCGATAATTTCGTGACAATTTTTTTCAAGGTCTAAAAGGAAAAAATTATTTTTATGAAAGTTTCTATCACGAAAAACGTTTTTTACCTCGATATTGCTGACGAGACCGTTGTTCACAGCTTCCTCCAATAAAATATTCACATCTTCCATGGTTTCCGGATGATCTCTCCGTAAGAAATACTGAATCTATGAGCGTCGTACACTGAAAGAATGTTAAAAAAAATCGAAAATTTCGAGATAAATTTGTGAAAAATGAGACAAACTTGAATTGACGCGAGTACCTTGAGCACCAATGTCGTAAAAAATGAAAAAATCAAGATGAAAAAAACGATAATTAGCACAAAAAATTAATAAAATAACTCCAATCTGCACCTCTGGCTTCGTTTATGATTTCTGAGCGGTAAAGTTGACAGACGTCACTTTTTGACATTTGAACTGTCAAAAAAAAAGTAAATAAACAATCGATAAAGGATTTTTTCATTTTCTTCAAATAAAAGCTATTTTTTACTGTTTTTGTACCGAAAATGGATCAATATTCCCCGAAAAAGACTTTGTCCACGTCGACTCAGGAAAGTTTCGAAGCATTAGGTAAAAAATAAAAAAAATTAATTTTTTTTAAAGAAAAATATCGATTGACCCAATTTTGCATTTTCAGATCCACACGATCCCGAATTGTGTAAATATGCGAAAAATATGTTCGAAAAGACGGGACTTTATCTGAAAGGAGAACTCTCAGCTGTGCTCGAAGACTACAAGTTGCTCGATAATATGAATGCCGCGACAGCTTCGCGTTACCAACAAGTCGATGCCTCAATAGCGAGACTCAACACTGCCAATTCCCAAATAAATCAACAAATGGTTGAACTTTTGCCTTTAATGAAGGAAATAGACGAGATCGAATGTACTGTCGAGAAGTTGGAGCAAGCCGCTTATCGCTTAGATGCTTATACAACAAAGCTAGAAAATCAGTTTAAGACAGTTTTTCCCAAACAAAAGTGAACATTCCCCGAATTATTTGCGTTAAATGTGATTTATTTTGAGTTTTAAGGAAAAAAATTAAAATTTTAAGACTAATTTTGTTAAATTTTTCATCAAGAATTGGTTTGTGAACGAGGTTCATTTCTACAAATGATTGAAACTCTTCGAGTTTTCTTCACGGGACTTCCTTTAAAGACACTTTTCTCATTTCCCAATACTTCATGCGTGAAATTGTAACGTGAAGTATAGCTCATGATATACAACGAACGTCTTTTTAACAAGACATCCACATAAAATCCCTTTTCTCCCAACGGCGAAGGTTGATTTCTGTATTCCGCGTTGTCTTTGTACTCTTTCTCATCGATTCTCACTAACCTCATAACAGCATCCGAGAGTAAACTGATCCCTGAAATTGTTGTTCCACAATATCGGACACTGTCAACATGCGGTTTGATATGCCCATCTTCCGCCAAATCCAAGACATGAACGTGAGGCAAGACACTTTCTTGTGGAAAAGCTGTTTCCAAGACGCGATTCAGGATTTTTTTGTTGTCTGGATACCATTTTTGTCGTTCTGTTTCACGAAATCCCTGAATTGCGTCGTCCCAATGATCGAATTCGTATTTTAAGCGTTTTAGATAGGGATCGATTTCTTTCATTATTTCGTCTTCTTCGTGTGGTGTGATAAAGTCGGGTTGGATGATCATGTCTTGCAAGAAGAGTTCTTTTTCAGCAAGAGGCCAGTTGCCGACAAAGTCGAACGTGTTTTCGCATGCTTCGGAGGAGTTGCGAGTGATGACATGTGATTTTCTGGTTAGCAGGAACTGTTGTTTGATGAGGCGATGGGAGTTTCGTAAAAGAATGCGAGACAAAACCATTTTTTATTTGGTTTTATTTGGGAAAATTTCAAGAGCAAAACATTTAATTTTTTTCTATATGAATAAAGGACAATACAATGATCAAAAATTTTTCATGTTTTAGAATTCAAACGAAATTTTTAAAAATTTAAAAACATTCGTATAAAAAATTGTGGAATAAATGTAAATTAAATTAAAAATTTTTAAAATTGACAAAAAGAAATTAATGTAAAATTTTTGGATAAAAATAAAAAAAAACTTTTAATTTAAATCAAAAAAATAGACTTTGCAATTTAAAAGCAAAATTTATTGTTTGTCTTCATAAATTTGTTGCTTAAATAGAATCTTGCTTAAATTTTCATATTTGGGCAGGATCATAAAAGATTTTGAAAATTTTCGATTTAGCTGAAATTTTTTATACTGATTCGATTTGAGATCATGAGCCAAAAAAATTGACTTTGGTCGAAAATGACTCATCATTGACCCCGCGAGCAGCTTTCGAAGCTAAATTCGCGGATTTCACGTTTATATTCAAATTGTTTTATCTGGTATAGCATATAAAGGAGTGATTAATTTTTCTGAAACGAAATTAAAAGAAATTAAAAATAAATTCGAAATTTCGAAAACTAAAAAAAATCGAAAATGATGTCAAAACTCAACTTGTATCACCCTCCATTGTTACCAATACATAAACACAAAACAGCTGATAGTTTGTATTGCTAAAAAAAGAGTTCTAACTTGAAGAGCTCCAATATTTCCTCGAATAACTGAATAAATCATATTGAATATTACTTAATTTAATAAAAATTTGATAGCTTAACAAAAAAGTATCAAAGTGAATTAAACAATAGTTAAAAAGTGATCTGAATCTCCTAATATTAACACAAATATTTACATGAGCAATTCATTGTTGTTTGCAGAATTTTAATTATCAAACCTTTCAAGGGTATCGAATGATGATTATCGTTCATTTCTCCGTAGTTTCTGCTAATTTTTAATCAATCGCTACTCTCTTCTAAAAAACATGTGAGTACAAACTTTAAATTCATTCCATCATCAAAGTTTCTTATCGCCTTCGTTGCAATGCCATATCAAAGTTTTATATTGCAAAAAGTGTCTTCCGTGATAGAAATTTTTGCATTTTTCGAGTTCTAAGCAACTTTCAAGGTCATCAACTACTTTCGATTGTAAATGACAGTTTTGATAAAATTTCGTGTCGTGAGTGATGGTTAAAAATAGATTCAAATCTTGACCTTTGAAAATTTTCTTCGCACACAAATAGACAAATAAATAGTTTTCTCACGCAGATGCCATTGACTTTGACGCGCGCGATGTTGTTTGTTTGCTCTGCATGACCAAATATGATAACAATTGTGATTAAATCCATGTAAAAAATTATCATCATTAGAGTGTTTGAGCTTATAATTTGATCCATATCATGAAATTCGCGATTGTCGAGACAAAAAAGACAATAAATGGGTCTCGTGGTTCACATCTTTACTGAGAAATGAATATATATGTCAGTGGGTCATACAAGAATGTTTTTGCATTTTTGATGCGAGACTGCAATTATTTATCTTATCACTTTGACACAAGTCAACAATGTTTCTTATCAATTCATCTCTTCGTCTTTTGATAAATTTTAATTATTTGGTGATAAAAAGTATTAAGCCTTAATACGTCAAGCGTCATCTTGATAATTTTTGCTTATTAATCATAATATAAAAAAAATCAACAAGTGTCAAATTTTTCCATTTAAATTTTTTTCATTTCTCGTAAATTTTGTGTGAAAATACAAACTTATCAAAATTTTTGCTGAAATTAATGAGAATTTAAATATTAAAATTAATTATTTAAGTTTCAAAAGAAAAATTTATTATTTTTTTTTAATTTAAAAAAATAAATTAAATAAAAAAATTAAATAAAAAATTAATAAAAATAATATAATAAATTAATTTAAATTAAATTAATATTAATTTAATAAAAAATAAATAAAAGATAATTTGAATTAAAAAAATAAATCAATTTACCTAAAATATTTTTTTTAAACTTTCTTTTTTTTTTAAATTCTTTTAAAATTTTTATTTTTAATTTAAAAAAATAAATTTTGAATTAAAAAATAAATATAAATAATTTAATAAATAAATTAGAAAATAAATAAATAATTTGAATTTAAAATACGTAAATAGATTATTTATAAATATTTTTGATTTTTTTTTCATAAATATTTTATAATTTTAATTTATTTTTTTATATTTTTATTTTTATTTTTTTTATAATTTTTAAAATATTGCACATCTCTTAATTACTTTTTATCAATTTTATTTTCCATAAGTTTTTTTAATATTTTTTTATGATTAAAAAAATTTAAAAATTTGTTCAACGCATCAAATGAACTTCAAACACAAACTTCAAAAACACGTTCTGTTGTTATCTTTCTGCACTTTAAGTTCACTTGAATATCTAAACTAAAACGTAAAATTGACAAAACATATTCTTTTAATTATTATTGATTCAATACCTAACGACACATACCGAGGTTTATCATTTCAAACAATTTACTTCAGTCTTGCTTAACGCATTCAACAGAACGGTTCTATTTTTTTTCACTCCATTCAATTTGTTGCTATTGTTATTATTAAATTACTGCAAAAAATTCATGCTGAACTAAACTTTTTTCTGCAATAATTCTAAATAATTTCCTCCTTTCACAGATTTTTACTTTTGCACGTTTCATTTCGCGGTCTTTCTCAATGCGGCAAAGATGTCATTGAATATCGATGTGGATAAAGCGTCGTCGAATGGGTGAGTAAAAAAATTAATTTGTATCATGTGATTGAATTTAATTTAAATTCACGACACTTTTCTAAGTCGCGCGTCAATTAAAACAAATTTTTATTGCGTTTAGGAAGGAGAAGAAACTATCGATAGACGAACACACGCCATTGACCTATTTTGTGAGTCGAAATGTGTTGCAACAAGAGGATTTAACGCACATTTCCGGTTACGACAGACAGAAACCCACAATTGTCCAAAGCACAAAGCAGTCCTTTGAGGAGTTCAAATGCACGAAATTTGTGAAAAATGTTGTTCCCGTGCTGGAATGGCTGCCGAAATATTCGATCAAGAATAATTTTGTCGGGGATTTGATGGCTGGTATAACGGTAGCTGTGATGCATATTCCGCAAGGTGCGATTTTTTTAAAAGTTTTTGAAGTTTTTCGTTAAATTTTGATTTTTTTCGATAGGAATGGCTTATGGAATATTAGCTGGTTTGACTCCAAGTGTCGGATTGTATATGGCATTCTTTCCTACTTTGGTCTACTTCTTGTTTGGTACGTCGAGGCACATTTCGACAGGAACATTTGCCGTTATAAGCATCATGACAGCGAAAGTTGTGAATACTTATGCCACGAATTCGCCGCATTTGGAGGATGAAACATCTGGAATGAACATTGTAAGTGACTTAATTACAAATTTTTATGAGAAATTTTTTTTTAAATTTTAATAGCAATTTTTTAAAAATTTAACTAAAAAATTTTTTCAAAAGACAAAAAAAAATTAAAAATTCTTAAACTTTAATCGAAATTTTTGATTTTTTTAAATAAAATTTTTATGAGCAAATTAATCAAAAGAAAAAAATTAAAAATTCTAAACTTTTAATCAAAATTTTTGATTTTTTGTAAATAAAAATTTTAGGAGAAAAATTATTTAAAAGAAAAAAATTAAAAATTTTTGATTTTTCTTAAAAAAAATTTAAGAGAAAAATTATTTAAAAGAAAAAAATCAAAAATTCTTAACTTTTAATAGAAATTTTTGATTTTTTTTAAATAAAATTTTTGTGAGAAAAATAATCAAAAGAAAAAAATTAAAATTCTAAACTTTTAATCAAAATTTTTGATTTTTTGTAAATAAAAATTTTATGAGAAAAATAAAATAATTTTAATAGAAACTTTTAATTTTTTCTAAAAAAAATTTTATGAGAAAATTATTTAAAATAAAATTTTTGATTTTTTCTCATAAAATCTTCAAAAAATTAATAAAAAATTTCTTTTTAGACGGAATCTCTACTCGAAACCACCGATGAACCTCAATACACTGCCTTCCAAGTTGCGACAGCTGTCACGATGGTCTGCGGTATCTACCAATTAATGATGAGTTTCCTTCGTTTGGGAACTTTGGCGGCATTATTAAGCAAACCGCTCGTAAATGCCTTCACAACAGCAGCTGCCATCCACGTTCTCGTCAGCCAAATGAAAGATTTGTTCGGAGTAACGGTGCCTCGTTACAATGGCGCTTTTAAAATCATTTTAACACTCATCGACATCATCAAAGAGATCCCTCGATGTAATATAACAACAGTTATTGTATCAGCCTGTGTCATGTTATTCATGATTTTTATGAATGAATTTTTAAAAGTAAGAATTTCTTCGAAAAAAAAATATATTTTTTATAATTTAATTTTTTTTTTAGCCAAAAACTGCTAAAAAATGTCGATTTCCAATTCCCGCCGAATTAATGGCTGTCGTTGGTGCTACTTTGATATCATATCTCATGAAATTAGGACCTCAATACAGTGTCAAGCTCGTTGGAAACATTCCTCTTGGGCTTCCAGAGCCTGAGGTGCCTCCATTTGCCTTGCTAAAAGTTGTTGCTGTAGATTCAATTGCTATCACAATGGTTAGTTTTTCGATTGGGATCTCAATGGCATTGATTTTTGCTCAGAAACAATGTTATGAAGTGCGTCCCAATCAAGAATTGTTCGCTTTTGTAAGTAAATTTTCCTATTTTTAACGAATTTTGGTTTAAACTTCATTTTTTCAGGGTTTAAGTAACTTGGTTGGCTCATGTTTCAGTTGCATCCCAATGGCATGCAGTTTATCGCGTTCTGTGATTCAAGAACAAACAGGCGGAAAGACACAAATTACTTCAGTTGTGTCAGCATCTCTCATTTTAGTGCTTCTACTGTGGCTTGGACCCTTTTTCGAGACATTACCAAAGTGCGTTCTTGCGGGAATCATCATCGTCGCTCTAAAATCCATGTTTTTGCAAGTGCTGGACTTGCCCAAATTTTATCGTCAAAGCGTTCTTGAAGCCATCGTTTGGATTGTAACATTTTTCGGTGTCGTCTTGATCGACATCGATGTCGGGCTTTTAGCTGGCGTGCTTGTTTCACTCGCCGTTTTGTACATAAAAGGTTACAAATCGTATTCTTGCCTTTTGGGAGTCGTTCCGAGCACAGGAATTTATGTCGACATCAAAACGCACAAAGATGCCAAAGAACTTTCGAAAATTAAAATATTTCGATACACGGGAGCGATTAATTTTGCTTGCAGATCGACATTCAAGTCGCAACTGTCGGAGGCGATAAAAGTCGATCATCGCGTGATTCGAAGAGCTTCGATGATGACAAATGCCGACGAATCGTCGAAACTTGTGGGAATGCGGGCAGTTATCCTGGATTTATCGACGGTGCCTCATATTGACTTTGCAGCCTGCGAAACTTTCGGAGAAATTAAGAAGGAACTCGACTTGCTGAATTGTGTTCTGTTGATGGCAAATCCACAAGATGCTGTTTACGATACTCTCGTGCACGCAAACGCCTTGGGAGTTGGTCCGTTTCAGGTTTTTGCGTCGATTCATGATGCCGTGCTCTTTACACAACGTCGATTGGAAACAATTGTCTGAAAAAAATCTCAAAAAATTGATGAATGTGCCTTGAAACTATAGGAGAATTTTAGTCATTTAATGGTGCTCGGACTCTCTTACAAACAAAAAAATTATATTAAAAAAATTATTAGTTACCAAATGAATTGAATTTTATAAAAAATAATGTTTTATGTTGTTCGTCGAATATTGTAGTGAAAAAAAAACACTTATACGAATAGTACTTAGTTAGCCGAAAGAAACAAAAAAAAAAAAAATAAGTATATTTTTGTTATTCAATAATGGATTTTTTTAAATTTCAAATCGCTCTAAGATGAATGGCTTCAAAATTTGAAAGAAAACTTTATGAAAAAAGTAATTATTTTAGTTAAAAAGAATCAGAGGGGCTCTAATTTATCATTTTTAATCATTTTATAACTCAAAACTGCCAAAAAATTGAAACTGAAAAAAAATTTTTTCTTTGACATAGTTTTGTTTTAAAAACTAAATCAAGAGCAAAAAAACTGTGTCAAAAACTGTGTCAAAGCTATTTTGTCAAATCTTGCTCCAAATGGATTGAAATTTGTCAGAGGGCTCTAATTTATCATTTTTATTCATTTTATAACTCAAAACTGCCAAAAAATTGAAACTGAAAAAAATTTTTTTCTTTGACATAGTTTTGTTTTAAAAACTAAATCAAGAGCAAAAAAACTGTGTCAAAAACTGTGTCAAAGCTATTTTTTGTCAAATCTTGCTCCAAATGGATTGAAATTTGTCAGAGGGCTCTAATTTATCATTTTTAATCATTTTATAACTCAAAACTGCAAAAAAATTGAAACTGAAAAAAAAATTTTTCTTTGACATAGTTTTGTTTTAAAAACTAAATCAAGAGCAAAAAAACTGTGTCAAAAACTGTGTCAAAGCTATTTTTGTCAAATCTTGCTCCAAATGGATAGAAATTTGTCAGAGGGCTCTAATTTATCATTTTTAATCATTTTATAACTCAAAACTGCCAAAAAATTGAAACTGAAAAAAAATTTTTTCTTTGACATAGTTTTGTTTTAAAAACTAAATCAAGAGCAAAAAAAACTGTGTCAAAAACTGTGTCAAAAACTGTGTCAAAGCAATTTTTGTCAAATCTTGCTCCAAATGGATTGAAATTTGTCAGAGGGCTCTAATTTATCATTTTTATTCATTTTATAACTCAAAACTGGCAAAAAATTGAAACTGAAAAAATTTTTTTCCTTTGACATAGTTTTGTTTTAAAAACTAAATCAAGAGCAAAAAAACTGTGTCAAAGCAATTTTTGTCAAATCTTGCTCCAAATGGATTGAAATTTGTCAGAGGGCTCTAATTTATCATTTTTATTCATTTTATAACTCAAAACTGCCAAAAAATTGAAACTGAAAAAATTTTTTTCCTTTGACATAGTTTTGTTTTGAAAACTAAATCAAGAGCAAAAAAACTGTGTCAAAGCTATTTTTGTCAAATCTTGCTCCAAATGGATTGAAATTTGTCAGAGGGCTCTAATTTATCATTTTTATTCATTTTATAACTCAAAACTGCCAAAAAATTGAAACTGAAAAAAATTTTTTCCTTTGACATAGTTTTGTTTTAAAAACTAAATCAAGAGCAAAAAAACTGTGTCAAAGCTATTTTTGTCAAATCTTGCTCCAAATGGATTGAAATTTGTCAGAGGGCTCTAATTTATCATATTTATTCATTTTATAACTCAAAACTGCCAAAAAATTGAAACTGAAAAAAAATTTTTTTCTTTGACATAGTTTTGTTTTAAAAACTAAATCAAGAGACTGATCAAGAAACTGAAAAAAAATGTTTTCTTTGACATAGTTTTGTTTTAAAAACTAAATCAAGAGCAAAAAAACTGTGTCAAAGCAATTTTTGTCAAATCTTGCTCCAAATGGATTGAAATTTGTCAGAGGGCTCTAATTTATCATTTTTATTCATTTTATAACTCAAAACTGCCAAAAAATTGAAACTGAAAAAACAATTTTTCTTTGACATAGTTTTGTTTTAAAAACTAAATCAAGAGCAAAAAAACTGTGTCAAAAACTGTGTCAAAGCTATTTTTGTCAAATCTTGCTCCAAATGGATAGAAATTTGTCAGAGGGCTCTAATTTATCATTTTTATTCATTTTATAGCTCAAAACTGCCAAAAAATTGAAACTGAAAAAAAATTTTTTCTTTGACATAGTTTTGTTTTAAAAACTAAATCAAGAGCAAAAAAACTGTGTCAAAGCTATTTTTGTCAAATCTTGCTCCAAATGGATTGAAATTTGTCAGAGGGCTCTAATTTATCATATTTAATCATTTTATAACTCAAAACTGCCAAAAAATTAAAACTGAAAAAATTTTTTTCCTTTGACATAGTTTTGTTTTAAAAACTAAATCAAGAGCAAAAAAACTGTGTCAAAAACTGTGTCAAAGCAATTTTTGTCAAATCTTGCTCCAAATGGATTGAAATTTGTCAGAGGGTTCTAATTTATCATATTTATTCATTTTATAACTCAAAACTGTCAAAAAATTGAAACTGAAAAAATTTTTTTCCTTTGACATAGTTTTGTTTTAAAAACTAAATCAAGAGCAAAAAAACTGTGTCAAAAACTGTGTCAAAGCTATTTTTGTCAAATCTTGCTCCAAATGGATAGAAATTTGTCAGAAGGCTCTAATTTATCATTTTTAACCATTTCATAACTGCCAAAAAATTGAAACTGAAAAAAATTTCCTTTGACATGGTTTTGTTTTGAAAACTATTATTATTAAAATTAAAATTAAAAAAAAAAATTAAATTTAAAATTTAAGTTTGTTATATTTAAGTTTATTAAATTTAATGTTTAGCTTTAGATTATTCAAAATTTTTGATGATTTTTATGATAAACGTCTTTTTTTTTGAATTGAAGACAAAAAATTTGAACAAGAAACTTGAAACTCGGTCCCATATTAACTCTAGTTGTACAAGAAACTTGAAGCTTGGATCGTGTGGATTTTGACAAACGTAAACAAAACGTACAAATTTCTTCGATTCCTCAAAATATTCAATTTTCCATAAGAAATCATCCACAAAAGACCTTTTTCATCAATTAATTTAGTAAAAAAGCACAAGCGGAAGTTCAAGTAAGTTTTAATTTCCTTCAAAATTTAAAAATTTCCTTACAAAATCAATTATTTTCTTTCAGCAATGGATTTCCAAAATCGTCCCGGCGGAAAAACCGGCACAGGCGGCGTCGCTTCATGGAGCGAAACGAACCGCGATCGTCGCGAACGTCTTCGCCAACTCGCCCTCGAAACAATTGATCTCGCCAAAGATCCGTATTTCATGAAAAACCATCTCGGATCGTACGAATGTAAACTTTGCTTGACACTCCATAACAACGAGGGCAGTTACCTGGCTCACACGCAAGGCAAGAAGCATCAGGCGAATTTGGCACGTCGTGCAGCGAAAGAAGCAAAAGAAAGCCCGTCATCGTTGCAACCGGAAAAACCTCGCGTTGAACCGAAGAAATTCGTCAAAATTGGTCGTCCTGGATATCGTGTGACGAAACAACGATGCCCGCATACGGGACAACAAAGTTTGCTCTTTAACATCGATTATCCCGAAATTACGGATGGAATTGTGCCGCGACATCGTTTCATGTCAGCATATGAGCAGAAAATCGAACCGCCAGATCGTAAATGGCAATATTTGTTGTTTGCTGCGGAGCCGTATGAAACAATTGCGTTTAAAGTACCGAGTCGGGAGGTAGAAAAAACTGAGGGGAAATTTTGGACGAGTTGGAATAAGGATACGAAACAATTTTTCTTGCAATTTGCATTCAAGGCAGAACCGAAACTGAATGTTGGAGCCCCGCCGATGCGAGGACACATGCCGCCGCATATGCCAGCACCAAGACCTCCCATGTTTGCACCGATGGCTCCTCCAGCGCATATGTTGCCTGTTCCGCCGCCCATGCAATAAATTTTATTCAACCTCATTTTAAGTTTGAGAACAATTTCAGCGTGTTTTGATAATAAATTTCACTTAATTCCTCGACAGGAATGTTTTTTACGCCCGACAAAACTTCCAAAACTTGAATTATTTGCGCCGGTTCGCATCGTCCTGCGATCATATGAGTCTCTAACCACTTTTCCTTCTTCTTTACAGCATCAAATTTGGTTTTTACATGTTTCGAACCGGCATGCGTGGGTCTAATTTCGCACCATGGAGCATCTGTTTCCAACAAAATTCGATCATTCGGGATTTCTGCAGCGACTTTGACATTTTCCTCCGTTTTCAACGAACATCCATTGATCCCGATGTACAATCCCATCTCCATAAATGCCCGTGCTTGCTCCAAAGTCCCGTCAAAAGTGTGAACGACGCCTCCTTTTCGGATTTTTTCCTTATTTCGCGATAAAATCTCGAATAAATCATCATGCGCTGCTCGACAATGCAAAAAAAGAGGCAATTCAAATTTGTCTGCCAAATCCAACTGCTTTTCGAAATATTTTTTTTGCGTTTCTTTCTCACAAAATTGCAACCGGTCATAATCTAAGCCGAGTTCGCCGACAGCAGAGACCTTATCTCGCGATTCTTCGATCTCGTGGCACAAAAATTCGTAAAATTTGTCAGGATCGTTGTCGATAAATTCATTGCAGCGTGTCGGATGGATGCCGACAGTCATCGAAAGGCGTGAATCTTTGGCTATGATTTCTTTGGCGCGTGGAAGATCGATTTTGCTGCCAACTGTGACGATGATGTGTTCGAGTCCGGTGTTCCAAGAGCGTTGTAAGACGTGATTCAAGTCTTCGATGTGCTTTTGGGACCCGTTGTAGATACCTTGGAACATTGTGTCTGTGAGATTTGCTCCGATGTCGATGAATTTCATGTTGGAGGGTTTTTTGAGGTAACGAGATGAGAATCGAAGAAGGGTTTTAAATAACATGCGATTTTATTTTTGTTTTTTTTTTATGTTTTTAAGGTTGCCAGATTTGTCTTTTCCAAAAATGTAAAAAAAAATAATTTAAAATGTTATGAATTTAAATTCTGAGAAAAAATAATTATTTTTTGTTTTCATATTTTTTTTATAATTTCCTTAATTTTTTAAGAATATTTATTAAATATTTAACAATGTAACAATGTTCTATAATTTTTTAAAAATTTTTTTCAAATATTTTTTGGCATAATTAAAGTCGATACAAATCTTAAATTTAAATGAAAAAAAAAAATATTTAAAATGTTTTGAATTTGAATTCTGAGAAAATTTTAATTAATTTTTTTTTATAATTTTGTTCATTTTTTTTTAAATATTTAAAATTTTTTTTTATAATTTTTTTCAAAAAATATGATATGATTTTAGATGATATGATTTTTGATATGATAAATTAAAAAACGATACAATATTTAAGAATTAAATCAAAAAAAAAATTATTATTATTTAATACTCCTGTATTTTTTTTTTTACAAAATTTATTTTTTTATTGTTTTTTTTTAAGTTAAAATAAAAAAAAAATGATGGCATCAAATTAAAGAAACAGTTAAAATTAATACAAAAAAATATTTTTAAATTTTTGTCATTAAAAAAAATTTTTTTTCGAATAATTATTTTTTTTTTTTTTTGATAATATAAAAGGAAGTCATTCTAAAAAATATTATTAATTAATATTTAATATTAACTTCATATCAAAAAGAGGAAATTAAAAAAAAAAACTTATGACAAATTTCAACTTCCTTTACATATATCCTCTCTTTTAGTTATAAAATGATGCGTTATTTCAGCAAATTCTCTCAGTCAGTAAAGAGCCATCAAAACATTTAATTTAAAAACGAAAAAAAAATTATGATGAGTCATAATTATTTTTGAAACATTAAAAAAAATAAAAAAATATGGCGAATTTGAAGACAAAACAACAAAAAAATAATTTTTTAAATAAAACATCACAAAATCGCTTGATTTTTCCAATTTTACTGATAATACTTTTCTTCGTGCCACACCTTTTTTGTGATCTTTGTCAAAGAAACCAAAATGAAAGACAAAATATTCGTAATAAATTTGATTTCTTTATAACGATGATAATGATAAAAAAAAAACAAAATTTTTCTTTTTTCAGCTGGAACAATTTTTCATTATATATCATATCACGATCGAGTTGAAATAAGAAAATCTATGAATATAACGGTTTGCAATAAAAAAATTCAAGAAGAAAGAGTACGAAATTATTATGCAATCGAAAGTTTGGATGAATCAATTTCTAACGACAGTATTCAACTTAAAGGAGATTTCTATGAAATTCAGAATTTAAAGCCTTGCACAGAATATAAAGTTAAGGGATATTTTAACGTGGATCGATTAAAACCAAAAGAAGAAAAAAATATTTTAAGTCTGAACCTAACATACAAAATTTGGACTGGTAAGAGACTCTTATTTACATTTTCGGATAATTTTTATCATTTTATTTTTTTTAGCTCCCGTTATTTCAATCAATGAAGTAAAAATCAGCTCAAAACAAATCGTTTTAAAGCTTAACTCAAATTGTAGTTATTTGAAAGGTTGGAAATTTAATGCAACTCTTAAGGAAGGAGAAGAAATAATAAAAATCAAAAAAGTTCTAAAGACGATGAATTTCAAAAAATTGAAAGCAAACACAGAATATTTTATTACTTTAATGGGATTTGAGAATAAAACCGCATACGATTGGAAAAATGATGATGACATGCAGTTCCAGGATTTTTTCAGTTATCAGTTTAAAACGTTACCGGATCCGGAAATTGAGACTCAGAGAAATAATGAATCATTGGAAATTCATCAAAATGACACAATTCTTAAAGTTATCAAACTAAAGCCTTGTCAAGCCTATGATTCCGATGGAATTCTGACAACTCGTTTAACCGCTTGTCCTTGTTCAGAAATAAAAAAATTGGAAATAACATTTGAAAGAAATGATACGACCTTAACTGTGGATTTAAAATGGAATAACCTCAAAAAGTCAGAAGAAAATGTTTTATGTAACTTAAAGAATTATGAAATAACAATCGGAAAAAAGAAATATTCGAATATAAGTGAAAATTTCTTTAAAATTCCGTATTGCGAAATATTTGAAGATGAAAAAGTCAAAGTCGAAGGACGCAGTTTTGAAGATATTTTATTGAGTTCGGGAGAAATTGACATTCCCTTCCTGAAAATTGACAAATTTAAAAGTTTTTCTGTGGAATATGAAAAAGAAGAAAGTAAAAAAGAGTTGAAAGCGCATTTGAAATGGGAAGTAGAACAGAATTTCACAGCATGTAATTACTCATTTGAAATAGAAGATGATGAAAATGTTAGTCGGTCATTGGATGTTGACCTAAAATTGAGTCGTTGTGAGACCCGTAACAAAACTTTTAACTTATATTACGGAGAAATTTTTGCTGAAAAGCAAGTTGTTGAGTTAGAGACGCCCGTTGATGGTAAATTTTTAATTTTTTATTTATTTCAATTTTAATGCAAAAAAATGGATTTTCAAGATTTTTTTTTCTGTAAAAATTTAACTAAATTATATTAAATCATTTTTTTGCCAACATTTTTATTTTATTTTTTTTTATTCTTTTTAGTTCATCTGTGCTTTTTTAAAAATAAATATTTTTTTTTCAATTTATTTCAATTAAAATTTATTATTTATTAATAATTTAAAGTAATAATAAATATTATAAAATAAATAAATTGTAAAAAAAATTTTTTCAATAATTATTATTTTTTTTAAACTATAAATTTTTTTAACTAATTTAAATTTAAGAAATTAATTTTTTAAAATTTTTAAAATTTTGCTATTAATTTGTTTTTTTCTATTTCTGAAATTTTATTTTTTTTTAGAAATAGAATTAACGGGAGATTTTGGAACTATTAAACTTTGTGAATTTCCAAGTCATCATCTAAAATACGAATTAACAGTCGAATGGATGTCATTTTCCGACGAAAATTCAACTTGTCAAGATAAATTACCAACTGAAGATGAGAAAAGGAAAATTTACAACTCCAATGAAACTGAAGTAAAATTAGAAAAACTTGTGTATGGATCAAATTATAATTTTTCTTTAAACGTTTATGATGAGAAATTGAAGCAAATTGTAGCTTCATTTAACGTTTTCAACACTACAAAAGCACAAGGTGCGAAAATATTTTTTTTTTTAATTATTATTTATTATTTTCTTAATTTTTTTAGATCCAAATAAAGTTCGAGCATTGAAATCAACCGAAAAAATCGAGTTTGGAGAATTTTGTGTGGCTTTTGTGAACTTAACTTGGGACCATTCTTGCAATATTTCTTCAAAATATTTAATTTATCTTAATCATTCAAGGAGTAACAGTACTTCAGAAAACAATTTTAACATTAATTTAAAATGCGGAACAAATTACGAAATTTGTGTAACAACGAAAAATTTAAGTGCATCAGAGTGTTTGAATATTTCAACAACTCGAGGTAAAATTTTTCATTTTTTTTTTAATTTTTGAAATAAATAAAAAATTATTTTAGAGCCAAATCTTAATTTTGAAGACATTTTTGTGGAAGAGTCATCTTTGGTCTATCGAATTTCTGATGAGGTTGTCAAAAATAACATGGACATGATACAAAATGCATGCGTTGAGTTAATTCATCCTGTGAATTTTCCATTTTTAAAAAATTTTGCTTGGTTTGGATTAAAAAGAATATTTTTTTTTGTAGGAAATAAATTCAACAAAAATTGTCACTCATGAACTCTGGAATCCATTTAGAACAGGATCTCCCCGAAGAGAGCGATTTATTGACCTTAATTCGTTCTACAGCAACGAAAAAGAATGGACTTTGAGTTTGAAACTCCAAAATTCGCTTGCTGAAAAAGTTTACACTCAAAAATGCTTCAAAAGAGTTTCGTTGGCGCTCTTTCTGATTCCTTCCTTGATGTTTGTGGCTTTAGCAATTTCAATCATGATCTATTGTTCGCAAAAGAAACAGAAGAAAAAACGGTAAAATTATTTTTTTTTTTAGAATTAATTTAATTTTTGTATTTTTTAGTTTAATTTTTGACATTATGGAAAGTATTTCGCCAAACATGGACATTCCTGTTAAAGATTTTGTTCCGTTCATACAAAACTTACCCGACAAATCGCACATCATCATGGAATATCAAAGCATCGATACGACTCCAATCGATCAAAGTTGCATTATTGGTCAAGAAAACAAGTCAAAAAATCGTTACAAGAACATTTTACCTTTCGACCATAATGTTTTGGAAGTTTCAGATATCCCGGATTTGGAGTACATTAACGCTTCGATGATTCAAGGATATGATGGCGAAGAACAATTTATCGCTACACAAGGACCTACTGAAGAAAGTAAATTATTTTTTTAAATAGTTATTTAAAATTAATTAATTTTTTTTTTCAGCTTGCATTGATTTTTGGAACATGATAATCGGAAAAAATATCGAAGCGATTGTCATGTTAACGTCGTTTCAAGAGGGAAATCGCGTAAAATGCGCTCGTTACTTCCCGGAATGCGATGAAGACTTGTCCGTTGGCGATATTTTGGTCAGTTGTGATGGTTATGGTTTGGAGCCAACATACGAAAGGCGACTTTTTACTGTCAAAAAAGGGGATCGAATGCTCAAAGTGCATCATTATAAATTCCTCAAGTGGCTGGATCACAACGTTCCTTCGAATCCCGAGTATTTAGTTGATTTTGTGAAATTCATTCGTGAACAAGGATATCAATTTCCGTTGGTTGTTCATTGCAGGTGAGTTTTTTATGTTTAAAATTCAGAAAAAAAACTTTTTTAAATATTTTTTTTTTTTTTGAAAAAAGTGCCGGAGTTGGTCGAACAGGAACATTCATCGCTCTATGGATCTTAATTGATCGCATCAATATCGAACACAGGATCAATGTGAGAGAAGTTGTTGGAAAATTACGAACACAACGTGTGCAAATGGTTCAAACTTTTGTTCAGTACGAATATTTGTATCGATGTTTGATGTTGATTGCTTACGAACAAACAAAATTCAGTCTTGTCAAAAAAATTAAAAAGCTATGCAAAAAATGAAACGGTATCTTAACCAAAGGAATTTCATCAAAATTCAAAAAAAATACTTAAATATTCATAAAAACTACTAAAAATTATTTTAAAAAAATCTTCTTTACAAAATATCATTCTGAAGAAGGCTTTTCTAACAAGTTGAATACACAAAATTAATTATTTTGAAAGACATAAAAGAAGATAATTAAGTCTTGAAGCTGACGAAAACGGAGGAGTGCCGCTTTTTAAGAATTACATACTGAAGTGCCACTGCTGACACAATGCTGCCAATGCGGAAAACACGTACTACCACAAATCCGAAAATTGTAAATCAAAAAGACATGAATTGAAAAATCATTAATAACTAAAATTTAAGGGCCAAAATGCCAACAATGGATTTTGTGGCTTACTTCATTACTTCTTACTTTGTGCTTCACGCTGAATAACAAGAAGCAAAAATAAATGATTGAAAAAATTATTCATCACGAATTTGGTCAACATTATCTTTAAAAGATCGATTCATCCAAAAATTAAATTTCAGTGCATTCGATGATTCAGCTCACTTCGACGTCATATTGAGCACTGATAAGACCTCAAAACATTTCAATCAGATTATCTTTCGATATCTCTCACTTAAAAATAATGATTTTATTATCAATCACACAAACAAACGCAAATTCAATTAACACATGATCGACACACCGAGAGAGACAAACAAAATTTTATCACACAAATACTGTGACACAAAAGTTGCCGTTCGTGCAAATAGATGAGTAACGCTGAACAACAAATTCCTTCTCTCCTCTGGAACAAATGAAATACACAAATTTTTGATAAGAAGCTCAGTATTCTGCTGTTCGTCATTCTGTTCTGTTCCAAATCGATTGTTGAGCGCGGCGCTTATCGGTTTTCATTTATTATTATTATTTTTTTGACACGTACCGTACTCGTTACGAATAATTGGTTAATTTTTTTCTCTCGGAGGACATAAAATCAAGAAAAAAATTAAAATCAGTACAAAAAAGACTTTATGTTTCCGCCGAGTCTGAGAAACTTTGTTGTGTGCATTTCCGCAGTATTTGTCATCAACACTGGAGAAAAAACGCGATCAAATTATATAAAACATATGTTTAACTAAAGAACGAAGTAAATGATACAACAAACTGAATTCCAGTAGAGCACGAGAATTTGTGAGAAGAACATCAGTAAACAAACTAAAAGAATTTTTGAGTGACAATTATTGCAACCCCTTTTAAAAAATGAAAATAAAAAAGTAATTGAATATCTGTGTAAATTTTTATCAAGTCTCGCGATTGTTTTAGTACTACACGAGTCATTCATGGTGTTATCAACAACAACAAAAGTGATAAAAAGTCGATACAGTCGTCACGTCGATCGTTGTAGAATCTTTTTTTATTATTATTATTGTTTGTTTGACAAATTTAACTGATTATTGGGCTTTAGATTTAGTGAAGCAATTAGTTGAGGTTGTGTACCGAGTACGTTTAATGTGCGATAAATAGCGATTTATTACAATGGAATATAAAAATTTTAGCTTCTGAGTAATTTTTATTATTATTGGTTATTATGAAGTAGCACTTAGTTGTCAAATTTTATTGTTGTTTAAAACAATATTGACTATAAGTTGATGGAAAATATCAACAAGTTTAGAAAAATTTTATTCTTAAAAATTTAATCTGTGACAAAGATCTAAAGTTCTTTTTCTAATTTTTTAAATTATTTAATATTTAAATTATTAATGCAAAATCTTTATTTTTTTAAGTTTCGAATAAAAAAATAAAATTAAATAATTTTTTGAATAAAATTTCAGTGAAATTTGTTACAAAACATAAAAAATAAATTAAATTGAATTAATTTTTATTTTAAAAAAATTAAAAAAAAAATAGATTTAATTTAATTTTAATTTTTTTTTATCATACATTTTTTTAGAATTTTTTCAAATAAATAAAAGAAATTTAAAGTCAAATAAATTTTCAATTATTTCTTAATATTTTTTAAAATTTTAATTAATTTTTTTTTAAATTAATGTCAAAAAATAAAAAATTTTGAAACTATTAAAAAAAAAAACTTTAAAAAATCAGTTTTAATTATTTAATTATTATTAATTTATTTTCAATGATTTTTATTCATTAATTTTTAAAAAAATATTTTATATATTTATTTTTAAAAATTATTTTAAAATAATTATTTAATTAATTTTTTTTTCAATTTATTAATTATTTTATTTTTAAATAATTTTGTTTAACAATTTTAATTTAAATTTTTTTTCTAAAATTTAAAATATCTTAATTATTTTTTTCAAATAATAAAAACCTTTTAAATGTGACGGAAATTGCTTTTATCGAACACTTAATTGCTTTGTTAACAAGATTTTTTCTTATCACTATCAATAACTCGATGTACCGACTAAATAATAAATCGCACAACGGTGCGAAACACATTGCGCCATAACAAATGAATAATAAAAATAAATTAATATCTCGGATTAGAGACTTTGATAACAAAAATTTTCCTTTTAGATAAAAAAAAGTGAAAATTTTTCAATGAAAAAACGAAAAATCAATCATGAAAAGGACTTTCTACGCAGTTTTTACATTTTTCGTGATAATTTCAAGTTCAAACCTTGCATCTGCTTCAATTGACGAACATGATTATGTGAACGCTTACATCCTAAAAGGGGTTCGTCCCGGATATTACTCAAATCCTGTCTCAAGTTCAACTGAAGGATTTTTATTTGCCGACGAATCTTCAACTGCTTCGTCATCAACGACGACGGAAGAAGAGCTTCCAATTTGCGGGCCTGTGCGACAACCCGAACACACCATCAAGGAATCTGTCGTCACGATTAAATGGCAACCGCCGACCCTTGGCACGAATTGCAACGACATTTACTTGGTTACCGTGCTGGATTTTGAGGATGACAAAGTAATCGAGAACATCACGACAACCGAATTGACAATCGATATCGACGGGATTGAGCCATGCGGCAATTATCGCTACACGATAACGACTTTTGATAGTTTTAACGAAACCGGCGAAGCAAATGAAAAATCTTTCAAAGTAGATCCCGTTGCTCCGAGTCACGTTACTCATTTGGAATATAAATCGTCGTCTTTTGTCGAAAATGCAAGCACTTCAGTCGTCATTTATTGGGAGGAGCCTCATTACGGCAAAAAGTGTGTGAAAGATTATGAAATTCTTATGTGGCGACGCGATCGAGAAAGTGAACAAGAAGAAGGAAATATCATCGCCGAGAATATTACTTCAAGGACAATGACGAAAAATGATCTTTACGCTTGTGAAATTTACGTTTTGCAAGTTACGGCGATCGGGACTTTGAGAGGAGAAGAAAAAAAAGTGACAATTCCGATGGCACCAAGAAAAACTGTGGCTCCAAGTAAAACGGAAAGGGAGTCTTATGGACCGAAATTTTTGAATCTTTCAACGGTAAACAATGACATCAAGAGTGTTTGTTATCCATCCATTGCGAGATTTGAATGTACTTATCAAGGCAACGACATGGAAGCAGAAATCGTGAGTTTTTGATTTTTTTAATGAAAATTTAATATAAAAAAAATAATTTAAAAAAATATACCTACCTTAATAATTTCGAAAAAAATATTATAAATTCTGAAAATAAAAAAAAATATAGGTATTAAAATTGCAAAAATTTTAATTTTATTTTTACAAAATTTTTAAATTTCAGGGATTTAATTTAATTTAATTATTTTTTTTTAATTTTTGGAAATTCTTCTTTATATTGATAATTTTTTGGGCATATAGTTATTGTACATTTTTTGAATATTTTTGCCTCGTTATAAATATTTTTTTAATTTAAAAATTAAAAAAAAGTAGGAATTCAATTAAAAAAAAAATAAATATGAAGAAATTTGTGATTTCGAGAAATACTTTCTAAAACAAAATCAAATTAATGTTTAATGTAAAAAATAATTTTTAATTAATTTAAATAATTTTTTTTTTAAATTTTAATCCTTCTTTAATTTAATTTTTAAACTATTTTAATTTTTAAGTTTAATTATAAATTAATTATCATTATAAATTTAATTTATTTTATATTATTTGATTAATTTTTTATTGTCATTTTTTGATTTAATTTTTATTAATTAATTTTTTATTTTATTTTTTCTTATTTTTTTTTAGGTTATGTCTGTGAACGTGATGATCGAAAAGACACACGAAAAAAAATATTTTGCAATTTTCGAGGACTTACTTCCATTTTCTAAATACGAATGCTCTGCACAACTTTACAACGTGATGGGAATGTCTGACAAAAGTCTCATCAGCGGCGTGCATTTAACAGAAGAAGATGTTCCCGATCGCCCTACCGATGTTTACGTCAACGATACCCAAGTGAATTCGTTCCGTGTCTCTTGGCGAGCTCCTGAGAAGGCAAACGGGATCTTGGCTTACTACAGACTTTACATCGATCTCGTCAAACCTCTTTTCATTATTCCCTCGACTTGTTCTGGTTTTCGTACAAGCAATATTTCACACACCGAAGCAGCAACAGTTTATTCTCGCGTCGTCGAAGAGTTAAATCCGTACGTTTTGTACTCCGTGCAAGTTGCTGCGAGCAATGGAAAAGGCGTTGGCGACTATTCCGACACAATTTTTGTCGCTACAAAATCTGCGCCTTCCGAAGCTGTTCAAAATTTGGAATACACAGTTCAACCGCCGACTTCCGTGACGGAATATAATGCCGTTTATACCTTCACGTGGGAGTTGCCATGTCGCACAAATGGTTTCTTGAAAGGATTTCGGCTGTGGGCTGAGGGAAATCGCTTGCATTACGACACGCACATCATCGAACATTTTATTCCAGCGACAAATGACGTCAAATACGCCTTTGATGTGAGAGATTTTAAGCCGAGTTATGGTTACAACACGACAATCACGCCCGTGACGGAAGACGAAGAGACAAATGAGAAAAATCAGTTGAGTTTTAACTTTGTGATGACAGAAGCGGGTGTTCCAAAGGCAAACCATTTCACGCAATGGGGCATCGTTGATACGACAACAAGTCCAAATCCAACGCAGACAGCTTTTATTCGGATTTCTGATGCGGTTTTGCGATCAGAAGAGGGACAAATTAGTTACGTGGCGATTTTGTTGTCCGAATTGGGATGTCAACCGGATCCTGTACCGAAAAATGGATTGCTGAGAGAAGGATCTGATTGGCCATACTCTTTGTCGTGGCATGATGTGCAAGATAAAGAGTGCATTCCGCAGTATCAGACGACGAAAAAGCGATGGGCAGTTGAAGATGGTGAGTTTTTGAGAATTTTTCACGAAGAAAAATATAACACCTGTCAAAATTTGATTTAAAATTGACATTTCATCAAAAATTTTGACAGCTGTCAATTTAAAATATAAATTTTTGATAATTTTTAAAGCTCAAAATAAAATATTTTTTCTAAAAAGGTTCCGAAATTAATTAAAAGATGATGTTTCAATATCAAATTTTACAGGAAATTGACTTTTTATCAAAAATTTTGACAGCTGTCATATTTTAAGTGTTAAAAATTTAAATAAAATTTCAATTTTTTAACAATTTAGGACTCAAAATGTAAAATCTTCATTAATAATTTAGAAAAATTATTCCGAAGTTGAAATTTCAATAAAAATTTTAACTGAAAAATGACCTTTAATTAAAGATTTTGACAGCTGTCATTTTTTATTTGTCAAAGACTTCAATGAAATTTCAAATTTTAAGCAAACTAAAATTAAAAAATTTAAAATTCTCTTAAAAATTAGCTAAAATTTCAAAATTCACTCAAATTTTGTAAAAAAATTTGACAGCTGTCGTTTCTTAAAATGTCAAAATTTGCTTAAAAATTAATTTTTTGCTTTAATTTCAGACAACAAACCAATTTATTTCACCATCGGCATGAGCGATTGCACAAACGACTTGGATTTTTGTAATGGACCTCTCAAACCTGGTACTCGATATGGAGTTATCGTGCGAATTTTCACCTTTACAGGATACAGCGATACTCAAATGATGGAATTCGAGACAGGTTGCTTTTCTTTTTACTTTCTGTGAATGTTTTCTGATATTTTTTTCTATTAATAGACAATCTCATTGCACTTTTGTTAATAATATCTGTAATTGCGGCCCTTCTTTTGAGCAGTTTTATTGTTGGATTGATGCTTTTGTACAAAAAAGGAATGTTTGAGCCAAGGTAAGATTTAATTTTTATCAAAATTTTTTTTTTTTAATTTTTTAATTTTTTTTTAGTCCTGGATTAACAATTTTACCCGGAATTGACGAAATTAACGGAAAAAACTTCATGGAACGTTATAACGAGATGACGGCGAACAAAAACGAGAAATTAATTAAGGAATATAAGACAATTGAGGCTGACACAGCAATTCTTGAGAATTATTCATTCAATGCCGCACGTCAAAATAGCGCGAAAAATCGTTATTCGAACATTCATCCGTTTGATCATAATCGCGTTGTTCTCAGTATGGAGGATGGGGACACGGATTACATCAATGCCTCATATATTGATGTAAAAAAATTAATTTTTTACCTGAATCTTTTCTAATTTTTCTTTTTTTTAGGGTTTTCGTCTTGAAAAGGAGTACATTGCATGTCAAGGTCCCAAACCGGAAACTTGCAACGATTTTTGGCGCATGATTTTAGAGCTAAAAGTCGAGTCAATTGTCATGCTGACGTCGTTTAAGGAAGGAAACAAAGTCAAATGTGCAGAATATTTTCCCGCTGTCGATGAATTCAGTTACTACGATGACGTGATAGTGCGATGCACTTCCGAACAACCTTTTGACACGTACAAGAAACGAACGTTCGTTGTCGAGAAGGGAAATGACACGAGCGTTGAAGTAACGCATTATCATTTTCTGCGATGGTTGGATCACGATTGCCCAAAATACCCGAATGAACTGATAAAATTCGTGAAACAAGTCAGAACGGATCGAAAAGTGCTTGATGTGCCGCTCGTAGTTCATTGCAGGTAAAAAAAATTATTTTTTTTTTTAAGTTTTTGATGAAAATGTTCATTTTTAGTGCGGGCGTTGGGAGAACGGGAACGTTTATCGCGTTGGATATCATCATGCAGAAGATCAAAGAGGAGAAGAGATTGAACATTTACGAAATTGTGAAGCAATTGAGGATGCAAAGAGTGAAAATGGTTCAAACGCCGGGACAGTACATCTATCTTTATCGATGCGTTTATGAGCTGATGAGGAAAGAAAAGAGTTGGACTCAAAGAGTTTTAGGTAGAAATTTTATTTTGAGTGAAAATATCTTAATTTTTGAATATTTCGAATGCTTAAAATATTTTAAAAAATTAAAAAACAAAATTATGAGAAAATTGTTTAAAAATATTTAAAAAAAGAAAAATAATTTTTCTTTATTTTTTCTGACATTTTTGAATTAAAAATTCGTAAATGTAAATTCAAAAAAAAAAAAAAAAATATGTTAAAAATAAAAAAAATGTTTCGCATAAAATCATTAAAAATGATGAAAACTTGTTAAAAATTTACAAAAATTAATTTTTTAAAATACTTTTTTTTAATTTTGACTTTTTAAATTAAAAATTTGTGAAATGTCAATTCAAAAAATTTTCGTTAAAAATTTTAAAAATTAAAAAAAAAAATTTTCGCTTAAAATTAATGAAACTTTTATATTTTTTTAAAATATTTTTTTTTTAAATTTTGATAAATATTTTAGATCGAAAATTTATGAAATATCAATTTAAAAAATTATTTTTTCGCAAAATTAAGTTGAAAATATTAAATATTTCACATTTTTTTTAGAAAAATTAATGAAAAAGCCCGATACTGACTCCCTGGATGATGAAAAATCTGATTGCAACACTATCCTCGCCGAGATGTCTCCAAAACAGACAAATGGAAAGATAAAGACTGACAACTCTAATGGTCAATTAATGAGTACAGAAAGTCATATTTGACAAATTTATGTGATAATTTGTGTGCCTTGTACCTTAAAAAATAACGAAAAATATATTTTTATTTATTTTAATAAAATTTTTTTATTTTGTCTCATTTAAAAAATTGATTAAATAATTTTTGAAAAAAAATAAAAAAAAAAATTAAACTTAAATTAAAAAATTAGAAAAATAAAAAAAAACTAAAAATATTTAACAAATAAATTTTTAAAGACAGATTTTCTAATTTTGAAGTTGATAAAAAAATTAAATTAAAAAATTAATTTTTAACGAATTTTTCTCCACGTGATTAAATTTTTGAAATTTTTCCTTCTCCGTCTCTAAATTTTTTGTCTCTTTCTTTCTCACACATGTTTTTGTTTACATTTTTTAGTTCCCGCAGTCCATTCATCATCAAAAATGTTCAATAAAATCCGGATAATTGCGAGTGAAGGAGACAATTTTAATCAAATTTCATCATTTTACGAGTCCTTGAGTAATGAACGACTTCAGGAAATAGATGTCAATCCAAAAGAAGTACAAAATCTCACCGAAATAGAAGTTGAAGCATTTATCGACGCCACATCATTCGACTTTCAGTTGATTCCAACACTGAATTCGCTTGCAGAGGTCCTTCGTGGATTCCTGGAGCTATTCGTTGTCTGCAAAAATGCTGTCGTTTCATTGGAAGACATCAAAATCAATTACGGAATACGAAAAATTCTCATCACAGCAGTAGATTTTAATTCAAATCAGGGCTCCGTGACTCACGAAACTCGAGTAAAAGTCAAAAATGTTCGAGTTTGGCCCCGATTTTCGTACGAAACGTTAGCTGGAGTTCAAGAAGTTGCTGAAAAAGTCAAATCTCTCATGAAAATCTCAGATCAAAAGATAAAAACGCAGAAAATATTGCTTATTGGACCATCAGGTACAGGCAAAAGTACTTTGATACGCAACTTATCGCTCGAGACAAACGCTTTTTTGTTCGAAATCACAAGCAGTGACGTTGTAAAATCCTTTCCAGGTGACACAGAAGCTTGTTTAAGGGAAATTTTTAACAAAGCAAGTGCCTTAACTACCGTTTTTAACGAAAAATTGTCAATTATCATGATAAAAAACATTGAACTCTTGTGCCCAAAGGAAGTAGATCCAAAAGATACAGCTCACGTATCACGAATCAGCTCCCAAGTCATGCGACTTTTGGAAAATTTAGAGAAAAATATCATCGTTGTCGTTACTACATCAAATATTGAAGGCGTTGACTTACGTTTGAGACGTGCTGGACGCATCGATGAAGAAATTTTCCTTAAAATGCCGGATTTTGTACAACGAGAAGCAATTTTACGAGTTTTGTTGCCATCAGTGATGCCTCAAAAAGTAGTTGAAGGTCTTGTGAAGGACTTGGCATTCCGCACAAATGGTTATGTTGGCTCCGATTTCGCTTTGATGACAAAACATTTGATGCGACACAAGTTAAAAACAAGTTTTGATGAAAATGACGTCACAAAATGGGATTTTTTCATATCAGAAGTGCTCAAAAAAGTGACGCCCTCAAGCACAAAAGGCGAATTTGAGAGTCGTTTGCTGTTAGAAAAGGGCTTCGAAAGCATCGGAGGCATGGAAAATTTAAAATCAACTGTTCGTACTTCGATTTTAGGTCCTTTACGAAATCCAGAAGCCTTTGCCAGATTTAATCTCTCGCCTCCCCGCGGAATTTTACTTTACGGACCTCCGGGATGTGCAAAAACGACATTTGCTCGTTGCATCGCTGCCGAAACAAAAATGACCTTTTTCGCGACATCAGCTGCCGAAATTTACTCCCCGTACGTCGGAAAAGCAGAAAAATATCTCGTGAAACTCTTCAATCAAGCGCGAATTAGTGCGCCTTCGATAATTTTCTTGGATGAAATTGACGCCCTCGTTGGCTCGCGAAACCAAAGCAGCTCCAACGACGTTCAAAGTCGCATTTTATCAACCTTGCTCACGGAAATGGATGGCATTGGAGCCTCAAAACAAGCAAATTCTCAATTAATATCGAAGCAAATCCTGATAATTGCGGCGACAAATCGTCCTGACATGATCGACGATGCTTTAATGCGTCCCGGAAGGTTCGATAAGTTGATTCATGTGCCGGCGCCCGATGAAAAAGGGCGATTCGCGATACTTGAAACCGTTAAATTGAGGATTCCCTTTGAAGAAAATGTGGATTTTGGGAAGTTGGCAGCAGAAACGGACGGATTTAGCGGCGCAGATATGATAAATTTGTGTAATGAAGCCGCTTTGGTTTCAGCAACGCGAGATTTGACGACAGAAAGGGTGACTCAAGCTGATTTGGAGGAAGCTGGAAGAAGTGTGAGACCATCGTTAACGGAAAATCAGATAAAAAGTTATTACGAGTTTGAAAATCGAGTCAAGGGAACTTTCAAGGGGGGTTGAAACATAAAAAATCAATTTTTTGTAAAATTTTCTTTTTTTTTTGGCAATTTTAACTGCTTTTTATCACTTTCATTCGTCTCAGAAAATTCAAAAGTTGACGTTTCCGAGTGAGAAAGATGCGTTTCATATCCCAGTGAATGTTTACGTTTTGCATCGTCAAGTAACGAAATTAATTTTTTTCATTTTTTCTTCATTTTTCTGCTAAAAATCAATTTAATTCGTCATGTCTGAGCGAAAAGTATTGAATGTAAGTATCAAAATTTCCTAAATTCATCAAAAACTTTTAATTAATTCGATAATTTTCATTTTTTTTCAGAAATACTATCCGCCGGATTTCGATCCATCTAAAATCCCGCGAGCGAAATTGCCGAAAAATCGTCAGTACACGGTTCGTTTGATGGCTCCGTTCAACATGCGATGCGTTACTTGCGGCGAATACATCTACAAAGGTAAGAAATTCAATGCGCGCAAAGAAGACGTCGAAAACGAAACTTACCTCGGCATCCGAATTTATCGCTTTTACATCAAATGTACGCGTTGCCTGCAAGAAATCAGCTTCAAAACGGACCCGCAGAACACGGATTACGAAATTGAGGCAGGAGCAACGCGAAATTTCATGGCCTTGAAGCTGGCGTTGGAACAGGAAGAACGTCAGGATCGCGAATTGCGCGAAGAAGAGGCAAATAATCCGATGAAATTGCTGGAAAATCGCACGGAACAGTCAAGAAACGAAATTGAGCTGCTCGAATCGTTGGAAGAACTGAAATATTTGAACAAGAGACAAGAAGAAGTCGATTACGATGCGATGTTGGATCAGTACAAGCCGAATGAGACGGCGCAGGAACGGGAGGAACGCTTGCAGAAACAAGATGAGGAATACATCAAGTAAGAAAATCTTAAAAATTTGATTTTTTACAAGAAATTCATAAAAAAATATTTTTAGAACGATAAAATTCGAAAATAAATCAACGACAGGAGCCCAAAAGCGAGTCGCAGAAGAGCAAATTATTGAAATTTCAGCAGGAGACGTTTCAGACAACAAAAAATCAGCACTAAAAGACGATCTATTAGGCATGGCAAGCAGTAGCAAAAGTTCAGTAGTCCCTAAAAAGCCCATGAGCATCGGCGTTATGACAAAAAAGACAAACTTGCAAGGATTGGTGAAGAAAAAAGAAGTAAAACCCGAAGAAAAACCTAAAGAAACTGCTACATCAGGAGGATTATCGTTACTTGGCGCGTATTCTGACAGTGATGAACAATCTGACGACTAAAAAAATAATAAAATTTTAATATTTTTTTATAAAATTCGTTTTTTTAATTGAAATTTTTCATTCTCTGGATTTTTTGTGACTTTTCAACTCGTGAAGTTGATCATCAAGTTTGTTTAACCAAATTTTCATGCGTTCGTCGTATGCTAAGGCTTCAATACAGCGTGCTTCTAATTTGTCAATTTGTGCTTCCTTGTACGTGAGAGTTGTGTAATAGACACGTAATTTATCCAGCTTGGCATAAATTTCATTTTTTACCTTTTTTAAAGGAAAAGTTGAAAAAAAAATAAAAAAATAAAATTAAAAAATTAAATTAATGCTTGAAATAATTTATAAATAATTTTATTGTTTAAATTTTGCAATTATTTATATTTTAAAATTTAAAAATTTAATTTTTGATTTTTTTATGAAAATTTTATTTGTTTTTCTTTTGAAAAATTTCACTTTATCCATTTTACGAGACTTAAAATAATTTTTAAAAAATTTATATTAAACAAAAAAATCCTTACTCGATCAACCAACAACATTCCCTTATCACACGAGTTCATCATCTCATTCAACTTCAAATTTTTCCGCGCTACCTGATGTTTTAAATTCATAATTTGCTCGTTTTTCGTAACCTACAAACCGAAAAAAACATATAAACAACCAAATTAACTTCAAAATTGGTACTTGAACGAATATTTACCATTTCTTCGCACATGCCAGTGTAACGTTTCCGCATTTCCTCAAGTTGTTGGGTCACTCGTTCATGTTCCGCACACATCTTTTCGTACTCATTTTCCATTAATTTCAAGTGTTTACTCTTACATTTAATTTGTTGTTTGTTGTCGTTGTTTTTGTTGTCCTCATCTTCTTCTTCATTTTCTGATTTAATTGGAGGTGCTGCGTTACGGGCTGCTTCTATAACAACGAAAATTTTTTTTTAAAATGAGGGGAAACAAAGAATAAGATGAAAGATTTTTTCTTCAACTCAAAAAAAAAATAGAAAATTGAGTGGACAGTACGTTGTTCAAAGTACCGCTCGAGGGTGAAATGTTTGTTTTGTGTCTTGCGATGATGATGTTTTAATACAAAAATAATGGAAACAGGAAAAAAATATTAAAATAAATTACATTTTAATTAGATTTTTTTCATACTTTTAATAAAAGCGCAAAAAAAGACTCAACAATGCAAATAAATATTTAAAGAAGAAATGCTGCATGTCAAGCCCTGGAGCGATTTTGAATTAATCATCAAGTCAATTCGCGTTGGATGGAAAAAGTACAAAAAACGAACGGAAATGAAATCTATTTGTGATTCAATTAGAATGATACAATTAAATATTTACATTCATCATCGTTTATTTATGCAACGAACGATGGGGACAATTTTTTTTTGCTTCCTTTATTTGGATAGGAAACCAGAAGTTTATGAAAATAAAATAAAAAAAAGTATGTAAAAGAAAATATTTTTATATTGGACCCTAATTAAGGTTTAAATTCGGAGTGAACGAGGGAAAATGTGTAAATTAAGTGCTTTTCATGTAAATTTAGGAAAATATTTGTAGAAACGGAGGTAAAAATGTTATTTTTTTTCGTGTTTTTTTTATGAATAATGAATGACAGTTAATTGATTGGCTAAATTTTTGCCGGATTAAAAGCATTCACCGGAAGAGTGAATTTTGGACATTTTTTTGCAGTGAATATTTAATGCAATATTTTGTGCGTTTTTGGAAGGGAATTTTTGCTCGTTTGTGGATTTTTTCTTAAGAAAATTATTTTTTTGCTAAAAATTTAATTTTAAATGAATTTTCTTTCAAATTATAATTAAATTAAATTAAAATTAAAGTAAAATTAAATTAAAATTAAATTAAAATTAAATTAAATTAAATTAAAATTAAATTAAGGCCGCTCCAAATATTTTTCTATGTTTTTGTCCCCTGCCCCATTTCAAAAGCCGAAAATCCAATGGGGCAAAATAAAAAAAAAGTTAAAAATTTCATCAAAATTGACCATTTTTTGGTCATTTTCCTTACTTTTTCAAGGAATTTTCAAAAAATTTTTAAAATATTGCTAATGTTTATTTTTTTTTGTGTTGAAAATCAAAATTTTTCATGAATTTTCTTCTATTAAAATATTTCCTAAAAATTATTTTTCAAAAATTTTTGACGGTTATTTTTATGAAATTCTTTTAAAATTTTTAACTTGAAATACTTTCAGATCAATTTTAAATCATCAAATCTCAATGTAAATACCACAAAAACTACTAAAATATTCATAAAGGGCCCAAATTTGTTAAAATTTTGTCATTTTGTATGAAATAGTATTTCAAAACTTTTTTTTTTATTTTGCCCCCCCCCATTTTGAAAAAAATGTTTTGGGACAAAAACATCGGAAAAAATTTGAAACGGCCTAAATTAAAATTAAAATAAAATTATATAAAAATTAAAATAATTTAAAATTAATTTTCTTTTAAATTAAAACTTATTTACAAATATTTTTTTTAAATTAAAACAGAAAGAGAAAATTTCTTTAAAACTAAATTTATTTAAAGTTCAAAATTTTTTAAAAATACGCTAACTTCAAAAAATTTTTCAACTCTATTTTATTTTTAAATAAAAAATCGATAAAAAAAATTTATCGAAAATACCTCAGACAGAAAATATCACCAACGGATTACATTTTTGTCAACTGTTGCATGCAAAAATTCGCATGAAATCGAACAACTGACGAGAAAAAAAGGATATTTGCATGTGTCGTAACGGAAATTATTTTTCCTACCTTAGATTTTTTGTTCATTGACTCGTCGCTCTTTTCTATTTATTGCTAAAAAAATCTAATTTCTTAAAAAATTTTATTTTCTATTTTTAGCCTGACTGAACTTTGAACCTCTTTCCTTCGAAGTAACAAACTTCCGACGCAAAAAATGAGGAAAACCCAAATCCCTTCAGCTCATTCGTAAATATTGACCTTTTTTGCATGAAAATGAACCCAACTCCCAAATTATTTCATCATTTTGCAATTTATCCATATTTACTCAATTCATCTGTAAATATGTATTTTCCTTGAATCCCCAAAGGATTCTCCAAAATGTAAAAAAATGTTGATTATGTTTGATGTTCATCCTTTCATCAACATCGACGACGACGTTGGTTATCATTAAATCACGCAGAAATAACAATTTTTTGTCGATCAAAATTTCCTGTCAATTTTTTTTCTCTTTATTTTTTGGTGCTATCGATTACATCATTTATCACAAATTTTATCAAAGGCGCGATTTTTTTTGTAAAGTTTCTTTTCTCTTTTTCGGCAAAAAATCAATAAGGATCAAAATAAATAAATAACTAGAAGCTAAATGAGAAACGAGGGAGGGGTGCGTATCATTAATGCTTGATTCGGTGATGATTAGATTAGAAAAACGAACACACACCTTTTATTTAATGGATTGTCGTTTTTTTCGTACCTGATTTCGATGGAAATGAAATCAGTTATCGTCCACCCTCGATATTTTTAGAGTTTTTATTCACTGTGTTCTAAAGAGTTTTCTTTTTCAATTCATCAAATACTAATAATTTTTGACACTTTTCAAACCCACATCATGTTCTCTTCTTGTACGGTACGCAACAAGAGTTTGTCACTCGATCGATGGTTTGAAAATTGGTAAATTTTGATACTGAAGGAGCTAATTTTTTAAATTAAAATTAAAATTTTTTTAAACAAATATTTTTATTCTTTCTTTAATTAAAAAAAAAAATAAGTTAAATTAAATTAAAATTAAAAAAAAAAATAAAAATAAATTTTAATCAATTTATTTATTAATTAAAAACTTTTGAATTAAAATAAATTTTATATTATATTATTTTAATTCATTAAAATTTATTTTTTTTTGTTTATTTTTTTAATTAATTTTTTAATTAAATTTAACTTAATTTAAATTTTAATTTTTTGAATAAATTTATTTAGAAAATAAAATTTAATTTAATTTAGTTTAAAAATTTTAAATTTATAAATAAATTTATTAATTTTAAATTTTTTTTTTAATTTTAATTTATTTATTTAAATAAATTCAATTATTAATTTTTTTATAAATTTTATTTTTCTTTAAAAATTTTGAATTAATTATTAATTCTTTTTTTCATTAAATTTTTTTTATTTTTTTTAATAATTTTAATATTTTAATGAATTTTAAAATTTGATTTAATTAATTTTTTGAATAAATGTAATTTTGAATAAAATTAAAATTTAATAAATTAGGTAATATTAAATTAAAATTAGCTAATTGTTGATCAATATTTACCAATTTTTGAACCATTAATAGAGTGAAAAATTAAAATTTTAACATCTTTTTTCCAAATTGATCGTCAAATCTCAAAATCTTGAATCAAAACTCAAACTTTTAAAAATGTAAATTTCTTCTCATTTTCAACCCATTGGGCATACAACAAGTCAAACATGCTTGATTCGTTCCATATCAAAGTTCCTCTTTTCTCATCGTCTATTTATTTATTAGCTTTATTAACCGTTTTTTCTTTTCTTGAACCGTTTTTTTTTTGTTTACTTTCCCCAAAACTCCCATTCATTCTGTTTTTTGTGAGACGAAAAAAAACTCATCATAGCAACAAACCGAAGTAGGTACAAAGAGAATGATTACACTTCATTTTCACAATTTCCTCTCATTTCATTATGATTAATGATGTGTAAAGATGTGAGTTTATGGGAGTCTTTTTTTCCTTGAAAGACGACGATGTGTGTGAGATTTTCTCAGAAAAAGGTGTGGGAAGGATAATAAAAAAAATGTTACATTTTAAAATACGATACACGAAATAACCGTAAATATCGGCATCATTAATTTCTTGAACGACATCGTTAAATTAATGCTATCATTATTATCGTTTATTAGCGAGATTTTGAAACGATATACGAAGGCGGAGGAAAAATCGTTCCGAGAAAAGCAGATGATTTATGAAAAATGTTCGATATAGGTAATTTTTCATCATTTTCTGATAGTTTTTTTTGACGAACCTCCGATAATTTCAATTAATTACACGTTGTTTTCTATTTTTTCCTTTTTAAAAATCTTTTAAATTTTTCTAACAAGGATGTCGACAGCATGTTCGTAACATTCCAACGTAGGAATTTCTAATATTGACATTTCATTCTATATAAATTTTTATCAGGACATAAATCAATTCGTTTCAATAGAATTTCCGAGAATGCAAAAAAAAAAAGAGTTTTGTTCGTAGGCAGCATATCGAGCATTTATCCAATAGCAAACAACATGACTCGAACATTTTTTGAAATGAAAAATATTTTTAATGCATTTAAATTTCAAATGGAGTATCGTATGACGTTCTATTGTTGAGAGGAGATGAAAATCCGTTTTCATTGATAAAGGATCGGTAGTTTTTTTTAGTCATAAAATTAGGTCAAGGTGAGTTTAGTTAACTCAAATTTCTTCAAAAGCTTTTAAAAATATGTTTGAAGTTTGAAAAAAAAATTTAATGAAAACTTTTAGAAGTCTTTAAAGACCATTATGAGGATCCGATTGTATCCAAAAATCGAAAATTCTTGAAAGAGGAGTTTGTACTAATTGTTTTATGTTCTTGGTTTTGTCATTTAGTGCGACGAAAAATTGGATTTCACATACATTTTTAAGCTCTCTAAAAATTTTCTTCGGTCAGTCGATGGTGTTACTACTCGTTTCATTTTGTTGTATTCACTCAATTCTTTGAAAAAAAAAGTTCTTTAAGATAGTTTGGCAATCTAAAATGGCTTCTTCTTCAAAGCTCATAAGGTAATTTATCGCATATCTGTCTTTAAGTAGAATCGCTCGTAGTGCTTTGTTGCAGATATTTTGTATCGCTTTCATATCATCATTTTTCATCAGCATAATAAATATCATATCTCGAAACAAAAGATTGTCAATTCAGTTCTTCTGTCAATTTATAATGTGAAATTTCCGTATTTTATTACTTTTGTTTCTCAAATTTTATCAAGTTTTTATCTAAAATGAAAAAAAAATTAAAAAAATAAAAAAGATCTTCAAAAAATTACTAACCAGTCGCCTCCATTAGCGATCTTCTATCAAATTTCGTGACACTTCGGAAATTAAACGAGTTAAAAAGGCAAATAACATTAATTAAAGATCATCACCTTCATTAAAAGCAATATTCCGTCAATATCCCGAACAGCGAACGATAGAGACACGACAAAAAAAGAAGAAGAAGAGGAAATCGACTCATTTAACTGAAGTGTCCCGAGAGGAAATTAAAATAATCGAATCCTACGCACGCACTCGACCAAACAAGACGCGATAAAACAATGAACACTCACTTTTTTGTGTCATTGTTTTTTTTTCGTGTCTTTCACTCTCCTGTAGATACTTTTTTTTCAATTTAAATTTTAATTTAATTCCAAAATTAATGACTTGAAAAAATAATGTTTAAAAGGAAAAAAACGAACGAGGATAAAATTTATCCGACACGAATCTACTTGAATAAACAATTTTGCGCAAATCAAATTCATCAAGTAGAGACAAATGGAGTTCGGAAAAAATTTTATGGAACGAAAAAAAAAATAAATTAAAAAAAAATTGTTGAAACAAAGCAGAAGCGCGCCAATGTGTGTGTGTGTTGATAACAATAAAAACGTGCATCGTCTCCCTTGAATATTGATTTAGGACGGAAGACAATAAAACTTTTATGTGACGTACCTGCGAGGAGTTCCGTTAAGCGTTGCTCGTACGTGGCTTTGGCAGCGTGGAATTGATCCGTTATTTGTTGCACTTCACATTTTAATTTGGCATTTTGCGAGTCGAGTGCCTCGAGTTGCTCCGTGTCTTTGGCGCGTTGCTGCTTCAGGTCAAGTATCAGTGAACTTTTTTCTTTCATTACTTTTGCATTTCGTTCGCGAGATTCGCGCAATTGATTTCTCATCTGTGTAATTAAAAAGTTTATTCGCGCTCGTCTTTTGTTTGTTAGAGTGAGTTGGAGTGCGTTTCAAGAACGTGATTTTCAGTTTAATTATTTTTTTTTCTCTATCCGGAAGTTTGTCATAGTGAGAGACGTGAAGTAGCAAAAAAAGAAACGTGAGTATCAATAACTGAGCGATGACGACACAGCGGAGTTGGTAATCAATTAAAAGTTGAAAAAAGTCTACTTTTAAAAAGTTTTTAAAAAAGTGATAAGCTTAATTTTTGTTATCTCTTTCAGGTTTTTACTCTTCTTTTTTTCTGCTGTTTTTAGAAAAAAATTAAATATTGGAAATTTTGAATCTGTGTAAGCTAAGTAAAGGTAAGTTTGTTAAAAAAAAAAATTGAAATTTTTTTCAATTAATTTAAACCAAGCATAAAAATTTAATGAATAAGGTTAATATTAAGGTCGATAAATAATTCATAATAATTAGAGTTATCGAATATTTGAAATAAATTTAATTTTTTTTTTATATAATTAAATTAATTTAAGTTTTTTGAATATATTAAAAATTAAAAAAAAAATGTTTTAATTAATTAAATTTAATAATTAAGAAAAAAATTTAAAAATTTAATGTATTAATTTTAAGTTAAAAGCTAACATCTTAAAATGGCGCCTGTACATCGGAAACGCAGAATTTTGAAAAAGTCCTGAATAAAAGTTGTTTCTAATGCCAAAACCTTCAATTTGAGCTGGAGAACGGCGATGTAGCTGAATTTTCAAAAATCAGTACGTGAACCCTCATAACAAGAAGATTTTGGCTAAATTTTTTTTTTTTTTTGATAAGGTAATTTTTTTTTCGCTAACATCGTTAAAATAAAATAAATTAATTAAACAAATTTTAAAATAAGATTAATTTTTTGTTAAATTAAAAATATCTATATTTTGTCATATTTTTTTAGCAACTTTTTTGATAATTTTATAATTTTTTTTTCTATTTTTTTTAAATTAAGGTAGTTGATTTCAATATTTATTTTTATTTTTTGAAATCTTTTGAATTTAAAAAAATAGTTTTCCGCTAAAAAAAATTAAAAAAATATTTAATTTTGAAATAATTTTCAAAGAATTTTGATATTTTAAAAATTTAATATTTTTTTTATTTTATAAACTCAATATTTCTCTTGAAAATATTAAAAAAATAAATAAAAATAAGAGGAAATAAAATAAAATAAAAAATCAAATAAAATACAGAAAAAATTTAATTAATGCTTTGACCTAATCGAAGTTCAAATAAGATTTTTAAACAAAAAATCAAATTTCTTTTGAACTTTATCAAAAACAAAAAAAAAATCATCAAACAAACCTGTTGTAATTGTAAATCCTGTTCCTTTTGTTGCTTCTTCAGACAATCAAACTGCTTCAACGTGTCTTTGTACCGTTCCAACACACTTTTGTACGCCTTGTCTCGACCACAAAGACGTTTCCTCTCGAACTTTAGTTGTTTTGCAAGCGTCTACAAAAATGTTTATTTTGTCTAAAAACACAAAACATGAGAAAGAAAGGTGCAATTACGTCACGTTCTGTCTTGAGTTGCTCCAAGGCAATTTCTGTGTCACTCCCTTTGACGGAATTCTGTGTTATCTGTAACGAAAAGAAAAAACAGGACATAAAATGAGCGAAAAGGAGAGATATCATTATTTTATTGTAAAAGTAAAGTTTAAATAGCCGCAGGATGCTTTTAAGCTGTATTTCCTTTTTGTCGGGTTTCTCGCACATGTAAATGTTGCAAAATTGCTCGTGACAGTCACACATGTCGAGTTTCCCGCGTATACTTAGAGCAAAATGCATCAAATTTGTTGACACTGATGAAAATGTAATGATGTTTGTTCGGGCCTAAAAGCCTCAGTGTCGTCAGAAGTTGTCACCTCGCGCCGTTCTATTAATCAAGTTGCGGTAATTTATTAACTCACATTTATTTTTTCGCACCACATGCCGCTATTTGCTCCCTTACTGCTACTTTTTATTCCGCTTTTACACTTTATTATTGCAATCTGTGTGCACTTCTCTTACTTCGCAACGACAAAAGAGGCACTTGTGTGTGTGTGCAAGGGGGAAATTGCAACAAAAACCGAATCCGTGACTGTGGTTTATTTTTCTGTACACGGAAAAACTTCAAAAGCAATTTTTTCGTGCATTCTCGAGTTGTTCGAGTAATTCGTGGAAATTTTCCGTGCAACTTCAGGTAAATGAAAAAAAAAAAGTTTAACCAGGCACATGCAATTTGTTTCATGTGTTTGTTCATTTATATGACGGCTCACTGGCATTATTTATATACTTGTTCAAAAAAAAAAAAAAAGTTTTTAGTTTATTTCTGTAACGGAACATTTCCTGAGAAATGAGATTTTTGCCGCAATTTATTTTATTTCCTCTGTTAATATTTTGTTAGGTGTTCAAAACCCGCGAAAAACACTTTTCGTGACAAACAACGGGATTTTTCGCACCAATTTGCCGCGCTGTAACAATATGTAAAGCGATCATTATTTCGCTTGCAGCTGTAAAGTTATTTACAACAACAACAACAATAAAAATGTATTGAAAATGTATTTTACTTTTTTGCAGCAATAGAAATGAACATTGACGAAAAATGTAAAAAGCACACTTTAGAAATAATAAACGGTGCAAATATTGGATGCAAAAAGGAAGGTAGCGATGCATTAGGAAAGTCAAATAAAAGGATATTTGTTAAAAGTGAACAATGTCGTTTTCGTTGAGGAAGGTTTTAAGGCAGTGACGTATAATTTTATAAAAATTGTGAAAATTTGATAATTTTTTCATATTTTTTTTTTAAATTTACTATTTTATTATTTTTTAATTTAATTTATTTTTGAATTTCAGTAATTATTACTTTATTATTTTTTTTATTATTTTATTAAAAATTTTCATCATTAATATTTTTTTATCAATCAAATTCATTTTTTTTTCATTTAAAAATTTTTAACAATTCAAAATTACCTAAAATTAATTTAATTTTTAATTTTAATTTTAAACTTCAAATATTAATTTTTTTAAATATGTAATTTAAAATTTTTTAATAATAATTTATTTTTTTCTATTTTTTTCTTAATTAATAAGATTAATTAATTTAAAATATTTTAAAAATTAAATGGTTCAAATTGCTCAAAAAATGTTTTTTTTAAATGTTTATAATAAAAAATATTTTTTAAATGGCAAAAAATTTAATAAAAAAAAATAATAAAAAAAATATTTAGATAAAAGAATTCTACATTTTAATCGTCATTTTTAACATTTCCCTCAACTTTTAAAATAAAAAAATATTAAACTCCAATAATTGTTCAAACATTTTACGATTTATCCTTCAGCATCGTCACTCCAGAACTCGGATAATGCGAAAAATTTATTGTAAAAAGTGTAAATTTTCCCATTACTTGCTGTTGTAAAGTACATTTCTACCACACTCACTCAATCCATTCATTCACATATGTTCGACTGTTTGTTATTGTTGTAAAAAAAAAAATAAAAATAAATATGAAAAAGCGAAAAATGTTTATGATATGATGATGAAAAATGAACGAGCAGAGTTTATGGCATCATGGCAAATATATATTGGATAAATAAATTATATAATGTGCGAACAGTTGTTGCTCTCATTTGTTGTGTTTCGTTCCATGAACACAAAAATTGGATTGAAATTTATAGTTTGTTGTGCGGACAGAAAATTTTTCGTATCGAGAATATTTTTTTTTATTAGTTTTGTGGATGAAGCGAATGCCAGGTGGGTAGTTGATGATCGTTATTAGTGGTAAAAGGTGTGGGAAATTAAAAGAAATAAATTGTAAATTATACCTTTTCATTATTTTCAGTGTGCTCGACGAGGATATTAGGTTCCAATTCCAACGGATCAAGTTTAGGTGATATGTCAACAACTGCTGCAGGATGCGAAACATTATTTTTAATGTCGACATCTTCCTCCGTTTGCTGAAAAATTTTACAAAAAAAAAAAATGTAGAAAAGTTTCATTTAAGCTGTCAACACGTCGTCGTTTTGTCTACCGAATTGACAGAAAATAAAACTATCAATAAATAAAAGTTTTTCCGAGAGAAAAAAAGAGAAATAAATTGCCATTAGGAGCCCTTGAAAGTTGTTCAAGTAGCATAAAGACAGATGTGTCTTTAAGAGTTATTTTCGGAAAATTGTAAAATATTTGAATGGGACTTTTAACTTTTTTGTTTGGCGACAACAAATTTCGCCTTAATGCACGACTCGAGTTTCTTTTTTAAGTAAAGTTGAATGAAATGGATGGACTTTTAAAGTAATTTTCGTACCAAAAAGTTGTTTTCGACGTTTTTTGGGTCATTTTCTTCGAGATCTTCAACAAGGATGAACGTACTGTCACGCTAAAAATTAAAATTTGTGTAAAAATTTTCGTTTTTAGGTACAAAAAAATCAATTACGCTCAATTTTGCTTCAATATTTGGTTCATCAAGGACTTCTAATGGAGGTAAATTTTCATTTTTTTCTACCAAAACTTCGTTTTTAGCATTATTTTCGATAATTTCAGTTTGACTTGACTCCCGCAGATACTTTGGCTTGAATTCCAATTTGTGAAGTCGATCATCGATGAGACTCGAAACGATATTTTTGGCTTTGAAACATTCCGAATGTCGATTTGTCTGAACCGAATCCTCGTTTGATGCACTTTTTGTCGAAATTAAGCTAATTTTTGATGATTTTTGGTCAATTTTTAACTCGTCAACGCATGAAACGGTATTTGGTCTTGCAACATCATCACTTTCCTTCGAACTTTTTTCCGATAATTCGTGGATGTCATCAAGGGATTTAATTTTTACATCTCCAATAGGCTCAATTTTACTTTGAAAGAGTTCAGAAGTCACGGGTTCGGGAGAATTACATCTTTTGCGACTCAAACGATGCCGCAAATACTTTGGAAGTTCACCGCGTTTGTAATTTTTGAAGAAATCATCTTGCGTTAGGTCTTTTTGGGACAATGGATGTTTGCCGGAGTTGTTGAAACGAGGTTTTTGGTTTGGATCAAAGGATTTTGACTAAAAAAGGAATATTTTTAAATTAAATTTAAGTGATTTTAATGACTTACAGTTCCAATTCTGGCTGACTTGAAGGAACTTGCAGTACTGATGCGCGAAAAAATGGTGCTTGTCTGTATAAATAAGTTCATTAATGACGATTTTTGTAAAAAAATTTAATTTTTTGTACCGTATCTTGTCTCAAAAGCTTATTTTTAGGAGTGCGATTGCCTGAAATTGCACTTTTTGTGCCTTCTTCATCGTAATTCGTCACTAAAACTTCCTTTTCTTCGAGTTTTTTCTTCAAATAACTCGGAATATGGCCTAATTTGTGAATTTTATCAACAGCTTTTGGACTCAAATCGAATTGCGAGTTCGAAATTAACTAAAAAAAATATTTTTTTAATTATTTTTGATAAAATTTCATAAAAAAAATTCTTACTGTCGATTCTTTCTTCAAGCCAACCTTTGGAAACGTAGCAGGACGTATTTTTTCTTCATTTTCATTCTTAACTTCCAACTCTGTGTGCTGTTTTTTCCTCAAATACTTTGGACGCTCTCCTAATTTGTGAATTTTATCCATGAATATTGAATATCATGCAAGTTAAAACCAAAAGTTGAATTAAATTTTTTCTTTTGCATCGGATTCTCGTATAAAAAAAATATAAAAATTGAGTGAAAACTCGAAGATTACTTCTCTCGTCGAGTGTATTTAACGCAACTTGACATTTTCAATTTGAGAGTAATAATCTCGTTCCTCTACAAAATGTCATTTATTGTCTGTCAAATGCCTTAAATCCAATGCTCAATCAAGAAAATCACACAATCCCTTTTCAAATTGATTGAGATCGTCGTCGTCGTTCGAGTAAAATCTCAGAATATTCTGCCAATTTTTAGTTCTTCAACGCAAAAATGGTCAATTTGAAGCTCATACGTGCACGTAAGCCAAGAGATTGAAGTGAAGGGATTATTTATTAAATTTATGCTTCGTTGAGTTTGAGTAAAAACTTTAGAAACTCCGCTTGTTTTGATGACATGATGTTCTTATCTCTCTCGGGCGTGTGGAGACATTTTCATGTAAATTTCCTCACTTGTCATTGTTTGTCCCCTATTTTGATGAAAAGAAGAAGAAATAAGTAAAAATGAAGGAGAAATATAAAAAAAGAAGTAAAAGTGTACGTGAAAACATCCATTTGCACTAATCAAGGCGATAATTCGAAGAAGGACGAGCTTCTCACGAAATTCGCGTAATTCATTTTCTTTTATTTAATTTTTATTATTTTTTTTTTTGCTTTCAAAGCGACACATTTCTTGTTGTTGTTTTATTTTTTTACTTTTTTTGTGAAGTCTTCATTGACAAAAATAAAAAAAATAAAATAAAATTTGTTTATTTTGCTGACTTGAGCGTATTTTACTTTTTTAAAAATATTTTTTTTTTCTTATTATACCTAATTAAAAATAATAAAAAATTAAAAAAAAAACATTAAAAAATTAATAAAAAATTATTTATAAATTTTTAATTTTTTTTTCTTGCTATTTAATTAAATTTAATAAATTGAACTAATAACTCAATAGAATTAAATATTTAAAATAAAAAATTAATAAGTACAAAAAATTTTAAAAATTAATTAAAAACTATTTATTAATTTTTTTTGCTATTTTTAAAATTAAATGAAAAAAATTAATTTATCTTTTAAATTAATTTAATTTCTATTTTTTGAAAGATTACCTAAATATTTTAAAAATAATTTTTTGGGTAATTTTTTTTTTAATTTAATAATTTTTTTAATTTGTATTTATTAATTTTTATTATATTTTTATTTTTTGATATACTTAACGACAACACTTTTTTTTAGAAATTTTTCTCAAACGCGTCAAAAAATGTAATAAAAAGAAAAACACAATAAAAATAAAGAAAAAAACTTCATATCTGCGATGACGACGGAAGGACCAAACTTGTAATAATCTCGTGATTTACAATTAAACGAACAATAGAACGGAAATTTGAGAATGTCCTTTGTTACTTTAGATTTTTTTTCACTTTTCTGACTTTTTTTTTTGTTCACAAAAAGAAGACGGATTCTAATCCTAATTTAATTCTATTTCCTTAATTTTCTCTTTTATTTATATTATTTCACTTTTATTTCGTGTTGTTTACGTCTTAACCCTTAAAAAGAGTTCTCGAGCACTTTTCTGCGAAAAAAGATAATCTTTTAATGCAAATAAGCAAAGACCTTTTTATGGTTTCATATTTTTTTTATTGTGGCTAATGAAACAACGCAAATTGCGAGGATAATAATGATGAATGCTAATGTCACTCGAGAGAAATGTGAAGCGGTTTGTTTTGAAACATTTAATTTGCATTTCCGTGAATTTCGGTTCAAATGGCATCACTTTATTGTGGTTGGGTTAATTCTGTAAGAAAAGAACGATTTCGTGAGAAATTTATAAAAAAACAAAGAATTTTTAAAAATTAAAAAAAGAAAGAAGAAAATATGAATAAAATTAGGTAATAAATAAAAAAAATAATTGAAAAAATAAAAAAAAAATAAATTAATTAAAAATTGAATTTAATAAATCTTTTAAATTAAAAAAAAATAAATAAATAAACTTAACAAATATGAATTTATTTTTAATTATTTTTTTTAAATTATTATATTTAATATTTATTTAATATTTATTTTAATTTTTTGCTAATTAATTATTTTTAATTATTTAATTTGTTATATTTATTATGAAATAATTTTTTAATTATTAAATAATATTTAATTTTTTTTTAAATTTGTTTAATCTTTTTTATAAAAGAAAAATACTTGAAAATTTTGCTTTATTAATTTTTTTTATATAAAATATTTTTTGCCGCACTTAATTCTGAATCCCAGCGAATTCGTAATCAAAAAGAAAACTTTAACAATAAAAGCAAATAAAAGCAAATTTAAACAAAAGTAACAAAAGTTACACTTACCTACCTGATTTTTTTCCCGGAAACTTTAATTTCATTCTCTTTCGCAATTTTTCCACAATTTTTTTTTGTTGCAAAGTTTCACGTTTTGTGCAACAAAAAAAAACTTTTACCTCAGAAAACTATCAATCTTTGCAGGAAAAAAAACTTGAAAAAATCCCATAAATGCCAAATAGAACAAACCATTTGTGCTTTTTTTTGCACTTGTTCTCGCTTGCACGATAAAAAGTAATTTTGTTAGAAAACATCACGTTCGTCTCCGCATCTTCTACCTCCACGATGATGATGATGATGATATACATTAGAAGGCAGTCATAAAACCCGAAAAAAACGAGCAAACACATAAAATGTAATAGAATTGTGCAACAATGACAACGATTTTGATGTACGGTACATCTAAAAGCCATTATGCAACACATTGTTTTATCCCCTTTTTCCATTTTTATTTTATTTTTACTTTTATTGCAGCGCAACGACAAACAATTGAACTGCTTTCCTTTTTTTTACAAAAAAAAATGAAGGAAAAGTTTTATCTGCCAAAAACAGTATTAATGTTGCAATTATTGTAAGTGAATGTTTCTTCTTCTTTTCATTGTCGTCGTCGTCGTCATTCCAAGGTAGATTCTCCTTCATCGAAACTACAAAAAAAATAATAATGAAAGAAAAGTAAAAACATGAAAAAAGGAAATATTTCGTAAAAATTATAGAAGTTTTTACAACAATTGTTTCAGTGCGGATGCACATGAGTCGACAACTCGGTTCAACTTTGTTTTCGAGACAAAGCAATTAGTGAGAAACTACTTTAATTTTAACTGCACGTGAATCGTAAGGAATTTTATGAAAGGTGTGTCTGGAATAAAAATAAAATTTATTTGAAATAAAAACATTTATTAATTAATATTTTTTTTTAATGTGAAAATTTTAAATGACAAATTTCCCAGAAAAATGTTCAAATAAAATTTTATTGCTTGAAAAAAAAAGTTAAAAATTAACAAATATATCTTTTAATTCCTTGTTGTTTGCAAACTTGCAAAAAAAAAAGAAAGAAAAAGTCTTTAAGAGGTTAATTCTTAATTAGTAGAATTTTAAATAACGCTCAAGAAGTTTTTTCTTTCATTATTATTTTTTTTAAAATGGAATTGTAAATAAAAAAAAATGTTTTTTTCATGTCTGTCCTTTAAAGAAAAAAAAAAAAATAATAATAAAAATAAAATAAAATAATATTTTCATTTTGAAAATTTTCGATTAAATTTAATAAAAAAAAATATAAAAAAATAAAATTTTTCGAATATTACCTATATACTTGAAAAAAAAAAAAATTAATAAATTTTGCAAATTTTTTGAATACCTAATAATTATCAATTATTAAAAAAATAAATTTAATTAAAAAAAAAATTAATAAAAAATAAAAGAAATGTTTAAAACTAAAAAATTATTTATCGAATATTAAAGTAATGAAATTTAAAAAAAAATAAATAAAAACATTAAAATTTTTCAAAAAAAAAATATATATTATATAAAAAATATATATATAAAAAATATATATAAAAATAAATATATATATATATATAATAAATATATATAATATTACTTAAATAAAATAAAATAAGTTAAATAAATATTTAAAAAATTAAATTAATTAAATAAATTAAGAAATTTTGTCTTAATTGTTGAAAAATATTTAGTAAAAAAAAAATTAAATTAAAATATGAGTAAAAAAAATAAAAGAAATTGTAAAACAAAAATTAAAAACTAAAATTAATTTTTTTAATTAAAATAAACATATCTAATTATTTTTTATAAAAATTATAAAATTTTTTTTAAAAATTAATAATTTTATTTAAGATAAAAAAAATCAAAATTAAATCTTTAGAATTAAAAACGAAAAAATAAAAAAAAATTTTTTTTGATAAAAATACGCTCCATCCTATCCAAAAAAATCATCATCATCCTTTTGATTTGTTATAAATTTTTCTCATTTTTTCTTTTTCTCCTCTCCTTTCTTTCCCATTTTATTTTCTTGTAATTACTATTCCATGTAGCGCACTTTTTTCAAGTACGCAACAGTTACTGTTAAAAACGTCGCGCGTATCGTTCTAACTACACTCTGGGTAACATGAAATAATTGGAAAAGGAAATAAAAAGCACTCTTTACCTCGTGCGCTGTACGTTTTTTATTTTTAAAAAACTTTGACTTCAACTTCGTTTCTCAATGCAAAAAAGGCGCGGAATAAAATCCGAGTACGGAAATGGGAAAATTATCTTGTTTGAACAGCAAAACAGGGGAATTCATTAACGTTCATTATAATTGTATTCACGTTGCGCGTCGTTTTCGTGTCTTCTTGTTCGAAAAAATGACAAAAGTTAAGCTTTATTGTTGCTCGTCTCATCTTACGGGCCCAATTTAACCGGTTAATTCTCGTTAAATGGGATCCGCGATGGTACTTCCATGTTAATTGTTTATGTTTTATTTCTCTCCGTTGGATAATTTTTAATCCGGGATTTTTGTTCATTGAGGAAGAAATCCGATTAGGCAGTAAAATTTTATTGGAAAAGTTTCTTTTTTCGCTGCTAAAATCATCATTTATTTATTCAAGAGTCAAAAGTTTTTCGTTTGCATCATTAATTTATTTTTGGGACGTTGCAGTTTTCGCTTGAGAGCGGAATTCGTGGCGACGACACAAAAACATCGTTGATTACTTTCTGTGGCACACAAATCATTAATCTTCCCCGGCAATCCATTACATGAGATCAATTTTGAATTCAATTTGTATTTATATTCCATTTCGAGCGGAGAGCAGCTGAGTGTGTGTGATGAACCGTAAAGTACACAATTCGTGTTTTCATTCGAATTTCATTACTTTCCATGTTCCCGATTACTAATTCCCGTCCTTCGAATGTGCAAATGTTGGTCTACTTATGCATTTGTAAGCCATTGGTGAGCTCCATGTTGTCCAAAACTCGATTTTATCATTTAAGCAAAATTTATTTTTTGTTGAAAAACGTTCAGAATCGCAAAATCCCGTGTTTAAAAGGTAATTTGTGTTTGTGCAAAGAACATTCGAGCGGAATTTGTAATAAAAGGCCATTAAGTATTTGCAAAAGGTCGTTAATGCTGGCGGATTTTAAAATGAAACAACGATCGTTGTCGTGTCGCATGAATAAATAAATGTTCCGTCAACACACAAAATGTTTGCGAAAAAAACTCGTACTCTATCAATGTCACTGCCATGCCATCCACTTTTGGGTCGGAGACATTACTCAAGTCTTGTAACAAATCCAAAAATGTCAACGGATGCTACCGTGATCTTTTGTCGTTATGTTTTTTTAGTGCATTTTTTTGTTCGAAAGGATTTAGGCTGTTTTGGATATTATTTAGCTAATTTTTTTATGTGGCATGGGACAAAAAGTTGAAAATAAATTTAGAGCGGCCTTATAAACATAAACAATTTTGTAAAAAAATATTAATAGGTAAATAAAAAAAATAAATAATACAAATTTATTTTAATTTAATTAAAAATTTTAAAATTAAATTAATTTTTTATTTGACATTTTATTTTATTTAAAATTTTACTTAATTTTCAATTGAAATTTTTTAGAAAAAAAAATTAATCTTCAAAGAAGTATAGACAAAAATATTATATTAAAAAAAAATATCAAAAATAAAATTAAATTTAACTGATTGAAATTTCTCTAAAAATTTTTCAGATTGAAAAATTGGTAATAAAATTATTTTTAAATAAATTATTAAATTTTTTTTTAAAAGGTAAATTTTTTAAAACTATTTTATTTTAAATTATAAAATTTATTTTAAATTAATTTAATAGTAAAATTTTAAACAATTTTTAAATTTTATATAAATTAAATCAACAAAATTAAAATTTACGAAATTGAAAAAAAAAATAATTTTATTTTTTTAATGTTTTTTTTAAAACTATTATAAAATTGTCAAAAAATGCGCTTCAATCATTTACCTTATTTTCCATCAAAACAAAAAATGTAACCTTCACTCGTTTTTTTTTCCATGGAAACCATTAAAACAGTTGTGTTTCTTGCCTGCTACTATGACCTAAAAACAACAACAAAAAACATGAAAAATTTCTGTAACTTTTTTGTAGTGGTAGAATTTCTTTTCTTGCACTGCAGCTGTCATTAATTAAATTTTTTTTCACGCATGACTTGAAATTTTAAAAAAGATGAAAGTATCATTACTTTATTTTTTAGCCGCCATCCAACTATCATCCAACAAGTAACAAACAGCAACAACAGCGATAATAATGGTAAGCAGTGGGATTTTTTTCTGTAAAATCAAAAAGATGTATACATTTATTTTATTTCTTTCAAGTTTTTTTTTTTGTTTTTTATGAGAAGAAGATGAAAAAGGATTGCACTGGTCGTGTATTGTTGAAGACAAAACCTGAGAACAAATAAGAGCCACACACAAAAAAATGTTTAAAACAACTTTTAAATTAAATAAGTTTTTTTTTGTGTGTTTCGTACCAAAATGCACCTTGTCGAAACAAGAAAAACGAGATAAAGAGCCAAGGACGATGACTTTTTGCTCGCCTTTTTTTTTGTTTGAAAGCACAAAAGAAAGTCGTAGGAGTGTTTTACAAAGTTTTTATGAAGAAAATGGAGAAAATATGTGCCAAAGTTGTTTGCCAAGCCAGCATCATTGCTCGTTATGAAAGTTTCCACTTTCTTTCGTTTGTTTCGTTAAGCAAAAGTTGAGTGTGTGGCCTTTGAGATGCATTTTCTTTGTTGAACTCACGAAAGTTTTCCTTGGAACTAAATTTGAAACGAAAATATTTTCCATAAAAAAATTCTTTTCAAAAGGGCAACTGAGAAAATCGATGTCACTTCTCAATTTTTTTTTTTACCTTCTAACGTTGAATGAACTCAACACGAAAAATATTTCCCAAGTTTGACTTTTTTTCTTCGAAAGATGTTGCATGTTTTCTAATATTTTATAACCAGAAACGAAAAAACATTTTTTTTTTCTTCAACATCAAGCCTCAGAAAGTTCCCAACATGCAATTTTTTCATCTCACACACAAAAACTTTTGGATTAGATAACATTTATTAGAGTATGAGGGAGAGACATGTGTTTCTTACACACAAAATCCGTACGAGCAAACTTTCTTTATTATTTGTCAAACAACTAAAGAACGAACAATATCAACAACAAGAAATCAGGTTATGGGGTAATATGTTCCGAGTGTCATAGTGTTAGGGGCTCTTGTTTCTCGTTTTTTGTTGTTTGTTTGTTTGTTGCTCTTTTGAACATTCAAAAATGTACATTTATGACAGAAGCATGTTTTTTGGAAGGGAAAAAAGGAATTGCAATTCGTTCGGATTCGGTTTTTGATTAACAACTTTTCTCGGAATGTTTCTCGCACAAAATGCTCGGAGGAAATGTTTGTGGAGATAAAGTTGTTTTTAGTTTTTGTATTTGAAAGTTGGTTTTGTGTGTTTCTTTTGAATGTGAAATGAGGTTTTGATATTATGAATTTTTAATCATTTTTTGAAGAATTTTTCTTGAAGTCTCTAATGATTAAAAATTTGTTTAAAGTCGAAATTAAATGAGTAACAATTAGTTAAAAATACTCAAATTATCGAAAAAAAGTTAAAAATTAATTTAATTTAAATTTAAAGGAATTAAAATGGACCCGTAAATTTCGTCCTACCAAAAAATTTTTTTTTCCCTTTATTTTTTACAAAATTTTTATTTTAGTCGAAAAAAATATTGATTCTAATTTCACATTATTTACGTTATTTTTAAATTAAAATTAACACCCAAAAGTATGCAATTTACTTTTTATTTTAGAATTAATTGAATTTTTGTTCATAGTCAATTTAATTAAAAAAAATTATTATACAAATTTTGAAATGCTATAACTCAAGTTTTATTCTACGAATCTCTTTAAAAAATTTTCTATTGTATTCCTTTAAGCTGTCAAAAGGTTTTGAAAATAGAAAAAACATAAAAAAATGACATAAAATAATCCAAATATGAGTATATATTGGATAATTTTATGTCAATTTTTATGATTTTTTTAATAAATTGCATACTTTTGGGTGTTAATTTTAACTTTAAAAAAATATAAATAAAATAACTTTCTTTGGTAGAACGAAATCTACGGGTCCTAATTCCTAAATTTAAATTAAATTAATATTTTATTTTTTCAATATTAAATTTTTCGTTGAAATAGCGAAAATTTGCCACTCTTGTTAATTCAAAACTTAATTCCATTTAATTCTCCGAAAGAAAAATCTTGCAAAACTGCAACGAAATATGTGGTAAATGGTAAGCATGTCATGGATTTAATGAATTGTGTAACATATCCTGTCTAAAAAACTTTCCTTTCTCCAAGTTTTCAACAAGTATATTGTGTTGGACACTTTTCCTTGTCATACCACAAAATCTCTTCATATGCAGCTGTTAAACAATTTACTTGAAATATTGATATCAGTTTTACTTAAAATCAAACTTCTCCGTTTAAGAGTTTGTTCAAAAGGACAACCATACACGAAAAACGTCGTGCTCTCATGTGTGACTGATGTTCGGTCATAAAATATAAATTTTCTACATGAATTGAACTTTTCAAAAAGTTTTCATGTAAATTTTCTTCTTGATTTTTGTTGTCTATTAAATATGAAACAGGTGCTCTTTCCCGAAAGTAAATCCAGCAAAATTAATCAACGAATGCATCGCAAATTAAATATTGATCGCAAACATTCGTTTCATCAGAAATTCAATTGATTAGAATATGGATTTTTGCATTTAATCAAAATAGATCCCATGATGATTGCCTTGCCTTGTGTAACTGATGTCACTAACCTACCCTCCTTGTGACGTCGTCTCTCATATTTGGGTTGGTTTCTTCCTCTCATCCCATTAAGCAGCAACAGTAACGGCAGCAGTGGCAAAAATAATCCAAAAGACATGCATATATTTGAATGAATGAATATCAAATTGACAGATATATTTTCTGTGGTTTATCTCAATTTGCGTTTTTTCATTCTACTTGCCCTTTCCATTGATGAAAATGATGTCTTGTGGTTCAAAAATATGTAAATTTTACTCGTTTTAAAGGTCATTCAATTTCTCAAATTTACTAATATATTCAGCAAACTAAAAAATTTTAGCAATTCAGCAAATTTTAAAAATTTGTCAATTCAGCAAACTAAAATTTTGGCAATTTAGCAAATTTTGTAACTTTTAAAAACTTGTCAATTCAGCAAATTAGAAATAATGTCGATTCAGCAAATTTGTTTAATTTTAAAAATTTTTCAATTCAGCAAACTAAAAATTTTATCGATTTGGCAATTTTTTAAGTTTATAAAGCAATTATTTTTCAATAAATTCGAAAAGTCTCAAGTAAGCACATTGAAAAATTTTAAAAAATTCTCAATTGAGAAAATTTTTTATTTTGACATTTGTCTATTCAGCAGATGATTTCTTAATTTTTTTCCAAACCAAAAAAAAAAAAAAAAAAAAATTCAATACAGCAAATTAAAATATTGAAAAATTTTTAATTCAGAAAAACTATTTTGAAATTTGTCTATTCAGCAATTTTCAAATTTTAGTAATTCAAGGGGTTTTAGCCTTACATATTTGTTAAAAGGAAGTTAAAAAGAAGACTTTCAGTAAATTCATGCATTTCTTCGCCATAGAACATGCCACGTGAGATAGAAGACGAAAAATATAGAGACATCTCCAATTTTCCATTTAAAATTTACTTTTGTAGCGTCTGTAACGAATGTTTGTTTGTGTGTGTGCGCGCGCTCTATATACTTAAGCAAACATTGAAACATAATATTCGTTATCATCATCAACATTTGGTTCGACAGAAAGAAAGAATGAATGAAAAAAAGAAAAAAACTTCAACGCACGACTGATGTTTATTTGAAAAGATTTTCTTTCGCATGTCGCATACAAATATTCAAATAAAATATTGCTGCTAGTTGATGACACAAATACACAGACGTACCGCAGTTGTAATATGATGCCAAAAATATTGCTCGAATCTCAAGCCACAGTTGGGAAAAGGAATCTAGAAAATTTTAAATGAAATCAAATGTGAATTCAAGTGTTTCGTTATCTCTCGTCTTCCAACTAAAAACTTGTGTACGAGTGTTAAGCTACCCATAATTGTTGGTAGGATTTCAGCAGAAATCTTTTGGGCTGAGACGATAATAGTTTTTTGGTGAATTCAACCACTAATTCAATCATTCATTGACACTCGAGAGAAATTTCTCGAAAATTGGCGACGAGGATGAAGACATATTTTAATGACTTATTTGCACTGCAAACGATATCTTGTCGTTAGTTAGCGCTCCGTTTCAGCAAAATTACTTTATAAGTGATTCGAGTCCTAAACAAACATCAATTAGGAGGAACGACACATCAAATATTTGTGAAACTGCGCGCGCGGTTGGAAAATTCAATCAGAATTTGAATAAAAAAAAAAACATTTTATTTTATCAATCGTATGTGTGTTCGGGGAAATTTTGCCGATTTTATTGGTAATTTATGTAAGCTGTCACCAGCTGGTTGTTCAATACTCGCAAAAAAAAATTTATTTTCACAGCAAAAAAAAATTTTGTACACGAGTATCGAACAAGACAGATGACACTTGAGAATTGGTAAGGCATATTTACCAGATGTTACTTGGAATTGCTCTGCTTCGCTGCAACAAACAAAAATTGTCGCATTTTTAAGACACAAGAGTGACTTGAACGGAGAAAAAAAGGAACTGGATGAATAACAAATTATGCCACACGTGATGTTTGTCTCCGAGGGATTTTTTTCAATATTTGCCATTCTCAGCACTTTTCTTTGTAACATTTTTTTTTGTGTTTGATGAAAATGCAGAAAAGTGCAGGAAAATGTCTCATAAGACGTTGTTTACATGAAAAAGAAAGGAAGAAAAATTTAAATCCCATTGAGTTCAATCAATAACATACTCGAGCGGGAATTGCAGTAAGTAAGATATATGCGTTTGTTGATGCTGCTTGAAAATCAACAACAGAGAAGGATATTGAAAAATGTTGGAATTTTTAATATTTTTGCGTGTTACAGGAAATGCAAATGTTGATATTTTGTGAAGAGAGGGAAATTTTTTTTTGCAAAAGTTCAAGATAAAAAAAAATTGTTGAAAGAAAAAAATTTCAAAGGTTTTGTTCGAAAAAAAAATTCATAAAAAATAAAATGAAATTAATTAAATAAATGAAAATTAATTAATTCTCGGAATTAAAAAAAAAATTAAAAAAAAAAATTAAAAATAAAATTAACTAAAAAAAAAATAACTAAAAAGTAAAAAATTTTAAAATAGGTATTTAAGCTTTGAGTTAAACTAAGAAATGCATTTCATAAAAAATGCAATAAAATTTAATTTTATGTTTAAAAAAGTTAATTTTAATAAAATTTGGAAAAAATTGAAAGTTTTTGAAAAAAATTCCTCAAAAACTAAAATTAAAATTTAGTTACTTTTAAATCTTGTCTTTGTTTTATTGATTTAAAAATTTATTATTATTTTTTATAATTATTTTAGATATATTTTTTATTTTTAATAAATTTAATTAATCGTCTTGTGAATAAAAATAATTAAATAATTAAATATTGATTAAAAATAATTAAAATAAAAACAATTAAAAAATTTAGAAAAAAAAAATTAAAACTTGAATTTATTAAAAATTTTAAATTAATAAAAAAAATTAAAAAAATAATAAATAAAATAAAAAAATAAATAATTTATTTAAATTATTTATTTAATAATTTATTTTTTATAAAATTTATTTTAAAATTTAAAAATAATTAAATATAATTAAATTTTTTAATTAATTTAAAATTATTAATAAATAGAATTGCTAATTATAATTAAAATTCTTCATATCTAGATGATTTGATTTTTTGTTTTTTTAATCTATAAAACATTTTTTTAATATACAAAACATTTTTTTATCAAATACTTTCATGTCAAATTAAAATATCTCACTTGTATTTTCATTTTGATTGAAATATGTTCCAACTTTGCTCAAACACATGTTCAATTTTCTCCGAATCAAACAACTTTTTCGAACAATATTGATCAACTTTCATCACACTTATCTTTGATTTTATTTCCTCTCTTACTGATCAAGTATTCTTGTGACACAGAAACAAAAACAGGAAAAAAATTAAAGGTAAAGTTATGAAATCTTGTCACGTGTTTAGATTTTCTGCGAGACACATTGTCGCAATACACGAGAAATTCCCATAAAACAAATGGAGAAAAAGAAAAGGGAAATACATGTCGTCTCGTCTCGGGCACCGTCGAGATAAAGAGACAAAACACCTGAAGCGTTCTCCATAATAAAACACTCACAACACACATAAAGTGCGATTAAATGGTCTAGACAGCAAAAATTTGTGCTGAGAAATTTTATTCCTGAATCACCTTTATTCCTTTTCGTGAGACAACGTCGTGAGAAAATTGTCTGCGAAAAAGTGTTCGTTCATCAAAAAACATGAAAAAAAGAAAAACAAGTCAAAAGTTCGTGTGTGATGATGATACTGTGACGATGTGACAGAAAACAGACAACAAATTAAATGTGAGCCAGATGACACCACGACAACGACGACAATAATAAATGTAATTTTTGGCGCAGTATGTTGTTGTTTTTCGGGTAAGTTTTATTAATTTCTCTCATAAAAGACAAAAATCTTACTTTTCCCCCTTTTTGACGAAAATTTTTGTCGCATAACTACTTCCTCATACTTTTTGCAGGGTAAAAAGATGATTTATTTTGCTCACCTTATGTTACACTCACTAATTTATATTCCGTTTGCAGCAAAAATCTTCTTAATCCAAACCAAGTCACAGGCTCCATACATCAAAGGCAACAGGATTTAATTACGGAAAGTGTCAAACAATTAATTGAAAGTTTTGCCATTAATCATCGAGACTCGAAATTCAATAAACGTAAATTAGTGTGTTCGTTCAGAAGCAAGGTAGCATTATTTCGTGTTAAAATTTGAGACTTTTCGTCTTCGTTCGTGCGATGTGACACATCTACGGAACAGTAATAATAATTTTCAGATTGAATTTCCAACTCTTATTAAATTAATAACAGCGCACGGAACAACAAGCAAACAAAATTCGGCTAAATTAGATGTAAAATAAGATAAAAGAGTGTGCGTTGAACGAGAGAAGCAATTTTGAATTCGCATTTTATTTTATGATTTTCTCGAGACGTGAGAATTTGTGCAAAAGATTAAAATTGTAAACAAATAAATTTCAAGTCAAAATGTTTGTGAAAGTAATTAGAGTGAATTGATTTGCGGAAATCGGAAGTTCTCGATTATTTTGAGTATTTTATGGTTATTGATGTCGTTTTAACATAATTTTAAGTGAAATTCAGGAAAATTTTAACATTAAAAAATAAAAAATTAAGAAAACTTGAAAAAGAAAAATAATTAAAATTTTGACATTTAAATTATTTATTATTAAAAATTTTTATTTATTTTTAAAATTTTTTATTTATTTAAAATTATTCATTCTTAAATATTTTAATTTACTTTAAAAAAATTTGCTTAATTAATGAAGAATTTTATCAAATTTTGCACTTTACAGTTGAATTTTCTGCAAAAATTGATAAAATTTGTGAAATATTTACAAAATCTTATAAAATTAAATTTTTACTTAAATTTGAATATAATTTTAAAAAATTAAAATTAAATTAAATAATAAAATTAAAATTAATTGAAATATAAATTAATTAAAAAAATATTCAATTTTTTTCTCTCAAATTTTTTTATTTTTTATTTATTTATTAATATTTTCTTTATTTTCAAATTTTCTTTACAAATAACTTAAATTAAAATTATTATCAGTTAATTTTAAATTTAATTTTCTTAATATATTATTTAATTTATTTTTTATAATTATTTATATTTATCAATAAAAAAATCAGTCAAAAAAAAAAAATTAAAATTCAATAATTTTAATTAATTTAAATATTAAAATAAAAAAAAAATTAATTTTTTAAATAAATTTTAATTTTTAATAAAAAATTAAATTAAATTAATAAATATAAATAAAAAAAAATCATATTAGGTATTTAAAAAAAAGAATAAAATTTTAATTTTTATGTAAAATTTTCTTTAAAAGCTAATTAAAAAATTACATTAAAATAATTCTTTTTTCCCTTTTATAATTATAAAATTTTAAAAACAATTACAAAAATCAATTAAAACTGTGAATTTTCCACTAATTGATCAATTTTCAATTTTCTCATTGACAACTCAGGTAAGTTAAATTCCATTAAACGAACAAAAGAAAAAAGTTTCTAATGAATTTCTTGTGTAAAGCTCTTTATTTTTTGTGTAAAACTTGCTCCAAGAAAGGAAACTTTTCGTACCTATTCCGAAAAATTTCATTTAATTAATTCCTCCTCCGCGAAGAACAACAGAAAAAAAACTTTTCCTCTCTCTCTTCGAAAATATGATAAAAATGTGTCGTTGGCAATTGAATATATCTACAGCTACAACAACAACAACAACAACAACCCATATTATAATGACAATAACAATAGAACTCTACTACGACACATTGAATAATAGAAAAAGCCCATAATACAGCAGGAATGTTGTTTGTTTTCACTTTTTACTACATTTTGCCGAGCATACGAACGAACGTGTACGTCTCTAATGGAAATGCATTATTTTCCCATTGAAGTACTTTACGGAATTTCTCTCTCTTTCGCCTTCGACCGGTAACTTGTGCGCATCTCCTTCTCTCGCATTTTTTCATTTTCCGCACGTTTCGTGCCAAAAATTCTCTATTTACGTCCATGTTTTGCAACAATTTTCCTCAGTTCAAAGCGAACGCGATGACAGACAAGACCTAAAATTGCGCCAAAATTTTTTTGCGATTTCATAAAAAAATTAAAAAAAAGAAAAAAACTTTGAAAATAGAGGCAAAAAACGCTCAATTACTTGACAAGTGGCTCAACATGCCTCGCAGTGAATATTCAAAAAATCATAAAAGTCCGTAAAATTCATGAAAAGGACGAGAAAATGCAGTGAAGTGATGTTAAAAAAGTGAAAAAATTCAACAAATGAACACTTTTTTCATAAAATTTCACAAAGCAGCTTTTTGAAGCACTTAATAAGTGAATGAATGTTAAGCAAAAAATATTGCAGTCATAAATTTAGAGAAAGAGATGAAATTTGTGTTTTTTTAATATACAAAAAAATTTTATTTTATTTTTTGGCTAAATAAAAAAACATTGAAATAAACACTGAGTGCACTAAAAAAATTGTTTTGCAAAAAAAAAAAAATAAACAAAAAAAAATTCTCCACGAACAAAACAAAAGTTGCCACAAATTTTATGTTAGCGAGGTAATAAAATTGATTAATGTTCATAAAAACACAAAAAAATAGGAAAAAAATTATTATCATAATAATTCTACAAACATGTGTGAATATGCGGTTATAGTTGCTCGTCGCACAAGTTTTCACGTTATTTAGCTCCCGGTCATGCATATTTATCCGGATATAATGAAACACAATAATAATCATGAATAATACGTGATTATTAAGTCTCTTTTAATGCTTTTTTTTTTGCCTCGTTCTATTTTTCTCTCGTTTGAAGCAAAATCCGTATTTTTCATATGAAAAATTTAATCCACTCAAAAAATAATACGACAGATAATGCTAAATGAAAATAAACATTGCACATAAAAGGATTTAGATTTCAGGTGATGTTCTATGAGTGCATGAAACGAGTGTCGACGCAAAAGGACGAGAATGAAGTGCGTTGGTTTAGGATTTTTTGTTTGAAAAGTTGAAATGAGATTGAAGCTAGACAGCAACAGGTAATGCAATGGAAAAGGTGATAAATTGACAAAATGTCGATTTTTCAGATTTGTGTTGATTTTAAGCGGTTTGTGAAGTAAATTTATAGTCAAAGTAATGAAAGGAAGTTTTTGAAAAGAATTATTTGATCGGAAATCCACAACGATTATTTCTTATAATTTAATTTGTGAAATTTTTGGTTTATTTGAATCATAAAAAATTGAGTTCAAAGTTATAAAAATATTTCTTTAAAGCTTATTTACATTCTGTGAAAAAATTTTTTTCCTCAAATTTTCAATATTTTAGTATTTTTGAAAAATATAAAAAATATTTTTTTACATTAGCTTTTCAGACAAATTTTTTTAAATATTTAAAATATCTTTAAAAAAATAAAACAAATAAAAATAAATAAAAAAAATTAAATTAGGTAAATAAAATTAAAAAAATTAATTAATAAAGAAATAAAATAAAACAAAAAAATAATTAAGTAAATTAAAAATAAAAATCATTCTTAAGGTCTTAAATTAAATTAAAATTAAACGAAATTTATTTTTTTAAAATTTAATTGAATAAATTTTATTTTTTTGTTAGATTTTATTTTTTTTTCTATTTTTAATTTATTTTTTTTCTTATTTGTTTAAAAATAATTTAGGAAACCAAAATTTTAATTTTTTTGCCATTAACTCACCAAATTTTCATAAAAATGTTCACTTTTATCCTTTTTAAAAATATTTACAGCTCTTGTTTTATACTGTTTAGTGCAAAAATTAAAAAAAATAAATGAATAAAAAAATGAAATTAAAATAATAATTAAATAAATTAAAAGTAAATAAAATCTATTAAATTTAGAATTATTCTTTTAAAAACTATGCTAAAGTTTTGAATTTAAATTAAATAAAATTAATTATTATGTTAAATATTGAAAAATGAATAAGTTTTAAATTTTTTTAAATTTCATTTTTCTATTTTTAATTCTTTTTTTTTCAATATGTTTGAACTAAAAACGGGTATCTAACCAAAATTTTATGTTTTTGTTATTAAATTATCAAATTTTATTTTAAAAAATCACTTTTATATATTTTAAAAATATTAAAACCACTTGTTTTATACTTTTTAGTGCAAAAAATTAAAATAAAAAAAAATTAATTTGAATTTCAATAAATTTCAATCGAACTTCTGCTCAATAAAATCGAAAAAAATTGAAAAATATTTTTTTAGCAATTAATTCAGGATTAATTTAACATAAAAGCAAAATCTCTCTACCTGCATGTTTCAAATAAAATTTGTTCAATAAAACTCATGCAAAATTTTCGCCCAAAGCGATGCTAAATTTAATTTAAATCCTCTTCGATACATGAAAAAAAAATCGATTTTGACTTGATTTAGAAGAGATCTGACCACTTTTTATCCCTCCCCAACTTTTTTCATGTTCGAGCTTTATTTGTATTTTCCTGTACATTCAACTTTATTTTTATATCTCGTTTTTTTGTGCAAAACATTCCATTTATTTTAACACAAACAGCCATTATTGCATCACATGCTATTTTATTCTAATGTATTCTCTGCACATTTTCCGCACACAAAAGTAATAGTACGATGGCATTGTTGTTCGGCATCTCATTCCTGCTTTTGCTGCACGTAGCGTCAGAGGCGCTGCTTAAACAAATTTCCTGTGTGCGAGTCCTGTGAGCGCTGCAAGTCGAAACAAAGCAATAAATTATTCAATTCAATAACATTTTTGAATTTGTTTTGTTTGTGGAAAATCCATTCACATTTATTTTTCATGCGATCCGCTTCAACGCAACTCCGAAAAATATATCATATGCGAGCAGGATGACGACTAAAATTTGATATTATCTGGATTATAATGCTTGATATTTGAAGTGGACAACAACACTTCAAGCTCTTATTATTCCCATTATTATGCATTGTGTGTGCGGCCCGAGCATTGTTTTGTGCCTCGCTTCGTGTCGAATATTATATAATTGTGTTTATCACATGTTTATACATATCACAAATTTGTTATCGTTGAATATTCATTAGATCAAATTCATCTCTCGTGGAGGTGTTGTTCAGTCATACGTGAAATTTATTGAGTCAATTTAAATTTTTGGCATCACATATCACGGATTTTGATGAATTTCGTCTGATGCTGTCCCATGTTTGTGTTTCTGTGCTGTGCGATGTACGGGTGATTGATAAAATTGGTTTATTGCCTAAAATGGCAAAATTCATGTTTGTTATTAAAATTTTGATATATAATTTTATGTGTAGGCGATATTTAGTTACCTTCGGGTATTCGAGTCTCAAGGACTTCTATAAATAAATTTTTTTAGAACACTCGATATTTTTCACTTGAAAGGATTTTCGTCTTAGAAATTGTTGTTTTTTGTTGGGAAAAGTTTCAAGTAGATTAGAAAATATATATACATATTTTTAACATTTTATAATAAAATAAATATTTATTTTTTTTATATTTTTTGAAATAATAATTTTAAAGGATTAAAGTTAAATAAATTTTTAATCACTGTGGTACAACAAATATTTTAATTCAAAATGTCATATTTTTCATTTTTACTTTTTTTAAAATAAAAATCTTAAATATTTTGCATATTTTTCAAACCTAAAAAAATGTTTTTAGAGAATTTCAAGGCTTTATTTATTTAATTTTATATTGGTTAAAAATTTTCTGTTTTAAGGAAATTTTTGATAAATATTGGTTAAAAATTTTATAATTTTTTTTTTTAAATTTTAAGTTGAATTAAAATTTATTTTTAAAGCTTAAAAAAGTTGTTTATCACCCAAAAAAAATATGATTTTTTGCATTTTTTAAAAAATTATTAAAAATCAAATTTGAAAGTTTTTGTTTGAAGAAAATTTTTGATAATTATTTGTTAATTATGATTTAAAAAATTTTCAAAAAATTAAGAATTTTTAAAAATTTTTGAAATTTTTTATGAATATTTTCCATTTTTTTTTATAAATTTTAAAAAATAAATCATAAAAAAATATTAAAAATTAAAATTTGCTATTAAAATAAATCTACACAGTTTAGCATCTTCATTCTCGAAGAAAAATTGATTAATATCTCTTAAAAAATATAAAATCCCTTGAGACGGAAGGCATTACCTCCCATTCCTTTCATTTTATATTAAAAGCCATTTGCCTTCAAAATCTCTTAAATCTTCTTAAACGTTCATGAAAAGAGAGAGAGAGAGACAGAGAATAAAAAAAAGAGAAAATTATAATAATAAATTAATGAAATGTAACACAATAAAAATAAACATCCATCCCCTCTCGGCATGTTGTAAAATAGACAAATACATTGACTGAATATGTAATTTTTTTTCTCCACACATCAACATTAACTTCAGATGTGTCCCTTTTGCTCCCTTGCTGTCGTGTCGAATTTCCCCCAAAAACAGAAGAAATTGACTTGGGAACGAGGAAGAAGAAAATTCACTTTTACGGAAGAATAAATTGAAAGTGACATCAATCAAGTGAGATTATTGTGAGAAATTATTCTCGTCTTTTTCTTCTAGTTTTACCCTTCTCGTCGTTTTTTATCAATATTGCGAGATTTTTTCCATAAAAAAAATAATCACGTTCAATTTTCTTCATATGCCAAAACATTTAGCAAGGGATTTAAAATGAACAAATTTTTCCTCTTTGCACACGTGTGAGAAACGACTGAAAGTTTAATAATAATTGTCAAGAGTATTTTTTTTGTTCGCGCACGAACACGACGATGAGAAATTGATTCACAAAAGTTAGCTTAAAGCGTATTTATTATTCCATTTTTTCATTATTTTCATCGTCGTCGTCATCATCGACAAAATAACAGGAAATATAACATAATGCGCGTGTTTATTTCATATTTTTTCGACAGCTTCAAAGCGACGAAGCCCTTAAGTATATGTGTGGGTTGGAGAACGTGTGCAACGTCGTCGCCGGTTTTTGTTTGTTCGCTTGAACTCCTACAAAACTTTTATTTATATTTTTTTTCGGTTGTTGTTGTTGTTGTTTGCGAGATGATAAAATAAAAAAAAGCTTGTTTACTTCGAACGAGAGTGATGCCGAAAGAAGAATGAAAAATCGACAATGCTGCACACGGGAAAAGTTTGTGGGAAGCCATTCATAAAAGACAAATACAGGGCATATTGTATTCAATACACGAACGATTTTTTTTTCGGGAGGCAGATGCCATGGCCATATTTTTGTCTGTGTTTCGTACAAAAATGAGGAAAAAAAAAAGTAAATTTAATTCGCAGCATGATGTCATATTAACTTTTTTCCTGTTATTGTGCTGCCCGCATTCACTTGTTAAATCTTGATAGGCGAGGCGTGCGTGTGTTTGACTGCCAATAATAATAAAATAAAATCAAAATTTGATACAAAATGAAAATTTGAAATGATGAAACTGACAAAGACAGAAATTTGATATTAAAATTTTGTTTCAGAAAATTATTTTTTTCACAAAAATGTTTTTTTAAATGTCTCTTCTAAAAATTTGTAAAAAATAAAAAAATAAATTAATTAAATTATTTTATGGATTTAAAATCAAATTAAATTAATTAATTAAAAAAATATAAAAAAAATTGAAAAAAAAAAATTATAAAAAAATTTAAAAATATTAAATATTTGTTAAAAATAAAAAAAATAAAAAAAATTATTTTATGGATTTAATATTAAAATAATTCAATAATTTAAATAAAAAAATATATATAAATTTTTAAAAAATAAAATTAATTTTTAAAAATCAAAAAATAAAATTAATTAATAAAAAAAATATATATTTTTTTTTTAAATCAATTTTAATTTTTTTAAAACTTATTCATTACTTTTTTTTACTTATTTTTTCTTTTAATTAAAAAATAAATAATTCTTTTGAATTAATATTTTTTTTTATAAAAAAATATTTTTTAAAATTTTTTTTTTATTTTTTATAAAAAAAATAAATAAATTATTTTTTAAAATTTATTTTTTTATTAAAAAAACAATTTGCTATTTTGATAAAATAAAATAAAAAAATTTAAAGAAAAAATAAAAATAATGATTTGAAATAAAAAATAAAACTTTGAAAAATTTTCTTCTAAAATTTCAGTTTTTGATATATTTTGAAAATATAAATTTTGTAATAATAAATAAATTCTATCGTTAAATCATCAAAAGTCAAATTTGTGTCACGTCAATTCAAATCTGACAAAAAAAGTCGTAACAATATCAGGAAGTTGCTTGCCAGGATGCCACTTTATGCAAAATTTACGATTCCGTCTCAGCAACTCTAATTTGTAACATCCGCTATTCCGTCAAATAGTCATTGTCGACAAAAAAAAAACCGAGAAAAATAGTCGGAAACGTACCTACGTGATGTCGTCGAGTATTTTACTCCATCTTTCCATCGGATGTCAGATAAACGTCTTTCACTCCGCGAAGAATTGCGAATAAAAAAAACAATACCAGCGATGATGATGATAATAATATGACAAAAATTATAATGAAATGTCTAGATAATAAAGTCAATGAAGTGTAAATAATTTCAATTTGATGGCAGCAGCTTGCCTTCCTTGTATGTGTACGACGCTAACTTGTTACAATGTTTATCCGGACATACAAAACGAAAGTACACAAAAGAAAAGCAGACAATCGTTATATTATCATACATATTGTTTTTTTTTCTCATCTCCAACTTTCTTGAGAGAGATAACTTTGAGCGGTGTCAATGATAATACACGTGCTCGTACATGGCACAATGGGACCGTCAAACATTGATTTATTGTCATTAGAAGGAACAAGAAGAGAGTTTGGGCCTTGGCTTAGGCGGGAATGGTTATGGCATCAAATTTTCTCGGAACAAAAAAAAGTCGTTTTTTCGTCTTCGTCATCATCATTACCATTGATGTCATCCAATAAAGAAAAATTATTTATGCTAATATGCGTTGTTGCTATTCTACTCTCGGCGTATATTCACTCCCTATTTGGATTTGTTTCTAGAAAAAATATGTTTCTCGCACAAAATTTTAAATTTTTACGTATTTCAGGGCATTTTTCTTGAATTCATTTATATTATTACTTCTTTAATGTTATTTTGTTATTTTTCTAACTTTCTTTTGGCTTCTTACTTCAAAATTTTCAAATTTGCATTTTTCCATGAGCATTTTGTCTGAAAAAAAAATAAAAATAATTATCAAATTTTTTTTTTAAAATAAATTTTTACATAAACTTACCTGTTAATGATTTTTAAAAACAATTTTAATTTTCTTAAATTCAGTTTCAACGAATTTTATTAATTTATTACGAATTATTAATTTATTTATAAAAAAAATAAAATTTAATTTAAATAAATAAATTATAATTATTTAAAATTTATTTAAAAAATGATTGAAAAATTTAATTTAATATTTTTTTTTATTTAATTAATTTAAATTATTTATTAAAAAAATAAATTTTGTTAAATTAAATTTCTTGCGATACATTTTCTATTTTTTTGTTTTACTAAATTTTTATTTTTCTTTCTAAAATTTAGCGAGAAACGTCTATTTTTTGCTCTTGACACATAATATGTGAATGAAACTGCAAAATGTAACGACTTCCATACACATTTATTTATAAGGCTTCTTCCAAATAATGTTGACAATTTTGACAAACACACATAATACAAGCACGAAGAAAATAGGGATTCCGTGTGTTTTGTCGCAAGATAAAAGAAAATAAGAAGCAAATGAAGGTAAAAATTTACATAATCTGATGTCTCAATACAAATTCCAACATTACACAAAGAAAGCATTTTCTCGAATTTCATGCGAGAAGGAAATCCATGAAAATATGTGACATAAAATTTTGCCGTTCGCTCGACAGTTATGACAGTTTCTATTTAAAGGTAATCATTGAATTCATGCTGATATTGAATAGGCCCCAATTTTTTATGATTTTTATTGAATCACTTAAATTACGGGATTTTTTTTTTGCGAGGGGAGCGAATCCCCTTGGAGAAAATTTCTATTGAATTGGAAAAAACTAAATGACCTCGAGTACAATTTTTTCAATTTTAATTCAAGGAAATTTCTTTTGACAAATAAAATTCAATATCTGGCATTAATTAAATTGCGAGTTCGTGAAAAAAAAAGAAAAATTAACGAAGCGCCACTAAATGTCATACCAAATCACAAAGCCACAGATAAAAATAATATTTTTTCGGGCAACATGTTGGGGAGAGATTGAAACTCTCTTTTTTTACACAAAACGAAAAAATGCATCGTGTCTACGTTGAAAGTAGACATGAAGAGCGATATTCATCAAAAATGATGCAAAAACATTATTGGTTGCAATTTGTCTGAATCTGATATGAGGAAAAATAATTCATTTTTTTTTTATTTTTATTTATGAGATTTTTTGTGGCGTTTTTGGCAAATTTGTTCGTTTTTAAATGTTGGTTATTTAGGTAGACTGGCAGAGATTGGCAGCAGTGCAGACATTTTTTTTATGAAAAAAGTTGCAATAAAATTGTGACATTTTTTATTATTGATGAATAAGAAAAAAAAAGGTTTGAGCGCATTTTATAAATGTTAAAAAAAAAATTAAAAATTTTTTTATGTAAAAAAAATTTAATTGAATTAAATAAAATAAAATTTATTTTAAATAAAAAAAATAAATTAAATAATTTTTAAAATATAAAAACAAATAGTTTTTTAAATAAAAAAATTTAAAATTATTTTTAATTAAAAAAAAAATTTAAAATTATTTTTAGTTAAAAAAAAAATAAAATTTTAAATAATTTTTTTTTATCACAGACTGACTTTTTTTTATCGATTAAAAATATCAAAAATGCCCAAAAACTATCAAATCAAATACAAGTTGTCGACAATAAAATACTCTCCAACATTGTGTGATGGTTCTTGGCATTTTCTCTGGTCTGATATTCGGTTATGACATGTTTTGAATACGTTCGATATACAAATAAATGACGATGACGAACGAAAAAAAAATTATACTCACACAAAATGCGGTGCGATAACGGGGCATGAACGATGGGAAAGTTCAACTAAGCTGCAAAATGTGTGTTATTAAACCAAACTGGGTTGCATACTAAAAAATTAACAAAATTTAAATACTCGTGTGAGCGTGTAAATTATTGTATTTTATTTCATGCTTGCTCGCTTTGATTGAGACCTGTTGCTGTTGATGAAAAATCTCGTTTTTCTTGCATGATTTTAATTAAAAAAAACTGAAAAACTAATCAATATGGAAATATGAAAAATATCAAAATAATGAGAATTTTATCAACGTTTCAAATATCGAATCTGATTGAATTTTAAAATTATAGCTAAAAGCCGCAACATTTTGTTGATATTTCGCTGCATGAAATGATTCGAATGAGAATATTCATTTGTTTCGCTATTCGCTAATGAAAACGTGAACAAGGGAGTTATGTAATTCATCATTAGTGCAGTTATTTGTGTTCGCTTGACCGGAATAATTGGAACAAAGGACATTATATCAAGTCATTAACATGAAAATGGCATATTTTTAGTCAAATTTGTTATAAAATAACAAATGTCATATGACTTTTCACTTTAAATTGCGCTATATTTGAATTTTAAACCACGTGACTTACCCAATGCACATTTGAAAATTTTTTCTTAAACATTTTTGACTTTTTGAACTCAAAAATCGTTTGAGAGCGCCGTTTTAATACATAGCTTTAGCTTTTGCACCATGTCACTTTTGAAATTTTTTCCCAATGCACATTTTGGAGTTTTTTGTTTATATTTCTTTAAATTGTGATGAAAAATTGAAAATTAAAATTTTGCATTTTTTAAAAAAAAACATTTATAAGATAAATTAACGAAAAAATCAAATTGTGCATTGAGCAAAAATTTTAAATATGCATTGAGTTAAGATTTCAAATGTGACATAGGTCAAAAGCTTTAAATTTTGCTTTAAAACGAAGCCCTTAAACGATTTTTTAGTTCAAAATGTCAAAAATGTTTGACGAAACATTTTAAAATTTGCACTGGGTTAAGTCACGTGGTTAAAAATTCAATTGATCTCTATTAAAAGGCTAAAATTTACCTCTTTTTGATCCTTTGGGAGTCTAAGTTGCTTTAGTTACATTCTCGTTATTCCAATCATGCGTTTCTAACAAAAATTCAATTGAAATTTTTCAATCCGATTTACATTTTGATAGATTTTTAACAAAAAAAAACGCCCAAACGTGCGTCATTTTCTCCATATCGCCTTTCCATGAACGAGAAAACGACACATAATCGTATTTACGGATAATCTCGTTATTTATGTCGTATAAATTCTAAAATGTGAATAAATTGTTGAGCATTCCACACACACTGACCGTGTAGATTTATGGGAATACCTCAACCTACAACAACTTGTACCAACTAAGCCTTTCACTGAGTGAATACCCTTTTGTCTTTACTCTCCAAATACTTTTTAGCCAGACAACATGTTGATTTATTAGATTATAATTGTGTTTCATGATGAAGTAGTTGATAATATTACGCAAATTTGCATTTATTTTCTGTGAATTTCTCCTCTTTATTCATATTGGGAAAAGTCTTCGATGCGTGTCTTTCGGGCCCAAAAGAGATTAGAATATTAGATAATAAAACAAAGAGATTAAAATTTTATGACAAATGTGTGAGAAATATTTTCCTTGGAAAATTTATTGATGAAAGCAGCTGTTCAAATTCCAGTCAGCAGCATAATTTTTCGGACAAATTGAATAAATTTATTCGAGGAGGAGAAAATTTTATGTGAGAATGACAAAAAAAATTATTTAAAAGCTTTTAACAAACACAAAAACCAAATGTCTCCATTAATAATAATAATATGTTATTTGCCAAACACTAACGGCAACGTACACCCAGAGAACATAAATAGAAACTCTTAAAATAAATGGTTGATGTATCGTTCCATTTTGTGTACATTTTATGTTTGGTCAAGTTAAATTGCGCAATAAGTAGCGTAAATAAAGTGAAAAGTTTTTATGGCGAGTCATCAATTATGAAGGCGAGACGGGTTTGGGAAGAAAAATGAGAGATGGAGGCGACTGGTTATTTATTTTTTACATTTTTTTATTTAAAATTATTTTACAAATTTATTTTAATTGTAAATTTTTATAGAATTTGGCAAAAAAAATTTAAAAAATTTAAATTAAAATTTTACAATTTAAATTTTAATTAAAATTTTTTAATTAAATTTTATTTTAATATAATTTTTTAATTTTATTTCATGGATATTTCTCAAAAATAATTTTTCAAAGAATTATTCAAAATTTTTAATCTTTCATAATTTTTTTTAAATTTAATTTAAAAATTTTTTTTTAAATTTCTGTCAAAGTTTTCTTTTTTTGAAGTTTAAAAAAATTTGGCAAAATTTTTATTTTTTTTTAATTTAAACTTCTTGAATATTTTTCAAAAAAAATTTCTGAAAGAATTCTTCAATTTTTACAAAAAAAAAAAAAATAAAAAATAAATAAATTTAAAATAAGTTCATTTAAAAAAAAAATTTATTGAGATTTTTTTTTAATTTTTAAAATTCTTTAAGAATTTTCATTAATTTTTTAAAATTTTATTTCAATGTGAATTTTTCAAAAGAATTTTACAAAGAAATTCTTCAGGAAAGTCAAATTTTTATGACGATCCTTTAATAAAAAGTTGTTTTTATTTACTTTAAAGTGCTTTGTGCTACAAATTTTTACGATTTTTCCTCGATTTTTATGTTCAGACACGTTTTCTGTGGCGAGACATCAAAAAAGCACTAACGATAATTGAACGCAAATAATTTTTTTTTATCTCATTCTCGTTCGCACTTTTAACGTCAAACTCTCTTCTTAACTATCCGCAATTTTTCTAACCAGATTATTTCATTTTTTTTTGCAGACAACCTCACACCCAACGCTTTTTTTGTTGCAGCGAAACGACCCATAAAGTATCACATTACAGAAATCAATAAAGTTCACACTCTGTTCGTCTCTCGTAGCAAACGACGACGACGACGACGACGACGACTGACGGCACAGCAGCAGCTATAAATAATAATAAATAGCGGAGAAGCAAAGAAAACGACGAAGAAATATAATAAATATGCTCGCCTCGAGGCATCATCACATTGTAAAGCAACTCATTGCACTGCTGTTGCTGCTGTTCATGATAGATAATGTACAAAATACGAAGAGCCGAACGCAGCAACGACCATTGTGTCATTTTACGAGTGAAATTGATCCTGAACTGCGACACAGTCGGGCATTAGATAAAAAATATCAAATTAAGTTAGATAATGAAAATATTAAGTATTTCATACCGGGAGACACATACACGAGTAAGTACAGATTTTTTTCTTTTTTTTTACATTGTGGCTGATGCGATTTTTCGTCTCGTGAGATACATTCGGAATATTACAAAAAAAATTCTTTTTGCTTTAGCTCTGAAAAGGGATTTATGAAAGAAAGTCTCTAAATAATTACTTATCATTGATTCGCAAAGTCAAATAATCCAAGCACTGTAGCAAATTAAAATTCAGTGCAATCCATCATTTCCGAGAAATTGTCTTCAATGACCAATATTTTGAGAGATGATGTTTACTGTTCTTGTTGATGAAACATTTTTGTGTATCGATTTTGCCAAGGGCTAGAATGTTTTTCTGTAAAATGGATGACTTGCATTGTAGAAACTTCGTGTTTCGCATTGAATATTATTAAAATAAAATTTTTAATATTTTTTGCCATTTTATTTGAAATTTTTAATTATTAAAATTAAATTAAATTTTGATATTTTAGTAAAATTTTTTTAATAGTAATTTTAATTTTTTTTATTGTAAATTTTTAATTTAATTTAAAATTTAATTTAATTTAAAATAATTAATTTTTTTTAAAATTTTAATTTGTTTTATTTTAAATTTAAATTTTATTTTTTTAAATATTTTATTATAAATAATAATTTTAATTAATTTTAAAAAATTTTATGATCTAAAATACCCATTTTTAATTTCAAGGACATAAAATTATAAATTTAGCAGTTATTTGATATAACATTTTTTCTGAACTATTTTAAATAATTTTTAATTTTTTTTATTAAAGTAGAAATTATTTATTTTTTATTAAAATTTAATTTATAAATTTTATTATATAATTATTTAAATATTTTTTTTGAAAAATAATTAAAAAAAAAACAAATTATTTAATTTTTTAAAGTTTTCGAGAAATTTTAAAGGAATTATTTATTTTAATTTATAGAAATTGTTACAAAATTTTTTTTTTAAATAAATTAAAATATTTTTAAATTTTTTATTTAATTTTTTTAAAATTAATTTATTTGTAGTTTAAAATATTTATTAAATTAATTATTAATAAAAATAAATAAATATTAATAAATTAAAAATAAATAAATTAAAATCAATTAAATAAAATTATTCTAAATAAGTTTTTTTTTAATATATTAATCTTAAAGTTAAATTAAATATTAATTCAAATTAAAGCTCTTTTTGAAAAAAATATTAAAAAATGTTAAAAACTTACTTGAACTTAGTTAATTTCTCTCTATATTCATTCTAATATTCAGTTTTTCGAAATGCAATTTTTCACAGCACTCTGTTTTTGCTCCTTGTTATTCTTGTATTAAGCTCCTGGCAGTATTTGTATTTGCGAATATTTGATTGGGAAAATATTGACCAACGTGATTCAAGGATTTTATGTAAATTTCACTTAATGGAATGTGGCTGCTTTAAATTTAGGTCACATTCAAAAAAAATATTATTTCTTTGTTTGAATTTTGTCCTTGAAACTTTTTCCTTTCAAAGAATTTTTTCTTTGCTAAAAACTTCACGCATGGCAACTTTTTTCAATTAATCGTCTCATCATCAACGTTCATCGTTTTATCAAATTAAACACAAAATAATGCAAAATAAAGTGATTTTAATAATAAATATCTCTACACTGGATCGGCAAAATCTGTAACGAGTCTCTTTTAAACTTTGTGTATCCTTTTCGCTCGAGGGCGGAAGTATCAAACTTAATTTCATGCTTCATATACATGAAAAATTAACTCGATACGAGAAAGACAAGAAACGAGAAGCAAATTAGAGCAACATGTGAAGCAAAGTACATTGAACAGTAAACCGATGGGGAAAAACTTTACAACGCACAAAGTGAAACATGAGCAGCTTAAAGGGAAAACGGAAAAGGGTTAATTTGTGTAATGTAATGACGATCGTCTCGCAAAATGAACTAAACTGAGTAGGGATTCCGATTATAAAACGACATACGGGCGATTTCTGCGTAAAATGTAAACATTTATCGGAAAAGAGTAAATAAAGTGCTGCAAACCGACCAACGACACACTTTTCCTCAAACAACGCTGCAAGTAAAAACTTCTTCAAACTCGTTACAATTTCCATGAATTTCAATTTAGCTCGTCGTATCACGTAGCGCTGCGGCGGCGGCATCGTCATCGCAAACAAAACAAGCAACGGATGTTGTGACAAATAAGTTTTTAACCGAAAACCATTACCACGCACATTAATGCGAGATGTTGTTCGCCGTGCGAGAAACGTTTTGAGCTCGCGCGTTTCATTTATTTATCGCTGAAAATGCCTGTAACACACTTACAGCGGATAAAGTGCACAAGAGGAAAATTGAAAAACATATCACATCGAGAGTGAGAACATATGGCACCACGTTTTTGCGAAAAATGTTCAAATGTCGAGCGAGACTGATGATCAGCATGAATTGCTTTGAATAGTTGACGGCACCTGATTATTATTCAAAAATTCGTTGTTTATGCCGGAAAATTTTATGGGGCTTTGAAATTCATGGAAATCGTTAACGATGAAATTTTTTGACATATATTAAGATGAAAAGTAAAGTGAATGAAATCAACATTAATTTTGGCGAAATTAATATTTTTTTAAAAAAAAAAGTCAATTAAAAATTATGAATAATTAATGTAAAAATTAATTTTGTTTAAAATTGTAAATAATTTAAAAAATATGTATAAAAGCTCAGTTTCATTAATTAAAATGTTTTTTGTAAAATTTTCGAGAAATTTGTAAACAATTATATTTATTTTAATTGTTGATAAATTTGTCGAAAATGTTACAAAAAACATTTTTTTATTATTTAATTTTTAGTAAAAATGATAAATTACAGCCCCTCTGATAAATTTTTATGCATTTGGAGAAAGATTTGACAAAAATCGCTTTGACATATTTTTTGACGCAGTTTTTGATTTAGTTTTGCTCTTGATTTAGTTTTCAAAACAAAACTATGTCAAAGGAAATTTTTTTTTCAGTTTCAATTTTTTGGCAGTTTTGAGTTATAAAATGATTCAAAATAATAAATTAGAGCCCTCTGACAAATTTTAATTCATTTGAAGAAAGATTTGACAAAAAAAAATTTTTTTTTATTTATTTAATTTATTTATTTATTTATTTATTTTATTTATTTAATTTAATTTAATAAATTAAATAATTTTTAAAAGTAATAATTTTTTTTAAAAAAATATTAGCTTTTCATGAAAAATTTCCTTTATAAAGACAATTTCTTCAAAAAATCATTTTTTCATTAAATAAAATTTAATCATATGAAAAAGGTAAAATGTAGGCCAATAATGTTCAAATTACGATACATCAAGCATCATTGAGCATTTTTTGAGATTTTTAATTAAAAACTTGTGTGTTGTCATTCGAGGCCTCTTGAGTGAAGAAGACATCAAGAGCATTCAACTCAAAAACAATTAATTAAAAAATAAATATTTTTTGTTGCTTCGTTATTTTCCATTTCACGAAAATTATTTTATTTTATACAAAAATATTTATTACCAAAATTTGATTTTTTTGGTTACAAAACAAATCAACGAAAAAAAAATCCTGCATGAAATATTTATTCCAATCACGACGAGGCAGACAAACAATAACAATCTAATTGGGAAAATTAAATAATTTGTCCATTTGTTTTCTGCACTTGTTCGATGATTTTTCGGGCCATGCGAGACAACGGAGACGATTTCGTGCAGTAAAAGTATGGTAGTAACAATAACACCCCAAATTTCGGGCATTTCAATGGGGCTTGTATAATTTTATTATATTGTTATATATTTTATTTCATTTCAGCAGCACGTCGAATGTTACATGTCGATACACGGTCGTTCGACATAAACTTAACCAACCGCATGCTTGGTAGCTGCCTGAACAAACATAATTAGTATTATTTAACCTCCGTTGTTGAGTGGTCGATGTGTGTGTGTTCGTTCAGTTCGGCAATATTGTCAAGAGAGATTAAAAACATGTTCGTGTTGATGCTCATTTTATTAGCTGTAATGTAATAATGTTTAAGATGATGCCTGTCTGCGTTTGTATCTCTATAACAATATTTCGGAATAACAAGCAATAACGTGATGTAGTTCAATATAATTGGCAACCTAAACATCCTCGTTGAATTGTTATTTTATGATAATTGGTCAAGGACTATCCAGTATCCAGTGTTGTCTTAACTTCATCTCTTCGTCAGTGTTGCGGCGGATGAATTTAATCTAATTATGTGAGGAAAAACAAATGCGAGGAAAATCATTGAATAATTCGAAAATACAAAATGGGTCAATGATTTCAATTTATTATCATGGTCAATTGAATTTCGAGAATGGAGTTTAATTGTATGCGAAATTGACATTTGATAGTGTTGTGGTTACCTTCGTTATGTGACATGATGCAATCGCGCAAAAGCAATGACTAAATTCAGGTAGGGAAAAATGTGTGATGATTTTCCAATCAGGATTATTTGTTTTCTTTGATTCAGATTTCGATCTATAGAGCTTCAAACTGAACCTCAAGAGTTTCAATTTCGATCTTTGAAGCTTCTAACTAAACCTCAAGGTTTTCAAATTAAATCTATGAAGCTTCAAATTGATTTCAAGGATTTTAATTACGAACTAAAGAGCTTCAGGATGAAATCCTTGAGGTTTCATTTGAAGCTTCAGATCGAAATTGAAATCCTTGAGGTTTAGTTTAAAACCCTATAGATCGAAACTGAAATCCTTGAAGTTCAGTTTGAAGCTCTGTAGATTGAAATTGAGACCCTTTCCAATAAAATCATCAAACCGCCTCTGATTCAAAAAATTTTCTTCAATAATTTTCCTCCAACTGCTTTATTGAACCAGCCTTTGAGCAATCAATGTTCCTTTATTATTTTTTGTGTCGTTCTTTGTGTTCTCCTTTTATCTATAATTCTATAAGAAACAACAACAAAAAAAAGTTATTGTATGACTCTTCTAAAGCTGTGGTAGATAAATGGCAAAATTCCAAAAAAGAAAAACAAACATTGCCACACGTCGTACTCTCCAATACAGAAAGTGAGGAAAAATGAACTGAAAGAACTAATGAAATATTTGCATAAATTACTGCAGTTGTGTCAACAAAAATGCGATAATAAACTTGTCGAAAATGAAAATAAGCATGTTTATTACCCTCTTGTCTGTGTCGTGCCCGCCCGTACATCGCAAAACTCGAGAACGAGAAGAACAAAAGAGACAAAAGCCATTTTTTGGGTTGAGAGTACGACAATAATAATTTAATGGGATCCATAATGTGTGTCTGTGTGAATGGAGAAAAGATATGAGCCAAAAAAAAAAATTTAAGAAAACAATAAAAAAAGGTCAATGGAAAAACACACAATGCATAATTTACTTAACTTAAGCAAGCAGGCGAGTCCATAAAAAGGATTTTTGCTGTCTTTCGGCAAATTTTATATTCGTGTCATCACACCAATAATTTAACACGCTGCACAATGATTATTATATTATCTCTTGATTTTCCCCTCTACTGCGTCAAATTTTATTATTATTTAGGATGTCGATGCTTTTCGCCTCGAGCCAAGTGTTCGTCGCTCTCTTCCATCTATACATTGACGACGTCTTACGAATACATTATGAGAGTTCGTCTCTTGCTTTGTCTGAAGCAAAAACTTGTCAACATCTGTTGCCAAATATTGTTTTAACTCGATTTTTTTCTCTGCTGTTTTTGACGTTCGTCGATTTTCGTTGTTATTTTACTGAAAAAAAAAATAAGAAAAAAGGAAAAGTTACCTTTGAACAATTTGGCGAGACATGACGAAAGAATCTAAATTTCATTGAAGGGAAAAATAAAGAAGGAAAACTCGTTGTAAACACCCGAGACACTGAATTATTTCCAGCACAAGTTCCTTGCCGACACACAAATACAGATTAAGTGTCCTATTTATCTGGTATTTTTTTGTGAAGTGGATTGCGAAAATGCATGAGTGATTCTTTCTTCCCGTTTTTTCTTATCGTTGAATGCTGGAAGAATATTTAATTGAAGAAAAAAAAAAACCAAGAAAAGGAATAAATTAGATGTCACGTGCGTTTTTGTTGTTCAATCTCGTGTTTCTGATGGCAAGTAATTTGCTCTCTTTCATTTTGAGCATGAATGAAATTAAAGGTTTTTCTTGTATTTTCAAGGAAAAAATTATTAAAAGTACAGCTTACAAATCGTCATTTTGATGAATTTGAGCAAATTTTTTGATAACTTTGAGTAATTAATACAAACTTTTTTACAAAAAATCCGCATAAAACCGCAAAACGTATCAATCATTAAAGCGCACGTGAATGCAATTTCCTCTGAAAATCGATGTAAAATTACATTATCACGTCCGTTTTCATGTTTGATTGAATCGCGATCGGCGTAATAATTGCATACACCTGCATCCCAAGGTGAAAATCAATAACAAATATATAAACAACACCTCTGCCTCTCTTTCTATATCGCTTCTGTGCCAAATGGTATATTCCGAATGTAGTTTGATTCTAAATTAAATTTATGCCTTGAATAAATATTTAAATTACTCTTGTTTCGTTTGCAGTCAGCATCAGTGGCGTGAAACCAAATCAACATTTCGTCTCGTACTATTTGACAGCCGAAGCCACAGTACCGAGCGAAGCAAATATCGAGCAAACGAGCACGAGCACTACTTCAGTTAATGAAGGAAATAATAACAATAACAATAATAAAACATATCAAGTAAGTTTTTCCGGTACTTTTTCATTATTATTATGATTATTTTTCGTCTCATTCATCCTCCGCCTACTTCTCGTTACTTTTTTATTATATTATAATTTTTTTTTTGGTTTGGGAAGTTGGAGGAAGAAGTTTTGTGTGTGTCGAGTACATAAATTTTTGCCATGGAACATATGGTTGAAAACGAACTGTTTGGTCAGAAAAGCCAAAAATGTGATATTTTTGCGTTTTTAAAAAATTTTGAACCATTGATAAAAATTTTTAAAATAAGTCGAAAATATATGTTGTCTTAGCAAAATTTTATTATTTTCGGATGGACATCAAGATAAGATAATAAGATCTGTACTTTTATAGGTAAATTTAAAATCCGGGATTTCGGTATTTTTTAGAATGGAATGCACCATATTATTATTTTTTTTTTTTGGTTTGGGAAGTTGGAGGAAGAAGTTTTGTGTGTGTAACGTGCGGAAATGCGGAACAAGAAAGAACAGCAAAAATGTTAAATCACGTTATAAAGTTTTATTTTTGTTGCTGCTTCGCTGCTAGACGTCAAAAATGAGAGATTGGATGCTCTCCGTGAAGTACGGAAAAGTGAACAAGTGACATTCGAGAGAACAATATGGACAAACTTTTTCACTTAAATACAATTTTCCTGTCTTTTCACTGATTTCTCGCCGCATTTTTCCCACACACACGAATTTCATTAATTTTTGCGAAATTTTTCATCATATGACTTTTTTTTCTCATTTCGCAGAATGTTGGAACTTTTCAATTATTATCAAGCACTTTTGGAAAGTTCAGTGAAAAATGTCCTAATCTCATCTTGCCGAGCGAAATGTCTCCCAAGAGGAAAATTCAGGTAAGATTCGCAAATCATAATTTACCCGAAAAAAAAGTCATAAAAGTCTCGCATCATGAAAATTTATCTCGTTTTGTGTACACGTGACACGCTATCGAGATATGTGCATCAAACGTAAAATGTCATAACTATTATCATGATTATTTACCTGCGTTGTTGCGCTGTCACATTGCAAAGCGTAAATAAACATTCACAAAATTCCACACAAAACGAGACGAGAGAGGAAACATTTATTGTAGAAATATTTATTTCCTGTACTTTGAATATGGAGAAGCGTTTCAGGCTGACACGAACATTCATTTCTGTTTTTTCATGCACGGTACACGGGATTTGTGATAATGGGAAAATTTTTTGATAAGAAATTGTTTTTAAGGGTTTTTAGGGTGTCTTTCCGTTTTTTATTTTTTTTTTCTTAAAATTAGAAAAATCAAGTTAAAAATAAAAAAAATAATTAATGAAAAGTTATTTAAGATTAAAATAATTTTAAAAAAAATATTTATTAATAAAAAAAATAATAATAAAATAATTAAAGAAGATTTTTTTTTCAATTTCTAATTTAAAATAATAATAAAAAATTTTATATCAAATAATTTTTAAAAATTAAAAGAAATCAATATTTTTCAAAATAATTAGTTTTATTAAAAATTACTTAAAAAGTATTTATATTAAAATATTTTAAAATTATTGATTTTTTAAAAATATTTTATATTTGAATAAAAGTGAAAAATTCAAAATTATTTTTTTAATTAATTTTTTCAATTGAAAAATTCAAACTATTATTAAATATATTTTTTGAAAAATCGAATTAATGAAATTTTTGAAATATTTATTTTAAAGTAAGTTTATTGAAAAAAAAAATTAAAAGAATTATAGAAAAAAGTTCTTAAATAATTTTCATTTAAAATTTAAATTACAAAATTCATTTAATTTTTTTTTAATTATTAATTTTTTAATTTTTTTTATTAAAATTTTCTCGAAAATTTTTTAATTAAAAAAAAATTGTCATTATTATTAAAATAAAATTTTAAAAATTAAAAAATTAAATTATTTAAAATAATTTTGAATAATTTAATGAAATTTTTAAATTAAAAAAAAATGAGTTAAAATTTTTGTTCGAGCAAAATCCTTAAAATTAATATAATTTATAAAAATTTTCCATTTAAATTGAAAATAAGCGCTCTTTTGAAAATTTTCTTATCAAAAGCCTTTCCTCAGAATTTTCCTACTATCGCTTCAATGTATTTAGACATCACAATCTACGTTACAACAATCGGATGTCAATTCATAGAAATTTTCCATCCAGCCATTTATTTTATAGAAGCTGTTTCTGTCCTTATCTCTCCATCCGTTGTCATGTTCTCCGTATCTCCGGCGATAAAAAATTCTAAAAATTCCTCAACGGAGACACACATCTTTAATTCATGCGCCAAAAACTTTAATGCGCCATAAAATTCAATTAAAGCATTAAATATTTTCGGGAAAACGTTTAACGGATGAACCGAAAAAATAAATACGTATTAACGCATGCCCTCATTTGTTTTTGCGGTTATTATTTCGCAGGTACTGTGGACGGCACCCAGGGGAGAGATTGAATGCGTAACGTTGAAGGCTGCGGTGATGCTACCCGATAAGCAGACGGTAAGCAGTAAACATCATCGGGCGAAGCAGCAACAGTACGGCATTGTACGGAAAAAGTTGTGTCGACAACCCGGCTTGGAATACGACGATGATGAAGACGAGGATGATGAAGAGGAGGAAAATGAAAGCGACGAAGATTCTTTTGATAAAAATGACAACAAAAAACCGCCAATATTGGCAACATGTTGTGCGTGCGGCGAAGCCAAATATGAGGTATGTACAGAAAAAAAATGAGAGATAAACTTTATTAATTATTTTTTGTGCATGCATGTCACAAATCTGAACCGATGACACGAAAAAAAAATTAATTTTTATCTTGACAGCTCGTGTTTGAGGGATTGTGGGATAACGCAACAGCAACAAAGACCAGCAGTATCAGTTTCAGCGACGTAATTGGCGCTTCACATTCGACGGACTACGCTTTGTGGAATTACGGGCATCACGCAAGCAACGGTTTGAAGTATCTCATGAAGCAAGGTGCCTCCTTAAAACTCGAAAGTGAACTCAAGGATCAAAGTGAACATATCAGAACGATCATCAAGGCACGTGGCATCTCATATCCGAACGTCGTTGGCAAATCTTTCGCTGTTTTCCGTGTCGATTCGAACCATCATTTAATTTCGCTCGTGTCCCGTTTGGAATCCCGCAAGGAATTTAGCGTCGGTGTCTCCGGTTTTGAGCTTTGCATGAAAAATTGCTCGTGGATTATTGGAGATACGATTAATTTGTATCCGTGGGTCGAGCGAAATGGCGTCATTAAGCGTGCAAAGACCCAAAGAGACGTCAAACCAATTGCTCGTCTTTACATCACGAGACAGAGCTTGTACGACGACGACTGCGAAATGGTGAATGATGGAAAATTCCAAAGCGATCAGGCACAACAAGACGAATATAATATGTTCACTTACTCAGAAAGACACAAAAATGACTTAGAAACCAGCGATGAGGACTCTGAGGATGAAATTGATGCGGAGGACGATGATGAATGCGCTCTCACGGATTGGAGTGAATGGACTGAGTGCAATAATAGTTGCGGTAAAGGAGAACGTTCGCGTTCGAGAAAGTACAAATCCAATGGAGACAAATGCGAAAAGCAGCATGACACGATTTTGCAGGAAATTGAGGAATGTGTCGGGATTGATTGCCCCGAAGATATTAAGGAGTATGACACAATTGAGGTAATAAACTGAAAAAAATTGAGGAAATTCGTTTTTAAATTAAATTTTTCTTTTTTTGTGGCAGGATGAAATGTGTCGAACAACAGGTTGGAGCGAATGGAGTCCATGTAGTAAATCTTGCGGAAGAGGTAGAAAGGCGCGTTATCGTAGTTTGTTGTCGCAATCGAATATAACGAGCGAGAAACAGAGCATTGAGGCGATTCGATCGATTGAACGGAGATGCCATCATGTCAATTTGGTAGAGGAACGGATATGCGGAGAGGATCAACCTGCGTGCGAGGATCGATTATACCATCCTCCAAGTAAGTTTTATATTTTTTCATTTTCAATTAATAAAATTTTTTAATTAAATTTAAAAAATTAAAAAATAATTAAAATAATTTTATTTTTTTTTAATTATTATTTTAAATTTTATTTATTTTTTTTTAATAATTAAATAAATTAAATATACGATTTTATTTATACGAGTTTATTAAATTATAAATTAAATTTTAATTTTAATATTATTTAAATTTAATTTTAATTAAAATTCGTATATTTATTTTTTTAATTCAATCCAAATATTAAGCAAAAAATATTTAAAAAGTAAAATAAAAATTACAATGAAAATTTTTTAGTAAAAAATGACTAACGAATTTTTTTTCATTTCTTTCAAAATTTAATTAATTCAAAAATTGATATTTATAAAAATATATAAAAAATAAATAAAATAAATTATATGATAATTATATGAGTTATATGAGGGAAAAAAATTAAAAATCCGTAAATTATAAAATTTTTAAAAATTAAAAAAATGAAGAAAAATTAAAAAAAGTTCGAAAAATATTTTTTTTACATAATTTAATTCGTTTGTTTTAATTTAAAATAAAAATTTTAATGAAAATTTTTCTTTTAGAAAATTTGGAAAATTTTTTTAAAAATTTTAATAAAAACTTTTCTCGTAGGGTACTGCACTCGTCGCCCAAAAGCCGGTTTCTGTCGTCAAAAGATGCCACGATGGTATTACGACAAAAACCTCGATGACTGTGAGCCATTTTCCTTCACCGGATGCGGCGGGAATAACAACAATTTTCACTCGTACGACGATTGTCTCAAAGTCTGCAAATGTAAGTTTTGCACTAATTAAGTTTGTTTTCTCTCGCATGCGAAAATGCCAAGGAACTTTTAATTAGCGCGTGTCGCGCGCAACAAATTTCACAAAATAATAATCATCATTTGTTTATTCTTCTTGCTCCATTTACGGTTTTCTGGATTTAATTAATGAAAACGATACAATTGCGCATAATTTATCACACACACGATACGCGACACGCAACGAACGAGCAGCTCAACAGATCAAGGCACCATCTACAACAAGTTAAAATCTCATTTATCACCTAGCTAATTAATCTTCCTGTATATTTTTTTGCGTTCGTTTGCCCTTCCTTCCTTCCTTGTCGGGCGTCTGTCTGCATCCTTATAATCTAATAATAATAAAAAGACAGGAATAATGATGTATACATTGTAAAAAATAAATAAATTGAAGATTTTTGCTTGCTTATTTTTCGTTATTTGTGTATATAAGGAAGACTTTCAGAGGAAGAGATTATTATAACTATATCATGTGAATCATTAAAAATGTAGCATGCAACTTTTTATCTTTTATAAGGGTCGATAAATTTTGTATTTTTGATGGATAATTTTTTTTTTACTATAAAATAATTAAAAGTAATAAAATAGATAAAAAAATATTCAAAATAATTTTTAAAAAATTATATAAATTATTTTAATTAATTATTAATAATAATATTTATCAATAATAATATTTTTAATAATTTATCTAATTTTTATTAAATTTAAAAAAATATTAATTTATTTAAATTTTTATATTAATTTAATTAATTTTAAAATATTAAATTAAGTTATTAAATACTTAAACTAAAATTTTTTATTAAAAAAAATAAAAAATTTAATTTATCTTTTATTTTAAAAAATCTAAATAGATTTAATTAAAGTAATTTTTTAATTAAAATTAAATTAAAAAAAAATAAATTTAATATTTATAATTTTTTAATTAAAAATAAATTAAAAAATAAAAATTAAATTATTACAATTTTTTAAACTGTCAAAAATATTATATTTATCTACCTTCAAAAAACTTTTATAATAAAAAAAAATAAAAAATGACATAATCAAATTTTTTTCATAAAAAAATATTTAAAACTTTTCCAATATTTATGTAACAGAAAAATTTCCATATCAGTAAACATTAATATTTTTCCTAAATTTTTTTTTCTCTAAACATAAAACGATGTCAACCAAATGTGATAAAAATATACAATACATTTAAAATGTAATGTTTAATAAATTATTGTAGCAGAAGAAAACGAAGAAAAATGAATAAATAAGAAATAAATCTATCACCTTTTAATAGAAAAAGCAACAAGAAAAGAGCGAAAAATGTAATGAATTTAAATTTTTTCCCCCTTTTGTGTACAAGAAACTTGTAACATGTAAAAAATTGTAGGTTAGCGAATTTATCATGTAATTTATTAAAAAAAAAGTGAAGGGACTTTTCTGTAATAAGAATAATTTTTCACTGCGACGATTTGTATGCAAAAACATTCGTCTGAAGCATAAATTATTCGACTTTTATTGAATTCCCGTGAATTATTACAATTGGGTCCCGCAAAAGCGCGTCGCACGACAAGCGATAAATTTTAAGAAAAAGAGAAGAAAATAAAACAATAATTATTATTAAAAAGAAAAAAAAAATAAAATTTAGGATAGAAATATGTACTATATTACGCATTAGAATGTGTTTGAAAAAAGAAAATAAATCAACATTAATAACTTTTTTTGACATTATTTTTTTTTCTTCAAAATTATTGTAGCTTCAGTCATTTTGCAAAGCTTCATTCTCGTTAAATTAGAAAAAAACGCAAAAAAGAGAAATATTTTTGACTAAAATCAGTAAAAAAAATGAATATCGAACATACATTGAATGATAAAAAATAAATAGATTGTAATACAAACATACAAATTACAAATAAAGCATTTTCTGTATAAAAATTATTTAATAAAAATTAAAAAGAATCCCTATAAAAAATGGTATAAATCTAATAAAGAGATTAATTGTACGACAAAAAGTATGAAATAAAATTGGATTTTTTGATGAAAAATGTTTTTTTTTAATTTTTCAGCTTATTTATTCGAATTTAAAAAAAAATAATTTTGATTGAAAAAATTTTTTTTCATTTTATGACTAACTAACTTCAAATCGATTATTGCAGGAAGTACGTTCTTATATAAAATCTAAGGCATTAAAATCAAAGTTATGTACTTTAACGGATGTTTGTTCTTCTGTTTCATGAATCGTCAAAAATCTGATAATTTTCGATAAAATAGATAAAATTTTGTCTCGTCACACATATTCTGCCGGAATTTCTCTCTGTCACGTGTGTCACTATATAAATTCGTTATCGCTTTATCAAAATAAAAATAAAATAAAAAAAAAAATTTTTTTTCAACTTATTCGATGATTCACAAAATATATTTTTATTTTATCACTGACAATATTTTGCAATTATTAAAAGAACAAAAGAAGCCGCATTTTACCGAAAAAAAAGTTAATAAAATATCTGACCTAGACGATTTTTTCAGCAGTTTGATTGACACATTCAAAAAATAGAGTGATAGAGAGAGGAAATTTTTTCAACGATTGAGACTGAAAAGCAGTCTAGACAGAATCAAAATGAAATTCGAAGTGCTTGGAATTATCGTCGTTTGCATGAAAGTTGCATTTATTAATGCAACGCCGCCAAAATATGACAGCGTGAGTTTCTGTGATTTTTTTAATTTTTGTTTTTGACTGAAATTTGAAAAAACTAAATTTAAAAAAAGAGATGCTTTGGACAATCTGATGGTTATATGTACACAAATCCCGCGAATTGTGCCGAATATTATCAATGCGATGCAGGAAGATCAGTTTTGAGAAAATGTCCTCCAAATTTATATTTTGATCAGCCACGACAATATTGCAATTATGCGCATGAAGTTAAGTGTAACGGAGCTCCAGCTGAACCTGTAAGTTCTTTTATTTAATAATTATTTAATTTAAAAAACAAATAATATTTTTTTTTTAATTTTTAAAAAATTTTATTTTATTTAAAAAAAAAAATTATTTTAATTTAAAAAAAAATTATTTAAATTTTTAAAATTTTTATTCTCATTTTTAAATTTTTAATTTTATTTCTAAAAAAAATATTTTTATTATTTTAATTTTATTTTTTTTAATTTAAAAACTTTTAGGACTGTGAAATAGCAAACAACGGAGATATTTTTCCAAATCCCAATGATTGCACAACCTTTTACGTTTGCAATTGGAACAAACCTGTGCTCATAAAATGCGATCCAGGCTTAAACTTTGATCCAACAGTGAATAATTGCAACTGGGCTGACTTATACAAATGCCCAGAAGCAGCACTTAGACCTTAAAATCATCAAAAACTGACACCCTTGCTTCACAATTTTCCATTTATTATCATTAATATTTATCCAATGAACAAAAAAAAAATCGAATTATTAAAGAATAACTTTCGATTTTTTTCCTTCTTTTTTGCTTTATTGAATTCTTGGCGAACCATATCGTAAAAAAAATCAAAACAACATTTTTCTGCGCTACATTATTTTTCACTTTCTACGTTACGATTCAACAATTTTCGGTCCTAAAACACTTTTCCAAACACAAATCCCATCATCGTAAAATTGCTGAAGAAATCGGGGGAGAGAGAAAAAAGGATGTAAAGGTAAAAATATATAATAAAATAGAGTTCAGAAAAAAAAGAAATGAAGCAAAAAAAGATAAATTCCTAAATTGATGAAATGTTTTTCTTTATTAGATTTTTCATCACAATACAAACGTTTTTTCGGAATTGTTCAAAGTATAAAAGGACGAACACATGTTCATTCGACGCAAATGGTCTTTTCTCTTTCTCTATTACTTGTGCTGCGATATAGAAAAGGAAACAACTGAATTTTCTTGAAATCAAACTGGAACTCAATATCGAGCATTTTGGTTCATTTCATTTCCGTTCAATGTTCACACAATAAATTCGAGATAAATGAAGAGAGGAATTTCCTCGTTTTTTTTAATAAAACGAAACAAGGAATTTTTCCTTACAAATATTTCCAACAATTATTGTTTTGAGAAATGAACCAGCTGTTGGAAATGTATTAAATAAAATATTTATTATGAGAGTTCATTTTAATGTCTTTAATTGAAATTTGTTAATTAAAAAAATTTTTTTTTTGTTAATTTTTGAAGAATTTTTATCATTAGCTCTATTGAACGAGTTTATAGAAGATTTTTCTTCATTATCAAAACATGAGACTCTTTGAAATGATTTCGAAAACCATCGTTAAAAGCTTTTGTGGCTAAATAAACGAACTTCATGTTACTTCAGTTAATTACAGTTTATCACACTATACTAATCAAAAGTTGATTGTTGCATATTTAGATTCGTTTTTATCTCTTTACTTTTGGCAGAAACCTCATTGACTATGTAAGAGATAAACTTACTTTAATGGCACAACTTTTAATCTACAGCAACTTTTCGTACGTTCATACACTGAAGCACTTCATCGCTTTTCCATTCACAAAAACTTTTTGCATGCAGATTATCATAATACGCTTATATTGCGAAAAAAAACCTTAATCCTACTTATTAAACTTCTACCTGAAGAGCATTGTATAGTGTCAGTTAGCATCATTGTCCATCAGATCAGGCAAAAGTCGGTAACTGACCCTTATAATTTGACACAAATCCCATTTTCTTGTCACCATTCATTATTGTTATTCTTTCTGCGTTCTTTTTTTGCGCTCGTCGCAGTTCATTAAAATAAACAGATATTTATTTTCACACATGGACGCCTTTGCCTTCATTCACACACAATTGTACGGGGGAGAAATTTATCAGGTGAGTAACTTCCAACACATTACGCACATAATCGAGTGACACAATGAAAAAATGAGAGCGAACAAAGACACAGATTTAATTCAGCCTTATACGTTAGTTGGTGACTTCGATTGAAATATATTTTGGAGTGTCTAATATTTCATGCGGAAACAGTTATTTGCGAGGAAAAAAGCACCTGCTGTGCCAAACATTTGATATTTACTGTAAAATGACTACCGTGCAAGCTAAATTATGACACTTAACAAGCGATGAATTTCATGCAAAATTTCACATTCTGAATTTTTTGCGTGCCATTAAAGCGAATTTATGCAACTATTATCATAACACTAATTATCTGGTTTAATAACGATTGTTTGATTTATAACAAGATGCAATGCTCTTCAATCATACCCTTCCGCTATCTTAATTAATTTGATCAAACATCAAAGCAACTTCGTGTCATGTTACATGACACCCCCATCATTATCATCTTCATCATCATAATGAGAAATAATTAAATCATTTAAGATGGAAGCAAACTCTTGAATATCATTTTTCCCTATCTTTGTGTATGAATTGCTATAGTGACCAAAATAACGACAAAATATTATAAGGGAAAATGATAGATTTTGCTAAATTTAACAGCAGAACAAGAGATAGATGCTATTTGTTGTGACAGTTGCATAATTATAATCAGATTAACAGTATCTGTGTTTGTAATAGGAGTAAAGATATTAAAGTCGCACAAAGACGACGACATATGTTAATGCAGATAATTGGAAGTGTGAGTTGTTTACGACAGATTTAAAGCTTGTAACGTCTATTAAGTAATAGATGTAAGGCTTTCAATCAATGTTTTAAGTAGAATTTAGGTTAAATTAAATGTAGCATATTTGCATATTGAAAGTATCTTTGAAATGAGACTCTTGAAAGACATTGGAAAATTTTAATATTAAATGAAATTGAAGGAATTTCTAATAATTTAAAATAAAACAATTGATGAAATTCAAAACTAATTAAAAGTTCACCAAAGTGTCCCTTTTAGAAACGCAATTGATTTAGATTGGCTTTTAACATTAAATTTTGTAGGGCAATTACCAAAATGTGTGATAACCTGAGATCAAAAAGGTTAGGGCATTTAGAATTATTTAAGCACGTGAAAGTTGCATCAATTCTTATTGTATTGTTGATCCAAGATACTTGAGCATCTGACATCTCCTTGAAGGGAATCCATTGAAGTCATTTCTTCTTCTTCTAATATTGTTTCTAACTCTCTAAACTTCTGTTCGTGACATCCTGAAAAGAAAAATTTATAAGCATTTTTAATTAAAAAAAAAAATCGTCAATTTACTTTCCAATAAAAATTCCCGATAAAATTTATTAGTTCTTTTATTTGCACCAAGTTCGTTTGACAAAAGTTACTACTTGGCAACAAACATGCAATTATTATTACATTACCTTATTGCTTCTTAACTTTTTTCATTAAAAACTTTTACATCATCGAGGTTTTGAGGCAAACAAAGAACATTTTTTTCCTCATCTTCTATCGATATATTGTCTCGATAATAATAATAAAAAAAATAGTTTTGAAAAAACTGTCTCGATATTGAAGGTGTTTTAAAAACTTGTGGTAAAACAAGCAAACTTATTTATTGTTTATTGTACAAGCTTGTTTTTTTCGATGACTTCAAACTTGTAAATCGGATAACTTTTTTTTTTGCAGATTTGAAGAGTTGGCTTTAATCGATTTTTAATGAATTTATCCCATGTTGTTCCTCAAAAAGTTTGTCCATTTATTACTAATAAATAATCGTTCAGGCAACAATGCAGAACAAAACTATTCAATTATAATCAAATTGTTTCTCCGTTATTCCAATTCTCCGGAATATTTTGTACATGTAATATATCTCCGCTTGACTTACTACCGAATGCAATTGTAAATTGCCAAGCATATGAATCAAAAGTTCTACTTTGAACAATTTATTCAAGTTTAATAGAGAGACACGAGAAATGATACAGTTTTAAAGTAAATGTTCATGAACTTTAATTGAAAGTTATGGTCATTGACTCTCTCTCACTGCATACAGAAAATAGAACGAGAATTTAATATTTATGAACCCGAGTGATACCGAGCAAAAAAAAAAAAAAAAAAAGTTGAAATAAAAGAGGAAATAAGGTCGATCGTATCACTTTTCCATTTTGTTCCTGCGTTATTTTAATGTTCACGAAAAAATAACATTTTTAAAAGATTAACATCAAGCGTCTCTCTGTAGGATTTACCCACAAACCCATATTATTACGTTAAAGCTGCTTCATGTTGTTGTTGCTGTTGGTAGATTACACTTTAAAAAAAAAATTTTTTTTTGTTCACATAATGAGAAAAAATATTCCGCTTTCACTTCATTCGCTACACTTTTGAAATTATACTCACGGAAATTGTAGAAACAACGCAGAAAAAAGGTTTTCCTCCAAAAACCGCAAACTTTTTATCTAACTTTTGTTATTTTTGCTCTGGTTTTAATTTGGTTTTTTACTAACTTTTTTTTTGTTTTTCACAACTCTCAAACTTGTTTTCATTACAACTCGATACAATCCGCTGCGAAATAATCCGATAAGCTGTAAAGTAAACACAAAATGGAGACGACAGGTATTTTTGAATGTTGATAATTAACTTACTTTTTCACTGTCTGATGAATAGATGTCTATTTTTCTCTCTTTTTTCCGAACATAATCCGATTAAAAGTGTCGTCCGTTAGTTTGTTTGAATTTCGAAATGCAATTCGTATCGAGTGTGACTTACTTAGTTCTGCCATAATCTATTTAGCATCTAGTTGAACTATATTTCCTCTTTTTTGCTCTGAAAAATGAAAATAGAACGAAAAATCCTATCAGTTTTTGTTCAATAAAATTTTTAGGAAACTTATAATGAATTGTGATATATTTCAAGGGAATCCATTAAAAGCAATCCTTTCAGAGTATTTTACAATTCATATCGTTTTCATTTGTTTTATTTTATTTTATTTTACAGATAAAAAAATTTAAATGAATTCAATAGAAACGAATCGTTCTTTAAGGAATAATGAATTAATATTAATAATAATTTTAATGAATAATTCATCAAAAACAGAGACGAGACTATCTATAACGATAGCAAACGAATCAGTTACTGGAATTTTTCAATCAATGTATTTATAATTAATTTATTATTTGTATATTTTATTATTGATAGGATATTCTTCTTGAATATTTTTTTTGCGGCAATTGAGGAATGAGTTATGAAATATTTACTGATTGTTGAATATTTTAAATTTAATTTAAAAACAGGTAAGTTTTTACAATTTTTTATATTTTCAAAAATCGATGAAAAATGATTTTTGTTACTTTAAAAATTTTTAAGATTACTGAAAAATCGTTAGTTATATGATAGATCTGAATAATTTTTTTAAATAAAAAATATATTTAAAAAATAATTAAAAAAAAAATATTTAAAAAATATATTTCAAAAGCTTAAATATTCGTTAAAATTAAATAAAAATCTTGTAAAAACAAAATTTAAACTAAAAACAAACTTTGTAAGAGCTTTTATGAAACTTAAACCCATCTAATGAAAATCGCCACTAACAATGGGATTAACAAACTCTCGAATCATCTATATTGCCTCCTATTTGTTATCACGTAATACCAATTTCTCTCATCATCCGAGAATGTAGAAAAGTTTCCTCTCACACACAATTTTTACCACAAACCCAATTTAGTTCGTTTTCGTGCTCAAGTCTTCTTATCACTCCAGCAACAGAAATGATCCAACCAAAAAGTGTAAAGCAGTAAGTCAAATACCATCATCGTTATTATTATTTGCCAGCAAGTTAATATCCAAACCGCTGTTTATATCAATTTAGCTCAACTCTCATCGTTCTTCTCATTTTTCCTCATTGTTTATAATTTTCAACCATTTTTTTTTATTTTTCGCAGAAATAATAATAAATAGCAGTCCAGTTATTGGTTTAGTCCTCTTTTGACCCAAATACACGTTTCACGTTCGCGTTCGTGGAAAAATGTTTCTTCCTTCCACAGAAATAAATCTCGTAGCAGCGTTTCGTAATAATAAAACATGATTCTCGCGCAATATCATGACAGTTATAGTAACAACAACGTTAATAATGAAACTTACCGTCGGTCCTCAACCTCGTGCTGTACGAGGCTTTTATCTCATAAATAACATACGAAATAGAGCAAAATAGGAAGACACTTGGGAATGTCACATGAACCACAAAAAAACGAACACAAGCCAAAAGAGGTCGTATATCATAATCATAATTTTGATAGACAAAATACTATTTTTCATGCTGCACGTTTCGTGTTCTCTGATTCAGCTCTCAAGCTACTTTTTGTTGTTGTTGTCGCAGAATAGTGAAGAACCGTGTCGTGCATTAAAATTCTCATTTGAATAAAATTATGAGTCGTGTTCCATGAAAAAAATTTTTCTTTACAATTTTTTTTTGCGTTACGAGAATAATAATAAAAATAGCATCCAATTGCGAGGCAGTTAATTTCCATCTCATTTTATATTACAAAATATTGTGAGACAAGAAGTAGTTGCAATACTATCATGTGGGTCATAAATGCATAAAATGCATCTTTTTGCAACAAGGAAACCATAAATGAAGGTAACGTGGATGGAAGGCATATAATATAATGGGGAATATGAAAGTCACATTATTTTAAATAAATTTACTTCGGATGAGAGGTTTATGTATCTGTGGTAGCTCGGAATGGTGAGAAGAGAAGAATTTCAACAATCTCTTTGGGGAATGTTCAGACTCGTTTTAAAACTCATGGATTTAAAGGATGAGAGCAAAATGGCAAAAATATGGAATAATGGATGAGAAATTTTATTATTCAGGTAAGTTTTTTAAAATAAATTAAAATCTATTTTTAAAAAATATTGAATCATATTTGAGGTTAAATTTTTCTTTAAAAATCGATTTTAACATTTTTTCAAAATTTTCCAAAAATAATATAAAATACCATGGTCCTCCATCTAATATAAAGCATTTCAAAAGCTTTGACTTTAAATTTTATTTAAAAAAATTTATTTAAAAAAAAATTATTTAGATTTTATTTTAATTTTTATATTTAAAAAATTTTAATAAAAAGAAAAGAAAAAATAATAGAAAATTTAAACTATTAAAAATTAATTATTTTGAAAGGAAATAATTAAATGTAATAAATATATTCAAAAAAAGAAATAAAATAAAATAAAATAAATAAAAAAAAACCAAAAAAATATCAAAAATTAAAAAATCTATTTAAATTAAAATTTTTATAACTTTTAAATTAAATTTTATTTTTTATTTAAAGAACTATTTTCTTGAATAATTTTTAATATTAAAAATAAATAAGATAAATATAAAAAAGCGAACTAAAAAATATGAAACAAGTCCTTGAAGTAATTTTTTTAAAAATTAATGAATTTTTAGAAAAATAATATTATTTAATTAAAAATAATATTTTAACAAAAAAATTTAATTTTTTCTCATAATATTTCAAGAAAAAAGTAAAAAATTAAAGATCTTAATTTAATTTTTATTCGAATGAAAATTCATTCATTTCTCAAAACAAAATTTACATAAATTTTATGGAAATTTTAATGACATTCAACACATGCTCCATTCAAAGCACAAGTCGTTTATGTTTTTTGTTTTTCAAAAAGAGTAATAAAAACGGAGAAACCCAAAAACCACAAGATAAATAAACTTCGTTTAATATTAAAGTCATTTATTGTCCTCTTGCTCCGCACCGCATGCCTTTTACTCGCCCACAAACACACATCACAAAAGCCTTTTATTATCTTCCAGCTTAGCGCCACACACACTTTCGTCTTTTGTATTTATTTATGGCTTCTCTGGCTTTCACATGCAAATATTAATGATGAACGACGCAAAATAAATAAAAACTATAAATATTTGTGCGTAGAAACCGCCGTTTTCAATTTCCGTTAAATATAATAATTTTCATTTAAATTTTAGTTCCTTTTGTCTTTTGTCGCACACAGAGATAAATTTTTGTAATGTGTAGTTAAATTTGTAGGATATTTGTTTACCACATTTCTCATTTCATTACTCGAGACTAGCTGGAGCTGTTGTTGGATGAATCCAATTACACAAACTCTGTTATGATGTGTTACTAATGTATTATTTGTGTAAGTCGGTGAATTAAACTGTACTAAAAACCCATAAAAATAAGTCCTTTTCACTCGTGGAACGTCTCTTCGCTCGGCAAGAGACAAACTTTTCCCTAACAAAATACAATTTCCTCTTTTGTTTAAAGTGAATTTACGTAGGTAGCCAGCCGAATGTGGCGTTATATCATTCGAGTTTTCTGCAAATTTTAACCAAAATTTAATTCAAACTTGTGTCTTTTGTGTGTGCAACAGACTAACGTGCGGTATTTTTAGTTGATGTTGTTGTTCGTCTCTTCTCGTCGTCGTGTCGTGTTGGTTTGGTTTGCGAAAATGCAACACCATGCAATATTTTATTATTTAAAACTTTCCTATGAATGTTTTGTGTGCGCTTCTGTGGGATAAGGAATAACAACAACAGCAGCAAGAAGACGAGGCGACATCAAATCGATGCAAAACTATTTCTTCGTTGCTTCTGTCCGAACAACAAGGGATGAACATGTTACGGAGAGCTAAAGTTTGTTCTGAACGTCGAAAAATATAATAAGAACAAAAATAATAATAAAATTTATCTATGTACAGAATGTTCTTTTTTGAGCAATTGAAGGCAGTGACGGCGTTCTATAAGGAGAGAAAATCATTAAGAATTTTTTTTAATTTTTAATCTTTTGATTTTTTTTAAATAAATTAAAATTATTATTTTTAATTTAATTTAATTCATTTTTATTTAATTATGAATTAAGTAAAATTTAAAAAATAAATAAAGGTAATTAAATAAATTAAAATAAATAAATTAATTAAATTAAACAAATTAAATTAAAAATAATAATTTTATTTTATTTTAATTTATTTAATAAATTTAAATTAATAAAAAATAAATTTAAATAATAATTTAAAAAAATAATAATAATATTTATAAATTTCACTTATTGATTTTAATAATTTTATTAATTTAATTTGATTAAATATTTTTTTTTATTTTAGGAAATTAAACTGAAACTTAAACTGTGCACTCTGGAAAAACTTTAGAATGTATATTGGGACAAAGTTTTACATTTAATTAATTAATTATTCGTTTATTTAAATTCAAAAAAAAAAAAAAAAAAAAATAAAATGCACAAATTTATTCTATTTTCGATAAAAATGTGAGGAATGGTAAAAAAAATATTAAAAATTAAATTTTTTAATCTAACTTTTCGAAATAAAACCCAATTTAAAAAAAAAATAAATAAATAAAATAAAAAAAATAAAAAAAAAATTTAAAAAAATAATGAAAATACAAAATTGAGCGAAATTATTAAAAATTGCTCTGTTTAAAGTTCATCAAAAAAAACGCCCCTGATCTCTTTCTTTTCATTCAACACAAAACTAGCTGTTGTTAGTTTGGTCGTATCGTGGTAGTAAACAAAATTATACATGATGTTTGTCGTTGTCATTAGAGAGCAAGATATAGACTCCAAATGTACGGAACGGAACAGATGTCAAACAAAATGCCTTTTCCTTCACTCGTACTTCTCGTATATTATCGCACGAAACAAGGAAATGTAATTTAAAACAAATGTTTTAAACGTGATACAAAATGATTAGCATCTTTAACTTCTTCTTGTTCGGGCATGCCGCAAAGTCACAAAAGAGCTTTTTTCAGAACAGACACGATTTCGGATTATTTATTTAATATTTATGATAAAAGTGAAAATTTCATGTTTTCTGCAAACTACGTGTGTCGTTCCGACGTTCATTTCGCCGCAGCACAATCAAAGTGTTTGTTCTGAATAAATGATTTTATTGTGGTTTAGGAGTTACGTTCTGCCAGTCTGACATGCCAACCGCCTTCCAATTTCAGCAATGGATGCATCGAGCATCGCAGTGATTCCAATTTACGATCCGTGGTCAGCACAAAACGTCGTAGAATCTTGCAAAGCACAACTTTCATACTGTTTCTCGCAAATTTGAAACCAATGCAATTTCTCGGACCGCCGCTAAATGGGATGAATGAGTATGGATGTCGATTTTTCATTGCCTCGGCAGAGAAATTTTCCGGATCGAATTTGTCGGCATCGTCGCCCCAAACCGCTTTATTGCGATGCGTGTCACGGATCCCGATGCCAATTTGCGTGCCAGCGGGCAAAGTGACGCCATTCGAAAGTGTTACGGGTCCATTTAACTCGCGCCCGATAATTGGTACTGCCGGCAAAATCCGCATCGTTTCACAGATCACTTGATCCAAATAAACCAAAAAATTTAAATCGGATTTTGTTAATTCCGAGGCAGCGTCAAGAGATTTTATTTCCTCGTAGCAACGTGATTGGATGTCGGGATGCATCGCGAGGATTAAGAGAACAAAGCAAATTGTGTGTCCTGATGAATCGGCGCCGCCTGCGATAATTATCTCGATTTCATCGATAATTTCGTCGTCGGTGAAGTTGAAAGGTCCATCCATTTGTGTGAGTGACGAGAGAATAAGTGCATCAACAGGTGACACATTTTCCGGCTTGTATGAGGGATTTTTATCGAGCATCTCTTTCAAAAAGGTACGTCGCTCATGTAAAACCTAAAATAAAATTAAAAGTCAGGGTTGAAAATATTTTGATTTAAAAAAAATTTTTGGAATTTAATTTTTATTCAGTCGAAGTTTTAAAATTATGTCAAAATTTAAAAAATTAATTAAAAAAAATAAAAAAATGAAAAAAAAAAATAAATAAAAATAAATAAATAAAATAAAAAAATTAAAATTAATTAAAAGCAAGTAATACTTAACAAATTTTTTTTTAATGATTTTATAATTTACTTTTTATATATTTAATTTTAATTAAAAAATAAATTTAAAAAATGAATTATTTTAAAAATTTTTATTTTATTTTTTTAAAAATATAATATTTAATTTTAATTATATTATATTAATTATGTTAATTTTTTTTAAATTAATTATTTTTTTATTTAATTTTTTTTTATTTTAGTTATTTTTTATTTCATATTAATAATAAAAAAAATTTCGGCAAAATCTAGTCTCAGAGACAAGAATGAAAAATCATAAATTAATTTTTTATTAAGAAAAATTATTTTTTTTTAAATCTTGACTTAATTGTCAATCGACTTAATTAGCTTCTACTTTTGTCTTTTTAAGTAAAATTAAAAATTTTCTTTTAACTTAAAAAATTTACAACCCTGTAAAAATCATTTTCAACTCGCTCAATACAACAAAAAACTCACCTTTTGTGAAAACGATCGAAAAACATTGACATTCGCCAAAAACTCATCATAACACTTGCACATTTTGAACATAAAATCCGGATAAAGCCACGGTCGAACATCGCGATATTGAAAAATATCAAACATACTGTTCGAAGCTTTGAGATATGCCGGCCCGTATGGATCTCCCGTTTGACAATTTGTCTCAGTCTCTAACGTTGTTCGACAAATCATGTCTAAAGCGCACATAAAAACATCATTAAAGACATCAACGGACTCCATTCCAACGTATTTCTCCAATTTTTTCACTAAAATATCCGCACATCGATTAGTTGTCGTCATGTAAGAGTTGAGAGTCTTCACATTGTACGTAGGTTGCAAAAATGCTCGATGAACACGCCATTTTTCTACAGGAGCTGTTAATAATCCTTCTCCCAACCACGCATCAGTAATGGAATAGATAAAAGGTTTCGGCAAGGCATTCGGATGGTTTAAAATAATTTTCAAGTCGTCAGGTTCTGTCAAGTAAACTACCAAAAATGGGCCAATCCAGAAACGTTGAGGAGCTTTATATGTCTCTAACATCTGTTTAGTGCTCTCAAAAACACCTTAAAGCAGGAATTTCATTAGAAATTTTAGTAAACAGTAAGAAAATAAATACTTACGATCTCTTCCATTGAGAAAAACGAACAAATTTCCGATGAATGGTAAGGCGAGAGGTCCATCTAATTGCCATGAAGCGTAATACAAATGGCGGCGTTTGAAATACCAACGAAGAATTGTGAAAAGAACCGTGAAGAAAGTGATAAGCTTCCAATTGAAGGCGAGAAATCGTATCAAGTGTATCATTTTTGACCGACTTTTAACAACTGAAGTGCATAACTAACGAAAAATGTTGAAATTTTTGTCAAATGATGTTCAAATAATTAAAAAAAAAATAATTAAAAAAAAATATTTAAAAAAAAATTTAAAAAAAAACCTATTTAAAAATAAAAATTAAAAAAATAAATTGACTTAACTCAATAATTAAAATTAGAAAAAAAAAAATATTTTAAAATTAAATTTTAAGAAAATATATTTTTTTAGTTTTCCATAAACTTAGTAAAATTAAAATTTTTTTTTTATAAAAATAAAAATATTTTTTTTACAAATTAAATTTTATGAAATTTTAAAAATTTTCAAATAAAAAGTTTAAAAAAAATCCATTTAAGACCAAATTTAGGAAAAATAAAACTCACCTGTAGAATAAATTTTTTGTCCAAATCTTACCAAAAAGCCTCAATACGTTTTTGATTCAAAATTTCAACAGCAATTGCAATAAAAATCTTTAAAAAAAATATAAAAGGTGTTAATTGGCGAGACACATCTAAAAAACTTACCTTTCTCGTGTTCATAATAACCGTTCATTACGACAATTCATGTTAATTTAAGTTAACTCAGCATTTTTTTTTTTAAACATTTACCAAAAATTTCTAATTCTTCTGTTGTGTTTATGACATTTTTGCTGACTTTTAACACGATCGTTAAGAACACACATCGTTAAAAAGGCTTTGCTGTGCCATGTAACGCAACAAAAAAGTTTAAAATGTGTCGAGATGTCATAAAAATGGAGCACAAACATGGAAAATATGCAAAGTTTTTGCTCATTCACGAGACAAGGTTAAATCTCAAGGTTAATTATGCGAAAATTTTCAGCAAACGATATATTTTTGGTTAACAAAACTATGCACAAACTGGAGTAGGCAACAAACAGATAAAAAATGATGTGTGAAGAATGTAAAATCATCAAAGGAAAAGTTTTAAATTTTATGAAATTCGGAGAAATTTTGATAAAAGTAAAAAGCGGTAAATAGTTTAAGCAACTATTTTGAAAAGTTTTGAGAAAAAAAGGTGCTTTTAAGTAAATTTCTTGTAAAATTGTTAAAATTACAAGTGACATGAAAGGAAATATTTTTTTAACTGCAGACGATAAAATTTTTCGTTTATTCATTAAATTTTAAGTAATCATGTAAAAAAAAGTTTTCTTTACCTATTTGAAAAAAAAAAAAAATATTTTTTTCTTTAATAAAAAAATGTTAAATTTTTATTCATGGACAGTAAATTATTATTCTTAGTTGATGTTGTCCCAATTTTCTCGTCTGATGCACTTTATTTTTACAGCCTTTACATGACTTGTCTCATAAATAATTTTTTAAAACTGTAAAAATTTCTCGTTTCAAAAAATTTTTAAAACAAATTTAATTTTTAATTGAAAAATTATTAAGCATAATAATTATAAAATAAAATAAATTTTAAAAATAATTATAATTTTTTTTTCAAATTAAATAATTAATTAAATAAATTAATAAAAAAATAATTAGAACAAATATTGAATAATAATTTTAAATAAAAAAAAATTAAATAAATTAATATAAAATCTTAAAAAATTAAATTTTGTAAAATAATTTTTTTCAATTTAAATAAAATAAAAAATAAAAAATTACATTAAATTAATTTAATTAAATTTTTTACAATTAAATCATTTATTTATTAAAAAAATATTTTGTTAAAATTTTTATAATTTTTTTGTATAACGTGCAACTTTTACAATTTTTATCATAATGCATCTATAAACCCTGAAAATTATCGCCTTGCTATAACGTTATTACATTAACTTATGCTACCGTCATATTGTTAGTTCACATCATAAAACATGTAGGTAGCATAATAAAATATTTTAATAATCTAATATACGTTTCCACGAATCACCTTCCATCCGCTGCGGCTTGCACAAAAACACAAAACAACCTAAATACCCGGGAATTGGGTCCTCATAAAATATTAATCTAATCATTGGAACATTTTCCCATAGAAAACAAAATATTTTATTTTACGACCTCGTAATGTAATATATTTTTTTTTTATTTTTTTTTATCATTGGCTTTCATTATCTCCCGGTTTCTCCATAAAAAATTCATATTTGGCAACCGTTTTAGTACATCTTGAATTGAAAAAAAAAATAAAACCAAAACATTTTTTTTATTAAGTTTACAGCGAAAATAAAAGTGTGTTGCTCGCATAAAGTTGTTGACAGTTACTGTCATCGTCTCTTCGGTAACCAACCAAGCGACCTGAATTTGTAAAAACATGCATAACATAACATAACAATAATAATCGTAAAGTTTTCATGAATTTTTTTCGCATCTAAGCTAAGCTTTTAGCTGCTTACGCGTCATGTGAATCCTGACATGAAAGTGGTTTTTCAGCAAAGTGTTTGCCGACTAACAGGCTAAAAACCACACTTTTTCCGTGAAAACGCACAATAAAATGATAAAATTTAATTTTCTATTGTTACGATGGGCCAGTTGTTGTGGATGCCACATATGTACAAATATGCTTTCACGTGATATTGTTTGCATATGCTGGATTTCTATTTGAATAGACTCGGTTTTAATATTTCAAACCTGTCAACGGATGATTCATATAGTCGAAATTGGAGCGTTTCGTGTTACTTTGAGGACTTTCAATAAGCTGGAATGTTAGAAAAAATTGAATTAAATTACTTTTTATCAAAGAGACTTGAAAAAAACAAAAAATATTTAGTTCTATTTATTTTTAAAATTTTAAATATTTTTTTGCATTAATTCAATTAATTTTTATTTTTAATAAATTGAAAAAAAAATAGAAATTCTGCAAAATAGAGGAAAATTAAAATTATTTTTTAAAAAATTTTTTTAAAATAATTAAAATATATTTTTTTTTTCATTATTTTCGTTTTAAATATAATTTTAAAGAAATAAAATTTAAGATAAAAAAAATAAAATAAGAATGGAAAATATATTTTTTATTATTTAAAAAAAAAATATTATTTTAAAAAATTAAAAAAATTGAAAATAAAATAACTTTATAACTTTTTTAATATTTTTTAAAAATAATTTTAAAAAAATATTAAATAGTTAAAAAAATAAAAATTTAAAGATAAAAAAATTAAGAAAATAATTTTTAATTTATATTTTTTTTATATAAATTTTAAAATTAAAAAAAAATATTTCTAAATAATTAAAATATGAAAGATAAAAAAAAAAATTAAAAAAGCGTAAAATAAAAAAAATAATAATTTAAATCTCATTTAAATGTTTCCATAGAAACACAAAGAAAACAAGAGAAAAATATTTTCCCACATTTTTCTGCATTTTCGCACACAAAAAGTGCATTGCAGTAGTCCCTTTCTCCTCTCTAAAATGAATTAAATTATCATTTAATTGCACGCTATGAATAATTTTAATAATCTCGCCATTTTCTCAGGTAGATAATTGCAAAGTTTTCCCCGTAGTTTCATCATTTTCTCGTTCACGCGTTGATTTTTTTTGCTCATTTTTCCTTCCTTCTATACGGCAGCAGAAATATTGCACGCCAAAACTGACAACGGCAATAAATTTTTAACCATCTCACACCTTTTGTACAATTTGCATATTGTCTTGAGTTAAGCAGATTATGACAAGGAATGGATTCTATGGCGCGCATACTGCCACTGACAAAGACAAGAAAAAGTACTTTTTCTTACGTTTACGCCAACAACTGAGATGTACAACGCTGGATGATTGGTGTTATAATACAGGTTTCATTTATTATTGTGCGCTTTTCTTCGGCATTTTCAATAAAAAAATTAAAAAATTTTGAAGTACAGAAAATGCGCTTTGATAAAATTTTAGTTGTGAGAAATTTCAATGAAAATTACTTTACAAGAGCTTGAAACAATGAAATAAATGCAGTGAAGAAGAATATTAACAATACACAATTATTCATATACGAAACACTGGCAACCAGCAAAAGACAGACAAACAGACAAGGAAAAGACAAATAAACTTGAAAATATGTATTTGTTTGTAAAATTCACTTACTTGGCATCATATGTCTTTTCAACGTTGAAAGAGATTTTTCCTCGTACAAAAGATGTCGAGTGTGTGTGTTCTTGAGTGATGAAGCCCCTTACGGATACACAACAATAATAATAAAGGGGTATGAAAATAATTTTATTTATAAAAGCAAACACAATGGCAAAGCCTTCTATTATTTCATTTTTGATGTCAGAGTTCCTTTTTTTTTGTTTATTTAAAGCAAAATGAGTTTTAATCCTTTTGCGTTATCACATCAGAAACTGTCAGGTTATGTTGCCTTGAAAAGACAATCAATGAATTTGATAATAATAGCTTGAATTCAAAAGATATGAGAGTTGATTACTTTCCTGTGTGTGGCGAAAAGTGTGAGAAAAGGGATTTTCAGCAGAAGAGAGAAATGTTAATCAAAATGCATTAAATAAGATTTACAGACAAGACTATGGCACTCGTAGACTATTATTATTATTTTATTGTATTACCATAATATTATTTATTTGTCTGTGAGAGTGAAGTCTGTGGCATATGATGCTTTTTGTCCTGATTCCCACATTTCTGATCAAAATGCGAATATTTTGCTTTTGAAGAAGGAAGAAGTTATCATTTTCATACGTCTCATTTTCTTACCACATTTTGGATTTTCTTCTCATGTTTTGAAATTTTCTTACCTCATTTTAAAAATTTCTTACCGCATTTGCTCATAAATCTTAAACAAACGGGTCAACAACTACAGCATATTGCCTGACGTTTCATTCACAAATCAACCTACTATTCGCACTGAAACGCACACAGACTCAGAAAATGAGAAACGATAATCAAGAATTCCGTTTGAAATACCATTTCTCGGAATTGATGATAAGATTGTGGAATTATTTGTTGTTAACATTCTGTCTATTTGTTCATTGTCTTTTTAGCTTTAGAACATCCGACTAGACAAACATTTTTAATAAAAATTTAAATAATTCTCGTTGAATTTAATGAAAGTTTAATTAAATATCGATAAACATAATCCAACAAAAAAATATTTAATTACATTTACCCACAATACATCAACAAGAACAAAAAAAAATGACAACAGCGAGAATTTTTCGATAAGTAATAATAAGCTGTAATAAAAATAAAATATCATAACGTATTGAATGAATTTTAAATTTGTGTAAATATAAAAAAAAATATTAACATCACATCAAAAAGTTGGACCAATTTAATTTATCATTCATCATTTGTATTTTTTTTGCATGTTATTAATAAATATAAATACGACAATAATGATAATCATTATTATTTTTTATGTCAATTCGAAAATATGAATATTAAATATTTTTTTATTAAATGATTGCAGCAGATATTAAATTAATTTTTTTTTTCGTATAAAAAAAATCAGTAAAACAAACAGAAATTAAATCCCGTTAAATAAAAAAAAACATAAAATAATAATAAATTTCGTGCAGTTTTCATACGTCGCATAAATTGCTCAGCTCAAGCGTTGATGATGATGATGGTTATGATATTCCGTTTGTGGTTTATAATTTTTTCATTATTTTTTAAAAAGTATTTTTTGAACGTTTTTACGTCTGTTACTCTTATTTTTATTTATTTCATAACAAAAAAAAAATTATTGCAACTTTTAATATTAAAAAAAATCATAAATAATATTTTGCACAACACATAAATGATGAAACCAATTTTAATCGATCGGTTTATTTCACATGAGCAGTTGTGGATGCGAAACAAGCCAACTTGTGTGTTTTTATGGGACACGAAAAAATGTCAGGCAAACAATTTCCTCAATTTTGTGTCAACTTTGTCAATTCATTTGCGAGAGTTAATGAACTCATTAAAATAAACTAAATGCAATAAAAATTCATTTATTTTTTAAAGCAATTGTTTAAAATGCTTTGTTACGAAATTCCTGCTGCAAAATTGAGACAAAAACAAAATTTTTAATTAAAACTATTTTTGTTTTTCTCCTCTTTTTTATTTTCCGTATGCTACGTTCATTCATTAGCAATAAACATCATTTAGTCGTTTTATTCTAACGAGCATTAGGTGCATTAACATTCATAAGCTACGGATTTTTGTTTTTTCATTATCATTATTTTTATGTTTTGTGTGAGTTTTTGAGTAAAATTATTTTTCAAACAAAAAAAAAAAAAAAAAAAAATAAAAAAATTTTTTTTTATTATTTTGCGTTAAAATTTAATTTATTATGATTTTTTTTAATTTCAAAAATTATTTTAATGTTTCTTAAAATTAAATAAATAATTAATTAAATTACAATTTAAATAATTTTGATACTTAATTTTTTATAGATATTTTTTAAAATTAATTTTTTAATAAAAAGAAATATTTTTTTTATTTTCTGAATTAATTTAATAATTTAAATTAATTAAACTTTGAGTGTTAATTTTTTTTAAATGAATGTAATTTTATTAAAAGTTCAAATTAATTAAATTCCATTAAATTTAATTAAAATATTTTTTTTTATTAAAATTAAAATTTTTCATTTTTATTAAAATTATATCTTTGAATTAAAAAAAAATATGTTTTTCTTATTATTTAATAAAATAATTAAATTAATCAATTAAATGAAAATTGAGTAAATTCAAAAATGATTTATTTAATTATTTTTAAAAAATATATTTAATTAAAAAAAATATTTAATTATTTAAAAAAAATATATAAAATTATGAAATTTATTAAATTATTAATTTAATTTTAGAAATTAAAAAAAAATTATTTACTAAAATTATTAAGTTAATATTTTAAAATTATTTTTTAAAATGAGATTAAGACGAAAAAAAATCAATATGTTAGTTCCCCTTGTTTCAACATTAAAACATTAAAAATAAAATACAGGCAAATAAACTCCCATTTAGCGGCTTAATGACTCCCCATAGAACCTGGTTTTATTTACATCAGGGATACTTTGCTGTATAACGCACGTTTTGTGGCAAGTTTCGCCCGTTAACAAAGGAATTAATAAAAGCAAAAATTTTAAAACCTTGATAAAATTATTATTATTAGAAAAAGTTTTGCCACTCTCAATACCTATATTGAGAGAACGCAACATCGTGAAAAGTAAAATAAATTTTCGCCACTTGGAGAACAAATAATAAAATATCAACTTTTTGCATCGACAAACATTTTACGACTGACTTTTCCTTTGTGGCCATTAAATTTTATTAGTCTGATTTTAAAATTAGTTTTTCTCCTCTCTCTACGATTATCTTGAACAACAAACCTTCCCAACGTTTTTTTCTGTTATTATTGTGTCGATACGAGGACATGCTAACTAACTTTCTGTCGGAAAAAGTTAATCACACAAGAGGGGCTTTTGTTGTAATAATAATATGAAATTGCAAAAGTTCTTCCTTATTGCCAGTGTGCGAAACGTGTGAGCGACGTAAGATTATAATGTGGTTTTTTAACTGCAGTTTCGTGTTAAATACTCTCTTTTATCTCTCTCGACGAGGCATGGCAGCGGCAAGACAATGCACGGAGTAAATAATAAAGTTAAGTCTATCAAAGACGAAACTTTTTCCCTTTTTGACATTGATATCGTTGAAGTACTTCTCGTTTCTCGAGAAAAAAAATGTCAAAAATACTCTTTTTTTGCCTCCCGCATAAATCTGCAGTTAAAAAATGACTTTGATGCATTTTCCTCTGCAAAGGATTATTTAATGACTTTCCGCATAAACGCGTCAACCGCCAACAATTTTCGCAAAAGTGAGTGTGTGAACGACAAAAGGTGTTATTAAAATGCATTTTAAATGAAAAAAAATGCGTCACCAACATACTTTTTCACTTTTTTTCATCGCAAATTCTTGTAGCGGAAAATTTTATTGAGAAAAAATTTTCAAGTGTTAGAGAAGAGTGAAAAAAAAGAGGCAAACAAATAAAATTTAAATTAACTAACCAACCTTTTTTACGGAAAAAAGGAAGGAAAGGCTTAAACGCATTTTTGCAAATTTTAAAACGTAAATTAGCAAATTTTTTTAAATTTCAAAAAATTCTTATTTTTTTTTAATTATTTTAAAAGCAATTTTTATTTTTTTTAAATTCATAAAAAATTATCTTAAGTTAATTAATAAATTTTAAAAAAAATACGGTTAGTTTTTATATTTTATTTATAAAATGATTCAAAAAAAAAAAATTAATAATAATATTTAAAAAATATATATGTTTATTTTATTATTCAATTTATTTAAATTTTTTTATTTATTTAAATAAATTTTTTTTTAAATATCATTTCAAAAAATTTATTTTTTTTTCTTATAATTTCTTCAATAAATTTATAATTTTTAACTTAAAAATTTCATAGTTATTTAATTATTTAATTTAATTAATTTTAAATATATTTTTTTAATTAAATAAAAATACTTTTTTATAAATTTAAATTGGCTAAATTTAATTTTTAAAAAATTTTAACTTTTTTTTATATTTCTTTAAATTCATAAAAATTAAAAAAAAAAATATTTTAATTATTCAAGCTAATTTTTTTTCCGTTTAGACACTCAAGGACAATGAAGAAGCAAAGAGGAGAGACAACAAAAAACCAACTCTTGTCATGTACTCGTTTAGCATTTCAAGATTAAACTTTTTCACGTATGTTCATGCTTTTCTTTGATGGTTTGGACGTGCTTTGACGAGCAGAGAGCAGCAAAAAAAAGTAGGAAAGGACTGAAGGTGATTTACATGTAATGAACGACGATGAACGTGGCGTTGGAAATAATTTAACAATAAAAGGTTTTTTTTTTTGATGAACGTGCGTTGTTGTAAAGGTCATTTCATTGCCTTTTAACGAAAATCTCTACTCATTTTTCACGATGCCTCAAGTTAGATGCGAGTCTGGCGATGACACACACGAAATAAACAAAGAAAGGAGAAAGATGGAAAATAATGGAATTATATCACTTTTTCATGATGATGTTTATGATGATGATGGTCACAAAGGTTTTGCTCAGCTGACGTGACTAATTTATCACGCGGCGGTTCTCGGAATTATTTTTGCGTGAGGAAAAAAGGCGAAACGGAGTTACAAGTTTCTTTGTTTTTGAAATTAATTAATTTATCTTTAAAAGAAAAAATGGGAAATTAAGTAAAACTGACATAAAAAAAGAAGAAGTTAGAAGTTTCTTAACTTTTCATCTCGAGAAGTAAACAAGAATTTGAATCCCATTCGAATGAAAAAAACAAACTTAATTTTAAAATTTTCTAACAAAAAAATTTGTTTAAAAAGGTATTTTTTTTATTATTTTTTTAAATTTTTTTTAATATTATTTTTTTTTAAATTTTAATTTTAAATTTATTAAATTTTTTAATCGATATGTTGCTCAACTTTTGAAAATAAAAATTAAAATTTTTTATTAAGTCTCAGTTTGAAAAAGTCAAAATACTTGAAAAATTGATTCTGAATAATTTTTAAAATTTTTAAAACTTTAAAACTAAATTAAAATTATTAAAAAAAAATTGAATAAAAAATAATAGGTAAATATTAAAAAAAATTTAAAATGAATTAATATTAATATGAAAAATTAAAAAAATAAATTTTTTTTTTTTAAATTAATTTAACCTCGATGATTGACAAAAAATCTTTGAATCAATTTAAAAAAATCACGTCATGAAGAATATTTTTATTAAAAACGCATAAATTGATCAATGTAATGGATCCAACAACCCAACTTTGTCCCAAAGAGGCAAAAAATGTTTGACAGTAGCGATTAATCTTTCGTTCGCGAACATTTCCTTCTTGAATTTTTGTGCTTCAGGTGTGTCTGTCATGAGATACGAGACATCCGCGTTTTCTTCTTCTTTATTAATTATAATTGGCAAGACTGAGACTACCGTATAAAGTTCTAAAATATAAAAAATTAAGATAAAAAATTAATTTAAAAAATCAAGCAAAAAAACTTACCAAAAAAACTTTTTTCAACAAATTGATTGTAAAGTTCAAACAAAGTAGGAAGTTTTCCCTTGAAATCGAGTTGTTTCAGGCAACTAACTAAAATTCCGTGATATTTTTGCAGAATTTCTGGAAATTTCGTAAATTTTATGTCATCAATCGTTGAAGTAAGTGTAAAATAAAGCACATCTGTAACTGGGGTCCCGAAATATCCGATCTGAAAATCGATCAGGAGCAATTCCAACGGTTTCATTTTCTCGTCGTACTTGAACATCATGTTGTTAACCCACAAATCGCCATGCGTCAGTACTGAAATTGGGATTTTCGACTCACTATAGACGTTCATGACTTCTGAAGGTAACCATTTCTTTAATTTTTCAAATTTTTTGACATAATATTCGTATCCCTGCCAGGTTCGCATTTGCTCCAACAAAGCTTCGGACATCCCATCAAAGTAGGAAATTGCTTCAGCATTTGCAACAAATGGCGGATCCCGAAATTGATTGAAACTGCTTTCATCACGTTCGTGCAAAACCATTGAACAAGCGTGGAATTTTGCAATTTTTCGAGTTACGAGATTTAAATGTGTCTCGTCAACGCCTTTTAAGCGACTGGCAAGCGAAAATCCGCGTTTTTTTAAATCCTCGAAGATAAGAGTTGAATTTTCAGGATCGACAGCAATTGCTGGGGAGTAAAGTTTTTCATCGTCGCCCATGGATTCAAGAAGCGCATGATATTTCGGCAAAATTTGGTCGTACATCAAAATTTCACGTTTGTAAATCCCAAAATCTTCGATGGATTTTGCTATTTCTGGATCGGGAACGACAGTTTTGATAATTATCGACTTTTCAACCTCTTCATTGTTGTTTTTTGAGAGTTTCACGGAGGCGCGAAGCAGTAAACTCGCGTAATTATTTCCCGCTGCAACAGCTGGTTTACATTTGAACTCCAAAACTTTTAAATTATCGCATTTTTCGTACTTGCGAAGAGCTTTTTCCAAATATTCGTTCGTTAAAAAATCCGGGACTTTGGTCATTTTGACTGAACTCGTTGATAGCTGGCTACTAACTAATCTCATTCGCAAAAAACAGAAAGTTTCGAATGACGAAATGTTTGTTTATAAATAGAGTCAAAAGTTCTCAACGAACGTGAATTTTGAGAGCAAACATTAGATAAAAACTAATCAATTGAAGGTCATTCGCTATTACTATCTCGAAAAAAAAAAAAATAAATTGAGAGAACTAACTGGAAATCATCACGTCGACATACTTTGGAGTGAAACAGACAAAAGATGAGATAGACCCGAGCGAAATGTGTGTCATAGAATCCGTTAAAAGGTTGCATCTTATCAAAATTGATGGTATTAATGGCCTTGCGAATATGTCGAGTCATCGTTAGTTTGTTATCGCACGCAAAATTTTTGAGTGAGTTGAATGAACGGATTCTTGATTTTTTCTAACTTTTATAATTTCTTTGATTGTTTTAAAATAAATTTATTTTATTGTTTTTTTTATTAAATTTTTTTTTTCAAATAAATTTTTTTAAATTTTGATTATAATTCATTCAAAAAACAAAAAAAAAACAAAATTTTCGTTAAAATCAGTTCAAAATTCAATATTTTCATAAACTTTTAAAAATTTTTAATTTTTGTACAGAAAACATTTATTTTATTCAAAAATATTTTTTAAAATAAATAATAATAAATAAATTTAAAAAAAAAATCAAATTATTTAAAAAAAATAAAAAAAAATAAATCAAATAAAATTTAATTAAATATTAAATAGATTAAATGAATTTAAAATTAATAAAATAAAAATAAAATTATTAAAAAATAAAAAAAAATATTTAAAAAAATGAAAAAAAAATAAATTAAATATTTAATTTAAATTTAATAATAATTTAAATATTTTTAATGTTTAAATAAATATAAAAAAAATTAATTCAAAAAACTAAAAAAAAAAAATTAAAAAAAATAAATAAATTTAATTTAAATTAAAAATAAATTAATTAAAATAATTTTTTTATTCAAAAAATTGTCATAAATGGGTCAAAAATATAAATTATGGAAATAATTCGACCGAAAAATAATTTTTTTCATATTTTTATTTAACAAGTTTTTTAAAAATATGAAAAAATGCGAATAATAGACCAAGTTAATAGCTTGACATAAACAAGACATTAAATTATTACGGAATTCGTCGTGACAGAACAACAAGAAGCAGCGAAAGAAAAAAAGAATCTTGTTAAATATTAATGCAAATTCATCATCACGACATATTTTTGCGGCGCGCATTTGTTTATGAGAAATTGAAAATGTTTACCGTCAACGCTCCAAGTCCTTATATCACGCAACAAACAGCTGCTAGTAAATATTATTTGTCACGTTTTCTAAGCCACATAAAATTTCCGCTGCCTGTATCGCACCTCATCAGCATCATGACATCATTTTATGTGTCAGTATATTTTTCCTCATCTCATTCGTCGTCATGCAGAGGAAAAATGTAGATTTTTGTTTTATATCCGACAAAGTACCATTAAAGAGACTTTTTCCTACCTGAAGGCTCTTTGTCATTACGAGACTCCATCGTTGGTGCATCAATTTTTATATTCATGACTGTCGAGTTTTCTTGAAAAAAAAAAGAAAATACATAAAATGAAGCATGATGTGCAATATTTTATGGGAATTCGTTGTTTAGGTAAGATTAGAGAAGGAAAAATCTTGCAGCGTGTTTAAAAGTAAGCATGTTTCGTAAGAGGATTCGCAGCAACTTATGTTCAATCGGTTGTGTTTGATACTCTCTTTATCTCATTGTATGTCGGTTTAAAGTTTTTCATGCATTTTTTTCTGCGAGTAATCCAACAATAATAAAATGCAATGAAATTATAAAAATACACGCACACCAATCACAATAAAAAAAACAATAATAAAAAAAGGAAAAAAAATTGAATTTGATTGAAAAATAACAAACAATATTGTTCATAAAAAAAAGTTTTATTTGAAATTTGCTTGAAAAGCCTTTTTATTACCTGCCTGGATGGAAAAGTGCAATATTCCATGTTAATTTGAGTTTAATTGAAATGGAAAAGCTATGAAACTAGAATTTTATGAAAAATGTAATGAAGAATTTTCAACAAAGAAGTATTTTTGTTTTAATATTTAGAGTTGTAAATTTGTCAAAGAACTGAAAATTTATTTTTTTTTTTTCGTTTTAGGTATTCGATATTTCTCATGTATATTTCCTAAAACATTATAAAGGAGGAAATTTAAACTATTATCTATTATTGTAATAATCGATATTAAAATTTTTGACTTTTAAGCTTTTTTTAATTTAATTTAAATTAACAGAGAATGAATTTATTCAAAAAAAAAATAAAAAATAAAATAAAATAAAATAAATAAATAAAACAAAAAAATAATATTTTTTTTATTTAATTTAATTAATTTTTTAAAAAATAATTAATTTAATTTTTTTTTATTATTTAAATTTAATTTTTTAAATTATTAAAAATTTAATTAATTTTAATTTATATAAATTTATTTTTTTTTAATTTTTTTTTATTTAATTTAATTTAAGTTATTATTAATTTAATTAAGAAATTATTTTTTTTTTTCAAATAATTTTAATTATTTTTTAAAAATTTATTTATTAATTATTTTTTTTATTTTATTTATTAATTTATTTAAAAAAATTTTTTTTTCAGAAAAATCTTATAAAACATCAAAAACTGGGTCAAAAAGTCATGAAATCCTCTTCAACCTAACTTGTTTACAAGAAAACCACTTCAAACTGCACTTTCAACAGCTTCAAGAGTCAACAGAGGACAGTAATTGAATATAAATTTATTGTTTTGTCACACAAGAATTCATTTTTTTTCCCTTTTTATAACATGGGTCAACAATTTTTCCTTACTTGCATCAAGAAACTGCTTCTAATCATCTTACAACTCTCTGGTTATCCAATATCACTAAATCTTTTCTTGTTAATTCTCGAGTTATACAAAAGCCTGCGAAATCAGATCTGTCAAGAAAACTCGTCTCTTCGAAGGAAATTACTTGGAAATGTGTCTGCACATGAAGGAACGACGGAAGAAAGACATAAATTATATTTATTTTGTTACATGACATCCAGACAAGGCGGCATGAGCAAAAAAAAACTCTTTAAAGATCGTCCCTCATCATTTTTTTTTATAAAATATTAATTTTAAAGGAATTTCATATGAAATTTTTTAAGGTCGTTCGAAGCAAACATTTTTATGAAGCTCTTAAGCTTCTTTTAGCACAGAAGCGATAAAGATGATAAAAAGCCATGAATCACAACGGCAACAATAGCAGCATTTAAGATGATGATGAAGGAGAATTGAATGAAAAATAAATCTTGATTATTATTTTTTTTTTACTTTTTTTGCCAAACAATTTGCTGCTCTCACATAAATTTCGCATTTTTTGTAATTTCATGTAAAAAAATGTATTATCAAGCCTTTTGATTGTTCGGGGAATAGCTTTCAAAATTCTATTTACACAAAAAAAATAATAATGATGATGACGACGCAGTGAAAAATATTGAATATTGATTTTTTTTTTCGTGAGTAAGGCTGCTCCAATTTTTTTTCTATATTTATGTCCTATGCTCCATGTCTAAGTGGAAAATCTAATGGGTCAAAATAAAAAAAAAGTTAAAAATGTCATCAAAATTATTCGTTTTTTAGTTTTTTTTTTATTTTTTCAAGAAATTTCTCAATTTTTTTTAAATTGCAATTTTTTAACATTTCTTTTCAAAAAAATCATTTTAAAAAATGTTTGACATTTATTTTTTATGAAATTTTTTCGTTTAAATTTAAATTAAAAACATCGAAAAAAAAAAATTGGAACGGCCTAAATAGCAAAAAAAAAATATTATTGATGATTTAATAATCTTCAAGTAAAAGTTGATTGATTGCGATATATTTTTGCGAGCCAAACAGGCGCGGATTATTTTTTTTGATGTATTTTTTTTTTGTGAATTTCTTAATGATTTCGCTTTGAAGTCATATTTGTACAAAAAATGAATTTTAATTTTTATGCAAATAAATGATTAAAAATTCAACTTTTCTCGTGTGCCATGTGTCTCGCATGCCAAATTTCGACTGTTTAACTTTCGAGTTTTACCTCGAATCTGAAAACGTGCCGGGAAGAAAAATAAATTATCGGGGTCTTAAGGACTTTTCGTTTCTCGCATAATTTATATTTAGCAGGAACGAGATTTTCTGACTCGGATTCTCGCTGCAAATAGAATTTAATATATTTAGATGAGATGTGAAAAGTTTAAAAGTTAAATAAGATTATGTGAAATGTTGTTCGTGCTCTCGAACAGTTGTTTGCATTTGCGAACGAATATTTGAGATAATAATTAGAAGTTACTTTGCGTCTTCCTTTTGTCTTCCTCGAACGTATGAAGGCAATTTTATTTTTATATCATTTGTCGGTATCATTGTTGTAAAAACTTTCCCGGAATCCCATAAAAAATTAGGCTGCCCAAAAAACTCGTTTTGCTCTGAATACTGATTTTTTGTTCATCCTCGTGAAAATTTTTAGTTTTTGAATGGAACTCATCATTTAATGAAGACTGCTAATGTTTTTCAGGCACATGTGGAAGAACAAAAGGAATTTTGTTTAATTTGCAGACACATAGTATTTACATTTTCTTTCATTTACCTCGCTAAAAAGTTTCGCAGCACTTTTCTGCCTTATTATCTCGTGTCTCTCTCGTATTTATCTTTCTATTTTAATTTTAATATCTGGTAAAGTTTTTTCTGTGCAATGGAAATATTTTATTAGTAGCTGTTGGAGTGAAAAAAGGAGTAAAAAGTAATAAAATTAAATAATGGGATCAAGTACCTTTCCTTGTTCGTAGAGCCATCATGAGTCGTTATTCACTTGTTCGTTCGCATCACTCATTTTGGGTAATAATAAAGAGTTATGACGAAAAGCATTTTAATGTTTAAGGTTTGTCTGAGAGATTTCTTTGGACAAAGTTTTATTCGAGTTTTATGGAGAGAAAGGATTTTTTGGAAGGGAATTAGAAAACACATGTTGAAAATTTTTGGATTTTGTGGATTTTGGTAATAAAATTTGAGGATTTTTTGACCACTAAAAAGCAAAAATGTAAATTTGTTGGTTTGAATTTTATTAAAAATTTAAATTAATTATAAAATCAGAAGAATGGCAATAATAAATTTTTTAAGTACAAATTTTTAGTTTTTTAAATTGAATTCCAGATTTATGGTTTCTTTGATTCAAAGCTCTGTTTTAAAAATTTATTGAATTTTTTCAGTTAAATATTTTCATTTAAATAATAATTCTTAAACAAATGATCTAATTTAATTTTAGATCTTAAATTTTATTTAATTTAATATAATTCAATAAATTTTAATATAATTTAATTAAATTTTTTATAATTTAATTTAATTTAAATTCAGTAAAATTTTATTATATTACTTTTTTGATTCATTTAAAAAAATTAATAGATTTAGAATAGATTTTGAAAAATAAAAAAAAAAACAATTGAATGAAATATTATTTTTGTAAAATAACAAAATTGAATTTCATTTAGTAAAAATTTATTTAATTTATTAAGTTATTTAATTAATTTTTTATTAATTTAAAAAAAATGATAAAATTTAATTTTTGTTAATTAAAAATATATATTTTTGTTCAAAAAATAATTCTAAATATAAATTAAATTGTTAAATAACATTTTAAAAAATTAAACTTTAAATTTCATTTTGTAAAAAATAAAATAAATAAACTGTCTGTCTATTCAAAAAATAAAATCATTAAAAATATTTCCTCTTTCTAAATTATTATCTCCAAAAGCTCATCCAAAAATAACACAAAAAAGAAGCCTCCAAAGAAAAGAAAAAAATTTGGAAACCGCATTTTATTTACCTATTTTCCTTTCCGTGCGCAAATATTATCCCAAGACACCTCTGTCAAGTGGCATATATTTGTGAAAAGGTTTTTAATTCGATAAAGAATAGAAAGAAATTTCTTTCGGAAAAAATATATTTGCTTTTACCTCATTTTATTGCTCACATATATCTTGTTTATAGAGCGCACGGCAAAGAGAAGGAGAGTTAGTTGAATAGACATCCACAAAGGCAGAAAAAAGAGCACCACAAACACAATCAACCATAAATAAAATGATATTCCAACCACATGCTAAACTTTCCCGATATTTTTTTAGGTTCTGTTTCTTGTTTATCCCTTTTGAATATTATAATATTATTCCCTTTTCTCTCGACTTTTTTTTAGTTGCTCGACTAAAAAAGAAAAAAATCGACGAAGAACATAAATCGAATAGACAATAAGAGATAAGAGAAAAAAAATAAAAAGTACACAAATAAATGCTTGGATTTCAGTCGTAACATAATACATCAAAGCAGCCAATTGTGGATTTCGAAGGAAAAACGAAGAAGAAGCAGCAAGACAGTAACCGGTTATGTGCTACTTCTTGAGTAGTCAAGTAAATTGTTATTCAACCAAAATGCGATATATTCAATTTATTTGAATAAAATAAAATAAGGGAAATTTTTGCATACCTACAGGGCACTAACGTGTCTCATGAAGCTAGAAAAACATTCGGAAAAACTTTCTACAATTTTTTTTTATCTCCTGCGTGAATTTCTTGTTTTGTCTCTAAACAATGAGGATGATTCAAATTTATTCCAATTTCATATTCAATTCGGCTCCGAGATATTATTCTGTAAATTTGACTGAAAAATATCTCCGCACTTGTCGAGCACGTTTAGGCAGCGGATTGGAGAGCAATATAAACTTTGAGGAGAGGCGATAAAACTTTTTGTTCGCCCAAGAAAAATTGAAAGTTGTTTTTATTTTTTTGCAAAGTGACACAAAGGCATTCTCATCAAATTTCCCAAAAAAATTGTTGAGATAATCTGATGTGAATATTTTATTTGCGTTGTTAGAGAAAAATAACTGCGAGCTACCGAAAACTTTCTTTATGCAGATATTTTTATTGCTTTTTATGGGAATTTCTTGGAAGCCGTGATCATCATGTTTCGTGAGGTTTGAGGTTTCTTGACATTATTAGACGTTTCGTTTGGTCTATTTTGTAAATAGATGATAGTAATAATGATGCTGATGATGATGGTAATCAAGTTGTCTTCTATGCGAAAGAGACTATTATAACGAATTTTCAAGCTTATCATCCAGATTCTTAGAAATTGGGGAGATTAGGTTGTGATGATGTTGCATGTCTTTGGGGAAAGAAAAAGGTTAACTTTTCAACAACATTGAGGATTTTTATTAAATGAAGTGATAATTTTTTTACTTAAAAAATAAACTCAAGAAAAAACACAAGAAATAAATTAAAGACCTCAAGAGAAAAATTTTAGACTTCAAGAGAAAAATTTGAGACCTCAAGAGAAAAATTTAAGACCTCAAAAGAAAATTTTGAGACCTCAAGAGAAAAATTTAAGACCTCAAGAGAAAAATTTAATACCTCAAGAAATAAATTAAAGACCTCAAAAGAAAAATTTAAGACCTCAAGAGAAAAATTTTAAACCTCAAAAGAAAAATTTAAGACCTCAAAAAATAAATTAAAGACCTCAAAAGAAAAATTTAAGACCTCAAGAGCAAAATTTAAGACCTCAAGAGAAAAGTTTGAGACCTCAAGAGAAAAATTTAAGACCTCAAGAGAAAAATTTGAAACCTCAAGAGAAAAATTTAAGACCTCAAGAGAAAAATTTAAGACCTCAAGAAATAAATTAAAGACCTCAAAAGAAAAATTTAAGATATCAAGAAAAAAAAAATTAAGAGCTCAAGAGAAAAATTTGAGACCTCAAGACAAAAATTTAAGACCTCAGAAAATAATCAACAGTCTCTTTTAAGTTCAACTTCGTTTAATTAAGCATCTTACTGAAGAAAATTTCATCTACTTTTGAACCACAGGATAACTTTGTAAAAGTAAGAGCAACTTGCCCATTGGCAAATTTTACACAAAAAATCAATTTTATAATATTTGTAAAATTCCAGACTGACATTTATTGTCTTTTCTTATCTTTTCTCAGAAATTATCTTCTCCAAGATATCCTTTTGTATCTTTTCATTCCCATATTTTTCATCACATAATAGTCGCAGCTGTATTCAAATTCACTAATCCTCTTCAATCCCCATTTTGAAGCATAATGGATGGCATCTCAGGTGTAAGAAGCGCCTTTTGTCTCATCATTTAGCAAAAGGAGCAAAATTAATTTTACTAATGAAACAATCAAAATGTTATTTTGCGGTTGAATGGTCATTCATAACAGATCCATCATCAAACATGGGCATCATCATTGACCAATTTGGGAGTGTAAACACGCATAAATTTTCGGACAATGACAATACATCATCAGAATTAATCCATTATTTTGCTGTAACGAGATTAAATTCGGGACAAATGAGATTTAAATTTAATAAGAAATTCCTCATTTTTTATGTTAATTTTATTGTAATCGTAAATAATTGATATTAAAATCCTTTCGTGTGTCTCGAACTTGCCTTCAGCAAAAATTTATTTATATTTTTTTTTAATTAACGAAATAAAAAAAAATAAATTACAGGATTGAATTCACCTCATTTAATTCAATTTTCTGCAAATTTATTATTAATGCCAGAAATAAATAATAATTAATTTTTGTAAAATTATATTTAAAAAAGGAATGAAGTCCAATCTGATACACAAATGAATATAATTAAAATGTTTACAGGCAGAAAAAAAATAAATTTAATATTAAATATTCATTTCACGCGATTGCAGTTGAAGGAATCGCAATTTTGAGGAAATATAATGAAAACATTGAATTTCTACTACTAAAAAATTCAATTTATTTCCTTTGTCATCGCAATTTTTCCTACAATCTATATCCTTGAAACCTTTTTTTGTTCTTTCTACCTCGTTTTGCCTTGCTTTAACATGCAAAATACTGCGCGATGCATTTTTCATGCATTTTTTTCTCTGTGGAATTTAGTTTTATCTCTCAATTCATTTTAAATTTTTGTTTACTTAGGAAAGCTATAAGGTTTTTTTTCAATTTTTTAATAAAATATTAAGAAGAAAAGAGAGGAAAAATGGAAGTTCATCCACAAAAATAATAATATTATTAGCTTGGATAGTAAAAATGTCTCAATTTATATGCAAAGGCGGCAAGGCAAGGCGCTTAAAGCATCATTACGTGCAAAATGTCCTTAAAAATAGGAGGAAAAAATTATTTGTTCTCAGGATTTTCATCCTTGTGGTTTAAAAAAAGATTTTTTTTAGGACATCATGAAATAATTAAGGATTTAAAAAATAAATAAAAAAAAAATAAAGAAATAAAAAAAAATAAATAATTATAAAATGAAAAATATTTTTTTAAATTTCAAAAAATTTTTATAAAAAAAATTAAAAAATCTTAATGTAAAATTTAAAAAAAAATAAGAAATAAATAATTAATTTTAAAATTAAAAAAAAAATAATTAAAAATTATTATTGATTGAAATTAATTTAATTAATAAAATTGTAGAGAATGTGAACAAAAAATTTAAAAAAAAATAATTATAAAATTAAAAATATAATTTTAAAAATATAAAAAAATAAAAGATATTTCAGACCCTTAAAAATTTGACGTAAAATAAATTTAGAAAAAAAAAATAAAAATTTCAAAAGTGAATTTGACTTATTTTCAAACCTCAGAGTTTTTGAGACAAGAAAATATTCAAGAGACGACTAAAAGCCGGAGAATGACTGAAAAATGTTTGTTTTTATTTAAAAATAAACAGATTGAAGAACAACAAAAAAAGCAAATCCCCGTTCATTGTCCGAGGCTAAATTTTTTTGAATGACATTATGCATTGTGGTAAATTTTTTCATTTCTCAGAAATAAATAAATAGAAAAGCCGAGCAAAAAGAATGATTTAGTATTCTTCTATTATTATTCTAGCAACACGACGAAAAAAAGAAAACGAGAAAATTAAAGTGAAAAAACGTAAAATAATGACTACTAAAAAGGTAAATAATGTTCCAGTTTTTTTTTTCTTCTAATTTCTCGGAACGAGCAGAAATGCATCATCAAGAGTTGTTTTTTTACGTGACAGAATGAATTTTTTCCATCTAGCTCTGTGGAAACTAAAACAAACATTTTTAATGAATGAAAAACAAGCCACGGCGAGAGTCATCATCAAACCAAAACTAAAAAAAAAAGTTTCCATTTCGAATGAACTCGATGAAAAATGCATTAAACAGTCTACTTATGCCCAACACCATGGATGCAAAAACTCGGGTCTTTAGTGTGCATTAAATGGCTTTTAAAGGTTTTTCTCCCGCTTCTTTGTTCGTTTTATTTCTCATTTCATGACATTTTAATTAACAGTTTAATTTACAACGTAAAAGCTTGTTTTTATGTCGTCGTCGTCTGAATGCATATGTGGCGCGCTCGTTTACATTCCAAAATAAAAAAAAAGTTCAGGGTGTGAGCGATTGCGGAGAAAATGGAGGCACATTAGCGAAAAATTACAGAAATACCAGACACATACGGCGAGACCATTATAAATGCGTTTTAAGTAGATTTTTTCTTATAGCGGAGGAGAGGATGGCGAGATTTATTTTGGCGAGACGCGTTTTTATCGGCGAGGAATGGGAAGAAGGTAAGTCGATGACCTTGAAATTTTTAAAAATTAATTTAATTTTTTTTATTCAAAGATTCTCAAAAAAATTTTTAAAAAATTATTGAATTTTATATAAATTAAAATAAAATTAAAAAAAAATAAATAAAATTATTTAAATTAATTTATGATTAAAATTTAAAAAAATATTTTTTAAAATTCATTTTAAAAAATTAATTCATAAATAATAATTCATGAATTAAAATAAATTTAATTGGATTTAATTAAGATAATAAATTAAAATTTTATTAATGTTATATTTAAATAAATTAAATTTAAAATTAATTAAGATTAAAAAATATTTTTTAAAAATTAAATTAAATTTATTTAATTAATTAAATTACGAATTTCATTTAAATAAAATAAAATAAAATTAATTAAAATTAAATTAATTTTTTTTTCAATTTAAAAATAATAAATATTTTTAACTCATTTTTTTAAATAAAAATTTCAATTTAAATTGAAAAAACCTTGAAAAACTTTAAGCCTTGAAAATTAATTCAAAGCTAAAATTAAACTTCAAACCCATGAAAAGTGCCACTCTACACGAAAATTAATAAGAAAAAGCACTTCCTGCATATAAAACCGTTACAATTACCATTGAAGCAAACTCACACACCCACTTACAGACAGGCACAAAAGTGAACAAGCAAACTACTATCATCATAATAATTACACTGAGGAAATGAAACATTAGGCATTGTAATTATAACCGTTGTACTTCTCCGCCGTATGCGAATAAAAATTTATGTTTGTCGCTGCAGCAACTTGGCGGTTTGCACTTCTTCAACATCACATGCAAATATTGCGAGCGCGGTGCAATTGGACTCGAAAAAAAAAGTTTTCTCTGACATAAAAGGCACAACAATGGCAGCACAGCAAACATAAAAGACAAACAAACAATGAAAATGCAATTTACACTCCTTTAGTCGATGAGCAGACAAACACAGACACAATCGTTGGTGATTATGTCGGATTTTTTTTTTCTTCTTGCAATTAAATTATTTTCTCTTCTATTAATTCAAAAAATTTCTTGGAAAAAAATGAAATTGCAATTTCCAATGAAACGCATTCAAATGGTTGGTTGGCCTACTAACTCACAAAATATTGTCGGTGTCAGCATGTGCGGTTTCCGACAACTTTTTCCCGGAAAATTTTACATATTTGTAATTAATTAGAGAGAAAACGGGAGAGAATGGAGTAAATTACAGGCAATGGTTGCATCAAAATTCGTGCATTTCGTGCCACACAAACCCAGATCAATATTTTTAACTGACAAGTGAAGCTTATCACACAAAAGCAGCAGCGCACATAGACATCACGTCACTTTAAATATGTGAATTTTCTCCGCCCAGAGTTATCGCACGTTGAGATAGTTTGAGGTATACGGTGCTTCGTTATAAAAAAAGGAGTGATTTTGAGACCGTGAGTATTAATTTTGTTAAATATTATTTTATTTTAATTTTTTTTAAATCAATTTTAAATTTAATTTTTTTTTTAATTTTTTCAAAGAAGAGAATTTTATAATTTTTTTTTTTGATTTCAAAATTTTCAAAATATATCATTCAAGCTAATTTTTTGAAAAATTTTGAGATAAAAAAAAATATTTAAAATTTTTTTTAAAACTTTTCATCCAAAAATTAAATTATTTTAAACAAAAATTATTTTTAAATTATTATTTTTTTATTACCATTTTTATTTTAGATTTTTTATTATTTAATTTTGTATTCAATTTAAATTTCATTCAAAATAATATTTTAATTAAATATTTTTTAATTCAATAATTTTTAAAGAATACTTTTGATTTGAATAAAATTATATTAATTCAATACCTAATTATTTAAAAATATATTTTTTTAATTTAGTTAAAATTATATAAAAAAATATAAAAAAAATTTTTTCTCATTTTTATTGAATTAATCTCCTTTTTATTCACAGAGCTGATATAAAGGGCAAACTTTCGATCTAAATAAATATTGGTTTCGACCATCATGCCAGAATCCCATACACAGCATGTGCATAAGTAAAATATATTTTCAATATCGGTAAATTTCTAATTTCAAAATTCAACCAGACACTGCATTTTACATGCCAAAACAGTCTCTGCTTATTATGTCGATGCACTTGCATGGTCAGTCCGTTTTCGCTCTGCCTCTTGTCTCTCGTTGCAGCTATGAATATTGTTTCAGTAATTTAATTACGTGGAAAATTTAGTTGAATGAGTCGAACAAACACACACACTGTCACATCAATTTACACGTACAACGACGACGAAGGAAAAAAAACGTCGGAATCTAGATCACTTACTTCACATGTCACTGCTCTTTGGAGAACAGACGAGAAGCGAAGGAGAGAAGGAACCACTGAAACAATTTCCATGTCGTCAGGAGAAACTTTTTAAATTAAATTTGCACATAAATGAATGGCGACACGGAGCTGAAGTGACAACGTGAACAAGATGTTGCCTGAAAAAGTTTACATTTTACTTAAAAATCAATCCAATACAGGCAATTACGCGCAGTAAATTTCGGGAGAAATTCGATGTGAGGAAACTTTTTACAGAAAATTTATGCAAAAATAGAGCGAAATGTGGGATAACCGCAGAACAAAAGTGAATAGTGGTAATAATTATCGTGATTATCATAAATTTTACTTCAGTCTTTGGGATTAATTATTAGCATTTCACACAAAAGAAGGAGGAGACAAGATGAATTTAAGAGCCTTGATTATCTCTAATCCGATTTGCAAAATGGGATACGAGAAGAAAAGAAAGGATTTTATTAGATCAATGATGTTTTATTCATAATTGGATGACATAGTGCCATAAAAAAGGTAATTTATGAAGAAAAGTATTTGAGGTATTTCGTCAAAAGTGAAGAGAATTGTTTTGTTGACCCATATTTAAAATTTAAAAAAATTAAGATACTTATTTTACTGATGAAAATTATTTTCATATAAAAATATTAAAAAATTTAGTTTTTTTGTGGAAATTTTATTTTTTAAAATTTATTTTGTTTAACTAAATTTAGAATTTTTTACTAATAATTCAATTTTAAAATAATTTATTATTTTTAATCAATTTATTTTAATCGAAAATATTTTTTTTTTAAATTTTGCTTTAATTTTTTTTTATTGAAATTATTAATTAGCAATTAATTTTTTAAAAAATATTTGACGTTAATTGAATGATTAAATCAAATGTTATTTAAAATTAATTTTGATTATTAAATTATTTTCAAATTAATTAAATTAAATTAAATAAATTAATTTAAAATTTATTATAAGTTATTTGCAATTTTTTAGCTTTTTTTTAATTAATTTAATTTATTAAATATTTTTTTAAAAAAACTTTTGATTAATATTAAATTTCAAATTAATTTAGATTAAATAAATAATTAAAATATTTTTTAAAATAATTTTTCAAAAATTTAATAATACTTTTTTGATATTTTTTTCCAAAGTTATCTTTCAGTTAACGAAATATTTTTTATTGAATTATTTTTATTTCAAAAAATGCAAAATTTCAATTAATTTTCAACTTCAATAATTCAAAAATAGCTAAATTTGCTTCCGCACACAAAGTAATAATTGACTTTATTTGGCTTACTGATGTCGAATTTCGAATGAACTTCATTAATATTCATGCGTATTTTATCATAAACAACCGTCAACCGCACAATTTAATGACGATATTATGTTTTTTTTTGGGAATCCATGAAAATCGTTTGTTTTGTTTGCCAAAAATAAATATATTAAAAACTATGAACATAAATTTCGGAAAGTTGTATAAAACACACCGAGAATAAATAATAATATTATTATTGCAAATTTTCTCGTAGTTTGTTGTTGCTAAAATACTGGCAAAACAAAAATATATAAACACAACAATTTGTCAGGGAGAGATTGTTATCATGCCAGAGTTCAACAAAATATTGTTGTTTAGAGAATTGAAGAGATTCATTAACGGAACGGGACAGAAAATTCGATGTAAAAGTGCCTCCAGCGATTGTCCTTCGTGTATTTTTCCGCATTTTCTGTTCCAGATTTTGTGCTGCAGAAAATTTTTCTCAATTTCAAAAAGTATCTATTTACAAATAATTTCGAGTAAAATAGAGAAATCTGCTGAAAAAATAAATAAACAGCAAAACTTTTCAATTATCTCATTTTTCTCGGGCAAAATTTATTTTATGTTACGATTATGAAAGTGCAACATGCAGTTAGTGTTCTCTCACCTATGAAGATATTTTCGGTGCAAGACCATGTCGATGATCATCATCGTAATAATAATAAGTAGTATCAACATGCAGCTCGAGCGAGAACGAGGAATGTTGAATTGCATATGTGCTGCAACCGTAATTGAACCACAAAAGTGTAATAATGATCATAATAATAAAATACTCGGCAGTACATCCGATGATGATGATGATGATGATGGGATTGAAATGTTCTGTGGCGATTGTATTTTAAGGAAAAGGTGCATTTTCCGGTTCTTTATGTCAGAATATAGATTTTGAAGATCTGCATTGAAATGGAAACCACAGAGAAAGAGGTTTGGTTAAGGAAAGTTTTTAAGATGTTTTAAAGAAAATAATTTTTACATGAATTTGGTAAGTTTTCATTTTTCTTTTAAAAGGGAAATATAATTAAAGAAAATGTTGAAAATTATTTTTTTTTAATCAGTATCAAAAAAAGTAAGAAATTGTTCATTACTTTTTTTTTGTATATTTTTAATAAATTTTGAACGAAATTTCTTTTTTCGCTTCATTTTTATTATTTTTACTTTTTTATAAAAGTATTAATTTTTCTTTTTAAATTTTTAGTTAAATTTTTCAATTTTTACTTGATATTCTATCTTCCTAAAGAATTTTAAGTAATCCCGGAATTTTTTTAATTTATATATTTTTTTTTAATTTTAACGAAATTGATACAAAAATCAAAATTATTTTTAAAAATAATTAAATAATTTTTTTAATTAAATTTTAAAATTAAAATAAATAAAAATTTTGAGAAAGAAGAAAAATTCGAAAATTCATAATTAAAAATTTTTTTAACAATTTTTGTCCATATTTTTATTATTAAAAAAAAAATAATAAATTTTTAATTTTTTTTTTATAAAAAAATATTTTTATTTTTAAGCTTATAACTTCTAAGCAATTTAAATTATTTTAATGTTAAAAAATTTTAATATTTTTTTTAAATTTGAGATAATTCTTATTTTTAAAGAAAATTTTCAAATTTTTGTTTTGTAGAAAAAGCATGGAATGGAATAATTTTTAATATTTTTTTTTTGAGAAAAATCCATAAATTTCATTAAAAATTAACGAAATTAAATTAAATCAAAAAAATTAAATAATTTATTACCTTCTATAAACGAAAAAATCCTCCAAATTGTATAATTGTAAATTATTAAATTTTTTGTCCAACAAAAATTTTCTTATCCCATCGTCCTCCGATCTTCTCCTTACGTCTTCTTAAGAACCGTTCAATTTCCAATAAAACGAAGACATTTATCATGAAATGAGAAACAGTTAACTTTAATAAAATTGTAACCCTTTTTCATCATTTCTTACCTTTTTTCTTCTTCTCCTTCTTGGTTCTACTATTTACTTCTCACTAAAAACATTCGTTCTTGCCTTAGGTGAAACAACATAATGTCAAATCGATTGATATTAAATGTTTCAAATAAATCCCATCAAAATGATTACTTTTTTTCTTGTCTCTCTGTGAAGTTTATTGAATTATTTTTTTTTTGTTCTGGACGTCAAAAAATTTTCACAGAATTGCACCGAAAACGAGATGAATGTCGCCACAGATGTCTATCGCGATGAAATGGCAATAAACTCTGATTTTTAAGCTTCTTTCGTGCGACATTTCGATGCAACACATAAAATTGGATTGCCTCTTGCAGTTTTTCGGTTGCAATTTGAACATCCGATAAAATTTTAGAAGAAAAAAAATATTTTGTCCCTCTTTGGAGATTTTTCCTTTGAAACGGACTTTTTGATTTTGTTTTTTTCATTTTATGTCTTCGTAGAATTTTTACAACCACAGAAGATGCAGAAAAGGAAAGAAGAAAAAATAATATAGGTGAATGAACAAACATGTGAGATGTCTCTTTGGATACTCGAGAAAAATCAGTGACCCGATAAAATAATTCGAAGCAATTTTTTGTGATTTGAGGAATTTTCTCCTGTATAAATTGTATTAATAGAGAGGATTTATTGCCAATACTCGAGAAGGGGAAAGGAAATGATTTATCGGGATTTTTATTAATTTTCTTGCTTCCTACACGTGACAAAAAAAAAATGATGAAAAGAATTTTCAAAGCAAAATAATTTCACATTATTTGCTAAATTAAATTTTTCATCTTTTTTTTTCCTGAGACACAAAAAAAAATCGATATGAGTCACCTTGAATCAGTTCCCATGAAAATTGGCTTTTCTCGACTTCGACAGAAAAAAAATGAAAAATAATAATTTTTTTGCCTCATATTTCGTCGAGATAGCACGACACGTGTAATGCAAAAAAATTCCATGATCATCATGAGTGCTTTTAACAAAATAAAAAAAACGGAGATAAGGTAGGATTTGTCATATCCTTTTGCGGGATGGATGGCAGCGTAATAAGGAATGGGAGTCAATTTTTTTCTGCGACCTACATATTTTTGTCTCATCAAAGCCTCTGTGACAAAAAAATCATCTAAGCGGAAAATAATTTTCGGAGGAGACCAAATGAGGGAGAAAAGGAAGCAAAAATGTGAAGAACGGAAGCAAAGGACAAAAGTTATTATTTATGGCACATTGTCTTTTGTTGTCAAGATGCATTGTTTGTCGTATGTCACTCGTGTTTTTCTCCTGTGCTGTAATCAATATCTAAGATTTTTGAGTTTTTTTCATGGATATAAAAGAAAATGTAGAAAAGAAACCTGTAAAAAAATGAAAAAAAATTCTCATGACATAAAAATATGTCGAAGCCACAAACGATTCGCATCAATAATGATGATTTTTATACTGAAAATAATCCAACAAAGAATGAAAGAATTTAAAATGGATGCAAAAAAGTGAGTGAAATCTATCGTTTTCATGAATTAAATATTTTTTAAAAGCGCATTTTCAAAAATATCTTTTAAAATTACTTTTTTTATTAAAAATTATTTTTTAATCAATTTTGAAGTATTTTTTTTAAAAAATACAAAATATTAGAAAAAATAAAAATTAAATAAAATAATTAAATCACTTTTAAATAATTAAAAAATAATAATAAAAAAAAATAAATTTAAAATTAAGTTTATTAAATTATTTAAATTAAAATAAACTAAAATTAATTTATTTTGAAATTCATTTATATTTCCAAAATTATTAAAAAATAATTTAAAAAAAAATAAAATAAATAAAAAAAATTAAATATTAAAAAAAGAAAATAATTGAGAAAAATATTAAAATTTATTTAAAAATAATTTTTTTGAAAAATTAAAAAAAAATAATTTAAAATTAAATTTATCAAAATGTTAAAATAAAAAAAAACTTAAAAAATAAATAAATTAAAAAAGGAAACAAATTATTTAAAAAGCATTATTAAATTAATTAAATTAAATTTAAAAAAATATAAATTAAAAACGAACGCTAAAAATCACAAAATCTCATATTTTTTAAACGAACGCCTTTAAAATAAAATTCATAGAATATTGCATACATTATTGTTTGATTTATGTGGCATTAAAACGGAAAAAAATATCAATTTCACCAACAATTCTCTTTGTGATTTCTCACATCATATCATAAAACTACCGATATGACATCTTTTCGATAGAATCTCTTTTCAGACAATAACAACAACAGCAACAAAAGGAGTAAAAATAATAACAATGATCATAAAATGTGATTCTTTTTGATTGTGAATATTCCCATTCACATTCAGAAGAAAACAAATTTAGCGTAAGAAGAACACTTTGGTGAGGTATTTTCCAATAAAAATATCATCAAATTTTGTCGTTTCAGCGATTTTCCTCCTCGCTTAGAATGAACTTTGTTCTGAAAGTTCGTTCATTAACACTTTCGGTTAATTTATTTTTTGCACTTGGCAAAGTTTTTATTCAACGCTATGTCTTCGTCAAAGCTTGTCCCAACAGAGTTTTAAGTCATTCACAAACAAAGTTCATGAAAAGCAAAAAAAAAGAAGATTTTTTTTCTTGCAACTCGCATATAAATTAAAGTCTGACAAAAACAACAACAACAACGAAGCCAACGACAAACTTCTGCACTCACACATTCCCTCCCTCTATCCACTCTGCGAAGAACGTCTCTAGAGGACATTTTATATTTATGATTATGTTTAAAACCATATTCTTTAAAAAGAAAGTTTTTAAAGTGTTCCATTTGTAAATACATGTCTCAGCAGAAAAAAAAAAATTATTTGAAAAGCGAAGAAAAAAGAAGAGGAAAAAGGAAAATGCTCTCGATCCAAATAAAAGCCCAAATATGTAATTTTGCGTCTGTTGATATCTTCAAGATTGGCCTTTTTTGTTATTGAAATTTTATTAGATAGATTATATCTTTCATTCATAATGTGACCCAAAAAATATTTTTCACTTAAGTTTCTCCATGCTGAGAGTTCAAACTTTTTAAGATTTTTGTATCTAATCTATAGTTGTGTAGGCGAGAAAGACGAAAAGATAGAAAGAGAAGAGGAGATGAAAGAATTCTATTCAAAATTAAACTCATGCTTGGATATTGTGTAAAAAGATAATAAAAGTAGAAAGGTATAAATGGCCAAATATTCATAAAATTTATAGAAAATCGTAAAAGCTTCCGTTGCTCTATGAAAATTGGACTAAATTGATGTTTTGGAATACGAGAAAAATTTTGGAGATATGGAACGAGATGAAAAATTTTTGAGGTAAGTATATTTATCAAGAGATTCTTGATCCAAAGATTTGAATAAGAAATTACGAAAATAATATTTTTTATCAAAAAATTACAGTAATTAAAAGCTTAAAAGTTTTTAAGTCAAAATTAATTGACATTTTTTAATAAAAAATTCAATTTGCAAAAAAAAATTAAATTAAAATAAATTAAAGAAAAAAAAAATAAAAATTAAAAATTAAATTAAATAATTTTTTTTTTTTAAATTTTATTGAAATTATAATTTTTTTAAAAATATTTAATAAATTAATTATTTAAAATAATTAAAAAAAATAACAGGATTAAGACTTTTAAAAATTTTTAATAAAAATGTTTGAAGAGTCTAAAGCTAAACCTTATTAATTTTTAAATTATTTTAAATCATTTTTTAAAAAATTAATAATTTTATTAAAATTAAAAAAAAAAAATTAAATTTTATTTATTTATTAATTTTAATTTTTAATTAATTTTAATTTTTTTTCAAATTAAATTTTGGTATTTTACTCGAATTAAGTTTTTTAATTTAAATAATTATTAAATTAAATATTTTTAATCATTTTTAAATTATTGTTTAGCTTTTTAATTATTTTTATATTTAAACTGAAAAAAGTTTTTTTTATTTATATTTTTAAATTTTTTATTTGTATTCTTAAAATTTTTATTCAAAAAAAATTTTTTATTTAAATTTTTAATCAAAACAACTCAAGAAACGAAAAAATCTGCAAGAAAATGTTCGAAAATTTTTTTAAAAATTATTTGATAGGAAAAAATTCCTATGAAAAGTCGAAAAAAAATAAATTGCGAAAATCAATTTTTCACAGTTAAACTTTTAGAATTGAAAGGAGAAGAATTTTATTATTATTATTAAAAATAACCGGAAACTCCGACACTGACAATGGATACTTAATTTCCTATCAATAAAATTTCCCTTTTTCCGAAACGTGCTCAGATTCGAAACTAAAATTTTTACTTGTTTGATCAAATCGTCGACTTGTTTGTTCTCGAGAGTTGTTTGACATGAGATGATTTATACATAATAATTCAGCATAAATCATTTCTTGTGACAGATTATTTTTTTTTTTTTTTTGAATAACTCATCTTCTTATTGTTGCTTGCTCCGTGACACATTCCAAGAGTGTATATTTTATGATTGGCATGGTAGGCAAAAAAACGATAAATAACGTGATGAATCGATTCTCATAGCAATAATGCCGGAGGCTGATGCGAACCGAGTATGAGATAATTGAATGACATTGCGTAAAAAAACATCTTGTCTATCACTGCCTAAGTAATTTGTTGTTGAGTTGTTTTTTTCTCCTTTTTACTTCGTCGACCTCTCATGACCTGAGATTTTCTCGCTTTTTAATTACATTTTCTATTTTTTCTCATAATCCCGAGAATCGTTTGCAAGCGAGAAAAAAATCGGGTTAATCCTTATTATAATCACATTTGACAGAATAATGGATTTACATGTACCATGTGACGGTTAAATGATAATAATCTCTGATCCAATTAAGCAAAACATGTACCGTTCCTTTTTTTCTCGCTTTAAAATCTGGATCCGTTGGAAATGCATATCATTAAATGCGAGCCATGTACCGCCCGTAGAAATAAAAGAATATAATTTTAAATGGGACTTTTGTACATTCTTCGCATACACACACATGTGCCAAGGCAGGATAAAAAGAGACATTAGGGAATCGCTTGTTCATGACTTGCATGTCTTTGGTTGGAGCTACAGCAAAAATTTACAGACACAATGTGCATTATTGTTATTATTACGTACATAATGAAGGTTAATGAAGCCTGTTTACAGTTTTTTTGAGCTTTTCTTTGTATTGAAAGACAATCGCAGCATCTCTAAGGACAGTTTTTTTACATACAAACATTTTTTTACTGTTTGAAAGGTAAGTAAAACAAGTGAAAATGTGAAAAAGAGAGGAGCGATATCGTAAAATGAAATCTGCATTGATTATGTGACAATGTTACCTGTTGTTCAAAAATTTTAATTTAAATCTTTATTAAGATAAAATGAATAACCAGACGTTTCCATTCATAGAAAAAATTATGTTTAATGAAAATTTTTAGGATTTCTAGCTTGATTTCAAATAAAAAATTTACTTTCATATATAACTTGCTACTTTTTTAAATTTTTTATAACTTAAGAACTTAAAGTCAAGTTAATAAATAAGTCACTTTAAGACAAATTAAGTCAAATACAAAAACTTAATTTGCAGTAATTTATTTAAAAGTTTTAATAAATTTTTTTTCCAAATATGGAAATACATTTTTTAAGAATTTCAAATTAAAAAATTTCTGTCAAATTAATTTCAAAAAATTGATATTTTCCTATATTTTCTTATTTGTTTAAAAATTAGTATTAAAAATGATAAATTTTTGTTTTCAAATTGATAACAATTTTAAGAAAATTTTATTTTTTTGAAATATTTACCTATTCTCCTCCTAATGCTTTAAAGGTCTATGAAATTGAAATTATTTCCATTTAAATGAGTCTCTTTCAATCAAAACCTGTATTATATTTCGCAAATGACCTGTAACAAAAAAAAATTAGTTTAAAAACTTTTTGTTTATTTAACATATTTTTAAAAATCATTTTTTCATCATCAAAGTACTTACAAAACATTCTGCGGTTAAAAAACAAAACCACTTTTATGAATTTTCATCTCTTTTTGGTTAACCTTTTAATCCATAATCAGATTACGATCAAAAAACCTGCAAGAAAGTGTTATTCCAAATATTTATTCTCCTAATCTTTGATAAAATTTCATTCAAATTTCTTCTCGAATGAAGAAAATTCTGAAAACAAATAAATCAAAAGGATCAAAAAAGACAAATATTGGCTTTACCAATTTATCTCCAATTCCATTTGATACACTCAGTCAAATCTACGCCTGTGCCATACAAATTATTAACATCAAGGTAATGAACAAAAAAATACCAGTCGTTCCCTCGTGAAGCTCATTAAAATCATTCATCATTCGGACCATCGCTCCCCCCAAATCGGTAGATAATCGATGGCGCAGTTCTCAAAACAATGATAATTGACTTTATTTGTTACGTGCCGAAAGTTTAGCATGACTCGCCCGAAAAATTTATCCTGCACACGAAACAATAAATAAGATGAAGTACGCATTATAAAACAATTTAGCGTGAAAGTTTATCGTCTTTCCGAAAAAAGGAGGCAAATTTGTATATTCCTCGTTTTTTATTAAGAGGTAAGAAATATCTTTTATCTTTTTTCGCACGCGTTTACATCAACGCAGCAATAAAACCGAAATTTTTTCGGGGAATCAGTTGGAGAGACGCGAAATGGAATAAAATGGTAGCCAGACAATAAATAAGGCGTAAAAATATTGTGTGTAACCACAAATGACTGACTTTTTGTGTGTTTGTAACAAGACGAAGTTTTGCTACATACATTTTTGGGGCATCTGAAGAAAAATATAATTTATTACCAACAAGTTTGCCTCTTCACTTACTGCGAAAACGAAGGAATGGAGAAAACATAAACATACGGAAGCATTCAAGCGGTTTATAGTCTGTGGTGCGTATCTACTTTGTCTTCCTTCTTTTTTCTCATTTTCCTTCGTTCGTTTTCCTTTTTGGAGTGGTTTGAAACTATATAACTGACTTTTATATGAGAAAAAATAGAAAAATTCACATTTGTATTCAAAGAACAAAGAAACAACTTACCTTCTTCCTTGTAATAAGCTATCCAGACAAATTGTTTCATCTCCGACTGTTTCTTTGTCTCTTGACCACAAAATTATTGCTTTTAACTTAATTGGTATGAATTCCTGGGCAAGGATACAAAAAGAAAAAAAGCCATTACTCAAAGTTGTAGAAACATCTATCACGAAGTTGACACAAAAGTATACCCCAAAAATTAATATTTGAACATGACACAAAGAGACGGCATGAAAAGGGGGACAACACCTGATGTTATTAATGACAGAAAGTTGTAAACTTTTCCCAATTTTGATCCATCAACATCATTTTAATTGATAAATCATCATTCCGGTCCCCCTTTGGAAGTTGTCACCAATCCACACAATTTCCGCAAAATTATTACCCAAACCACGACGATTTAATTAACGAATATTTTAATTAATTTGTCTATTGTCTGTTTATACCATGTCGAAACCAAACTAATTTCAAGTAAATGTGCGATGATTTGTATAAAATATTTTTCGGAACGTTTGACTTTCTCTCCAACCGCAAATGCATTTATTATAATGTGGCTTTTACAATAATAATTGGTAGCGATGAACTGGATTGCAATAATTACCAATATTTTAGTTTTTTTCTTTCACGCGCCAATATTTATTTTAGGGAATTAATGTATCGATACAGGAGTTGAATTGATGCATAATTTGGCCACGGGACACATTTGTTTGATTATTAACTCGAATTTGGATTCAATTCAATAATAATAATATAATTATAATGAAAGTTGACAATTTAAAATCTAATGAATATTTTATTACAACTCATTACCATGCGAGTTATATTTATAATGAAATGAGTTTGTTTTAAATCCTGGCGGATAACGAGAGTGTAAAATAATTGCAAAGCAATTTTGGAGGATTACACGAATGTTTGACATTGCTAATGACAATAAAGCTGATAGGTTATGGGCATGTTTGTGATTTTTTTTTTAATTATAAAGAGATTTATTTGTACAAATAATTTTAATAAATATTCAAAAAAAAAAGATGAATTAGCAAAGAGCGATTTTCAAATTTATGCTGTTTTGAGCTACTTTTAAGATTTTTTTCAAAGATACTTCTTTAATAAAAGTAACTTTGAATAATTAAAAGAATAGCTGAAATGAACAAATCTAAAAATTTTCAAAAAAATCCGGCATTTTGATTTTTTTTTCATATTCAATTAATTTTTCTTAGTTTAAATAATATTTTCAAAAAAGTTTTTTTTCATTTTTCAAAATTTTTCAATAATTCTTAATATCGAAATCTCAGATTTGAGAATTTCTAAAAAAAAAAATTTGAACATTAATTGTCTTACAGACTTTTTTCACATTTAATATTGAAGCAGTTAGAAACCTCTTAAACAATAAAAACTAACTTACCAACAATTCTTCCATCTCACTTGGATCTAAAATTAAAACTTTCTATAACAATGACTGGCGATATGCATAAGATAACAACTTACCTTCCCTCAGTTTTTTCTCTATTGTAATTCCACGTTCCTTACTTCTATAAATTAAACAGTAAAAAAGGACTCGCTTTTCTATCTTTTTTCACCGTAAATGTCTGATGTAATAAAATTTCTGTGGAAAAAAGGGAAATGAAATATCGACCACATAAATATTCAGACAAGACTTTGATATAAAATTCATTAAAACATTTTTACTACATACTCAACTTTTTTATATTACTTCATAGACTAAGCTCTCTCTTTTAAGAAAAGGTCATGCAAAAAAGGTTAATAGACATTTTTACTATCTATCTATCTGCTATTCGCTCAGACAACAACAACTGCTTGGCAAGAAAAAGTTACTTTAAAAAATTTTTGGTTAGAATTTAAAACGAAATAAAATTAACATTTTACAACGAAAATTTCTATTCAATGATACTTGAAAAATATGTTAAATCCGAGAAAACGAAAAAGAAACAATAAACGACTGTCGTTTCTGATTTTCGTTCGAGCAGAATCAGAACGCTGTCATTAAAGGACTGTACGAGAGAATTCTGTCGAAAATTCCTTCATTTTTTGATTTTCATGAAACGAGAAGAAATTTTTCTCAGTCCTTTAGAATAAACAACTAAATGTTGACTAAATGCACCTCTTTTGTGTTTTAAAAAAAAAATTTTCCCGTAGCAGTCATTTGAAATTCAAATTTTGTGGAGAGCAAATTGTAATTAAAATCAATTGATTTCTCTTTTGTCTCTTCCTCCTGCGAAACTTTTGTAATTTTTGCGACTCCATTAAAATGCAAATTAAACTGCAGTCGCAAAAAATAACAAGTTACAGAAAAAAAAGTTAAGTAGTTGGTTTTGCTTGATTGAAGTAAGTACATATCTTCGAAAATCAAATAAAAAGCAATTAAAATGGAAAATGTTGGTTTTTGCTCGAGTTTAATTAATTATGTTGGAAAAGTTTTTCCAACTCTGAGCAGAAATTGCTGGGGTTTCGTTGCTCATTCAGGTGTGCAATAAATAATGCTTAATACAATCAATTTTTTATTTACATGAAAAGTGTGTGGGTATGACATTTATGATACGAGAACGACAGACTTTAATTGCAAAAAATACTGACAATGCATAAAATATTCATTTTTTGTTCGTTCGACAGGTTTCTCTGTTGGAGCTTGGATTGGAAGGATAAAAAACGGACAACAAAATGTTGAAAGAGACGCATTAAATGATAAATTTATCAATATTTATTCGTTTTTTTTTTGTACCTGGATGAGGTAAGTTTATGAAGCGGAATGAAGCAGTGATGTACTTTAATTGTAAGTTTTTTTTGCTCTTTTCATGAAGATGTAAGTTTAAACAATTCTAAAAAATACCTATTTTTGGTTTAGTTTTTGTCTTGATTAAGTTTTCAAAACAAAACTATGTCAAAGAAAAATTTTTTTTTTCAGTTTCAATTTTTTGGCAGTTTTGAGTTATAAAATGATTAAAAATGATAAATTAGAGCCCTCTGACAAATTTTTATCCATTTGGAGCAAGATTTGACAAAAATGGCTTTGACATAGTTTTTGACACAGTTTTTGATTTAGTTTTGCTCTTGATTTAGTTTTCAAAAAAAAACTATGTCAAAGGAAAATTTTTTTTTCAGTTTCAATTTTTTGGCAGTTTGAGTTATAAAATGATTAAAAATGATAAATTAGAGCCCTCTGACAAATTTTTATCCATTTGGAGCAAGATTTGACAAAAAGGGCTTTGACATAGTTTTTGACACAGTTTTTGATTTAGTTTTGCTCTTGATTTAATTTTCAAAAAAAAAAAAAACTATGTCAAAAGAAAATTTTTTTCAGTTTCAATTTTTTGGCACTTTTGAGTTATAAAATGATTAAAAATGATAAATTAGAGCCCTCTGATAAATTTTTATCCATTTGGAGCAAGATTTGACAAAAATGGCTTTGACATAGTTTTTGACACAGTTTTTGATTTAGTTTTGCTCTTGATTTAGTTTTCAAAACAAAACTATGTCAAAGGAAAATTTTTTTTTCAGTTTCAATTTTTTTTTGAGTTATAAAATGATTAAAAATGATAAATTAGAGCCCTCTGACAAATTTTTATCCATTTGGAGCAAGATTTGACAAAAATGGCTTTGACATAGTTTTTGACACAGTTTTTGATTTAGTTTTGCTCTTGATTTAATTTTCAAAAAAAAAATAACTATGTAAAAGGAAATTTTTTTTTTCAGTTTCAATTTTTTGGCACTTTTGAGTTATAAAATGATTAAAAATGATAAATTAGAGCCCTCTGACAAATTTTTATCCATTTGGAGCAAGATTTGACAAAAATGGCTTTGACATAGTTCTTGACACAGTTTTTGATTTAGTTTTGCTCTTGATTTAGTTTTCAAAACAAAACTATGTCAAAGAAAAAATTTTTTTTCAGTTTCAATTTTTTGGCAGTTTTGAGTTATAAAATGATTAAAAATGATAGATTAGAGCCCTCTGACAAATTTTTATCCATTTGGAGCAAGATTTGACAAAAATGGCTTTGACATACCTAAATATTAAAAATTAATTTTTTAAAAATAATTTTTGGTTCTATTTTGAAAATAAAAATAATTTTCGATTGGTAAAACGAAGTTTACGGGTCCAATTTGTTCAATTTAAAAGAAGGACGTTCCTGCAACAAATAAAAACGAGACTTTTCTGACACATTTCATCCATACTCACGTCGAGTTATGAATAAATTATGTGATTTACACTCTTTGTTTCATATCTGCCGTGTCGCTATCAACTTGCTGTCGATGATAAATTCGACAAACAAATAAAAATTTTACAGCTTGTGTCATTCATGCAACGAAACTACTCTCATCCAATAGATATTGGTGCAACTTTCACGTGCTTATACTATTCTGATGCTGCCCCGACTTGTACGACTTTAATTTAAATGAAATAAATTTTCATCTCTGGATTTGTTGTTAGATTGCTTGCTGCCAAAATTACTTTTTTCTCCCTATCTACATGGGGAATTGTTGTTGTTGCTCTTTTTTAGTGATATTAAATTCCAAATTTTAGTAACAGATGCTCCCAATTATCAAAACACACAACAACAAACATACATTTTGGCGAGTATGTTACATTCTTTTCTTAATCCATTTCGGACCGAAAAAGATAAGGCAATTAATTAACTCATCCTCTTTTCTCAGGATTGTCTTACGAGATAGAGCGACGACAGTCTTCTCGAAGTAAGACGAAATAAATTGCGTGTCCCTCGGTCTTTTTTGGTTGTTTTTGTTTTAATTTCTGTAGGGAATTTTTCAACGAAGATGCAACAGTCTCCGACACCTATTTCTTTATATCGTCCCAAAATGTATGTTTGTGTATGTGAAGTCGACCCTTCGTATCAAGAATGGGAAAAGAATAAATTTTGCGCCTAATACTTTGGGAAAACATCTCTCTTTCGTTCTCTTTATAATTTCGTCCCATGTTACATGATGTTGTTTTATATTCCAGTTCTTGCCTCTAATTGGTATAATTTGTACGAAAGAATAATATTTTGCCGAAAAAGGGATCTTTTTTGTGTTCGTCGACTAATGCGGACAACTTACTGTATACATGAGAGGAATTAAGGGGAGACCGTATTGTGAGTGTAACATAAATAAGAATGAAAATGGACAACAAGGTGTTTGTTGTTCAAACGTCGAATAAATACAATTGATAGATTCAAGGTTGGGTGAAAGCTAACGGGAATTGCTAGGTTATTATTTTCAAGGTGCGCTATGAAACTTGTTTTGTTTTTGCGAGTTAAATATAATTGTATCTTTCTACAAAAAAACAAATGAAGAAAAAAAAATTGAAACTCGATGAATTTTATTTGAGCGCTTTTTCTACTGATCATTATAAAATTATTTTTTTACTTTATTCAATAAATTATAATTAAAAAAATTAATTTTAAAATAAAAAATACCTAATTTAATTTAAATATTTTAATTAAAATTTAAATAATTTTATTTTAAAATAACTTAAAATATAAATTTTTAGTTGAATTTGAAAATTAAAAAAATAATAAAAAGTAAGTAAAATTTAATTTTTTTTTAAATTTTACTTTAATTAAAAAAAAAATTATTAAAATTAAGTTAAATTTGATTTTTTTTCTAAATTTTTATTTAATTAATTATTTTTAATTTAATTTAATTTAAGTAATTTTAATTTAAATTACTTTTTTTTATTAAATTCAATTATCGATTCATTTTTTTACAAAATATATTTTACTATTATTTATTTATTTATTTTATTTCTTCTTTAATTGTCTAAATATTTTTTTAAAATTTAATTAAATAAATTTAAATATTTGTAAAAATTAATTTTTAAAAATTTAAATTTGAATATTTAAAATAAATTTAAATAAAAAAATAAATAAAATTAAAAAAATTTTCATAATATAATATCGCACGCGATATGCGGAAACATTTTTAAATAAAATATAGTAAATTTAGCTAATATTTATTCAAAAACAATTTTTTTCTCTCCTCAGTCAACAAATTATAAATTCATCAAAACAGACAATCGCAAAAATTTCTTCAAACAGCTGATTTTTTTTTCGTTGAAATGTGTTAACAACCTTTAAAGAGGTCACAAACAAAGAAAAAAAGCTTCATTAAACACCAACAACAATCAACATCCCACAAAAAATCAAAAAATAATTACAATACAACGTTGCAAGTCCCATTAATAATAAATACTATTTCAAAGCTCATTGCTTTTGGCCAACACACACGAATAGTACGAGTCTTATGTAACTCATACATTTTTTTGCAATTCCTTCATTCCATAGCTTTTCGTAACATTCGCAATGTTGTCTAACCAGGCGTTCGCTGCGCGTCTTTTTCTCACGTTGAGTGCATGCGAAACGGAGATCAGCATAAGTTGAATTACCATAAACGACAAAGAGATGTACCCATCATCGGAGAAAAAAATCTTTGCATTATTAATAAAGTAACTAAAAATGAAAGTTTTTTTATATTATTGCAAAGAAACTTGTTTGTGGCTTGCCGAAAAAAAAATGCAAGATGCGAAGAAGAACGAGATTAGTTTATTGTAAAGTCAGTCGTTAGTCGTTGCGGATCGTGTTTTATTGTCGCTGCATTATAATTTATTATTTTTTTGTTTCTTCTTTAAGAATTTCGACCTAAAATGGCTTTTTTAAGACGTTGTGTGAAAAGTGGGTTAAGATATAGAAAGAATCTCGAGAGCTTTTCTGGGTTAAGTGTCGTTTTGAGTCACAGAAATTATTGCGCAGAAAAATTAGCGTTAAAATCTGAGCCAAAACACGATTGGAATCGTGCTGTGAGTGACGCCGAAAAAATCGTCGGGTAGGTTTTTGTGTTTTTTCACAAAAAAAATTAAAATTAATTTAAATTAATTTTTTTTCAAAAGATATCCAACGTCATTCCTCAGCTTACGTTGTCTATTGAGCGACGAAATTGCTAACGTGGCTCTGCATTTGCGTCAACTTGTCGGAAGTGATCATCCGTTAACGAAAACGGCAAAACACTTGGTCTACAATGGCAAAACTAACATGCAAGCATGGGGATTGATCGTTTTGCTCGTGTCGAAAGCAGCAGGTTGCAGTCCAAATATTCCCGATATGGAAATGGACAAAAGTGCGGGAGTTTTGCATTCGCAACGTGTCATCGCCGAAGTCACGGAAATGATTCGAACGTCCCATTTGTTGCATCAGGGCTTGATAAATTTGCAACCTTTGGAGAATTTCGGAAATGATTTGTCCTCTGAAAGTGACACAATTTTCGGAAACAAAATCGCCCTTTTAAGCGGAGATTATTTACTCGGAAATGCTTCGGTTGAACTCTCAAAATTACGAAATCACGAGTTGAATGCCTTAATTTCGTCAACAGGACGCGATTTAGCTGAATCTAATTTCATTGGCGATCGTGACGATCAAAATATCCCGTTGCCCTCGGATCCGAAGAAGAAATCGCCTGAATCGCAAGATGCCACGAGCGATACAAATTCCATGGATATCGACAATTTGAAGCCAATGTGTTTGAAAGGTGTCATGGGCAATCCCGAAAAGGAATGGGCAGTTCGTAATATCTTGAGTGCGGGAGGTTTGCTTGGAAAAGGATGTCAAGGCGCACTAATGGTTGCCGGTTTGGACGAAGATATGCAAAAACAAGGGTATCTCTTTGGAAAAAATCTTGCGTTGGCATGGCAAGCTTGTATAGATTTGGAGCCTTTTAAACAAGAAACAATTCCCGCGAAGATGCAATTTAGTCTTGTAAGTGCCCCGGTTCTTTTTCACTTGGATCATGATCATAGTTTGTATGAGGAGATTAGAAAGGGACACAAAAGTGTCGATAATATCAACTTTGAATATGTTCACAGCGAGGTAAGAAAGGGGCCTGGATTGGAAATGACTCGGAATTTAGGAAGAAAATACTGTGAAGCGGCGATGAAAGTTTTGAGTAAATTGGAAAATACTGATGCTCGAGTCGCGTTGGAGAATATTATTTTGGCAATGCATGACATGTGAAATATAAGTAGATTTTAAGAATTTTTTATATTTTTTGGCAACTGGTGTGATATTTATAATTGAATTTAAACGGAATTTAATGAATATTTTTTAACAAAATGACTTGTTTTAATTTTTTTCGAAGGTACACGTTAACTTCGTTCTACAAAAATAAATTTTTCTTCTTGCTTCTTGACTCTTGTCAACTCCCGAAAGTATGTAAAGAAGTTTCTGCTAAAATTAATTAATTAAACATTTTTAGATAATTTTTAAGGTTTCACAAATTTTTTCATATTTTAATATTTTTTTGAAAAACTGTAGAAAATTTTTTAAAATTAATAATTTATTTATTTTGATTTAATTTATAAACTTTCAAACCAAAATCAAAAATTATTTTAATAATAATTAAATAATTATTTTTAAAATTCACATAATATAGTTATTAATAATTTTAAAAAATCATATAGATACAAAAAACAATTTTAAAAAAATTGAAAAATTTTTTTGAGAAAATTTAGAAAATTATTAATATTCAGAATATTTTAAAAAAATAATAAATGATTTATTTTAACAAAAATCAAAAAAATTAGTTAAAATTTACAAAAAAAAAGTTAAAATGTTCTTAAAATAAAAAAGTTTAAAAAAATTTACAGAATAAGAAATTATTTTTTGAGAGTCTTCATTTGAACTTTCAAAATTTCATACAAATTTTGACATACAATAACTCAAGTTATTTTCCTAAGATTTTTCTGAAAATTTCTTTAATGTATCAGAATCAGCTATAAGAATGTTTCTGAACAATAATTTTGATGAAAATGTTAGAAAATCTGTGAAAAATTAAGAAAATGTAATGTAAGCTTCATTGCATACCTCAAGGGCATAAAAATTAATTAAAAAAAAAATAAATTAATTGCATACTTTCGGGTGTTGATTTTTGCTTTAAAAAACAAAAAAAAAAATAATGTCTGAACAAAATCTTCAACTCCCCTATATAAATTTATAGATAGCCACGTGTAAATCACTCGTGCCAAAAATTTTGTCCCAAAATCCTTTACGATTGTACTGAAAATAAAAAGTTGTCTGCCGAGGTAGAGATAAAAAGGACCTTTATTACAAGCATGAGTGAGCTAAATATCAATTACCCGCATCTCCATCGTTTTTTACACACGCAAAAAGTTAACCAGTCCCTTCCGTTTACTTTGTCTTGAATTATTTTTTGTGTTGGAAAATCCATCAACAACACGTGAACCGTGATTGAATTTTGATTTTTTTTTGTCCTTTACTTACAGAGCCAAAAAATTAGATGAAGGCAATAAATTTTCACACAAAATATTTTTCCTCGTTAATGGAATTTACGATGCGAAATTTAATTATTGCGTTAAAAAATGTTGGATGATAGGATGAACTCAGCGTGAAACATTCCAACAAAGGCAGCTAGAAAAACTAAATATTTAATGAAACTTTGACACCCTTTTCGCAAAATTCCCTCCCGCATGCTTTATTATTAATAAATAAATTTTTAAAATAAATAAGCAATCAAAACAAATTTATTTGCCAGAAAATTTTAACAGCGATTTTATTAATATTTAGCGTTGTGCGTATGGCGCGCAATAACATCATAATAATAAAAGTCAATTAAAAAGTTTGCCAGCATTAAAAAGTCCTCTTGTCGAGTTTTTAACGACGAAACGTTATCTCAATTAACCAGACACTCAAGCAGATTTATATATTTTAAAATTTTAGTCTATTTAGCTTTTCATTCGAGAATAATTCACACAATTCTCGTCATTTTTTGAATGTTTCGCCGAATGACTGACAGTAACTTGCAACAAGGCGCGTAATTGTTGTCCTATAAATTCCGCGTTGTTTTTTGGATGCTATGCTCATTCATTAACGTGCTTAAAATATTTTTGTTCGTCTTTTGTGAAACGAAGCAGCGATGATGATTAAATTTCTCTCCACTGGCTTTCAATTGAATTACTTAATTTTGTTCATTATTCTCAGTTTGCTATTCTGTTCTGAGTATTAAAGAAGACGAGTTGCTTTTGTCGTTTTCTGTGAAAAGTAGTGAAAATTGGTTTTTAAATGAAAATTTTAAAGTAGAAAATTTGAAAAATCATTTTTTATGCATTTTTATTGAACTTTGAGTAATTTCTATAATTTAATTTTATTAATTTTTAATTTAAAAAAAAATAATTTTATTTATTTTTTATTAAAAAAAAAGTTTGATTTCTTATTAATTTTTTAGTAAAAAAATAATTTTAATTAGGTATAAAATATATTTATTAATGAAAAAAAAACTTAAAAGTGTCTAAATTTTTTAAAAAATATTTAAGATTTTTTTTTTTAAATATTTCAGAATCTTATAAAATTTTATACAAAACAAAATATTTATTTATAATTCATTTAAGTTTTAAATTAATTATTTTTTTTTTCATTTATTTTTATTCAAATTTTATTTATTTTCTAATTTAGAAAATCTTATATTTTTTTTGAATTTTTAAAATTTTCTCAAATTTTATAATTTTTTTTTAGAAAAACTTAGATTGCGATTTACAGTTTTTTAAATCAAAAAATTAAAAAAAAATTATTATGAATAAATTTCAAAAATAAAAATTAATAATAAAAAAAAATTAAATAAATTAATAAATTTTTCAATTATTTTATTTTTTTTCTTTTATTTTATTTATTTTTTAATATTAAAAATTTAAATTTAATCTATTTGGAAAAAAATAAATATTTTTTAAAATTTTTTAAAAATAATTATTTTTCGAATTTATGTGCAGCTTTTAAAATTTTAAATCCAATTTTCGATAAATTTCTCATATTTACCCAGAAATATCATTACACAAAATAATTTCTTGCAACACGATGATGTAAGCACATTTTCGCATTGTCGGTAATAATAATCGCATTTTCCTGCACTTCCTTTGTTATCATCTTTTCAAGCAAATTCAATTCAATATTTTCCCAATCCTTTTCCATTATTAAATTTTGTGTTTACCGAGTCCCTTTCGATAGAACGAAAATCATTAAATTCCATGTGTTTAAAGTAAACATTGTATCAATTTTGCCACAATTTGCTTGATTTACTTTGTTACAAAACTCCGACATTCGTGACAAAAAAAATTTTGTGTTTATATAAATCATAAGACGTTTTGAGCCATTTCACACAAAATCCTTCGCCATTCAGTCAGCAATAATTCAACTGTGTGTGTGTGCTCGAAATGTTGAGTAAAAAGATTGATTTCCTGTTTTTCTTTACATCTGTAATAGTTGCTTGTGTTCGCTCGCCAAACAATAGAAAAAAATGTTCACATCACAATTGAAACCATTTATTTCTCGTCCATTCATCGGTTTTTTTTGCTCTGTTTGCCTCAAGGGTCTGTCGAAGCACAGAAAAAATGTAATTTTCATGGATTTAATCCGGTTTTCATCGAGATCATTGACACACTGAGAGGAAAAATCAATCACGGAACTGAAACTAGCGATGAAACGGGCAATTATTCATTTTTTTTCTTCGACAATAAAAATAACCTTGTCCCTGATACCGATACGATCGATTTTTTTCGTCTATTAATTCTCCATTACTCGCAAAAACGAAAAAAAAAATTTTTTTCCCTTTCTTCGAACATTTAATAAAAAAGGTAATTTAGCAGAATCACTAATCCGTGCGATACGAGACGAAAAAAAAGCATTTGTGTAAGTATGCTAAGCAGTTGGCAGAGAGCAGTGTCAAAGTATTTAGCATTGATATAGGTCTCGGTCTGACATGAATGAAATTTATTTGAGCCACGAAACGAGAGAACGAGAAAATTTTACGCAAATTTGACTTTTAAAGCGGAGTCTGGGTAAGTCATAAAAAAATAATACAATAAAAAAACCCTCATTTTGCTCGTTTTTCGTCTCACTATATCGATAAAATTTGAATGAATTTCCGGCAAGAAAGAGGGAAATTTTCTGTCAACCCATAACCAGAGACTAAAAGCACCTATTCAAGCATAACCAAATGCCGAAGATAAATAAAAGCGATAAAATATGGAGAAGAAATGAAGACGAAGAAGAGAGAAAAAGAGCAAATCTTTTCTATCAATCAACCGTAAAATGATTGTTAATAACGACTTTTTACCTGAGCTACGCCGGAAAACTTTCCAAAAAAAAACATGCGGAAATTTGAAGTCAATTGTACAAAAAAAAAATGGAGACGATTTTTTATAAAAGTGGCCAATTTTTTTTGTCGATGAGATTTTTAGCTTGCCCATTGAAGTGTAATATAATAAGGGTATCCATGGCAAATAAAACTTTCGTAAATAAACTTTTCTTTTCAAGGCAATTATTTGAGAAGAAAAAAAGAAGGAAGTAGAATAGAACGTTGATTACAATCGCAGCGAAGTGAAATTTAAACTCAAACTTGAATTTGAAAGGAAATAAAGTTATTTTTATGACCAGGAAAGGAAAAGAATGAAAAGAAAAGTTTTTTTTGTAGACTTTTTTGCATTAAAATGGCACGCGAATCAATAAAAATTATATTATTTAAAGGAAAAATTGCATATTTAGCTTTGGTCGTTATTTATTTTTCATAAAGTTTTTTCTTTTGTCGTTTTTTTCATTAAGGTATTTAACAATGAAAATCGATTTTTGAATCGGAAAAAATATTTAATGGAAAAATATGAAGAAGTCGTCATTGAAGAAAAATTACTTTTTTATAATATTTATTTTCAAAAAAAAATTTTTTTTTTTTCATTTTTTCATTTTAAATTTTAAATTATTCTTAATTTAATTTTAAATTCTTTTTTTTTAATTTAATTTTTTAATTATCATTTTTTTCATTACCTAATTATTTTTTTTAAATTTAATTCTCTATTTTTATTTTCAAATAAGGAATTGTTTTAAAATTGTATTTTAATTTATATTTAAATTGAATAATTTAATTAATTTTAAAAAATTATTATTTTATTTTAAAATTTAAATATAATTAATTAAAAATAATTCAAAAAAATTTTAAAAATTATTTTTTAACCAATTTTTTTTTAACAAATAAAAAATGTTTTAAATTTAATTCTGAATTTATTTAAATTTTATTTTAAAATTTTAATTATTTTTGTTTAAAATTATTTTTTAAAAATTTAATAATAATTAATTTTTTTTAAAAAAAAAGTTCAACTTTTTGTAAAATATTTTAAGAATATCATATCAATTTTGATTTTTTTTTTTTTGAAAATTATTTTTTATTCTTTTTTTTATTTATTCTGATTTCAATTATTTAAAATTAAAAATATTTATTAATATTTACTCAAAAATATCCTTTTTTAATCTCTCAAATGTGAAATTTTCTCTCAATACTCAAATCCAAATTGAAAAATGCTCTTAACTTCCATCTCACTCACATTACAAAATTTATCGATAACCACAAAACAGTTGACTCGTTCCATTAATTGCTTTTTCCAAACTCAGAGCAATTTCGATGCAGATTAAATGTCAAAATCTCAAAGGATTTTCAAAGCATTTCGCATCAAAAGCATCTGAAATTCATTAAATCTCAAAACTGACACAAATAACAGCCAATAAAATAGCAAGAAAACAAGTCATCGAACGTCACATGCGATGATGTCAAAAACAAACAACAAGAACAAATAAATACGAGTTTTGGTTGAAAATGTTTCATATGGCGAGAAATGCGAAACACAAGACACACACTCAGCGGTATCAAAGTGCCGTCATCGATATTTTGTAGTTGTCATTTGATGTCCTCTTCTAAAAAGAAAAAAAAATTCTAAAAAAAAAAATGAAAAATCAGAAAAATTATTTTCGTACGTGGCTTGTTAAGAGTCGCTTGCAGTTTATTTTTTTTCGTCTCAAAATCACAACAAGCACTGCGTTTGTTATTATTTTTGTCTCTCCATGTCCGTTTTTCGTTCACGTTTTCCTTTGTTTTGTTGATTTTGTCGCAACTAAATTTTGTTTGTTCAAAAAAAATTTTTTTTTTTTCATTTTCACAAAAAAACGAGACAAAACCAGAAATTTATGGTTGATGGTTAACAGAAAAGTCTTCTGCCATAAATCAAAATCCACTTTATTAAAACAAATTAAGTCAGATCCAGGTACGTTGCTTCGTTGCTAATCACTATCGTGTTTGGCCAAAAGCAATCTTTTACGTCAGAGACTTTTCTTCTGTGCATGTTTCACGTTTGGAGTTTTCATAAACAGACGCAGTCAAAAGCAAAACTCTTTGGCCATGTTTTATCTAATTTCATATAAATCACCTGCGGCGAAGACTTATACGAATGACGACGACACGACGAAGAAGAAGGATATGAAATTATTTCTAGCACACACTAATTTTTGGTCTTTCGCACAAACACACACACACAAGATTTATCATATTCATTTATTTTCATTGCAGAAGTGTGTCCAACTGGTTTTTCCTCGAGCAGACATGTTGCGTTCGTGTCGTCATTGTCTTGCATGAGAATTTTCGTTTGGCAGAGATGGAATTATTCGTAGTTGGTTAGTTCATAAAATAATTTTTTTTCGCTTTTTGGAAAATTTTTAAATGTGCATTGGGACAAAATAATTAATTTTGCATTGGGCATCAGAATTTCTAATGAGCAATAGGTCAAAAAATTTAAATTTGTTTGCGCATTATTTTTCTTATAAAATTTGAGATCATTAGATGTAAAAAGAATTAAAAAGAATTAAATATGCATTAGGGTAAACTTTTTTGGTTAAAAAAATTGATTTAGGATGCATTTTCTTTTTATTTTGGGATAATTAGATGAAACAATATGCATTGAGATACAACTCAAATATTCCTTAACATGAAAGTTTGCAATATTCAGTGGGAAAAAAATAAAATTTTGCATTGGGACAAAAAATTTTTAATATTGAATAAAAAAAAGTCAAAACCAAAAAAAATGCATTGGGATGAAACTTTAAAAATGTGTTTTGGGGCAAAATTATTAAAATGTGCATTGGGCATTTTTCAAAAAATCCGTAAAATTAAAGAAAATTGAAGGTGAATGAGAAATATTTCAATATCAATTCCATCTCTGCCTTCTGAGAAGGAGAAACGAGTATCATGTTGTCCTTTATCCTGCTTTATGCGTTGTACACTTTTGCCAAATTGCAATGTTTATGACTCCGAAACTATTTTCATGTTGAATTAGTCCCACGGGAGACATCTATAAGTTAAATTTCCTTTGAAGACTCGTTCGAAGATAGCTTCGGTGCAGTCACTCATAAAACTTTTGCACACAAAATTTACATTTCAGCTCGAAACTAAACCAAAAACTCTGTGCGGTAAATTATTTTGTCCGACATTTATTTGCGTAACTAAGCAAATACCTTCGAACATCGTCTATTTGGGTGTCGTCGTCGTCTCACATAACAATTTGAAATTTCCCTCAGGTGACATTCCAGATCGAAGCGGGACAACGACGACGACGCCAAATTAGAAGAAAACACGGAACACGAAAGACAACACCCAGAAGAGACAATTAAAATTTAATTGTTTATCACATCATTCCATGACAACAACGAAGAGTGACATTGAGCTGGCGAAGTAGATTATATCATTTTATTCCATTTCTCATCCAACATCATCAGCAAGACAATCTCTCGCAAAAGAAACGGTTGTTGATCGATTTTCACATAAAAAATGGCAATTTCAATAAAAATGAAAATGATACATTCGCATCCAATGGGAAAATGTTTGATAGACAATCACTTTGGAATTTATTGCTTGCACTCTTCTTGCATGTGTCACAATACTGTCTCGCAACTCCCATAAATTTATGTCGGAAAAAAGGGAAAATAATTGCTTCATCATAATAAAAATACAAATACAAGAATATGAAAAAGCAGAGCGAAAACAGAGACGAAAGAAAGGAATAAAAAAATAATAAAAAGCGACAGACAATACAAGAAACACTTAATTTTATGATGATTTGATTTAAAGTAATTAATAGAGTTTTATGGGGTGACAAAATATAATGGAATTTGAAAAATGGATGCAAAGAAGATTTCAAGGATTTTCGTTAAAATATTAGATTTTATGTAAGTTGAAAATTTTTTTTGAATTTTTAAAATTTTTAATCAATTAATTACATTAATTAATTTTCAAAAAAACATTTTTTTGAAAACAGAAATTTAAAAAATTTAATTTTTTTTTAAAATTATTTTAATTTAATTTAATTAATTATTTTTTTTATTAATTAAATTTAATTTAACTTATAAAATAAAAAAAAAATAAGTAATTTAATTATTTAAAAATAACTTTTAACTTAAAACTAACTTTTTTCTATAAATTTTTTAAAATTAAAAAAAAATAATTTATTTTTATTTTATTTTATTTTTTAATTATTTGTAAGAAATCAGTGCCAAAATTGTTAAAATTAAAAAATATTTTTTAAAAAATTTTCTAATTTTTTTAACGAAAAATTAATTTTTATAATAAATTTATAATTAATCAAATTTTAAAAAAATAACCAGAAATATCTTTAAATTATCAAAACTAAAAATTAGTAAAATTCCATTTTAAATATTTGAAAAACAAAAAAAAAAGTAAAAACAGATGGAGCAAAATAAAGTTTTTCTCTTCAAAAATATATTCTTCGTTTGTTATTTCACATGAGAAAATACAATATCTTCTGAGAAAAACGTCTACAAACATCTAAATTCACGGAAAATAATTTAATTTAGTTATTTTTCTTGAATAATTCCGTCGAATGATCAAAAACCAATCAACATATCAATAATCATAACATCAGGCACGAAGCAAAATTTTAATTTAAAAGCAAAATCCTATTAGAAAAATTAATTCACTTCATAAAGTTTCGTTTACCTGCTGCCATGCCATCGTAAGCCTCAATCAAAACCATTTATGCCAATAATCTCCAAAGCTTTATTCAATTACATTCTTCAAATATGTACTTGCTCCGTCGTCTTCTCCTTTCTCCGTGATGGAAATGGAAGTGTAAGTGCATGTGTAAATATCTGAAATTCCTTTTTACTTTTTTTTTTTTTTGAAGTTCACTTGTGTTCATCTTCGACACAAGAAGGTAACGACATACTCACCGCACACACGAAATTAAATCTAATATACTGCTACTTGCCTCACATATCGCATACATATTAAATACCTTCTTGGCTCCTCTTACCTTTTATCTTGTCTTCTTCATGTATTTTTCTCTCAAGTAGGCATTTTACCTTCAAGGGTTGCGTTCGCATACACACGTAAAGTGGAATTAAAATGCCGATTTAGCAAATTCTGCCTGTTTTGATGCACGACGACGACGAAGCTCTTTCCCGTACATTAATTGAAAATATTTTCCATCAACAGCTTCTGTAGTACGAAGCAGGACAAAGTCTTTTAATATAATATTTTCAAGTGTTCAGACGATTTAATATTGAATCAATAAGTTAGTATGTGAGGCCATACAACACAGCATGCCGCATATGAAACTAGATAGAGAACGTGATGAAAATTCCAGTCTTGCAACTCTTTTCATAAAATAATAAAAAATAATTTCTGCTGAATATTAAACTTTTTTTTTCATGTTGTTTTTTTTCGTTGCTATTCACAGATTTTATCGATGAACAAGAAAACTTTTCAATTGAATGGCAGATTTCGAATACAGCAAGAAAAAAAACAGGGAGTCCTTGAAAGTATGATGATGCATTATTATTATCATTTTAAACACACGTTCCGGCGATATATCTAACGCAAGCATCCTCCAAATATCATTAAAAAGTTTTTTCTATTACCATTCAATCAACGTGGATTGCCGAAAAATACAGAAAATTGATTTGAGTTATGGGGAAGAAAAAAAGGACATTAGTGCATTTTTAGATAATAAACTTTCAATTTTTTCTGCTCTTGAAGCTCTTCAAGTTTCTCAGCTTTCAGTTTTTAGTTCTTGAAGTCTTTCAGTTCTTCAGATTTCTCAGCTTTTAATATTTTTAGCTTTTCAAATCTCTTAACTTTTTATTTTTTTACAGACAGACTTGTTAATTATTTCCCATTTCCGCAAAATAATTTCTAAAAAAATATGAAAAAAAAATCCTGATGATATATAGATCGAACAATTCCGCATGAAAGTGCCCTAAAATGACTGTTGAACATGTGTGTCTGTTTGCTCTGTTCTCATTCTCTTTCATGAAGCCAAACCGATAAATTATTGCTGAATTTTTTCCACTAATTTCGTGTGTGTAATAAATTTTCCTCCCGTTTTTTTCTATAAAATAATAATCATATTCAACACACACACAACTCGCAGCTCGACACGATTGTTGAACTCTCCTTGACGCTTGTCTAAGCAAGAAAAGCAATAAAACTATAAAATTAACGTGCTGTTAAAATGCGAGCATTACGTATTAAGCATAATAATGATATGTGCAAAATGTGCCAAATTCTCACTCTTTTTTTTATTTCGTCGTTTAACAGTTTTTTCTTTATTTTTGACTCTCTGGGATGTCAAGAAACGTAAATCTCTGTAACGTTTATTGTTATTGTTTCAGGTTTAATTGCAAAAAATGGCGAAATGTGACATAATCCAGAAACGCTAATTAATTCAGAGACAGACAATGGTTGCCCTATTTTTGTTCGCGTTCGAGGAAAATATTCGCTTGGAAAATTGTTAAATTTATTGGCTCGTTACATGCATGCTCCGCTATAATAATATTGCTCATCCGACACATTTAGCCTTTTGTGTGTTTTGTTTTATTGATATGATAGTGAGATACTAATGGTGGGAAAATTTACTTACACACATCCCGTGTAGAGAGAGATTTTGTGTCGACGATCATTTTCTATTAGCAAAAACTTTATTCTGGCAAGCTTTTGTGTATGTTGGCTTATGCTCTGTGGTTTGAAAATTCCTGAATTTTTCCTTTGAAAAAGTTTAAAAAAATTACAATAAAAATTATTTTAAAAAATAAATTTAAAATTTTAGATTTAAAAATTTAATCTGCAAAAATTAATTTATTAAATAATTAACTTCAATTAATTAATTTATTTATTAATTTTTAATTATTTTAATTAATAATTAAATAAATATTGAAAAAATAATAATTAGTAATCTTTTTTCTTAAGTTGAACTTAAAATTTTCTTAAGTCAAATTAAAAAATCTTAAGTTTTTCTTTTTTTTTACTTTAAAAACTATAATTTTTTCCAAAATTTGATCAAAAAGCTAAAACTTTATGAATTCTTCTTAAAAATAAATTTAATTCGAAAAATTTTACATTTTTTATTCAAGTCAAGTTTAAAAAATTTGAGTTTAAGTCTCATAATTCTTTAAGTCAAAACTTATAAAATTTCTTATGAAATTTATGCATGTAAGAATTAAATCTGAAGATAAAAATTAATCGAGAGACTTAGATTTTACTCTTATATAGTACTTTAACTTAAGCTGAACTTAAGCTTTTGACTTAACAATAAGTTTTGTAACGCTATAACTCAAAATCTATTTTATAAATTACTTTGAAGTTTTTTGAAAATAGTTCTAAAAAGCTAAAAGAAGGTTTATGAGTGAAAAAAATTCAAAAAATTAAGTTAAAAATTATGAAAAATCGCAAATTTCAAATGTGAGCTTCATTGCATACTTTAAAGTGTCAATTTTTTCACAAAATTCGAAAATTAGTAAAATTTTCCCATTTTTCAACCACAAGGAAGCAGCTTGCTGCATCGATTCATACGTAATAATAATAATAGTTTAAACACATAATAATATATTGCCTTCGATATATTAAAAGGCAAGTGTCTCTGTGGAAAGCTGGGAAAATAGTGCAAAAAGCGACCGACCTATTAAATACCAATAGAAAATAAATTGTTGTCGTCTCCCATAAATACGTCGCACAAAATTGATATGGCGATGTAAAAACACATTTTGACATTAAATTGTCGACAACGATTGAATAAAGGCTCCGCTTTTTACGTGAATTTCAGGTCATCTCCATAAATAAGGGCGGCAATTAATCCGAATCGAGCATATGATGTTGGCGATGGATAAGAGCGCAATAAATTCGGTTAGAAGTAAAAACATGTTTACTGCAAATTTGAATGAGAATCGAAGGTGCGATGAATAGAAATCGATTTCGCGTTGACAAGTTTCGTCACTTACCTTCTGCGTGATTTTCGGAAATTTTCTGTGATGAAATAAATTTTTTTGCCATTTTTCATTTTCATTTCAGTAAAATGACAATTTCCTGTTTTGCTGAGAAAATTTTGTGAGGTATTTTTGTTATTTATTGTTTTTCTTTTTTTTTTGTTTCTGCTACAAAATGAAGAAAATATGAAATTCCTTAAATTTATTTTTTTTATTCTATTTTTCATGCACTTTAGTACTTTAGAGGACTTTAAAAAGAAATATTAAATTAAATTAAATATAATTTCTGATAAATTTTTCTTTTAAAAGGAATTTTTTGTAATCAGAGGTTCAATTTTAAATATTTTTTATTTAAAAATAATTTTTAAAAATTTTGTTGTAAAATTATTATGAAAATTTTGAATAATAAATTTTTTTATCAATTAAAATTAAAAAATATTTAAAAATTTATTTAATTTATTTATTTAAAAATTTAAATAGGTATTCAAAAAAATTAAATTATTTCAAATAAAAAAAAACGATTAAAAAAATATTTTTTAAATATTTATTTTAAATTTATTTATTTAATTAAATTTATTTAAATTAATTATTTTTTTAAATTTAGTTATTTAATTTTTATGGAAAAAAATAAAATAATTTAAAAATTTAAAAAATATTCAAAAATTAAATGTTTAAATAAAAATCGTAAAAGCGCTTTAAAAAAAATTCAACTTCTACTTTGAAGTCACAAAATTTTCGTCTCACATATGAACTCATGCAACAAAAAAGACTCACGTGAACACAATGAAAGGGAAAAATAACAATATTTTACCTTTTATTCATTCATATATGTGCGAAAAAAGTAGGTTAATGTTTATTTATTTGTGAGTCATGCTCCCTTTTCTCCCGCTTTCTTGAAAAATTTTTCGAATAGAAATAAATAAAATATTTTCAGGCAAATTTTTGTATGAATTATTACGACAAAAACGACGCAAAATATTTTGTTTATTTCCTGTTTACTCGAAAAATTCGCTTTAAATTCCGCGAAAGGTCAAACTGAACCACAGACAATCTTTTTACAATTGAATTAAGCTTCATAAAGGTAGGTTAGTGATGCGGAAAATATTTATGATAAGCCAATTACTTGCAGAAGCACAAATTTCCTTCCGTCGACTGATTTACCGCAAAAAAGAACAAAAAAAGGAAAAAAGTTTATCTGAAATCTCGAGACAAAGTTCACCGAAAGACATTAAAGTTCAATTTTTTTGCAGTGACAGCAGAAAAAGTGTTTTCTTCCTTGCCACTTATGGTTTGAGCCCATTTTTTATTTATATTTCCATAAATAAACCGACACCGGTAGGCATATTTTAAGTATATTAGCTGGCAGAGTGCAAAAAAAGTAACATCAAAGATTCAAATACTCACATGGAACAAACATCAAAAAAAAAAATGAACGACGAAGAGAAAGGAAGCAAAACTCATTGCAATATGCATGAGTTCATGAGTTTTGTTGCAAAAAGTATCTTTGCGAACGAGGGTGAAAAGTGCATGCCTCGAAGGTGCTTCTTTTAAAAAAAAATTCAATGGAGAAGTTGTCGTAACATGAACGACTGAACTTTGTACGCTAATTTAATTTTTTATGAATGAAACACTTTCCAAGTCCAGAAGGTGTTTGGATAAAAGTGCAACAAATGTGCGCACAAAGTAAACAGAGTTAAAGATATGAGTTAATTTGTGTGTTCGTTAAGAGACTTCATTCTCGATTAATTTTTATGTTTGAAGTCGGCGGATGGAAATTAACCCATTTGAAGGGATATTTTTTCTATTTTCTTTCTGTTTAAAGCTAAAATATTCAAATATGATTAAAGATTTTACAAGCGAAAAAATGATTTTTATTTTTAACAGATATTTTTAAAAAGACATTTTAGATATTTTTGCGATAAATTAATTAATAATATTACGTTAAATTTGGGAAATTTTGTTCAAAATTTTTGAAAATTATTTTAAAAGATTTTTTAAAAATATTTTAATAATTATTTTAATTTAATTTTTTTGATTTAATTTTTTTTTTACAAAATTTCAAATATTTTTTTTAAGCTTTTGACGTTTTTCGAAAAAATATTCATAAATTTTTTTTTAAGGTACCTTTTGTCTAAAAAAGTAATTTTTTCTCAAAAACTCTTTTATTTTTTTTCATTATTTAAATAATTAATTAAAATAAAAATTAATTAAAAATTTTCTAAAATTTCAATTCAAAAATTTTCCGTTAAAAATTTAAAAATAATTTTCTCACAAATAAAAACTTTAAAAACATTAAACATGAACAAATTGAAACGAAAAATACCTGTTACTGCCAACAAAAATCTCCTTTTCCATGAAAAAATTTTTAATTGACAATCTTACTTTTAACATTATGTCCAATTAAAGTTTTTCCTCATTAGCATTTAGAACGTTCTCCTTTCCTTCCCTTATAGATACAAACTTACTCAGATACCTCGTCTATCAAAACCTTTTAAAAAATTAAAGAAGACAAAATTTAATTCTCAAACAAAAAAAATATAAAAGGGAGCACTTAATCATCTTGTTGTTTTTTGTCGCGCTGGCTACGCATAATTTTTAAAAAAATATTTAAATTTTTTGCCTTAAAGAGAGACAAACAACATCATTTACCGTGTTTAAGTGCCTTCCATATATTTTCTGTATTGTTAAGATAATTAATTTTTTTTTATAAATTTTTATTTTTGGACCTTTAATTTATTTGGTGTGGTCAGGGATCTTTCTCATGTGCTTCAATTTGCCAATTTTTTGTCGAGTTTTGTTGAGTTTCGAACAAAAAATGGAACAAAAGGTCCAAAAAAACATGCAAAAAATCATGTTTAATGGGGTTTTTGTTTGTTTTTCATTTTTTTTGTTTGACCAACGTGAGAATTGGGGCAAATTTGGGTCTTCAAACATTTTTTTTCAGCATCTCATTAAACGACGCATTAACTTGTAAGTCTCAAATATTGACATTAACAACTTGTATAACAAATAATTGATGTTATCAGTTATTATCACGTTTTGATAACACGCTACTTCAATAAAATTGAACGATTCTTCATTGTTTGCCAAGCTGCAAGTGAGTCAACATGAAAATTTTAACAGAAACAAGTAAATTTCTGCGAAATTTGTCTTCAGTGCAACTTCAAAGCTTGATTGGGAGCTTGTCGTTTGCAATTGTTGCCGTTGCTTTCATCTTCCAATCCATCGATCGGCAATATTATCTCAGTTACCAACTGATTTTCGGATTTTTTGGAGTAATTTTTGTGGGATCTGCATTCGCGGCGATTTATGGAACTCTGAAATTGGGCAAAAAATGGCTTTTGCATCAACTTTTCGCTTCAATTTTGTATTTGGGACTCAGCGGCATGAATTCTTATCGCTTTTTTGATGATTTTACGGGAAGATTTGGTAAGAAATTTTTAAAAAAATTAATTTTTTGATGAAAAAGTATTTTTTTTTTTAATTTTAGCTGTCTTTGTGATAAGTTTTGGATCAGTTTTTAACCTTTTTGTTGAAATTTTACGTAACGAAGCTCAAGAAGGAGAAACTGTGAACAACGATCCAGCTCCTCCATATACTCTTTATGACGAAAGAATAACAGAAAAGTGTTAAGGAAAAAATATTTCTTTATTTTACATAGCAAAAAATACTGTCATCGCTCTTTTTCACACCGACTGCAACACAAACTTTCTTAAAAAATATGAATTTATTGGTAGATTTGTATAAAATTAATGATTAGAAAATATATTTTGCGGTCTTTTGATTAATATAAGTGACCGTGCCTTACAAAACTATAAAAATTTAAGTAAATTTCTAATTCTAAACGGAAAAAAACAAACAATTAAGATGTTTCCATTACACGCTAATCGATTGCGGATTCTTGCTACCCCAAGCACGGAGCAATGTCAAGGTTTTATTTAAATGGTTGCACCATTCGTCGCGTTCTTCCTTCGTGTCAGCTGACAAAAACCGTCTAAAAAAATTTTTTTATCAAAAAAAATCAAATTTTTTCTTAAAAAATTAAAATCTTACCGTGTAACAGTTACGCGATTCCCTCGAGAGTCTTTCATCAGTTCCATCGTGAGCGACTCGTAATCGCCTTCTTGCGTGGGGCGTTTGAATTCAAGCATAAGAGTGTTCATGCGAGCACACATGTCACGCGGGGCAGTTGTTACCTTTTGTGTGCTGCACGATTGAAGGTCGATGGAGCCCATGGGCGCCTTTTTCTTCTCGTCATCGGGATAGAGCCAGAAATTGATGACATTTCCCTTGAGACGACACCAACGACGATGCCATGCCCCGAAACCGGAGACATCTTCGTACATCGTAAGGAAGCCGCGATAATCGATGTTCACAGACAATTCGCAATTGACACGCATATGCACCGAGCCTTCCAATGGACTGACGCCGCCAACCTGAAATATAGAATTTTAGAGAAATTTGTTAGATTTTTGTTTAAATTGATAAATTTTGAACTAATTAATTAATTTTAAAAAATCTTATATTTTATTAAATTTTATCCTTCAAAGGCTCTTTAAAAATTTAAAGGAAAATTTTTTAAAATTTAATTCAATTGGTTGAGATTTTAATTTATTTTATTTTTTTTTTTAGAAAAATTTTTATTTTTAAGAAATTTCATGTAAATTTTTATCTAAAATAATGAGAAAAATTAATATTTTACTTATTATCAAAGATATTTTTAAAATTTTTTTCTTCAAATTTTTTGAACTAAATTCTTGCAATTTTTTTTTTTTTAAATATAGAAAGTGAAAAATTTATTTATTTTTTTTATTTTTGAAACTTAACAACCCTCAAAAAATTTTTTAAAATTAAAATGTTAATGAAATTATTTTTTCCTTCTTATTTTAAGCAATAAAATTTAAAATTTTATCAAAATTTTTGACTACCAAAAATATAAAAATTTAAATTTTTCTTGAAATTTTAATTTTTGAACATGTAAAAAAAATTAAATGATAATTTAAGATGTAATTTCTTGAAATTTTTATCAAAAAAATTGCACTTACCGAGTTCAAACTCCATGTTGTGCGTTGAATTTCTTTCAAAGAGAAGATTATAAATCCATATTGGATCAAAGCTGGTGTCCTAACAGCGTTCGGTCCTGCCGGAGACTGTACTGGGGGCATAACTAAACGATTATCCTTCTTATTTTTGGGTGTCAACATCTTGCTCGAGCCCTTTTTCCCAACAGAAATGTGATATTTGACCTCATGCGGCAAAACTTCGCGTTGTGCTGTCATTCCATAAATTTCCATTGTGATCTAAAATTAAAAAAAATATTTTTTTACAATCAAATTCAACAAAAAATGTTAAAAATTTCTTACCTTGAAGTCAGCATAAACATTATTCAAGGTCAAAACATCGGGAAATTTAACGCCGAGCAATCCAGGCAACGTCGGGACTGTTTTTGTAGCGAGCACTGTCTCATTATATTTCAACAAACAAACGAGATGATGCCCAGAAATGGCGTCTGTTGCCAATTTTCGGATGTAATCTTGCTTCAAAGGAACTGTAATGTCACGAATTGTCAAACGCCCTTTTTCCGTGGGGGCATTTTCGGGTCTTAAACATCCCTCGACTCGCAATCGTTGAACTTCATCCAAACAAGCTTGACGACGATGCGTGGCAACGAGTAAATGACGTTCGCCTTCCACGGATTCCGTTGATCCGCTGAATTCGATTGTTGCGGCGCATAAATTCAGAGCTTGGCTCGTTTGTGAGATGATCGTTTGTTGTTTGCAGACCTCGTCGAGCAACTTTTTGATCTTTTCCTGCACTTGATTGTCGTTGGCGCGTCCATAACAGCTCTCGTCGTCATCGTCGGAGTAATCGTATTCCATTTTTTTCTCCGCAGCATCAATGGCACTGATGGGTTTTGTGATTTTTCGTACCGGAGTCGCGTTTTGCGTTTGTTGCTTGCGATAAAAACTCACAGTATGAACGAGAGTCACCATATTGTTGTCATCCGAGGGATTCACAGTAAGTTCTGACTTGACAGGACTCTTGTAAGACTCGACATTTGACGATGCATCGCTCTCTTCGTCGATTGTTTGGTAATGAACTTGCTTCTTGGGGTTTTTGTCGTAACAGAAACTGTTGGAAGAGATTGAACCTTTTTTCGGGGTTGAATAATCCTCACTTTCGTCATCAGATTCGTCGAGAGCTTCCTCCAAGTATTGATCCATGTCACCGAGAACGTCGGAAATTTCACTTGCGGAACTCTGGAGACTTTGATTCTTGTTGTGACTTGACTAAAAAAATAAATTTTTAATTAAAAAAAAATTTTTATTGAAATTTTTAAGGAAAAAACTTACTCGACGATTGTTTGAACGACGATTTGTCACAGTATGCATCACTTCACGCCCAAGACTGCTGTTACAAATGTTATCGTCGTCGGCATCAGTTGAATCCATGTAACTAAAAAAGTCAGATTTTCATTAAATTATGAAGAAAAATTGAAACCAAAAAAAAAATTGAAGCCCAATAAAGAAAAAAAAAGAAAGAAAATGTGAAAAAAATGAAATGAAAAACATAAACAAATCAAAAAAAAAAATATTTTAAAGAAAAAAAAAAGAAATGATAAGAAAAGTGGAAGAAATGAAAGATCCAGATTAAGAAAAATAACTTTATTTAGAATTTCTTTCAAATTTCTTACAACAATTCTAACAATATGTCTCTAAAACTATCTATTGAGTATTCTTAACTACGAAAAACGAGATTTTTTATATTTATTATTTTCTTTATTTGAGACCAGATTTCATGCGAATATTCGTTGGGGATTGCACTTTAGAGATAATTTTCAACAGACTGAACAATAATTTGTGATATTTAGAACAAATTTAGAATGAGAAACAATTTTAAGTGAATTTTAATAGAAAAATTCGACAATTTTGTAAAAGAAATATTAATTCTTCAAATTTTTTTAGTCGAAAAATATAATTTTTTGATTTAAAATTGTTAAAAATTAAAATTTTAACAAAAATTTTAATATTTTTATACTCTGAAGTTAAAGGAAAATTTTCAAATGTTCTGAATTTCTTAAAATTATTTAAAATCTTTTTTAAAAATTTCCTAACAAAATTAATTTTAATTAAAAAATTTTAAATGAATTATTTAAATGAAAAAAATTTAATAAATATTAAAAAATAAAAAAAAACTAAAAATAAATTTTAATTCAAAATTTCAAAAGTTAAAAAATATTTTTTTAAGAGTTTAAAAGATTATTTTTTTAAATATTTAATTTTATTGTTTTTTAAATTTAAAAAAAAATATATTAAATAATTTTTACGTAAATTTTTCCGTATTTTCATATTCATTTAATTTTTTTCCATATTTTTATATAAAATTATTTTTTGTCAAATTTTCTCGTAAATTTTTTACGTATTTTTTTTTATTAAATTGCATGAAAAAATTGAAATTTCAACAAAAATTAAAATTTTAATATTTTTATTATGAAAATTTTTAGCTTTTAAAAAAAATTTTTAATTTTTAACAAAAATTTTTTATTAAAAAATTTAATTAAGAGACACGAAAAAATTGTTTCTTCACTGAAAGCCCGCCAAAAACTAAACAAAAACGTAATTTTCAATAAAAAAATTCGTTAAATTCCATTCACAATTCGCTTCATTAATATGCGAACCACACATCTGTTTGCCAGAATTCAACGTCTTTTCATATCTCTCACTTTTTTTTTCTTCGAATCTCAAACACGCACACACTCACACGTCTTTTGTTGTGTCAATAAAGAATAAACGAGATAACAAAAAAAAAACGCAAGTAATTCAAAGTCATCAAATTTTAACTCAAAATTCTTCTGAACTTTACGAAATCAAGTCGCAATGGACTACTGGAAGGACAAAATTGCCGTCGTAACGGGAGCTTCTGCTGGGATCGGGGCTCAAATTCTCACGGATTTGGCAAAATCCGGCCTAATTGTCATTGGACTTGCTCGTCGTGTCGAAAAAATCCAAGAAATTGCCGAAGCGAACAAACCGGCGAAGATTTTTGCTCGCGAATGTGACATTTCCGAAGTTGCCTCCATCGAAGCGGCGTTCAAATGGATCACGGAGACCTTTGGAAAAGTTCATATCATCATAAATAATGCAGCGGCGCCCACGAAACCCGGCGAAACTTTGAGTCCTGCATTATCGCATGAAGAAATTACGCGAGCTATTAATACGAATCTCACGGGTTTGGTAATTTGCACTCGCGAAGCTTATAAATTGATGATGAATCACGACGAAAATGCTTATATTATCAACATGAATTCAGTTCGTGGCCATGTAAGCCCAATTGTTCAGATGAATTTCACGAGCGTTTATTCGGCAACGAAGTTCGCAGTGACAAATCACACGGAAACGATCAGACTCGATTTGGGACTTGCGGGAAATAAACGAATTCGAGTGACAAGTTTGAGTCCCGGGCTCGTAAGAACAGAGAGAGCGGAGAAAATTGCGGGTCCCTACAGTGACTTTTACGAGAAAACTGTGCATTTGATGCCCAAAGATGTCTCAGATGCGGTTTTATATTTGCTTTCGACGCCGCCGCATGTCAATGTGAGTCGAAAAATTTAATTATTTACTAAACTTTTAATAAAATTTTATTTTAAGGTCTCGGAATTGACGATTGAACCAACAGGAGAGGTTTATTAAAGCGAAAATTGGCATGAAATCTGGTACTTGGAGTTCAAAACTGCGCCAAATCGATCAACGATTAATTTTGATTTGTTTATGTTTTTCATTTCAGTCTGAAAAGTTGCATTTTTTTGGTCTAAAACTATGTTACGGTGGTTGTTAGTAAACTTTTTCAATACTTTAACAAGTGGTTTTTGTGCTTATACGACTAACTTAAACTATAAATGTGATTTTGTGTGATTATTAACAAGTTTTTATGATGATTGTTGAGAGGAAAAATGTTTTAAATTTGATATTTGAGCATTTTTTTTTAAATTTTTGAAAAATTTGTCAAATTTAGGCAAAAGTTTATTAAAATTTTATAATTTAAGACAAAAATCTTATGAAATTTTATAATTTAAGACGAAATAATTATTAAATTTTTAATTTCAGACAAAATTTTACCCAAACAAATTTATAAAAGTTTTCATTTAGAGAAAATTTTAAAAAATTTTAAGCAAAAATCAAGATTTTTTTACAAAACGTTGTAAAATTTTATCAATTTCAGGTCAATTTTTGATTTTTATTAGAAATTTCATAAAAAAAATTCACATTCATTTTGATAATTTTTTTTTAAATTTCAGTTTTTAAAAATAAATTTGTTGATTTGAGGGAAAAATTTATCAAAATTTTTCATTTTCAAAAATTTTTTAAAAAAATTTTAAGACCTTAAATAAAAATTTTAGAAGTTTTAGACGAAAGTTGATCAATTAATTAAATTTTGTTAATTTCATTTAAAAAAAATTATTATTTTTTTAAAATTTTCAAAAAGAATTATAGAAATTTATGCAATTTAAGATAAAAATTGACCAATTAAGACATTTTCAATCAAAAATCGAAAAAAAATTGATAATTTGAGTCAAAAAAAAACTTTTTAAAATGATTTTTCAAAAAAATTTCTAAAATTTGAAACATTTTTCCTTCCAACATCAGCAAAAAATTCAAAAAAATTACGACAGATCTTTTCCATATGAGTCCCATTATGAGAGCAGTGCACGATAGAAAGCAGTCAATTAGCACAGAAGCAAAAGAGGAATAAGTCAATCAACTTTTCATACCTGTCGTCATCGTAAGTTACTGTCATCGATTGCCGCCGAATAATTTGTTGCGCACTCAAACGATGTTCGCCAACTTGGAACAAATGCTCGCCCTCATCCGAAGCCGAAGCTGTGGCATATTGCTCATTATCTGACTCCGTATTAGCTGACTCGATATCCGATAATGCCGGATAAAGATGCCCTTCCTTCGGGGGAGCGACACGAATTCTCTTAACGTCTTCGAGCGTGGATTTTACTTCGGGAGAAATTGCGTCGTCACCTAAAAAAAATTTTTTTTTGAAAAAATCGATTGAAACTGATGAAAAATGAAAAATTTTACCACTTCTACGTTTATTCAAGCTCGATCCGGGACTGGAAAGATATCCCGCGGGCGGCAATGGAGGAGCACGAGGCACTGAACGACGTTCTGACGTAGGTTCTTTGTACTTGTGACGATTTAAGAGCAAATCCATTTCCTCTTCGCGCTGTTTTCGGATCTCCTGTGAGATTTTCGCCTCGGAAATTGTCGGGCCTTTCGACATTAAGTTAGCTACGGTGCTTAAAACGCCCAATCCGAGTCCTTTCATTTCGCGCGACGATGATCCATCGACTGTCGAAGTACTTTTTTGAACCGGAGTCGGCGCAATTTCCTCTTCTTCATCAATTTTCTTGTTAATTTCGACGCGAGTTTGAACCGTAGTTGGTTTAATTGGCATGGATTTCGTTGCTTTGACGGGAGCTGCGAGCGTAATTGGTGCTTTTGGCACAGGAATGAACTCTTTATTCTTCTCAAAGATCGCCATGCGTTCCTTGAGTGACAATTCCGTGGGATCTTTGCCCATTATGGATTTCCGTTTGGGTTTATCGAACATCGCAGCACGTCCGGAGACGATTCCTTTGCTGGTTGAAGGAGCTGCTTTCTTTTCTGCGGCTTTTGGCATTTCACGTTGCTCGATATAACGTGATGCAACGGATTTTTTCGCATCGACATCGTCTTTTTCATTTTTTTGTTCCTTTTTTTCATCGTTAAATTCGTATACAAGTCGTTGATGTGTCGTATCGCGACGTTTGAATCCCTGTTGCTCCAAATTTGACATCACTTTCGAGTCCCATTCGAGGTTTTTGGTGCCTGCGCCGTATTTTGTGCGTGCATCTTCGCGTTGTTGTTCCGCATTTTTCGAAGAAATGTCAGGAATTACGCGTCTCGGGCTCACAACGGGCTTCACGGGACTCACAAGAGGCTTTTTCGGGCTCGAAGTAGCCACATTTGGAGGCATTGGCGCTGCTTTCTTCTTACCGTAACTATCTTTGCGGGGACTTCCATTCGCATTTATCGTTTTGCGATGATGTTTGTAGTCCGGATGCGACGGATCGTCTTCCCAACTGTTGATTTCGCTCGCCAAAGCAGCTAAACGGGTGAATTTTGTGCGTGGGCGGGACGAATTTTCACTCAAACCTTCGTGAAATTTGTCCTCGTTGCGATGAATGGGCGACGAAATGTCTTTGTCGGCATATAAAGCGCCCAATCTTTGCAAATGCCCGCGAGGAGTGTCGCGAGGAGCAATTGCTTTCGCCTCAGACGACGTCTCGGAAGATGCATCTTTGTAAATTTCGTTGCCATGTTCGTCAACTTCGCATTCGGAAATCTCTACGTCGACCTAAATATAGATTTTTAGGTAAAAATTTGCTTAAAACAACAAAAAAATTAAATTTACCTGCACATTTGAGGGTGCGGTGATATTAATTTCGACGTCATTCTCCTTGCTTCCTTTGTCTGACGTCGAAAATTGTCGCGTAACTTTCGTTGTTGAACGCGGACTGCTGTTGTAGGTATCGACAGTGCTTTTTTTCACTGCTGCATCGTTGTTGCCATTATCGGAATTTGAATCCGTCAACGGAAGTCGCGGCGAAGGCGCTGATAAACCGAGTTCCTTGCTCCGTTTCTCCGCTTTTTCCAACATTCTCTGAAATTTTGACCATTTTTATTGTGTTTTTTTGAACAAAAGATAAGACGCAGGTAGAAAATTTAGTAATTGTCCCTTTTTTCGTGATAAGGATGCAATGGAGAAATTTTTTAAACGGAAGCCCGCATACTCACCAAAGCAAAATCATCCATTTTTCATGTGTATTTCTCAATTTCTGCACAATTTTTTATATTCCAAATATAAATTCGACACTTTACTACACTTTTACGATATTTTCAGCTAAATTATTCGAGTATTTATCGCAAAAATTGCGAAAATTATGAGAGCTCTAAAAAAACGCGTCTTTTCTAATGTTTCAAAAAGTCTCAACGGTTTTTCGGAGGCTCGTGACGCGGATTTCAAAGGATCCCAGTGTGCAAAATTTAAAAATGTGCCTCGGGTCTGTTAAAATTTTCCAATTGTGCACTGAGAATTCTCAATATTTTGCTTGAATTAGCAAAAAGGCGAATTATTTTTATCAATTTCACTCGTCTCGATTATTTACCTCATGAAATCCAGTTATTAACCTCAAAAATATCAACAAACTTCGAGAATTTTCAGAATCTCCCTAATTTTTGATCAAATTTCACTGAAAATCTTAAAAAATAAATTTAAAATAAAATGGCACATTACAAAGGAGCTGCTTCGGAAGCAGGTCGAGCAATGCAATTGCAGAAAAAGCGCGAAATTCAACAGCAAGATGTCGAATTGCGGAAGAAAAAGATCGAACAAGAGCTCAAAGTGAACAATATCGAGAATAAATTCGCTGCCCATTACGATGCCGTCGAAACGCAACTCAAAACCTCGACAATTGGGCTCGTGACGCTCGACGAGATGAAATCCCGACAAGAGGATATCGTTCGTGAGCGCGAACAAAAGTTGGCATTGAAGAAGGAGGAAAAGTTCAAGGAGAAAAATAAACTTTTGGAAGCCAAGGAAGCGTTAAAGAACAAACAAAAACGCCAAATTCAGACACTTTCCTTCAATTTGGACGAAGACGAGGAAGATCCGGAGAACGAAGAGGAAGAAAGTTCGTGTAGTAGTTGGAAAAATGACAAAGAAACCCATGTGAAAAAGAAAATCAAGAAAAATCCCGAAGTTGACACTTCATTTCTACCTGATCGCGAACGTGAAGAACAAGAAAATAAACTCCGGGAGCAACTCCGACAAGAATGGCAAGCGAAACAAGCACAGCTGAAAGACGAAAACATCAACGTTACTTACAGCTATTGGGATGGATCCGGGCATCGAAAGACTTGCACAATGAAAAAAGGTCATTCCATCTACCAATTTCTCCAAAAATGCCTCGAGACGTGTCGTCCTGAATTTACCGAACTCAAATCCGTCACCGCTGATCAACTGATGTACGTGAAGGAAGATTTGATTTTGCCGCAACATTATACGTTTTATGATTTTATTGTCACGAAAGCACGCGGCAAAAGTGGCCCGTTATTCCAATTTGATGCGTTCGATGATATTCGAATAACAAACGATGCGTCGAAAGAAACTGTGGAATCGCATGCTGGCAAAGTTCTGCTGAGATCGTGGTATGAGAGGAATAAACATATTTTTCCGGCAAGTAGATGGGAACCTTTTGATCCGACGAAAACGTATGGAAATCGATACACAATTAAGGATAATAAGGAATAAAAAAGATTTTAAAAAACGGATTTGTGTGTGATAATTTTTGCATTACAGTTAAATTTTTGCTTTGGATAATTTTTTTTTGTTTAGAACATCGCTTCACTTTTACACTGAGGAATTATTTTTTTAAAGTTTACATAATAATTTTGATAATTAACATTTTAAATTTTGGAAAAAAATATTTTTAAGATTTTAGAAAAATTTTTTTTTTTTTAAATTTCATGAAATTAAAATTTTCTTGAAAAATTGTCAAATTTTAACAATTTTTCGGAATAAAATTTTAGAAATGTCATTTTAAAATAGTTCCGTTGAAAATTTTCACAAATTTCTTGTCTTAAGATGAAAAATACTTAAAAATGGTCAAAAATTTAATTTAATTTTATAAAAAAAAAAAATTTAATTTTGAAAAAAAAAAATTAAATTTTTTAAAATGAGAAAAATTTTTAAAATGTAATTTGACATTTTTTTTTTACAAATTTAAGTTTTAGAATTTTCAAAATTTAGAAGAAATATTTGACAAAAATGGCTTTGACACAGTTTTTGATTTAGTTTTGCTCTTGATTTAGTTTTCAAAACCAAAACTATGTCAAAGGAAATTTTTTTTTGCAATTTCAATTTTTTAGGAATTTTAAGTTAAAAAATTATAAATTAGAGCCCTCTGATAGATTTTTATCCATTTGGAGCAAGATTTGACAAAAATGACTTTGACACAGTTTTTGATTTAGTTTTGCTCTTGATTTAGTTTTCAAAACAAAACCATGTCAAAGGAATTTTTTTTCAGTTTCAATTTTGTCAATAGACAAAAATTAATTTAATTTTGAAAAAAAAAAATTTTTTTTCACAAAAATTAGTTTTTAATAAAAATTTAACTCTTTTTATAGGAGTCGAGAAATTAATTTTTTATATTTTTTTTTGTTGTAATTTGACATTTTTAATAAAAATTTGTAAACGTCAATTTAAATATTTTTCGATAAAAAAAAAAAATTTCTAAATTTTTTTAAAATTAAAAAAAATATCACAAATTTTAAGATGAATTTAACAAACGTCAATTTAAAAAAAAAATCCGTTAAAATCTTAAATATTAATTTTTCGTTAAATGAATAATTTTTAAAAGAAATTTTTAACATTTTCGCAAAGCAAAAAATTTAAATTTTAAGAAAAAAAAATGTTAAATATCAAAATTATTCTGCAAACTTGATGGATCTTAATCTAAAGTTAATTCAACATTTGTACATATCGCTATTCTATTCTACGATAAGCCCTTTTCTGTTATGCGTGATAGTAATTGTGCTGTTGCTTGAAGTGTCGCTATCTGAGAATGACGAGAACTCGTCTGTCGTACAACTAAAGAGACTTGGACTGGAAATCGCGATGACATCTAATTGGTCCATAGATTGACTATCGATTGCCTCCGCGTGCACTCGCCGCGGCTGCCCGAGTTCGTGCATTAACGGAGCGCAATGTTGGCGGTCTTGTGCCTCGTCGCGCTGCAGTTGACGTGGTTGGAGCTGTGACTTCTTTGCGGATTGTTTGGTTAATTTGGGTGACGGGAGGCACGACTTCTGTCGTTGCGGGAGGCGAGGGAGATTTTTTAGCAATTGTTGCGGCGATTGGGGTTGGGGCGATGACGACTTCCTTTTGAGGCGAAGGCTGTTTTTGCTGCAACGCGATAACGGGCGATCCTCCGATGGGAGATTGCTGCCGGAAACTTGTTGGGCTTTGCCTTGCGCGATCAAGCGTTGGACTGTCGCGGATGCTTCCCGTTGGTGCTGCGTACATAGTTCCCTCAGCATCGCGGCTCTGTCGCGATTCAACGTAGCCTGATGTGTCAACGAAGTCCGTGTATTGGCTCGCGAGAGCAGATGACGGCATTGGAGACATGTTTTGCTGGGCGTATGTTCGTGGCGATTGAGGAACGTTTTGTTGCTGTTGATATTGCTGCTGCTGAGACATTTCGGGTTGCTGATATTGCTGCTGTTGAGACATTTCGGGTTGCTGATACTGTTGTTGATGCTCGTACTCGGGAATGTATTGCTGTTGTTGAATTTGCTGTTCTGGTTGCATTTGGACTTGTTGTTGTGTGTATTCGGGCTCTCGATACTGCTGCTGATGGAATTGTTGTTGCTGTTGCTCTCCGCCGTAGTCAGATCTGAGGAAAAAAGGTAATTTAATAAATTTTCATGTTTTTATATTCACTAATAATTTATAAAAAAATATAAAAAGTTATTTTGAAACCTAGAATTTAATTTCAAAAAATAAAAAAATTATTTCGTGCTAAAAAATTTTTTTTATCTAAAGTAAATTTCAAAAAATTAAAAAAAAATGATTTCGAGCTGAAAAAATTTTATTTTTAGATCTAAAGGTTAATTTCAAAAAAATAAAAAATAATCTTTCGGACTTAAAAAATTTATTTTTAATTCTAAAAGTTAATTTTAAAAAAAATAAATTATTTTGAACTTAAAAAAACTATTTTTAGATCTAAAAGTGAATTTTAAGAAATAAAAAAAAAATTATTTCGAGCTTAAAAAAATTTATTTTTAGATCTAAAAGTTAATTTTAAGAAATAAAAAAAAATATTTCGTGCTTAAAAAAATTTATTTTTAACTCTAAAAGTTAATTTTAAGAAATAAAAAATAATTATTTCGAGCTTAAAAAAATCATTTTTAGATTTGAAAGTAAATTTTAAGAAATAAAAAAAATTATTCCGAGCTTAAAAATTTTATTTTTAGATCTAAAAGTTAATTTTAAAAAAATAAATTTTAAAATATTTTATTTAAATTCTTCCAAGAGCTGAAAAATTCATTTAAAAAATAAAAAAAAAATAATTTTAAAATTTTTTCGATTATTCAATTAATATAAAAAAAAATTTCCTTACCGATACTGTTGCTCCTGCGACGAAACATTTTCATATCGTGGCTCTTGATATTGCTGCTGCTGCTGTTGTTGATGCTGTTGCTCGTTTTGATCAATTTGATATCCGGATTGCTGTGGGATTTGATCCGAGATATAACCTTGACTTGTTGCTTGCTGATACTGTGGCTGTTGCTCATATCCATATCCTTGTCCCGTTTCGTATTGCTGCGAATACTGAGGCTGTTGCTGGATATTTTCTTGCTGTTGCTGCACATACTCTTGCTGTTGTTTTTGCTGTTCTTGAGGCTGATAGAATTGCTGTTGTTGTTGTTGCTGCTGCTCATATCGTGGCATTGCATTTGGCGGCAAAGGCGGTTTATCGGGACTGAATCGTCTTTCCGTTTCTCGATTGTACTCGTCTTCGGCTTTTTCGTATCCGTAATCTGGTTGCTGTTGCTGCTGCTGCGGTTGTTGAGTGTAGAATTGCTGTCCTTGCGAATAATCTTGTCCCGCGTCGTACGTTTTTGCGACATCTTTTCGCGTTGGCGATTCATATCGTCGATCCAGCTCAGCACGTGACTTTGATCCGCGACGCCCGACGACGTTCTTGATGCTAACGCTCCCATCCTCAAAGGCCACGTCATGCGTATCGCGTTTCTCCATTCCTCCGTATTCCTCTTGTTTGCTGTAGGGCTTCTCGAAGCCCGTAGCGCTCTGGATGGATTCCGTTGACTTGAATCGTTGGAGGGTTTCGCGGGCAGGACTTGGGGCGCGAATTGATGATTGACTCTCGATGCGTTTGAGGGGTGATTTTGTTGCTTTTCTCGGTGATTGTTCGACGATGGAACGTGCTGCGGGTGCTGAAAAAATAAAATTTTCGTTAAAAAATAATTTAAAAAAAATTTTTAACGAATATAAAGCTGAGTGTTTTGTGTTAAAATGAAAAAAAAATTGAGAGAAGAGAGAATTTTAAAAGTCTCCCGCGACGAAATTTCAATGTTGATAAGATTAACAAGTCATTCGTGGAGTAACTTTTGATACGTCAACATCATTCACGTGAGAAATTTCGCCAAAATTAACAAAATGCAGCTCAAATGGGGAATCGCAACAGTTGGAAATATCGCACATGACTTTGTAACTGCACTTTCAACGCTTCCACGGAACGAACACAAAGTTGTAGCGGTTGCTTCGAGAAATATCGTCAAAGCACAAGCCTTTGCTGACTTGCATTCCATTGAAAAAGCTTACGAAGGGTACCAATTACTCGCTTCTGATCCAAATGTCGGTAAGAAAAAAATTTTATCTTAATAAAAAAATTTTTCATGGTCATCATGATTTACGAATTTGATCATAAAAATATAAATTTTTATCAAATTCGAGAGAATTTCAAATGAGATACCTTAAAAAAATGAGAGAAAATAAAAATTTTTTGAATTTTTTTCAGATGTTGTGTACGTTGGAACCGTTAACGCCGAGCATTTCAACCTCTCGAAGCTCTTTTTAGACGCCGGGAAGCACGTTTTATGCGAAAAACCGCTAACAGTCAATTCTCGTGACACTAAAAAGCTTCTCGAGTATGCCCGTTCGAAGAATTTGTTGTTGCTCGAAGGTGTTTGGTCCAGATTTTTCCCCAGTTACTCGTATTTGGAAGCGCAAATCAAATCTGGCAATTTGGGGGATCTCCAATCGCTTGATTGTGAATTCGGATATCCTTTGGAGTACAAATACACGTCAGATGCGAAGATCATGGGCGGCGGAACTCTCTTGGATTTGGGAATTTATCCTTTACAACTTGCTCTTTTTTTGTTCAAAGAATTTCCTGAACGGATTGAAGCTTCTGGGGGTTTCAATGAGCATGGAATTGATATTTTAATGGAATGTACTCTCCATTTCCGAAACGGAGCTTTTGCGAAATTAAAAAGTTCGGGTAAGGAGTTGTTACGAAACACAGCGATCGTGAAGGGAACCAAAGGAAGTGTTGAATTGGCAGATTTTTGGTGCCCAACGTCGTTGAAAGATGTCGATGGAAGCATGAAACAATGGCCTTTGCCAGAAGCAGTTCAGAAATTTAATTATCCAAACAGTTGCGGGTTGAAATATGAGGCGGAAGCAGTTCGACAGGCACTTATGGAAGGCAAAATTGAAGTTCCAAAGATGAATCACGCGGAAAGTGTGAGATTAGCAGAGTTGGAGGACAAGTTACGGGAAATTATTGGCATTAAATATCCAGCTGATGAATAATTTGGTTGTGAAATTTGATGAAAATAAACTCAGGGAGAATAATTTTTGTTTGTGTTTTTGAAAAAAATAAGAAAAATTAACGGAAAAGATTTTGGAATAATTTTGAAAGTTGAAAATTTGACAGAATTTTTATGAAATTTCAATTTAAAAAATTTTAAAGTAATTAATTAGCTGATTTTTTATTTAAATTATTTTGATAATTTTAAAAGAAATAAATTTTAGTAAACAAATGACAACTGTCAAAATAAAATATTTCAATTTTTTGCTTAAATTCACATTTTATGCAATTCTAAAGTATTTTCATGTAAATTTTAATTCAAATTTTAAAAAATTTACATTAAAAAAATTATGAAATTAGGATTTTTAACAAAAAAATTGACAGCTAAATAAAAAAATAAAATAATAAGATAAATTTTCAAAAAATGACAATATTTAAATTAAAAAAATGATAAGCAAATTTAAGACTATTTTGAGAAATTTTGAGTATATTTCAATTAAAATTTAAGAAAATAAACCACAAATGATATTAAAAATTAAAATTTTAACGAAAAATTGACAGTTTTATTGACAGATGTCAAAATTTTCATTAAAATCTCAATTTAAAGACATTTCAAGGTTAATATTTTATTTTTTTTTTAAATCGAGCATTTTTGATCTAAATTTTGTTAAAAAATTAAAATTTCATAAAAAAATCATCAAATTTTCAACTTTAAAATTAATTTTGCGAATTCAGGACAGAAGCAATGCAACAAAAAAGCAACAATTTTACAACATCAAGAACAAACCTTCAAAAGTAGTTGGTTCTTTGACCACATCTTGCGCATTACTAAGCTCAAAATTGCTAGACGAATTGACATTGGAGAACGTCATTGGAAGCGAATAGGTGTCTTTGATGGCACTCAGTTGATTCGTGAGCGAGTGACTGAGACTCGACATGTTATCAACTGTCGTACTTATAATACTATCGTAGAGATTATCAATTTTACTTTTGTCCTGGCTAACGTTATTATTGGAGTTATTCAAGTTACTCGTTAAGTTAAGACTACTGAGAATATTTGATTGTGCAAGCAAAGATGAAGGCGCAGACGTGATGGAAGGATTTGTCGTTAATTTATTCGATAAGGTTTGTAAATTGCTCTGAATGGAACTTATATCCTCCCTAAAGAAAAGAAATTTTGAAAGAGAAAAAAAAAGAGTTCTTATTAAAAAATTGTTACCTATTACCTCGACGGTTTCGTTCGAAGATGCTATGAGAAATTTATTAGAAGAAGATTCGGGGTGCTGATCGTGATTTTGATTGCTATTAGCGAGTAAAGAAGCGGCTGTCATGCAAGGTTTTGTAATTATGTCAGAGTATGGTGTGATGTGATTGTGCTGTGTTTCGGGATTGATTGTCGTCGATGTGAGACTTGGCGTGTCTGTTGATGAAGCTGCGGCAGCGACAGGATCGAAAACGGGATTTATACTTTTATAGCATTCCCAAAGCTGCTTTAAGCGATCCATTAGTTCGATATTTGTCTGTCTCAGACTTTTTGTTTCCTCTCTGGAAAGTTGGTTGAGTGTAAAATGTTGAATGAGATGTATTGTATTTTATGAAAAAATTAAAAAATGTGCAACAAAAAAATCAGAAAAAATTAAAATGTGATAAAATGATGAGAAAATTTTGCGTTTCGAAAGATTTTTTTTTAATTTTCAATGGGTAAGTTTTAAATTTTGTTTTTTTTTTATTTAATTTAAGAAATTTTTTGAAAATTGTTGATTTGAATTTTCTTAAATTAATTTTCTTCAATTTTGTAAAATAAACTTAAAAAATTTAAAATTCAATTTAAATATTTTTGATTAAAATTAAAAAAAAAGAAAATTGAATAAAAATTTTTAAATTTATATCCTTTCATTTTTAAATTCCTATTTAATTTTAGTAGTTTAATTAATTTTTAAATTTATTTTTATTTAAAAATTTTATTTTAATTTACTCATAAATATATTTCTATTTGTTTATTTCTATATTAAAAAAATTAAAATTCAATAACTATTTTACAAGAAATTCTTCAAAAAAAAAAAAAAAATTAAAAAAAATTAAAGAAAAAAAATAAATTAATGCTTTTAACAAAAGTGACAAAAATTAATATAAATTTTGTTAAACAAAATTTTAATAATTTTTGATTTTTTTTAAATAATTTTATTTAATCAATATTGAAAAATGTTTTTAAATAAAATAATAATTAATTTAAAAATTTTTTGAAATTATTTTTATCAAGCAATTTTACGAAATAAAAAATTGCATATTAAAATTTTATTTTTTTAAATTTATGAATTATTTCGAATTTTAACAAAAATTAAATTTAAGAAAAATTTCATAAAATTTGAAATTTTTATCTAAAAAAATTAAAAAATCTAATTTAAAAAAAAAATAATAATTTTAACATTTTTCTTATTCAACTTAAAATAATTTTCTATTTTTGTTAAAAATTTCCCAAAAATTAAAATAATTTTAAATATTTTTTAAAAAAATCATTTCAAAATTTTAAAAAATTAAAAAAAAAATCTTTCGAAATGCAATAAAAAAAAAAACAAATTTTGTCATGAACCAGATTTTTTTTTTGTTTCAAAAGGAAAAAATGACTCACTACCAACATTCAACACTAAAGTAGATGATTGCTGTTTCAATGAAAGCGATGGAAGGTGCTGGAAGATGAGAGTTGCCTGATGAAACTAAGCAGCAAAGTTAAAATCTTGCCGTCGTTTGTGTTCGGTTACGTGAAAAAATTCTTAAATTTGAAATTTGTTGCTTACTAAAGAAAAGGAATCTCGTCATCGGTTTTTAGGCAGTGTCTTGGTCAGCTTGTTCTACTAATGGCGATGATGAGGTGTTCGGGTGTTCTGTAGTAGTGACTGTCTCTTCGATAATTTCAGCAACAACTACTTCATCATCGCATTCATCGAGTGAGTTCTTGGTTTTTGACGACGACGCGATTTCCTTCGGAGCGATTTTAATGTTAACTTTCAATTTACAGGGGAGTGTCATAAATGGCCCAGCGACGTCGGAAGCTGTCATTCCTTCGCTTCCTGAGGGCAGCGGCAGACTCAGCTGATTGAACAGTTCGCGAGTTCGTGCCTCCAAACGTTGTTTGCGTGCCTCTCGAGCCTCCGTCGACATCGTCTCCGTATCCGTTTGAGACGACTGAGGAGTAGTTCGAACTGGCGACGGCACCGTTTGCACTTCCTGAATCGTGCGTTGAACGATAGTCAACGCCGCCGGAGTGCTCGTTACGATTTCCGTCTCGGAGAAACTCTCTTTCGCTGTCGATGATGGTTTCGTTGTTGCTGCGACGCGCTTTCGCGATGCTGGCGTCGTCGTTAGGGTCGATGTCGTCATGGTAGCAGCCTCTTCCAGCGCTTTCATTGAACGTTTTGCATGCATTTGTGAAGCGAACACGCTTTCGCGTCGCTGTCTCGCCTTCGAAGGCGTCGATCCTGAGAATATTTGACAGGTTCAGATCAAAAACCAAGAATTCAGTTACGCGGAAAAAGAACGAATTTCATGCCAAGCCATGCAAAAAATCACGTGCAATCGAAAAATTACGTGCAAGTTACTCAAAATCCAAAAATTTTGATTTTTCAACTACGAAAACTCTTAAAAATCGAGATATGTACTTATGTTTTAACGTGGTATCCTCTAATTTATGTGTCAAAGTTTTACATTCGGCGGTCAGTTTTTCCATGAGCTCTTTTTGACTCGTTATCATTCCCTCGAGTTCATTAACTGTGGATGCTGCGAACGATATAAATTGTAAGAAATCACACACAAAAGTACAGGACGGCATGCTTTTATTTAAAATTTACTTAAAAAACGAGAAAGCACAATAACAGCTCATGGATAAACTATTGACAACGCCGCGCGTCACTTTTTTATTTTTTTTTATAAAAAAATTTAAAAAATATTTTTTTTTGCTGTACAATTGGAAATTTTTCCAAATTTTTTGAATAATTTTTTATTTATTTAATTAAATTAATTAATTAATTTTTTAATTGTTTATTTAATTTATTTAATTAAACAAAAAATTCCGGGTTTCAATAGCTTACCCATAATATAAGTTATAAATATATTTACAAAATAAGCGAATTTTTAAAAAAGAAAAAAAAATAAATTTTGGATTTCAGACTTACCATGTTTGTGCTCCATGTCGCTGATGATGCGAGATAACTCGGGACGATTGTTTGTGTCACGAGTTGCATCACTAATGGCGAGCTGTAATTATTAAAAAGGTTAAAAATTAATTTAAAAGACTTTTTTTTTAATATTTTACAATTTTTCAATCAATTTTTGTATAATTTCTATTAAAATTTGATTTTTTTTTGTTAAAATTTTTAAATTTATCAAATTAAATTTTTTATATTTTATTTTGTCAAAATTTCTAATTTTTTCCAAAAAAAATAATTTTCAAGCTTTTAAGAGCATTTTCCCTTACTTTTGAGGCATAAATTTCATATTAGACCTTAAAAACTTAATCTTTAACGACAAATTTGACATCTGTCAAAATTTTGAAAATTCATAAAAATGACAAATTAAATTAAATTGAATCTCCATATTCCACATTTTTATGAAACACAATTCTACTATTTTTAAATAAAATTTCACTTCAAAAGCTTTAAAAATTGAACTTTTTCTTCAAAAAATAAACTTACCTCCTTCTCAAGAGCGGAAATTTGTTCATTGAGTCGCAATTGTTCACGTCGCGCATGCATCAAATCCGTATCCGCACGATCCAAACGTGAACGCAACGAGGCAGTTTCATTATTTAAACGCGTTGCTTCTACCTGAGCTTGACGATCTTGACGTTCAAGTTGCAATCTACAAAGAAAAAAATAATTTTTAACTCCTTTCAGCTAAAAAATTTCAAAACTTACTTCAAATGATTATTTTCCGATTCAAGAGTGTCACGAATGGCATGCAACTCATTGATCTCCGATTGGAAATTTTTAATTTTGTGACGATACTCGGCCTTGAGATCATCGATATACAAGTTCTTCTGACTTATTTCGCGTTTCAAATCGGCTTCGACACGCTTGTGACGATCAATTTCGAACTGAAGCTTCGAAGTGTACTCCCATTTGGCGCCAATATCGTCGCTGCTTGTATGATGATCGAACTAAAAAATTAAATTTTTGAGAAAATTTTTTTTTAATGAAATTTGGAAGAAATTACTTTATGATGAGTGCATCCACGAAGTGCAGCTTCACGTTCCTCTGCAATGCGACGCGTCATTTCTTGTTGGAGACTTTCATAACGTTCTTTTTGGTATTCGAGATCCTCCTAAAAATAATTTTTTAAGATTTTTCTTCAAGAAAAAAATTTTTTTTTACCTTCAAGCGACGAACTTCGATTTCAAGTTGACTCTTGTCGAAAGTTTTCTCTCCAAAATCGCGATCTCGCAAATTTTTCGAGTACAAGTTGCTTTCGTAAGTGCGCATATGCTCGATTTTATGTTCCAATCGCTTGACATCGTCCTGCAAACGGTTTTTATCTCGCATCAATTCATCGCATTTCCGTTTGTAGGTTTCAACGATCTCCAAACCAGCGCCCGTTGCAATTTTCGAACGCAAATTTTCGTTTTCTTCCTTCAAACGTTTGACATCCAACTTTTCTTGCGACAATTTAGCCTCCAAATCTGCTACTTTCGACTCCAGCATGACCACAGTGGATGATTTGCCGAAATCTCGTTCAGAATCGGAGTCCATGCGTTGCAAATTTTCGTTTTCGTGCATCAATTCTTGCACTTTGAACTTCAAGGAGCTCAATTCCTCGCGATTTGTGTCAGATTCGCGTTCCATTTGCTTGATATAATTCTCCTGACGTTCAATAAAGCGCAAAAGTTCTTGATGATTGGCGTCGTTCGAGGTCGAAACGGGAGCACAGTGACTCGAAGAGGCGACATTACACGATCCCGATGGCAATTCGTGAATTATTGGTTTGTCCGTGGAGTGATTTGGTGCGGAATAACACGTGGCACGTACAATATTGGTCCCGGGAAAGTATTTGCTGAGCTCTTTCAACGACGGGCGACCCGGAAATGTGTGATGATCGTGATGCGACGTGTCAGAGGCAGCGAAGGAACTCTCGTAGATCGGACGTTGATAGATCGTCGTGAGTTGCGCTGAAGGAGTATACGGTTCTGACAGCAAATTCTTCAAACGATTCATCGCCTCGCGGTACGCGTAATCCGTATAACTGTTGTTCGAGGTGATTTTCCGACGCAGAAACGACGAATCGAGCTTCGAGATGCCTGACATCCTCCTAAAAGGTAATAAAAAATTAAAATTAAAAAAAATTTCATTCATAAAAAATAAAAAAAAAAAAAAAAATTTAAAGTGAAGTGAAATTTACGTTGTTGAATCACTAATTTCTGTTTTTGACGTTGACGGTCTCGGCAGATTATAATAATTTTTATTTAAATCCATTTTTTTATTTTTAAGCTTAATTTCTAACTAAAAAATTAATTTTCATTGAAAAAAATCACAAAAAGTTGTCTCCTTGTTATTTTACTTCAAATTGTTTGTTGTGCCTTGACGACCAACAATCACCATTGTCCAAACAAGAAACGCACTTTACTTCAATTCATTTCACTTTTACACATACGCGCCTTGTCATGCCATTCATTCACAGGAAAAAAAGCGTATTATTTACTTACACACAATAAAAATATGTGAATGTCATGGTTCAGTAGCCATAACAACAAAAAACATGGATTATGTCGGCAAATGAAATATTTTGTGTGTAATATGTAATATTTTGCAGGATAAATTAAACTAATTTTAATGCAGAAGGAATGTGTGGCGAATTCCAGACATGCGTGAGTGACTTTATTAAGTATGAAAAATTTTTTAAGTCATTTTGAAAGCTGAGATTAGGATTTGCGGTTTTTTTTTGCCGTTATAATTTTTAAATTTTTTTCTAAATTTTACTTACTTTAATTTAAATTTTTAAATTTAATTTTAAATTTTTAAGATTTAAAAAAAAGTCTTTTGGATAAAAAAAATTTAAAATAAATTTTAATTATTTTTTTAATATTTATAATTAATTTTCAACTTTTCATGATTTTTTAAATTTTAAATTCTTTAAATGATATTTATTTAAAAAAAATTATTAATTTTTTTCTGATTAATATTTACGTTTAATTTTTATTTTAATTTTTAAAATATAATTTTTTTTTAAATTTAAAATTTTCAATTAATTTCAACACTTTTGGATTTTTTTTTAAATTTATTTTTCGATTATTATTTTCATTTAATTTTTAATTTTTTGAATTTTATTTTTTTTTTCATTTATCTTTATAAAAAAAAAATAATTTTTACATTTTTGGATTATTTGTTGTTTTTTGTAGTTGTTATTTGTAGTTTTTTAAAATTTTTAAACTGTTAAAAAAAAAAATTTGATTTAATTAATATTTTTTTTTATTTTAATATTTTTTCTTGATTGAAAAAAAAATATTTTTTTTATTTTTATTTGTTGGAAATTTTTTTTTAATTATAAATTTAATTTAATTTATTTCATTTTTAATTTTGAATTTCGATTAAATAATTTATTTTTTTTTATTTTTATATTTTGAATTTTATTTTATTTGATTTGATTTATTTGATTTGAGCACTATGAGAAATTATAATTTAATTTTTTTTAGAACCCTTTGACTTAACTATCACTCAATTTTCTTCATTTAATAATTTTTGTTTTCTAAATTTCAGTTAATTTTTTTTTTCAACTTTAATCACTAATGGGCGACGTAATTAAACCTCATGTCGACTCCGAATTTTACGAAGACGACGACATCCAAATATCCGAAGAAATCAAGCAAAAATGTCAAGATCTCATCATCACAGACTCCAAAATGCGGGAATTAATGAAAAAATTCCTCTGTGAAGTGCAACGAGGCTTATCGCGTAAAACTCATGCCGAATCTGAAGTCAAATGTTTCGTCACGTACGTTCAAGATCTCCCCGACGGAAGCGAAAGAGGCAAATTTCTCGCTCTGGATTTAGGAGGAACGAATTTTCGCGTTTTAATGGTCGATCTCAAGGGCGAAGAAGACTTCGAAATGGAGTCACAAATTTATTCAATTCCTCAAAGTTTGATGCTGGGAAGCGGAACGCAGCTTTTTGATCACATCGCGGAATGTCTCGCGAAATTTATTAAAACTCACAATTTATCGGATGAATGTTTGCCTCTCGGATTCACATTTTCGTTTCCGTGTCAGCAACTCGGATTGACGAAAGGACTTCTCGTGCGATGGACAAAAGGCTTCAATTGCGAGGGAGTTGTCAACGAAGATGTCGTTCAATTGCTCCAAGATGCCATCGAGAGACGAGGCGATGTGAAAATTTACCTTTGCGCGATCTTAAATGACACAACGGGGACATTAATGTCGTGCGCATGGAAAAATCACAACTGCAAAATTGGATTAATTGTCGGCACAGGGAGCAATGCATGTTACGTTGAAAAAGTTTCGAACGCCGAAATGTTTGACGGACCCAAAAATAACAAACCCTACGTCTTAATTAACACGGAATGGGGCGCTTTTGGTGACCACGGAGCTTTGGATTTCATCAAAACGCAATACGACAAAGACATTGATCAGCACAGCATCAACCCCGGAAAGCAAATTCATGAAAAAATGATCTCTGGCATGTACATGGGAGAATTGGCACGACTCGCAATCGAACGTTTCACCAAAGAAAAACTTTTATTGGGCGGAAAAGGCTCAGAAAAACTCTTCAAACGCGGAGAATTTCTCACAAAATACGTTTCTGACATCGAAACTGACAAACCCGGGCAATTCTGTTACTGCATGGAAGTTTTGCACGAAATGGGCTTGAAACATGCGACGCTTGAGGATTGCGCGAATGTTCGATTTATTTGTGAATGTGTCTCGAGACGAGCAGCACATTTGGTTTCCGCTGGATTGGCAACTTTAATTAATAAAATGGATGAAAAAAGTGTCACTGTGAGTAAAAAATTTTTTTTTTTTAAGGAAAAATTTTAACAATATTTTTTTTAGGTTGGTATTGATGGTTCAGTTTATCGTTTTCATCCAAAATTTCATGATTATATGGTGCAAAAAATGCGACAATTTGTAAAACCAAATATTAAATTTGAAATTATGTTATCTGAGGATGGTTCGGGACGAGGAGCAGCTCTGGTTGCTGCTGTTGCTTACAGAAATGAGCAACGTGAAGAATAATATTTTAAAATAAATAAATTGAAAATTATATAAAATAAATTTTTAAAAAATGATTAAAATATGTGAGAATTTGCAAAAAGTACTCAAACTAAAAATTTTTGAAAAATTTTGAAATTTTAAAATATTTTTAAACATTAATTTTTATTTTATTTTAATTTATTTTTTTATTTGACGAAAAGATGTCAAAAATTCTTAAAACTTCATTAAAAATTTGATTAATTTATGAAAATTCTTAGTTTATTTTTTTTAACTAAATTTTTTTATTTAATGAAAAAATTTTGAAAATTTTCGAAATTTTATTAAAAATTTGATCGATTTTTGAAAATCCTCAGTTTTAAATTTTTTATAATTTTAAATTTTTTTTTATATTTTTCTATAAATTTTTTAAATATTATTTTTTTTACTTAACATTTTCCAAAAAATAAAAAAAATTAAAACTGTCACATTTTTTTTTAATTTACACTTTTCTTCATCAATAAAAATTTAAATAAATTTTAAAACAAACCTTATCTTTATATAAATTTTTATTTTTAAACACTTTATTTTTTTATTTCAAAAATTATTTTTCATTTTAATTTAATTGAATTTTTTTATATTAGGTACTTAATAATTTTCATTAATATTTTTTTTTTTTTGTTATAAAAATTCTTAAAAAATATTTCATTGAAATACTTTACTTTTATAATTTTGTTTATTAATTTTTTTAAGAATCAGTAGAATTATGAAAATATATTTGAATTTTTTTGCTTTGATTTTTTTTTATTGAGTCTCGTTTAATTTTTTTTTTATTATTTTTTGTAGTTAATTTTTTTTCTTATTTCTGTAGAAAAAAATTTTTCTTTTTACTTCACTTCACTTTAAAAAATTTTTTTAATCCATTTTTGTGCATTTTAAATCCTTGCCTTGGTCTCCCTTTGCGACTCCTTCCGCTGATAGACTCCCGATCAGAGCCATGAATCGAACGCGTTGGCGATCTTAAACTCGATAAACCGCGATTAAATCTGAAACTTGTTGTATCAAAATTATAGGTGCTCATCTTTAATTATTTTTTAAATTTTTTTTCAACAGGAATAAATTCTCAAACAACTAACGAACGATAAAAATTTTCAACTTTAACAAGTAACTTTTTTTTTGCAAAAAATTTTCCAAGTCCAAAAATAAAAATTCAAATTAATATTTTTTTAATTTTTTTCACTATCGCGTGCAACTAGTTTAGCGGTTCCCGAGTAAAAAGTTCAAATTTCCAGTTTCCGCTGCCTTTTATAGTGCCCAGCGATGCTTTCCAGCGACAACGACTAAACCTGCGCATTACTGTCGTCAAGTAAACAAGATCCTTTTCGTTTAAGCGAATTTTCGTTAAAAACACTACTTTGAGAACGGGGCGTCACAGCGATGGCTTTAACGAAAGTTAACCAATTAGACGGATCAGCTGAGTTAGGATGCGCTGGAAAATGCGTTCCAACGGAATTTTTGTCCCTCTTTGATTTATGTCACAGTGCCAATATCGGTTGTTAGGTCGAAGTTACATTGTTTCACATCGAGACGTTACATCGCGTGTCTGAACGCGGTAACAAAACGATTCCTCATAGTAAAATGGATGACTGACGAGTAAAATGTATCATCGACATATCTATCTTGATTGTGAGGCAAAAAGTTTTAAAGTTTCAACAATTTACTGCGGGACCGTCTTCGTGCATGTTGATGAACTTTCTGTGTGAATGGAATCGTCTACAACTAGATTTTTTTTTCGAAAAGTTCCTCAAAATCGATTTTGGCGCGTTCAACTTTTCAACAAAAAACAAAAAAAACTTTGCAAAATGCAATGATTTATTTTTGACACCGAGGCACGTACGAATTTATGTGGGAGTTTCATCTTTATTTTAGCGCGCTTTTTGCGAAAATGGAACAATTGTCTATTTTTGTACCTGCCCGTAGTTGTTGGGGCTTATCTACGCGCCAAAATCAAAGTCACGACGCCTTGCAATGCAAATGCGAAGAATTTTTTGGTGCAAACATGACAGGGACAAGTCAACATTGTTGCCGTTAATTTATTTCAAGTGACATTACTTTGATACATGCTTCAGTGATATTCGGAAATTTATAGCCAGCATTTGCGAGTTCGTCAAATGTCACGGAGACATCAACTTTAAATCCCGCCTTTTCAGCAATACGTTGGGATTTTTCGCCTGAAAAATTATTTGAAGTGACTTTCAAGCCCAGAGCTTTGCAAAGGGGGATCCGAGCACGAAGAATTTCCGTTCCAATGCCAAATCCACGGTACTTTCGACTTACAACTAATCCAAAAGCTCCCAAAAAACGATCAACTTTGAACTTTTCCTTGATATTGACACGTTCAGCTACCAAATTATTTGCGTCAAAAACCTTTTTCCATGGAGCTGCGGTCGCTTTGAACTCTTCTCCGCCTGTTTCGATGAAAACGGCATTAACTCCGACTAATTCTTCAGTTTTTTCGTTGAAACAAGCTAATGAAACGCGATATCGGAAGACTTCTAACCAAAGAGAACACATTTCTTCAAGCGATGCGGGATCAGAAGCGATTTCCATTGACTTAGCTACAGGCTCATCAGGTACAAAATCCGATAAAAAGAGGTTAATTGCGGCTTGGTAATGCTCTTCAGTCAAATCTTGGATGCGAAAAGAACAAGAATTGGCTTCAAAACGACTCCAAATGCTTGGATAAGGAAGATTCGCAGGACGAGACATTTTTTTCAATGATTTTTTGTTGAAATATTGAAAAATTTGAATCAAAACAGAGAACTTTTACGAATGAGTTCTCAATAAATACTGAAACTCTCTTTCATTTACGCGTTGAACAACATTGTGAAATTAAATTATGAGAATAAACGTGACGTTTTGTGTAGATAACATGAGAAATAAAGAGAGAAAATATTCGATGGAGGCTTCTGGTTATTCATAAATCATAAAATTTTGCCAAAAAAAAAATTTTTTTATTATGAAAGAAAAAAATAAGGCAAAAAAATGCAATGCCATAAACATCAAAACAAAGTGCAAAACCACTGAAATCAAACAAAACACAAAATTTTATTAACCAATCGACAGAAATGTTGCAATAACTTGAACTGAAATGAAATTCGTTACAATGTAATAAATCATAAATAAACAATTTTCATGCAATTCCATACGTGAGTATCACAATATTGAAGAAATTGAGGAAAAATGGCAAAAATTTCAATGAAAAAAAAAAACAAAAATATAGGTAGAATGGAAGATTTATTGTTGAAGAGAAATAAGGTTAAAGCGAGTCTGTCCTTAAAGAAAAAAAATATCGTTTTTGCGTTTTTTATGTCAATATGAGAAACTTTTTCCTTTAACTTTTTTTGCATGAATTTTCGTTTTAGAAATAACAAATATTGCTTTCGTTATAATAATAATCATACATATTGTCAATTTTATTTGATTGTTTAATGTTAGCTTTTTTACGATAATCTAAATACGGATTTTTTGTGTGGAGAAAAGGGAGCTTTTTGATAAATTTTGAAAATTAAAATAATTAATTAATTTAAAATTATTTTCATAAAAATAATTCAAAAAAATTAAAAACTAATTTCAAATTTTGAAAATTTTTATTTTTTTTAACGAAAATTTTCAAAAATGATTAAAAATAATTATTTATAGTTAAAAAAAAATAAATAAAATTTTAATTTAAAATTAAATAAATTTAAATTAAACTTTAATAAAATAAATAAAATTAAAATTAATTAATTCAATATTTTTTATTTATTTGAAATTGTTTAAAAATTTTTTTTTTATTCTATAAAAAATAAATTTTTTAAAATTAATTAAAAATTTAAATTTATTTTATTTTTAATTCAATTAAACTTTTGAATAATTTTTTTTTTTCATAAAAAATCGAAAAGCCCCTTTAAACGATATTACTTTTATAGGAAACCTTAACAAAAATTGCCTCAATTCTCGTTTAGACTCTGTGCGTTGTCGATTGCTACATTTTGTCATCATAAAGTTTCCGCGAGCAGTTATAAGTAGCTTTGACATATTTTATTTACTTTTGTTTATTTTTTTTTTCAACTTACAAAAATAGATAGTAAGGCAAACAACACGAAAAAGATTACCATAAATTTCGGTTTTGATAAAGATTTTTTTTTATATCGTGCTCAATATATTTTTTCCGTACTTTCTGCGTTTTCTGTTGTCGAAGTAACTGTCGTCGTACAAGTCATATAATAACGTTGAGTTGAGTTAGCGAACATTGGTGCATGGCACAAAACTTTTTTTTTTAGCTTTTTATGACTTTGCGTTGTTGCGTACTAAAAACGAAAAATTTTCGGGGGAATTTCAAGAATTTTATTTTATAATTGATTGTTAACTTTTAGTTTTTACTAATTTTCCCTGTCATATGTTGACATAAAAATGTCTAAAATAATAATAAACTCTTCCTTATGGAAAATTTTCACGTCGACATGCTATGGGAAAGTTTAAATTGTGGTCGTGAAAAAGTTGTTGAGTGCCTTGTCGTTGTGGTTTTTAGCGTTCCTTTCATTAACAAGTCAACAATGAATCGATTAACATAAATCCGAATGTCAAATAATTCAATAAAAAATTGACACAATGTGATAATTCAATTACATCCACGCTTCTGCATTGTGTCGAGCGCCATGCCTTCTAGACGCCATTCACCTTAACATCGCGCAAGAGTTTCGAGAAAAAAAAAGAACAGAGATTATCAACGAATCGTAAATCATAAATGGTGTCCGTGTATGTTACAAAACGAAGTACGAGACGACAACATGATATGCCCACTCAATTTGTGGCGTTCTTTATTGTTAGTTCCTCGAGCATTATTACATTTTATTACTTTTCCGTTAACATTACTTCACTGAGTCAGTCAATGAAATGTATTGAATATGGATGATCGCGAATAATAACAATAAAAAGCATCAGGTTCGCATGTTTTACAACGTTTCACGAGCTAATATAGCTTATAATTGAAAAAAAAAACAAATATAATAAGAAATGTTGCCTCAAGGAAATTTAATCATTATGTCAATATTAATCAAACGATCGCGTAGTACCGAACACCCTGAAGTAATAATTCGTGAACGTGAACAGAACATGTGCGCATATGATTTTCTCTTTTTTCGATGTCGATCGAAATAAAATTGATTTTAATCCAAATTTTGATCGAAACCCTTCTCAGACAATTACATTCTTTGTTTCTTGCGCGATTTTATTACAACAAAATTTTGTAATAAGCAACTGTCAAGTTTCGAATTGGGGCTACTGAACTCCTTTACATTGACATAATAATTTGTAAAACTGTCGAGATTTCGTTTTTTTTTCATTGCGAATTGACGAAATTCTTGAGAAATTTGATCGTGAATAATTTTAAGATGTTTTTGTAAAAATATGGAAATTTTGCTCTTTGAGGGTTTTTGAAATTTTTATGATGTACAGCTTCAAATCAGTTTTAAGTCATGTTTTTCGTAGAATTTTTGTAATAACGTGTTAGTATATCGATAAGTATCTCCGTTTGAATTTTGATGAATTTTAGGATTCTTTTTCGGGATTCTCATGGCTTTAATATCTTCTCATTGAATTTCTTGATGGCATTCATGTGTTGTAATTTTCTAAAACTTTCAGCTTTTTAATGTTAAAACTTTTTGAAATTTAAAGCTCTTACTTCTTCCAAAAATGCGCTTTCATCACTCAATCTTCAATCCCTTCATCAATATCAAAATTGAATTTCGCATGTTGCTCTGTCGACTTCCATCATTCATCCAATGATCGATGTTATTTGAGTTTGCGGTGACTGATGCAAATGCGTCAACTTCAACAATTGAAACAAAAGTTACGGTTACTGCGAAACCTAAAACAAAAATATGTAGGTTAATGTTCTAATTATTGGTATTATTTTTATTGTACGTACATTAGGCATAAAAAGTTTATGCAGAAAAGAGGTAAATTTTGTGTCCAATTTATAAGTCACGAATGTGCAGTTACGGAAAACAAAATAAACAAAAATGGGACCTGTCTGCAGTGTGTAGAGCAATATTTTACCGTATCATTATCCAGACTGCCTGTATTCACTTAAAAAAAAAAAATGTTGTGCTCCATATTATTATTAAAAAATTTTCATAACAGACGACCGACGAATTTGAACTTTGTTCACTTCTCTTTAATATTAAATTTATCAAGATCTCCTTTTGCTGTTTTATTGTTTTTACGTCTCGTACGCGACCAAATTGAATTGCTTGCAATCTCCATAGAAAGATAGAAAGACACAAAAGCGTGAATAAGTAATGCTTGTAAACATCATTTGCACGCTCAATTTTTTCCTTTATTCAAAAATTGAGCGTAAAAATTGCATTATTCTATACTATAGATACGTGACAATATAGTTTCATGATTACTTACCGTTATTTTGTAGGATATACATCAACATTGTTGTTGAGCTTCTGAAAGGCGATCTAATGTTATTACACTAATAATGAAGTTAAAAGACGTCAAGCATCAAGAATTTTGTATGGGAATTATGCAAACCTGAAAAAAAATAAATTGTAGGCAATAATATTAATAAAAAATAATAATGCACCGGTGCAATAATAAAATAAATAAATAATAATGATCATGAGTCTTTAATTTGATCGCGTGCATTTCATTAAAATAAACTTCTACTTTTTTTTATTTTTTTTCAATCAGATTTAATTTTAATTAGATTCACGTTCGTTAAACTTTGAATCAAAATCTCTAAAAAAAAATTCGAGAAATAACGAAATTGATTGTCATTATTGTTAAAAATTGTTCAATTGTGTGTCATTTCCATTTTCAATAAGCCACGAGAAACTTGACACAAATTTTGTCTTTGATCCTTTTATGTCTCGTTTCAATGATTTGTACAAATTTTTTAACATTTTAATTAAAAACAACAATAATACCGTATTTATTACAACCTTAACCTTGATCGAGTCAACGAAAAATCAACAAAGCAACCCATTTGTTTGTTATTTATTTATTTTTAACCAATTATTACTACTAATTTGTTACACCTCTTTTTTGCGCTCTCTTGATGTTTGCTCTTTAGCTTTACAATCGCGAGCATTTCATAAATTTCACACAAATAAAAATTCATCTTAACACGATCTGGCTGAACAATTGCCACTGAAATAACGATCGAAATTGTGCAGAAATTTAATACACATATTTTTTTTGTGCGAAATTAAACGAAAAAGTAAATTATATGATAATATATTTTCTTATTTAATTCAAGGAGAATGTTATTTGCGGTGAGAAGAATGATGATGACGAAGTTGATGAGGTTTATTACAAATATAATCTTATTTTTATGAGCTGTGCCGAATTGCATTGGCATCCAAAATTCAATTTTAAAGTAATTTCGAATGTTTTGTTTTAACATTTTTTTTTATGAGGAACGATAATTGAAGGCTAGACAAAAATTATGCGTGGAAAGAATTTATTTATGTCTTGATTTATTGGCTTTTAACCCCTTGGAGCAATGCAAAAGCAAGCTGATCGCTGGTCAATAGGGTAATAATATAATAACACAACAATGGAAAGGCATTTCAAACGGTATGTGGTGTGAAATAATAATAAAAATAATAAAGTTATTCTATATATTTACTCACCTAACATTCCTATGTGGCAACATAACTTACATGTGTATTATATGATAATGTTGAGGTTATGTAATATTCAGACCCTTTTTGTTAGCATCCTAACTATGCGACTTGTTAAGTTATTATTTTTAAATATCTGTGAAATAAATAAAAAAAAAGATGTAAATCGTTAAAATTGTCAATAATAAACACACATGTATAATAATAATAATCATGTATATTTTTTTATATATATTTATTATGAGCGATCATTAAAGAGTACGAAAAAGTAAATGTTTTAACATAAAATCGCCTTAAACGTTCATGTTTTCTTGTTTTGTTTTAATTTTTTAAATTATATGTATTATTTATTAATGTTTATTATTCATCCTAACATATATAATAATTATATATATTATATATAATATACATTAATATTTTTTAAAATATATATTTTAACAATAAAAATATAATTACATTAATTAATAAAACTAAAATTTGTCGTGCGTTAAATAAAAGTGTAAATTTTATATATATTTTTTATGTACACTGCAAAAAATTGGTGTCTCGCAAAGTGTCTCGCAACCAAAAATATCCGCGAGACACACTTTGCGAGACACTTTGCGAGACATTTTGCGAGACACCATAAAAAATTTTAAAATTTTGTAAATTTTTGAAGGAAAAATTTTTTTTCGAAGTTTTTTGTAAGGTTTTTGATTGAAAATGTTTAGTAGATGAATTAAGCAACTAACATCGTATTTTGACCAACATATGAAAGAAAAATAAATAAAAATTAAATGAGACATTAAGTAGGAAGTTGTTAGTTGATTAAAAAATAAATTATAAAATTCAATCTTTGGTATATTTTGTAAAAAAAAACTATTAAAATTTAATTTTAAATGTTTTGCGCGATTTTTTACATTTTTTACGCATCATCTTTCCATTTTCAATCAAATAATTTGTTTGAATGGAAATAAAAAAAATAAAAAAAAAACCTGAAATTTTTTGTCCGATTTTCAAATTTTCAACAACGACTTATGTTGTCTATCAAAAAACTAATCATCTCAAATAATGAAGTTACAATTTAAAATTGTTAATGAATTTTATAAAAATATAATTTTTTTATATAAAAACATAATTCACATTGCCAATTTCATTTTTTATTTAATTTTTTTTTTAAATAATTCATTTCAATTTTATTTTGGGTAAAAAAAGAAAAAAATCACAAAAAAACTTAGAAATTTTAGTAAATTTTGCACGAATAAAAGCTTACAATGGTTGATTTATTCACCTGTTTACCATTTTCAATCATAAAATTTTACAAAATTTTAAAATTTTGCATGGTGTCTCGCAAAGTGTCTCGCGAAGTGTCTCGCAAAGTGTCTCGCGTGTGTCTCGCGCGTGTCTCGCGGACTTTTTAGCTTGCGAGACACCAGTTTTTTGCAGTGTATATTAATTCATTGTTATTAAATATATATGTTAAAAATATATAAGAAACATATATTTTTTGTCACAAAATCATTGAAGTAGGACCAAAAATGTAAAAAAAAAGTTTTTTTACTAAAAATGTTTTTATTTATAAACAAGAAAAAGAATTTAACAAAAAGGAATATAAATTAGTGACACGCATTCTTTGATAAACATTAATCCCCAATAACCATAAAAAAAATAACAAGTTTTTGTTTTATTTATTTTAATGTTTTTCTTAATTAATTAATTAATAATGATCTTTATTTTTATATTAATTTAATGTTATACGTGTCTAAGGATTTTAACATAAAAATATTTAATTGTATAAATGCCGGTTCATGATAATTAGAGCTTGACGATATTATCATTGTGTATCACCTACACATAATTCATATGCTTACCAATGCGTACCTGGCATGCATTACTCATGTACCTATTGGGAGAGACAATAATGAGAAAAGTTACAAATTAATGCGAATTGTTCTGCGAGTTTGAAATCTGACGAAAAGACTAAGAATATATTTATAAAATATTAAGTCAATGAAGCGTGGCAGAATATTACTCACCGTTTTTTAAACAAGGCGCGCGCTGGCTGGCAATCAAACTAGTCTATTATTAAAATTATTACATTATGAGTTGAAATTGAAAGATATATTAAGATATAACATGCTTATTACAATCAAAAAAAAAATACTTGAAAAATCTTATAAAAAGTAAATATTTAAAAATAAAAATTAAGAATATTTACCTTGACCTGCCATGCCATGTCGGGCGAGCACGAATCTTTCTTAAATATCTTATTTTGTTGGAAAAAATGCTTTTTATTCATGAAATTTTTTCATTATTAATTTTATTAAAATACTTACCAAACGTCCTTTATAGAGTTCCATGTAAATCGTTGTTACATAACTTCAATTGCTCGTTATTTGGAGAGTACCTAACGAGAGACACAAAAGTGAAACAATAAATTATTGAAATTCTTTTGTCTTGTCTCGAAAGTAGTGCACTAAATTCAAATTAGGTGACTGATGCTCATTACCTTTAAAAAAAAAGCAACTGCAGAAAAAAACAAGAGGAAAATAAATAAAGAGATCATCATCAATCTATTAGTGAGGTGAGTTGTTGAACATGAATCAGGTTAGGTCACGACATGCACACTCCGCACACGTTTCGAGTCGCCTCTCGCTACAAGATTGATGATTGACAAGAAGATGCTGCGATGAAGACATAAATGAAGTTGTTTGATACTTCAAAGAATTGCGCCAATTTTTTTTTCGCTGAGCAAGGAACTACTTTGGATATTTCGAAATTTTCACGTAAGTATACAAAATTTATGAACATGCAAATTTTTTAGAATTATTCACGAATAAAATTATTATTGTTATTATTATATTTTAATGCCCGAATAGTAACAAAATGCATTAGTAAGTCCAATTTATATACTTTATACCTATTTTAATGTGAATTTCAGCATAAGCGACAAAACGTGAACGAGAAAAGTTAATTTAATTTTATGTGTTGAAACACTTCTTTACTCGAAAGCTCGCGAGATATGTGACTCATTTTACATAACATAGACAATAATTTTTATTATTTTATTTTCTTCCTTAACCCTTTTTAATATACAACTTCTCTCGTCAAAAAACCACGAGGGCGAGAGTATGTCAAAAAATCACCGTAAACTCATTACTTTAACATTATGCACGATTCTTTTTTTTATAAAAAGCAAAAAAAACTAATGACTTGATATTAGAAATTTTTGCATACTTGGTTAGCATAACAAAAGAAAACTAAAAGTGATCAAACAAAGATATTACTTTATTACATTCTCTCGTTGGCTTTTTTTCGTAAGGAACGTGCCAAACAAGTCCAAATGAAGTAAAATGCAGTTAATGTTTAGTCTAGCCGAGTAATGGAATTGTACTTTAAGGAAATGTAGAAAACATAATTTTTTTATGAACATAATCAGTGTGTGTGTGTTGTGAACAATAACTACGCGCAGTGCCAGTGTAACAAATAAGCACTTAGTATAATCGTGATCTATCGCAAAAATTGAATATTATTGGGGAGATTTATGATTAACGTTGTGAGATTAATCGATTTTTTTATTTTTATTATTTTTTAGGTTTAATTTTTTTTTCAAGGGGTAGATTCTGATTTTGGTTTTGGAAAAATTTTGAATTTATAGACAAGAGTGAAAGCGTTCTGAAGAGCAAATTTCATTATAATTTCTTAAAAGTAAAAGAAGAGTTCATCATAATTTTTCAATAAACTTAGAAACGAAGATCTCGAAAAAATATAAAATGGAGCAAATTAAGACAAAATAAAGCTTAATGTGTTCTAAAGAATATTCAGTTTCTTAAAATACTTAAATTAATATCGAACCCTTATTTTTATACTATTTTTTTATATTTAGTAATTTTTTTTTGTTTTTGTAATAATAATTTAGTTGAGTTAAAATTGTTTTTGTTCGTCATTTTATTTTATTTGTCTATACTAAATCTGCTTCGTTTAGAAAAGTATTTAAACTATTGAAAAAAGGAATACTTCATGTTTCATCTCTGCTAATTCAAAACTTTTATGTTTCACTTTATGAACTCAGATCGCGTGTTGCTCGAAGATATGGGTTACTAAATAACTATATCCCGGATTTGGATTAGCAATAAAAGCAAAATAAAACAAAACGTCATATTAATTATACGTAGTCAATACCAATTAAATTCAATAGGAAGTTACTCTACATATTTCTTTTAAACATGTGAGTGACTCGTCTGTGAACGATTTGAGATGTAGGTCACGAGACTAACGCACGAGGTTAACGAATGGATGATGAGGGACTCATGACATTCTTGAAGATTATGCAATTTAATTTGAATATTGTGAAAGCAATGGTGAGTGGGTTAGTCACACGTTTTTCTCGTTCCTGATAAGATAACTTTTGAAACTTTAATTGTTTAATAGAGTTCATTCATAGATCACTTTGAGATTAGAATCTCCCAAACAACCACATGTGGTTCAATTCTTAGTTTTTTGAATATATAAATACTTTCAAAACGCTCATTAACCTGCTGCTGCTCTTAAATTCCTCCGTATCCAATATATTAAAATAATAATAGAGGCAATAACAATCAAAACATTGCACTGTACAGTAGTGCATAGTAATAATAATCATGATATCTAAAATAATAATTTGTTCAATAGCTGGCAGTAATATGAATTTGATTGCATTTGAACGAGAGACTGTTCGTTTTTTGTTTAAATATTTGAACAAATATCTGCAATATTCATCTCTCTTGTAATATATTTAAAATTATTATGAATATATTGCAAATATATTTAATTTATTACAAACAAAGAAAATTTTACAATAACAACTTGAACGACACCGGTAGTCAAGTACAATATTTATGCTTATCAACTAAACTGCGAGTAAAAGCATAACGTAAAGAACTGACTACATGACTTGGTGCAACTGTCACTTTGTTTTACATGTCTTTTTTACTAAACCAGTAGTAGTTACGCCAATCGCACTCATTAGATAGAGAGAAAGAATGCTTGTTGTGTGGTTGGTAGTCACAGTCTTTCAAATAATGGGAGGTAATGACTGTTTATGGCTTTCTTGATTATTATTGTTATTATTTTGCATTTCATTCGGGGGAGACACCACACTATTGCAACGACATTTAAACACATGTGATGTTGTTTTAATTGTCGGGACAAGATTAATGTTGACAGTTTTCTTTCTGGTTGTTTTGTATGAAATTGTCGATGTAATCGATATTTTTTGGTGTGTAATTTTGTGTCGATTCTTTTGTTGTTTCGCTGTTATGTTTTGTGTCAGTGGTAAAGTAAATGTATGTCATTAGGTCCTATGGTTTTCACTTTTCATTACTTTAATTGTTAAGTAATTTAAGTTAATTGAAGTAGAGTTAGGTGAGTCTTGAAAAGGGAGAGTTTTGATTGTTTTTTTCTTCTAATATAATGAAATTGATTTTTTTTTTTGTTAGACTTCCTGAATATTTAGTTATTTTTTTGTATATTTTTTTTAAATAAATTTTTTATAATTTAATAAACAGATAGAAATTTCCAATTTTAATCAATTTCTTTTTTTTTTATTTAAATATTTAATTGTTTTTTAATTTTAATATTTGTTTAAAGCAATAGAATAAATATTGAAATAATTTAAGAAATGAAAATTTTATAATTTAATCAATTTAATTTAATTTTTTTAATTTTTTAATAAATAATTTTTTTTTAATATTGAGATTTGTTTGAAAAAAAAATTATTTATTAAATTAAAAATTATTTTTTTATGAATTTTAATTAAATAAAATTATTAATTTATAAAATTATTTCTTTAATTTATCAATAAATTTTTCAATTACTATTTCTTGAATATAATTCAGTTTTAATTTATTTTAAAAGTTGTAATTTATTTTTTTTTTATGGAAAAGTAATTATTTATTTTTATTCAATAAATTTTTAATTCAATAAAAAATTGTAAGTATATTTTTTTTTAATTTTTAATAAATAGAAAAATTATTACAATTTTTTAAATTTTTGATAAATTATTTTTTTTTTAATTTTCAAGAAAATTAGTAACTTTAGATTTTTTTAAAAGGATTTATCTCATTTCAACTCTAACATTTATCTAAAACACACAAAAGACTTCAATGCCTCATAGAAAACGAAAAATCATTAATTTTCCTTTGCAACACAATTCTAACATGTTATTTTATGAACAGTGCGAAAATCAATCACAACTAACAAGTCTCATAAATTTCGTGCCTCTACATCCCTTCCTGGTTATGTAATCTCGTAAAACATCTAAATAAGCACTTTTCAATCTCTTACAATTATTTTTATTATACCCCATTATGATATTTTTCCTAATAGATTACTCGAAACACTCACATTTGCTTGTCGGATTGTTAATAAAATGATTATGTTTTAATCCTCCCACATCGTTGAAGGTAACAAGCAGACAAGACAATCATATATGCTGGATGAAGAAATATAGAAAGAACAAATACATGATTGACTAAATAATGTACTTGTTTGCACATATTTTATGTTTTATGTGAGAAACACTGAAAAATCGAGGAAAAAAAATAACAATAGCGGTGTTCTAGTTGTCTGTAGACATGCATTTATGACAAAGTTGTTGAAATCCGAACGAAGGTTAAGAATATCGTGAAAACAAAAGCGTTGCATGTCTGGATTTTCTCTCGACTGCTTGAAACGCATGACGGAAAGGAAAGTTCGCCAGATGTCCATACAAAAGTTATTTATAGCCATTTTCCTGCACACAAAATAATAATTGTTAACACTAAAACGTCATATATTTTGCAATCTTCAACGCTACACACAATTCGCGCTTGTCTTATGCTCACTTTAAATTAATACACCGAGGAACATTCATTCATCGAACGAGCTGCTGTGTTGCTTACCTGTAACAATAGTAACTCTAAGAAAAAAAATCAGTATAAACATCATAGGAGGTAGATACGAAACGGAGACAGTCGCTCGTTGAATGCACATAACAATAGTTGTAATAGAGTGTATTGTTGAATTTACCTTTATTTGCACGGACACAAGTTACACGCGAAAAGTTGTATATTTTTACAATAAAGGAACTATTTTAATATGTTTGTGGTGCATTATGGTTTCGATATTTGTCGAGTGAACATCTGATCCGCGAGTGCAAAAAAATAATAAAAAATTTCCTCATTATTGTCTTTTTATAATTTAATTGTATGGTAAAGAAATAAAAAAAATGTTTTAAAAAATAATAATTAAGTTATTAGTGCAACAAAAATTGTGTAAACAAATTATTTTATTACAAAAATAAAATTTGTCTTACACAAAAAAAAAATAATAATTAAAAATATAAAAAGAATTAAAATTTGTACAAAATAAACTATAGCAATTATTATTATTGTTCACAATATATAATTAATTTAATAAATGAAAAGATACAAAAAAATATTTATAATAATTATTAAGGAAAAAGGGTGTTTGTGATGTGTAACATAAAATTAATTTTTATGTAATCTAAGTGGTATTTAATTTATTATTTTTATTTAATAAAAAAGTAAGAGTTTTATTTTATATTTTCAATTAACTTTTTTTATTTATTTTCTTTCAAATTATTTTTTTTATTAAAAATATTTTTTATTTTTTTTCACTCGTTTCTCGTAATATTCAAAATCATCAAAATAATTTTTCTTAAAAAAAAATTTTTTTTTTTTTATAAAAATATTTTTTTTTATTTTTTATCAGAAAAAATAATTTAATTATTTTTTTTTTAAAGCAATAAAATATATTAAAAAAATTTAGTAAATTAAATATTAATGTTTATTATTTAATAATATTTTATGCTCATTAAAAATTTTAAAAAATATTATATAACTTTTAATGCTATATTTTTTTATTTATTAAAAAAAAATATTTTTATATTTTTTGAAAAAATCCAAAATATTAAAATTAATGAGCACTCCAATTATTTTTTCCATATAAAAAATTTAAACATAAAAATTTAAATTCAACAAACATCAATCATCATAATAATAACAACAACACAAAAATAATGTTAACAATAGTTTTATGTAAAATTATACAAAAACTATATAATGATATATATGATAAAGAACGAATGTTACCGCCAACAAGGTGAGAACTATTCATATAAAAAATAATTGTACCTACTATTTATTATTTTTTACAACCGTTTTATCTTTCATTCATTCATTCAAAAAAAAAAAAATTAGCAACAGAAAACAATTATTATTATTTTTTTTATTATTTTATAAAAAAAATGTTTTTTTTTGTATTTGTTGCTAATTTTTAGTCTTGTGCAAATAAAAAATTAAATAAAGATCATCTCTGAAGAAATATTGTCTCAAAAAAATTCATGTCACTTAATATATTTTATATAAATTCATTTAATTGAAAAAATATGTTTCACACTTTTTTTGTGCGTCACAAAAAAAATAAAACATCAAGATTATTGTTCACGATAAAATCTTGTATTTTTTTATTTTTATTTTATTAGCTTGAATTACATTCGAATTCTTTGCTATTTTATCCGAAAATCGTTCATGCATATCTGCTTAAAAAATATACAAATAAAATTTTTATTTATTTAAAAACCTTGTAGAAAAAAGCCATGTGTGATATTTGTTTATTTAAATTCAATTTTTTCAATTGTTGGTTTAAAGAACGATATTTCCTTTGAACTTGCATTGTCAATTTATTTTGAAAAGTGTTCAAATCAAATCAAGTTCATTTTTCATAATTTTATGTGGCATGGCAGGCACTTTGCTTCAGATCAAAACAAAATGATATCCATTTCAGTTAAGGTAAATTTTAATTATGTTTGATCAAGCGCAGTCATGACCGTTTATGTCTAAACACGATTTAAATTTTATTTTATTTTATTAACATATATCAATAAATGTAACAAAAAATGAATGAGTTTTTTTTATTTATTTCATGAATGGAAATTATTTTTCATAAGGGCCATCAATCATTGAAAATATTAAAAAAATATTTATCTTGAAATTAATATTAATTTATTTTTTATCGTATGTTGAATAAATAATTAATAAAAAAAATTAAAAAAATAAATTTAAAAAAAATAATATAATTAAAATTAAATAAATTACATAAAAAAAATATTTGAAAATATAAAAAATTAAAATTTATTAAAAAAAAAAATTTTTAATCTGGAAAATTCTGTTAAATCAAAAAAAAAATCATTAGAGTAACTTCTGGATTTTTTTAATTATTATTTTTTAACTTGCAATACTTCAACAATTGTATGAGAATTAATGAATAAAAGAAAAAACTTAATTATTTGCTCTAGATAATTATATTATTTCATACAGAAATTTTTCTTTTAACACCTATTCATCTCTTTTTTTGTGCCTCTAACGTTAATTTTTCTATAATATTCAATTAGTTGTTGCAAAAGATAGCGAGACAGCAGTAATTTACTGGATTATTCATTAAAAAAGAGTTAAAGTTAACAATAATAATAAAATATTTGGATTGAAAACCACTCGAAATATCTTTATTATTGCTAATTTTTTAATGTTTTCCAACGTTTACGCGTCGAACATAATAATGTCACTCCAATAAAATATGCAAAAATGTTGAGCAAAGTTCAATTAAGCAGTTTGCTGAAAAAAACATAAAATCGTTTAATCAATAATAATAATAATAACAAATAGTAATAATAATAATGATTATCATTAACAAATTTATTATCTCGCCGCTAAATTACAAATCTCCATTGCACGCGAGAAAAATTTTATTTTGAAAGTATTTGAATTTATTGAATAAAATTTTGCATACGATGCGAACGAAATAAAATAAAATAATTAAAATTAAATAGAATCCATTGAAAAATCAGCCCGTTTTTATTTACGGTTATGAATCGTGAATTACACAAGAAACGCGAGATGAACAAAAAAGACTGAGAATTGCTTTTGTTTAATGATCCGAGCGCAATCTCATCTGAATACGAGAAGCCGATGAACATTCACATGCTTCAAGATGATGGTTATTGCTTGTCTGACACAGTAAACTCGTTTCTCGCCATAAATTGTAGTTTTTTCGTAAAAATATATGAAGAACAGTTTCATTCTCTTTGAAAATTTTAATTTTTCAATTGAATCATTGTTGAGCATGTAATTTATTGTCCTGTCGCGAACTGACATCGCAAAAATGTGAAAATTAATTTTTTGACAAGAACGAGAGTTGTCTCAGCGGGAAGTTTTGTAAAACAGAAGTTATTTTAACTTCAAACGTGGCGTAATTCAATTATTCAATTTTTGTTATTAACACTTCAGTTGAGAAATTTTTTGACTTTTTTGAAACCCTTTACTCGCATGAATCATCGAAAAATTTGAAAAATTGTAATTTTATGAATTTTTAGAGCGAACGCATCCATTTAATAAAAGCAATTAATTTGCTCGGTTGTTTAATGCGTTTTTCGTGAGGTAAAGTGATTTATAAGGAATTTTTTGAGTAAACATTAGCAAGAAGTCGGTTATGTTCATCTTGTTTGGTTTAAAGTTACATGTTTTTATATTGAGCACTCCTCTATTAATTTTAATTTTTTTTTTATTAAATTTAAATATTTTAATTAATTTTTTAAAATATTAAATTCAATTAATTTTTTAAAGAATTTTAAATGAATTTTTTTTTAAATTCTGAATGAAATTTTTAAAATTAATTCAAATTAATTAATTCAAAATTAATTTTTTCTTCGAAATGCGGTAAAAATTGAATACAAAAGTTATTTAAAAAATTTAAAAAAAAAATAATTTAAAAAATTATTCAAATAAAATAAATGAAAAAAAAAAAATTTAATTTACTTAAATTTTTTAAATTTTTTTTTTTAAATTAAAAATCAAATAAAAAATATTTTGAAAAATCAAAATATTTTAAAAAATTTTAAAAAATAATTTTAAAAAATTAAATTATTTTAAAAAATTTTATAAAAATCGATTTTTGCTTGAAAAAATTAAAAATTATTATTAAAATTCGCAAAAAATTCCCCAAAAGCAAAAAATTAACATTTTAATAAACTGAGCCTTCAAAAATCAATCAAAATTCATCAAGTATGAAAATAATTAAAATTTATTTCAATTCTCCGCACGCTTGTATGACAATCTTTTGTGAAGGCGTACCGCTTTTCGACCCACACTTTTCCATTTTTCGCACTACGTCGGCACCGCTGATGACATGACCAAATACCACATGTTTATTATCGAGCCAATCCGTCCTAAAAACAAAAAAATAATTTAAAAAATTTTAATTTTACTCTTCAAGGATCATCTTACTTTGCTGTCGTAATGAAAAATTGCGATCCATTGGTGTTTGGCCCGCTATTTGCCATTGAAAGTGTTCCAAAGCGATTGTGTTTCAAAGTAAAATTTTCATCAGCAAATTTTTTGCCGTAAATTGATTTGCCTCCTGTGCCATTGCCGGCTGTGAAATCGCCTCCTTGACACATAAACTCGGGGATAATTCGGTGAAATGAACTTCCTTTGTAACCAAATCCTTGTTCACCCGTGCAAAGTTGACGGAAATTTTCTGCAGTTTTTGGACAAACATCGTGTCTCAAGAGCATGATAATTCGACCTGCGTCACTTCCGCCTATCCGGATGTCAAAGTAAACTTGAGGATTTTTGTCTTTTGTTTCTTCGGGTTGTTTTGTTTCCGTAACGCCTCCTGTTTCGCCCGCATTGGGAGCAGCTGGATCAGATTCTTTTTGTTCTTTGTCTTTAAGAGTCGCGCCTGCATGTTCTTGTAACCATTGATCATCCTTCCAAACGGGCTTATTGCTATTCAACATATTTCCCATTCGTTGAGGTTTTGCTGAATTTGCTCGAATTGTCCTTCCACACAACTCAGCATTGTCCATGTTATCAATTGCTGCGCCGGCATCTTCACCCGTTTCAAACTAAAATACGAAAAAACAATTTTAATTAAAGATTTTTAACTTTTTAAAAGAAATTCTTACTTGAATGAAAGCAAAACCTCGATGTTTTTGTGTCTCGTAATCGATTGGCATTTGAATTTCCGTGATATCGCCAAAGGGAATGAACGCATCGTTCAATAACTTTTCAGTTACTTCATCAGCTAAGCCTCCAACGTAAATTGTTCGTTTATCGTTTGCCATTTTACGGAGAAAAAACACAATAATAACTGTTCAAAACGTTTGCCGGTGTTTGTTTACAAAATACAAATTCAAGAATCGAAAAGAGGGTTCTGTTCAGAATTTTTACTCAGATGTATTTGACTCAACATTTGAAAAAAATTACGTTAAACTCAGTGGTTGGCGTGAACTTTAAAAAATTTAAAAGGAAATAAATCAACAATAAAGTCATTTAATTATAATCCGCAAAACTTGAAACAACAATAATTGTAACACAAATGTGAGAAGGTCATGGCACAGCGGTAACATGTAATAAGATAATTCCGTTCATAAATCACATTCAAAAGTGTTTGCTTGAAACTTTTCGTAAGTTTAGTCATATAAGCGCTTTTATGAATTTTTTTTAATAATTACAATTTTTTTATAAAATTTTACAAAAATTAATTCGAATAAAATAATTTATAAGAATTTACTTAAAAATTTTCAATCAAAGAGTTTTTATAGGATCAATAGTAGGATCAATAATTGAACTTTTTTCTAAAATGTTACTTTAAACATTCATACAATATAGAACAGTCGCATTTGAAATTATCTTGAGTAATAAGATCAATAAAGCCACATTTTTGTTAAATTTGTTAGTTGTACATTGAACGAACAGAAACCTCTTTCCTTCAACTTTCCTCAAAGAATGCCCTGAAAAAAAAATAAATAATAACATAATTTTCGTCAACGCCGCACTTTAATCTCATATTACCTTTTTTTATCTCGTTTTTTTATATTTTGAATGTTATATAACACTCATGTATCATGTCATTTAACTATTAGCACTTTTTTTTTCGGAAACTCGACATTTGTTTGTTTAAACAGTGCATTACATGTGAAATTGCGTGTGATTGATTATGCATTGTTAATTTTATGGTTGATTCAAAACAAAACTACACACCGCGAAAAGCGAGACAATTATTTATAATTAATATGTTTATGTCTACTATGCAATTTTTAACGATGGATTAAGTAACATTAAATGTAACATAAAAGCTTCTGCTCGCAATTTATGTGTGACTATTCGCAAATACTTCTCAATATTTATTGGAATCATTGTGCAGCGCGTTTTATTATTTTATAATAATAAACATTAAATATGATGCAAACTAATATTTACGACTTTATACTACTTTACATATTATTACAAATTAAAACTGGATGAACACAAGAATAATTTTATAAAATGTGAACAATAATAATAAAAGCATATCAATACAAAGTTAATAATAATAAACGAAAATCTTTAAGACCATATGTAGATATAATGTAATTTATGATAAAATTACATACAATATAATAATATAGTCATTATTACGCCAGATTTGAATGAATGTAAAGCTATCATAAAAAACTCAACTGACAAAGTATTAATAAAAAAGCGGTGATTACAAACATTTTCGAAGCTCACAACGATTAATTTTACACAATGGAGATACATTGCAAAGTGAATGTTCAGCGGATTATCATCATTCTTCAGGTGAGTGTAAAACAGTAATATAATATAAAGTAAATTAAATAATGGTTAATTATTGTATTGAAAAAAAAAAAACATTAATGAAATAGTTGTCTGAAAGCTTTTTCAACGCGAAGTACATATTCGGTAGTATTTTACAAAATTTGTATTTAATGATGTGATGAGAGACAATTTATTGATGGAATGAAGAAAAAGTGTCGTTTGTTGCTTATTTTTTAGTTAATGCGGAAATTTATACATTTTCATTCCGGGGATGTTTTTATTCAGGTGTATTGAAAAAGTAAATAAATATTAAGTGTGAGAAAAAAAAAATCTTTTTTTTGCAATGTAAAAAAAATCTTAAATAAAATATGTTAAATTTTAATTATTTTTTCAAAAATGTTTGTATATTAAAAAATAAATTATAAAATAAAAAAGTTTAATTAAAATTTAATTTTAAATAAATAAAACCAAATTTTTAAAATTTATTATTATATTGAATGATATTAAATTTATTATTTTTTTTTTATTTTTTTTTGCAAATAAAAGAATTAATTTTTATTTTAAATAATTTTTATTCAAATGAAATATTTTTTAAAATCATTTATAAAAATTTATTTCACGATCCAAAATATTTTAAATTATTAAATTTTAAAAATTTTGTTTAATTTAATTTTTAATTTTTGAGTTCTTATAAAATAAAATAAATTTGGTAATAAATTCAAAATATTTTTTTTTAATATTAAATTTTTTTTAAAAAATTTAAATAAATATTTTTCATAAATATTAATTAAATAAATATTAATAATTTTTCATAAAATAACGGAACGTATAAAATGAACAGCAAAAATACATGTTAAAAAATTCCTCAAACAAACTTGCGATTGTGACTGAGGGTTATGTGAGTTGTCATTATTTACATTCACCTGAATAAAAAAAAAAGTTTAACTCATCACTTTTCAACACGAAACATGATCCTCAATTGCATTTGTTCCCGCATCAAATCCATCTTTCTGACATTTTTGGGTCTTTTTAAACGTGCCCTATGTATCATTAATCGACGACGGCCCTCCGACAGTCATTTCGAGCCATTAGAAACAATAAGTATAGTTCGAACGAACAACTACAGCAACACAAAGGTAAGAATTTTTTCGCAATTTTTGACATAAAACTTACAAATTCTTTTTTATTTTTAGGAAAAAGATTGGAATACATGGGACGACACGCCACGAACAGTCGAAGAGCACATTGAAAAATATCGCGAAAAGTTAGCGAAACCCCCAACGCCGACAGAAGTCGCTCAAGAACCGGATTTCTTCGCAATGGAAGGTCTCGTACCGAAAATCATAAAACAGGAAAAAATCTTAATCGCCACAAATGATAATGAAACGCCGCAGAATAATAATTTTTCACGTTTACAAGCTACTGCCGATATCGCTGTGAATGTAAAAAAATTTATTTTTTGATAATTTTTGTTAAAAAAATAATTTTTAAAATTTTTTCATTAATTTTTAGAGCGAACTTAAAGACTGGGAAGAACTTGAGCAACAAGGATGGGAAGAAGCTGATGACGAAAGTACAAAACAGATGATCCGTGAAAAGCGTAAAGAGCTTCGACATCAACAGAGACAGCAACAACAGGGAGCTTATGGCGGGAGACGATAGTTTCATCCTAATTTTAAATTTATTTTTATTCCTACATTCACTCAAAAATACCCTAAAAATCAATTTTTTAGTCAGATACGATGTGCAATTCCATGTTTTGTTTGAAATATGAGAGTTATGTTCACGAATTAATAAATAATTTGTAAAAATATTGAAAATTTATGAAGTTTGAATCTTAACTTTTAAGAAAATTTAAAAAAAAATAAATTTTAATTTTTTTCAAATTTATTTTTAAAAAACATTTTTAAATTTAAAAAAAATTAAATTAAATTTAAATTTGAAATTAAGAAAAAAATATAAATTTTAATTAAAATTTAATTTATTTGATTAGGTTTTAATTAATTTTTTAAAATTTTTTTACAGATTTTTATCGCTGTAACTTCCTCAATCGAAACTCCCGAGCCATCTTCCGTTCTGAGACCAAGAGAATACAATCCCCATCCTTATGAACATGGAGAGTTTGATCATTTGAACAAAGTTGAAGAAAGTATCGACCACAATCGTTACAAATTTTTGGAAAATTTGTATAAGTAAGAATATTTTTTACAAAAATCACAAAATTTTAATTAAAAATTTATTTTTTTAGTCAAGCTCCCATTCAATTTCCGAAAAATGATCCAAGCCCGCCACGAAAACTATCAAATCCTTATGAGAAAATTGCTTTGAGAGAACGCCCACGCAAAACTCATCGATTTTCAGGACATGTAAGTCAAAATTTAGTCGATTTTTGTAAAAATTTTATAATTTTTTGTCATTTTTAGGACAATCAAATTCTTCCAACGGCTTACAGCGCTTTAGCTCGTCACGCAAAAAAAGTTTTGAACAACAAAGTTGACGGAAATCACATCGACGACTATTACTACGACGATGAATTAACATCACAAGCCTCTCATCAACACCCCGACAAGAAACATTACGCCTTTTCTTACACCGTAAAGGACAAAGCTTCAGGCGATGACTTTTCCCATACGCAACAACAAGTCAACGGCGCCGTTAAAGGCAGTTACAAAGTCCAATTACCCGACGGCAGGATGCAAATTGTCAGTTACATCGCCGATCACAACGGATATCGCGCCGATGTCAAGTACGAGAACGAACACGGGCAAATCGTTGAATCGTCAGCAGCTCCCGCAGCGCCTGTTCATCATCATCCGCATCACGAACCGCAAGAATATTCGTACGAACAACCTCAGGAACCGAATCCGACGGCATATTATCATCACACAGCTCCCGTTTTGAACGTTAAAATTCATAGTTATCAAACAGCGCCGCATAAACAGCACATTTTGAACACTCATGCAATCCCGTCGACGCCAGCACCAACAGTTCCTGCCTATTATGGATCAACTACGGGTGTTCCGTTGCAAATTCAATCGAATCATCTGCTTGAAGGACCTTCTACGACGCCAATTCCGCAATATTCGTACCCGTCACAGCCTTCTTACGTCAATAAAGAGTCGCTTTATGACTTTTACGACTACGATGGGGGCAGCAACGGGTATGTCGCGATACAAGAAACTCCCAAATATCGAAGGTCCAGCGAAAAGAGCGAAGGAAAAGTGCTGAAAAAAGGTCGTGGTTTGCTAAAATATAAAGATACGACGGAAAAAAGTATTTAAAATATGTAAAAATTTTAGATTTTTTTTAAGAGAACATTTTTTTTTAATTTTTCGTAATAAAAAACTCATGACAGCCCACTTATTAAGCAGATAAACCTAAACGTTGTTTCTTTTCATCCTGATATTTGAAGTGCAAGTCCATGCAATCTTCGTTACTGATGTTTATCCATCCGGAGGGCTTGATGTGATAAACACGGACGATACCTCCCGAGTAGGCATCGCGATGTGTGGCGTGATAAATCGCACGGCGACCCAAATCTTGCGCTGCTTCATCCGTCAAATTCCATTTGTAGCCCGAATCTAAGACGCCGTAAGCGTAAATCGAGCCAGAACCAACGGAAAATACTTTGCCAGGGGTTCGGGTGCCTTCAGAGTCGATATAGTACAATTGGGGTCCGCGTTTGTCGTAACCAGCTAACATCATTCCCATGCTCAAGCCAGTTCCTTTATAATAGTAAACGATGTTGCTCATGATTTTTGAGGCAGCAGCAACGGAAATTCGCTCTTTGTTGCGCAATTCGAAGAGACGACACTCTTTGGCGAGAACACGATCCCAATAAACGCAGTCAGCGGCGCCTCCAGCAAGGGTTCCTTTAAAGAAATTCTTTGAAAATTAAGAAAAATTGAATTTAGGCTTCAAAAAATAATTATTTACCTAACAAATACTCGTTAATTTCGACAATTTTCTTCATTGATTGCGATCCGATGAATTGTCCGCCAGTTGCGCGAGAGTCGACTGCTAAAATAACTCCGCCTTGGAAGCGAAAACCAAGAGTTGTTGTTCCGTGGTCGAAATCTATCTTTATTCCGTCTTTTTCGCCGCTCGCTTGGAGTTGGGCGAGGCCTTGCATGGGCTGAAAATTAGTTTTTAGTGAAAATTAAATTTAAGCAAAAGTTTAAGGAAAAACTTACATCTTGAAATGGAGGAGCTGCAAGAACCATTCCGTTTTCCAAGTTTGAGGTTGAATTTAGCATTTCGCGTTGGAAATCGTTTGTTTGGAAACCAAATGAAGGGAAGGCTTCACTCGTTGAGAAGCCACAAACGTCAGCAAGAGCCATATTTTAATGATAAATTACAAATTTAACCGGAAAAATTACTTGCTAGCTGAAGAATGAGTTGCGATTTTGTGTTTTGACAGCTTGTTGGAGTGACAAATGACAGAAAAAGGTTGAATTAGGTAGCGAATTTTGTTAAGGTATGTGTTTGTTAAGGAAATATATTGTTTAATTTTTTAAGTTTTTAAATTAAAAAATATTTGTTATAAAAAAAAAATTGTTCTGAAAACTAAATCAAAAACTGTATCAAAGCAATTTTTGTCAAATCTTGCTCCAAATGGATAAAAATTTATCAGAGGGGATTTATCATTTTTAATCATTTTATAACTTAAAACTATGAAAAAATTGAAATTGAAAAAAATTTTTTTTTGACATAGTTTTGTTTTGAAAACTAAATCAAAAACTGTGTCAAAAACTATGTCAAAGCCATTTTTGTCAAATCTTGCTTCAAATGGATAAATATTTGTCAAAGGGCTCTAATTTATCATTTTTAATCATTTTATAACTCAAAACTGCCAAAAAATTGAAACTGAAAAAAAAATTTTTCTTTGACACAGTTTTGATTTGAAAACTAAATCAAGAGCAAAACTGTGTCAAAAACTATGTCAAAAACTGTGTCAAAGCAATTTTTGTCAAATCTTGCTCCAAATGGATAAATATTTGTCAGAGGGCTCTAATTTATCATTTTTAATCATTTTATAACTCAAAACTGCCAAAAAATTGAAACTGAAAAAAAAAATTTTCTTTGACACAGTTTTGATTTGAAAACTAAATCAAGAGCAAAACTGTGTCAAAAACTATGTCAAAAACTGTGTCAAAGCAATTTTTGTCAAATCTTGCTCCAAATGGATAAAAATTTGTCAAAGGGCTCTAATTTATCATTTTTAATCATTTTATAACTCAAAACTGCCAAAAAATTGAAACTGAAAAAAAATTTTTCTTTGACACAGTTTTGATTTGAAAACTAAATCAAGAGCAAAACTGTGTCAAAAACTATGTCAAAAACTGTGTCAAAGCAATTTTTGTCAAATCTTGCTCCAAATGGATAAATATTTGTCAGAGGGCTCTAATTTATCATTTTTAATCATTTTATAACTCAAAACTGCCAAAAAATTGAAACTGAAAAAAAATTTTTCTTTGACACTGTTTTGATTTGAAAACTAAATCAAGAGCAAAACTGTGTCAAAAACTATGTCAAAAACTGTGTCAAAGCAATTTTTGTCAAATCTTGCTCCAAATGGATAAATATTTGTCAGAGGGCTCTAATTTATCATTTTTAATCATTTTATAACTCAAAACTGCCAAAAAATTGAAACTGAAAAAAAAAATTTTCTTTGACACAGTTTTGATTTGAAAACTAAATCAAGAGCAAAACTGTGTCAAAAACTATGTCAAAAACTGTGTCAAAGCCGTTTTTGTCAAACTTTGCTCCAAATGAATAAAAATTTGTCAGGGGTTCTAATTTATAATTTTTAATCATTTTATAACTTAAAACTATAAAAAATGAAATTAAGTTTTTAAAGTTTAATTTTATATTTAGAATTTTTCTTCGGACTCAATTTCTGATCAAAAACAATGTAGAATGTGCATACAACGAAACTTGACATTTAATTGTACACATCATCAGTACGAAAATTTCATCAACATTCACGATTTTTAGGATTTTACGTGAATTTTAGACCACATACTGAAGATAAAACACACGAAAAATGGTAAAAACTGTTCCTTAAACTTGAAAATGTTCAAAAAATTTATCAACTTAATGAATTTTTCAAAATTTCAAACAATTTTAACCTTGACCAAAATCAATTTTCTCATCTTTCAGGTCCTCATTGCATCCGCTGTCTGCACAAAAGCAGGCAAGACAATTGTTTCAAGACAATTTGTTGAGATGTCAAAAGCTCGTATCGAAGGCCTGCTCGCTGCTTTCCCAAAGTTGATGACTTCTGGCAAGCAACACACCTTCGTGGAAACTGATTCCGTGCGTTACGTGTACCAACCGATGGAAAAATTGTACATGTTGCTCATCACAACGAAGGCCAGCAACATTCTTGAGGATTTGGAAACGTTGCGTCTCTTTTCGAAGGTCATTCCCGAATATTGTCGCTCGTTGGAGGAAAAAGAAATTGTCGATAACGCCTTCAACTTGATTTTCGCCTTTGACGAGATCGTAGCGCTTGGATATCGCGAATCCGTCAATTTATCGCAGATCAAAACTTTTGTCGAGATGGATTCGCACGAAGAAAAAGTTTATCTCGCGGTTCGTCAAACGCAAGAACGCGAAGCGAAACAACGAATGCGCGAAAGAGCGAAAGAACTTCAACGTGCCCGCTTGGAATCGCAAAAGAAAGGCTTGGGAATGGGTCGAAGCAGTGGCGGATACACGACAGGATCATCCGAAGGCTTTGGTAACTCGGGCGGCGGCATGTCAAGTTCAAGCGGCATGTCAGGCATGTCGATGGGCATGGGAGAAATCACAAAACCGGCGCCTGCGAAACCAGCTCCGTCACGAAATGCATTGAAACTCGGCGGAAAGAATCGCGATGTCGATACTTTTGTCGATCAACTCAAGAGCGAGGGGCAACAAGTGACGAATTTGACGCCAGCTGCTGTCGCATCGCAAATTGTCAAGCCAAAAGTCGTTTCGGATGTGCACACGGAAGCTGTTCACTTGAAAATGGAAGACAAATTGACTATTCGTACGGGCAAAGATGGGGGCGTGCAACAATTTGAGCTTTCGGGCATGCTTACGTTACGAATCACGGATGAAAAGTTTGGAAGGATTCGTGTGCATTTGGAAAATGCGGATCAGAGAGGCATTCAGTTGCAAACGCATCCAAATGTCGATAAGGAATTGTTCAGAAATCGCCATCAGATTGGCTTGAAAAATCCCGCAAAGCCATTCCCGTTGAACACGGATGTTGGAGTGCTCAAATGGCGTCTCCAGACAACAGATGAAAGTGCATTACCATTGACGAGTGAGTAATTTTTTGCCTTTTAAAGTTGTTTTAGAAGAAAATTTGAGTTATTTGAATTAAAAAAGAAAATATTAAAATAAAATTGAATTTTTGAATTAATTAAAAATTAATTTTTTAATAAAATTAATTTGAATTAGTTATTTTAATTTTTGATTAAATTATTTTTTAAATTGTAATTAAATTAAATTATTCTTATTTAATTATTTTTTAATTTAATTTATTTAATTTAAATTTATTTTAATTAAAAAAAAAATTCAGTGCAATTTTCATTCAAATAATTAAAAAAATTAAATTTTCATTAAAAATTATTTTTTTTTATTAATAAAAATTCACTTCAAGGTTCAATAAAATTATTTTTTTAATGGAGAATTTTTAGAATTATTTTCTAATTATTTTAGAAGAAATCTAAAAATTTTTAACTAATTTTTTTACACAAAATAAAAAACTCTTTTTTTTTTAAAAATCATTTTTAAAACATTTTTAAGTCAAATTAAAAAAAAAAATGAAAATAATAAAAATTTTCTCAAAAAATTTTAGTATTTTTAAAAAAATTCAACATTTCACGAAACAAATTTTGTCTAAAATTATTTTTAAAACGAATTTTTCATAATTTCAGTCAATTGCTGGCCCTCTGAAAACGGCGAAGGCGGATGCGACGTCAACATCGAATACGAATTGGAACACACGAGACTCGAATTACGTGACGTTTCGATCTCAATTCCTCTTCCGTGAGTAATTTCCTTCCCCAAAAACTGAACAAAACTAATTTTAATTGAATTTTCAGAATGAATTCCACGCCATCCGTTGCCGAATGCGAAGGCGATTACACGCACGACTCTCGCAAACACGTCTTGCATTGGAATTTGCCCGTTGTCGATGCCTCCAACAAAGCCGGCAGCATGGAATTCAGCGTTCCCGCATCCATTCCAGCGGATTTCTTTCCGCTCGAGGTGTCGTTTGTGTCGAAAAATCCCTATGCTGATCTAAAATTGCACGACGTTGTCATGGTAGACGACGAAAATTCGGTAAAATTCTCGAGCGAGACTCTTTTGTACACGGAACGCTATGAAATTGTCTAAAAAAAACTAATTTTTTGTCTGCAATTGTATTCTTATCCAATAAAAATATTACTTCAAGTTTATTGAGATTTTTTACGAACTAAAATTTAAACAGTTGGCAAATTGGTCCATATGTAATTCGTGTGTTCTTTACTGCTAATGCCTTTATTTCGTGTCACCGACGGGTATGGCGTGTCTTTTGTCATGTAATAATCACTCGGAGCATGCATCACAAACTCCATCGACGATAATTTTCGCGGAATATCCTCTTCTGGTCCAATTAAATAGGTACACGGATCAAATTGTTCATTCGGATCGGGACTAAACTTGCTTGGGATGAGCCATGTGAGGAAAGCGCTTTTTTGCAAATACGTATCTGTCAAAAATCCCCGAACTTGAGCATAGTAGGTCTGATCTTTGGAGTCAACTAAAGCCACAATGTCGCCCTTTTGCATGTACATGTTGTTGTAAAATATCGTGTCGCTCGTGTAAGTTGTTGCCGTGATGGTTGGCGTCTTGAAAGGAGTCTTTTTGAAGATGCCTAAAAGCAAAAAAATCAAAATCAGGTTTAAAATATTTTTTGAGAGAATGTCTTACATCGTCGTCCCTTCCCTTTGGGCACAGAACTGTTACTTTTGCCAGCTCGAGTACTGCGGGTGGCTTTTCGATTCGTTTTTGTATTGGTTTCTTCGCTATCCGGCTCAGTTTTTTCCGTTTTCTCCTGACTTTCGTTCTTTTCGAAGCATTCCTGACAAAAAACGCCGAGCTCGAGGTTGCGCCAAAGAATCGATTCGGTTTTCTCGCATTGAACACATTTGGGGGGCTGTTTATATGGCATTTTTTGGAAATTTTTATTGAATTTGATGAAAATTTGGATTTTTAGGTACTTGAGATAAACAAAAGTGAGACGAATGAAAATGATAACATTAGGGATACAACTTTCAAAAAAAATTGTTAATTAAAAAATACGTAATTTTTATCTTGAGAGGCCATTTCATGATTTTAAACCTTGAAATTGATCAAAACTTATGGAAAATCTTTGGAGATGGTTCTCCTTAAAATTGAAAAATAAAAAATACGTAATTTTATCTTGAGAGCCCATTTGATGGTTTATGAGAAATTGAGTGCTTTGGAATGGTTCTCAAGCTTAAAAATTGAAAAATAAAAAATACGTAATTTTCATCTTGAGAGCCCATTTGATGGTTTATTGAAATTGATCAAAAATCATACAAAAGTGCTTTGGATGCCTTTCTGATGGTTCTCAAGCTTGAAAATTGAAAAATAAAAAATACGTAAAAAATACGTAATTTTCATCTTGAGAGCCCATTTGATGGTTTATGAGCTTGAAATTGATCAAAAATCATACAAAAGTGCTTTGGATGCCTTTCTGATGGTTCTCAAGCTTAAAAATTGAAAAATAAAAAATACGTAATTTTCATCTTGAGAGCCCATTTGATGGTTTATGAGCTTAAAATTGATCAAGAATCATACAAAAGTGCTTTGGATGCCTTTCTGATGGTTCTCAAGCTTAAAAATTGAAAAATAAAAAATACGTAATTTTCATCTTGAGAGCCCATTTGATGGTTTATGAGCTTGAAATTGATCAAAAATCATACAAAAGTGCTTTGGATGCCTTTCTGATGGTTCTCAAGCTTGAAAATTGAAAAATAAAAAATACGTAAAAAATACGTAATTTTCATCTTGAGAGCCCATTTGATGGTTCTGATGGTTCTCAAGCTTAAAAATTGAGCTTGAAATTGATCAAAATCATACAAAAGTGCTTTGGATGCCTTTCTGATGGTTTGCTTAAAAATTCAAGCTTGAAACGGTTTATGAGCTTGAAATGAAGAATCATACAAAAGTGCTTTGGATGATGGTTCTCCGTAATTTTCATCTTGAGAGCCCATTTGATGGATGAGCTTGAAATTGATCAAAAATCATTCTGATGGTTCTCAAGCTTAAAAATTGAAAAATAAAAAATACGTAATTTTCATCTTGAGAGCCCATTTGATGGTTTATGAGCTTGAAATTGATCAAGAATCATACAAAAGTGCTTTGGATGCCTTTCTGATGGTTCTCAAGCTTAAAAATTGAAAAATAAAAAATACGTAAAAAATACGTAATTTTCATCTTGAGAGCCCATTTGATGGTTTATGAGCTTGAAATTGATCAAGAATCATACAAAAGTGCTTTGGATGCCTTTCTGATGGTTCTCAAGCTTAAAAATTGAAAAATAAAAAATACGTAAAAAATACGTAATTTTCATCTTGAGAGCCCATTTGATGGTTTATGAGCTTGAAATTGATCAAGAATCATACAAAAGTGCTTTGGATGCCTTTCTGATGGTTCTCAAGCTTAAAAATTGAAAAATAAAAAATACGTAATTTTCATCTTGAGAGCCCATTTGATGGTTTATGAGCTTGAAATTGATCAAAAATAATACAAAAGTGCTTTGGATGCCTTTCTGATGGTTCTCAAGCTTGAAAATTGAAAAATAAAAAATACGTAATTTTCATCTTGAGAGCCCATTTGATGGTTTATGAGCTTGAAATTGATCAAAAATCATACAAAAGTGCTTTGGATGCCTTTCTGATGGTTCTCAAGCTTAAAAATTGAAAAATAAAAAATACGTAATTTTCATCTTGAGAGCCCATTTGATGGTTTATGAGCTTGAAATTGATCAAAAATCATACAAAAGTGCTTTGGATGCCTTTCTGATGGTTCTCAAGCTTAAAAATTGAAAAATAAAAAATACGTAATTTTCATCTTGAGAGCCCATTTGATGGTTTATGAGCTTGAAATTGATCAAAAATCATACAAAAGTGCTTTGGATGCCTTTCTGATGGTTCTCAAGCTTAAAAATTGAAAAATAAAAAATACGTAATTTTCATCTTGAGAGCCCATTTGATAATTTTTAAGCTTGAAATTGATCAAAAATCATACAAAAGTGCTTTGGATGCCTTTCTGATGGTTCTCAAGCTTAAAAATTGAAAAATAAAAAATACGTAAAAAATACGTAATTTTCATCTTGAGAGCCCATTTGATGGTTTATGAGCTTGAAATTGATCAAAAATCATACAAAAGTGCTTTGGATGCCTTTCTGATGGTTCTCAAGCTTAAAAATTGAAAAATAAAAAAAATAAAAAATACGTAATTTTCATCTTGAGAGCCCATTTGATGGTTTTTAAGCTTGAAATTGATCAAAAATCATACAAAAGTGCTTTGGATGCCTTTCTGATGGTTCTCAAGCTTAAAAATTGAAAAATAAAAAATACGTAATTTTCATCTTGAGAGCCCATTTGATGGTTTATAAGCTTGAAATTGATCAAAAATCATACAAAAGTGCTTTGGATGCCTTTCTGATGGTTCTCAAGCTTAAAAATTGAAAAATAAAAAATACGTAATTTTCATTTTGAGAGCCCATTTGATGGTTTATGAGCTTGAAATTGATCAAGAATCATACAAAATTGCTTTGCATGCCTTTCTGATGGTTCTCAAGCTTAAAAATTTAAAAATAAAAAATGGTAATTTTCTCTTGAGAGCCCTTATGAAAATTGATCAAGAATCATACAAAAAATGGTTCTCAAGCTTAAAAATTGAAAAATAAAAAATACGTAATTTTCATCTTGAGAGCCCATTTGATGGTTTATGAGCTTGAAATTGATCAAGAATCATACAAAAGTGCTTTGGATGCCTTTCTGATGGTTCTCAAGCTTAAAAATTGAAAAATAAAAAATACGTAATTTTCATCTTGAGAGCCCATTTGATGGTTTATGAGCTTGAAATTGATCAAAAATCATACAAAAGTGCTTTGGATGCCTTTCTGATGGTTCTAGCTTAAAAATTGAAAAATAAAAGCCGCAAGCTTAAAAATTGAAAAATAAAAAATACGTAATTTTCATCTTGAGAGCCCATTTGATGGTTTATGAGCTTGAAATTGATCAAGAATCATACAAAAGTGCTTTGGATGCCTTTCTGATGGTTCTCAAGCTTAAAAATTGAAAAATAAAAAATACGTAAAAAATACGTAATTTTCATCTTGAGAGCCCATTTGATGGTTTATGAGCTTGAAATTGATCAAGAATCATACAAAAGTGCTTTGGATGCCTGTCTGATGGTTCTCAAGCTTAAAAATTGAAAAATAAAAAATACGTAAAAAATACGTAATTTTCATCTTGAGAGCCCCTTTGATAATTTTTAAGCTTGAAATTGATCAAGAATCATACAAAAGTGCTTTGGATGCCTTTCTGATGGTTCTCAAGCTTAAAAATTGAAAAATAAAAAATACGTAATTTTCATCTTGAGAGCCCATTTGATGGTTTTTAAGCTTGAAATTGATCAAAAATCATACAAAAGTGCTTTGGATGCCTTTCTGATGGTTCTCAAGCTTAAAAATTGAAAAATAAAAAATACGTAATTTTCATCTTGAGAGCCCATTTGATGGTTTATAAGCTCGAAATTCATCACTATTTACTTCTTTTTTCTTCTGAATTAATTTTTTTTATTAAAAAAGTTTTTTTTAACAAAATTTATTATTATTTACGAAGTAAAAATATATTTTGTTCAAATTAAATGCTTTTTGTTTCTCGAGCCAACCATTTCAAAGTTAATTCATCCCCAACGTCTTTCAACAACGGCTCTAATGTGTCAAAAACTTGTTTGTGGTACTCGTTCAACACCTGAATCTCCTTTTCAGTCAATAAATTCTTTTTAATCATTTTTGTCTGGATCGGGCACATGGTAATAGTCTCAAATGTTAAAGCACCTTGCGATTTGAACCATTTGGAATTAAATGGTTTTACACAACAAATGTTCTCCAAACGAATTCCAAATTGCCCGTCTTCGTAATAACCTGGTTCGTTTGATAAAACCATGTTTTCCTAAAAAAAAATAATTTATATTAATTTTAATAAAAATTAATTTAATTAAAATTTACCTGTAAACCACAATCATCTGGCATGGGTCGAACTCCAATACCAATTGGTCCTTCATGAACCTAAAAATTCATTAAATTTAATAACAAATAAATTTAAATTTTTTTTTAATGAATTACATTCAAAAAATGACCAACTCCGTGTCCCGTTCCATGAGCATAATTTAAACCTTTGAACAAAAAAAAATTAAAAAAATAATTAAAAAGAAAAATTAATAAAAAAAAAATATAAAATGTTAATTCTTACCGACATCCCATAAGGGTTTCCTTGCAATCGTATCTAAAAATTGCCCTTTAGTTTTAGTCGGAAAAATTGCTGTTCCCAAAGCGATTTGCCCTTTCAACACTCTTGTGAAGCATTCTTTTTCAAATTCTGTTGGCACTCCAAAATGCAATGTTCTTGTCACATCCGTTGTTCCATCTCTAAAAAATTAAAATCAAAATTAAAAAAAATCTTGAAATAAATTTTAATTCCTTACAGATATTGAGCTCCTGAATCACACAAATAAAGTTCATCTTTCGTAATAGGACGTTTTGATTCAGGCGTTGGGTTATAATGAATAATTGCACCGTTGGGACCCGAGCTGCTAATTGTCGGAAAACTTAAGCCCACAAATTTATCCTGTACACTTCGAAGCTCTTGGAGTTTGTCAGCACCCGAAATTTCATCGACTTTTCTGTTTTCTTCCAGTTCTTTTTCTAACCATGCAAAATATTGACACAGCGCAACTCCGTCACGAATATGGCAGTTTTTCATTCCTGCGATTTCAGTGTCGTTCTATAATAAAAAAAATAAATATTAAAAAAAAAGTTAAAAAATTCAATTAAGCAAAAAAAAAAAATTTTTAAAGTTATAATAATTAATTAAAAAAATAATTAAAATAAAAAATTAATTTTAAAATATTTTTTTTAATAGGTACAATAAAATAATAATTTTTTAATTTTAATATAAAAATAATTTTAAAAATATTTTTTTTATAAAAAATTTTAATAAATAAATATTTAATTATTTTCAATTTCACATAATTTTTAAAATAAAAAATTTTAGCTAAACTATCAATTTTTACATCGAAGTTAAAAATTTATTATAAATAAATTTAGTAATTAATTGTCAAACATTTTTTGCAGAGTTAAATTTTTGATTTTTCTTAAATTTTTATAACTTTAACTGTTCTAAAATCGATAAAAAAAAATATTTTCTATAAATATTTTAATATTTTTTATAATTAAAAATTATGTATTTGTATAATTTAAATATTTTTTTAAAAATTATTATTTTTTTTTAACTTTTTATGATTATTTTTTTAAAATAACAAATTCATAATAAAATTAAAAAACTCACCTTAATAGCTTTCATAACTGAAATAGGAGTTTTTTCTTGATGTAATTTCGTTTCACAAATTAAACTCGTGAGTCCTTGTGACGATCCCAAACTAATCCAAACTTTTCCTTCACAATTTTGAGCTTTTTCTTTCAATGTTGGCTTGATGGCATTATACGGTTGAATCGAAACCTCAACTTCATTTGTTTTAAAATGCTCAAAAACTTCTTTGGAAAGTTTATTTTCATCAACAAACAGAATAATCTCATCCATCATAACCAAACAATATGAAAAGAAAACTGGATTGTAATCGATGTCATTTCCGCTAAAAATAAAAAAAAAATTAATTCTTTATCATTTCAATAAAAAAAATAAACACTTACCGCAAGTTCATTAACCACGCAATTTCATCCAAAGCTGACACAACTAAAACCGAGCAACAATTTTCAGTCATTTGAGCTCGAATCTCTTTCACTTTATCTCCGATTTTTTTGCCACAGTGCTCAAGACCTAAAGGAATAATTTTATTTTGCGGGGCTTTTGGTTGTTTTTCAGCCCAAACGAGGTCAATTAAGTTCTCTTCAATGCCTACCAAGGAACATCCATGTTGTTTCAGTGAATTTGCAAGAGGCAACCAATTTCTTGCCGACAATAAATTGGGGTCAACTCCAACTTTGCTTCCTTTTTTCAAGTTTTTACACAAATAAGCATCGAGAGTCAAAGTCGTCGGCAAACCATCCTTCATTAATTTCCAATTTTCGTTCAATTGCTTGCTTGCCTGAAGATAATATCTTCCATCAGTCCATAACAAAGCCTCGTCTTCCGTCACGACACAACTGCCTGATGAGCCATCAAAGCCGCAAATGAATGCTCGACGCTTGTCTCTGTCACAAATGTACTCCGATTGATGGGCATCGTCTGTGGGAATTATGTAAGCCTGAATGGAGCCCAGATTGTTTGGCAGATTTCGCATCAGCGATCTCAAAGTTGACAAAGTCTCGCTTGCTTTAATCATCATTTAGCTGAAATGAATGAAGTTTGGTTAAAGTCTTGCCTGTTACTACCGTCATGAATTGGAATTGAATTATCATGAACTTTAGATTTGTTTATCAGAAAGATAACACTTTTTGATAAGGGTAATCGCGTGATAAAAGAATATTTTGATAAAAATAAAACATGAGAAATATTTACTTGCAAATAATTTTACTATTAAAAGTGAAGAAATTATTTTATTGTGAGTAAAAGTATAAAATTTATTTATTTATTATGACTATGAACTTTTTAGTAAATAAATAGGTATTTATTTATATATTTTATTAAGGGTATTGAAAAAATTTATTTTGTTTTGTGTTATTTAATAATGATAAAATGATAAATGATAAAATAATGATAAGGATTTTCTTTTATTTATATTTTGTAATTATTTAAAAAAATAATTTAAAAATTTATGAAAAAAAGAACAGAAATAATGAATTTTTTTGTTTAGATTTTTTTTTTAATTTTTGAAAAGTATTTCCATAATTTTTTCTATTTTTTTTTTGTCCTGTGTAAAATATTTATATTGTCGCAAAAAAAATTAAAAATTACAAAAAAAATCAAAGAGAAATTTAAGAAAAAAAAAATGAGTAAATAAAGACCTTTCGAAATTAATTTTTTTTTTTTATTATTCAAAATTTAAAATTAATTTTTTTAAATAAAAATACCTTATAAAATTTAATAAAAAAAACTTTTTGAAAAAAAAATTAAATAAATAAAAAATGTTTTCAAATGTTTGTGAAAGATTTTAATGAAAAGTGAAAAATTAATTTAAAAAAAAAGTAAAAAGTGATAAAAATATGAAAGTTTTATTATTGAAAAAATATGAAAATTTTTAGAACTTTTTTATTTTGACTCTTAAATGATTTTTAGATTCTGAAATAAAACGTCTATCGTATGATAAAAAAATCAAATTCAAAATATCATAAAAAAATATTTTGAATATTGATATTTTCAAAAAAAATAATAAATAAATAAAAATTTAATTAATTAAATGAAAATTAAATTAAATTAATTTATATTTTTTTATTTTAATTTTTAAATTTAATTTTATTTAAAAATAATATTTAAGGGACTTAAATTTCAAAAATTGAAGTAAATAACTTAAGACAAAAAACATAATGGCCTAAACATTTGTAACGGCCTAATTTATCAATTTCACTCGTCTCAAAACCCGAGCACAATGTATGCTCGTTTCGTACAATTTGTGCTCGTGTCGTTAACATCCGAAGTAACATGAAAACGACCAAATTTCGCCCATATAAAAGGCCCGTGCAACGGTTTTCTCTTCACATTTTCGTTTGGAAAGCACCATTGTAAGCTACACCAAGCAGAAACTCTCAAAGTATTAATTACACATTTTGTGGAAAAAATCTCATTAAAACTCAATCAAAATGGTAAGTAAAGTGCCTTGCATGCATCAACTGCATTTATTTGCAATAAAAAAACGAGAAAAAGATGAAAAATTGAAAATGAAAATTGTGACTCGTGACGTGGCCCGGTTACTTTGATTTCCGGGTGAAAAATTGAATTTTAAAACGTTTTTAAAGGAAATTTTAAAGATTTGACGCGAAATTCGGGTTTTTATGTGAAAATTTTAAAGTTTTTGATTGATTTTTCGTCAAACGCCACACCCTAAAAATCGAAATGCTCTGGAAAAAAATGTGACTCACCGCTTTAAAAGAAGCGCAGACGCCATTGTGTTTTTTCATAAGCATAATGTGTGAGTGTATGTGTGGTAACCAACGGTTGTTTGTTCAATTTTCATCGATTTCAATGAAACATGAAAAAAAATTCAATTGTTAATTTTCTCCTTTCTCTTTCTCTTTAGCGTGAATGTATCTCAGTACATGTTGGACAAGCCGGTGTTCAAATCGGTAACGCCTGTTGGGAATTGTATTGCCTCGAGCACGGAATCCAACCTGATGGTCAAATGCCATCTGACAAGACCATCGGAGGCGGCGATGACTCCTTCAACACCTTCTTCTCTGAAACGGGAGCCGGCAAGCACGTACCTCGTGCCGTTTTCGTCGATTTGGAGCCAACTGTCGTCGATGAAGTCCGTACCGGAACATACCGTCAACTTTTCCATCCCGAACAACTCATCACGGGCAAGGAAGATGCCGCCAACAACTACGCTCGTGGTCACTACACCATCGGAAAGGAAATTGTCGACTTGGTTTTGGATCGCATCCGTAAGTTGGCTGATCAATGCACGGGTCTCCAAGGTTTCTTGATCTTCCATTCGTTCGGCGGCGGTACCGGATCTGGATTTACCTCGTTGTTGATGGAACGTTTGTCTGTCGATTATGGCAAGAAATCGAAATTGGAATTCGCCATCTACCCCGCTCCCCAAGTCTCGACTGCTGTCGTTGAGCCCTACAACTCGATCTTGACCACGCATACAACTTTGGAGCATTCTGACTGCGCTTTCATGGTCGACAACGAAGCCATTTACGATATTTGCCGTCGTAACTTGGATATCGAACGCCCAACGTACACCAACTTGAATCGTTTGATCGGTCAAATTGTCTCCTCGATCACTGCTTCGTTGCGTTTCGATGGTGCCCTCAATGTCGATCTTACCGAATTCCAAACTAACTTGGTGCCCTACCCCCGTATCCATTTCCCCTTGGTTACCTATGCTCCCGTCATCTCCGCCGAGAAGGCCTATCACGAGCAATTGAGCGTTGCCGAAATCACGAACGCCTGTTTCGAACCAGCCAACCAAATGGTGAAATGCGACCCGCGTCACGGCAAATACATGGCTTGTTGCATGTTGTATCGTGGCGATGTTGTCCCCAAGGATGTCAATGCCGCTATTGCTACCATCAAGACCAAACGTACGATCCAATTCGTCGATTGGTGTCCTACTGGCTTCAAAGTCGGTATCAACTACCAACCCCCAACTGTCGTCCCAGGCGGCGATTTGGCTAAAGTTCAACGTGCTGTCTGCATGTTGTCCAATACCACTGCCATCGCTGAGGCATGGGCCCGTTTGGATCACAAATTCGATTTGATGTACGCCAAACGTGCTTTCGTTCACTGGTATGTCGGCGAAGGTATGGAAGAAGGTGAATTCTCCGAAGCTCGTGAGGATTTGGCTGCCTTGGAGAAGGATTACGAAGAAGTTGGCATGGATTCCGGCGAGGGAGAAGGCGAAGGTGCCGAAGAATATTAAATTCTCAGTCGAAAACATGACGAAAGATGAGCAAAAAAGCTTAAAACAAAAAGGCTTATTCCCGCTTCTTACTGAAAAAAAAAAACATGAAACGCAGAAAATCTCGAAAAAATGATTGAAAAGAGGAATTAATTCCCATTATCTCATGCAACATGTACCTTTTTGTTTTACAAATATACTATTTTTTGCAATTCCAAACTAATTTCTTGCATTTTCCTTTAAAAAATCCTTTTAAAAAATCTTACCATATGTCGAGCTGTCGCATAAACTTTCCAAAAGTCGATTTTGAACGAGAAATGACGCAATCCCACGCCATAAATTACCTTTAATTGAACATTTGGTAGAAATTTTTATAAAGCACTTGCCTACACAGCATCGTCAGAGACTCGTTTTAGCCAAATTTGGGCATGTTCGTACAAATGACCGCATAATTAAAGCACACACGACACGGGAAGACCTTGTATGGCTACATTTGATGTGCTAAGCGACGTTGTTTTGCCGTATGTGGGTTGATGGTGTTGTTATTGATTCGAAAATGAGCTCATTCTAACTTCATTCAATGCGACAAAATGCGTGTTTGTGTGGGTTTCGTCTCAAATCAAAGCTAAATCAGCGTACAATTGTGAATTTATACGATTTTTTGCATGAAATATCGTTTTGCATCGATGATTTTTAGCGAGAAATGGGAAATGGTGTGTTACGAAGAAGCAAATTTGCTTCGAAAAGTACATTTAAAAGTTGAAAATTGAATTTTTTTATGAAAAAACTTCGATTTTTGAATAAAATTTGCATATTTTGAAGCAAAAGCCGGTTTTAAATGATAAAAATTCTATAAGAATTGTCTCTGACGTCGATTTTTACTCTTTAAATAACGCTAAACATTCTTCTGTATGGAAATTAAGCTAAAAATAGATAAAAAGATGCATTGAAGATGTTCATTAGAGTTAATTTTAACATAACGGCGTCTCAACTTTACTTCGTCTGCAGTTCAATGATCTCGTCTTGCAATGAAAGAGTTTCGTTAACAATTCCTAATACTTTGATTTATTTCGTTTGTGGCTTAAATTTAGAACATTTTTGAATTTTTTGCTTAAACTAGATATTTTGATGCATGGAACGATGAGCGACAAAAGTGCTCCAATGATGTAAATAGCAATTACTGTGGTTTCTTTCGGCATGTCACATTTTGATACGGAATGAGTTGTTTTGGTGAATTCAGTCTGAAAAAAATAAGATAAATTTATTTTGAAAATTTTACAAAATTTTAAAAATATCAAAAATTGTTTAAAAATAATTTCCTGATATATTTGAAATAATTTCGAAAATTTTCGAAAATTTGTAATTTTTTTTCGAAAATTTATGATTTTTTTTCGAAATTTAATATTTTTTTCAAATAAAGAATTATATCCAAATAAAGTAACATAAATACTTTGAATAAAATGACTCACCAACAAGAAACTCGGGTTATTTTTGTTCCGCCAACTAAAACTCGCCAACGTATATTCATCCATGTTGTTCATCAATCGATTCCTCAAATGGCAATAATGATGCGAATGCCCGCTAAAACCCACACGAGGCTTCAAAAGTTTGTTTATTAATTTTGTCGCATCTTTCGACAGTACTTCCCATCCTTCCCTGTACTTTTCCATCTTCTCAATATCCGTTTGCTGACATTCCTCGTCACTCTGCCTGTAAAACGGATAATGCTGCAAAATCACAGGACGACTATAACTCCCCTTAATTCTCGGGATTTTGTCACAATTTCCGTTTCCTTGTGCGCATTCGAGCTGATATGAGATTTTAATGAGTTCCCTTTCGGCCCTTTCGCATAACATGCATCCATCGCCTTCCATTGCGACGGAATTTATTGTCACGAAATGCACGTCATTGATGGAAATTAATTGCACGCCCGACGTGTTCATTTCGCGATAAAAGCGTTCTGTGAGATACGGATGAGCCGCGTAATGAAATCCAATGTCATGATTTCCGACGATGCTGTAAAGTCTACTTGTGCTTCCATGTGTGCTAAAAATTCGGAAATATCGGTCGAGATAATGTTGAAATTGGGGATCGTTGACCCATTTGCCTTCGTCAAAGACGTCGCCGAGCAGGAAAATGACGTCGGGATGGAAAAGTGTCACAGCGGATTGGAAACTTCGATGCATTTGCCATTCGCGACGCAATTTGTCGAGCCAATGACCTCGAAAGGGACCCAAAAGATGCGGATCAGCGAAGAGCATTGCGCGAACGGGAGCCGTTGTTGCATTGGGATCTGTGGATGAGGGCCATTTGCACTGAAAAAAGAAGTTTTTATTAAAAAATTTGAAGAATTGAAAGTTATGTAACTTACCTGCCACAGCACAATGTAATAGACAAGAAATTCAGCGAAGAAAATTAGCAGGAAAAGCATTAAAAGGACACGAACAAGGTAAATTTTTAATCGCATTGGACATTATTTGCACTTTTTGACAGGGAAAAATGCAATTTCTAATTAATTGAGTGACAGACTGATTATCTTGTCATTTTTTGCGATTGTTTATTGCGGTTTTATTTCATTCTTTTGATGATTTTTATCAGAAAATTACTTCTTTGGAGATTAGATAACAAGAAATGTAAATAAAAAAATGCAATTTCATTTTCATGTTCCATATTCAACTAAAAATTTCGAGTTTTTTGATCGTTTTTTATTTACATTATTTTTTTTTTAATTTTTAAAAACATTTTTCTTGATATTTTTTATTTTTTTTTAATATAATTTTTTATTATTTTAATTAAATTTTTATTAAAAAAATCGATTTTTTATTTTTTAATGCAATATTTAATCAAAAAATATTTTTAATAATTTTTACATACATTGTACAAGCAAAAATTGATTTGCCTTTCAACTCATCTCGCCATAAACATGACAAAACGCCGTTACGAGGAACAAATTTTCATCAGATTTATGAACCGCTGAAACATGTGTTTAATTAGAACTGTCTATTAATATGTTTTAATTATACACAAAAACCGTGAAAATGTAAATGAACTAAGCTAAACATTGCAAAAACTACATAGAATACATATTCGAGACGATAACACACATAAATTTAACGGAATCTATAAATAAAACTGGTCAGTAGATGTCTATGCCAAAATTAAAATCGAAAAAATATTTGACTCTTCGGAGCAAACAATTTTCATTGAAAAACTATAAATTATGTAAAAAAATATTTTTCTTTTGAATATTTTTAAATTTTTTAATTTATGATGGTAATAATTTTTTCATGCCAAAAATAGTTTTTAAAGAAATATTTTAATTAAAATATTAAGTAAGAATTCAATATAAATTCAAAAGGGAATAAAATTTTGAAAAAAAATAAAATATTTAAAAATTAAAAAGTTATTTAATTATTTTTTTTTTATTTTTAGTTTTTAAATATTTTTATTAAATTTTATATTTTTTATTTTAATCAATTTTAAAATGAAATTTAAAAAGTATTTTTTTTTTGTTAGCAAAATTAAAAATTTTATTTTCCATAGAAAATTTACTATAAAATTAAATCACATTTTTTTTTATTTTTACCCTTATTTAAACCTTTCTGTACAATTTTTTTTAATATCTTAAAAGTTTTTATTATTTAAAAAAATTTTATGTTAAATTTTACAAAATTTCGTTCCCAAAGGGCTAAAACACCCCACTGTTGAAAATAATAATAAAATTTCGTATTAAAATTTCCGTGTAAAACAGTTACTTTATGCGTCTTTATTGATGCGGTCAAGTGTGGAAAATTTCTCATAAATTATCGTAAATTTTCCCTCGAAAAAATCAAAATAATAAAATGGTTTATCTCGAAGACTTGAAAACCTGCAACAGTTGGTTGTGTTGCATTAATTTACGAATCGGGAATTATTTGACGTGCATTTTGAATACTGGAATTTATCTTTATTTCACATTCTTTCATTTGATGGGTAAAAAATATTTAAAAAAAAATATGTGAAAATTAAAGAAAAATACAATAATTAGTTATTTTGTGTTAAAAAAATTAAATAAAAAAATAATTAAAAAAATATTCGTTATATAATGAAAAATTATTGTTTTTCCAGATGATTATCCGATAGCGCGTTGGTTTTTTGCTGCGATAATTATTGCCCAAAATGCATTACTTTTTGTGGGAAATTTTAAGGTAAAAAGTTCAAATTTTAAAATAAATTTTATTAATAAATAAATAAATAAAATAAATTATAAGAAAATAATATTAATTTAATAAAATTTATTTTTTAAATTTAAAAATAAATAAAATATTTTTCAAATAATTAATTAAATTTAAATATTTTATTATTTTTTATATTTTTAAAAATTTATTCATATTTAAAATAAAAAATAATAAATAAAACTTAAGTTGAATAAAAATTAAATAAAAAAATATTTTTTATTATTATTTTAAATAATTAAAATCTTTATGATTTTTTTTATTATATTTTTAGTATTATTATGAATATTAATTAATATTGATTTTTAAAATTTTAATTATTTATTAATTATTTTATTTATTTAATATTTTTCAGAGCAACACATTACTGCTGAAAATTTATTTATGGGCAAGTTTTTGGATTTGGATCATCAAAGGATTTATTTTTATCAAATTATTGGTTACAACGGAATTTGCTTTTGGATCAGGAGACGATGTTTTACACTTTTTGTACTATTTATTAGTTTTAGGCAAGTTTTCATGTCATATTTACTTTTTTCCAAATTTGAATTAATTATTATTTTCTTTTTTTTAGCTGTCGAAGTGTATTTATTTTGCTGTACAAACTCATATTATTTGCAACTAGCTGAGAAAGAAGATTCTCTCGTGTAGTTTTATTCAATTTAATTCAATAAATTCACTGGTCATTTTAAAAATTATTTCATTTCCCGTTGATATTTGAATTTTTTTGAATGAAAAATGGAATTCCGACAGATGTAAACATTGAAGCATTTTTGCGGGTTAATTCGCATTGTTCTTCTCTTCCTTTGTTTTCGCATTTCCAAGTGCATTTCAACATTTTTTCCCTTAAAATCCTTCAAAATCCGCGTAATATGAGCAAAAAATCGTCGCTGTAATGTTTCACAAGTGTGCCATACGATGGAGCAACATCTCAAAAATCAGTCACATTTCGAGAAATCAACGAAGGACGTTTTGCAGCAACAAAAACCTCGACATCAAGCCATCCGACGAAGGACCCATCAGCATTTATAACATCAAAAAAACCCTCAAAGCCGGAAATTATGGAGCGGAAATGCTCGAGGGCTTCACGTGTCTCAAAACGCATTGTCCTGTGTGCGATTTCGACAAACCGGCAAAAGAAAGTGAAAAAATCCCCGTTTTCATCAACAAAACCACGGGAAATTTCATTTGTGCCAAATGTCAGCACGTTACCCAATGGAGTTTGGTTGAAAAGTTTTTCCAATCGACCGCGAGGGCAGCAAAAAATCGCAAAGATCTGAAACAATTTCAAGATTTATTTTTGGCGGCGAAAAATCCTGTAGCTCCAACGCCCGTTTTACCTCAAAATGTAACGTTAGTCAAAGAAATGGACGACGAAATGTATAAAAATTTACAAAACGACTTAGGATTAGAATTAATTACACAAAGTTCCTTCAAAAACATCTCCGTTAGTTACGATAGTGCCAAAAAACGCCTTTATTTCCCAGTTACCGATGTAAATTCTGAAGTTATAGCTTATAAGATCCTGAAAAAAGGAAGAAATGGCGGTTTTGAGGAAGAAATGCTCGGAGAAAAGTCTCGTTATGGGATTGTACTTGCCAAAAATCCTCATGCGAAAGCCAGATTAAGCAATTCTGCGATTTTAGTATTAAATTTAATGGATTTTTTAGCTTTAGGGACTCAAAAAATCAATTGTAAGTAATTTTTTTCCTCAAATTTTTTAAAAAAATTCGATTTTCAATTAATTTTTTTTGTAGCTGACGTCATTTGCCTACCCGAAGGACTGAAATCGTTACCTCAAGAGTCCCTTCCGTGCCTCGAACGCTACGAGAAGCTCATTTTATGGTTCAATTATGACACTGCTGGTTGGGATATCGCTCGAAATTTCGCCAAAAAGCTCGAAGAGAAGCGTTGTCACTTTGTTCGACCCACAGATTCGCATCCAACGCCCTACAAAGCTCTTTTGCAAGACCTCGAACTGCGCGGAATCGTCAATAAAGCTGAACCAATATTGCATAAAGCTATTACGACGTTTACTTCGTTGCGACAAGATGTTTTGTGTGACTTGCAGAACATCGATAAAGTGCAGGGCGTGAAATGGCAACGATTTCCGGCGTTAAATAAATTTCTCAAAGGACATCGCAAGGGAGAATTGACAGTTTTAACGGGACCCACAGGTTGCGGCAAGACAACTTTCATGTCGGAATACTCTCTGGACTTGGCGCTTCAAGGCGTTACGACGTTATGGGGCTCTTTTGAGATCAGAAACACTCGTCTTGCATCGACTTTGCTCCGACAACTCGCTGGAATGCCCTTGGATGAGAATTTGCAGCTTTTTGATCATTACGCTGATGAATTTGAGAAACTTCCGCTTTATTTCATGACGTTCCACGGGCAGCAGGCGATCAAAGTTGTCATGGAAGCGATCGAACATGCGCAATATGTGCACGATATTCATCACGTCATCATCGATAACTTGCAATTTATGATGGGAATGGGCGACGAAGGCAAACACATGGATCGTTATTGGAAGCAGGACTCAATTGTGGCGGCTTTTCGAACGTTTGCGACAAAGACAAATTGCCATGTGACTCTCGTTATTCATCCGCGCAAAGAAAAAGATGCGGAAGATTTAACGACAGCGTCGATTTTCGGAGGCGCAAAGGCTTCGCAGGAGGCAGACAATGTACTTATCATACAAGATAAACGCTTGACCTCGGTGAGGGGAAAGAAATTCTTGCAAATTGCGAAAAATCGGTTCAGTGGCGATTTAGGGATTATGCCGATGGACTTTGATAAGGAGGGTTTGAGTTATGCGCCGAAAAAGAAAGCAAAAGAGACAAAACCAAATAGTGAGGAAGAACAAACAGGAATAGAATCGTAGTTTTTTTAGGATTTTTTTAGTTTTTAGCGTAGAATTTAGGGACAAAAGTTCAATATTTGATAAGAGAAAAATATATTTTTTCAACGAATCAAATTTTCAAATGTGACAGACGTCAGTTTTGTTTACTTTTTTATTATTGGCCAATAGGGTCCTTTGTCAGAGATGCACCGTTCAAGGGCTTCAATAAGGTAATAATTTTTTTGAAAAAAATAAAATTTTCAAATTTTTCTTTTATTTTCTCAAATTTTCAATTTTTGTTTTAAATTTTAAATTTTTTTTTCTTTTAATTTTAAAAATTTTTTCCTAAATTTTTTAAATTTTCAATTTAAAAAATTTTTTTTAAACATAGTAAAAATAATTTAAAAAATTTTTAAAATTAAATTGAATCAAAATAGGTATAATTTAAATAATTTTTTTTTAAATATATAATTAATTTTTATTCTAAATTTTAAAATTTTGCCTAACTTAAAATTAACTAAACGAAATTATTTTTAAAAATTTAAAAAAAAATCAAAAAAATTATTTTAAAATAAATTCAATAACAAATCAATAGGGCTTCCCGATTGCCCATAAACAACACGTCATCCCTGACAGCAACAGGTTAGTTAATAATTCATTGATGTTCGGTTCGTGTGTTTTTCTGCGCTCTCGTTTCGATGACTTTTAGCCGGGAAATCCCGTAAAATAACTGGCAAAAAGTCAAAAAACCTTCATATCTTATCGTGCACCATCAAATTAAGCCATAAAAATGTGAAAAAAGTGGCAAAAATCCTCGCAAATCCGTAAATAAATAAAAAACTGAGACGTCGTCAAAAATATTTTTCTCTTCTCTCGCCATTCATTCTCTCGACGAGTACGCAGTACCGAAGGACATCTACTATCAGTGTAGGAGAAACGTGCGCCGAGAAGCCAGGAGACACTCGTAATTAACAAATAACCGATACTGAATATATACAAAAAGTATACATTATTTATTTATGTACAGAAAAAATAAACAACAACAACTGATAATATTCTGATTCTATCAAAGTGTGAAACGTGTACGGACATTTCTCTACCACGACGACGACGACGACATCGAAGGCAATACACATGCAACTAAATATATCGTTTGTGAAGTACTTTTATATAATCGCTCGCATTGCCAGTCAGTCATTCGGAAGAAGCGAAAGAAAATAGATGTTCGACGCACTTGAAAGACGAAAAAAACTAGAAATCAAGTACTCATAATAATAAAAATATTTCACTCGAACAAGTAAAATACCGAGAAAAATAGCAGAATTAGCCTTAATATCGTGTTATGTTAACTAACGCGCGAACCTGTTTTGACGTGTTTTCAAACATAAAAACATCGGATCGTTATTGATAAATAAATATTTTTATTTTACAACGAAAAAAAAAATATTTTTTAAAAATATTAACAAGGCGAAAATTCCCACAAAAAAAAAATTAAATGCAAAAAATAGTTCAAAAAAAAGGTGACTGAACGTAAAATTATTATCACAAAAAAAAAAAAAATAGGAAAAATAAATTTTTTTCTTATCAATATCAGTGAATTGTTTTGTTCTACAAATTAAACATTGAACAATCGATAGTGAAACAAAAGCAGAGAAATATCTCTCAAGATAGAATTCTGAAGTTCAATAATTCACACACAAGTGATACATGTTCCAGTTCTCCGACAAAATACACAGATCATCAAACAAAAACAAGAATACAAAAAAATTAACGTCAATTTACTACAAAATTGAACCTTGATACGTACGTTTAAAATAATAAAAAATTTTAATAATAATAGAGAGTGCAAAGTAACGTGTTTATTTATATAAAACTAAGAAAAAAATTAAATTTGAGAAAACTGACAAATTCAGTAAAATAAAAAAAAGTGATCAAATCAACGGTATGCTATTAAAATATTCAAACGGGCCATTTGTAGGAAAAGGTGGCAAAGGAAAAGGAAAATTCATTCGAGTGAATGGTAAGTTAATAAATGATGAAATAATAAAAAATTAATTGACAAGTGTATGTGTGAGTAGAATAATTTGTTTAGAATTGATTTTGAGCGCGAATGACAAGTTTATGTGAATTTTCATGTAAATTGAGGAAATATTGTTTGAAAGAATTTTTTTTTTGAATTATCGAATGGGTAAAAAAAATTAATACCAAATTATATTTCTCAGAAATTATAAAAAAAAAATTGAGAAAAATAAAAAAAAAATATTTTTTGATGATTTTTGAGATTTTAAAAAAAATTTAAAATGTATACAAAAGAAGAAATTTAATTTTTTATGAAAAAAAAATAATTAATTTAATTAATTATACCTAATTTTCAGAAATATATAAAAAGGCTTAAAAAATTAAAATAAATAAAAAATTATTTTTTTTTATTTTTAAATAAAATTATTTTAATAGAATTAATAAAATTTTAAATAAAATAAAAGTAAAAAATTAGAATAATAAATGAAATGAATGAATAAATGAAAATAAAAATTTTTAATAGATTTCGAAAAAAATCTTTAGAATGATACTTGCAATATATTAGCAAATGTTCATGTAATATGTAGGCAGTTAAAAATATGCAACCAGTTATTAACGGTATACTAAGTTTTTCCCTTATTTAACATGATTTATTCAGTGTAAGAATAGTTCTAATAGGTAGTTTGCTGTGAAATTTCTATCGCAATTTTATTTTTTTTTTCGTTTTTAAAGAATCTTGTTCAGATTAGTTACTTTTCACGCAAAATTTAAATTTAACTTGTTTCATTTTTTGGTATTTGTTTAATACTTTGTAATAAAATGAGTTCTGTGCTCCATTCCTCAAGTAATTTTTGCTATGAATCAGTTGTTGATCCGTCCAAAATTTTTGTAATTAGCTGAAATGCGTGAAAATATATTCTTTGTTTCATGTTTAGTAAGTCTGGGTCATCCAACATTCGCATATCTGTTTTTTTGGGACAATGACTTCCAATGTTTTTCTGAAAATAAATAAAAAAAAAAATAAAATAAAAAAAATAGAACTTGCCGTAAATCTTCCTTTTGTATATAAATTTGATTTTTTTTAAATTTTAAAACTAAATAAAAAAAAATAAATTAAATAAATAATTAAATATTAATTAAATAAATTTTTAATAAAAAAATAATTAATTAAGAAATTAAAATAAATAAATAAAATAAAAATAAAATCAGAAATTAAAAAAAATAACAAAAACATATCAAGTAAAAAATAATAAAAATTAAAATAAAAAAATTAGCAGAATTTTCTATCGACCTTGACATTTTTTTCAATTTTTTTTTATTTATAAAATGATATATAAAAAAATTGTTTAACTTGTAATTTTTCCCATTTAAATCAATTCCATGAATTACACCTCTGAATTCCGGTCCAATCAAAAATTTGTTTCAGATAAAAAAAAGCTGTTTTGTAACTTATAATTGTGACGTACTTCGAGTATCGGCTCAACAACAAATGCGCGAGAGAGAGAGAATTGAAAGGAACAAAAACGCGGTTAATGCTAATGACACTCATACTCATTTATTTGAGCTTCGTCGCTATAGCATCGTGTTTTTTTTTTGTTTCAATAATTTACCGCGTGTGCATTTATTTAATTATAGGTGAAAAATATACTTGTCTGTGTTTGTATTTGAAAACCGGATCATATAGGAAATATTTTTTTGATAAATATTTATATATTTGCTAAAAAAAGTCTCAATTTTTTTTTGTTCCTAATGAATGCACAAAGTGCGTGTTTTTCGTCATGAAGATGTACCGGCATTCGGCACGTCATGCAAATGTGCTTTGGTTTTGCCTCAGCGGTTGCTCATAATTTATTTTATTCTTTATTCTGGCGAGGAAAGAAAAAATTATTGTTATTATTAGCATTATTATTGGTATTGGCAAGTTTGTGTTCTCATGAATAATGAAGTAAAGTAGCAAAAATTAGTAGCAAAAAGTCGATTTCCCCCTAGGTTATTATTATTTCCAACATTGCTGAGGATTTTTTGAAGAAAACATGGATTGTGTTGTGGTTTTAATGAAAAAAATTTTTTTGTTCTTTTTTTTCTTCGACATGTGTCATTAAAAAAAAATCACTTGGGCTGGTTTTAAACTAAAATATTTCAATGAATTCATTCTTTTCTTTTAAAAAAAATATTTTTTCTAACACTTAACGTTCGCTAATTGATGAAATTCGTTAAATAACTCCTTTTTAACACGAAAAAAAAGTCGCACTAAAAATAACTTCACGACGTCTGTGCAAATAAATGCATGCCAACTGTCTGCTGAGCAGATTTTGAGGTGTTACGAGATCATGTAAAAGCAAACTTAGCAGATGGAAGTCGCTCAGATAGAATTAAATGACACGCAAGAGTGAATAGCTTCACTTAGCAATTCACATCACCGTATTAATTAAATGTTTTATGATTTTAATAAAAATAATTACATTAAAAAAGTTACATGCGTTCTTTACCATTCTACCTTTTTTATTTAGAGACAATTTATTCCTTTAACTCTGGTTCAACATTCGTTTTATTAATTGTTGCTTTGAGATTATTGACCGTACGAAGCAATTTAGATAGAAGAGTTACTCTATTATGTATGTTTTTTACTATAATGGTGCGTTCGAACTGTTTCTTGTTTAATTTTATTTTATGCGTTATAAGCAATTTTTTATCATAAACAACTTTTTTATACCTATGTTGCTCATATTTAAAACGACTTGCGTTTTTTTTTTGAAGTGTTTGATAATGAATATGTTTAAAAAATTTATTCAGGTTTTGCTTTGTAATCAATTTGAGTAACGCGAGACGTGAATGTCTATTTATTTAATAGACAAAATAAACGCAAGAAAGAAAAACAGGTACGCTTTTTCTTTTTGTTCTGTTTAGTTACGAGTTTTTGCTGCGTAACTTAAAAATATCTTTATAATTTTTTCATAAATTTTTTTTTCATATAATTTTTTCTTTATAATTTTTATTTAATTATGAAATTTTCTTATTTCACACTTTTTAGTTCGGTAATTTATTTAAATATTAAACAACGAATTTAAATATTTTGAATAATAAATAATGAATTTAATTTAAATTTATGAAAAAATATAAATTTTTTCTATTTTATATTAATTTTAAAATTTAAAAAAAAATTGAATATTTTCGATCGTATTTTAGAGTCCATACAAATTTTGCAACGCTTTAACTCATGTTTTGCTTCACGATTTTCTTTTAAATTTTTCGTAAAAAATTCTATTAGTTGTTAGAATGTGTTAGAACAAGACATTAAAAAAAATAATTATTTTAATTAAAATATATTAAAAATAATTAATTAAAAACATTAATTAATTAATAAAAAATTTATTGTTCAAAAGAGAAAAATAATTTTTTAGAATTTTAGCAAAAAATTAAATTCAAATTAATTATTAATTTTTTTTTAAATTTTAAATAAAATCTCACAAATTTTTTCAAAATCTTTAATAAACGTGAAAATATGAAAAATAATTAAAATCGAAAAAAAATATAAAAAATTCTATGTTAAGATAAGTTTCTGATTCAAAAGTTATTAAATATGCTCAAATGATTCTTCGACTTTGAACTAAAACTTTTACCATTATTCTTGCCACGAACTTAAACACTTAACAATTCCTTTCATGTTAATCTGTCAATCAAACGTCTATTATTATTATAATTATTTATATAAATAAGCAAAATTTACCTCTATTGTTTCACTAAAATCTGAAAATTTGTTGAATGTTTTTTTTAAACATAGTAATTAATTTCTGCTGGAGACTTCTTTGAAGATGTCTCTTGTTACCTGTTAATTTCCAAGAATTTTTTAAAATATCGCGACGTAGGTAGATGAATTTATGTGTTAAAAATGATAACACTTCGAGTACCTACCTCAATGGTTTTTATTTTGCGCTGCCCATACTTCTTCTTTTTCTTCTTCAAGCGAAGCGTTTGAAATAATTTCGCAAATAAACAAACATTAATATGTATAAAGGATGTTCTTACGCATGACCCACAGGTCAAAATTATAACAAGAAAAGTTTTTTTTCAAGGTTAGTAGCTTCCTCTTGTTTTACTTTTTGTCTTTTGTAAAACAGTAAAAACATCAAATGAGCCGCTGGTTAAGCATTGTGGTTTAAAAGAGGCAAAAAACATGCTTTTTGTATTTCAGCATGAAAAATGGCGACAAATCAGTCAGAATTGTGCTCAAAAGGTATTCATCTCAACTTTTTTCTGACGAGACAATCTGAAGTTGGTAAACATCATGATAACGATCATAAATACATCAAAAGTATTTTTTGTTTTGTTGTAATCTGATAAAAAAATGTTTTTAAGGCTAAAACAATTGAAAAAATGCTTTGAGTTTTTTTCTTAATTTTTTTTTTTTTGAGAAATTATAAAAAAAAATTAAAAAATGTTTGTACAATTTTAATTAAATTTTTCACAAAGTTAAATAAAATTTAAATAAAAAAAAATATATAAAAATTTTTATTAATAAAATTTTTAGTAAAAAAAACTACTGATGCTTTAAAATTGAAAAAAAAAATAAAATAAAATAAAAATTATAAATTTTAAAATTAATTTATTATTATTAAAAAAGATTTGTTAAATAAATGTAATAAATATTTAAAAAATTTTTACGAAGGCAAAATTTATGAAATTCTGAAAAAATATTTTTTTAATATTTAATTTAATTTAATTTAGAATAAAATAGAATAAAATTTTATTTATGACTTGATACTCCCAAAATTATTAAAATTACTAAAATCGAAAAGCATTTTAAAAATTGTATTGACGTAATAATATTGAGATTAGATATAACATAACAAATAACTTATTCCAGAATCCAGCCCAAAAAGATGAAATTATTCAAAATTACAATTCAAAAGTTTTTGTTTTGACAAAATCATTGAACTCCCAAATAATTTTGAATATTTTATACGACTTCAGTTGGAATATTCATGTCTCAAAGGCACATATCTAAAAATAGATACAATTTCTTGGAAATATTGTCATGTAATGCTATCAGTTACCCATGGCATTTAGAAAGACAGGGAAAAGGCAAACTACGTGAAATATTTCCCAAGAAAGAAAAAAGTATCAAATAACAATTGAATTGGGCATTAATATTTAATAAGTTCGGGTAGAAAAGGGAAATTTTATTTCTTTTTTCGTATAAACACGAACTACTTTATCACATCAAGACAACTCTTTTTTTATTGTGTGATAAAAGTTTGGTTAAATTGAAAAAATATTTACTTTTTATAAAAAAATAAACAAAAGAACCGTGCTTTTCGAGTTCGTTTATATCTAAAATATGCGTGAGGCTCTTCATTATTATTAATGTGTCAACAAAACATTGACGATTCTGCTAATGTACGAATGACGGAGGCGCCAATTCGAGTCCGAGTATAAACTGACAATGACTCGAGTGTTTTTGGTATGATACGACTTGGCTTTACGTAACGCTCCATAGATAGATAGATATCTGTTCGTTTTGATGCAAAGTTGATTACTCGTTATTATAGTTATTATTTACACAAACGCTATGAGATGATTTAATTTTGCTTGGTGAGCGAGCACAATAGATTAACTGTCGACGACTGGTGCTTTTCTCAGAACTTTACGACTTATGACTTTCAATAAAATTGTGTCCCGTCGTTTTTTTTACATTAAATTCGCAAATAATCGTGATTGACAATCTTATCGAACACACACATGAACGCACGTGTGGAGTCACAGTTTGAACACAAATTGCCGTCTCCCATTTTAAATGAATTATCATTTGAAACAACTCTTCAGCTATTTTCTCGACAATCGTACATGATAATAATATTGAAAATTGCTTCCTATAATATTCAATAAATATTCAAACACGCTGGAGACGAGCTTTGTAGACACATGAAATATTCATGGCTTGGCGTGTTTTGTGAATTTTTCATAAACAAAAATCAATTTCCAAAGAGAAATGCAACGAACGAATTTTATGATTTCTTAACATATTAACAACTTTTTTTTATTTGCTATCAAAAAAAAATTGAAGCAAAAAAAATCTTTTATTTCATTAATTTTAATAATCATGTTTTTTCATAAAAATTAATTAATAAAATGCACGAGGGAAAGGAAAGCAATGTTTTTGACGTCATTCACCCAATTAAAAGCTGAATAAAAGAAAAAAAACAAATTTGAAACCTAATTTTCCTTTATTTGATCAAGTGTGAGTTTCATTCAGAAAATAAACATCTAGAATTTTATTTTTATGTATCACAGTAATTGGTTGCTTTTGTGGTAAGCGCTTTTTACTCAATTTAATTTTTCTTAATTTTCAATGATAAATTTAGGTTGAATTATTTTTAATGAGTTTTAATTTATTTATGGTTTCGGAGAGTTAATATTTTATCAAAAAAGTGTTTACATTTTAAAAACTTTAATACGAATTTCAGCTTTAAATCGTTGCTATGATAATTCCTATTTGACCTATATTCTTGGAGTAAATGTCTATTTCAATTTTCATTTTCATGAAAAAGCCGGAAGCATAAAAGTAAATCGTTTCAACGGAATTCGTCTATGGCTTAACAGCGTATCCATGGATAAAGGGCTTTAGCAAAAAGATGTCAATATGTACATTCTTGTCAAATACCAAAACGGATCAGATATTAAGGATTGCTCTATATTAAGAAAAACCTTCTAAAAGATCAAAATGTTTAAATTTGTCATTCGCGTAAGAGATTTTGAATCATAACATTTTCTGAATAGTTACTACTTTGAGATTTCATCGTATGAAAATATTTTGAAAAATATTAGATCAATAACATCTTATCTTCGAGACATGAGAAAGTCGCAGATGACAGTCATTTTGTGAAGCCGATTAGTTTGCCCTGTTAAAAACTTGTCAAGCAGCTTTATGGTTTTATCAATTCAATAAGAAGCATTTTATGATTTTTTTATCAGTTGTCAGTTTATTTATTTCTCTGAGCGAATTTTTGCTATGATTGGTGTCAGACAGACACCAAAACGGAGAATTTTTGAAATTCCCTGTAAATGTCAAAAAAATTATGAAAGAAAAAATTTGTTACAAATTCTCTTGTGTAACTAAATGTTTGCTTACCACTCAATAAAAAAAAACACAATTCATAAGATACTTTAGCTTGTAGTCCTTTTCATTCATTCATATTCGTTCTTGTAAAAATACGATACGTTATCATCCTAATAGCTGATTGTTAGAAACACGTGATGCTTCGGAGAAAATTTTCTTCCAGTTAAATAACATCCTTCTTTTGTTTGTTTTTTTTTCTCGTAGCTTTTTTTTAACGTACGGTTGAGTAAATGCCTTTCAGATATAAATTGACCTAATTAAGGTATTTTTATCAATGAAATTGTTCTTCAGAGAATTTTCTTTAAAAATAATTTTCCAAGAATTAATTTTGAAGCAGAAATGGAGAAATCTGAGAAAAATTCCATATTTGGTTGTTCCATCTTCTTTCTCCCTACAAGTAATTTTCTAACTTGTTTTTCGCGCTACATTGTTCAAATATTTGCAAACCTGTTGTTTGTTGCAAAACTCGTTGTCGTTGCGAGTTCATTCAACAGTCTCGATAAAATAACTGCGTTACTGAGAGAGAGGAATGGCTTATTTCCCATATAAAATAATAATTATTTTTTCGCTCGAATGATAATTTTGTGTTAGAATTAGAACTCCGTTTTTTTCATATCGATCGTCACATTTTTCATCGCGTCACAGGAAAATCCAGAAATAAATTTAGTCTAAATATAGATGGAGGTCTGATGATTGAAATGCGTTGTTTTTCTAGAACGCCACAAATAAATTGCCTTTGACAGTCGTTTACCTCACATGTTATTTGCAATGCAAGCAGTGCAGTAAGAACTCTTTATTATTATACAAATATATGCCGCTTAATATTAAAATTAATCACAATTATTATCATTAAGTGATTCATTGATTCAATATCTACTTTTAAAAAAAAAAATAAGTGCACGAAGTAGACCGTTTAAAAAAAGTGCATCTGAATATAATTTACTCAAGCTTATCTCTCGTCGTCATTCGTATGACGGTCGTTTGAGAATGAAATAGGGGTTAGAATAGGTTACTCGATTAAATTTGTAGTATATTGTAATGTGCTCTACAAATGAAATAAAAATTGTTAACTGCATCGTAAAACTAACATGAATAATTGAAAAGAACTTTTTTTTAAAAATGACATGCAATTTGACCAAGTTGTAACTGATTCTCCGTGAAACAAGGTATTTGGAGAGACAACAAAAAGGAGAGAATGAATGTTGTGATTGTGTCTGGACAAATACTGCTTGCACAAACAATTCGTAAAATCAGTATTGAACTTGCGTTAACACGATGAGGAACGTCAATGTTGACGAGTGAAACGAAAAAAAAATCACAAAAAAAAAAAATTGAAAAAAAAGTTGCCCTGAGGTAAAAATTGTTGTTTGCTTTTCCTTTTTTTTTTTATTTATTTTTTGATCAAATAGTAGAAAATCAACAAAAAGAGGAGGTATCTCTAGAACATATGTTGAAGATATCTGTTGCTGAATTTCATACTTGACTAAATAGTGTGACGCGTTTAACAACAGACTTCGTCGAATTGATACCTGTTTAGATAATTTCATGTAATTAATTAATGATTTGAGCGCATTTTTTTAAATTTTTTATAATTCGATATTTTTGATCAATTTAAAATGCGAAATTACGTAAAGAATACATAAATTCTAAAATTATAAATTTTTCTTTGATTTTTTTTTTACTATTATTTGAGCATTTTAAACGATTCTCTGTTTTTCTACGGAGTTCAACATAATTAATTATATACATTAACACTTATGTTCCGTGTCATTTTGTTAAATATTTGATAACCTATTCTTATGAAATCATAAGTTCAAATTCGTTTTTATGTTTAAGAAATTATATAAATAAAAAAAAAAATAAACAGGGTTGCAAAACTTGTAAAGTCAATTAATTTTTATTTATTTTTAAATTATTTATTGATTTATTAAAATTGTTTAACTTAAGCTTATAATTAAGTTAGTTTAACTTAAGTCAAATTAATATATTTTTTTTAAAACTAAGTTCAATATTTTTTTTTTAAATTTATGAACTTTAAAGAAAATTAAAAATTAACTTTTGTAAAAAAAATATTAATTAATTAATTAATATTAATTTTTAATTTTTAGTACTGCAAAAATTTAAGATGTTAACTCAAAATTTAAAAAAATAAATCTAACTTTTTATAAAAAAAATCCAAAATATAAAACATATTAATTTTTTTTTGAACCAAGTAAATTTAATTTTTTCTATTTTTTAAACTTCAAAAAAATTTAAAATTAATTAAATTTTATTTTTAATTTAATTTAATTTTTTTTAAATTATTATATGTTAATTTATTATTGATATTTTTTTTAAATTTACTTATTTTAAATTTTTCTAAAACTCAAGCTTAAGTCAAAATATTTTATTGATTTTCTAACAAATTTTGAGAATTTTTTTTTAATTTTTAATTAAAGTCAAATAATGAAAATAAAAAAAAATTTACAAAATTTATTTTTTTTAATTAAATTAAATTTAATTAATTTTAAATTTTTTTGAAGTTTAAAAAATAAAAAAATAATAATAAAGTTAAAACCAACCTTGGTTAAAAAAAAATTAATATATTCAAAATTATATAAATACTCAAAGGTATATAAATCTTTAATGCTATTAAAATTAGAGCTTAATAATAAAAAGTTCATAAAATGCATTTCTTACCTTTACTCGCCACAAATAAAAAAAATAGTTTAATCTTCCAACTTTCTCCCATAAAAGTACCAAATCTGTCACGGACAGACATCTCATCAAAAACAACTTTTTTTACCTCCATAACATTTTTCTAAACAGTCAATAACAACCGGTCACTGGCTAATGAATGAATTAACTGTCGACATAATACATCAATTATTAATTTATTTTCTTCACTGACTTAACTTATTTTTTTTTTTGCTTGTTCATGTTCAACTATGCGATAAATCCGTGCAGAGCGGCGCTGTGTACCAACGCACGTGTTTGCCATTATTAATATTTTTGTTTTACTCCTTTTTATCTAAACATTCGCATCGTTGCCATGCCTCTCCCCCTACTTCTTATTTTCTCCGCACAAATCTCTCACAAAAACAGACTCAAACTCACAAATTAGTCAAAAAGTTGTTTTATTCTGTATATCTGCAATCAAGTGCAGACACATTTAATTTTTTTTCTTGCTTCGTGTGAATTTTGCTGATATACCTTTATCAGCTGAAAAAAGTGGGTAATGTATATCAGTCGCGGAAGAAACGTAGAGAAGGGAAGTCGCGATAAATAGCAGGACAATTTTATTTATTCATTTACAAAAAAAAAAGGTTTTTGAATAAAAATTTGGAGTTGTTTGAAGTTAAATTTTAAAAAAATGTCAAATAATTAAACGATAAATTTTGTGCAAAAAAGTTCAGTCACCTCGACCTTGATCGAAACGTGAAACTTGTGTTTTTGACAGACATCAAAAAAATTTTTATTATAGTAAATATTTTTTTCACCTAATTAAATATTTGGAAATTTTTGCATCAATAAAACGTCTCTTGTTCTCATTTATTTTTTTTTGTATTTTTCTTTAAAATTCTGAGTGATAAGAACTTTTTTATTTTGACGTTAAAGTGCATTTTAATTGCATTCAATAACAAAAAGAGCTGTGAAACGGTCGAAAAGTGATAATTAATGAAATAAACAAAAATTTAAAAAAAATATGATAAATTTCGAGTGTGAATTATTTGGTAGTAAGGAAAAAATTTTAGCAATTCTAAAGAATTTCTAATGAAAAAAAAAAATTAAAAAAAAAATAATAATTTGAAAAAAATTCTTTAAATAAAATTATTCAATAATAAAAATTAAATACAAATAAATTAAAATTTGACATGAAAATTAAAAAAAATTATAAATTAATTAATTAAATCGAAATAAAATATTAAAAAATAAAATAATAAAAATTAAAATAATTTTTAAAGAATTAATTTAAATAATTTAATTTGACACAAAAATTCCTTAAAAAATTTTTTTTTTTCAAAATTTTAGAAAAAAAAATAAATAATAAGAATAATAAAATAATAAAAAAATAAAAAAAAAAATAATAAAATTTTACATAAAAATTCTTTTAAAAAATTACTAAATAAAATTATGAAAGAAAAAAAAAATGGTGAAGTTGCTAAGTTGCTTTTGAAAAGACTTCCATCTAAAAAAGGACAATTTCGATGAAAAATAAAATGATAATTAATCGTTTATCGTACCGTGAAAAAGAAGGATTAAGTAGTCCCGTAGAAAAATTTCAATTCATTAGCTCATATTACGAAAGAAAATTTACTTACTCCGTCATTCAAGTGGTTTTTGTGATTCTATACAAAGAAGGGTGTTTGTGAAATATGAAGATTTATCTCCATTTCGCGTTACTTTGGAGACGTGCTTATTTTACGTTCCCTTCAATCTGCTTCTGATTGTCATGGCATCTTCCTAATTTTTCTTTGTTCTTTCTTTTTTTGCTTCGCACAGGTGGTCATAAAGTGAACAATTCGATTGCGAGCATAAACCGAATATACCAACGTAGACAATATTATAGTAGATTGCCTGGCAAGCGTCCGAATTTGGGGAAAATACTACCGAGAATTTCTCCGCCTGCACCTAGCGACAGTTCGAACGATAGCGGATTAGGAACGGATGGAATAAATCATTACGCGACGCATCAGCATCAAAATCAACAACAACAACAGCAAAATCATCAACAACAACAAATTTTTCAAGAATTTGGATTCGGCAGTATCATATCGACAGCAACCGTGGCACCAACAATTGTTCAACCGCCGCCAAATTTCTTCTTTTTTAATCATCATAGGCTTGAAAACGACGTCACGTGAGTATTTTTATTAAATTTTTTTAAAACAAGAATGAGACAAAAAAATTTTTAATTAAATCTTTGTTCAATAAATTTTCCAATGTAGGTAAAAAAAATATTAAAAATTGATTTTTTAATTTTTTTATATATAAAATAATCAATGAAATTAAAAAAAAAAATTAAAATCGGATTATTTTTAATTTTTAACTAATAAATTTTTAACTTAAAAAAAAAATATTTAATTTATTTTATTGTATTTAAAAAACTTTTAAATAATTTTTAAATTCAATAAAATAGCAATAAAGATATATAAAAAATAAAAAAAAATTAGTAATAATTTTTAATATAATTTTTTTTTAAATTATAATTTTAATAATTTTTTTTAATTTAATTTTTTTTAATTTTAAAATTTAAATAAAAAATCATTTTAAAAACAAATTTTTTATTTAAGTCATTTTAAAAGTATTTTTTTGTCTCAATTAATTTTTTATTATTTAAAAAAAATAAATTTCATTTGTTGTTTTTTTTGTCATAGATTGAGTGATAGACATCGCATAATTGACGAAAAAGATGAGCATCGGAGACCCAAACGACCTCGCATAGCAAGCATTGCTTTAGAATCGGAGGATGCATGCAGCGACGAGACCTTTATGATGTCGCAACGCACTGCAGGAAGCTCAACCGAGCAGCAACAGTCACCAATTAACTACAGTGCCAAGCGATTATCGGAGCCTGGATCGTCAAAGTAAGCTTTTCATCTAATTTTCCTTCACTTGTTCTCATTTCAAAATTTATTTTTAGATACACTTCGATGTCAAAACGCCTCCAACAAGGTCAAGTTGTTGCTTCAACGTCACAATTCACGGGCGCCGCATCGCATTCGCCGCCCGAAGGAAGTGTTTCGCGCGACGGCAAAGTGCATTTGCAAATTTTGTCGCAACCCGAGCAACAACATCGGGCACGTTACCAAACGGAAGGCAGTCGAGGCGCGATAAAAGATCGCAAAGGCAGCGGATTTCCTCTAGTCAAGCTCGTGGGGTACAATAAACCGGCGAAATTGCAAGTTTACATCGGGACTGATGTAGGACGAGCCGTTCCTCACATGTTCTATCAGGCATGCAAGGTATCGAGTAAGAACTCGACGCCGTGCTCCGAAACAAAAATCGACGGAACTGTCGTAATCGAGGTCGATTTGAGTCCGGAAACAGATATGACGGTGACGTGCGATTGCATTGGCATCCTCAAAGAGCGAAATGTCGACGTAGAATTACGGTTTCCGGATCAACAAACGCCAAAAAGCAAGAAAAAGTCAACGCGATGTCGCATGGTTTTCAAGACGGAAATTATCAACGACGATGGCGAGAAGGAATCTCTCTTCATTTGTTCGCAACCCATCGTTTGCAGTAAGTTTTAAAATTTTTTTAGTGAAAAATTCAATAAAAATTGTAATTTTTATGATTTTTAGCTCAACCTCCGGGTGTGCCAGAAATTTGCCGCAAATCATTATCCGAATGTTCGTGCCTCGGAGGACAAGATTTGTTCATAATTGGCAAAAATTTCGCCAAAGATACACGAGTTATCTTCAAAGCAGTCAAAAAAGGGACTTATAACACGATTTGGGAAGAGACTGTCATTCCGGAACAGGAGTTTTTGCAACAGGTATTTTTTTGTTGAATTTATTTAATTTTTTTTTGTCACAAAAAGTTTTTTTTAGAAATTAAAGGTATAAAAATTATAAAATTCAAAATTTAAAAAAAATGTTTTCAATAATTTTATGAAATATTTTTCTTAAATTGAGTGAAATAAATTTAAATTTAAAATTCGATTAAATTAATTAATTTAATAATTTTTAATAAATTATTAAAATTTAAAAAAATTGAAATTTGAAGTTATTTAAATTAAATTAAATTATTTTAAATTAAAAATATTGAAAATTTATTTTAGAATTTAATTATTAAAAAAAAGTAACATTCAAAACAATTTTTTAAAAAATATTTTCTGAAAATAAATTAAATAAAGTTCAAAATAATTAATTGATCAAAGGTGATAAAAGTAAAGAAATATTAAGAAAAAAAAATATTTTTTTACAAAATTAAAGCAAAACTAAAAAACGATTTAATTAATTTTAAATTATATAATTTAATATTATTTTTTTTTAATTTTTCGAAATAATCAAATAAGACAAAGGACAAAAAAAATGAAATAAATTTTAAAATATTTTTTTTTTAATAAATTAAATTAACTTTTCCTCTCATTTCAGACACATTTAATATGTACTGTGCCTCCATATCTCGACACGACAATTGTCTATCCCGTGAATGTGCATCTCTTCATTATCTCGAACGGCAAGAAGAGTGATTCGCAAAATTTTTTGTACACACCGCAAGCAAGCTCCATCAATACGTTATCGCAAATGAGTTTGACGGCGATAACGGGAGGCCCGAAGGCAATCCAGCAGGCACATGGAAAGCCAGCGCCGCGAGACGGTAAGATGTTGTGCAGGAAATCTGAGAAAACCCTACGAAGGTGTCTTGTTGTTTCATTTCGTCTTGAGTTAGGGTAAAAAAAATTTTCTCGTTATGAGAGACAATGAGACAGGGACCTAAAAAAATAAGAAAAAATGAAGCAACAACCACTTTCAGGTCAAATTGAATGAGCAATTGAATATGGTATTGTCGACCCAACGTCGATTTGCATTGAAACGAGCGAGTTTCTACCGACTCCCGAACAACTCTGACATTATATCTTGCAATTTTCTAAAAAGAAAAATTAAATTTAAAAATTAAATAAAAATATATAACTCAGAGTTACTTTGCGTTATCAATGCACGATTGAATGGAAAAGGTTGGCAATATTATGTTTGACCTCGTTCAGACCAACCCTCATCATAAAAACACACAATCGGTTGAGAGTATAAAAAATAAAATGAATCTGCCAAAAAAGATAAGTATCCTCGATCTCTAAATTAAAATTAATTAAAACAAAAATTAATTTAAAACATTTTTTACAACTTCTTTTTTAATTCATTAAATACAATTGGTCTCGCGTGTGTGAAATATTTAAACAAAAAAATAAAAATTATGAATGAAAATACTCAAGAGTATATATTCTTAAAACTATTGCACAAGTTTCATTAAGACCTTAAAAATTTTATTTTAATTTTTTTTTTCGATTTTTTGGAGATCATCTTAATCTGGCTTGTCGCAAAAGTATTTTTGTAAATATTTAATTAACCTCAAAAAAATTTTTTTTGTTCGACAAAAAATTCTAAAAAAAAAAAAGAAAAATATTTTTTCTTAAATCAAATAATTATTTTTTATTAAAAAAAAATTAAATTTCATTAGAATTCAAAATAAAAAATTAAATTTTCAATTTTTATTGATTTAACGAGAAAATTTTTCTTGTAAATTTTTAAATTTTTTTGTCGAATATTTTTTTTAAATATTTTTTTTTTCGATTCTATTTGGCAGTTTTTATTTTTTTTAATTCTTTCCTAAAAATGAAAAAATGTATGTAAAAGTATTAAAAAATTAATTTTTCTCGTTTTTATTATTTTTTAATTTTTTTCAAGAATTTATCCTCTGTTCCCTAAAAAAAATAGTAAATTCGAGAAAATTTTCAAAAACATAATTTTTACATGCATTTTTTTAAATAAAATAAATTCCACATTACTGAATACCCTTGAAATATTTTTCTTGAATTCATTTGATGAGTGACAGGTGAATTTAATTTAAATTCACATGAGGCTTAATAAAATGTGTCATTTTCAGTATTTTACCGTTATGAATTAATGGTCAAGTGAAAGACTTGACAAAAAATCTGTGTATCAAAAAATTCGCAATTTCTTAATTTTTTTCCCAGATGTTGCAATTTTTGTGAGTAGCGAAGGGTTCGAAACCGACGAAAGTTCCGACACAAAGATGAACGTAATGTTGCCGCCGGCAGCGCCATCAGCTGGCGTATCCCTCATGTCTTTGGATTTGCAAACGGAGCCAAGCGATTTGCAGGCATTGGCTGCTGTCAAAGCGGAATTGCTCGAGGAAACATCTCAATCGTCGTTAATGAGCACCACATCGGGCACAGAATCGTTACAAGCGCATTCGTCCTCCGATACCTTGGCTTTCTCCTCACAAAGTAACAGCAGCAGCGCCATTAAACAAGAGGAAAAAATGGAAATTGGCAGTGAGATGATGTTGCCAGGCGACATGATTGAGATGCAAATCAAGCAGGAAATTGCGCGACGTGGCAGTATGACACAATCCAATCCAACGACGCCCGAATATTCGCAAATTTTGAGTCCGATACTCCCGCAAGTAGTTCCTACGCTCCCAAGTGACGCACAAAAGTCCCAATTACTCATGGAGCACTATCAGGCGAACTTGGTAGCGGCAACGACGACACAATTGTCGCTTCATGGGACACGCGACGTGCTCATGTCTCACGATCCGGCGTCGTTGCGTTCTTCCGAAAACATCATGAACACAAATATCGCGCCAACGCTCATGGTTCCCGCGGTGCATGGCGGCTTGGAAAGCGTTAATCCAATTTTGTCGTCGCCCGTTCTCGCTGGCGTCGATTCCGCAGCCCTTCTTGCCGCGTCAACAGCGACTCCCATGGAACAAGACTCATCGCCGCCCGCACGAACGTCTCCCGTTGCCGTGAAAACGATGATTTTGAATGCCGCCGCGGAAATTCTCTCGTCTCCCGAAAATCCCCCGTCTGCGGAAACACGTTCGACAATCAATGCCCTCATGGCATTCAATTCCGAACTGAGTGCCGTCACGGAAACTCCATCGAACACGACACCGACAAATCCTACCGAAACAAATCCGTCAAACACACTCACCGGATCGCATCTATTGGAGAATGAAATTAGGTAATAAACGACTTTTGCTTAAAAAAAGTCACAAAAATACACAAAAATGTAACACAAACACCCACGATAAACGATTACGTCACATCCGAGCGAAAATCACGAGAACGAAACGCTTTTGGGGTGACATGATCGTTTGTTGCGTACCAAAAAATGCAAGAAAGTGCGTTCGTTGTTTGTAAAAAAGCAAAAAAAAAACAAGCGTATGGAGATTTATGGACGTAAATTTATGTCAAATCCTGTAAAAAAATAAAAGTTTGTAAATAAAAGAGCGAAAAATGAGAGAATTTAGAGAGAAACGGACCACAGTTCATAACTGAACCCGAAAATAAAACGTCCATAAGCGATGGAAATGGAAAATTGATTTAACAAAAATATTACTAATGGAGACTTCTCATCGTTGGACAATTTAAAAAAAATAAAAAAGTGAAAAAATAGTGAAAATGCATGTTTTTAACAGTGGGACGTAAGTCTTTAATTTTTTTTTTTAATTAATTAATTATTAATTAAAAATTTAATTACGCAAGACCAATTTTTTTATAAATATTTTTAAATATTTATTTTAACTTTTAAATTGAAGTGTGAGACCGTAAGTATGATTTTTTTATATCTTTGCTCTTATTTATTTTTTAAAATTATTTATTAATAATTTTTTTTTAATAAAAATAATTTAACTCTTAAATAAAGTGACGATGAGAGAAATCATACGAATGTTCTCTCGACTTCGATTAAAATTTATCTGCTTGACGCCCCTGTTTAATTAATTGTTGCTATTAAAAAAAAAATAAAATATTTTTTTGCCCAAGTACAATTCCCTCTCATACCCGTCCTACTGTAAAAATGTCCATAATTTATTTTTAAAATTAATTTTAAAAAAATATTTTTAATCAATTTTTCAAATGAATAACATTAATTATGGGCGTTTTATTTTATTTCGTTTTCAATAATGTGCTCAATGGGATCGTAATATAAATAAAAAGGCAATTAATTAACTAAACAGGTGACGGTTAATATTAATCAAACAATTTTTTAAGATTTCTTTACAGGTGATTTTAAGAGACAGCTTTCCATCGAAAACTCTCGAAAAATCTTTTGTGTGTTTTTATGAACCCCCTTTTTAACTTTTATAAAATTTTAATTGAAAATGTAAATTTTTTAAAAATAAAAATAATTTTTTTTATTTAAAAATTAATAAATTTAATTTAATTTTTGTAACTTTTAAATTAAATTAATTTTATTAATTTTTAATTAAAAAAAAATAAATATTTTAATTAAAAAAAAAAAAAAAAATAAAAAATTTACATTTTCAAAAATAATTAAATTTAAGTAAAAAAAATTAAACATAAGAAAAAACGCCTAACAAAAAAAAAATCTACTTCAATCTAATACTAGCCTATAAAAAGTAAATAAAAAAATATCTGAGGAATTAGAATTGAGCACATACATTGAAGAATGAGGTCAGTTATTGAATTGTGGTGTTGTCGTTAGTAAAATGTTTAAGGAAAAAAATGAAGTTACGAAAGGTCTTATTTATATGCACTAACAAATTTGGGCTTCTCCCGAATAATTTAAGCAAGGCAATTAAATATTATTTTGTATAAAGAATTATAACAAAGTAATTTTACGAAGACAGGCTTCGCAAGAAAATTAAGACCAAAGTTTTTGGCGTACGTGAAGTGTTTGTCTTTGTGTTCGCATGATCTGCATGTTTAAAAAAATTAAATATTGGTTTTGTATGAAAATGGTTTATTACGCATTTCAGTGGCAAAAATTTTTTTTTTGTATAGATATTTTTTTTTATTTGAAAATATCAATAAATTTTATGAGTAAAAATGTTTCATATTTTAATTTTTTTTTTTTGTAAATAATAAAAAAATAAAATTTAAAGAAATTAAAAAAAATTAATAAAATAGAGATCATTCAAATAAATAGAGATTAAAAAAAATTAATTAAATTACTAAATTAAATTGAATTTTTAATTAAAATTAATTAAATTAAGTTTAATGAATTTAATTTAAATAATCAAATTAATTTAAATTAATTTTAAATTAAAATAATTTTAAATAAAATTGATATTTAATTTAATTGAATTTTAATTAAATTAAAATAATTTTATTATACTTAAATTTAATTCATTAAATATAATTTATTAATTAAAATAATTAATTTTTGAACTAAATTAAAATTTTATTTTAAAATTAATTTAAATTAAATTATTATTTAATGAATTAAATTAAATTAAAACTTTTTTAAAATCACTTTTAATTAAATTGAATTATTTTGATAAAGTGAAAAAAAATCTAATACAATTTTTATAAAAATAAAATTGAAACATTTTTTTCTTATTTTTGGAGTCATGATGCCTCTTAGATGTGTAGTTAAAATAAAACATTGTATTTTAAGTGAGAGATGTGCAAAAAAAGTCGTGCTTCTCACTCAGAGTAGAATGTTAGATGAACGTCGTTGTCATTATATGAAGAAAGTGAATGCAAGAAATTTAGGTTAGGTGAAGAAAAAAGGCAGACAGGCGTAGAGAAATGCATTTTAGGCCCTTGACAGATTCAGGTTCTGCTTCATTCGGCTTGGCACTGATGTTGAAGATACGTGATCCGGTCTTCCCTCCCAAACCTCAAACGATGGCAAAACGCAAGTATATAACCCCCCAATTAAGGCCCAATCACGATCTATCGCTCGTCCATGACGCGAGTTTCGATGTCGCATCTGCCAATACGTGCTGCTAAACCTGAATCTCGCCGTACACATTTGACTAATCTTCGCTCTTTGACTGCTTCTTGTAGGGTGGAAATGAGTTTAAGCTCGTCTTCAGCCGCACATCATCCGCACCACCGAACCGACTCCATGATGCACGTTTCGCATCATCCTCATCATCATTCGCAGCAGCAGCATCATCAACAAGCATCTGTGGGAATTTGCAGCACGGAAACGACGACCACGACGACGTCGCAATTACCGCAAGAGCCACAAACGCAGCAAACTTCATCGCCCTCGGATGCCTCATCTTCATCATCGTCGCAAAATCAGCAAAGTACAACAAACAATAACAATGCACAGACTTCAATTCCTCAGGAAATCGCGACAATGTCCGATAACGACATTATTAGTTTCTTTAATCCCAATGCATTTGATCAAGGTTTGTTTTAATTTTTTTTTTCATCATTTTGGAATCAATTCAAAATTTTTCTTCCTTTCCTTCTTTTTTAGTGTAATTAAGTGATACTGATTCAGGATGTAAACTAAAAAAATAAAAATAAGAATTAATGTTATTTAAAATTCTACGATTTACTATGGAGGACTTCGATGGATTTCTGACTGTTTCAAATTTTAGATTTTAAGTAAAAATTATATTAAAAAATTAATTATTAAGAAAAATGTCAATTTCTCGCCAAATTGGTACTAAATTTTAAGAAAAAAGGTTTCGTACATGTTTAAATGTGCTGTTAAAAATTTTTAAAAATTAAAGAAAAAATTAAAAAAAAAAAAATAAATTAAATTAAATTAACAGTGTCTTAGGTATTAAACCCCTTTGAAGCCCAAATCAAATATTTTTTATCCCAAGAAAATTAAATGCAGGTTAAAGCAGAGCCTTACCTAAAATTTATAATTATATAAAATAAAATAAAATAAATAAAAAACATACAATGAATTTCAAAACAGCCTTTAACATTAAAACGAACTTTAGAAATAGAAATAAATATACGTACAACAGAATTTATTAGGGAATGGTCCAATTATCATTTTTTTTTTCTTTCATTTGAGCCTTAATTTAATTTTTAAGTGCTACTTTCATTAAATATTATTAAAAAAAAATTATAATGTTAAGGTCAGTATAATAAAAAAATATTATATTAGATAGAACCTAAGTCCTAAATCGTTTGCTCATTAGAAATAATTAAGAAAAATATTTTTTTGTGTTAATTTGCGTCAATTTAGCCAAAAGTTTAAAAATTTAAGAAAATTAAATATATTTAGAAAAATTTATATTTTATAATGTCTGTTTAGATATTCGACTACTTTAGTGTTGTGATCATACATAAATAAATTTATAAAAAAATTAATTGTAATAAAAATATAAATTTAAATAGATTTTTAAAAATGGTTGATGGTGTTCAGAAAAAAAAATATATTTATTAAAAAAAATTATGGTAAAAAATAAAATAAAATTATAAAAATGACAAGAAAAATTCAAAGAAAATAAATTTAAGTTAAATGTTTATAAAAAAAAATTATGTGTCCTTATTTAAAAGAGGAAATATATAAAAAATTGAACTGAAGTAAAAAATATGTTTTATTTAAAATAAAAAAATAATTTAAAATATTCAAAGGTAAGTATTGAATTTATTAAAAATTTGAATTTAATTTAATTTACAATCAAAAATTAAAAAAAAATAATTTTAATAAAAATCAATTAAAAATCTAAGTTAAATTTAAATATAAATAATTTTTTTTTATATTTTAATTTAAATAACTTTTTTTTTCGTTAAAAATTATTTTATAAAGTTAAGTCGAGACACTCTACAATAAAATTCATTCACCAATACTTTAATAAAAAAAATCCACACCTGACGTTCATTTTCACATAAATTTTTATATTGTATACCTGTTCTATGGCAAATGTATTATATATTCACCTCTTTCCAGTTTAACATATATTTTTCTTTCGTTCATTCATCCAGTCAGTTGTTAGTCAACTACCGAGTTGTGCGCATGTTTAACGGGCTTATCTTTTCGCAGAGTTTTTGTTTTTAAATCGTGACTTAAAAAAATAATCAACAAACAGACTGTTTTGTTCTGTTATTATATTTATATGGATTAACTTTGGGTACGGTATATATTTTAAAAATAAAAATACAAAAATTTTTGTTACAAAGTAAATAATTGAAAAAATTCGTTAAAAAGTGATTGTTATGATAAAAATGTTAATTTTTCATTAAAATAAAGAAAAATATTAAAAAATAAATATTTAAAAAACAATTAAAAAAAAAAAATTTTTACACACAAAAAATTCTTAACAAGATTAATTAGTTAAAAAATTCTTTCATGAATGAAAAAAATGAATACAATACAAAAATAACAGAAAATAAAGAAAAATAAATCTACATAAAATTATAATTAACGGTAAAAAAAATTAATGTTGGCTTAGAAGTGTGTTGAACATAAATCTTGAAAGTTGTTTAAATAAAAATCTTCTAAGACATAATTTGTTTGTTTTTTTTTTAATAAATAAATAATAATGTTCAATAATGATACATCCGTCAATATTTTTATGACAAAAAAAAACTATTTACTGTAGTAATTTAAAAAAAAAAAACGTCAAGTGCTGAATTGGTACCGTAACTCAACTCATAACAAAAATATAAGATGATAATATTACAAGAAATGTCTCAAAAAAGCAATGAAGTAAGATGTGAAAGTAAAGGAAACGATGATTAAACTGACATTCAACATAAAAATTGGTTGTAAATTTTTATCAACCTCAATTTTTTTTTATTTAAACGCGACTTGATACTGGAGGGCTTGCTTGATACATTTAAGTAATTCATAAAAAAACACGAAAAATTAAACTTGATTAATGTTTTTATTCATTTGTTTAATTTTTTGCAAGTTTCTGCGAGCAAAAATATTATTTATTCATCATCATTTTGTTATTTTTATTTATTTTATTATTTTTTTGAATGAAAGAAAACACGAGCGAATGAAAAGATAATATTTGACAATTTCTCGTAATTTTACCAAAATGCACATAATTCGCAGAAATTATCTCAGTGAACAATGAAAAATGATGAACACGAGCAAGCACTTGTCAGACAATCAAATATTTCTTTGGAAAAAATTCCAGCCTCGCTTTGACGTCATTCTATTCAATATGATCCCTGAAGAAAAAAAAATCTCGACGCGACGAAATATCCTAATCAATTTTTTGTGTGGGAGACAAGATAATTTTTTATTTTTCGTGAAGATAATCAAGCACCGACCCATGTCGAATCAAGCGGCGTCGAGACCAAAAAAAAAAAAAATGAATGAAAACAAGTTTTAAAAACCAAAACTTAAATAACTTCCCTTTAAATTTTCTGTAGGTCCGATAATTTTTTATAGAAACATCTTTTGTCTTTGTTGCCTTTCGGTGTACGCGAAGACTTTCTTTTATTATTTTTATTTTAATATCATTAAAGGTAGACATAGCCAAACAGAAACGACGCATACACTCATAAATGTTACAAAACGCAACAAATCAATTCGTATTCTCTTTTTCTCTCTTTTGAAGTGCATTCCGTGAGCGTTGTGTAGCCCGTTTAACGTGAGAAAGAAGTGAAATTGAGTGTTTCCTTTTGTTTTAAAGCGTCAACAACAATATGGTTATAAAATTTTATCATCATACCCTTTTATTTTTATTTGTAATCATGTGTGATAGGATTGGCTTTTATTATTATTATTTTTTTTTTGAAGAAATTTAAATGAGGCTTTTGTTGTTTTGATGTCTGTCTGAAAAGAATAAATAATGATAAAAAATTAGAAGAAATAAAAAAAAATAAATAAATTTAATTTTACTAAACAAAATATTTTAGACTTAAATTAAAATAAAAAAATGTTTTTTAATACCTAAAATTTAATTAAAATTTTTAATAAAATTAATTTAATGAATTTTATCGAATTAATTTTTAAATATTTAAATTAAAAACTTTAAAATTTATTTAATTAAATGTTAAGATTTTTTAATGATTTTATTTTTTTTTTCAAATAATTATTTATAAGTTTTCTTTTAATTAAAAGAATTTATATAAAAAATAATTTAATGATTAAAATAAAATAAATCAAAAAGTATGAAAATAATAATTTAAAAAAATTAAAAATTTATTAAAAAATTATTATAAGAAAAATAAAAAAAATATATAAAATAAAAAATTAAAAAAAAAAATATGAAAAGAAATATTAAATTGATTAATTTAAATTTAAAAAACTAATTAAAAAATATTTTTTAACAAATTATTATTAATTTTAATTTATTATTTATAATAATTTTTAATGAAATTTAAAATATTTTAAAAAATAAAATAAAAATTAAAATACGCTTAAATTTCATCTCACGCCAACCAAACTTCGTTTCTCATACCTTAAAAATTAATAAATGTTTATTTGTTTATTTTCTTTTAAATTCCAGATAATATTGGATAATATATTCAGGAAATGTTTCTCAGAAAAAAGATGATCATGAAACGATAATTATCTATTATGAATAAATAAAAAAAGGGACTGAAGAGACTCTGATTCAAAATAATAAAAAAAAAATCTATAAAAAAAGACAATTGAACCAGAAGTGAACAATACAACAAACATATATAAATCAGTGATTCTCTATAGAAAAATTTAAAAAAAATCTAAAAATAATGAAACAATAAAAAAAACTTCATTCTGTGCGACAACAAGTACAATTTTTATACGTAATTCACAAACACACGTCAGTCAGGCAGAAACAATAAACAGGATGGGATGTATTGATAACTTAGAATCACAGGTGAGTACAGATTTTTTTTTAAATAAAATTCAGACTCGCGTATCAAATTGAATCAATCAAAAAAGACAGACAGACAATATTTCGCCGAATAATAATTTAAAACCAATTATATAAAAAAAAATGTTTGTGACAGGAAATTAACCCTTAAAAAATCTCTTACTGTACTTTTTTTGTGACTCGCTTACGTAATTCAATAAAATTTGTCAATTTTAGTGTTAATGTATTGAAAAAAAAAAAATAAATAAAAATATAAAATGTAAATTTTTGTATGTTGCAAATTTACAGCAGCATTTCCTTTCACATTTGAATACAATGATGAATATTTTAGACAAGATTTTTTTTAAATAACAAATTTTTAATGTTTCAAACGTATATGTTATAGTTACAAAACTCTTTTCAATGTCCACAGTTTTAATGCAACATTAATATCTATTTTTTAAATCGCCAGTCTGCGAACGAGAAACGTCAATGCGATCATACATGGTAACGTTGCCATGTTAATGACGTGACATAATGTGTAAGAGAATGGCTCATGTGGCAATGTTTATTTATTTATGGGTTAGATAGACCGGAATAATCCCAAAAATGCAAAAAATATTCAAAACTTATAAAAAAAAATTTTTCGGAACAATAAAAATTAATATTCGAAAAACAATAAGACACAAGTTTAACTTTTTCGCGCAAATGTAGCCTGCCTAATAATGTTTTTTAATTAATATAATGATCGACAAGAAAGAGTCGTGCCTCATTGAGCGATTGACCAACTAGATTTACAATTGTATTTTATGGTCATTTCATTTTGAAAATGAAAAAATCTTTTGAACGAGAAAAAAATATAAAGGTGTGTTTGTAAAAAGCCGCTCAATTTACAAAAATATAACTTTTAAATAAAAAAAAGTGAATTTTTAAGTGATTATTCTGATGTATAATTGAGCATTACATGTATATTTCATGTTTTTAAAGAAAAAACTAACCTAACATACATTTCGGGTTTTTTTTAAATTTAAAAAGGGAATGAATTGCATTTTATTTGATTTGATTTTTAAACTTGTTTAATCTAAAGTACTTTATATGGATGATAATTGCTTCTGATTATTTATTTTTATTTGTAAACAAGATATGTTTTTATTTTATTTTTGAAAAAAAAGTTAAATAAACTTGATACGGAAATAAATATTTTCATAATTACGAGTAAAGTTATTGAGAAAATTGTTCCATATTTTTTTTTGTCGATTTTGAAATATTTATTATTTTTTTTTTACTTTTAATTTTATTTAATTTTCGATTTTGGAGACAAAATTAAGAAAGGCGTACGATATTTAAAAAAAAATTAAATTAAAAAAATTATTGGGTGCATTCAAGATCACTCATCGCTTCCATCATGATTTTTTTCTGATATATTTTTTCCATCATAATTGAATTTTTTGATGAATATATTTTACTTAAACGCGTTCAATGAAAAAAAAAATTGGAAACAATCATTGATGTCCATCGATGAGCAATCTTGAATGCACCCATTGAAATTAAAATTTAAAAAATTTAATTAATTAAATTTTTATTTTTCTAATTATTAAAAGTTTAAACTAACTAACATATTAAACAAAAAATAATAAAAAAAATAAATAAAAAATTATTTTTTTTTATTTTTAAAAAAGTAAATTAAATAAAATATTTTTTAAAAATAATTATGTACATTAAATTAATAATTAATAGAAAATATTATTACATAACTTGACAAACCCATTTTTACATTAATTACTTACACGTTAAACGCACCTTTTATTTGATAACACATTTCTTTTTTGTTAAAATAAAAAAAAACTTATTGATTTTTATTTAAACATACATTTTTATATATTGAATTTATCATTAATACAAAATCCATTCACTTGAAATGCATAAAAAAGCGTATAATAATATTAAACTTGTTAAGCAAGTTACTTCTTATCTCTGAAAATGTCTTTAAATAAATACATAATTAACTTTTTTTTAGGTTACATTATTTATTTTATTCTACTTTTAACATTTAATAATGTTGTAAGCTGAAAGTAAAACACATCAGTAACTTTTCAAATTTATGATGATGATACTTCGGCACGACATTTTGCTCAAGATGAATGTTTGATTTATGTTTCTACAATAATTGTTATTGTTACTTTCATGTAAAAAACGTAAAAATAATACTTTAAATAAACGAAAAAAGAAGAAAGTGATTTTAATAACATTTTTTTTTCTTACTAAATAACGAGGCAGGCGTGCGCATCAATGTTTGGTACGCCTTTCTTAATTTTTTCTCCAAAATCGAAAAAAAAACAATGAAGTTTATTATATTTATTATTATTAGTATGTATAATACAAGTTTTAATAAATAAAAAAATTAATAATAAATAATGAATTTATTAATAAATAAATTGCATTGTATATTGTTTTCATCTCGATTACTATCGTGCTCCATTTTTTGCTTAAATCATAAAAAATAGCTTTAAGTATCAATAAAGCCACAATAAATATTTACGAGATGAATTTTTAGTGCAATACTTAATTGGCAGGAAAATTAAAACATTTAAAATCAACATAAATAAAATTATTTAAAATTGTTCTGCTACTGATTTTGTAATAAAAATTCATAATAAAAAAAATTTAATCAGGAAATTTGTAAAAGAAATTAGTTTTTTTCAATGTCGAATAAATATTCAAATTTTTAATTTAAAGCTCATTGCAATTTTTTTTTGTATATTATTAACTTTTACATTAAACTAAGCATGAAATTCGCGTAATTTTTGTGTTCCTAATTTATTATTTTTTTTAGAAATGTTTTTTAAACTACATACGAGATTAATCATAGATACAAATGGAGCATAAAAAATATACATTTTTTTTTTAAATTTGAAGTCACTCAAAAAATAAGTTACGGTTAAATTACAAATTATGCGTGAGAAGCTTTTTCTGTGACTATTTTGGGCGTAGATTTATACAAATGTTATGCTTGTTAGGTTTTTTATGGCACACGATTGACATGCGAGATGAAAAAAATACGCGGAGATGGATGGATGGACAACATAATTTATTTTGTGTTTAAAAAATTTTTAATCTGGGTTCAAATATCAAACATCATATTTATACATCCGCTTTTCGATAAAAAAAAAATCATAGACAATGGCAATGTTTAAGCAGGGACGGGTTTTGTAAATTTTCAGGAGCCCTGAATCAATTGGAATAGATTTCAGGCTTAATTTTTTTTAAATAATTATTTATTAATTATAATTTTTTTAATATTAATTTCTACTTGGTATGAACTAATTGGAAAAAAATTAATTTTTTTTTATTTTTAAAATATTTTTTTTTTAAATTATTTTTTTAAAAAAAATATTTTACTTCGTTTGAATTCATTGGAAAAAATTTCAGGCTTATTTTTTTTAATTTTGATTAATTTTTTTTTTTAATAAAAAATAAAATATTTTTATAATTTTTTTTTTATTATTTTGCTTGGCTTGAATTAATTGAAATAATTAGTTGTATTTTTTAAATTTTTTTTTCTTTTATTTATTTTTTTTAATTTTTTTTTTGTTGAATTCCTTCCCTGCAAAATCACATCGTTGATGATGCTAGAAATATGTTACTGACCATTTTATTTACGATGATCGGTTTGTTGTTTATGGTACTCGCTAGAGGTGAAACAATGACGCTTATATAACAAAGTTTTTAATATTTTAATTTATTCATGAGCGAGAAGATTGAGAATAAATAAAAATGTAAATTATGTTTGCCGCTTGTAAAGTCGATAAATTAAACTTGTTTCTTTTTACTTTTCTCGACAAGTTTTCTATTTTTAAAGTTTTGTGACCTTACGGAGAATTGTCGTTGTCGTCACCATGGCTCTTCGTCACAAGTCATAAAGATAATGTTCTTGTGTATTTTAATTATAATTTCATTTAATGACTTTTATGATGTTTATTCGGGGTTAGTCATGTTTTGCATTGCTTTTGAATGATTAAACACGCAGAATTACGTCTGTCTGGAATTTTCTGAAATGACGCAGTTTTCAGGCTTGAATGAATATTCTAACAAACCGGTTTAATTGTACAAGCAATTATTTTCCCTAAAAGGGTCGTGATCAATTACGGTCATTTTTTTATCAATCGCATTCAATCTTTGTCCGAAAATTTTGTTCTAATGGAAAAATTATCTGATTTTACGTGAATTTCTATCAAAAAAAAAAAATATTTTTTTGGGGTAGTTTTTGTCAGAATGTCAGCAAAGAATAAAGTTGGTCCTCTTCCTGCGACAAAAAAAGCTTTTTTAGAGACAAAAACCCCTCCAAAAGTCGCTAAAAAGCCTCTGAAAAAGCAAAAATCTTTCACTTCTCGTCTTCGTCATTATTTTTTCGAGTCAGTTTCTTACTCCGGGATCCATGGATGGTCTTACATCTTCGAACCGAAGCGACATTGGACCGAAAGAATCTTATGGCTTAGCGTAATTGTGTGTCTCGGAGCTGCCGCAGCTTATTTATGTCTCACAACATGGGACAGATACCAAGCGGATCCCGTCGTTGTATCTCTCGAAAATTACGATAACGATTGGAATGGCACCGTTCCTGCGATAACTTATTGCTACCATGAGCGAATCGACTTTGACAAAGCCGATGAATTTATCCAACGGACTTGGAGTGCTGACGAGAACGACACTTCGTACGAGGATTACATGGAATTCATCGGAATTGTCGTGAATATCTCCTCCGATAACTTGCATCGCTTCGAAAAATTCAAAGATGACGAGAGATTTAGCTCGATTGATATGTTGGAATTAGCGCGGGAATTGCATCCGAATTACGATGACGCGATAACGAGCTTCGATAAAGGCGCTGAGGTGAATTTCGTCGAAGTGATAACCGAAAGAGGAATTTGTTACACGATAAATTCGCCGTTATCGGTGCTGCTGAGTACAATGATCCAGTTGAATGACTTCAAAATTGTGGAGAAACCGATGTCTTGCCTGTTTTCGAAAAATAAGTGCTTTATTAATATTGATTTGTATGATTCGGCGATCTCAGTGAGTCCTGAAAAATTATTTTTTATTAATTTTTATAAAAAAAAAAATTTAGTATGCAGTTCATTCGCCTTACGATTTGCCTGTTGAAAATATGGGCTTTACTGATATGATGAAACAAGATGAAATTGAAGCGATTTATGCCGTTGTTGAAACTGTAGCTGATAAACAGGTTCGAACTTTATCTCCGAAGCAGCGAAAATGTCTTTTTCCGGATGAATCGAGTAAAATGTCTTCTGTAAGAATTTTAAAAAAAATTTTTAGAATTTATAAAATTATTTTACATTTGATTCCAATTAATTTTCTCAAAAATCTCATAAATTATAATTTTTATGATTTTTTTTTTGAAATACATTATTTTTTTTTGAACTAAAATAAATATTGATTAAAAATAAATTTAAATTAAATTGAATTACCTAAATTATTTAAAAATTAAAGTTTTTTTTTAATTTTTAATAATAATTATTAATTAATGATTTTTGTATTAATATTCGATTATATATTTTAATAATTAATTTTTAATTAAAATTGAAATTTTTTTTCTCAAATTGTTAATGATTTTTTTTTATTTTATAAATTCAATTTTTTTAAATTAAAATTTTATTTGATTTTTTTTATTTTATTAATTAATTTTTAAGTTAAATTTATTTATTATTTATTTTATTTGAATTATTTTTTTTTTAAATCAAGTATTTATTTAATTAATTTTTTTTTTATTCATTTAAAATAATGCTAAAAATAGTAAAATTTTTTAAACATTTTTCATAATTTTTCTTTTGGGATCTTGTAAATGTAAAATATTTTTAAAAATTTTCTTGCCTAATTTTAAAAATTTTCTTTAAAAAAATCTTTAATTAAGTTACCTGTTTATGGCGTCAAATACTGCGGAATTCTCTGCAAGGCACGAAAAAGTATCGAACTTTGTGGATGCAAGCCTTTCTATTACCCCTTCATAAACGGTCAAATTTGCACAGTTGAAGGTTTAGCATGTTTGGCGCAAAAAGGATGGCCCGGCAACATGACAGCAAATTGTGAATGCCCAAAACCCTGTACTGAAGTACTTTTTGTTCGAGAAGTCTTCAAACGTCACAGATGGTCTGTCGATGGCTCCGGAATAACTTTTGTGCGGAAAACTGCTTGTCGATGGGAGATTTTGTCACCGAATTTCCGATTGCGACGCGATGTTTTGTTTTCTTTTGAGGATTTGTTGGGTTAGAATTTAATTTTTTGACATTTTTTTTTTGAGAAAAAATATTTTTTAATTTTTTAGTATCATTTGGAGGCATCGCTACCCTCTTCCTGGGCTTCAGTTTGTGGAATTTATTCCGTCTCGGGTACTCGATGGTGCGCCAAGTAATCGACACAATGGAATAAAGACCTGCAATCATCGAAAAAATGAGATCGGATCACACGCAAGATGGAAATTTAAAAATAAAATTACTTTGCGTGTCGTCGCTTTAATTCTTCAATTGCATGACAGTTCCCTCATTCAGCAATTGAACACATAAAAAAGCGTAAATATTTACAAGGAATGGTTACCTCGTTAAATGATACAATTACAATAATTTTGCCTGTGTTCTCGTCTTTTGCCATGGGAAGAGAAGCGACTCGCGCAAAAAAAAAAACAACAACAGCATAAAGCGAGCATAAAATAGAATGAATCACCATTTTTCTTCTGTAAAGTCGTCGTGAATTGTAGATCATGGGAGAATATTGTGAATGGTTGTTACTCTTTTTATTTTTTTTCTTCGTCGTCGACTCTTCGTTAATGGAATAATGTCTTGGCGTAAAAGATGAGGTTGGTAACAACAACAACCGAGCGAATAAGTACTTTGACCTTCTTTTTGTTCTATGCTCCGAGCGAAATATGAGTTTTGCTAATACTTTTTTTTACTTCATCGTTTCGTTTGTTGTCAAATTTCTTGTCAAGTACTTGAGAGAAAACGTTTCTCAATATTTTTTTTCGAAAGAAATCAGGTCAGAAATCGATATGATCGATAGAAACTTTGCCAAAAATTTTACATTAAAATTTTTTTCGGGTTATTGATATTTTTTTAGGTTTGAATTAGCAAAAAGCAATTTTCAAATTTTGCAACTGTCAATTTTTTGAATTATTTTCACAAAAATAAGAATTTTATAATAAAATTTTAATAGTTTAAACTATTTTATGTTAAAAATTAAATTATTTTCAAATTTTAATAAAAATTTTTAACTTGAATTAGAGAAAATCAATTTCTGAACTTTTAACGGAATTTTTTTGAACTGACGTTTGAAAACTTTAACAATATTTGAAAAAAAAAAATATTTTTAGAAAAAAATTATTTTTTTCAAAAATCAGTAATTTTCAATTAATTTTAAGGTTTTCTGAAAAATTTTCCGGTTGAATTAGCGAAAAAGCGATTTACGAATTTTCAACTGTCATTTTTTGAATTGACATTTACAAAGTTTTTATTAAAAATCAAATATTTAAAAAAAATAACAATTACAAATCAAATTTGAACCAAAAATCTTATTTCTTACAAATTATTACCTAAGTATAATTAGCTTTTTGTCTCTTTTTTCAACTCAAAAGTACAATTAAACTGTTTTGAACTATTAAAACAAAGACTTTTCTTATAATTTTTTTCTTCGTGGGTGTCTCTATTGTTATTTTATTCCATTTTATTTTTGAAATCGATTTCAAATTGAATCCAAAACGAACTACGTAACCCGCTGCTTATCGCTCTTTCTCAAAAGTCGCTCGTTTTTCTTATCTTTAATCCACATCTTGTCTATTGAAAGTCTTATTATTACGACAATACTCTACTTTACTCTTAGATAAATATTTTTTTTTTTTTTTTTTTGTAGAGTGGCTCGTTTTTAGCTCGTGCAATTTTCATATTTTACAGTAATTAGGTGTTTGTTCATTCGACTATTGTTTGAGTTTTTTTCTTGCATCTTCTTCTAATTCTCATTTAAAGAGTTACGTTCACTTTAATTCAAGGAAATGAATCGAAAAACACCTCTAAATGGGTTTGTTTACGATAACAACGGAGCAGCGGCATGCATTTAACGCAGAGTTTATTACACTTTGTTTTTCAGTTACACACATTTTACTGTAAAAACTTGCATTAATAAGATGATGTTACAGTTTATAACTTTTATTTTTGCTGTTCATTCTCGTTTTTTTTACGAGTAAATTCTCACCTAACTTAAGGCGACACCGTTATTCCTACGGTCTAGCGACTTTTTTGGGCTGTAATTGAATTAAAAAAGATTTTTTTTAGAATTTAGTCACAAACTTAATTAAAAAGCCAGACAATTGGCATTCCCATATGAATTGTTGCGATGATTGTGCAAGACACAATGGAGATCATGCCAATTTAGTTCCATTCCATCTAAACTGAACTCATGAATGAGCAATAATAGTCGAGTAATGTTAACTTTTAATTCAATATTATTATTATGAATAAATATTAAGAGCTGCATACCTTACAGAAGTTACAAAAGTGTGCAATCGACTTACTTTTAATAATAACAAACTTCGTGTTTTGAATATTTTTTTCTACTACGCGAGATGTTGTCGATTATTGCATTCGATTGTGCTGCTGCATATTCATATGAAATGAGATAAAATTTAGCGCAATGCGAGAATATTGTGGAAAAAAAAGTAGATCGAAGTATTAAAATGTGTAATTTTGAGTAGATAATTTGCACATAACTTGATTGCTGTTAATTTTTCTCGAAAAAGAATTGCAAATGTTTCATTATAAGAGACGATTATTTCGATTAGAGACGGTGTGATTTACTTTTTGTTAGTCGTAGGTTTCAAAATTAATGGTTGAAAATTATAAAAAATTATTATTTAGGTAATTTAAGAATATGTAATTTAAGAATTTTGAGAAATTTTTTATATTCAAAGAGCACAAATTTCGTAAAAAATTGTTAAAAGGTAAAAAATTAAAAATTTTGAAAATCTAAGAAGTTTAAAAATTCTTCAGATTTTCAAAAGCTGAAAAATTCGTAAAACTAAATATTTTTTTGAAAGTCTTAAGTTAAGAGCTAAAAAGTTAGAAAATTAGGTTTTTTTGAGAAGTTAAAGATCAATATTTTTGTTAAAAGTTTTTATAAAATTTGAAGTCTGAATAGTTTAGAATGCCAAAAACTGACAAAATTTGTTCAAAAGCTGAAAATTTAATAAAGAGCTAAAAGTTAGTTTTACGTCAAAGATCAAATGCAAAAAACTGAGAACTTTAAATTTAAAAACATTTAAACATTTCAAAGACTTTTACGAAATTTTGTTCAAGAGCTGAAAGTTTTACATTGGGCTAAAAATTTGTTTTTCCACAAATAATCATAAAATTTTTCCACAAATCAATAAAAAATCAAATTTCAGTTGAAAATAGAACAAAACTAACATTTTCCAATCAAAAACCACTCAATTTTTCAATCAAGTACCTTCACTTTATCGACGTTCTCTTTTTTCAAGTTCTCATTAAAAAGTCACAAGACCCAATTCTCGTTACTACAAATCTACTTGAGAGATCACTCGCATGTCTCTTTGTGGTTTGAAACACTTTTCCAAGAAGAAAACTTTCCCATCAAATGACCTGTAACTTTATTGCTTCACATTCACTCTGCTTGGCTTTGAGAATACTTACTTTGTTTGACTTCTTAATAACAAAAGATGTAGAAATGTGCATTCACTGTTGTTTTGTTATACTTTGTGGTTGCCTACAAACTTGATTGAAGTTGCTCACACACATTCTTTCCTCACTCGTAAATTATAAACTAGAAATAAATGCATAGAAAGAACATCAAAATGCAAGAAATGCACAATAATAATAATATGTTTATTATGAATAAATATCTTTAGTAACCCAGTAACCTGAAGAAGAAGAAGAAAAGTAATCTTGTCTCATCATCAAAACGTCAACTTATTTTTTTTTAATTTAGATCGTTTTAATTTTACGACTGATTTAACTCACACCCACTTTTTTAGCCATTTTACCACGCGCGCGATACTTTCCCATTAATTTTTGAGCGAAAAAAAGTAATTATATTGAAAAGTACGTGATAATTACGAAAAAATGCGGGCTTTTAAAAACATGCGGTGATGTAGCTATCGGAAATAGACGAACAAAAAACTGGGTCTGTATCACAAGTTTACACATTTGGAGTAGCTGTAAAACTTGTATTTCACGTATTTTGCCATCATTACCGCTCTCGCGTGTATATGTTGTGCGTTTTATGTAATAATCGCGAAAAATAGCAAGTAACTACGGAAAACTTGATTAGTTGATATTTTTTTATTATTATTTCTCGGTACAATTGTACAAAAAAGAGGTGAATGATAAACCAGTTGTTGATGTTCAATGCGCGATAAATGAGACAGAGAAAAGAAATGCATCACAAGATTCCGTTGCGTTGACTTACATTTACTGCAATTTAATTATAAATAATTTTTTTTTATAAAACTTGTTTCTGATAAAAATTTACGATAAATTGACCGAATTAAACTTGTTTTTGTGTTCTAAACGTAGATTTTAATGAAAATAAAGTTAATAAATTTATTATATAAGTTTATCATGAATAAAAATAAATAACATTGAAAAAGGACAAATTTGAGATAGAAACAAGTGTTAGTTAACTTGCGTCATAAAAGTAAGAAACAATCACTTTTAATAAGTTAATGTTACAGTTACTTCATAAAAAAAAGAAGTATCTCAAAAAATGTCGTAATAATGATATATTATTATATATGATACAAAATTATAGAGAAGCGCATGTGATTTATTTTTTTTCATCATTTTTTCTTTAATAAAGCAAATTAGTGATAGTTTTGTTAAAATATATAAAATAATTGGTCGAGCGAATCGCGAAATTTTTTACGTAAATAAATTAATAATAATTGGCAGTTTTTGTTTAGTGACTTACATTTTATCGTTTAAAAATATAAAATAAATTAATGATAAAAATAATATAAGTTTTATTTTTTATAACTTGATATTTTTTAATTTTTTTTTTAAGTATAAAAAATAATATTTTTTAATGAAATTATTTTTTTTTTATAATTAATTTTATTTATTTTTTTTTTATTTAAATAAATTTTTTGTTAGAATAAAATTTATTAATTATTTATTATTTAAAAATTTTAATACTTTTTTTTAATTTTTAATATATTTTTTTATTATAGATAAATATATAAAAAATATAAATATATCTTAAAAAAAATTAAACACTTTTTTTTTATATCTATTATTATAAATATATTTAAAATTTTATTTGATTAAAAAAACAATAATTAAAATTTATTAATAAAAAATAAAATAAAATAAATAAATAAATAAAATAAATTTTAAAAATATTATTTTTGTACTTGGAAAAAACTTATACTTTGGATTTTTGGAAAAAAAAATTCTCGAGTTAGAAAAAATATAACTTGTATGTAGGACCAAATATATTTCTTTATTATTAAAAAAATGTATATAATGATAATCTAAGTACATTTTAATGTTTTCCCATATATCTTTCTTCCGCCGAAATTACTGTTAAAAGTTATATGAAGGTTAATAAAGTTAATCACAGACTACTTTTTTTTTTGACCAAACTCAAATTTACGGGCGTGTTACTCATTCACCTTTATAATATACTTGTAATGAACATTTATTTGGTTTTTACTTCCAATTGACCAGCATGTACTTTTTAATAATAATGAAAAAAAAATCTATAAAAAAATATAAATTATAGGCAATAATGTAATTATCAGTAGTTAACTTTGGTTGGTTTCTTTCGTTTCGTGTATCGTGATAAATCGTTATTTTAAGTCAAAATAATGATAACCTTGACCTCTGCTTAACCTTCGATGTTTGATTTGTTAAAGCTTGAATCAATATTTATATTAATTTAAAGGGGGTTACATTAGTTTTGATTGATGCATGATTAGACTTTGTATGAATAAATGTATTGGATTTAAAGGAATTTGAGAGTTGAATAAATATTTTGAGTTGAGGATTTTTTATAAATATTTTAAATTAAAAAAAATAATTAAGATATTTAATATCATAAAATATAATAATAATTTTTAAAAAAATAAAGGTTTTAAATAAAAAAAATAAAAAATAATTTTATTAATTAATTACATATTTTAAATAATTAATAATTTTAAAATTATTTTACGTACTTAAATTTTTTATTATTATTTTTATTTGAATTTTTTTAAATTAATAAAATAAAATTAATAATTTTAAAAATTATCATCAGTAATTTTCAACCCGTATTTTAATTAAAAAATTGATTTATTATTTTTCTTTTTTATTAAAGATTCAATAAAAAAATTTAAAGGTCAAAATTTTTAATTAAAATTACAATTTACGACAAATTTTTATTATGATGCAAAAAGTCGCATCTTCATCAACAATCTCTTGTTGTTGTAAAAAAATATTTTAATAGACTTAAAAGAACAATAAATATTAAATTTTATGTATTTAACGTACATAAAAGTAAAAATCATGCTTCTTCATAAGCAGACAATGTCACTTAATTCTTCATTTAAAACACGTTTAAATGCTTTTTAATTACATGTTCAATGAGTTCATGGCAAGAATTGTCTTTCAAGACCATTAAATTAGTTTCATTGTTTTAACTTTAAACAAATTTTTCGTGTTAAATTTTGGTAGCTTATCAAAGGCGAGACACAAAAATAATTTAAAGTTAAACAAAAGAGGTGTTGTGACAAATTATCGTAAATGCTTATGCAAATGTGACGAATTTGTACAAAAAATTTAAAGAACAATTACCTTTTTTGCTGTATTTCTTAAAAAAAAAAAATGCGATGTTTTTGATTTTTTAAAAGAACAATTGACACATCCTTGAATGCTCGCCCAATGCTTGACGGTTCATAGCTTCTTCAGTGTGTTTTTTGAACAAAGAATCGAGAAAAAGCGTGGTAATTGATCAGGAAGCTCTCGAACAATGCATGTTATAAACTGCTTGAAGGTTCATGATTGAATATTTTTCTCGTAAAGAATGATGATCCCACTGAAAACATCGTTTTTGGAGATTATCTAACATCAAAGCATCACGAAATGTGAATTATTAATTACCACAACGTTCTAAAAATAAATAAAAAATGAGAAAAATGTGCTTACATCATCCTTTATCGTAATATGATGAATTCTTGAAACATCGGCGTCATAACACGGCAACACGAGTACAAGTGACCAGGTTAAAAGTCACCTTCGCCATGTGATATAACAACAAAAACGACGCAACAAAAAGACATAAAAGCGTTTCGACATCAAAAACATTCAAATACAGAGGCTAATCCTTACAATATCTCGTTGTTATTACTTTACTTTAATGCAGCAACAACATTCATTCACATGCCATGACATGACATCCATCGTTGCTGAGATTTTTTTCTTCGAATACAAATCGTGAAGGTAGTCACAATTTAGTCGCGCAAAATGAAGAAGGTTGTAACTTCTTTGTAGCAACTACAAGTACTCAATGTTTTTTTTTACTATTAAAACGTGCCCATATTTTTATTATTTTATCAACAACGCTATTGAGTTTTTGTATTGAAACCTGTAAAATATTTATTTAAGATCAAAAGTTGTAAAACACGTCAAAAAATTACAAATATTAAACATAATTAACTAAACATATTTATTCGTATCGCAATCATATATAAAAAATGTTTAAATAATAAAAAAATTAAAATTTTTATTTTTAAACAATTTTTCATGTTATCAGGTATTGAAAATGATTAAATATCGAATAAGTTTAAATCATTATTCATTAACATAGAACAAGTTCGTTAAGTTATACAAGTTCCTTATAAATAACAAACTATTTTGTTTTGTAAATATTTTGTGTTCTACAAGTGTTTGAAATGAAAAACTTGTATTTTTTGTACAAAATATTTATTTTAAAGGTTGTGAAATTACAAATATTTGTTGGATATTTTTGTTAAACGATTACCGATTTTGAAGTTAATGTTAAATGTTGTTACGCTTCATTATATTAAAATTCTTTTCGATTATTTCCGTATTCGATTGTTCAATTAGTAATGCAATCGTGCTTCTAATTATTTTTTTATATGTTTAAATAAACATAAAAATAATTTAAATGGATTTTTATTATTTAAACATATTATTTAAATTTTAATAGTATTTAAAAAAAATATAATGAAAAAAATAAATATATTTTAATTACAGAAAATTATATTTATTAAAAATAAATAAAAATTAACATATAAAATATAAATTTTATCAAAAAATATTGAAGAATTTAATTTTTGAATTTATTTAATAATTTTTTTACATTTTATTAATTTTTTTTAATTAAAAACTATTTTTCTTTGTTTTTCTTAAAATTTTTTGTCTAAAAGTTATTAAATTATTTTAATTTTTTAAAATAAAATTTAAATGAAATTTTATAAAATAATGATGTTAATATACATTTTTATAGTAGAAGTTAAAAATAAATTTAATATGAAATAAATAAAATAATAAATTATATAATTAATAAAGTTAAAGTAGTATAAGATATATGTATTATAAATATTTTTTTAAATTTCTAATTTTACTTTTATTAATTTTTTTTTCAAACATTATAAAGATACCTAATTATAATTATTTTTAGAAATTAAATTAATTTTTTTTTATCAAAATTTTTCTTTGAAAATATTATATTTTTTTAGAAATTTTAAAAGTAATAAATAATAATGTTTATTATTTTAATTAATTAATTAAAAATTAAATAAAAAAAATATTTTAATTAAAAATTGAATATTTTTTTTTAAATTATTAAAATTTATAAATTAATTTTTATAAAAGCAATATGTACCTATTTTAAATATTTCATATTTTTTTTTATTTTTAATTCAAAGTTTTGTTTTAAATTTTCTACAATTAAATTTAAATATTTTTAAAATTTTTCTTTATTTAAAATTTATAAACAACAGCAAAGAAATTCTATCCAACGGACAATAATAACGTTATTTTGAACTCTAAACTCAATGTTAACTAAACATAATATTTATCATACATAAAAAAAACTAAACATATTCTTAACTTTTATAACATTAAACATATATTATAACATTACCTTGTCTCGTCACAAGAACAAAACGCCTCTAGCGCCATGTTGCATCCACGTAGGTAAAACTTCATCGTGTCCAATTTTCAACGGATGTAGCAACAATTCACGTATAAAAACACAATGAACTCGTAATTTCTCTGCTGTTGCAGCAAAAGGAAATTATATTGGACATCAAAAACCTACAAAAACCATAACGGTCACCGCAAGTAATTTTATTTATTGTTTCTGAGCTGAGGTGTGGATTAGATCATTATTGTAATAAAATAACGACTTTTTTTTATAACATTATTGAAAATTGAAACGTGACTGTGGCAGAAACTTTTACATCACACATGCATGCAATTCGAATCAGATAGCTCCGAGAGAAAACAGGAAATGATCTGAAACAATAAAAAAATGTATAAATTGGTTTAGTTAGTTGTCATAGAAAAAAATTGCTAAAATGATAATGAGCTTTTAATGAAACATTAAAAAAAATGTTTTTAAAAATTCATACAAAATGTCAAAATTGTTATTTTATGTAATATTTTGCTCATTTGCATATTTTTTTTTAAAAAATTAATTTTTTTATAAATAAATAAAAGATTTGAAGTTCATTAACACTAAATGTTAATGTCATTTCACCGCACCGCAGACGTCGGCAATGAAACAGCATTTTGAACAATAATATTGACAAATGTTGAAAATTAAAAAAATAAACAAACAAAAAAAAATTTCATAAGAAAAAATATCAAAATAAAAAAACCGCAAGCAAAGCAGTAATTTTCACTCTAGTTAAATAATTTTTTCGTATGCAGCTCTCGTACGTGATGTTGTCTGTAATTTATAAACAAATGTGTATGAGTTAATTATTCACACCGAGACATGATTAATTAAACATGACCGACAACGAAAATGACTTTTTTTTTCGCACATGTGTGAACGAAACCAAAATCCGATTGAAAAAACTTTCTTTTTTCACATATTTTACGTTATTAGTCACTCTGATTATGTCAACTAAATTTTAAATAATTTTTTTTCTCATTTTAGGGCATGGATGCAAACGCATCATTTCGTTCGAAGCTGCAATCGCAACGGAGCAAGTTGAATCAGGAAATAAACAAAGAATTGCGGTTACGTGCGGGAGCCGAGAAATTGTACCAAGCAACCACAAACAAAAAATTGCGGAACACAATTCAGCTGGAATTGAGTTTTGTGAATTCGAATTTGCAATTGTTGAAGGAACAGCTTGCCGAGTTGAATTCTTCCGTGGAATTGTATCAGAATGACTCGCAAAATTTAATTTTGCCTATGATTCCATTGGGGTTGAAGGAAACGAAGGAAATTAGTTTCATGGAGCCATTTTCGGATTTTATTCTTGAGCATTATAGTGAGGACTCGAATTTGTATGAAGATGCCATTGCGGATTTGACTGACTTGAGACAAGTGAGTATTTGATGAAAAATTTTCTGTTTTAAAATTTTTAAGGCTGAAACAATTAAAAAAAATATTTAATGTTACAAAAAGTATAAAATTTAAAAAATAAAGTTTAAAATCTATTTTTTTATAATTTAATTTTTTTTACATTAAAAATATATTTAACAGTTTTATTAAATTTATTTTTTAAAGTTTGAATTAGCAAAAAGGCGATTCTCAACTTTTTTTTTTATTTATTTTAATTTAATTTATTTTTTTTTGCAAAATTTTCAAAGAGTTAAATTTTTATGTTAATTTTAAATTTAATATAATTTAAAAAATAAATAATTTTAAAGAAATAATTTAAAAAAATAATTAAATAAAAAATTTTAAAATTTTAAAAATTTAATTATTTCAATTTAATTTTTTTTTCTGTAATTAAAAAATTAATTAAATTTAATTTAAAAAAAATAATTGTCTAAAAAAATTAAATAAATTGAATTTAATTTTAATTTAATTTTTAATAAAAAATATTTTTTTTTCGTTTTTCTTACTTAAAAAAAAAATTAATTAATTTTCAACTTAAAAAAATAAGAAAATATGAAGTTTTTGTAACTCGAACCTACCTTAATTAAATTCATGCCACAACTTTGTTATTCTAACCCACTTTCCTCGTCGTTATTTATTTAAATCCGACACAAAATGCATCTTTTGTTGCGACGCATGACAAAGGGCGTTGAATGAATGACAAGCCTTGTCGCGATAATTTCTTCATGCGTCTCGTAGGTAGCTCTCGTAAAGAATAAACAAACATCTTAATTCATATCTGGCAGCATCAACGATTTGTTTATCAATTTTTCTTATTTTTAGGCTTGTCGAACACCGACTCGCGATACACAAGGTGTGTCATTGTTGTTTCGTTACTACAACTTGCTCTACTACGTGGAAAGACGCTTCTTTACGGCAGACCGCAATGCTGGAATTTACTTCGAGTGGTACGATTCATTAACGGGTAAGTAATTTACAAACAAATATTTGAAAAAAAAAATTTTTTTTTCAACAATTGAAGAAATTGAAAGGAAAATGTTTCTCGAGAAATTCCGTTATTGCTTCAATGATCAAAAAATTCAGACATTGCGTAAAAATTATTAACATATCGAAAAAATATGATGGAGGTGAATGTATGATTTTCGAGGTAAAAATTGATAAAAATTACTTGATTGGCAAAACTGTCCCGTAAAAATCAAGAAAGATATAGAAATATCCAACTTTTGATATTTTTGCCTTTTTTTTCATCATTATTATTATGTTATACCGCAACATAAACCTGAGATTTTAATATCATTACCTCACACATTAAAAAACTATATGAATAGAAAATTTCGAATTTCACTTTAATAATAATAAAATAATATGATCGGGTACGAAATATGCGAGACGTGGTGAATATTTGCAAAGTTATCTCTCTATTATTTTTGAACGTATATGTTGATATTGATACATTTGCATTTTTTATGATATATAAAAATATTATAAAATATAAAATTTACTTAAACTTAAATTATGCTAACGATTCGACACGTAATCTGAATATAAAAATGAATCATATTAATGATGTGAAAATGCATCGTATTTAGGATGTATCGTGCGGTTGCTGCGCTCGTTGGAAGAAGTGAATGGGTTGAATATCCTCTTTATTCGCATTTGAATGAAAAAATAATAATAAATTAATTTTAATTGTGGGTGCTTTGTGTCGTTTGGATAACATTGATTCATGATGTTTTTTTTGCATTATTTATTATTAATAATTTTTTATTATTAAATGTGTGAACATCACCTTGAAATATTTTTTTCTTTAAATTTTTATTATTTTAAAATATGATATTTTTTTCAGTAAATTTGATGAATTTAACACAAGATAAAAAAAAAATAATTTTTTTTGAGAGAAATTGTCGATAAAAAATTTATTGATCATTTTTGGAAGTTTAAATTCTTTAAAATAAATTATATTTTTTAAATAAAATTTTTATAATTTGAAAAATAATCATAAATATTAAAAATTGAAGAGAAAATGTTTTTGGAGCTTAAATAATTTTTTTTTACTCTCATTGGTATTTTTTTGATTTCAAATTTCAAAAATTTTAAGCTTAAAGAATAATTTTTTCTAATTTTTATGGATTTTTTTCTGAATTTTAGATTTTTTTAAATTATAAAATATTTAATAAAAAAATTAAAAATTTTAGTTTTTTTTTTTAATTTCGAGCATGAAATAAACACTCTGAAATGCTCTCAAAACACACAGAGAAAAATTAAATTCACGTAATTTTTTTTTTAATTATAAAATGCAAATTGCAACTTTAGTTTTCTCTTAAAGTTAATTTTTGGTATCTTGATGTCACAAATATCACAGAAAATGTCACAGAACGTTAAGTTTAAAATTCTTGAATGACGAATTAAATTAATTTAAGAAATTTGCTCTAAATTTATAAAAATTGGCAATTTAAATAAAATAATATATAAATATAAATAAAATTATAAAATAATAATAAAAAAAATAAATAAATAAAATAAAATTTAAAATAATAAAAAAAATATGAAAAAAAATTAAAAATAAAATTTAAAACAATTATAATTAATTAATTAAATTTAAAATTAATTAAAATGTTGCTAATCGTGCGGTTGCTGCGCTCGTTGGAAAAAATAATAATAAATTAATTTTAATTGTGGATTCTCGTATTTTTCGCATTTTGAAAAATTTTTCTTCTTCACTGACTTAAATAGTTTCTTATTTTTTTAAACAAATTTTTAGCACTTTTCTCCAAATCTCTTAAAAATTTCATTCAATTTTCTTATCTTTCACGTGCTTCAATTCTCATTAACTGATAATGTTCTAAAAATAAATATGTCAAGATATAATTCTCAAAGATTTACAAAAACCTTAATAAATTAAAAGAAATCTGAGTCATCAATAAATTTAAATTTCTGAACTTCAATTAACACTTTTCTTCAAATCTATTGAAAATACAATCTTTCACGTGCTTCAATTCTCATTAACTGATAATGTTCTAAAAATAAATATGTCAAGATATAATTCTCAAAGATTTACAAAAACCTTAATAAATAAAAAGAAATCTTCACTGAGTCATCAATAACGTCATTTCTCCTGAACTTAATTGATACAATTTCTGCTGATAAGTATTTTAGGGTAATTTTTGTGTTTAATCATTGATAGCCGCTCGATAAAGATATTTTTTTTATTGTTATTGCCAATCAGTATAAAAACATTGCTCGAATTGTCCAAACTCACAGTCTTGATAAATCAATCAATTAAAATTGTTCTTTGCTGAAAATTAATAAAAAAAAATTTTTTCTCACCAAAAATGAAAGGTAAATTTTTTAAAAAATTTTTCAAGTCATCAACTAACCAATAAAAAAATTTTCCATAGCCGTGATACTTCTCGTAGCAACTTTATTAGTTGTGGTCAGTGCTAAATCCATCTCTCGCGAGGAATCAGAAGAAATTTTCTTTGATTGTGAACTTCCCAATTGCCGTGTCGAAGACATAGTTTTATATCCGCACAGAAATTTGTCACTTTTCTACCAATGCATTCCCATCTCGGCACAAAAATGGGGCCCAATTGAGAGACCATGCGCTCCAACATTATTATTTGACCCAATTGAACAGGCTTGCACCTTTAACGGATTGGATGTTTGCTCAGCAGTAACGGAAATTCCAACTGAAGAAACGCCAACTGAGGCTTTTGAGGAGTAAATTTCTGAAAATTTAAAGAATTTTAAAATAAAATGTGAAACTGTGTGATATTTCTGAATAAATTCTAACTTTTACGTGTTAATTATCGGAATTTTCCTCAATAAAAAGTCACGTTCTTCCGAATTTATCGATAACTAATCCGCAATTCGCATGAAAAATTGCAAAAAACGAATCAAACATGAGATTATTTTTTTTTATTATTTTACGACGTCTACTTCAGGGCATCGTTGTTGATAAGATTGTGTTTCAATCATTCCGAAAACTGATAACGTTGGTAGTTGGTAACGATAATTGTGATAACTTGAGATCATTTTCTGAGAATTTCTTGATAAATTTAGAATTTGTCATGAATTTTAATCTTTTTTTTTATCTTTTTCTCGTAGGAGAGCCGTCATCTCAACGAAGTGTCGCTTACGAAAAAGCTTGCATATTGTTCAATTTGGCGGCAATTTACACTCAAATTGGCGCTCGGCACGATCGGAAGTCAGAAAAGGGTCTTGATGGAGCTGTTTATAGCTTTTTGCAAGCAGCGGGCGTGTTCAAGCACATTTACGATACTTTTACGAATGCTCCTTCGATGGATTTGAAGCCGCTGGTCTTGGATGTTTTTGTTGATTTGATGCTTGCGCAGTCCCGAGAATGTTTGTACGAGAAACTTCAATTGCAAGTAGAAGTTATGTCGATTCAAGATGCCGATAATGTAAGAAAAATTAATTTTTTTGGGAAATTTTTGATTTTTAATGAAATTTTTTTTTGTAGTTGTATAAAGAACTCGCCGGAGAAGCAAATCAACTGGCAAAAAAGTATACGGAGATCCATACGACAATTCAATCGAACGAAACACACAGTTATTTGCCGGAATGTTGGGTTGGATTGGTGCCCATGAAAGCCGAATATTATAAGGGACTTGCGCATTTTCATGCATCGAAAGCTTCCGGCGAAGGAGTTAGCCAAATTGAGGGATATCCAGCTGATAAACCAATTTCTGATGATTTAATTAGAAGAGCGCATCTCAAAGAAGCCATCGCTAGTTTGGAGGAAGCGAGACGTATTCAACGGATGTGTCGCGATTTAAAGGTAAAATATTAATTAATTTTTTTTTATTTAATAAAAATAAATTTTTAATTAAATTTAATTTTATTTTTCAATTAATTTTTAATTAATTTTTAAATTAATTTTTAATTAAGGTTAATTTAATTTTAAGTTAAAAAAAAATAATTTTTAATAAAATAAATTCATAATAATAAATTGAAATAATTAAAAAAATTGAATAAATAAATTAATTTATTTATTTTAAAATTTAATATTTTTTTTAAAATTAATTTTTAGATTAGTTTAAATTACGTTAATTTTTTTTTAAACAGAACTTGTTTTAAAATTAAATAAAAATAAAAATTTTATTTTTTTTAAATTTTTTATTATTAAAAATATTTTTTAACATTATTTATATTATACAAATCATTATTTTTTTGGACTTTATTTTATTTTTTTTAAATTGATTTTTAAATTAAGTAAAATTATTTTTTAACAGAAATTGTTTTTAATTTGATTTTTTTTATTTAAAAATTTTTTGTTATTCAAAAATTTTATTATTTCTTTAATTAAAATAAATTATTTTTCTTTAAATTTTTATTAAAAATTCAAAATTTAATCTAATTTTTTTTCAGAACAAAGACGGCTTAAGCAAAGTAGTAAAAGAAGCACTTACCGCTGCGGAAGACGAATTTGCTGTAATCGATCGAATGATTCCCGATAACGTAAACGATGACGATCTCGAGTTGTTAGTTGTCAAAATCGAAGCCATTTCCAACGTCACGCTTTCCTTAACGGGCCCCGATTTCACGGCACACAAAGTTGAAGATCCCTTCAAAGGTCTCGGACCAATCGGAGTCTTTTCTGCACGCAAATATTGGACTGCGCCACGAAGTATTCGCTTACAAAAAGGCACGGGAGCAATAAATCCACAGAAGCGCATACCAAAATCATGCCATTGTAAGCCCGGAACACTCATTGCCTGTGATTATTGTAAGAGTCGATCGAATAACGGAAGTGTCAGAAGCGAAAGTACAAATTCGTCGGCAGGGAAGGAACGAGTGATTGACAGTTATGGCTTTAATGTGCGCGGAGATGCGCCAGTTGTGATCTCGCAAGTTGAAAATAATTCATTAGCTGAGGTAAGAAATTTTATTTTTAATTAAAAAAATTTAAAAAAAATATTTTTGGTAAAAAATTAAACTTGAAAAATATTTAAATCAGTTAATTATAAAATTAAAATTAATTAAAATTTAAAATTAAATAAAAAAAAAATTAAATTAATTTTATAATTTTTTTTAGTTAACAAATTTAATTAAAATTTTATTTAATTTTTTTAATTATTAATTAATTTAAAAAATATTTTTATTCAAAATAATTAAACTTAAAATAAATAAAAAAAATATTTTTAAATTATTTTAAAATAAAATTAATTTTAAATATTTTTTTAAATTTTAGCTTGGCGGCTTAAAACAAGGCGACTACATTGTCGAAATAATGGGAGTCGACGTAAAATGGTACACTTACCAACAAGCTGTCAAATTAATCAACTCTGCAAATCACAGTCTTGAACTAAAAGTCGTTACTCCGATGGACAAAGGATATCAATCGCCCATACCAAAAGATCCCTATTGCCCCTACAATTATCAATCACTCGGAAGACTCTCGACAAGTTCATCAATGCTTTCGTCAACACGTTCGACGAGCAATTCCGACACCGCCAAATCACAAAAGACAAAATCTTGCAGCAAACGATCGCGCAGCAGATTGAATAGTTTCACAGCAAGCAGCTGGAATCTGTTTCGAAGGTCACAGAGCATGGGAAAGATTTAAAATAGATTTTATTAATTAGTTTTGTAGGCAAGTACGAAGGAGAAATATTGCAATAATTCACAATAATAAATAATATTTATACGAAAAAATAGACAATAAACGATAAAATAATAATTAAATAACAATGAAAGAATGTTTGCCATAACGTTAAAATTCGTAGATTTGTAAAGTCTTTGTGTTAAGATTGTTTTTAGGTTTTAGGAGAATAAGTTGATAGAAATAACAATAAAACAGATAAAAATTACAATTATTAAATTTGTCTTTTATTAATTATTCGAAAATAATGGAGGCGTCTTGTTTTTTTAACTTTGAATATCCTTTGAAATTTTTGCTAATTTTTGTTTTCAACAGTGTTATGAATTTTTTAATTTTAAAGAAAATTTTTCTTGTTAGAGCCCATTCAGCAAACATTTTCAAGCCATGCAACGAATTTACAGAAGTTAGGCAATCAACATTTCAATTGAAAATGAAATTTTTTATATTCATATCAGATATCTTCAAATATGGGTTCTTATCAAAGTATTTTTTAAAAATTAATGATTGAAATTATGATTGAAATTAAAAATTTTTTAAAAATGATTTAATACAAAAATTTAAGATTTAGGATTAAAAAAAATAAATTTTTTAAAAATATTTTATTTTTTTGAAAAACTAACACATATTTTAAAAATTTTTACATTTCCCGCTCCTTCCAGAAAATATATTTTATATACCTATTTTACATAAAAAAGTAAAACTGTACCTAATTTTTTTATTTTTTTGTATGATTTTAAAACTTACCTTTGTATTTTAATTTGAAAAATATTTAAAAATTATTTTATTTATAGCACTGAATTCAAAATAAATATTTTTATTTTTTTTTATTTATTAAAGAAGCCTCCAAATAATAAAAAAAAAAATTAAAAACATATTTTTTTTATTTAAATTTATTATTATATTTATTCATATATTTTCAAGGACTTTTATATATTTTATACATAACATATATCTTTTTATAATTATTATTTTTCATCATATACAAATATTTTTTTTTTCATAATTTTTCTTTTATTTATTAATCAATAATAATATAATTTTAATACATTTACAAAATAATAATATTATATTTTAATAAATTTTGCCAAAAATAATTTTTTTCCATAAAAATATTTATTTTTTAATATTATATTTTTTGATACAAGTATAACATATATAATATATGATAAACATAAAAATTATTAGAAATATTAATAATTATTTTTTTATAATTATTTTCGCTTTATATAGTTTTAAAATACAAATAAAGCTCTGACCGAATATATTTTTTTTTATTTTCATTAATAATAATGTACAATTTATTTTTTAATGTTATATGTTTATTGGATGGACTCAACATATTTATTCTATAAACTACTCTAAAAACTAAAAAAAAAAATAATAATAATAAATTTTTTTGAATGTATTTTTAATAACTGTGCGTCTTAAATCTAATTATTATGATAACTTTTTTTGATCATGTCTAATTCTATATGGCTTAAATATTTGCTCGCTTCTACATTTATATTGCTTTCTTTCCTGATTATTAATTATTATATTATTAGTTTACTGCTTTTTTTGTAGTTGATTTTAGTATTCAGTTAGTGTTCTGCAAACAAATCAATTTGCTTCCATATTTGTTGAATAATTGAATGAGCGAAAAAAATATGATTTCCTATGGCCAAAAATTAAATCAAAACAAACAACTGTAAAGCGTCTTTCTTTTTTTTTTTTACAATAATAAGGCCATGAATTTCTTACAAGCTATTAATTTAGCACTTTTAATCACTTGGTTAAATTCAATTTTTATTTTTAATATTTTTTTAATTTTTTTTAACGGTTATTTTTGACTTAAATTTAATTTTAACCTAAAATTTTTGCAGATATGTGATTTATTTACCACTCGGATGCTTCGAAGAATTTTTTATTGATGTAACACTGACCAGCGGTTGCGCTAAATTTGTTGTCGAACCTCGATTGCTATGTGTCCCGTTCGTGCCATTGACTTTATTGCGATCCTGCGACGGCGAACGTTGCTTCGACACCGGAATCTTGCTCGGGGAGCCATTTTTCAACGTTGGAATGGAACTCTTGCGCACCGGAATATCCGATTTGTTCTCGAAATTCGATCGGAGTTGCTCAATTTGCGACGATCGTTTCTCGTATGACTTCGAAAGCGGGCTTTCGTACGTGGATTGTGTGAATTTTATCTCATTATTGCGCGGAATGAAGTTCGTTTCGGTATGACGGCGTTCCTGCATCTGAAAACTACCGATTTTGGAGAGTTTGGATTTGGGCGAAGTCTCGCGGTTCGGAGATGGCGACGAGGATGAACTCTTGCGACCATTTCCATTCGTATATTCCGTTGATTTGCCGCGACTTAGAGGGGGTTTTGCCGCTGTTTTACGCATTTCCGGCGAATTTGAAGCACTTTTGTTATTTTCAGCTGGTTTTTTCGTCGATTTCACTGTGATTTCTGTCACATAATTGCCGTTTACTTTATTTTCATCCTCTTTTTTGCTCGTTTCCTCCTTATTTCCGTTGTTCATCTCAATAACGAACATTTCCTCAGCATTCTTGGTAACTGCATCCTCGAGTTTTTTGAAAGTATCGAGTTCAGGATCGTCTTCTTCGTCGGGGGCTTGTAAGGTAAAGTCCAAAGTTTCGTCTTCGATCATAATTATGGATGAGGGTTGCGACGTATTTGATATCATAACGACATTTTTCTTCGTTTCCGTGGGTTTTGTAACGACATCCGGTAGTACGAGGTTCGACGAGATGCTGATGCTGTTGACGCCGTGATTGTCACTCGAGTAAACGGGCGAATTTTGACTACTTTCGGTCATTTCGTTCTCCGAAGCGGGCGTTGTATTGATCAAAGTCAAGCTCACGGGCTGCGGATCCATCGTTACGGGCTTAATAGTTGTAGTTGTTGTTGTTGTTGTAATTTGTACAGCAGGTTCAATCTCCGTCGTTTGCACAAGTTTCTTCAAAACATCGGATTTTGGGCGTTCCAAGCTGTTAAAAGGGTAACGAGAGGCTTTCATGTCATCCGGAACGTTTGTATCGTAATTTCCTGTGATTTTAATTTGATCTGTGTCGTTGGAAGTGTCACCGTTTGTCTCGAGGAACATCGTTTGGGTCTCCACGCGGAAATTATTGACGGCATCTTCCATTTTGGCGCCATTTTCGTTCATCTCGTTGTTGATTTGGATCATAAACTGCTCACTTTGCTTCACAATTTCCTGCACGGGATCCATATTATTGATCGTGACCATGTTATTGTAGTTGTCATTCAGCATCGCAACGTCTTTCTTCTCGATCATGCCGCGAATAATGACGCCGCTGTCAGTTTTACTCGCACGTGGCGGCTTTTCAATGTGATATTTCAAGTAGGGAACGTCTTCGTCGTCACTTTCGCGATCGCTGGTCTCGTCTTTTGCATCAATGTTGTCTACGACGTTCATTACATCGCGCACTAAATCGATTGTTGTCTCAGATAATGGGACATCATGCACACTTCCATCCTCTTTATCCGATGATTTGTCCTCGAAAACGTAATCGGCCAAATTTCCCCATTGATTTGCTGATTTTAAGGTACCGTGCATGCTATCGGAGCTTTTTTCCATCAAACCAAGTTCTTTATTTTCGATGATATCGACGTCTGTGGGTGCCTTACGCTTCGTTTTTGTAACGCTATCGGTAATATCCAAGCTTTGAGCTCTTTCCAGGGTCCCGCTTTCGTCTTGTGCCATCATTTTCGCCTTCGACAAGTCTCCTAAGCTATGAGTTCGACGTCCCGAATCGTCTCCTTCTTCCTCCTCCGAGCCATGATGCACGGTAATATCGCTCGAATTCAGTTCAATACGATTGCTGTCGCTGCCTGTTGTCTCGAAATCCGATTCGTGAGCCATTTGACTCTCAGTATCGCTTGACAATCGCTTTTTACCACTCTCCGGGGTTGAATTTTTCGAGTGATGACCTTCGGGATGTTCACTTGCCTCCGTGAAATCGTTTGTAAAGTTCATTTTTGAAATTTGACTTGTTGCTGATTGAATTGCCTCATCAACTAAAGCTTTTGCGTGATCTGTCATGTCCATATCGATGACAGTATCTTCCGTGGCGGTGCTCGAATCCAAACTTTCAGGCGGCGGCATGGGAGCTTTTCCTTTGGATTTTTGTCGTAAATCGACGCAGGACTTTGGGCGGTTGTCACGTGCCGACATCGCTGCTTGCATCATGTGATTTGGCATTTCCAAGGGGATTCCATCAGAATCGCGACGAATTCCGCTCGATGTGACGATGCCTTGTCGCTCTAAGTGTGCCTCGACTTTTGGCGTGGGTTCAATGTCGATTTTTATTTCGCTTTCTTTGATGATTTCTTCGTCTTTTTTCTGATTTTCTTCCTTTTTCTCCATGTTTGTGTTGTTTTCGTTGTCAGCTTGCATCTTGCTGGGGCTTTTTCCGAATAGGCGATCTCCGACGGCGGGAGGTAAAACGCGAATGCCGAATTTAAGGCCGGATTTTTTGTCGTCGTTTTCTTTGTGTTCGTCAATTGTGGTGTTTGTTGATTCGGATTTTTCGAGTTTTTCGTGTTTTGGCTCAGCGGAACGAGATGAAAGCTTTTCCGTGATGAGATTCTTAACTTGTTGCGTTAATGATGGCTTTTTCTCGTTTTGTACCTTGACTTTGTCAACGGGAGTTGAGGAGCGTTTCTCATCCTTGACATCTGTGTCGGGGAAAAGGGTCTTCTTGGCATTGCGTTCAATCTAAAATTAATAAAAAATTTAAGTTAATTTTTTTTTATCATAAAAAAATATTTCAAATTAAATTATTATTTTTAACAAAATTTTTAATTAAAAAAATAAAGAGAAAAATAAATTTATTTTCAATTATGAAAATTTATTAAAAATAAATTTTAAATTAAGTTGGATTAAAGTAATTTTTAAATTTAAAATAAAAAATTCTTTTACTGATAAAATTTTTAATTAAAATAATTTTTAAAATTAAAATTAGAAAAATTAAATTGAATTAAAAAAAAAAATAAAAAAAAATGTTTTGAATTAAAATAAAAATTGTATTTAAAAAAATTAATTTTTAATTATAAAAATTAAAACAAAAATTAGAATATAAAATTTATTTTTTTTAGAGAAAATTTTTAATTAAAAAAAATTACAAAAAAAAAAAAAATAAATTAATGTTGAATATTAAATGCAAAAAAATACATTAAAATATTTAATTTTTTTTTTTGAAGAAATATTTAATTTAAATAAATAATTATAATTTTTATAAAATTAATTAAAATTTAAATTATTATTTTTTTTTAATTAAAATTTATTTTATTCTTAAAATTTCAGATTTTTCACTCACCGTACTGACATCAGTTTGACTACTTGATCGATACAGCGGATGTTGCAACGTTGATCGCCCTGATTTCGGGCTGCTCGTTGTTCCAATGACCCCCTTGCCGTCGACCAATTCAAGTTTAATGTTGTATGGCGATGCATAGCTCAAAATAGTCATTGCATCCTCTTGTACGACATGTCGAAAATCAATAGTTAGACTCAGTATTCTGTCACCTGTAAATAATAAATAAACACGTTGCGTGATTGAATGTCGACTCAAAAAAAAAATGTCTTCATTTACGTAGAAAAAATCGAAACACGAAAAAAAATGAAGAACGGAAATTCGATTCAATTAACGTACCTGGGTTAACGGTTTCAGCAGCAGGCCCTTGAGACATTACTTTCTTCACGTAAATGCCTTCTTTGAGTCCGCCGCAAAGCTCGATGCCCAATCCGGTAAAATCAGATCCGCGTAATGGCACAACACGAGGAGTTGGAGCAATGAAGCTGTCATCCATGGCTTTTCGACCTCCGTTTAATTTGGGAGTCCATGTTGGTTCGAGCGGAGATGCGGTTTTTGTTGTTTCACCTACAAAATTTTTATAAATATTAATTTTCTGTAATTTTTTACTTTGAAAATTTTTTCGAAAGTAAAAATTTTTCGAGACAAGTTTTTTTTAAAAAAAATGTAAAAGTTTTCATTTGAATTTCAACTTTTGAGTAAATTTAATGTTAAAATTTAAATAATTTTATTGAAAATAATAAAAATTTTTTTTAAATTAATCAGTAGTTCAAGTTTCAAAATTTTAATTAAGGCAAAAATTTAACTTTTGAATTTTTTTTAATTAAAATTTTATTATGTTAAAATAAAATAATTAATTTATAAAATTAATTCATAATAAAATAAATATAAAAAAATAATTAAAAATTTATAAAAATTAAAAAATTATTTTTTAATGAAATTAATTAAATAATAAAATTAATAAAAAATAATTATTAAAATTAAATTTAAAAATTAAATAAAAAACTTACCTTTAAAAGCTGGATTATCAAAAGCATATTCATCGACATTTTCCGCATCTTTCTTCAACATCAATTGTGCTTCTGTAAAAAAAAAACAATAAAATACATAAATCAATAAATCCGCAGCAATTACATTTGAAATTAATAGCATTTTAATGACTTGGCGATTGATCGACATGATACGAGTTTCATTTAAAAAACAATTAAAGGAGCAAAAAAAATTTAATGTTTCTCCAGCAGAACAATTAAAGTGCAGCTGATTAATTTTTTTGCCTCAAAACCTGATTTTATTTATTTAAAAATTCAAAACTTGATGAATCATCCCGTGTGCAGCACCCACATTGCCGCGGCGTAATTTGTTATTATGACGACGATGAGACTGGACTTGCTGTTTTTGGAATTTATTCAAAAATAAAATAAATAATTTTAACCTTGAATCGCGCATTATCTTTATTTTTATTTCGTTTGAATATTCTAAATAAATAAAAATAAAGAAAAAAAATTGCAAGCGAGCAAAAATCACGCGATAATGGTCAATTTTCAAGTCACATTAGGCTTCTGGGTGATATATTACAACGCGATCGAGCTTTAGAAAGAGAGCTAAAGGGCGAAAATTAAGTCACATTATTCATGTCTGTCTTCTTAGATAAAAACTCTATTTAGAAAAATATTTCGCGCTGCATGCGAAATAGACAAGAGAGCGTGCAATGTCCATTATTTATTAGAGGCGTGCGCCGTCTCCAATTATTTTGTGCAAGCAAGAGGTGTTAAAGTATTCAAATATTTTTTTTTGTAACTTTTCCAACGAACGATTTTAATCGACGAATAAATCACTCGTTGAACAATTTAAGTTTTTGTACCGTAAAAAACTGAAAAATGTTCATAAAAAAATCAATTTATTACGTAGATAATTAACTAAAAAAGTATTTGTCAAGGTCTGCATGAACATCTCGTTCTCGCCATATTTAACGCGCTTGATTGCCCGACTTTTTTTTCGTTTTAAAGAATTTGATTTTTTTTTCTCTCCAAAAATTCATTGAAATTGAAAGTGATGCGCTCCAGTTATTTTTTTTTTAAGAACAAAAAAAAATCGAATTATGGTTGGTCAGTTTTAAATTAAGTTTCAAGGACAGAAAATAGAGCAAAAGCTCATCCATTGGCACAATTTTTTCTCTCGAAATGAAAAAATACAAAAAAAAAACAATTATTGTCGATGTCAAAGTGATGACCGTTGTTGATAGCAGTTGAAAGAGACACACTGTGCACGATTTGTAAAAAAAAAATCAGAGAAAAAGTATAACAACAATCCATCAACAGTAATTACATAATAGCAACAATAATAAAAATGTAACAATTACCGGTACAAAGCACGGAATGACATTCATCATCGAACGTTCTGAATGATATTATTTTGTTGTGCCGTATGTTTAATTTAGTATTATTACTTTTTTAATGCGTTTTTTGTTGGAAATTGTAAAAAAGGGTTGATAAGTATTTAGTTTTTATTTAAAATAAATTATTTGAAAATTTTTTAATAATTAATTAATTTTTTTTTTTAATTTTTTTAAATAATTTTATTGAATTAAAATATTTTAAGAAAATTAATTTTAAATTTATTAAAAAAAATTTAAATTTATAAAATTTTAATTAATTAAATTTTTTAAAATATTTATGAAAATTATTATTTTAATTAAATTTTATTGAGAAAAAAATTTTATTATTTTTATTTTTTTTAATTTTTTATTTAAATATTTAATTAAATTAAATTTTAATTTTTTGTTTATTTAAATTTAAATTGAAAACATAGAAAAATAAATTCTTTTGCATTAAAATAAATTTTATTTCAAAATTTATTTACTTTAAATAAGTATATTTTAATTTTTTTTTTAAATATTTGTTTAACATAAAATAAAATTAAAATATTAATAGAGACATTATTTATATATTTTTAATTTTTTTTTTATTTTTATTTTTTATATAGTTTTACTTTAAACAATATTCAAAAGTTTTTTTTCAGAAAGACTAAAAAACGAAAAAGAGACACAAAAAATTACTTTTTTTTAGTTTGACATTGAATTAAATTTAATTGAAGTTTGTCTGCCTAACTTTTGTGATTTATCAGAAAATCGTTTATATTTTTTTTATTTAAATTTTTTTTTTTGGCTTTACTTAATTTCTCTTTACCTAAATAAATATTTTGTTTCAAAATGCGCCGCCGTTTCAATGCAACGATTTCATGTAACAAAAATTGTTTGTTCATAAAAAAAAAATATACAAAATTGACATTTACAGCAATGAATGAATGAAATGGAAAGCTATGCGTGTGGTATTTATTTTTGGTTAGTTTATGAGTTGGTTTTGATGTTAAACCAAGTGTGAAATCATTGTTAAATGCGCGTGCACGCGTCGTTTTACGTGGCTTCAATTTTATTTTTTTTTTAAATTGTCACCGGAAGAAAAAATAAAATTTATGAAAAAATGTAATTTTTGACAAAATTTATTTTTTTTTGTACAGTTGAATAAACTCGTTACATAAAAAAATGAAAAATAATAAAATTTTTGTTTAGAATCAACCGCATAATTTATTGCAATTCCTTTCCTTTTTTGCTACAAACTTGCAAAAAGTCGTTGGCACATTCGCAGTAACATTCGCAGCAACGGAAGACAATTAATTATGGTAACTCGCTATTTCATTATTTCATTATGTTGCCCGCCGCGGAATGATATTCACTTGTATTACTCATAATAACATACCATCACTCAATTATATGCTCTTTTTTCTCCGCAACATACGCACGTAAAACAATTTTTCACTTTAATAATCACTGCATTATTAATGGGATGTTCGTATAAAAATCTTGCGATTGTTGGAAAAAAGCCACTTCGTCTCGGGAATCTCGGGCGAAGCAAAAAAAAAACATCTACATAAATTATAATAAACGTACAGCGGGAATTAACAATATGTTTTATCACATCACAAACATGATTATTATTAAAAATTTCTTGTATTCTTCTTTAACTATTTCTAGCTTTTTTATTAGTTTAAAAAAATGCAAGTTCCGAAGAAGACTTTTTTTCGCTCAGGTTAATATTAATGGTAACTCCAAGGTAATTATATCCATCTTTTGTACATATATCTCTTGTGTATGTTTAATAATAATATTATTATTTATTATAATAATAATAACAAAACAAGAAGAAGAAGAAGCTTGGTTGGGAAAATTCATAGACATAGAGAATGATGAAAGGCCGCAATAATAAATGCATGCACCGTGACGTCTATTATCTCTTCTACCTTTCTTTACGACAAACACGACGACGACGACGACTAAACAAGTTCAAATACTTTGCGGAGTTAATCGACTTGGGTTTTTCTGAATTTTTCATTTAAAAAATTTCTGAAGTCAATTTTTCTCTTAATTACTCAAAAATAACACAATTTTTTTCTTTACTGATTTTTAATTAAAATTTTAAGAGCTTTAATTTGATAATTTTTTAAAAATAATATAATAAACAAATAAAAATATTTAAATGACACAAAAATTTCTTTTCAAAAAATAAATAAATTTAAGAATATTTATAATTTTGATAAACATAATTTTTAAATAAAAAAAAATAATTTAATGAATTTTAATATAATTTAAATAAATTAAAGAATTTTTTATTCATAAAATATTTAAAAATATTTTTTTTTTCAAATTAAAAATTAATTTTTAAATAATATTAAATAAAAGGTAAAGGAATTAAATAAATATTCAAATGATAAATTAACTTTTTTTTTTTAATTTTTTATATTTTTATTTTATTTATCTTCAAAATTAAATGAAAAATATTTAAAAAAAATTTTTTTTAATGAAAAATGTTTGAAAAGTCATTTTGATTTTTTTTGTTCATTTTTATAAAAATAAATAAAAATTAGTTAAATTACTTAAATAAAAATAAAAAAATAATTTACGTCAATTTTTCATCTCCTACACTCCGCCTGATCTGAACACATCTGATGGGAAAAATATTTCTATTAAAAGCGAAACAAAAAAAGTGAACTAAACGAGCGTTGCGAAAAAGAAAACAAAAGTGTGTGTAGTCGTTTTAAATGCGCCTGCAAGCAAGACATGACTATCTTCATCTTTATTTATTATTTTTTTTTCATATAAAGACGTTAGTTTCCACATACCTCCGCGCTTTTAGAATGCTTTTTTTATTGCATCACACACTTGAGCTCGTGAAAAAAAAGTGTGATAAAAGAATCTTTAATTGCTTACCAGATTCCAGAAACAAGCAATCAAATGTGTCGATTCAGGCGCATGACACTCAATTTCATTTAAAATTATTTTTTTATAACAATAAATTCTACGAGAGAGGAAAAAAACATGAAAATGCATTACACGTTACACGACAAGCAGCAATTGATGATTGCAATTTAAAATGATGAATTATCATCTCATGAACTTTTTTTTTGCTTTATTATTTGTTTGTTTCTTGCAAAAGTATTTATGTAACGTTATGTTAGATCATTTATTATTTTATTTTTTTCCTTTTAAAAAAATAGAGACTTTAAGAAAAAATTCATGCTAATTTTGGTAACTTGCGATCGGCACATTTTTGAAAGGTTGACGTTGCTTTTTATGGAAAAACGGTCAAAATGTATGAAAAAATATATTTGGTAGTGTCGAATTCCTCAAGAGTTGTTTTAACAGCTGATTCTAAAAATTTAAGAATTGTCAAGGGATTAAATTAACGGTTTTTACAAAATACTTCAGAGTAAAGGAAATGTTGTAAAAAATGCCTTAAGGTAAATTTTTAGATGTCAAAGCCACACAAGAATTTTAAATAATTATTTTTTTTTACATTTTTAAATAGAAGGAAGCTCAAAGAGAAATATTCTAATTTTTAAACGAGGCCAGTATGAAGGCGTCAATTATTTTTTTGTTAAAACAGGTGAGTTACTTTTACTTTTTTTAATAATTATTTTTATTTTTCTTATAGCGGATTTTTTCATTTACTTTGAAAAATTCTTCTAATTAAAATTAAAAATAAATTTTAGAAAAATAAAAAAAAATTAATTTAAATTTTTTAAATAATTTTGAAATGTGAGGAATTCTATATTTTTCCGATTTAAAATTATTAAATTTTTATTTAAAAAAAAGATCCAAATATTAGAATTTTTTGTTTATTTTCAAATTATTTTTCACGAAGTCTTTTATATTTTCTCTAAAATGTATCAAATTTTTTGTACTTTTTATTAATTTATTTATTTTAATTATTTATTAATTATTATTAAATAAAATAAAAATTAAAAATATTAAAAATTAAAAAAAAAATTACAAAAAAAAAAAATAAATTTTATATTTGCAAAAATCAGATTTTATAAAGTGTATTTTCTGAATAAAAAAAATTTTAAAATATTTTTTTAAAAAATTATTTAGGTATATTTAAATTGATATAAAAAATTCAAAAATATTAAATTCCAACTTTAAACATTTTTTTTTTGTTAACGAAAAATCATAAATTAACTCCTGAATTCCAAATGCCATACAAATATTCGAAATAAATCAAAAAATCTTGTATCAACATTAATAATAATTCATTACAATCAAACAAACAAACTTTCATCAAATACAATGTAATTCTTATTAAAAACCCAACTGGATTAGCCACAACTACTTAAATATTCGTCGCACGTTTTCACACGTTTTATTTCGATACATTTACGTTTTTGGTGTTGGTTAGTTCATGATTTGCGCACCATCATTAAGGCGATCGCCATAAATGTTGACGACGGAAACAAAGCCAAGAATTGGCTCATCAAACGTTTTTTTTTTATTTTTTTATTAACAATATAATTTTATTTTATTTTAAAATAATGATGATAGAATCGCGGTTTCGATTAATTTTTTTTTGGTTCTTGATTGAAATTGTTGAATAATTTTTTCAACGATGAGGGTTCTAAGGAAAAATTCCTTCACATTTTCTATAAAATTATTTAAAACCACAAATGTCGTAAAAGTCAAGTGCATCTAGCTTCTCAATTGTTCTTTTTTTTTCTTGTGTGAAACTAAAAAAAATAGGATTTTTTCTTTTACATTGTATCTTCTTTGCGATGCGCCTTCTTTTTTTACATAATAGCCGATCGCGACGTAGCAGCAACGAAAACGAAAACTTGTCTTCTTGTCTTGTATGCAAATTTATTTTTTTTTCTTGCTACTTGCATTAACATTCGAGCATCGTAAACGCAGTTTATCATTTACTCATCGATTTTATTGTTCCATTCCTCGGTGCTCCCATGGAATTTATGATTGTCGGAGTGTTGATTTGAATGCAAATTCAAAAAAAAAAAAACTTTAAAAAAATTTACATAAAATATTGATTATTTCGCTTCGTAATAAAAACAAAGCATTTTTTATCGTGTCATTGGCCAGTGAATTGTTTGATCAATAAACATTTAGCATTACAGAAACACATTGGCACGTCACGAGTTTAACATCATTAGGCATTTTATTTTTTTTTAAAGCGAAGAGTTCAACAACAATGAAAAACAAAAGTAACTCAAATGAATCATGAAACGAATTGAGGTCAAAACTTGTTCCTACATTTTTTGACAATACAATGGCAGGGATTATGAGCGCGCAAGTGCAGGTTCAATTCAATTATTGCACGACTTACAGGTGATTTTCTGTCAGATTAATCAATATTATTGATGATGTTTCGTTGCATTTTTGTTGTTATTTCCATAAATTTTGTGTAACCTTGATGGTATCATCGCTTTTTTTATTTTTAACGAACTTTCTAAATATTGCTCTTGAATTAATTTTTGTAGAAAAAAAATATTTTCTAATGTATTTTATAACTTTGAAATTTATGCAAATTGACAAAGGAAAAAACTTCACACACGTCCAAAGTGAAATTATCGGAGGCGATTCGATGACTTTCGCTTTCAAAATTTATGTAATGCGTCATGTTTATTTTTCGGCACAAGTGCTTGGCTTTTTAAATTGTTTCTTTTTGTTTGTTTATCATTATTTGTTGTTACAGCGCCGGTTGTCGGTGTTTCGAGACAATAATAGAAGATAATTACTGATGAGATTTGAGAAAATAAAAATCCCATCGTACTGATATGTTGATGGAAAATTATTAAATATATTTTTATTTATTAAAGTTTTTATTATTAAACGTAGTCGGAAAGACTCAACACTTCCTTTTGTCGTTTAAAATTATGAACGCGATGTTTATCCGATAAAATTAATGACAAGAAATCCCTGTTAGCTACAAATTTATGTTTTATTTCCATTAAGGTTCTTTTGTTGGCATGATATTACAATTATTTACTACTTTTAAAAATATTTACAAAAAAATGAAAGGAGTGGATTTAAATTACACAATTACTTGTTGTAATACCGTAAAGTAAAAAATTTTAAGAGAATTATTTTTTTTCTATTTTTGAAAATAGAAGTTAAAACTTTTCTTGATATTTTTGTTTAAAACTAAAAAAAGAAATTAAATTTTAAAATTTAATATTTTATTTCAATTTTAACAGATTTTTTTCTCTTAACATTTTCAACATTACGGTAAAAAAAATAATATTTAATAATAAAGAACAAAATAGAATTTATTTCCAATGCATGATGCAGCTACTTTTTTTCTATCATCCGACAAGAATTCTCGATTAACTTTAAATGCAGCCGAATTCTATACCTCTACCTTTTAACTATCAATTCAAGTTATATAGAAAAGAATTCAACAAGATAAAGATCAAGAAAGTTTCAATTCATTGCCGTTCAACTATTTTTTTTTTCTTTTCAATAAAGCTAATTATAACAACATCGACCAACCACTTAATTTATTTGCCTTGTTTACTTGTTTATTTGCTCAAACAATATAAATTCACTTTTGATGTAATGATGTGTAAAATTTAATGTGCAGTTTACACATTTTATACATTAATGCAATATAAACTTATAGAAAAAAAATTGTTTATAAAAAAACATGAAAGTGAAAGAGCAATGTTTTTGTTTTAACTTTTGTTTTTATAAATATAGTTTAACGATAGTAAAAAAAGTAGTAAACTAGCAGAATTTTAATGGCCAACAGCGAAATGTACAATAAATAATAATAAAATAATAAATAAATAATATAATAAAAAAATGTAAAAAACAAGAGTAGTTAAATTATTTATATTTATAAATAGAGAGCATTAAATAAATAATAATAATGATACTTTTACTATCGGTAAAAAATAAATAATAAAAATTTATTAACAAAAATCAATTTTTATTGTTAAATGTATTGTTTGTAAATTTTGTATTATATTCATGTATAATGTATTATAAAAGGATTAAAAAGTATTATTTATGCTATTTTGTATTATATATGTTATAAAGACAAATTTATTTAATCCAATTTTATTATTTTTTTTTTCAAATAAATCAATATTTTTTTAAAAAATAATTTTAATACATATTAGATAATATTTTTAATTACTTTTAAAACTATAAACATTAAGATATATAATCTTTATAGTTTTCTTAATAAATACTTATTAAAATATTATCAGTCAGTAAATAATGTTATATATTACATTATTATGATTATATTAATGTATAATATATATTAAACATATATATTATTTTATTAATATAATGATTATATCAAAAAAATATTATTATTGTTATTATTAGTGCAAATAGTCTCACGGAACATTAACTTTCCTTCGAGTAATGTACAAAGTAAAATATCCAGAAACCAAATCCGATTACATCAAATAAAAAAATATAACATTATCCAAAAAGTAAACACTTGTCGATCATTCATTCACTTTCAATTATCAATTTTTACTATTTTTTTTATTAAGTTGTACGTGCCAATGAAAGTGCAAAAAGTAACTAAACATATGTTTTGAACATATTTTCTAACGAACAAAAAAAAACTTATTATCATACGAAAAGCCGCGACTAATTTATAATTTTTTTTATATAATAATCCTTAATTGAATTTTGGCATTTTTCGTATTAATAATAAAAATAATAATAATAATGATGATCTTTGAGCACTTTATTTTGTCATGTCGTCATTCATCATGGTTTGGTAAAATAATAAAAAATAAAAGCTAAAAACAACAAATTACTCTCTGACTGATCAATTTAATAATAAATTTATCATCATCGGTCGTGCGAATGTGCAAAACTTTCATCTCCCCGAGCGATTCCGTAATGTGTGTAATTCGTATTGATAAAAAAAATTGTTGATTTGCATTGATTTTATTTCGATTTTACGTTTTTTTTTCGAGTAATGTGAAAATTTGTAGTTTTGAAAGAATTCAAAAGCGCCACGAGGGATTTAATTAATAAATTATGTTTTTAATCACATAATATATATGAATAAACATGAATTTTTATAAAAAAAAATTTAAGATAAGATTTCGAGGGTCCTATTGTTTTTTTATAAACGACAAGTGGCGTGCATCATTAATCAAGTAATTTTGATGGCTTGTCAGTTTTCGTAAAATTTATTGATTTCTGATGGCGAGTAATATTTTTTTCTCTGCCGCATCTTTCTTCGTTTAATTATTATCGGTGTGTGATATCTCTGCCGCAGTAAAACGGGTCACATGAAGGAATCTCTCTCATGTCATTAAAAATATCGGTTGTATGGTATTTTTCGTGGAATTTCACATAATCATCATCTTCAGCAACTCTCGTATCGTATCGCATCGAACGATTATTATAATGTACTTACATGGCAATTCAAACAAATTATTCACCGTTACTTTACGTGGGGACTTGCATAAGAAGAGGAGCGCAAAATGTGAATGCATATTATTATTACGAGAGGTTTTTGCCAATATGTGCTGATAAAAGACGTTAGATGGACTACGAATTAATTGCACGTGTCATCACTTTTCAATGCATATAGTATCGCGCATAATGGGTTGCATAACGCGACGAGGTCTTGCGAAAGAGATGTTTATGAGCGATGGCGTGTCAAGTCGTCGCAAATGATCGATTAGAGCATTTTTCTGGGCTAGCAAGTGATGAAACATGTAACGAAATGATATAACGTTTGTTACTTTGTTTTTAAAAAAGGATAATTAAAAACAAGTTCTATGTTGTGTGAGAAATTTATGTTTCGCAACGGAAATATTCTGCGAGAAATTGACGAGATATAAGGTAAGAACTTCTTGAAGTAATTTTTTTATTCATTTTTTTTTGTTTCATTTTTTAAGTTTTTTTTTATTTTAGGAAACACAGGAGCGAATTTTGAAACCTATTTTATTTTTTTTTTATCGAGAATTTATGAGTTAATGTGTTTTAAATTATCTATAAGGCATATCACATTTTCTTAATAGAAGCTTATATTTTTTTTTAATTTTTTAAAATTATTTTTTTTTAAATTAAGTTTTTTTTCCTTCATTATAGTTTTTTTTTATTTTGTTCGAAATTTTCAGAAATAGATATGAATTTAATTATACAATATTTCGCAAAAAAGTTTCGATTCGCGAAACGTCAATTCTTCACAATGAAGCATCAATACAATGTTTGCCACAGTTCATAGTTTAAGCATACAAAAAAATACTTTACATGTTATTTTATTTATTGGATTATGAAATATTCGCTGTTGTTGTTTCGTTAAATATTCGTGCCTGTGTGTGAATCGAAGTGCTCATGCCTTGTTAAAATGTGGGACAACAATTTTAAGGCAAAGGCAACATGCTGTTCATTCAATACACAAAAAAAATATTGAGTATTATTTACCAACGAGCGCCGTTTATACGCACAATAATAACATTAATTGGCGGTGTGAAAATAATTTTTTGTTGCATTATCCGATGCGCGGAGGTCGATGCTCGAAACACGTGTAATACTAATTGAACTATTATTGAATTTAGGAAGTCGTATAAAATTTATTGCAGAAGGGGAAATAGGCTAATCCTCTGATTCATCGGATAAGTTAAAGGTATTATTGTCGCAACGTGTTTTCTTTTAATTTTTTATTATTTATCAATAAAAAATTTAATTGCCATCTCGAAAGCGACATGAACTGTCAAAAAGCTCATCATTGAATAAGAAGCGGCAATGCGGTGTCAATATCACTTCATCGCAGCTCAATTATTCAAAGTCGTCTGTCGTTGTCAATTGCAGGAATGGCACATGTCACGGCTTCGCTTCAGCATGTGTCACTAAATAATTTCGAGAGACATGTTAGAGATGTGAAGATGACTTATCACATGATGTCGTAAATCACTCCGTATAAGGAAAGCTACCTTAAGAGATTTTCTAAAAAAAATATTTCTAATGCTGAAATTTTTTTAAGAAGATTCGTTAAACGAAAGTGGGTGTTGTAACGTTGTAAAAACCGGTTAGAACGCGCGTTAAAATTGACCAAAAAGTATCAATTTACGTTCTAACCGCATTTTTGTGTGCGACGCAAAGGTATCAATTTCTGCCTACGTGAATACTTGACTTTGTTACAGACAATTGACAAAAAAAAGAGCGATTGTTATTTCAAAATAAATATTTTTCTCTCATTTGAATGAAAATGAAAAAAAAAATGGAGAGAAGAAAAGAGGCCAGGCATTTCATTATTATAATATTTATTAAAATATTATGACTTTGAACCATTATGCCATTTATCTTATTTTTTTTTGTTATGTTCTCTTATTGTGGACAAGACAAGTAGTTGTAGGTCATACGGTCCATGAACTCTTTCTACTCATTTGCACTGACATTTGCAGTCATCCATCATCGCGCAATCGAGAAAAACAAAAGATTTCGAACAAGAAACGAACCCTGATGTCGGTCGGTGTCGACATCTCGTGCGATGTACTAAAACTGATTTCTTGACACGAGTTTATTATTATAGTTTTTTTTATTCAAATCGTTTCGATTAATGAAGCGGGATTTGTCTGCGAAATGCATTCAAGGTCTCTTGCATCATTATTAACATTATTTTAATGCGCGAAGATCTTGTTAGTGTCGCACAAAAATTAATTTTGCTGCCATTTTTATAACATTATGTGCGATAAGGATCTTAACATCTCGTCTAGCAAGGCATGGATTGATCGTTACAGCAAGCTTGAGATAAAGCGACGAATAAAGTGCAAGAATGTCAATTTATGGCGAGTCGTGAGTTAATTGCGTCGTAAAAAGTTATGAGTATGAGTTGTTCATTCGAGATTCCGGAGGATGTGTCGCGTTAAAATATATCACATCGTTAATGTCATTTTGTGACTATTCTTTATTAGCCATTACCGCAAAAGAATGTTGCAAAATTATCATTAGTTGAGTTTGAACAAAAATGACAGATGTCAAAATTTTTACTAAAATTAGATTTTTGAGAAATTTGTGTAAATTTTTAGTTAAAAAAATTTTTGTTAAATTTCTCAAAAATCTAATTTTAGCAAAAATTTTGACATCTGTCATTTTTTGTTCAAATTCTTGTTGAATAGATGGCGCTTTGTTTGTTAAAGAAAGTTTTTCTTAATTCAAAGCGTAAACTTCTGATTAAACTTTGTGAAAGGTCAAAATAATTGTTTTGTTACTTTTACAGATGTCAATTTTTTTTTTTTAAATTTGATTAAAAAAAAAAATTTAATCAAAAAATTTCTCAAAAATCAAATTTTAACTATAAATTTTGACAGCTAATTTTGACAGGCAGGATACCTTTTTGACCTCCCATAAAGTTTTATCAGGAGTTATTGATCCGTTTTAGCTTTCAACTGAGAAAAACGCTTTAAATAAACACAGCGGCACCCAATCAACAAATAATTTTGCAAAAAGACAATTACTTGTTAAATCGTTTTAAATTGCTCACGACTTTGATATTTTGGATCTGTTTGTATTTGCACTTTTACTAACACAGCAAATCGATGCCTTTCAATACAAGTAGTACTAAGGCATTATGATGAGAATAATTGGACCAGACTAGATTCGCACAGCAACAACATCGATTTTCAATGTAAAATGGAAAAATGCTGAAGAATGTTTGTGGAATTTCAAAAGTATTCCTTTGATGTACAGATTTACATGAAGATTTTATGCAATAGCACCTGTCAATGCTGTCTATATTTCGTTTTTATGTAATGATGCGGTAATGGTTAAAAAACTGCAGCAAACGAGTCGATGAAGGATTGGCACGTGAAATTATGCCTTGTAGAAGTTATTATAATGAAGACGTGCAAAAGTAACATTGTTAGCTATGAGATTTATGTCAAACTGTGGAAAAATGTTGAATCGCTTCAGCTCTCTTTTTATCGGTAAGTTTTTTAAATTAAATTTTTTAATGAAATCCTATGAAATTTTCTTTGAAGGTGTGATTTTAACGCAAGTTATTCTCGCTATGGAATGCGTTCTCATTGAAAATCCTCCGGAAAATGTTGCAATGGCTAACAATCGAACGATTTTGAATCCAATAACTGTTAAACAAACCCAAGGACTTTCAAGTTCGACGAATCCAACGCCTCTTTCGGACAAAGCTAAAACCGAGAAAACGACGCAGCTTCAAAAACTGATTCAACAACTTTATTTAGCTCAAGCTCAAGTTCAGCTCGAAGCAAATGAAATCGCTAAAGCTCAAGCTGTTGCAGCTGCTGGTCAAAAAGATCTCGAAGAAGCCACAAATAATGTTCGGATCATCACTTCGGGGCTTCATCTTGCCCAACAAGCAGTTGCTCAAGCGGCTCTTCGAGCTCAAACCGCTCAACTTCAACTTGCGGCTCATGATCAACTTCTCTTCACGGCGCGACAAAAGGTTGACGCTTTATCCGCTCAAATGGTTGGATTGCAAGCTGAAGTTGGAATTGAAGTAGAAAATAACTTGCCCGTGAATATGAAAGAACTGCTTCAGAAGTTGCGTGAACCGTTGAGTGAGAAGGAGAAACCAACGCCCATTCCGACATTGATTAATGGCGGCAATAAAGAAGAAGATACGAAGTCGCCGCGTAAGCGAGAAAATCCGACAGAATATCTCTCCGATTATGATCCAATTTATTTCTCGAATGACGACGAAAGCGACGACGATGACGATGATGATCGACAGGAATGAATTGAACGCGCGAGATAATCCTATTAGAATGGTTTAGAATTACTTAAATTCCTTCGAATAAAAAAAAAACGAAGCTAAATTAATCTGGCGCTTGTCTATGACGTATATACATCGGAGGCACACCCGATCGAATACTCATGTCATGTTCCGTCGTTCTTTTCTACCTTTTAATCTGTTAAATAAATCAAAATAATAGATCGCTGTGTGTCGTTAGGTATTTAGCCATTAGACGGGAAAAAAATAGTTTTACAACAGGAAAATCGTGAATTACTTATGACAGGTGCTTGCTCACTTTGCTCTCCAGTTTCACATTTTAATTCATATTTAATGAGCTGCGAGCATTAATCCAGCATGAAAGGTGCTGATATTTAAATTTGTTCGCGAATGATGGCAAAAAAATGTTTTGAATCAACAAAAGGCTCGTTTTTTGTTGAAAGTAACTCGCGCGTGTTTGAGAAGTTCATCAATTTCAAAGGAAGCTAAAAACTGGATCAACTTCAGAAATTGGCGACGATGGTAAGTAAATTTGAAAAATTTTTAATTTAAGATTCGGATTGAAAAATCAGAATTTTCAGAAGGCTTCATGCTTTTCCACACAATGCACTTTGAAATAGCAAAGACTAAAATCGACACGATCGGATTTATCCAGAGATGTATGGTTCGTATTACGACGATATCCTATCAGAGAATTTTCGAAATAATCTCATTAAGGCTCTTGAATCATTTCAATTATAAAATGCAGAATGGATCTCCTTCAACGAAAATTATTCTCGGTTGAGAACGTTAATTTAGGTTAATGTGCATTCCCAAATTCACCTGAGGCAACAACTTGTGGTTTGCCAAAAACCAAACCGCACGTAGAACGATCAAAAATGACGTTCACGTGACCTTGAATTGCGAAGAATTTTTTCTTTTGTTCAAATTTCGCCTGAAAACTGTTGTGGTCCATTCCAACAGTCTCTCGGCAAACTCTTAAATAATAATAATAAATAACAGTTTATAATAACACATTCAGTCAAATAAATGAAGGAACAGGTTCTGTAAGGCAAAAAATTAGCAGGAAAAAAAGTACGAGACATGGCAAAAAAAATCACAAAAATAAACATGAACAAGTTACTTGTACATTCACAAGTTTAAGTCAGATGCTGAAAGAGAGAACGATGAAGAGAAGAAATCTGGGTAGCTACAAAAGAAAACGATTATCTCGACTTTTTATCTGGATTTCAATTTGTCTTGTGCAAATTCTCGCATTATTTTCGCCATGCAAGTAATTAAAGGGAGAGAGAGAATTGTCGAGGGACGTTCACTGCTCTTTTACAACGTCATGGCTTGGCTGTCGAATGAAGCACAAAAGAGGAGGTGCACATGCGATGCACAATAAATAAATAATAAAATGTAATCATTTATGTTGAATTTCGATGATTGTCAAAGATAAACAATTTACCTCCAAAGCTCTCGTTCGATCGATCGATCGCAGGAAATTAACAAGGAACATTCATCACGTGAACAACTTTTCTCTCACCGAACCTACCAACTGTATCATTATAAACCTATTTATTACGAAGCTCATTAAAAGCAACGCAAAACGCATGCAATCTGAACAAATTGCGTAAATAATTGAAAAAAAAGTAAATAATTTTTTTTCGCATTCGTTCCACGCATTTTACATTAATCGATATTTCTTGCACACACAACATGGCGCTCGTGCTACGAAATTTTTTTTCAAAGAAATTTCATCGAACGCGGTGTGATATGATTTAATTATCTGCCATTTTTATCTGGCAAAGTGCAATGCACCCGACAAAAATTTTAAAATATTTTTTTTAATTAACGAAAACTTGACACTGAAATTGGCAGGTTTCATGCTAATTTACATATTTATTAAAAAAAAAATATTTTTTTTAAACATTGACTATTTACTCCGGACGCTAAAAAAATTTCACTATTTCGAAAGTAGTGTGTCATATCGACATTTCTCTACAACATGTTTCACATGAGAGTGAAAAAAAAATGCAGTGACAAATATTTTTTTTATTCATTAATAAAGTTGTCCATATAAACTTGACTTATTATCGATCTCGATGATCGGTCATGATCGAATGTTAATCAATATGCGTTCGACGGGGTGAATGACTCCATCTGAATAGGAGTTGCATCTGCAAGTTTTTCTATTTTTTTTATTATCTAGGTGAGTCGTAAAGTAAAGTGTTTCAATGGAAAAATACACAAATGGAGAGAAAAATGAAAGGTGTTAAGCTTTTTGTCAACCTTCATTAGACACATAATCACTTTCCATTGTTGTTATTAATGTTCAAGTACTTTCATTGTTAAATTTACTTTTTTTTAGGTTTGAGGAGATTTTATTTTTTTTTGTGACAATGATGACTTGGAAGGCTTTTTTAGTTGGAGGAGATGAAGTTGCAAGAAGTTGTGTGGGATTATGAACAATGCGTCAAGAGTGCTTGTGCATAATTGAGTAATTTTATTGTTAACCAAATTATTTGTGGGGATATATTTTTGAGTGACGTGGCGTTTATTTGATGATTTATTGTTGGATTTTTTTGATGGATTTGGAATGGAAACAGGTTTGAAATGCAGTTTTGGATTAAAAAAAATATTTTTAAGATAGTTTGATAAAAAAAATATATTTTTATAAAAAATATATGTCGAAATTCTTATTTTTAAAATTATTAAATTTATTTAAATTAATTATCCTAATCAAAAAGTTATTTACCTAATTTTTAAAAAAATAATTAATTTAATTAAATAATAAAATAAATTTAATTAATTCATGAAAGTTATATTTTAAGTTTTAAAACAATTTTAATTAAATGATTTATTTTGATAAATTTATGAAAAAATAAATAAATTAATAAAAATTAATTTATAAAAAAAATTAATTTCTGAATAGTTTTTATTGATAATTTTCAAAATTTAATAAATTATTTAATTTAATTTTAATTTTTATTTTCAAATCAAACATATATTTTTTATTAATTAATTAAAATTATTTTAAAATTAAAAATAAATATTTTTTTAGTATAAATTAACTTAAAAATAATTAAGTTACATATTTTTAATTTTTATAAATTTTTAAAATCAATTAATAAAATTTTATAAAATAAATTTTTTAAAAAAATTCCCATGCACTTTATTACCAAAACCAAAACCCACTCTCAGTCTCTTTATACAAAAATAAAACCATTACCACTATTTATTGCAAAAAATGCAGCCACTCGCGATCATTATCTACTTGATGCATGCAAAACTGTCTCAGCAGATATTTGTCTACAAAAACAGGATTTAACTATGGCAAACAACAAACAACATAACTGTACCTCCATCCATAGTTTTTGTTGTAAAACTTATCTCCTCTCTTATTAATATTAATGCGTTAAAAAACAAAATGTTACAAATATGACGCAGTGCACATTTCCCATCGCCGCAGAGTTTCGCGGGAGAGATAACAAATTAAGAAAATGCATTGAACGTGAATCGAATCGCAAAACTACAAATTGGTTTTAAATGATTGAGCATTTAAGCATTTTTCGCGGCGTATAAATAATTTTTTGTGTCTATTTAATATTTTATTGAAATATATTGAGAAATATATATGAATATAAAATCTCCGTGAGCAAAGGAATTCGAACAATTTAATGTAATGAATTGGCAATGTTAGTAAAGTCTCAACACATATCGATTTTTTTGTCGGTCTATTGGTTGCAACGCGGTTGTTTGGGTTACTTGGCAAGTTAACCACACATATTGACAACGACGTCGCTTAATTTGTTGAAAGGGTAATAAACTTTTTCTAGTGCAAGCGCAAGACTTGTTTGTCGTTCGTTCATAAAAAAATTAAGAGTCATAGGTGAGAAATGCAACGAAATTTGCCCATCCTTATTCTGGCTACTGATTTGCCGCAGGAGAGAACAGCATTCCAAAGACAACTTTTTTTTACGTGTTTAATTCACTCCAACGAACATTTATCATCGAAATATTTTTAATAATAATGATGATGATTTTCTAACACCTGTGCATACAAAAATTCCATCGTTTTGATTTTTTTCTCCTTTTTCTCGTGTAGGACGTATTTCTACGAGAAATGCACCCAAAAAAATCTTCCTTTGTATCTTGTCTTTATTTTTTCATTCGTCTCACGTTTTACTCACACATTCCTTTCGTAGTTGGTCGTTCACGAAACACAGAGCTTAACAATAAAAACATTTTTTTTTCGTTTCGTAAATAATCACTACCCGACGTCAATTTAAAATTTATTCTTCATCCGTATCGGACAATGTTTCGTTGGTCCCCAGAAATAAAAAGTTAAATTACAGAGCATCGCCTCCTTTTCGAACAGAAAGAAAAAAATTTATAAAAAAATCAAAGTATAAGGAAGAATCGAAATTGAATTCATTTTTTTATGAAACGAGTACCTGCTGATGTTATTATTATTTATTTTTATTTTTTTGGTTGATGTTTATGTTTTTATTTATTTTTTCTCTCTCTTCTCGTTCATGAACTGAAAAAAACTTTTTAAAAAATAAATAAATAAATTTCGTCTCTTCTTACACACTTTTTGACGTCGGCTGTCTCTTTTTACGGATAAAACGCATTTTTTCTGCATGTTTCATGTGCAAAAAGTTAGAAAGTTTGTTTTAACTTTAATAAAAATTCATCATTCTATTTTTTTTTATTTTATTTTTCATTAACAAAATGGAAGTAAATAGAAATGGAGTTCAATGATGGTAAAAAAGGAGAACAAAGGAATTCTTTCATGGTGTTCGGCAACAATGGATGCACCATGCGAGTAATTACCGCTGCTTTGAAAGTCGTAAAAAACATTAAAAAAAGGTTAAGGAAGAGAAAAAAATGTTAAGATAATAATTTGAGAACATTAAGATTGAGCGAGCATCATTGTGGGCAATAAAAGATGTTTCTCATCACTCACGGGTAATCATATCAACAGGAATCTAAGGTAATTATGATTATTTATTTTTTGGGTTTCTTTCATGTTTTTTCAAAAGTTTTATTGATGGTTTTTGATGTGTTTAACAGACAATTTTTAATTTTTTATACAAAAATTTTTTGAAATAATTTTTAGAATGAATTTTTAAAATATTTTTTTTTTAATAATACAAAAAAATATTTTTATTAATATTTGAAAAAATTATTTAAAAAAATTAATTTAACAAAACAATATTTTTTTATTTTAAAAATTGAACTTTGAACAAAAATAATTTTTTTAATTTAATTTAATTAATTTTAACTTTAAAATAAATAAAAATTAATTTTATCTAAATTAACTAATTAAATTTAGTTTGAATAAAATTTAATATTTTTAATTATCTTAAATCAACAAAAATATTTATTTATTAAATATTTAATTTATTATTATTAATTCATTAATAACTCTCAAAAAATTTCAATAATTAATATTTTTATTAAAATCCCTTACTTTTCCAATGAGAAATTACATTACACATTACAATCCGGAAATCAAATATTTATCTAACAAACTTTTTTTTTCTAACAACTTACTTTACAAAAAACGACACAAAATGAAAGGTACTTCATTCATTTACAAATCATTCGGATTCAAAATAAATAAATACTCGAATAGAAATCGCCTCAATCCACAAATTCATTTCATTTCATTATAAAAACGCATAAAATATCAATCAATGGTGATAATTTCTCAGAAGCTCTCGACTGGTTTTGCATCTTCAACATTTTTTTATGATTAAATTTCTAGGTGTAGGTCAAATAAAAATTTCCATACACATGACAAACCGAAAACGAAAGAGAGAGAGAAACATTACGCATGATGACGATGAAAAAGAAATTAACTGTACTCATCATCATCATGGGAACTCGACTTCATGTCATAAGAAATAATCGTTTTTAAATTTTTACAATAAAAAGGGCAATAAAGTGCATTTATTATGTTCCGATAAAAAAAAAAATATTGAGAGAAAAAAGATCCTTTGACGGCGTATTTTTAAGTAATTACTACAAGTTTTCACTTTAATTCAACTTTTTGATTTCATGAAACACGAAAGTGAGAAATTATTACTCAGTCGATAAATTTTACGATTCACAAGTCTCGAATCGATAAGGAAACAAATTTATATTTTTTTTGCCTCAAGCAAAATTATGACCCTTTGCGATTTTTTTGATACGAAATTCAAGCAAATTATTGTAATTTTCTATCGATAAATCACAAAACGCGATTAGAAATGTTGATAGCTCTATTTTGTGATCCCTTTTAAATCGCCCATATTAAAGAACATGAAAAGGCGTTCCAAGAGCATAAAATAAATTTTTATCTCTGTAAATGATAAAAAGTGACAGCTCAATACACTCTCTAAGATAAGTTATGGAGTTTTTAAGCGTCGCGACGTAAATTGTGACAAATATCTGCTTATTATTTGAAAAATTATTTACTACCATCGTTAAAATCGCGCAAGTTGCGTGTGTGGCCATTTCAGAAAAAAATAAAATTTTGTTAAAAAAGCAGTAGAAAGTTCCATTTTATTGCATTTTGTGCGATTGCATGCAGTTGAATTAATTTTTTTTCCTGAAAAATCGTCGTTAGTTGCATGTTAGTTAGATTAAAAAAAAATGTTTTGCTACCAAGAGACGCCCAATAAAGTAAAATTTTGTCTGTAGGAAGCGTGTTTTGACAGTTTAATGACCGTTTTTACGGTTTCACGGTCGCTAATTGGAACGTTTGTGTGAAAAATGTGTCAGATTTTGAGAAAGGTCTTCATTTACGATGCTTTAGAACACCTTAAAAGGTAAGAATTTTAAAAAATTAACTTGCAAAATGCATTATGAGTCATTTTACGTGGGATTTTTACAAGGTATGGCCTCCCAAAAATTATTTCATAATTATTTAACATAATCCTACAAATTTTTGCGTGCAATTGAGCCTACGTGACCTTTTTATTTTTGGGACAATGCAATTCTAATGCTCTTGCTTAATAAATTTTGTGGGCTATCTTCAAATGATTTCATCATAAAATTAATTAACAAGACGTCTCCATCGCAGTAAAAAATCAAATTATCATGAAAAACGCTCTCAGGTGGTCAATTAACTTAATGAAGCTGCAAAAAATTTCCTCTGCGGTTTTAATGCACGTCGACTTTGTTACTTTTAAATTTTATTTTTAAAACGTAATTACGGCAGATAATAATGATATACATTTATCATAATTTAAAATTAATAAAAAAAATTGTACATTCTAATTATAATTGCCCGCGTCAATCCGATGATTATCACACGTTGCGGTGACATATTCGCTCAGTGCGGAAAAAATGAATTTTAAACGTGTTTTTTACCAACTCGAGTAAACAAAAGTTACGTAAGGCCCGACAAAAACACTTCCAAGTAATTGTTCATTTTTTTTCATTCATACAATTATTTTTTACACAAATGAATGTTGAATATGGATAATAATAAAAAATAATAAATACGAAAAAAATTAACTTGTTTAGTTTTTTTTTTGTATTTATTTATTTTTTCCCATATAGATCGAGATGATCGCTAATTTTAACACAGTTGGTATTAAATTGCAATTATATATTTATATTATTTACATTTAATTGGGAATCCATAAATTTACTCAATATGAGTCGTATGTTATAGAATTATAGATAATAATAACTAAACAATAATATTTGAACAAAAAAAATGTATAATAATAGTTTTTTGTGTCAACTTGAATAAATATCTTACGAGTTTGCACATCTAGTTCATTAATTATTTATTTTTTTATTTACTTTAAATTTATTTTTTGTATAATGTGAGTTAAATTTGAAAGGTTTGAATCGTTCTATAACAATTAAGTTTTTTTTTGTACAGTGAGATTAATTATTTTTATTATTTTATATTTTTTAAATAATTAAAAAAATTATAATTATTATTCAAAAAAATTAAAAATTAATTTTAAAAAATTTTATAAAAAAATAAATTATTTGTATGTTATTTATGTTAAATAAAAATAATTTTTATAACATTACAAAAAATAAATATAATAATATAATAAATATGAATATAATAAAAAAATTGATCAAAATAAAAAAAAAACTTAAAGTGAGCAAATTAATTACATATTTATTTATTTTGTTTAATATAATTATTTTTAAAACTTTAAAAAATAATACAATATATAGCTTGAAATAAAATATTAAAAAAAAAATTTAAATTATTTAATTTAAATTTTAAATTTAATTTATTTATATTTAAAAAAAATATTTTTTTTAATTTTGTACAAAATAATCAAATTTAATTTTTTTAAAGAATTTTGAATACTAATTTTAAATAATTATTTTTAATATATTTTTTTGTATAAAAACTCTTTTATAAAACAAAAAAATTAAAATAAATTTAATTATTTTGTACAAAATTAAATAAAATATACTTTTTGAAATACATATAAATTAAAAAATTAATTTATCTTTCTTTATTTTAAAAAACACTCATCAATTAATTTATTTTTATAATTTTGTGCAAAAAAACTAAATTAATTTCTTTATAAGAGAAATTTATCAAGAAAAAAAAATTAATAAAAAAATAAATAATTTAAAAATACTTTAATAACAAAAATAAATATTTTTAATAATTTTTGTAAAAAAAAAACAAATAAAAACTCTGTACATTTTAACTAACATTAGCTTAATTCAATTAACATTGTCACTCAAATTATTTTATTTTATCATGCTTGTTAATGTTCAATATTTAACAAGAATCGGATCTGACAAAAAAAAAAATTTGCGGCAAGAATCTCCGCCAGAAATATTTTTAAAGCGACTCAACGAGTTGTCAGGCGAGATTGCACAAAAACTTGCTCATAAGTAGAACAAATATTGAGAGAAGAATTTTTATTTCTTGTGTACTGTTCAGTTCATGTGTGTATTTTATGATTAAAAGTGTGGAATTTTCGTGTGTATTTAAGCAATAAATAAATGAATAAATAAATAAAGTGCGGAGATTGAAAAAAAAATTAAAAAAATTATTAAGACATGAAATTAAAATGTGGTTTGGTTTGTTTGGTGTCTGAGATAAAAATGCATATTTATTAGAATAGTTTCTAGGTCATGCACGAATGCCACAGCGATAAAGTCAAAAAGTTAGTAAAAGGTCATTAGAGGACAAACTTTGCATTTATTTGATGTGCACTGATCATTTATTATAATCCGATTATCGAAAAAAATGTTTTTGAACTTTGTCGGACATCAAAAAACAATTACATTAGACATGCAAAGTCAATTTAAAGGTCACTTTCATAATCTCCATCCAAATTAAGTCGGGTATTCGTAATGTTTTTCCTTTGAAACCACTTGATTTTATAAATGGTTCATCCGAAATATTTTGACAAGCGAGTGACGATGATATTCAATCTCTTTAAGTATCTCTTTTTGAAGGTATTTGAACGTAATGACAAGTTTCTACTGATGCATTGCGACAGACGAGGCTTACGAAGCAAAACAAAGATAATTTTTTTTCGAGGTACACAACGCAAGCCCACGCTAAGATTTTCTAGGTAAACATAATTTATAATATAATAAGGTTTGAGTGCAGTTGTTGCCTTTGTTTAGTTTGAAATAGACAAAAAAAATAAAGAAGAGACACAAAAAAGTAACATTAAGGTGTGTAACTGTGTCATTCTTGTTCAAATAAAAAAATGACTTCCTTTTAAAAAGAGTTCACTTGGGAGTCGATAGTCTAATTTTAATTGTTAAAAAATATGATAGATCTCATTTTTTTTAATTAATTAAATTTATTTTAAGTTATTTAAACTCAAAAACTAAAAATTTCATAAAATCTATTATATTTTAAAATTAATTTTTTTATTATTTTTTTTATTTAATATTTATTTAAGAAGCAATATTTAAATTATAAAAAAATTAATATTTGCTAAAGAATTCTTTAAAATTAAATATTTTTTTTTATTTACTTTATTTTACTTTATTAAATGATAATATATGTATATTCAAAAAATTTTATTAAATTAAATTTTTTTTTAAATTTTAAAATAAAATATAATTTTAATTTTTTTTTAATTTGCAATATTTTTTAAGACTCAAAAAAAAATTTCTCGTCAAATATAAACTCGTATCATGTCACAAAAAAATCGTTTTAGGATAAAAAGAAGAGTTTTCACTTACCTCGACGTTTCTTATTGAGATGTTTGATGTAGAGCCAATAAACGACGGCTGCCGTTATGACAACAGCGATGAGTGTGCCAAATATGGCACCGGCTATATCGCCTCCATTAAAACAGGTTCCTTCTTCCATATTGCTACGCACGTAGAGTTCACTCGTATTATCGCTTAAATACTCTCGTTACACAATTTAAATAAAATTTTTCTTGAATTGCACCGCGTCAAGTCTCCTCAAATTGATGCTAAATACGAAATATGATTAAACTGTAAAATCATGTATTTTTTCGGGCACAGTTTGATTTTTTTTTAATATTTCGAACCCACTTTTTTATTACATTATATTTATCAAACAATCACTCCTCGCATGTTTATTCTTTGTTGTTTCTCTCTCTTGGCGGATTATTGCACAATAATTTTATTTTAACAAATAAAGTGTTATTCAATTATTATATTTTAAGCGGAGTTATGCGTTGTTTTGTCGTTTTATTGTCGTTCGTTGCTTTTTCGTGTTACAAGTTGCTTTGCTTGCTTGGCTGGTTGCAGTTGTTGTTCCAAAAAAATAATAAAGTAAAAATCTGTAAAAAATAGAAATGAAATTAATTAAAAAATTTGTAAATATTTAACAAACGTCAAATTTTTGACAGGAGGATTATTATTCATTCACCCTACTCGTTTTGGAGCGTTGTAATAATTTTTTTTACATAAACGAAAGTGTGTACAAGTTACAAATAAACAAACAAATGGATTGTTTGCTGAAGTTATGGGCAGGCAGCAGTTAACTATGTATGTTTGAATGCAATCTTTCATGACACACTCACATAGTTGTTGTTTGAATTCTTTGTGCAGTGGCGTGATATGTCTTCATTTTTAAAGTTTTGCAAGAAAAATTACTTATTTGAACTGAATTTCTTCACAAAATTTACAAATGAGTAAAAATTTGATGAAAATTAAAAAAAATAATTATTTAAAAATTATTAGCATAAATAAAAAAATAATAAAATAAATAATAAAATTATTTTATAAAAAAAATATTTAAATAATTATTAAATTTTATATTAATTTTTAAAAATAGTAATTGTAAAAAGTAAAAAAATTTTAACTAAATTATTTAAATTTACTAAATTAATTTTTAATTATTAATGTTTTCAATTATTTTATGTTTTATTTAAAAAAAAGCAAAAAAAAAAAAATAATAAAATAATAAAAATTTAATTAAAAAAATTATTACTTAAATTATTAAATTTTTTTTATTATTGAACATTAATATTATTTTTTTTATTATTTAAATTAAAATATTTAGAAAAAATTTAAAAAAATATTTTTTTTCGAATAAATTATTTCCAAAATTTATAATTTTAAATTTATTTAAAGCAAAAAAATATTTTTTTTTATCTAAAAATAATTTTAATTCAAAAAATTTTTTTTCAGCTTCAAAATAAATTTCTTTGCCCATCACTTCTTCAAACCATGCCATGCATTGTACACAAAACACTCAATAACCAAACAGATGACTGAAGTTTAAATGCGATATTTTGTTAACTTTTTCAAGATGGGAAGTGAATCGTTGTCGGCGGAGACCTACTTTTGCCAAACACCATGCTTACGCTTTTTTTCGAACAAAATAAACAAACAAGAGAGACGACGTGTGTAAGCGCAGTTTTTTTACGACGATAATCGTAAACACATTTGCATGAAAAATGCATTGCAATTATTACATTTTAATGAAGAAAAGAAATAAAAATCATTGAATGGGGCATGAATGGATTACGCGAGCAAGCAAACTACGGAAACACCTTCTTCGATCGTATAATTAATATTGTCGGTCTGCTCAATAATACAAATACAAACTGCTAATTGCAGAAAAAAAGTAAATGGGTTTCCAGTTGGATTTCAATTACGATTTGTAATTCGTTTTATGCATAAATTTTAGCTGGATTAGATCATCATCTTCAGCTGCAGAGACAATTTTTATTATGGGAAAGTTTATTTTTGGCAGGTGTATTTTTTTTTCTTAATTTCAAAATTTTTCAGGAAAAAATAAATTATTTTAAATAAATTTTAATTTATTTTTTTTAAAGATATTTTAAAATAGAAATTTAATTAAAGTTTAATATTTTTTTTTAAATTTAATTAATTAATTTACTTTTATTAATTTATTTAAATTTTTAAATAATTTTTTTTAATAAATTTTTTAAATAAATTAAATTATAATTAATTAATTATAAATTAAATGATTTTTTCCATTAGTTTAATAAAAATTTAAATTAAAAAAAATATTTAATTAAACAATTTTTTACATTTATTTTTGATTTTTTATTTAGATTAAATAATTTTTCATTAATTTTAAATAAACAAAATTACAATAAAAAAAAATCTAAAATTTTTATTATTTTTTTTTTTGCAACAAAATACTTTCTATATTTATTTATCATAAATGTAACCCGCATCTCATGCACATTTTCTCTCGCTCTGTTCCGCACAAGTAAAAGGCATTTGAACAAGAATTTTTGTGAAAGGATTGGCAAAAAAAAACCAAAATCGAGGTTATTTAAGGTTAAAACATTTAAATTTATGTAACTCTGAAATTCATTGCCGTTAGTGCCGTTTGATATTTAGAAGATGCGATGATTTTTGCGCATTTTTTATCTCATTTTACACAAACCGCTTCAAGTGTTTTTGCAATATTTATTGTTATTGAAAAAAATAATAATAAAAAAGCAAAAAAATTATTATTCAAAAAAAAAACTTTTTCCTTCAATAACAAAATTTATGGCTATTTAAATCATAATTACCAAAAATAGGAAGCGAGTTCGGTGAAATTATTTACACTTTCCAGCGAGCAGCATTCGGACACTGAACCAAAATTGGAAGTGTTAAATAAATATTTGTTAGACGCACACTTTTCCCTTTCTACATACCTACATTTTATTTTTTTTTTCTTTTAAATATTACTCAACATCGCCGTTTATGACTTGTGTCGAATTTTCGACGGTTGATAAACAAAAAAAATACATTTTTTACATGATTTTCGACGAAAATGATGAATCAACAGGTGGGAATTACTGCATTTCATTAATAATAAATTAAACAAATAAAATTCATAAACTTTCATTCAACATTTATTCTTTTATTTTTGTTTAATTTATTCATTCATAATATTTTTTTTAACTTTAAATTCGTCAAAAATTGAATGGAGAAATTTATCAATAACAACAAAAATTCATGATAATTAATACAAATTTTTTTTTTCTCAGAAAAATAAAAATCCGGACGCCCACAAGCGATAAAAAATAATAATTAGCATCGGATGTTAGAAAAAATGTCCATCAATGGTGAGAGAAAGAGAGAGACATTTTTGTGACATGAACAAAAAAATTTAAAAAAAAATCTTCCGCATAGGTACATTAAGATTAAAAAAAAAAAAACCGAGTTACAAAAAGGAGGAGGAAAGTATTTGCAAACGCAAGAGACAACAAGAAAGAAACAAGAACCAAAAACAACAGAAAAAAATAAAACAAAAATTGAGAAGAGAAATTACAACAAAACTACAACACACTTTTTACTTTGAACCTGTTGTTGTTGTCTTGTTCACTTGCTTGCTTACTTGTCGTGCATGCTCGAGCTGGACTTGCCTTCAATATTTAAAAAGTTGGTAATGTGTAAGATACGAAGTAGTAATAATAATAATAAACTGAGAAACTGGTTTATTTTATATCAACGACACATCGAGAGTGTGGTTTTGGCATTTTGTACCACATTTGTACTTTTTTTTGCTTTTCTTGTGACCTTATCTATCAACATTCATTGAAATTGTTAAAGTCACAGCAAGAATTTATCAGAAAATCAATTTTTGGCTCACGAAAAGAGATTTAAAAAGATTTAAATTTTTTCTTTGCTAAAAACCCGACAAACAGCTTTCTGGACGCCACAAAATAAGCAAAAATCATCAAGTTACTTTAACAGTTTAAGCACCATTTCGCCATTTCATGATGTGACAAGTTTTTGAGCAAATATCATAAAGAGGTGCGAAAAATATGAGAAAGCAAGTTCTTTAATAAAAAAATAAGAGATTTGGGCAAAAATCGTTCAAGTAAGGTAACTATTAAAAACAACAAAATAAACATTTACATGAAAGAATTTTAAATAAAAAATAAAATTTTAATTTTATTGTAATTTTTTACCACATTTCATAAGTTTTTTCAATTTGGCGTTCTTGACAATAATTATTTTTTTCTTCAAAAATTTATTTTTTTTTATACTAAAAAATTCTGTTTAAAATCTTTAAAAAAGATTATTTTGTAATAAAAAATATTTTAATTTTTTTTAATTAAAAATTTAAATAAATAAAAAAAAATAAAAAAAATATAATTTAAGAAAATATATATATTTTTTAAATTTCTTATATTTTATAAAAATCTATAAATTATTGTTTTTAAAAAATTTAAAATTAATTTTTCTAAATTATGATTGTTCTTAATTTTATTTAAATTTTTTTTTTTATTTTTTATTATTAATAAAAATTAATAAAATTAGTTTTAATAAAAAATTTGAAAACTGTTTTTTTTAATTATTAAATTTTTTTTAATAAAAATATTTAAAAAAGTTTTTTTTAAATTATTCTTTCAATACTTTGATAATTTAAAAAAAAACTTTAAAAAATTTTCATTTCAGTAAAGTTATTTGATGATGCAACAACAAACCGAAATAAGAAAAGGGAGTGCATTCCTCATTTTTTCTTAACTTTTTTCAATGAATGCAAAAAATAAACTTTATGCAAATGCATTTCAGGTAAATTTCATGATTGTTTTTATTTTATTTTGTTATTCCAAATATTCTTTTATGTTTAAAGGTACACGTCTCGTCTTCATCAACATAATAATAAATAACAATAATGAGCATATTTAGCGACAAGACATGCAAAGTAATTCCTGAAACTCGCCTCTTTCACAAAAAATCGTAAGTAAGTGCACTTTCGACTCAAAGACTGACAAAAAAGCCATTCAATGCTTTTGTCTCATGCAAAAAAAAAAAAAAAAAAATTACGGCGTGTCTCTGATTTACATGTATTTATCATGTTGTCAATATTTTTTGTGTCGAATGAATTGAACCTTTGTTTCTGTCTTGAAGACGACGCGTCGATGTCGACGGAAGACACACACATGAAATAAACAAGAAAATAGAGGTGTTTGACACTTTTTTTCTTTCTCAATTATTATTGCCGTGTCTTATATGCTTCGAAAAAAATGCGTATAATAAAAAAAAGTAAATATAGCCGGCAAATTATAGTGTTTGTCGTTTTTTTATAACTTTACAAACTGTAAGAAGAAGAAAATATATGCAAAGGAGTGTCTCTTTGGAAAAAATTGTGTGTGATATTAAGTGTTTTATATCCATCCATCGAAGATGTTTAATCTTGGGCGATAAAAATACTCATCATCGTCGAATAGCTTTGAAAGCTTAAATTTTTTGATGGAACGTGCGGTCTAAAATAAAAATAAAAAAAATATTTTAATAAAAGGTCTCTTTGATGTTGTTACTCAATTTGGATTTGGCAAAGAGGAAGTCGTTCGTTCTTTCACATGGAAGAAATTTATTGTATTCAAATTTTATTGGTTTTTTGTGGGACATCCATCGAACGATTACCGTTCTCTAATGGCTCACACAAATCATACTGATGAAGTGAAACTTGATGCAAAGATAAAAATTATAAAAAAAATTTAATGTGAAACTCAATATACTTCAAACCTGTCGACGACTCGTCAAAACACTTCAAAAACTAAAAACAATTACTTTTGTGTGTAATAATTAGAAATCGTCGATAAATAAATGACAAGTGGCAGTTATTAATTAAAAGGTGAGGTGATGAGAAATTACTCAATGTTATTTTTTAGAGGAAGTTCGTTTAAAACCGTTACTTTTTGAAAATTATCGAATATATTTTTTATAGATTTTAAATTTAATTTTTTTTTTATTTTAAATTTTGTTTAGTCTTTATTTCATTTTTAAAAAAATAAAAATAATTGTAAAATTAATTAAAATAATAAATGTAGGTTAAAGTTAAAATTTTAATCCCTGCACTTTTTAAAGGCTTAACTCAAAATGACAGTGAAAATGCATTAAAATAAATATATTGAAATTTCACAAAAACAAAAATCACAAATCATAATTCTTTCTGTCAAAATAATTTTATTGACTGTGAATGATGCATTTTTTAAAAAAATATCGATTTCCGATGAAATTATCATAAATACTTAAAAAGTCCATGAGAAAATTATATTTATAGCAACAAGAAAGAAAAAAGTGTGGAGAAAGTGTAACAAGAAGCATACGCAGACGTTCCTTGCATGCATATGTGCAACAGACTAGAGAGCTAAAATAGATGGAGTGGTCACTATATACTTTTAAACGAACATATTTGTAGGTACAGACATGCACGTTTAAAAATATGCACGTTTGTTATGCATTTTTGTTTAGCTTTCAATTTTCAAAGCATGTGTTATGAACTTTTTACTTAAAATATTTTTAACTACATTGTTAGAAACTCCATGGCACTCCAACTCGATTATTATTATTGCTATTGCTATTAGCGGCACACAAAATTGTGCATTTTAACTCGTTGCTGCTTGGAAATTAACATTTTAAATTTTTTGAAGCATTAAGGTATTTTTCGAATGCATTTTATTTTATTTTATGTACTGAAAAAGTATGTTATAAAATATTGTCGTATTATATTGCCCGTTTGTTTTCAAAATAAATAAAATACAGTTTCACAAGAGATTTATCTAGCACATATTCTCAAACTCACATTTATTGTAATAATAAATATCTCTCTGTGTATGGTGACAATAAAGACTTTCAAAAATATTTATTTTATAAGCTTGTCTTGTTACTTTTGTGTATTTGTTATTTTTTTTTAAGTTTAAAAAAAATTAAATATTTTTGTAAATTTTTTTTTCGCACTAAAAAAATAAAATAAAATTTTTTAAAATTATTTCATTTGAAAATCCTCCCAAGATAAGTCTATGGAGAGATAAGGCGAAAGATATTTTAGTAATAATAATGCGATTATCATTATGAATAATATGATGGTTATGCAAATGAGTACAATCATCGTATGTATGGTTTTTAAAGCGCGTTCTCTTTAAAACTGCTTTTAGATAATAAAATAAAGAATGAAAAATTTATGCATTATTATGAAACTTTTTAATCACCATAGTAACGGATAAAAACAAGACAATTTATGGAACTGCGCAGTTTTTTTGTGTGTAAGCTGCGGCGTCTGACACAAATTATCACATGTTTATTTAATAAAAAAAAATAATAATAATGTTATTAATACATATATGAATATAATATATATCTAATAGATCGATGCTTTGAACAGCTTGTTTTTGTAATAAATTATTTTTTTTCGTACTTGTCTTAAATTGATTGACAAGCTTTATTTATTATTTTTTTTATATATATTACAAAAATAAAAAAAATATTAGAACCACTATTTTACAATTATATTTTTTTTTAATAAGAATTTATTATTATTTATTATTTTTTTTTTTAATCATTAGAACCTCTATTTTTAATTAATTTTTTTAAATTAATTTTTTTGATTAATTTTTAAAAAATATTTTTTTAATTAATATTTAAAAGAATTTTTTTTCAAAACACATCCTCGATTTATTTTTTTTTTTATTATTATTTAATATTACATAAAATATTTATTAGAACCTCCATTTTATTATTATTTTTCTAAATTAATTTTTTTTTATTAATTTTTAAAAAATAATTTTTTTAATTGTTTTAAAAATTTATCAAAACACGATTTTTAATTATTTTTTTTATATATAATACAAAAAAAAAATATTAGAACCTCCATTTTACAAATAATTTTTTTTTTTAATAAAATTTTTTTCTTAAGAATTTAAAAAAAAAATCAAAACACATCCTCGATTATTTATTTATTATTATTTTTTTTTATTTTTATAAAAAATTTCTTGTTTAATATTCTTCTTATATCTTTTTCTAGTTATATGCATGTTATTCATGAGAGACGCTTATTTTTGTCTTGTCTTGACTATTAATTATTTTTGAAACGTATCCCATTCAATTATTTTTGTCTCGAAGTTAAACATATAAAACACACATGAGTAACTTGGGGCAGAGAAGAAACGATGATAACACTAAAGAATTTTAATACTTTTATAATATTTATCATAATAATATTATATATACATACACTGCGTTTCTTTATATTCGTTTTTTTTATCTTTATAAAAAATATCCAACGTTAATTTATCTCCTGATTTTTTTATTATTTATTTTTTTGTATCTCCAGAATCTTCGTTCTATTTTGTTCTATATGTTACACAATTCACAGTTTTTTTTATATATATTTTAATTTTTTTTATTATTTTTTGATTCACAATAAAAAAAATCTTAAATCCTTTATTCAATAATAATTATTTTAGGTCCACATGTAATGTAATATATATCAAAGGATTTGTATATGTTGTGTATAGTGTACACATGTAAATAATATTAAGTTTCAGATCGAGCAGCAAAAATATGAACGTCTACTTGTACCAACGTCTAAACATTTACTAACACCTTTTCGAAAATGTTTTTCAAGAGAAACCTGTCTACATTTACCTTTTTACCTACCTGTTGCTTCGGTTCACTCGTACCCGTCGTGCCTGCCATAATAATAAACATATGTTTAAAAGTTTGAGCGGCATACCTACACAGCAAGAGACACACAATTGTATACCGAAAAATATAGTACAACGCGTCGTTCGGAGAGTTGGAGAGCTGCTGCATACCATTGATATTATTTTTTTTATCTCTATCGATACCCGGCCTGTGTGTATTGTTGTCATGCATGTTAGTTGTACAATTTTATGAAATATAAGGAAAAAACGTAGAACAACAAAACTACAGGTATTTATATTATTATTATTTTGAATGAAGCACCGTTGGCGGGCGGTAGTTGGAACAAACCTTTGGCAAAAAAAAAAATTAAATTCAGTGAATGACTTTTGAAGGCGAGACAATAAATTCCAGAATTCTTGTCTCCGCAAATGTCGAACAATTATTATTAATAATAACAAAAAAAAAATAAATTTAGATCAGATAACTTCTTATATGTTATTATTCTCGTTTCGAGCAATTTGCATAAATATTGTAAAAGGAGAGGCATTGCCAGTTAACGTGCGTCTGTGAAGCACACAAATGTGTGGTAAAGTAAATATTTTTGCTTATTAAAATAGAAAATATATATGTTGCTTAGCTAAATATTTAACTTGCACAAGGCATGATGTATGTCGTTTTTTTCTTATTTTTTGTTTGTATATTAATTTTTCTTGCTATGCGCACTGGACTTGCATCTTACACAGATTTACATATTTATTACTTGACTGCTGTGTTGATTTTACAAACTGTACCATTAATATACTTCACTTGATTTGCATGTTCATTTTTTTGTTTTTATTTTGCTTCTAAAAGGAAAATGCAATGAGAAAAAAAAATTTTAATTTAATTAATTTTTTATCAAAAAAAAAAAATAAATAAATAAAATAAAATAAAATAAATAAAATTAAATTAAATTAATAATTAATTAAATAAAAAAATATATTAAGAAAAAATATTTCATTAAATTATTTTAAAAAATAATTATCTTTCTTTCATACAATAATAATAAAAATTTTTTCTTCGTTTTCCAAATAAAATAAAAAAAATTAAATTAAAAAATAAAAAAAAATATTAAAAGTTTTTGTTAATTAAGAATTTATTTTTAATATTTATTAAATTAATATTAAAATTATTTTTGAATAATTTAGTATTAAAAAATTTAAACAAATATTAAATTATATTAATATTATTACTGAATTTTTCAATAATAAAATTTTTGTTTGTTTTGCTATTAATTTTTTATTTTGTTTTAATAAATAAAACTTGATATATTTTTTTTAAATTAAAAAAGTTTAATTAAAAGTCAAATATATTTTAATTTTAAGTTTAAAAATAAATTAAATAAAAAAAAAACATTTTAATTGAAAAAAAAATAATTTTTTCATAATTATTTATTTTGAATTAAATTTTTTTAATAAAATAAATTTTAAATAAAAATTTTATAAATTTTATTAAAAATTAATTAAATTAACTATAAAATAAATTTTTAATCATATTAAAATTTTAACTTTAACATTTTTTCTCATTGCTTTAGCCTTCTAAAAAAAATAAATAAAAATATGTTGAAAAATTGCAAGCTACTCCATTCTCACTCAACTAACTCGCGAGATATATTTTTTAAAACAAATATTTTGTGACATTTCATTGTGCACTTGCTCGAGATGGTCATATCACGGTTAATGCGACCCAATTAATGTTGTCATTATTATTATTACATCTAAATATATTCATATGTGTAGTTGTCATGAATTGTTATTACTGGTCTAGTTATTGTAACAATAAAATTTTATGTTTACTAATAAGCATGTCTTATTACCTTTTAAAGATCGCGGCGTACGTGAATGTCGATATGGTAAGGTTAATTTATGAATGATTTATAAGCTTTCTTTGTTTTGCATTTGCTCAGACATTTAACAAGTGTACCAACAAAAATGCTCATAATTTTTGACCTAATGATGAGGTTGTTTGACTTACAAAGTACGTGACGTGTGAAAATTCCCCATCTGCGTTTAATGAATTTTGATTTATTTACAAGTAAAAGTGATTTATCATACAAATGACCATCTTCGAGTTGCTTTTTAAGTCTGAAAGTTGTTTTTTTCTCTTAATTATTATTTGGATTTTAATTAAAAGCAAAAATTTAATGGCAAATTAATAAATAAATAAAGTTAAGAGGTCATGATCATTTTTCACATTTTTTTTAATGGCTGTGCTGAAATACGAATCTCATAAAGGTAAAATATTTGTAATCGCTTCAATTATAACTTGAAATTCAGGATAAAAATTACAAATAAATTTATCTCTTGATTATGCACAAAATAACATTATAAACCTGTGTTTTGTTGTATAAATCGCAGCATGTGGCGCAGTAGCAATGCAAAACGGTTGTTGACTGTATGTCGCAATAAACATGAAATTAAATGTTCTCGAGACTTGGTGTGTCTAAAAAGTTGCATGGAAAAATTTTCATATATAATTTGCTTACTTATTGAATATTTAGCTGATCCTTTTCAATACGAAAAAAAAACTTCTAGAATAAACACACCTTTTATATTATGTGCATACGTGAAATTCCAATCATTTTTATACTTTACAATTGATATTGTATGCTATTTATTGTCAGCAAGTATAAATAAAGCTCTTTTTTCTATTTATTGTTACACCGAGTAACAGGTTGTTAATAGATTTTCAAATATACGACGCGAAGTTATACAAAAAAGTATAACATCATTGATTTAAATATTATGGAAGTTGATTCAAACAAAGTTGTAAATTTTTGTACATTTATTAATTTTAACTTAACAAAACTTGTTTAAAATAATCACCAATTTTGTTGCCTAACTTTATCGTTAATTTCCGGACAGATAGTACTCAAATTGAAATTCGTTAAGGAGTTGCTTGTATTTTGGCTGTGACTGTTGTTATTCCCGCCATTATTATTACTACTGTTCAAATTGCTGCTCGGAAGGCCTGTTACCAAATTCTGCGATTGTGAGTTCTGAAGTATGTTTTGTGAATACGAACTATTCACATACGAGTTTGTGTTACAACTATTTGGATGCATCGAGGGATACGGTTCTGTTGGCGTACTTTTCCAATCGTGCGTCGAAAAGTAACTCAAAGATGGCGTAACAGGAGGCACGGGGAAATCATAATTCATGATGAGACTATGATGCGATGTCGAAGAAGGAACGTGATGAGATGAAGATGATTTTGAAGATTTTTTATGAGATGTTGATTGGTTGTTAGAACGAGATGAAATGGTATCCATGTTTGTTGATAAAGGATTGATACTTTTGCTTGAGGATGAAGACGAAGCTGATGGTTGGGTATGCGAATAGTAATGTTGCTTCTCAGGCATTTCATGATGCGGTAAGAATGAGTTCATGCTGTTGCCTAAACTGCTTTGATGGTAATCGAGAGTTGGCGTTGGATTGTTTGTTTCTCCAAATGTGAACGGTTGAGATTTGCTAAAGTTGTGATAATTTTGCGAATTGTTGGAAAAGGAGTTATCCACAAATGACGTAACATAATTTTGTTTGAAGAACTTGGGATCATATCTCGTCGTCGAATAATTGTATTGATTCTCAGCTGTTGGCTCCATTGCGAACAACGGATTATTTTGATTTGCGCTCTCACCTGAAGTCATTGCATGACTTGATTCTGTATGCCAAGATTTGTTTTTCGATCCGTGTCTTGGATTGATCAGAGATTCGGCGGAATAAATGTTCGATTTTGGATTGTCGTAAGGATTAATGTCACTTGAAAAGGTATCAACTTCTCCTTCTTTACGCCCTGAACTTTTGCGTTTCACGCATTTGTCGTTGGTTGGTACAGTTGTTGACTTATTAGTACTTGATTGATTGATATCGACCAATTGTCGCACTGAAAAGCTGTTATTTTGTTGTGATTCGACATTATTGCTTATTCGTTTAGATTCTTTTGTAGCAGAATATGATGCGTTGTATGACGATAAACTCGAAGATTTTGTCGGTGTCTCAAATATGCTGCTTGGGCGACTTGAGTTTCCTCCGGATAAAGTATTCAATCCTAATTCTCCATGTAAGTTAGGGAGAGTAGATGAAAAACATTGATTTCCGCCCAAATGTTGTGCATCTAACATTGACATTCGACTCGGAGACCATGGAAGATTTTCTTCACCCGGCGGATGAGCAAAGTACAAATCTGATGTTTTACGGTTGATTTCAAAGTTTGAAATTGATGATGAATAATACGAATTTTGGTTCATCGTAGAAGACTCGAGCGATGGAAATAGTTGAAAATCATTCGTACTTGGCTTGATTTCAGACGAAGACATCCAATCGACATCATAACGCGACGACATTTGTGGTTGTTGGGTTGAACTAATTGAAGAACTTTTCACATTTTTGTTAGAAGTTGTTTGTTTACTTCCAGATGGCAATTGTTGCTGCGATTGTTGAGGATATCGGGCACAAGATGAATTATTTGAAAACACGGGTTGATTGTATGTCAACTTTTGAACGACATTCGATTTCGTACAACTTGGAGCATCTTGACTCAAATAGAAAGGCGTATCGTTTTCCTTGTGATTGTCATATTTGGAATTTAGTCGTGCAATTGAATGAGAAGTAACATTTTTTACTGTGTTGTTTTCCGTTGAATAATAAGTAGAACTTTTTGAAGTGAACTTTTTGCACGGCTCTTGTATATTTGCTGCTTGTGCCGGAATCATATTTTGAGATTTTGTTCCTGACGAAACATATTTCGCATGGGACTTTGCAACACTTGTTAAAGAAAACGTGAAATTGGTTGACGGTTGATCAGCATAATATGGTCTTTGAGACTCATAGCTGTTAGAATAACTCGATGAAATAATATTATTTGGATGTTGATTGTTATAAAGCTGCTGTAAACTTGTATTTGAATTTGAATAGTATCCGCTGTAATTGATATTTCCTGAATATGTTGAAACAGACATTGTATAAGTCGTAGAAGAAGTAGAAGTAATATTTGATTCAGAAACAGCTTTTGCTCGTGACTTGTCTTGGGATGCCAAAGAAAGTGCGAAATTTGGATAGTTGTTTGACTGACTAGTTATCGACAAGGCATTGAAATTATTATCAAATGAAGACGTTGTTGGAATAAGCATCGATTCTGCTCGTCTATCCATTGAGCTATGTTCATTTGGTATTTTATGTTCACTTTGTAACAGACCTTTTCTAACTTGAATTGTTTCTCTTGGTTTTGTTTCAGGAAGTTTTTCAATTACATTTGATTTTTCTATAGATTTATCTTTGGAAGCGATTTCTGCAGGTAAGTTCATTAATGAGCTATTCTTTGAACTGCATTCTAAATCTTTATCTTCCAAAATTTTGCCCAGATTACTTGACAAGTTTGTATCATTTGCATCGATACCCGATAAAATATTGGCAGTAAGAAGTGAAAAGTTATCTATATCCAAGTTACTGATACCACTCGTGTCATTAATGTTTGATGTATCTTGTGCATTTAACAGTGAAGAGTTTGAGTCGAGTCGTTCAATTAATTTTCCAGATGATATTGGAAGAGGAGTTATTGGCAAAGGAATTTCTTCCAAAGGTTTATTGACAACTTGTTCACTTTCTTTTGGAAAATCTTCTTGCTTTCGATTCACCGTGATGATCTCTGTATTTATTTTAATTTCTTTTTCCATCGAGTTTTGATCTTTTCCTGTTTCTGTTTGACTCTTGTTTTCCATATTTTCTCTATTACTTGCTTGTTCGTTTGAACTATTTTGATTTTCTGCTTCTTTAACAACCTTTTTCTTCAGTATTCTCTTTTTTCGAGGAATTTTCTTAACAGCAACTGTCTTTTTCAACGGAGGTAAAGGTACTCGACCATTCGCAGATTTGCTAGCAACTGTTACAACTTTATTCACTGTTGTATTAACTTCTGTTTTATTATTAACTATCAACACAGGTTGCGGGATTTGCGAAACAACAAACGGATAATTGGAGATGAACAAACTTGGCGTCATAATGGGCGTTGAAATTAGTGCAGGAGTCATTCTCATCGTAGTTGACAAATGTGACGTAGCAATCGATGATGTTTGAACCGATTCAACTGAATTTGAGGAAGCTGAAAAAGGAACTAATGCCATGCTATTAGGTTCAGAAGTTTTGTTTGAATCAACTGTTGGATTCTCATCGTTTTTCGTGACTTCTGATGTTTGTGTCTCCGACGATGAAACATTCAATTCGTTTGATTCTGCAGGTAATATCTTCTTTTTCTTCTTCTTCAACATATTGACTTGAATTTTTTTATGCACAATTTTAGGTTTAATTAGATTTTCTTTATCCTCAAAATCCGTGTTGCAAGCAACATCTTTAATTTCAGGAATAACTTTGATCTGTTCAGTTTTATCATAACTAACATTTTGATCCAAATCTTGTAATTTCTTTCGTAAGTCTCCAATTTCTTTAATAGCAGCTACCAAAATTTCTACTTTACTCATTTTTCCGGGCGGATCTTTCGGCGGAAGTAACAACGAAAGATCATCAAAAGTTGTGTTTAGTCGATCACGTCTATTCTTCTCCCAAACTTTTCCATTGTTACTATAAAAAAGCAAACAAGAATTAAAGATAAGATAAGAAAGTTAAAAATTTTACTTACGCCTTGTTATCGTATACATAACGAGCCCTCTTCTTTTCTGGATTTTCGATTTTCTTCTTGTATTTCTTCGGTTTCGGCTCTTTGCCATCTTCCTCATCTTTCTTCTTTCGCTTCATTTTGTTTCTAACTAATTTAAAACTTACTTTATGGACAATACATATTAAAATTTTACTTTTTTTCAGCACTATCACAACAGTGGTTGCAAAAAATATTGTTTGTTTACGTTTTGCCCTGTTGCTTTGGAGATACAATATGGAACTGATTCAGAAGTGCTTCTTTGGGGTTCATCAAGAGCGCCATCTATAAATTCAATAGAGTATCAATTGTTTTTAGATGAAACACGAACCTCATTCTATCGAGAATTCTTTAGGTAAGTCTTTTTGTGTTATTTTATTGTTATTACTATTAAGACATCGCCGCGGTATATTTTCGTTCTTTTCCGTGCAATATGTATCTATAGCGGATTCTCGTTTTGGATAGATGGATGGATGGATACATATAGAAAGAAATATAGTATTGAGGTACAAATACAATAGAAAATGTCGCATTGACAGAAAATAAATATACGTATTTGTTTGGACAAGTGCCAAAATATTTAATAGTTATGGCTCAACCGCGTATATAAGTTTAGTACAAACGGGCAAACAAAAGACGTGTCTTTTAACAAACATACAAACATAACAATATAAAAAGATGAACAGTAGTAATAATATAAATGAGACAAATGTATCACATAATAATATAAATTCACAAAAGAAGGAAAAAAATAGTTAATATAGTATATAAGTGGGTAGAAATGAGAGCATGTCAATACAATGAAGATATACAAAAAAAATTAAAAGAATTAGGCTCAGTGCCATCATTTTTTGTATTGTTGATACTTTTTTCTACCTTGTCGAAAACGAAAAAAAAGACACTTACCCACGTTTTCCATATAGAATTTCATTTTTGTACAACTTTTTAAGGCATTTTAAAAAATATCCATATTTTGTGGTTATTTCATTTCGCCAAACAGCACAGACCAAAACAAAAATAAGGGTGTGAAAAAAATATGTTGTTCGTGGCAAATTCACATAATATTCTACTTTATGCATGCAAACGCGAGGCTCGCCTTTCTTCTTCGCCATCGTACTTGAGGACACCGTTACTGACATTGTTTATCTAGAATTATGTTTCACATGTGTGTGTCTTTTTTTTTTGCTGTGTTGTGAAACATAATATATGTCCATTTCCCATGTTATTTGACTTTTTAAAGCTCGCGCAAAGGTAATGAAATAGTTTGGTATTGTTTCCATGCAAATTTTCGGGTGTGAAAGCCTCCGTTGACAGCAAAACTTTGAAAGATATCCTTTGAGAGGGACATGATTAAAGACCCAAAGTTAAGTTCTTAAATTAATTATTAGCAGTACACCGAAAATTTTCATTTTTATTCCCTCGTTGTAGGTGCGTGTCATTTACTCATTTTGAGCAAAGTGTATTCCTTATGTGAGTTTTTTTTTTTTTGATATTAAGACAATCCACGTGTTATACCTAAAAAAATGAAAAACTGTCATTCATTTGATTTTTTTTTGTTTAATTACTCGTCGTTGAACACGTGGTTTAATGGATGACGTGTACTGAAATTGAACAAATTAAGAGATTGCAGAGCTTAATATGCGAGGAGAAAAGAGTCGTTCGTTATCATCATCCATGTGTTGATCATTAACCTAGAAACAAAAATTAATTTATTATAAAATATTTATTAAAACTGTATTTTTTATGTGTTTCTCTGTGTGTTTTTAATGACTATAAAGAGTAACGATTTGTCTTCTTTCGCCCATTCTTTCGAAGTGAAGCTATCTACAAAGTAATGGAAAAGAAAGAAAGAAATTTAAAAAAAAATATATGAAGAAGAAAGGTTATCAAAAGTGAACCAAATCCATATTTTTCGCTAGATAAGTAAATTTTATGTCAAAATAGCTCATGTTTCAAATGATATTTAAAAATTTCTTATCTCCATTCGTCTTCAATATTGTTTGCTCGTAAATCATGAACAATATTAGAAATATAAATAAACCACTTGATAAGCTTATCTGCAAGTCTTCTTTCCTTGCGAGAAGGTCTTGCATGGGATCAATTGAAATCTGTAACAAAAATTGATTAAATTTTATTTACTTAAATCCATCTTGTTTGCGATAAGGAAACTAGATTCTTCAATGATGCCAATCATTTTTTTTTTGTTGTTTGAAACTTTACAACAAAAGTTTGTTTGAACGCCATCTTCAACTCGGTTGACGATGATAAAAATACATTTTTAAAATACTTTCTAAAATTATCTTCTTTCGAGCGTCTCTCTCGAAATTTAATTTTTTCGAAATGTTTCTCACTTTACTCGGCGACGGATTGTGTCCGATCAAGAATAGAATCCGGGGATCCATTCTATTTATTGCGGAAAGAACATGCAACAATTCTTGTTGTGTGATGTTTTCGGCTCCTACACATTTTTTTGTGTGTCTTTCTTCGTGTCTTTTGAAGTGAAGAGCAGTATCGTTCATCGTAAATTACATGGTCCATTGAGTTCTTAATATAGCTTGACTTGACAATGATTCGATTTTTCGTGCGCTATTTCAAGTATTTCTCTGCTCTGCAAAAAAGAACTTACATCATGCTCGTTTCCCACAAGAGATTCTCGAGAAACATGATCTCTTAAACTTTATCAGAGGCCATTTATAAAACCATAAAATTGATAAAAAGGCACCACATGTTACGAATAATCTACAAACCAATATTTTGTTCCTTTTTACGACGATAACCGATAATCCGCAGTAAGAAATCTTATCTTTTGGGTTGTCGATAAAAAAAATTGTAGAATGTGGTTGGTGAGAAAATTCAGTCAAAGTTAGTGTTATAGATAAGATTTTCGGTTTGGAAACCTTCATTTCCGATAAAATGTCGTGACTCGCCTTGTGAATATGTAAAAATGGACTCAATGACCTGGAATTACGGCGATAAATGTTGACTCGACCAACAGGAAAAACATTACGAAATAAAAGTAAAATATTTGATGAACTCGTTCGTGACCTTCCTTTCGGCAGAACAGCATTTCTCCATACCTTTTTACATTTTTTTTCGCTATTATACAAAGTAAATGTATGAAGCCATACTAACCGCTATGATCCTGTTATGTGTTTGCATTACAAGTCTGAGCTGATTGAAAATCACTTAAAATCGAATCAAAACGAACGAAAAAAAATGTAGAACACGTTTTTGCTGAAATGCCAAATGAAATGAAACTTTTTGAATGACATTGTATGAACAACAACACTCGTTTACATTTCTTATCAGCATTAACCTTAAAATAAATTCTAATTTCTATTTGCGTTATCAATTTTCCATTTCATGTTTCAAATGGATTATCGGACATTTATGGATTGACGCCATCATCGAGATTTTTTGCAGACAAACAACAACATCCCCTTTAATCAAAGCGATTGGTACAAAAACAATTTTGCATCAAATTGCGCAACTCGCAATCTTTGTTTCCAGCATCCCAATTGGTTGGAGAGGAGAGACGTGAGCAAAGACGTAACAACGTGTTTTTTTTATGCGTTCACTGAACGACGATTCACAACATGGGAATGTTGGAACGACATGAAGTTTTATGTATTTGGAGAAATTTTCATGTTTCAACAGGAAGTTTTGTGCGAAGGCATAATGCGAGAAAAATTTTGATTTTTTTTTAGAAAATTTGAAATAATAATTTTTTTTAATTTTAAGGAGTTTTTTGAATATTTTTTTTTCTTTTTTTTCAGCAACTGAGCTTTAGAGAGAAAAGGAGATTTTCAAATTTCAAGCAAAAAAATTCTTTTAACTTACAGTTTTTACAAAACGAAGAAAAGTAATTCATAGAAGTCTTCATGGGATAAATTTTAACTGAACTTCATCATTTCAAGAGTTTTATTAGAATTTTATTTTTTTTTCATACCGTAATGTAGATAATTTTAAGAGAATTTAAAAATTTGTTCTCTTAACGAAAATAGAAGTCAAAGATTTTTCTTAACAATTTATATTTCAAATTTTAATATTTAAAAATTTTCAAGCGAAAATTCTTAAATTTCAACTAATTTTTTATTTTTATGAATTTTTATTTTTCAATTATTATTTGAATTATATTTTTGATAAATATTTTATGATATTATTTTTTAAATCTTAAACTTTTGATATTTTAAACTTAATTTTAATTTTTTTTTATTCAAATAATAATTTTTTCCTTGCCTTTTTTAATTGTAGAAAAAACTATTTTTAATAAAGGCAAGGAAAAAAATTATTATTTGAATATATATATAAAAAAAAAATTAAATTAAATTGAAAAATTTAAAAAATTTAAGAGAATTTTAAGAAATTAAAAAAAAAATCATTTCATTTTTTTTAACTACTTTAAGATTATCTACTGTACGGTATTAAAAAAAATTAAAATCAAGACAAAATCTTAACTTTGAAAATTTTTTTTTTGCGAGACTTTTATTCTTCACAGCTTAAGTAAGTGAATAATGTGCATCATGTCGACGTCATAAAAAGTATTATTTCGGGAATTTAGGGTATTTCCTGTCTGTCTCTCGTTTTTTCTTCGCATCCAACTTTCTGAAGTGCAATTTTCGTACCAAAGAAAGAAAACAGAGAGAAAGAAAAGTTAAAAAACCGCGATTTCCTCACACACAAACAAAAAACTTTTCTCGGTTTAAATTTTCCCTGTCAATAGACAAAATCGATGTTGTTAACCAATGTTCGTCAGACACTTTCGAAATTCCTTTGTTTCCACGTTTCTTCGTTTTTCCTCGCATCATCATGCGATTTCAATTGTGTTGAAATGATATTTGCCTGATGTTTGCAGACAGACCAACATTAATACTGAACTATATTGCTAGAAATACAAAAAAAGAGGAAAAAATATAATAATAATAATATTTTAAATGATAGTTGTTGGTTGAAAATTTAGGAAACACTCAAAATAACGTCATGCCATTTCCTTGCATGCAGTCTTCGCGTTTGCTTAGATTTTTGTCTGTGTCTTGTCTGAATGTTTATGAATGCCAAAAACTATTTTCAAATAATTTTTTCTGTGTTTTGCCCGTGTTTTGTTGTTATTAAAGAGACGAGTGAATGCACCCCGTCCTGTCCCGTACACGGAACTCGACTTTTTGGAGTATTTTATTATTGCATATAGCGCGTTTTTTTTCGTCTTTCATAAATAAATACACGCGAGTGTGTAAAAGAAACCAATATTTAAAGTCTATATATAAATAATATGTACAATATTAAAATAAAACAAATTTTATTCGAAAAGGAAATTTCACAAGAAAAAATATGTAAAAATATTCAGGTTATATAAGGTCAAATTGAATTCAAATAAAGTATAGAAAAAAAAATCGAAACAAAAATAAGCCTTCATTCAATTACATTCTAAATATATATTTTTTTCAGTAGACGGGATATTTTTTATGAAATAGATAATAAATGCTATTTAAAAAAAAAACATCAATAAAACGAGAACAATAAAAAAATAGACAAAAGTTGACAAACGTTTTCACATAAAAACAAAGGACTTTTTTCAAAAAAGCGAGGAAATTATTTAGTTTAAATGTCAACCGAATAAAAAAAAATTAAATGATGACAAAGAATGAAAGAAAAGGATACATTTTATTATCAATAAATTCCGACAGATTGTCATCAAACCGCTACCTGGTTGACATTTTTCAAAAAAAAAAAAAAAACATAAAAAAATAATTTCAATACAAATAAAATAAAAAAGAACTTTCTGAATACAATACAAAATTTATTTGATTTTATTCATTTTATTCTAATTTGTGTTAATAGCACTCGGATTTGATTTAAAATTGAGCACTCGGCGTGTTAGTTAGTGACCTACATAAATGCACTTTAGAACATTATTTGAGGAAATTTGAGTTGTGGAAAAATTTAAAAGTCAAAAAGTCCTGCTTAGCATACGAGACTTGCGTAATCAAAGTGACACACGAATGTTGACGGAGATGAGTGACGCAAATAGCATAATGGCAACATTGTTTTTTTTTGCGTTTTTTTTTTGGTTGAATGATCTATTGGAAGGTGATTTGAGCGAATTTTTAATGGGTTTGGAATGGAAAATTTGTTTTTGTCAAGAAGATGTAATCAGATCGGTATGGTAATTTTTCTAAACGAGCGAATTGAGTTGGAGAGAGATAACATGGAGATGTAGGAAAGAGTAGTTGACAATAAATCTTGAACAAAAGTTGTTTTACATGGAATTTTGTGTGTTTCAGTTTTGTAACAGTTTGCTTTAAAAACTGCTAAAAAATATTCAAGAAGATGGCAAAAGTGTTTTTCGTTTTCATTGAATTTTTTTTATTTTTGAAAAAATCTTGGTATTTTTTGATTCAAAAAAATATGAACTCGAAATCCTCAAAATTTTATATGAAGTAAATTTTTTTCAAAAAAAAAAAAAAAAAAATTTATCGAAATAATATTTTAAATTTATTTTATAGTCATGGATACAAAAAAGCTAATTTTTGAATCATATACTTATTTAAAAAAAAATTAATAAAAAATAAAGAATAAAATTGACTTAAAAAAAATAATTTTATAATTTTATTTATGAAAAATGAACGAAATAAATTGATAAAAAAATAATGATGTAATTGAAAATAAAAAAAAAATAATTTAATTAATTGAATTTTTAAAAAATTTTTAATAAATATAAAATATATTTTTTTAAATTAGGTAATTCAATTTATTTTATTTTCTTATAATATTTTCGATTTTATGCAATTTTATAAAGAAACAATTTATAAAATTTGAAGAACTAATCTATAAATTAAAAAATTTGACAAACTTTCTAAATATGAAGAAAATTTTGAAACTTTTAAGAAAAACTTTGAAATTCTTAAGGCTTTTTTAATTAAAAAATTTAATACAGACAAACATCAAATAATTAAAAATACGATTTTTTTTTTTTTGAATAAAATGCATAAAAAAAACAATAAAGAAGCAGCAAGAAACTAGACTTGTAGTAAAAAAATACCATTTTAGGCACAATTTTAAGTATGTTGACATCCATGAAAAGGTCCAAATCACTCTAAACGTGTTACTTTATGGCACTTGTCTTCGCCCAGCACGCATCACGATACACGTTAACTAATTCAAAAGTCATAAAAATTTTAATACATAAAATATTGGGAATAAACTTTGGAATAGATTTATAAATTTATTATTGGTGCTTTCTAATATTCAAAACAGGTACACTTTGAAAATCGATCGCTTACCAAAGTTAAGTTTTTGTGCGTTTTGTTTTGACTTTTTCGCTCTACTTTCTACCGAAAAATATTTTTGTTGAGAAGTTTTCAGGAGATTTAGAATTTTTGTATTTTACGATAAACACGTGGTCTTAACACTTGACGTACATTAAAATAATAACTCGTTAATGATGATAAACAAAAGTTTAGACGTTAATAAATTTCTTTCTCCCTTGGCATGAAAATAAAAAGTACAACGAAGGCCAAGAAGAGCTCTTTTTTGGTGTGAGAAAACATGTGTGGAGACTTTTCAAAAAAAAATTTTAATTTTTTTTTCTACCTAAGAGATCAGAATTCCTCCATCCGATTGTATTTAGTGAATGAGAGAAGAACTTCCATCATTATATTAACAGCTGTTTATACTTTGTTACATGATAAACTCATCTCAATGCGGACATGGAGATAGAAAGATATTTTTTTGTGTCTTTGAAATTTGTTCTTTAAATATTTTTCGATATTTTTTCGAAGTAAATTTGTTTGATATGACGAACAAAAAACCGAAAGAAAATCCATTTGAGCAAATAACAAAAAAAAAGTAAAAAACGTGGCAGTCGAGAAGTCTTTCATATGCAAAATCATCATCATGTGGAGTTTTATTATTGCTGATGGCAACAAAAATTGCTTACATGTGCAAGTATTTTGTCTGGAAATTTTTTGAGGCATGTAACAGTCGGTTTGCGATTTATAAAATTGCATTAAATTGAGAAATTTTAAAGTTTTTTGAACAAAAATTCAATTAATTTATTAATTATTGCTTAAATTTAATTTTTAATTTTTTATTGCATTTTATAAAAGAAATTAAAATTTTAATTTTTTTTTAAATTTAATTTAAAAAAAATAATTCAATAATTTTTGTAATATTTAATATATTAAAATAATTTTTTAAATTTTTTTATTAAATTTAAAATTATTAAAAATTAAAATGCAAAACGAAATTTTAATTTTTAATAAAATAAATAAATTAACAATTTAATTAATATTATAAACTAAAATAAATTATTAATTTTTAAATAAATAATTATTAATAAAAAAATCAATTAAAATTAATATTTTTAAAATAATTATCAATTAATTTTTTTTTTTTTATTATTTTATTATTCTTTTTTTTTTGGGTTTTTTTTTTAAATAATTTGATTAAAAATTTTTAAAATTTTATGATAAAAATTAAAATACCCCTAAATTTAAAGAACTTAAAAAAAATGTTTTTTTAAATTTTCAATTAAATATACTAAAAATTTTAATATTTGGTTCAAAGACAAGCAAAATAAAATCAATTAAAAAATTTTTCAATAATAAATTTTACCTTTTTAGTCAAATTTCTTCACAAAATTGATCAAATTTTGCATTGCGTGCCTCTGAAACATCAAGAAACATACATTTTTATTGTCAAATCATCTGGAAACAACAAGAACATATCAATGAGGTGATCAATTTATTATTTTATTGACATTTGCCATATACAACAAAATTATTTAAATTGAAATATTTTTTCGCACAATTAACTTCGATGATGCACCTTTTTAACCATAAACCTCTTTAAACGTCGATACTGATCAAATTAAGTCCAATCCTTTAATAAATAACAAAAAACAATAAATTCATAAAATTATCATGCAAAAATGTGGGTCAAACAGCAGCGACATGAATTTTCGATTATTTGTTTACTTTTGATGCTTAAAAAACGATAAACACTTTTATTTTATTTTTTTAGGAGAGAGAGAATTTCAAATTAATTCTCATGAATACTAAAATTTAGTTCAAATTCAATCAGAATCGAATTTTTTTGAAAATCATGGAGCTACTGAAAACAATGTTGTGAGATTTTTACCTTTTTTAAAAGATTTAAAAGATTTTATATAAAAAAAATAGAAAAAAAGCGTTTTGTTTTATGTTAATTGGTGAAATTTTTTCCCTAATTTCTTTTTTTTCTTCTTCGTTTTTTTTTTGTCTGAAACCGACACAGAATCACATTTAATTTAAGCATGACTAGATTAATTCATTTAAAATCAGAAAGCTGCTGATCAACGTTATCATTTGAATAATATGATCATTATTATTTTTTTTTACTACAGCCATCTTCTTTATTTATTTTTTTTTAATATTGGGTGAAAAAATAAAAATAGGAGCGCGATTCCATTTTGAATACAAAATTAAACTTTTTTTTTATTTTTTTTTAAATGAAATAAAATATCTATCATAATAATAATAATAAAAATACAAAAAAAAAAATATATAGACCTCGTTTCTAATTAAAACCGTTTTATTACACAAACGAAGACGCGCGACGAAGCTGTTTAAACAAGTTTTCAATTTTTTTTCCTTTCTTTTTTTTTTTGAGCTGTCTCTCGTTATCAGCATCTCCTCGAGCAAGTTTTATATAATAAAGGCGCGCGATAACCTTTTTTTCACGAGATACCCTCCTGACATTTGCTCCAGTTTTGATGCACAGTAATCAGCAAAAAGGCGCACACGAGCGCACATTTATTTTCGAATTTATTGCTGCCAACGAATATGTTGCAGAAAAAACAAACGCGGAGAATCACCAAGGAGATTTTTTTGTCGTTTGATGTCGATTTGAGATGCGCAACTAATCTCATCGCAAAGTTTTTTTTCGTTCGTTAGAATTTGATGTTTGTAACAGAAACTGTGATAATGCTAATAAAATTTTATGATATTATGAATGGAATCAAGTTTTGGACGATGATCACATTCTTTTTGGTGACATAAATTTTTTTCCTCATTCGTATTTTTTTTTTTTGAGGAAAGAAGATGCATAAAATTGAAAAAAATGAAACTAAACTTCAAAAGAGAAGTTTTAATTAATGGAGTTTAATGGGAAATTAGCCAAAAATGGAAGTCTTTTGTGAAATTATGTGATTTTATTGAATGAATTTTTAAAATTTTATGCAAAATATTTTTGCAAAAATTATAAAAATTTCTCCAAACTAACAAAAAATTATTGTAATATTTTTTTTAATTTTTAAATTTTTTAAATGTTTTGTCACTGAATCTTTTGTTTAATTTTTTAATGAAACTTTTTGATATAAATACATAATTTAAAAATTTGAAAAAAAAATTAAATTTTGATTAATTTTATTAAAAATTTAAATAAAATTTCTTTTTGGATTACAATTTTGAAAAAATTGGAAGTTATATAAAAAAAATAAATGTTATTAAAAATTACTCAAAAGTTAATTTTAAAATAATTTTGAAGCCAGAACTTGACACTGATGAATAAAAAAAATAAAATTTAATTAATTAATTTTAAATTTAATTTAATTAATATTTATTTTTTTTTAATTTTTTTTTTAAATAAAAATAAAATAAAAAATTAATTTAAATATAAATAAAATTAAAATAAATATGAAAATTGAACTTAAAATGTAAAAATTTTATATTATTTGCTAAAGAGGGTCAAAAAATTACCAAATTAGTTTAAAATTAATTAAAACTATTAAAAATATTTTTTTAAATACTTTTTAAAAATTAATTTGATTAATTTTCATCTAATCGTTACATTCCATCGTAACAAATAGGTCTTTTACAAATTTTATACAAATTAAATACTAACATAAAATATCAACAAAAAGAAATCTTTTTTTCTACAAATGACATTTATTTATGTGTCTTCCCCAAAAACTAAAAAAAAACATACAAAATCTTAGAGAAAGAGCGAATTAACAGCTATTTATATACAATTCGCTTTTATATATAAAATAAAATAAAAAGTGTAGTCAGCAAGCAACTTTTTTTTCTCTTTGCTTAATATTATCGAATTTTTTAGCATTTTTAAACAATTTTTTTCATCATCTCCCATTTTTATTTAATATTTATGCGTTGTGGTGTGTCCAAATCCAAATATACTTAGCTCTTGTGAGCAAGCACGCATTTTGTGTTGAAATTGGCAAGATCGACCAAATTTATTAACTTTTATTTATGAAGAAGAAAAAAACGGTAGAAATATTTTTTAAAGTGTTAAGAAGGTGAATCGTCGGGCGTTACTGCCGTTCTTAATACTACCGCAAATATTTTTAATGATGAAGGAAAAAGTTATCATAATAACAATAATTTTTTTAATTTCATTAAAAATTTAAAGACGAAAAAATGAGAAATCTCGCCAAGAGTTAGACAATATCTGAAATCTACCCGAATCAATTAGCATGAATGTAAAATGTGGGTAATTTTTCTTGCATGGCTGCGCGATCAAGGTGTACTTCGCATATATGTACAAAAAATTTAATAATAAAAAAAAGAATATAACGTTCGTTGTTGTAATAAAATAAAAATGAACGAAAAATTTTATAATTTATGCATCGAATCATTGAACAATCATACCATTTAATTTAAAAGCTAAACACAATTATTACCAAGCTATAAAGTTTTCTTCTTCGGTAAATGTTTATGTTTATTTTATTCAAAAAACACCAAAGTTACCGAAGACGGAACTCAAGTAAAGAATGTTTCTTAAACGCGATTTTTCTTAACAAGCAGAGCAAGGGGAGGACATGAAATTATTATTAACAAAGTATCATGGTTTGTATCTAATTAATCAATTTATGTAGGAAAATTTTTCATTTTTTAAACATGAAAATGTTTTAAATAAAAAAATAATTTTTTAAACATTTTTTTTAATATAAAATTAATTAAAATAACATGAAAATATAATTTATAAATAATTTAATGAATTAAATTAAAAATATTTTTTTTACTTAAAAATTATATTTTTTTAAATATTTTATTAAGACAATTTTTTTTAAATTTTTTAAATAAAAAATTAAATAAAATTAATAAAAAAAAATAAATTAATTATATTTAAATCAATTGAAAATAAATTTGGTAAAAAAATTATATATATATTTTTTTTAAAATAAAATTTTTTATCGAAAATAAAAAAAAATATTTTTATAAAAATTAATTTATTTTAAAATATTAAAAATAATTTAATTTAATTTTTAATTTATTTAAAAATTATTTTAATTTTATTTTATAAAAAATTCTTTAAAATATTTTAAAAACTTTTAAATAAAAACGTGTCAGAAATAATTATAAACTTTCATGAATTATGTTAAAACATTTTATTTAAATATTGAACTTTGACCTTTTCCCATTAATTTAATTACATTTTTATGTGAAAAAGTTCAAATTTTTGTCGTTAAATTCAGTTTTAAATTTCAATGAATGAATTTTTTAAAATAGTGAAATTCAATAATATTAAAAAAAATAATTTGTCATCAAAAAATAAAATTATTTGAATAATTAATGGAATTAATTAATTAATGGAATTTTTCATATTAATTTTTAAAATTATTTAATTTATATTTTTTTATTTTGTTAATTATTTAAGTATTTTAAAATAATATTAAAATATGAAAATTCTTCATTTTCTTTAAAAATTCTGAAATTCAACATTTTTCTAACCTCACAAAAAATCCGAGGACAAACTTTTAATCCATTTTCACGGTTAATTCCCCACTAAAACCGAAGGTCAACACATTTTTTCTATCACGACATTCTTTCACACACTTGACCATCACCCGTTTGCTACTTTCAGCGAATTCCTCTGCGACACGAAATCATCAAAAAAAACAACATTTTAATTTATTTAATATTTTTTATGTGTACAATAAATTTGATGATAATAAAAGGTCAAGTTACAATAAAAATAAAATTTAATAAATAAAACTAGTTTATTAGCAGCTATTTTTATTTTCACTTTTTTAATGTATTTTTTTTATAGAAACGAAAAAAAATCGTTGAAAAAGCAAAAAAAAAAAAAATGAAAATATTGCAATAAATTAAAAAAAATAAATATTTCTAAAACCATCCATCCGTACATGAAACAAAGAAATATTTAAAATTAAAATATTTAAGTAATTGGTCTTCGCACATACACAAACACACACGAAAGTACAGAAAAAAACTGGAAAACTTACCTCCTCAAGCAAAGTAACGCGCAACGCAACGTGTCGGTGTGTGAAAGTGTGCTTCAAATTTGTTGCATTTTTAATTAGCTGCTGAACTAATGTTTTAATTACAAATATCTCTCGTTTATTACAAATGGACTTACCTTAAAGTACCGTTTACGAGAGTAGGAGAGAAATGAAAAAAAATGATGATTTCACTTTCTAAAGTATGTGTGAAAATAAAATAATAAAAAAATTTAAATTAATTGGACCATTTCCAAATGAAAATGTTGCTTCTCGGCGTCGTCTTCTTTTTTTTTTTTGATGACCATTGTCTTCCGTACGTCTCGTGTAAATTTTTTTTTTGTAGAACAATTTCACTTTTAACCGTTTTTTTTAAATTTTAATTTTTTTATAAATAATTAAATTTAATTTTTTTTTGATGTAATTGGGTTCGGACGACATCTTTACCTGACAGTATTAGAAATTTCGTATAAATCAATCTAATGCTGCCCGGTAAGATGTAAACAGACACCCCATAATCTGATGAGAGTAAAAATTATTTAAAACACGTGTTTCCTTTTTTTTTAATTTTCCGGCGATTTCATGTCAATGGCTTCATTTTTTCCATTTTTTTAGGGTGCAGAATGGAGATTTTTTTATTGTCTAACATTTGTAGTAATAAAACTAATTAAATTTCAGCACACACACCCATCGCCCAGCGCAGCAGCGATTACACAAGAGACGTGTGTGTGTGCGCGATGGACGACAATTCTCCTCGTGAACATCATGAATATCATCGATGTATGAGGTTAACACAAATTTTTCTTCGTTTTTTTATATTTTGTAATAATAATAATATATATTAAAAATGTGTCGCCTCCACGTTGTCACAATGTTAAATTTACTGCTCGCCTTTTTTTGAACAAGTTTTTTTATATGTATAATTTTTTTTTTTGTTTTTTTTTTATGATTATATTGTACGGTTTTACTGTTATTTGGTACATTTTTTTAATTATTTTACGCACTCTTGGAGGACAATTTTATTGTTTTTCACCCGCACCATTGTGGTCAGCGAATTAGTAATAAAACTGAAGAATAGCACGCACATTTTTTTTATTTTTTTCTTTTATAAATAATTTCGCAAAAATTATTTAATAAAAAAAATCACTTTTCACAAAAAAAAAAAATTAATAAAAAAAATTTAAACACTTTTTTTTATAACATTATCAAATTAAAATAAATTTTAATAAAAAAAAATTAACCGGAGCATGTCGAAAAACACGTCTTAACCACTCGACAGAACAACCTAAACTAAATGGATTTAGAGAGAGAAATTAGTTTCGATGCGTCAATCGTGTGTCGTGTTTATTGCTTATTTCATTTTATATACGAAAAATTTGTGTGTGTGTTTATAAATAAAATGCTCGTTGTTTTGTAGATAAGCGTACCTCATCGTCGACGACGACGACGACATACATAGGTACTAATCCTGTGCATTTGTGTGTCGACGTCGTCGTTCGTCGCTTACTAACTCAACTCTAAACACACAGAAAGAAAAAAAAATATCAACCAAGAGAGTGGCAGACCAAAAATTTTGTACAAATACTTGTTTAGTATTGAAATAATAAAATAAAAAAAAGTTTTATATATGTAAAACATCTGTCAACGTTTCCAAACGTGGATGGGGGGCTTCTCAATTATTGGTGACTATTTTTTTTGAAGTTTGACTGAAATTTGCATTAGCCTGAGTTTTTCTATGTGTTTGTGAGGAACAGGAATATTACTTTGTATTTCAATTATAGAAAAATAAGATTTAATTTTAATGAAAAGAATTAACTTTATCGCATTTTAATGCTAAAAAATTAAAAATTTCACAATTTCTTACTCCTCAAAAATTTTATACACATTTTTATACTCCTTAAGAAGTTTTCACATTTTTGTACTCCTCATGAAATTTTTATAAAATTTTATACTCCTCATTTAAAATTTTTTTGCTTCTCATGATAGACAAAAATAACTTAAAAATCCATCAGTTTCAGATTTTCTTATGTTTTTATATAAAATAATAAAATTTTCACTTTTTTGTACTCCTCAATTAATAATTACATACTTTTCTCTTTGATTTTCTCATTTATGTACTCCTCACTTTTTATTTTTTTAGCTTCCCATACTCTTAAAAATTATTTTTTAACACTTTTATTGTAAAAATAATGTTTTTTTTTAAATAAAATTTGATTATTTATTTTTCAATTAAATTAATTAAAATAAAATTTTAATGAGTAAAAATTTAAAAATTTCACATTTTGGTACTCATCATTCACAAATTTTTACTCCTCAATAAAAAAAAATTAAATTTTTCTCTATAAATTAATTTTTAAGTTCAAATTTAAATAATCTTTTTTCATTATTTCAATAAATTTAAATAAATCTTACGGAAGACATTAACGTTATAAAATCGCATATTTTCTTCGAAATGCGCTAAAATACAAAAAAAAAATCACAGTTATAAATTTTATTCTATAAAAAAATAAATAAAATTTCTTCGTGAAAAAGATGTTAGTTCCGTTTCTTCACGCAAAGTCAGGAGACTTAATATGTGACAAAATTTATGACGCCACGTGGTTTTTTTGATGACTTTACTTTTCGGTCAAAAGTTTTGTGCGCACACGTGACTCCGGTAGACAGAGACAAGACATCGTCGTATAAGGGAATCGATCCGTTAATTCCCGTACATATCTTATCATATCAGTGTGTCATGTCGCACACAGTAGATATTCAATTATTAACAACAATAAAGTTGATACAATCTTCCATGGCGCATACATGGCAGTAAATGTCGCTCCGCTATCATGTTTAACATGATAAAGTAGTGGCTTTTTGTTTACTAATTGTCAAACAATAAACAGAATTGTACAACAAATTAATTGCCCCCGACGATGATTAAGCCACATTTTCTGTTTATTCGGATTTTCTGATTCATAGTTCAGATACACGACGAAATGTTTGTTCACTCGAGTTGCGGTCATGATCACCAAATAAATATCACAAACACAGAGACTTTGCGATAAAAAAAAGTACGATCCAAGCCCATTAAGAGCAAGCAAACACTTACTACTATCAATACAAACATTATCGATTACAGTATATTTTATGAACGTCTCTCTCTCTCTCTCGCTCGCCCGTCTAAAGTCTATGCACATGTTTGATAAGGTCTTTTGCTGGACTGACTTGACTTGTTTATATATGTGTTTAACATATGCTAATCGAATGTGTGTGTCAACAAAAAAAAACGGTTAAATATTGAAGTTGTTAATATGTTTGAATTGGAAAGAGAGTCATATTATGTCTTATATTGGCATTCGCGTGCTGCGAGGGAATGTCAAAAATTAGAATGCAGCAAATCACATTTTTAACGGAAATTTTGAGATTTTGTGCAATTTACTATTTTAAAATTTTTAATTATTAAAAAAATTAAACCAAAAATTTAAAAAATTATTGAAAATTTATTTTTTTTAACTTTTTAAAATTTTTTTATTAATTAATTTTTAATTTTTGTAATTAATTAAATTTTTTTATTTATGAAAATTGGATAAAATTAAGGAAATTTTGATAAACATACATGCAATTAAAGTTTTGAAAGATTTTTAATTAATTTAAAAAAAATTAACCAAAAGTACACAAAATTTAATTATTTTTTTAAGTAATTTTTTTTAATTTATTAATTTTAATTTAATTAATTTATTATTAATTTATTTATTAATTTTTATTTTATTAATTTTTAATAAAATTATTTTAATAACTTTTTAAATTTTTAAAGGCGGTATTAATATATAAATATAAATATTTTGTAACAAAGTAATAAAAAAAACAATTACCCGAAAACATGTTTTTCCATCAAAAATGGTTCAAAAGCACAAACCATGAGGGCAGATCCACATTTGGCTCTATTTTTATCCATTTTTCAAGTCCACCCAGCAGCGTTTCAAAAGTGTAACTCATCATTAATGCGATACTTTATGGTTATTATACTCGTCAAGTACTCCTCGTTTTATTTTTTATATATCTGTGCAATATTTATTACACACACACCCATATTACTCCTCTAAAAAAAGAGTATATTTCCAAGTTAAAACACAACAATAACATTTATTAATATTATTGTTATAGTTTCCTCATCATGCATATTTTTCTGTATGTGGCGCGCGCGATTACTGTGTCAAACTTTTTTTATGTATTTTTTTTTTTCATATTATTGATATTAAAACTATTATATGTCGTGTTATTGTCGTTCATAGCAAACAGATTATTGCCACAGAATAAGTACATAAGAAAAAAAAAAATGTGGTTATAAAATTTTTTTTATCGACACGTCAAAAAATGCTCCAAGTACTCCAAGACATTTTTTTTTCGCAAATCGATAGAAAAAATCAAGTTTAATGAACTTGTTGTTAGAAAATTTCAAAACGAGACACAATTAGCACCTAAATTAACCAAATGTTCGACGACAAGACGAGACCGAAAATAGTTTGCACAACAATTCAAACAAAATTGAAAGTTCTTGCAAGTGAAACATTTTAAAGACGTCTCTATAAATAATGTTAATTGAGTGATGATACTATTAATAGATTGATTCGGTGTCGTGGCGTGTCGTGTGTGTAGAAATAATAAAACAAAAGATGAGACGTGTCGACATCGCATCGACATGTTTCTAATAAAATGTGCTCCATTCATACTTTTTTCCAATGCACGCGTAATTTATTTGTTTTTAATAAAAAATGATAATAATTCAATTTCACTGAATCCGAAAACAAAACGAAAAATTCGTAACAACCCAATTAATCAACAGAAAGAAAAAATAACGAAAGGAAAGAGTTTTTTCGACACGAAACATCCATTGATTGAATTGATTCCGAAATAAATGAAAGTTACAGGTAAAATACTCAGAAAGAAGAATAAAATAGAAAATTTTCCATGTTAACGATTGCGTGCAAGAATTTTTCTTGCCTCTACACGTTAAGACAAAATCGGAACAAACAACCATGATTGAGCTTTCTTTTTCGACTGCTACTGTTTTTTTTTATTTTGTTTCAAGTACATGTCATTAATTTTATTTTTTTTTTTTCATTCATGTCCGAAAAAAAATCTAGACCAAAAAAGAATATTCAGTTCAATATGCTAAAAAAAAAATTAAATTTTAATTTTTGAAGGTTACGAGACCTCACCTTGTGCATATAAATGACTTTAATGAAGTATTTTAATTAAATAAATATTTAACTGGTCATTGTCTCGGTTATTTCTTTAGTTTTTATTAGTTTTGTGGTTAATTGAAGAAATGAGGTGAAGAATTTATTTCACACGTTTCCGGCGAGACGCATCCCTTTTTTTCTTTGCATTCCATTATTATTAGCATTTTACATTGCACAGCACATAATCTGCATATTATAAACATTGCACATTATGATGGTCTCGGCATGAACAATCTCAGTACGGAATAAAACTGCCAAGTTGTAACATTAAAAACACTTTAAATTCTCGTTTAATTTTATTTTAGACTCGAACGAACAAAGTATGTATTTAATGAACAAAAAGGAGAAAAAAAAATACGATAAGGTTGAGAGGCAGAGGTGTGAAATGTAGGAGTTTTTAGGGTCTCAAAATGAACGTCGTTAAATTCTTGAGGTCTTAAAATAAACTTCATGATTTTTTTTGAGGCTTTAAAAATAACTTCATGAATTTTTTTGAGGTTTTAAAATAAACTTCATGAATTTTTTTGAGGTCTTAAAATAAACTTCATGAATTTTTTTGAGGTCTTAAAATTAACTTCATGAGTTTCATGAGGTCTTAAAATTAATTTCAAGAATTTCTTGAGGTCTTAAAATTAACTTCATGAATTTTTTTGAGGCTTTAAAAATAACTTCATGAATTTTTTTGAGGTCTTAAAATAAACTTCATGAATTTTTTTGAGGTCTTAAAATTAACTTCATGAGTTTCATGAGGTCTTAAAATTAATTTCAAGAATTTCTTGAGGTCTTAAAATGAACTTCAAAAATTTCTTGAGGTCCTTAAATGAACTTCATGAATTTCTTGAGGTCTTAAAATAAGCTTCATGAACAGAATAAAGTCTTCAAGCTAATTTTTTTTTATTTTAAGACCTTAAGAGATTCATTAAGTTCATTTTGAGACCTCAACTCAAAAATTCTCCCCTAATTTCTCGCCTCTGCATGAACTCTGTGTATAATTACTTTTCAGCATGACGCGTGTTGCATATTTACTTACAATTTTCAAACAAACAAGTAGCAGACAATTATTATTATTACAATGAACCTGTTTGCTCATGTCAATATTTCATGCATAAAAGGTGTGCAAATGCATGCGAACTTCTCATCATCGACGTTGCTGCTACTCGTTACGTTAAAATGTTACGTTTTATTAGCGCCAAGTAATTAAGATTTTGACCAATTTTCAAGTTTCAGTGTCGATGTCTATTCATAAAACGTAAATGGATGGCAATTAATTAGATTTAGAGGTGGTTTTCTGTTGTTTAATCATTTCAATTTTGTGAATACTTAATTGACTTGCTGCAACTGGCTCGCATGAAATATGTGCGTGACTGCATTCGGACATTTATTAATTTATTATTACATTATGCTAAACAGGTATATATGTTCATTTTTTATAAATAATAATTTTTCAGAATATGGTTGGTGTCAGTGATTACTTTGTCCTATCTGAAAAACTTGTTTTTTTCGATGTTTGTCGTTCGTCGTTCGCTCAGTGAACCTGCAATGCGCGAGGCTCGATAATCAATTTGTATGTTATTAACACTCGTAGCGCGACATGAACGGAGCATAAGCGACATTGGGGCGCCAATAATTAATTTTTTTGATAGCTTCGTTGATGATATTTGAAGTAATTAATTGACTTGCGACGCAATGCAACGTGTTCATTTCTCCTGATATTTGTCATTTTCTATTAAAATCGCCTTCGACATCATCCGAACTTAGATAAAAGTTGTTCAACAAGTTCAAGCTACTTGATACAATTTTTGGTTAGAATTCTTCATTGTCATAAGTCACAGTGCGGTAATGATATTCAATAACGATGAACGCCCCCAAAATTAAAACGATACATGCGCTCTTTGCGGAGTGGAAACTGTGACGAAAATTTTTCAATCATTAAAGAAAACACTCGGTACTAAAATAATAACAAAATGTCACATTTTATGGAATGTTGCTTTAATTAGACAGAAATTAAGCGTTGAGTCGATGGGTTTATTTACTTTGAAAACATAGTTAATGACAACAACAATAACATCATTAGTAATGTCTATGTCGATTCTCGTAATAAACCTTACAAAAGAAGGATAGACAAAAAAATGATTGATTAACTGGACACCCCTTTGACTTCTGATATTATGAAAAATTCATGTTTCTCAATTTGAAAAAAAATGCGAGAAATGAAAAATAAACTTTTTTTTTGCATGATATAGCAAAAATTTGAAATTAACCTATTTTAAATAAAAATTAAATAAATTACATCATTGAAGTATTTCCAATGATAAAATACTAAAACAGACAATTCTGATTTATAAAATAAAATAAATATAAAAAAAAATAAATAAATATAAAATAAATTTTTCTAAAAAAAAATTGAATTAAGCATGAGAATTTTTTTCATTTTCTTGAGTATTGAACTCCCTAAAAATACTTGAAAATTTTTTTAAATTTAAATTTTTTTTATTATCTCGCAAAAAATTTTCCATCTGCGAAACTTGAACTCATCCCAAATTATCTTGTCTCCCAAACATTCGCGTGTAGATTACATAATAATGAACACATAAAATATTTGTAACACTTTGAATGAATGAATTGATGGAAGGACGAGGGTCATTCACTTAATAAATAAAAAAAAATAAAATACAAGACGAAAACGCGGAGGAAATCAATAAAATTTTACGAGTTTGAACTTGTGTGAGCGAGAGACTTACTTCCACAGCCGCGAACTTTTTCGATGTTAATTGATTTTGACTTGAACTCGACTCGCACTCTCGAACCCGCGTGGCAATTCACGAACAAAGAAACATTATTTTCATGCCTGTCGTATAAAAATATAAAAACATAATATAACCATAAATATTTCTAAATACATCCGTTTTGATAAAAAAAATCGTACTTTTATTCAAGAGAGAAAAAAAGTTTCAATATTATTTTTATGTTTGTTCCAACAAACAATCCATTCACGTTTTTTTTTCTTTTTTTTATATTTTTGGTAACACAGAGAAATGTTTTATTGATGTGACTCAATTATGTCTCACTCAGCCAAATAAAAAAAGTTACAATTATAAAGTATATTCACACCTCGATCGACGAAAAAAAAGTTTTTTTTTATGTTTTGATTTTGATTTGTGACAAAAAAGAGTCAATTTCATGTTAAAAGTTGACATTTTTTTTGTATAAAAGCGCTTTTTTAATCAATTTTTGCTTATTTGATGTTTCATTCGCATTTTTTTTAAATTTGCAAAATTGTCAAAAATGTTGTCGCAAAAACTTGTCAAAATTTAATTTTTGATCCAAACATCAATCCCGGAATCAAAAAAGAAACAAGTCAAACATTAAATTTTTAATTTTAACGTACGCAGGACACTTTCACCTAATCAGTATGCAATAATATCTAATTTATTACCAAAAAGAAAAAAAAAATTGTCGACCATGATGATTTTTAAATGAAGTTTCTTTTCTGCTCTTCACACGAATTTTAATCTGATATTATTTTTAGAATTAAATTCCATTTTTTGTGTATTTTATATATATTCGTTGTCGTTTTGTTGTTGTTTTTATAAATTTATTATATTTTGAAATGTTGTAGATATAGGAGGAATTTAAAAACACAACACCAGCAAAGCAAGAGGAAATAAAAAATGCGACAGTTTTTTATGACACAGAAAAAAATGTCACAACATTCGAACACGAGCGTTGATTGCTGTAGTACAAATTGTACGAAAGTTCATTGAAAGAGTTTTTTTTTTCAGAAATTATTTTATCTGTTTTGTGGTAAAAAATAAAAAAAAAATCAAAAAAATAAAAATAGAACTTTTTTTTTATTTAGGCTAATTTTTGTTTATTTTTTTTTTCTTTTACTGAGTCACAAGATCAAAAAATGCTAAAGATGTTGCAACATTGAAGTTGACGCCAGAAGAGTGATTTAATTTATATTTTATTCAGTATTTCAAGAAAAAATATCAACCGTTAATCCTCTAACGAGCTTCGTACTAACGAGTTGAACGTGTGCGTGTTTGTATATGTGCTAAGTGCTGTCACTCGATTTATTGATAAATTTGTATGTATGATGCCCACAAAGTTATTTAATGGTTTCACACTTTTTTTGGGTAACCAAACCACATATTTTTGAGCTAATAAAAATAAAATGACGATAAGAATTTAATTTAAAATTAACCTTCAAATGGTGTGTCGGGGATTGAAATGTCTTGTCAAATATTTTAAATAATTTTTGATGTTTGATTTATTAAAAAAAAATATTTATTTTAAAGAAAATTTTTTAAAAAATTTTTAAAAATAAAAAAAATTGACAGGTGTCAAAAAAAAAAATTTAAATTATTTTATGAGTTTTTTATTTATTTATTTAATTTTAATTAATTTATTTTTTGTCAAAATAATTTTTAAATTTTTAGTTACCTGTAAGTTTATTTTTTCGAATATAAAAAAATAATTTGGAAAAAGAATTATTGAAAAATTAGTATTTTTTTTTAAATTGATTTTTATTAAATTTATAAAATTTTATTAAAAAAAATCAAATAAAATTAACAATTTTTATTAAAAAATTTTTTAAATTAAAAAATATGCTTAAAAAAATAAAAAAAAATTAAAAAATATAATGATGCAAAAAAATCCTTATATAATATTTTTTAATATTTTTTTTAAATAAAAAAAAAATTAACAATTTTTAATTATTCAAAATTAAACATCAAAAATTATTTTAAATTTTTTTAATTTATAATAATTTAAAAATAATTTATTTTTTTTTAATTTTTAAAAAATCATTTATTGAAAAATATTTTTTTAAAAGATAACCCAAAACTCAATTTTTTGGTTAAAATTTTCATAAGCTTAAATGTTAATATTTTACTGACTTCCCTTTTCCGTTATCTTTACAAACACAAAAAAAAAACTCAAAAGTCACGTGTCACTTATTGAAGAGCAAAAACCACTCACACACGTCATTTCCATTCAAGAGGACCATTAACAAAAAGCTAATTTGTATAAAGATGTCAAATTGAGTATGATTTACTACATAATAGCATATTATCGTGGTAGTTAATTAGATAACTTTCGTGCGTGTCGTTTACCGTGATATCAAAAAAAAGTAACTAAAGTCGCCGCACAGTGAAAAATCTCAAGAATATTGCATGTTGAGCGATTAGGAGAGGTGACCATTATTCCATGATATGAGCTCATTTTTATTCGTCTCTCGAACTAAATTGTTTGTATTTATTATTGTTATTATTTTATTTAGAAGAAGAAAAATATGGAGTTGGAACATTTTCCGCAAAAGAGGAAAAATAAAAAGTCAGGGAAAAAAGGGTGAAACGAAAAATTTTATTTGAAAAATCGATACAAAAAAAGGCAAGAAATGGACTGGCTAACGAAAATGAAAAAAAAAAATGAAAATATTATGCTGGCAACATGGAAACATCATGCTGGCAGTGTGGCATGTCGATCACCCATAAGCAAAATTTACATTTTTCGTGTTTTTTTCCTTGTTTTTTTTTGTACGTTTATGACATCTGTAGCGAGAAATATTGTTGTTGAGTGAAGGCGCGCTATTGCTGCACACCTTCCCCAGTTTTGCCATATTTGACGAGAATAACAAAAGTAGCTGCTGCTGCACTTCCATACGCGACGAGTATCGTACTTTAAATACTTTTAAAAGGCAGTTACTTGCTTGAGCTATATATAAATTATAAATAATTGAAGAAAAACTTTTTTTTTTGTAGAAAGGGTGATCATTCCATTTAACAAAATAAAATAAGGACATGTGTCGTTTCGCTTCATTTGTGAAGAAAAAAAAAAATTATTCAGGGAATTCAGTATGAAATTCGACCTCGATTGCATTAAAAAAATTAAAAAATCGTAACTTACCGAATTTTTTTTTTTGACATTTTTCGCAGAAACGAAAAAATTGTTTATCTTGTTGACGACAAAAAAAAATTAAAATTCTAACGGAGGTAAGTAGCTTCCGAACGCCATTTATGAATTGTAAACACACAATGTGGTAAATAATAATCGAAAAACGCTCGATAAAGAACAATTTACGCAAAGTCACACTAAAAATGTCTTCTTCGTTAATTTTTTTTGTATTAATTTGTGTGCATGACACACACAAAAAAAGACAATAAAACAATCAAACTAATTTAATTTGACGCCAATTAATTGAAAAAGCGACGAAAATTCAACAATTTAATTAAATCGGTAAAAAAAAATAATTATATTCGTGACTTAAATAAATATATTAAAATATAAACGGGTTCAAAGTATCAAAGTTTTAATACTAAATGATTGCACTTTTTGTTGTTGTTGTTGTTCTACTTGGATTTTTGTTCTTGGTGCACTTCAAGTAATAGCGCACGACTTGGAAACTAAATTGAAACTGATTGTGAAAATGTTGTAGAAACTAAGCTCTCTTTGTCATTTTCTTGTGAATTCTCTCGAAAGGGGCGGAGGCAGAGAGTAACTGAGAGCGAGAGAGAAGATAAAAAAGAGTGAGAAGGAGATAGTAAGCATTTGCTTTCAAACTGCTTGGAGGAATGGGGTGCAAAAGTAAGCAGTAAGCGAATGAATAATTATTAATGTAATTTTTAATTAATATATATTATTAATTTAATAATTATTCATTCGCTATTATGATATGATAACATATATGTTTTGTATGTTATTTATTTATTTTAAGGGATGAAATAAAAAAATAGTGTTAAATTATTTTAATTAAAGTTTTTATTTTACTTTATTCTTTTCTTTGTTTTTGAATAAGTAATTTTTAATAATATAATATTTTTCTTTTCTATTTTATTCATTATTATTATTTTTTTTTTGTATTTTATTTTTCTTTGTTATTTGTTGTATAAAAAATAAGAGACATGTTCTACGGTTTGTATGTTGTATACATTAACTATTTTTTTCCCTTTTTTTGTATTTATTTTTATTTTATTTATTTTTTGAGTTATGTTTTTTTTATTATATATTTTCTTGATTTTTTTTATTATTTTTTTTTAATATAATATAATGTAACAAATTTTTATTTGTTTTTTTCATAAGTTATATATTTATTACATTATGTTATATTTTTTTTATTACTATTTTCTTTGATGATGAGTACTGGTCTATTTTTATCTATTCATAGCAAATATTTTTTACTATTTATATTTTTTTATGTATGATGGCTATTTTACATGTTTTTGTATTAATTATTAATTTAATTAATAATAATAATAATAAATATTTATTTTTTTGGTATGAAAAACGAATAATAATTAATAATAACTTTTTTTATACATAAATACAGGATATAAGTCGAAGGATGTTGTTTATTGTACCACATAGAGCTTAGATAGATATTCTTCTTCATTATATATATTTTTATTTTTTTGTTTTATTTATTTATATATGATGGTGTGACATTATACTTTGTTTTGTGTGTTTTATACAGATTTTTCGATAGAGATATAAGTACATAGTTTTTTTTATACATCATTATTAACATGTATTGCATAGTATTTATAAATGTTGTTCTAAAAGATGTGAATTTTTAGTAATAATAATAAAATTCTTGTATTTTTTGAACAACGATGTTTATATATTTTTTGCTCTTCACTTTTACGTATTTAATTGCACACTTTTTGTATCCGTTTTGAACAGAAAAGATTTTAGGTGAAAATTTCTAATATTTAATTTTTTTTCATTACATTGATAAATCGTTGATATTATGTTTTTAGTGTCCATCTACGTATATTTTTATATATGTTTATAATATATATTTTTTTGATAATTAATGTACAAAATTTTAAATGTAATTTTTTAATAAAAAATTATTCTGCCAATTTTTTAATTTTAATCTTAAAATGCAGTAAAAAATAGTCTTTTTTCCTTCTTCCCTCTCATTACGTGTGTGTTATGCTATTCTTTAATTATTGTGAACTAATTTTTTTTTACATCTATCGTTAATTACACTACTAAACGTGTGCTTTTCATCACCATGTTACATCGTCACTGATACATTTTCAACTAAGTCTTTTGTTTGCCAATCATCTTTCGTTCAATACGTGGTTAAATATTTTTATTTTAAAATTTTAATTTTTTTGATTCAACATTTATTTTTTTAAATTTCGATTCGAGTTCTACTGATAAATTTTTAATTTTATTGCGATAAAATTTTTTTGAGAGAAACATTGAAAGCAAGTTTAGCCAACGTGCTATTGGAAGCCAATGTCGGCAGTTAATCGCTTTGAAAGTGAAAAAACAAAAAACGAATGAAAATGGCAGTGATCATTCTAAAACTTTTGAAAAAAATTTAGAAAAAATCTACTGAATTGACGCGATATTTTTTTCAAATGTAAAACATTCAAAAATCGAATAAATGCAAGTAAGTCGTGAAAATATTTTTTTTTTGTTCTCAGATGATTTTTGTTTGTTAAATGACAAAATACATTTATAATTGCACATAAATATATATTCCAACTCACATTAATTTTCCTCGGCAGTGGCTTTTTGTATGATTCTCTATATTTATTTATGATTAAATATTTTTTTGAGTGATATTTACATATTTTTTGTAATTTAATATAAATGTTCTTTGTTAATATTTTTAACAGTTTTTATTAAATTTGAATCATTTCTTGTACTATTTTTTGTTTTTTTTTCTTGATGTTTTCAAAAATATACAAAAATGTTAATTTTTAGAAATTTTTTATTTACTGTTCTTTATATGAGGTTGAACATTGTTAATCATTTATTTGTATTTTTTACTTTGTATCTGCTGCTGTTTCTGTTTGTTATTTGTGTTCTTTGCTTATTAAAAGGTACGCTCGCCATTTTCTGAAACACTATGTTGTTTTAAAATTGTCGTGTAAATTTTTAAAAATATTTAAAAAATATTTGAAATCAACCAGACGTTTCCACATTTAAAGAAATTTCTAAAAAATATATAAAAATACGAATTAAAATTAAAAATAATTATTTTTATTTTAATATTTAAAAATATTTTTTTTTTAATATTTCATTTTTTTTTTAATTTTTTATTTCTATAAATTAATTAATAATCAATTTGAAAAAAAAAAAATAAAAAAAAATTACACGACGAAAACTCACCCGAAAAAATATTTTACTTTTCTGATGTAAAGTCCATTCATATTCCAACAGGTACCTTCAAGGCATAATGGTTATTTGTTTTTATTATTTATATATTGTTATACATGATTATTTTCTATTGTTATTAATTTTTACTCATTTCTATGATTTGATTTGTTTTTTTTTTACTGATCTGAGATATAAACATTTTTTTGTAATATATATGTTATTAATATATAGAAAATGTATAAGAGTTAGAATTATTTTTTGTGCATAATTTTGTATTTTATTAGAAGTTGTTGTTGTTGTTTTGTAAGTTTTTCTCTACCAAAATCACAAATAAACATTGAAAAGCACCACTGCGTTGGTCAATAAATTTGATTATATTTTATGTTATATATTCGTCATTTTGTTTGTATTTTTTTACTTTCATATATATGTTGTGTATGTTATATATGATTAAATATTTTCTAGAATCTTTAATCTACAAACACTTTAAATTATTTCTTTGCATAATATTGAAGATGTGAATGCCTTATATATTTTTTTCATTATTTTCGTTTTTTATTTGTTTATTTTTTTATGTACAATTTGATTGAATTTTCTCGTAAATAATTAATTTTGAAAATTATTAATATTTAAACTCGAATCGGTGCCTTCTCGAAATGTCGAATTGTAAAAAAATTTTTAGGAGGGAAATGCTTATTCATTAAATTTTGAATGACAAGGCACCTCTTTATAATTAATTTCGTTTCGCTACAAAAATTTTGGTTGCCAATCAAAAACGTTAAATTGAGGAAATCTGTTGTTTTGAGAATTTTTCATAAAAAATGCAATAATGACACACAATTTTTTTTGCCTAAATGTCTTTGAAAAAATTTTTTAAAAAATTTGTGGCAGTTTTATTTTTTTCGTAAACATATATTTATGCGTGTTTTTATTGCTGTTCATTGTTTTTCTCTTACAAGGCTTTGAAGAAGCAAAATTTGTGTTGAATTGTGTCAGTAATGGGACTTAAATGCCTTCATTCAACTAAAAATTTTGAAGTTTTATTCCAAAAAGTATGTTAAATAATTTTTTAAAAAATATAATAAAATATATATAAAAAAAACATAACTTTACCTCTTGTTTACTTACCCAAAAAATAAATTTAAAATAATATATTTTTTTTAATCAAAAATTTTCCCATTACCGCAACTTTTCCGCAGAAATATAAATAAAATAAAACAAAAATTATAAATATTTTTTTATTTCTTGAAACTTTGATGAGTTCAGTTCTTTATTTTTATTATTATTTTTAAGTATATACGTAAAAGTGTTGTGTGTATGTGTGCTTTAAATATTATTTTTTAAACATTGATTCATCTTTTTCAATACAAAATTCAAATTTTTGTTTTTTTTTTGTTTTATGTACATAAGCATTCAAAAATTCTTTTCCATAATTTTTAAGCTATATTTGACAAAATAAAATCGCAAATTCTGATAAAAAGTTGGAAATGCTTACAAAATATATGTTTTAAGAGAATTTTTGTTTATTAAAATAAAAATGTAGAATTTGCGATTTCAGTAATTGTCAAATATATTTTTCAGTCCAAACGTGTTTTTTTTCTAATAATTCATCTCCTAAATAATTTTGATAGTGATAATTATAATAATAATAAAAAGAAAGTGTTGCGTGTCATCATCGTTTTTTTGTTTGTAATTTTTTATTTTACTGTTTTGTTTTTTTAAATTCTATATGTATGTAATAATATAATAATAATAGTTTAACTTGCATTTTAGTTTTATGTAATTATTATTATTTAATATTGGGTTGTGTTCTACCTTATATATGTTGTATCTTTTAATCATTATTATGTATTTTTTGTATTATTATTTTATTTTTTAAAGTTTGATAGTATTTTCTTCATTTTCATTTTTTTAAATGATTAATTAATTTCTTTATCTCCTTAAACTTATTTTTTATAATCATATATGTTTTATATTTATAATAATAATATTTAATAATATATAATAATAATAATTACTATTAATATTATATATGTATTACCGTCATCAAATTAATGTTATATATGCAATTTTTTCTTGTTGTTCTAATAATATTTTGTTATTATAATTATAACAATAGTCACAGCCAAACGATAGTGGAGCCTATCTTATATCTTAAACCTCCTTAAGCTACTATTAATTCTGACCAGTCTCCTTTATGTTTTTTTTATTTTCAATAAATATTCAAGTTCTTTCGTATTTTCTATATTATTTTTTTAAACCATCATCATTACTCATTTAATGCTGTTGTTGTTTCACATTCTTATATTTTTTTTATAAGATTAAAAAGGCTCCATGTCAGTACTAATAAACTAAAATCTTCTCTTTTTTTACTTTTCTAACTTTTCACCCGCACTAATATATTTTAACAATGTGTGAAATATTAACTTTTATTATCTCTTTTTTCTCCTAAATATTTTTTTATATAAATTTTTTATGTTTTTTTTTTGTTGTTGTTTGTATATAAAGATTTAAAAAGTCCTTCTTTCTCCACATGTTTATATATCATGATCGTTCGTTCCTTGTTAATAAAAACTGAACAAGTATTAGAACATTACTATTATTATATATATATTATTTTTTTTAGTATTATTATATTATTTAGTTAATGCTTAAAATATTTCCGGGAATAAGGATGGACATGGGAATCATGGTTTCTCAGGAGACTTTTTTCTTTTTATACTTTTTTCTCAATAATTAAAAATAATTTTTATTATACAATTTTATACAAAATAAATATTGTTATGAAAAAAAAAATATTTAACTAAAAATAAAAATGTTACCTTGTTAATAAAATTTCTTATACAGTCATGAATAATATGATTTCTGTGTGTATATTGTATAAAGTTTTATTTTGTTGTTTTTCTATGTTTTACATATCAAATGTAATAATTTTATATAATAATAGATAATATTAATATAATAATTAATTAAAGTAACATAATTAATAATAATATAATTAATTAATATATAATAATAGTAAAAATAAATTGTAATAGTATTTGTTGTTTTTGTAGATTAGGCACTCTTTTGTGTCGAGTGTCGTCGTTTTCTTTACTTTTGCTTAACGTTTATTTTCATTTTTTATTATTACTTTTATTTTATAAGTATGTTTAATAATATAATAATAATAATTATATTAAAATGTAATGTTACACAAACTTTTTTTCTTACAACAATGTTCTGCGTGTTATTTATCATTATAAGAAAAAGCCCTAAGGCTACACTTGCTGCGTTTGTGGATGCTGTTGAATTGATGAAGTACTTGGCTGTAAACTGGCAGCAGAAGTTGCGACGGTAGTATTTAAATTGGGATGATTATTCATGTTTGCGGCGACGACGGCAGCACTCGTACTCGATGCACCTTTGAATATTTGAACATTTGAATCAAATATTGTTTTTTTTTGTTATCAAGCAATTAAAAGTAATAATATAATTAAAAAAATTATATCCTACTTGATGCTGCTGTCGGACCCGCCTGAATATCCTGCACATCCCAAATTTCCTCGAGGAATTTCGGCAGTTTGCGGTTACGCAACTTGAGTGAGAAACACATTTCCGAATTCTGGTTGCCCAGCGTTCGTAATTCAGTCAGGATGGAGAGGAGTTTTGCGAACATGATGCCGCACTTTGGCTTGCCGCCGTGCCGATTGAGGATGTAAACCTTCAGCGTTTCGATGTAGTAGCTCTGAATGTGTTCGACAAGTTCGCTCTTCTCGAGACCCGGTCGATCGCTGAAGATGACAATTGCCGTGAGAAGCGCATATTCGACATTATCGACTGCCATCGCGTACATTTGCCGACAGAAATGCATCAAGTCGTCAATGTGATCTTCCATCTCTGCCATTTTGTACGAATCACGCGTATATGATTTGTTGTTGGCGAACAAAATGGAGTCGGAAACGACATCGTAACGACGAGCTGTTCGCAACATCATCACTTCACTGGAACACGCCTAAAAATAATTTTAAAAAATTTATTTAGCTTTTTTTAGACTTTTGAAAAAAAATCTGAAACTCACTTTTAACAACGTTATTTGGTCTTCTTGGGGTATTCTTGTAAATGCAGGCAAACCTTTTGCGAATTCGACAATCAGCTGTACCGTTAAAATTGTAATTTCCGTTATATGCCTAAAGTTTAGATCTTTTTGGTCGTCATCCTCTTGAGACTGAGGGTTTTGCTAAAAAAAAATATAAAAAATTATTTTATTAATTATTTGAAAAATTTAAATTAATAAAAATATCTTACGTTCATAATTCGCTTTAAATCCTCTTCTGACGGTTGTTCGTATCCATCCTGATACCAAATTAATTTATAAATAACGGCCATTTGATTTGCGGTGAGTTGAGGTATATTTTTTGCTTTGTTTTCAGCTAGTAATGCTTCAGGTAGTAATTGCTAATGAAGAAAATTAAAAAAAAAATTAATGAAATGTTTTATAGAATCATGGAATTTTATTTATGAAAAAAAAAATAAATAAATAAATATTATAATTTTTATTAAAAATTATATATGATTCAAAATTATTTAAAATTTTATTTAATCAAAAAATATAAAAAAAATTATTTGAATTTATTAAAATTATTTTTTTAGTTAAAGATTTTTATTTAATTATTTTTAAATGAATTTTTTTTAATTTAATTTTTATAATTAAAAAAAAATACAATTTTATTAAAAATAGTAAATTATTAAAATTGAAATATTTAAAATTCTTTATATTTTTTTTCGTGATTGGATTTAAATCTTTTAAAAAAATCTTAATTAAGGGAGAAAAAAGGATACTTACTGCTAAAGCTGCATGAGCCGGTGGATCACATTGCACTAATTGAGGTAATATTTCAGTTCTAAAGGTATCTGTTGTACTATTTGGGTTGCTTGGTTTGTCCTTATCCTTTTGTGCCTTCTTCTCTTTCCGCTTGATAGCACATTGCGTTTCGGGTACAACACATTCAGGTCTCATGCCCACAGAAAGGCATTTCTTTAAGCGACATTCTTGGCATTTTCGCCTCATATACATATCCATCTCACACTCATTCCCAAATTTACAACTATATATAGCATTTTTCGTGACACTTCGTCGAAAGAAGCCTGCAAGAGAAAAAAAAAGAGTTTAAACCCTTGTCAAAAGTTGCGATGAAAAATAAAATCACGTACCTTTGCATCCTTCACATGTAAGCGCATTATAATGATAGCCAGAGGCTCTATCACCGCACACGAGACACAGCTCCTCCTGTTGACGAGGCGTTTGTCCCTTTTTAAGCTTTTTCACATCACTACCATCTTGCGTATAGCCATTTAAACTACTGGATGGTGATAAATCTTCACGACCTGCAATAAAAAAAAATAAAATAAAAATCATTAATTAATATTTAAATCAGGATTTTTTTAAATTAAATTAATCCAGTTCATAAATTTTGTTTGAAGAACGGAAACAGTTTGCAGCTCATATCCCAAAAAACTGCATTAAATCCACGAATTGAGCCATCAAGAGCAATCAAAGCGTGAAATTTATGAAAAATCATAAAAAAAACTGAGAGAGAAGAGAATTTAAAGTGTGTGACAGGCTTTGTCTTGGTAGCTAATTAAAAGTGTAACAAGATAATTTATGAAGTTCAAAATATTTATGGAGAACAATGGGCGCTCTCGAGAATAAAGGAAATATTTTCCAGTTCAATTCCTTGCGGGGTTTTTGACACTGATTATGACACATGTCACTCAACTTTTGATTCAAAAAAATTAAAACAGGTGAAAAATTTTGAATTTCATTCAAGGACAAGCCAATATTGCTCCAAGCACGATAAAAAGTGAGAAAAAATAAATATTTAACGTAATAATGAGGGTTTGTTATGTCTTGTCAATTTATTTTTTTTTATGTAAATATTTCGAGTGTTGATGAACGACGACGACAACAAGCTTTGATAGATTTATCTGACCTTTAAAAAAAAATAAATAAAATAAAATAAACACAAATGAATGACCGATAAAGTTCTTGTTTGACTTCGTTGTCAGAATTCATTAGTAAGTATATAAAACCGCCATTGTCTCTGAATCCATCATTTTTTGTTCCTTCATCAACAGGTAGTCTGTTTTTAATTTTATTATCATCGCGGGTAAAGTCGTAAAATTTTTTATTGCTTTCCGATATTTTTCCTTACATTGTTGTTAAATTTAATTTTTAAAACAACCCAAAGCTATTAAAGCGTAACAGCGCCTTTAATGACAATTCTCGAAATCGATGACAATTTAAAACTAAACACTTTTCATTAGAAGAAGACATTCGAATTCCAAGGAGATGACTTGCGATGGAAAGTTTCGCATTGTAAAGTCGTCGTAGTTAAGTCGAGAACTTGTTTATTCTATTTTTATCGACCAATGAATAGCAACGTTGTTGTTGTTTTTTTCTGCCTCCTTGCTCTGTTTCAAGAATCGTCGTCAGCGTTCGTTGTCGATTAACATTTTTATTGCATTTATTTACAAAAGTCATTATGTGTGTGCTTGAGTGTGTTTGTAATCACTAAATAGCAAAAGCAAGGCAAAAAGCATTTAATAGAGACCATTGCATGAGTCAAGGACGCGCACTGCCCTCCGTATAATCAGTTTCATTCAATCTTTTCGTGCAGTTTGCGTTTTGTTTTGATGTTAACTGATTCTAATGAGGGTTTTGTGGAAGAAAATGTGATAAAATGTAAGAGCTGAAAGTATTTTAGGATTTTCAGTTTTTATTTTAAAAAGAGCTGAACACATTTTAGGACTCTCAGTTTTCATTTTAATGAGAGCTGAACACATTTTAGGACTCTCAGTTTTCGTTTTAATGAAAACTGAAAGCATTTTCAAGCCCTAACTTTCATCTCAATAACCTTAAAACCAAGTTTCGTTAAGAGAAATCTCAAACTTAAACAAAACTAATCTTCATACAGAAAAATTTTCAATCATAAATTAATATGTGACTCAAAAATTAGCATTAATTTCCTAAAATTTCTTAACCTCAAAAAAATCTAATAATATGAAATATTTTATCACACCTTCGCTAATTAAATCTAAAAAATTCTATTCAAAATTTTTAACATAAAAATTCGATTAGTTTCGATTTCATCATCAGCTTCAAAGTATAGAACAAAAATAATTCTGAGAGTCATGCAAGCAATAAGACATTCACTCAGGTGTACAATTATGTACCATAACATTCTAGTTGTAGTAGAACAACATGATTTATTGTATTTATGGAGCACAAAGTAGCTTTGAGAGAACGAGTTTTTCCTCCTTCTACATTATAAAATCTTGCGTCAACATTCGTTTTGAGTGTGTTGGTAAGTCGAGTGTTTGTGTGCTTTGTTCTCGTAACATCATTAACTACTAACTAAAAATCTAGATTCGCTCTCTTTTTTTTCTATTCTTTCTTTTTCTTTTGTTGCTTCGTTCGTCTTCGGGCTTTTCATGCCACAGATAACAAGAACAAAAACAACGCCGTGACGTCACATATTCCGCTCACAACTACCATCGAGATGACATTGAAATCGAACAATTCAATGATTTTTCCTAAATGCCTCATTTTTAAATTTAACTAATATTTGCACGCCAAAAAATCCATCGCAAGTTCATTGTACAACCGGCATCCATGTCAGTCACCTAACAAATACTATTATGCGGAAATTGACGAATTTACCACAGCTACGGCGATTATTATGTATACAAGATTTAAACAATAACAAAATAGCAACAACAACAAAAAATAACAACACGCCGCTCTCTCGGCACGGCGCACAGCGCGGTAAGTAGGCTGTTTTGACATTGAACTCGTATTTGGATGTCCTTGAAAATTCTCTTCTAACCAAAAATTTGGTCTGTACGCATTTTTTTTAAAGTTTCACGTTATGGCTTCAGGAAAAGATTTTTTATTATTATTATTTTTCGGTGTCTGTGTATGGTTTTAGTTAATTGGATGGTCCATCTAACACATTCTATGCGATATTCTTCGAGCAACTTCAAGGTCACGTTTTAAAATAAATTTTTGTGTGGATTTTGGACGTTGTTGTGTTTCTTCATTTATTTAAATTTATTTTTTTTAAATACGCAATAGATTCTTAATATGGATCCATCTCAATATTGATAATATTTTTTTTTATTTAAAAACTCTTTTAGGGCTTATTTACTTTTTTTTTCAAATTAAGCCACTCCTCGGTAAAAAATTTCTAAAAACATGAGCTTAGTTTTTTTTAATGAAACTAAAGAATTGGTTCAACTTGATAAAATATAATAAAAAAAGTGAAGCAACCAACCCGATTTCGTTAGAATGTTTCATTGAACGCAAAAACTGCCGGCTAAGTGTTTGCGACTTGAATATTAATTTTGCGTGATCGCTTCCTAAATGGCTCGGCGATTCAGCTGTCATGACAAAATAAAAAAAAATTTCAATACACATCAAAAACAATGTAAATTTTGTTTTGTGGTGTGGGCAGAGCGACGGCGATGATGATGATGTACATGTGAGATAATGCGTGCACGCGAAAAAGCGATATGGAGATGCAGAATTTGTTTTGGAAGTGAATTAATTGCTTGTCGCTTCGGTTTTTTGTGATGCTATTGTTTGTTGTGAAATAAATTATATTTTTTTTAGTAGCTGATTATTTAATGATGACTATTTAAATTTTTGTTAAAGTTATTAAGTTGAAGTAATTTGATTCATTTTTTATTCTAATTAGTTTTTTACTTCCGAAAATTTATTATTCTTAATTTTATAAAAAAATTTTTGGAGACTAAAGATAAAAAATTGGAAGAATTCATATAAAAATTTGTAAATGTCATTTAAAAATGTCATTAATTAATTAAATTTTTATTAAAAAAATTAAATAAAATAATTTTTTAATAATTGAATGAATTTAAATTATTTAATTAAAATTATGTTTTATATTTTTTTTAATTAATTTATTTATATAAAATTATTTATAAAAAATTTATTATAAATTTTTTTAAATTTATTTATAAAAAATTTTTAATAAAAAAATAAATAAATTTAAAATACATATGAATTTAATTTTTTACATTATATATTTTTTAATTAATTCAATAAAATTAATTTAAATTTGTCAATTTTTTTAAATATTTTTTTTTTAATTTAATTAATTTTTTTTCAATTTAAAATTAAACAAATGAATTTTAGCACCCTAAAAATTATTATTTTTTTAAAAAACAATTAAAAGGGACAAAAAACTCCCTGACAGAAAATAAAAATAATAATTAAAATTACACATTTGAGCAACTCAGAAGCTTCTGTGCCTAAACAAAGACGTCACACACGGAACAGAACTTTGGGGCAAAATTATCATGTGAACACACATAATTTAACATAATAATTAATGGCTTTCCGGTGTTTGTCTACTCAACTATTATTACTGCCTAGCTTAAAAAAGTAACAATATTGTGTAAAAAAATGCTAAAACATAGTAATAATAATGACTTCAACATTAGAGACAACATTCGCAAAAATTTTTATCATGACATTTAAATTAAAGTAGAACGTCTGAGTCGGTATTTTGTGTTGTGTCATGATTTTTTTTGTTGTTAAATATTTGACAACTAAAGTGTCTATAACATACTCGTTACACTTTGTGCTTTAAATAAAAATAATTTTTAGGCTTCTATTGGAATTAAAAAAAAAATATAAAAATTAATTTATTTTTTTAACCACAAAAAAATTGAAAAAAATTATCAATCACGAGGATTTAAAAGGCAAAAAACCCTTGAATCCGTTATCTTTGCACAAGAAAAAGCATATTAGATCATTAATCTCTTCAAATATCTCAACCCATTAACACGAAAAATCCCCAAAAAATTCAATATTCGGAAAAAAAAGGAAAAATCACTTTCGCCCACAATTGAGTGTTCTTGCTAAAACATGCGTAAAAAGAAATGTAAATCAGAAAAACAATTAATCATCACCTCGTTTCATTTTTTTCTGCATGCCAGGCTTTAATAGCAACAATCTATCTCTCTCTTATGTTATTATTATTACTTTAACATAAAAATTTACTGACATTTTTGTCGAAAAGTTGCCTCAAACGGTGTTGAATATCGTAATCCGTGCATCGCATTCATCAAAGCAACACATGAATATGATTGATTTCTATTTTACGCTACGGGTAGCTCATAATTGATTAAGGATAATAACAACATGAGACTTGCAAAAAATGAGATATACAAAAAAATTAATGCGAAAGTGAAAATAACATTTTTTTGCGGTACGAAAAAGGTCTCTGACACGCTCTCAATTGAAAATTTTTCCAACAATAAACGTTTCAAGGACAAATTTTACAAACAAACATTTTGGAGAAACCACCAAAGTGGCAAGGAATCCTTAAGGGCTTGTTATTAATATAATAATTATAATTATATTTCCATCATGTATCGAAGGAAACACATTGATTACATGTTGTTTATTTGTCGCTTACAGAAATTTATTGAAAGAGGGATTAACAAAAGAATGGATTGAATTGAATATATTATAATGTAGACTTATGTAAATACGAAAATAGGTTGAGAAAATTTACCTAAACACATGATGAATCACGTAAAATGTATCGAATATCGAAATTTGTGAATAAACAAAACAATGAAGATAATATTGAATGTTTGCTTATCAAATACTTTAGGATTTCTTCCCACATAAACATGCAAATTTTAACATATATGTTACATTTTTTATATAAAAAAGGAGAAATTCCTTTGTGTTTTTGAACATATTTGCGGTAAAAGTGATCAAAGTATAGAATTTTTTTTCTATTTTTAGAAGAAATTAATTTTCGATATTTCCTTTTAATATAAAAAAATATGACATATGTTCAAATACGTTATATATATAACAAAAAAAAAAAATAATTTATAATAAAAAAAATATTTTCAAATGTTTTTATAACCTCGTGACACTAATTATTGATTATATATTTTTATTTTATTTTTGTTTTGAAATGAATTTCATAATTAATTAATTTTTTTTTCATTAAAATTTTATTATTATTTTTTTGAAATATAAATAAATTTAATGAATATTTAAGTTAAATAAATAAAATAAATTTTAATTAAATTTATTACTTTTTAAAAGTAAAATATTTTACATTTATTTATTTTTTTTTTAAATTTAATTCTTTATAATTTAAAAATATTTATTAAAAAAAATTAAATTAAATAATTATTTTTAAAGTCAATTAATATTTTAATTTTTTGAAAAATTATTTTAATTATGAAAAATATTTTTTTTTGTTTATTTTGCTTTTTTTTAAATACATTTCACTTTAGTCAATCACCTTTTCTTACGTAAATATTAAAAAATATTTTTTGTTAATTTCATCAATTCTCCAACCATGGGAAAATACAATTTCATCCTTTCACGAGCATTGTAAGCAAATTTCGTAATTTAAAATAAAGTAATTTTTTTAAAGAATTTTAATTTTCGTCAGCAGTTACTACTTACGAATAATACGATACAAAAAAATATTGAACTGGATTTTTGTTACAAATAAAAAATAATAATAACAATAAACTTATTAAAAATTAGAATGCTGATCATATAATTTTTGTCGCTGTTTATTGTTATTATTTGCTGTGTTTGTTGAGCAAGAGCCATTGCTTACCTGAAACGAAAAAAAAAAGAAACAGAACGTTAATATTAAATTACTTGACAAAAAAAATATTTGAAAATTAGAGAAACGACGAAATATATGACAAACAAATAAAAAAAAGCGAAATTGCAGGAAAGACAGGAAATTAATAAATATAATATGAATTTAATTAACATATTTTTTTTCGGATTGTTTTAATTTATAATATTTTTTTTGAGGGGCATTGTTTTGAGTCATCTAATTTTTTTTTTGTTAATTAATAAATGTGTTTTTGCGATAAATGAAAGTAAATTTTCCTATTTTTATTAAAAAAAAATATATAAAAAATTGAAAATATATAAAATAATTCTATAAATTTTTTTATAAAAATAAAATAAAAAAAATATAAAAAATTAAAATAAAAATATAAAAAAAATAGTTTGACCATGGAAAATACCCAAAAATTTCGAGTGTGAATAAGAAAAAAGTTTCATTTTCCGTCAAACATGAGCCGGCAACGCGATTTTAGTAATAATTTATGTACATTCATTACGAAGCATTGACCTCAATATGCCGGTATTTCGGTTTAGGTTAAGGGTGAATAATGTCCTTTTTATTTCTCGACATCGATTATAGGCGACTTTGTGAGTAAATAAATAGAATTATCCCTGCGATCGATAATATTATCTTTATTACAGGCATAAACGACACTTTTTCCAAATTTGTAGGAAAGAAAAATAAATGAAGGAATTTTTCTTCTTTTTTTTTGTCTTGAACACGCAACGAATTTTTCATGTCCAAACAGTTTCCGTGTTATTTCCTTGTGTTCTGTTTAATTATGCATAAGTTCAAATTGGGGTGTTAACAATTTTTATAAAAAAAATTCTTGAAAAAAAACAAGAAAGCTTCTTTTCTGGTTTTTTGTGTTAAAAAAAAAATAAAAATTCACGAAAAATGAAGTAAATGGTGTTGAATTCAATAAAAAAAAAATTATGAATAATAAAAGAGAATCAAAATTTAAGCTTAAAAAATAAAACAAAAAAATAAATTTAGCACCGCAGCAGCATTGAAACAGAAAAAAGCTGATGATGATGTGATGTGTCACGATGAGAAACGAGGTTAATGTCCTTAATAACAATCATTTTCATAATAACAATCCACTTTATTTTCGGTGAATGCGTAATAATAATAAATGGCTCTCCCCCACTTTACCATCAAAGTTGAAATAGTAAAAAAAAGTATCAAATACACGTGTAGCGGTTTAAATGCCCTGCCATTTAGATTGAAACTGAAACTATTTTAATGGTACCAGAGTTGAAGGTCATTTCTTGTGTTTAGTTATTGTCACATAGTTAGAGTTCTGGTTTTTTTTTTTGTTTTATTACCGAACTTGTCGTACCTGAGTGTTCGTGTATTTATGTAAATTCGGTCAGTGTGATGGATAGCTGTGACGTCAAAATCATTATTATCGATAAGTTTTATAAAAACAACGCGAGTTACGAGGTTCAATGACTTCGAGTTGGGTAAAGTGAGTGTCCTTTCACAACAACATTCACAGTTTCTCGTATTTTTATTGATTTTTTTGGAGCATATTTTGGAAAAAAATTTTAATTTTTTTTTTATTATTAAAAAAATGTTTTTACTTTTAAGGAATTTTAATTTTTTTCATATTTTAAAGAAAAAATTTTTTCAAGATTAATTTTGAACTTTTTAATAAAGTTTATATTAAAAAAAATTTTTTTCAAGAAATTTTAAGAATTTTCAATTAAAATTAAATAAAATAAATAAATAATATGTTACTTGATTTATTTAATTAATTTTAATTAAAATTTATTTCTTTATTTAATTTAATAATAAATAAAATTTATTTTTATGTCAAAAAAAAAAAATAATATTTTTTAATTAAAATTTATTAATATTTTTTTATTTTATAATTATTTTTTTAATAAATAAAATTAATAAAAAAAATAATTTTATTTAAATTAAAATTTTTTAATGCGAAACACAAATTTTTCACATTTTAATAGAAAAATTACTTTCACTTAAATTTTTCGTATAAAATCCGATACGGTTGAACATTAATTAATTAAATTTTGAAACTTGAGCTGCAAAAATGTCCTTTTTCACCCCAAAAGCGAGCAAAAAAAACGAGCGTACAAAAGATCTCAATTTTACGTTAAAAGCTTAAATATTTATTTATATCTCTCTGCATGCTTCATCAACCAAATAAAATGCTCGAAAAATGTAACATCATGTTCTCTTCGCTTTTAGCTCTCCAAATACATTTTCCATCGCACTCTGATACAAAACAATAATAATAATACTAAAAATCTACAAGCCAAGCAAGACATAGAATTTTATATTTATTTTTTTTTTTAGAATTATCTGAATTATCTAATGGAACGACAACGATGACTTGTGTTTGTCGACACGACGAATGAATGGAAAAAAAAGAAGAAAAACTGGTTTTCAATTTAACTACGTTGTATTGCTTTACATTAGTCGAGTCTTGTTTCGCTGTGTACGTGATTTTTTCCTATGAAATGTATTTTTGTCGCGTACTAATAGAACAAGAATCAGAACATGAAGCAAAAATACAAAAAAAATACAAACTACATGTTGCTTTGATATTAAAATGAGATTATTTATTTAGAAAGTGAATGTTGAATAGGCAAGTCGTCCCACATTATTGATTTCGATTTTTGTATTTTAATTTTTTTTCTTTCGTTTAAAAAATAATAATTAAGAATATTTGTCATGCTTTTGTAATAAAGTGAACTTTTTTTTTGGACATCCATCCAAATTTTCATTCATAAAATAAAAATAAAATTTTTTTCGCACCTAATTAAGATTTTTTAATGGCAACCAGACAGTTGTTCTTTGCATTCATAATTTCCTGGTTTCAAATATTTTTTAATTCTTTAATGGAGTTTGGTTTGGTGAGCGGAACAGATGGATTGCAAGCGAGCGTTGTAAATAAATAAAAGGAAATTTGTATCTTTTTTATATCTAAAGCACACTTCCGGAACATTGTCTTTGAAAAGTGCGAAGTTAAGTACATAACTATAGAATATAGAATGGGTAACATATTTATGAGAATTTTTCGTTTAAAATTTTTTATTATATTTTATTGCATTTTAATGGAAAATTTCAAATAAATAAAATTTTATTGAAAATTTTTTGAATAGAAATTTTCACAAAAATTAAAAATAAAAAAAAATCTGTTTTAAATTAATTTAATTTTTTTAAATCGAAATTCTCATTTTTTTAATTTTATTTTTTTAATAAGATTTATCTCGAATAAAAAAATTTATTTATTTTTTTTAATTAAAATATTAATTCAATTAAAATTAAAATAAAAAAATTAAAAATTTTTTTAAAAGAAATATTTTTAATTTTTTTTTAAATAGAATTTCTCACAAAAATTTAAAATTTCCAAAAAATCTTATTTAAATTCAATTAATTTTTTTTTTATTTTAAAAATAATTTTTAAATAACTTTTTAAAAATTAAAAAAAAAATAAAAAAAAAATTTTCAAATAATTTTTTAGCTTAGTTTTATTTTAATTTTCAAATGTTTGAAGAAAAATTTTTTTTAATTTATTTATTTAAATTTTTAATTAAAATATTTTTTTTTTATTAATTTTTTTTATTTAATTATTTTTTTAGCGATTCATAAACCCGCAAAATTATTGAAATACGATTAATTACTGCAATTCACGTTGAAACATGTCAAACTCAACCTACTTTTCCCTTATCGATTGTTGATTAGAGCTTACATGACATTTAGTTCCAACAACTTTTTTAATCATTCCTTATCATCAATGCACGATTTTTTTGATAAAAAAATCAGATTTTATTCCGGAATCCAACCAAATTTAGGACACCAAAGATTAGATAACATCCCACAAGAATGGAGACGGTTGGTAAAAAAAATATTTCGCATATTTTGCAAAAAATAAAAAAACAGTTGGTAACAGGATTTCCAACCGGTATTTAAAAAAATTATTTATAGAATCGAAAAAACGTGGCAAATCTATAAATTTTAATCAAAACACGTATCAAATTATAGTTTTATGAATATTTGAAATATTTAATAATCCTGTTTAGATTTCACGTTTATTAATTCTACGTCAAAAGCAATGAGGATGACACAACAGCTCACTCTCAGATTAGGTCAACGTCCATTTATCATGATTATTTTCGAGCGATACAGGAGCTACACACACAACTACATCGACATCAAATAATGACTAGTTTGCTAATAAAATCTACGTTTCTCGTAAATCGAGATGTAAATGAATCAATCAAACAAACAGCTACAGAGATCAAGAGAAATAGAGAGTTTTTGCATCGGTGATAGTAACAATGAAAATGATAGACATGTCAATTGTTTGAATTATTCGAAATATGAACTGCTATGGGAAGGTTCAAGGCTGTTCGTTGCATCGTCATAGTGCATGATAAACACGAGAGCGGAGAGATTTCGTGCCGATTTGCTCTATTAATGGCTTTACTATTTCAATATTTGCTCATGTTGCATCGATTTAAGGTCACTTTGGGGCATAAAATGGAATTTTTTCATTATCACCGCATTGTTATCGGTCTGCAACGAGTCTTATCGCGTCAGAGCCTTATCAAAATATTACGACTTTTATTTTAAAGTAATTAGGTTGTTTGAAATATTTTTTTGATTTTTAAATTTTTCGTCATTTTCAACAGTTAAAAAAAATATTTTTTTAGAAAAATTAAAAAAAAATTATGTTTAAAAATTAAGAAAAATTAAAAAAAAAATTAAATAAAAAAAAAAATTAGAAAAATTATTAAAAAAAATAATTAAAATTTAATAAAAAAAATTAAATTAAATTAAAAAAAATGTTATAATAATTTAATTTAATTATATTATATAAGTTAATTAAATTTAAAAATTTTTCTTTGTTTTAAATTTTTTAAAAATTATTTAAATGATTTTTTTATTAAAATTTGTGAAATAAATATTTATATTTTTTGAAATTGATAAAAAAATCTAATAAAAATTAATTAATTAATATTTTTTAAAATTAATAAATATAATTAAAATAAATTAATAAAAAAATATTTTTTAATAACTTTTATTTAATTTTTTTTTTGTAGAAATTTTTTAATTGTGAAAAATTATTTAAAAAAGGGAAAAAATTAAAAAAATATTTAATAAAAACAAATTGTAACCGCCCAAACAAACAAATTTCAAAAAAACAAAAAATGAAGAAGAATTGCACGAAAATTCCATAACAATAAAAAATACGTGTCAATGTCAGATTAAATTGCAATCATACTCTTGACTTTATTACGTTGATGATCGTCGATGTCGCGTCGCGTTGTTGTGGTTGTATCTCACTGTACTTTTAATAATTTCAATTAATTATTCATTCATTCATTCGCACACTCAAGTAACGACGACGACGACGACAACGGAACGAAGTGCGAACGAAAAATGTAATAAATATTAAAAATCACAGCCTTTCGTTCCCTTTCACAAACACGTCACATTGATTTTTTCATGCCTCAATTGCTTCTCGATTTGTGTCGCCAAAAAACCCAAACAGCAATTTTTGTGGAAAAAACTAAAAAAAAAATGATTTGAGTTTTGTCATCAAATTATCGATGATTAGTTTGATGTTCGTATGCTAATAAGCAGCAAAAAAAGCTAAAAATGCTAAAAATAATAACTAGATAGAATGGACAAGTTTTTTCCCTGTTGTTTTGGAAGAAGGTCATTAAACCTTCTAGTCACGAACAATTTGTTGTACGAGCGTTGCGGCAAATAATTGTCATACCTGTGTCATGCGCTCGTTATCAATATAAATTTCATTACATCTATCATCGCCACAAATCCAGTAATTAGAAAATAATTAAAATTCATGCGACAACAGGAGCAACCAATCTTATCACATCGCACGCACTCTCATTGTCACTTCATCTTCATATTCTCTCTACGCGTCGCAGTGAGTACACAAAATATTTATCATTTTCAAGGTTACTGGTTCACTTGAAAAATATATAAACGAAAAATTTTTTTAATTTATACAAGAACGACATTCACGAGTGTGTTTGTGAGTTTGTGTTGTGTTCGCACTCTTGAATTAATGTGACTTTGCATGAATGTGACTCGGCTTTCAATATGCGTTTCTCTGTTATTTTTATTTATTTATTATGCGACATGTGACGAGAATTGTTGAAATATTCTTTTTATTATTTTTGTCATTTTCTTCGGGTTTTTTTTTGTTTGTGTTTGTGAAAAAAATATTTTTTAAGAAAAATCGAAATTTTTGTGGATTTTTCGTTTTTGAAGTTTCCTCAATTAATATTTTTTTACGGATTTTTTGTTCATTATAAATTATTTTGACATGTAAAAAATGACAGATGTCAAAATATTCTCTTTAATCTTAAAGTAATTTTTTTGAAATATTTTTTTTTTAATTTTTGATACAAAATAATATTTTTTTAAAATATTTCTCAATAATTGCAATTTTTTAATTTTTATTTATTTTTTTATTCATTATTAATTTTTTACTATTATTTAATTATTTATTTAATTTTTTAAATTAATTTAAATAATTTTAAAAATATAATTAAAGTAAAATATTTAATAAATATTTAAAAAATATTACAAAATAAAAAATATTTTTAAAATTCGTTTAATTCAAATTTTTTTTTCATTAATTTTTATTAATTTAAAAATTCAACAAATAATTAATTAAATAAAAAAAAAATTAAAACATTTAAAATAATTTTAATATAAATTATTGACAATTAAAAAAATATTTAATTTTTTAAAAATAATAATAAATTATTATTATTATTTATTTATTTTTTTTTTAGAAATCTATAAGAAAAATTGTTTTTAATACAAAAATATTTAAATAAATAGATTTTTCCTTCTAAAATAATTTTTCTTAGAATTACTCGATAATTTTTCACACCCTTTTTGAGCTCAAGTGTGGTCCAAAATTCCGCCTAAAAATCATTTTAAGTATAAAATAATGCGCTTTCAGCCAGATTTCGTGAAGATTATCGTTCTTGTGTCTTCTCTTGAATCCATCTTCAATAAACACACCTTTTATCGCACTTATTCCCAAGTCAATATTTTATTCTCAAATATCATTTATTTTTGTATCATTATCACTTTCTTCGTCTCTTTTTCTGTTTGTTTGTTATTTTATGCGCTTTTTTTTACCGACGACGTGACATTACCTCATCACACACCCACACTCGGTTACGCCAGAATCGCCGAGACAGACAACGCATCGCGAGAGAGTTACAAAAATTTCGTATCTAAACGAACAACGACAATAACCTCAGTTTTTAGATACGAAACAAACATCGATCTAAAAAATAAATTACTTCATAAAAATGTGTGACCGACTTTTTTTTTCTCATTTTCATTGACATCACAAACACACATGAATTAAAATATATATTTTAGACGATTATGCTTTTAGGTCGAAGTCACTCCGACGTACGTGCATCGATCTTCCTATACGCTGGTTCTATAAATATACCCGAAAAAAATGTGTGTCTCTCTGAAATGTATGTGAATAATAAAAATGAGATTAGAATACGCTTTTCTCGCAGACAATATAATAAACAAATACATAACTAAAATTTTTTCGTCTGTGTGGGTCGATATTACCTTTGGATGACACGAAAGACTGTTCGAGTGACTTAGAAAAGAGACGCATCTTCCATCTGTTTAGATCTTTGTTTACATAATATTCTTATTAATGTCTGTTCAGTTGTCGTAGGTACGTGGTACGAGTGTACGGGTATATAGGAAGGGAACGCACGATGGTGTAATGTAATAAAAAAAAAATAATAATAAATAAAATACTAGATGAATAATGAAATGAAATGAGGTCGATGATCTATATATTTTATTTTTGTTTTGTTTGTTTGGCCTATCTACTTATAGTTGACGTTTTTAACGTAATTTGAGGTCCGTTTAGTTTTTTTTTTGTAATAAGAAACGGATTTGTATCTAAAAGGAGTGTGGGATTTAAATTCCTTTCAATTGATTGAAATGTTGTAATTAATACTTTTTTTTCTTCGAGACGTAATGTTTGAAAATTGATACTAAAATGTGGTAGGTCATTGAAAGGACACACGTGTTATATAATTTTCTTTTCTTTTTGATATTAAATTAATAAATACAAAAAAAAAATTAAGCCTCCATTAAATTTAATAAATATTAACAAAAAATATGTTATAAGTTTGTCGCAGTAATCAATCAATTTATTTATTTTTTTTGTTGCTTTTTTCAGATAAAATTGGGATAAGCCGAATTGATGTAGAAAAGGAAGATCATTAATCATCCAGCAATTGTCTCGGAAGTATAATAACTTTTGCTTTTTATATTACTATTTAATATATATATATTTAGGTGAATATAAATATGTTTTTATTCATTTTTTATTAATATGTAACATTTTTGAGGTTATGTTTCTTTGTTTTTAGATTTTGAAATACGAATTTTTGTTGATATGGGTTGTTTTTAGCGGAAAACGTCACCAAATATCAAAATTTCCCTCCATTTTGTCAAAACACTTGTAGAAAAAGGACGCGTTAATAAGTTCTTGTTTAAAAATTACAAAAAAAATTTTTAATCTATAAATGTCAATTCATCATTTATTCAATAGATTTGTGAGTTCTAAAGGTAATTTCGATTTTTTAAAATTTATTTTATTTAAATTATTGATCTTTTTTTTTAATTTCAGGACTTTAAAAAACAACTTTAAAATTTTCAACTTTAAAAAATTCTCTAAAGCAAAATTTTAACAAATTAATTTTTTTTTTAAATCGAATTAATTCCAATTAATTCAAACCAAGCATATAAACCTAACAAAATTTTCAGAATTTTACAAATTCAAGAAAAACCTCAATTACAGCTGAAGAGTTTTAAAGCTCTCATTTGAAAAGAAAACATTAACACGACACATCCCGATATCAAGAAGTGAAAAGCATAAATAACAAGAACAACATCCGCTAAATAAATAAATAAACACATTTATTGATATCGTTCTTTTTTATATGGACTCGAGGGATTTATCAACATCTCACTTCTTCTTCTACATGATGTAACATTTATTACCAAACAACAACAATTTTTATTCTTTATCGATCCAATTGGAAGCGGTTACAACATAGTACTGTTGATAAGACACTTTCTCATGAAACCTCAGACTTTATCCGGTTATGCCTTCGAATTCAGCACAAATGACGGAACTAATGTCAATATATCGTTAAAGACACTGAAAGCAAACAAACATGACTCACTTTTATTGGAGATACGAATCAGTTAGTCAAATATTTAAACCTCATGCATTATAAAAGACCTTGTTGTCGGCAAGTTATCCGCCTTCTGGGTGGGTTTCTATTCTTTTTTGCTATTTCCGTGGCATGAAAGAGAAATATCACAAAACTAGCAATAATAACAAGGGAGTAAATTTTCGTGTTTTCACAGTATCCTCATCATTATCGGCGACATTCATTAACCAAAATCCAAATCAGTAGGAAATATTTTTTTGCAAATCATGGATTTACAAATCGAGTTGGATCAGAAAAAAACATGTAACAAGTCAATTGAAAGTGACATTTATAAATTGCGTATCCTTCCCTTGTCAATAGAGGCGCAACAAATCGATTCATGTTAATTTAAGGAAACTCTTGAGACTTTCGGCTTTCGCATCTAATGAGATATTTGGCGCAAACAAACAAATAATAACCATAAAGAAAAAAAATCGCAAAGATCATTCACAATAACTCCTTTATTCTTATCGCTGTGACAAAAAATTAGGCACACACCATCATCATTTTTTTTTCTAAAACATTCTATTATCATCATAAACGTACTACAACAAAAAATATATGTCAGCTACCATCATCATATTATCATCGCACACATAACGTGACACACGTACAGGCGGAATACAGTAGCAAAGTAGCAAGCTATATTACTTGTAAACTGTGCTATGGATAGATTCGGATGCCCTACTTTTGCGCGACTATAATACGAAAAAATAACAATTTTTCTGTCTGTTTTCTTGTTCTGTGCTGTCGTCGTTTCTAACCTTGGCTTTATTTTGTGCTTTCAGGGTATTCTTTCATATTTTTTTTTATTTAATTTTTTTTTATTTTATGACTTAAACAATTGCAGTAAACGACAATCTTTTTAACCTATTTTCATATATTTCACTCTCACTTGCGAAAAAAATGTCCCTGCTTCTGATGTCGAGACACAAAAAAGTGCACGTGCAACCAAAGCTACGTGTATCGATAAATACCGATGAAAGTAATTTTTAAAAATTTCACTTATAAATATTTGAATTGTCTACTGTTTGTTGGTTAATATTACACGTCATCATCGTTGTTTGCTTTATTAAAAGTTTTTATTTTATTTATAATAAATAATTATAATTTCAATACAAACATAGCGACCGAAAAAAAAAAATAAAAAGTGAGAGTAGACTTGCCAATTTTACTTTTAGCTTTTAAGCATAAATTTCGTTTTTGTTTTTTGTGTGTGATTTTTTGAGGTCGCACGATTTTTTTTTCGGTTTGTATGAAATTTGTTGCGATTTACGCACAAAAGCGTAAAGGTAACGAGAGAAAAAAATTCGTTAATTTATGCGTGAAATGTTGTTGGAGACAAGACAAACGATTTATTTGATCAAAAAGGTGAATTAAGTGAAGTGAATGTCATGCCGGATATTGTGAAATAAGGATTTTTTTCGAGAGATTTCTTCTTTTATCTTTTTTGCATGAAAAAATTGTTAAAATTAATGATTCTACTGAATTAAATTTTATTTTTTTTATGTTTATTGAGATTTTTATTTTTAATTTAATTAAAATAAATATTTTTTTTTTAACTTTTAACAAAAATATTTTTTTTTATTTTTAAATAATTTTTAAAAATTATAAATATTTATTTAAAAATTTTCCAAGCTATAATAAAGAAAATTTTGAAAATTTAATTATTTTAATTTTTATAAAATTTATTCTTCAAAAAAAAAGTAATTAAAATTAAATAATTATAAAGAATTCAATAATTAGAAGAAATTAAAAAATTATTTTTTAAAAATAAAAATAAAAATTTTTTTTTTATAAAAATAATTAAAAATAAATTATGTAAAATAAAAAAATATTTTTTTAAAAAATAAAACAAATTATATTTAATTAAAATAATAATTAAAACTAATAATTTTTACGAAAAAAATTTAAAATTATTTTTTTTAAAAAATCAGAACATTTTAATAAAATTTTTGTCAAATTTCGCACATTAACTAAAATGACACATTTTTTTTAGTAATAGTCTCCAAGCCCATTATTTCATAATTTCCGTAAAAAGTTTCAATATTGTTTAGTCATCACTTTCAATCAAATTCATACAAATTGTTCCTCGTACAAATCCACAAAATTTCGCCGCCTCAATGGCACACAAACCGAAAAATCTGCACGAACAAAAAAAAACTAGACGAACTACTTCTATAAATCATATTTAAATAGCCGACTTTCTTTTATTATTACTACATGTTTGTTCGCACGTTTATCTGCCTGAGCGAAACCTGTATTATTGTAATAATATTAAATAAATAAACTAAACAGCATAGACGATGATGACGACGCGACACCTACCTACATTTCACTGTTTTCTAATACACGAAAAAAAAAGTAAAAAGTTGAAAACATCAAAAGAAAGTAGCTAGACAACGTCGTTTTTTGCATAGAAACGCTCCGTCGTCGTGCAGAGATTTGTATTTGTGTGTCACTCGACATAACGGAGTTTCGAAAATAAAAGTGAATGTGTCTCGTCTAGAGTTAGGTAGGTGAAAAAAATACAAAAAAAAAAATATGAAAAAAAGGTTTCGCGAATTTTTTGTCGATGGTTGTCTGACATGATCACGACGATAACGAAAGGAAAAGAAACACTTGGTCAATTTTTCTTGCTGACACACATTTTCCTCGCAATATTAACTTAACACATGGCGGCAAATAATTCATGAGCAGATTTTTTTTTATTTTATTTTATTATTTTGCTGTGAGAAGATGAAAGTTTCTGATATTCCGTTTAATAAAAAATTAATAAATATATTGGAAAACATGTTTCATTTCTTCTTCTTCTGGCTGCTGCTGCTTGCAAGTGAAAAGGAATAATAAATTATGTGCAAAAAAAAGAGAAATGTTTGAAATTTTATTCTGTTTGATATTTTTTTCGACAAAAGCGCAGAAAATGCATTGCGATGATTTATTTGGTGAAACTATTTATTTGTTGTGAAAAAATATGGACAGACAACCTTCGTTGCTTGTGATTCGCACCTTATTTATTACAAGAAAAAAATACATTGTTCGAGAAAAATTGCAATAAATAATAAAAATGTGACGTTCATTAAGAAAATTTACCGTTTTTCATCAAAGACATGTCTTGTCATGTCCAAAAAAAATAATGAATGAGAAATTTCTCCTAATTAAATTAATTGAGGTCAAAACCCTTTTTTAAAAAAATATATAAAAAAAAAATTAATTTTTATTTTGAATTTAATAAAAATTAATAATTTTTAAATTAAATTAAATTTTAAAAAAATATTAAATGTAGGTAAAAAAGGACAAAAAAAAATCGAACAATATTGAAAAAGTACTTGAAAGTTAAAGAATAAAGTCATTGACCCACTTTTCAATAATTGCTTGTAAATTTTATTTTATTATTTTTTTAGGGTTTGATAACTGAAAATTCAACTCAGATAACGAACGGTTCAATGCAAAAAAAAAATTATTGATAAAAAAAAAGTCGCTCAATGATTTTTTTGTTTAAATTGTTGAACTATTAACCGAATTTTTTTTTGTTTAATGAGTTAATTCCTGTTATTTTGATGACAAAGTAACGAAAAAAAAATTCCAATGTGCATTAAAATTGTGTCAGTGTCATCGGAACAATAAGAAGAGATAATTAACGTTGGATTGTTATCATTCGCACGATGATTACTCATCGCGTGAATTTTTTAAAAATAATTTTTAATTTTTTTTTTCAGTTTCGCGGATAAAAAAGCTTACCTGACGAAATGGAATTGACGGATTCGCTTCTGGGCGTGTGCATTAACGTATTGTTTTGCATTAAGGACGGCAACGGGGTCATCATTCGGTTATTTTGCGCGTTAATTAGCGTTTGTTGCGGCGTTAATTGTGGCGTCGTAGCTGGCTGTTGCTGCTGCAGCTGATTGAGATTATTTTGTTGCATTTGTTGTTGCATCGCGGCAATTGTGCTCAATGTGTTATTTCCGACAATGCCATTATTATTGCACATCCCAACGAGACTCGTATTGGTGCCATTGCCATTCCCGTTTGACATGACACCCGCATTGTACGACGTCGAGTCGTCATAGGGCCACATGTCGTAAGGTTCACTGTATTCGGGCGAGCCAAGAGACGTGGGTGACATTGCCATGCCCGGAGACATGACGAGCGCCGCTGACGACGACGTCACTTCCGACGAACTTTCCTCCAGCATGCGAACATGGGAGAAACCTCCGTTATTCGACCAACGACGTTTCATCATATTGTTTCGTGTGATTTTTTTTTGCTTTGAAGTCAACTTTCGAGTAACGACATAAAAGTATGATTTCGGGGAGTTTTTCTATCTCACTTGATGTCAATAAATCTCCAAACGATTCGTAAGTAAGTTTCTTGCAATCACTTTCACTGTTTCTTTGTACATTTCACTTTTTCTCCGAAGACGGCTGTGGCGTACATTTCACAATTGTTGCGGTTGATTATTATAAATTTTTTACTTTTTCTCTCTCATACAATTTTTTTAAGGTTTTTAAAGTACCAGCAGCTATTGTTTGTTGATGATTTGTGAGCATTCAATGTCAATAATGGCTCAGTCGTCACTCAGATATAATTGACTGTAAAAAATTATCCAAAAAAATTAACATCTTGCGCAAGTTTACATTAATATTTATAATGTAATGTGATGATTGTCATTTGTCAAGTACTTATCCATTTAAATTTTAAATTTTTTCGATTAAATTAGATTTATTTTTTATTTTATAATAAAAATATGTTTTAAATTAATATATTTTTTTTATATTTTTAATTTAATAATATTTTTTTTTAATTAAATAAATAAAATTATTAATAAAATTATAAAAGTTAATATTTTTTATTTGTTTAAAATATTTTAAAAATTATTTTTTAAATTTAATTAAAAAAATATATATATTTTTTTACTCATGATATTCTTTTTTTGAATTATTTTATTTTATTTAAAAATAAATTAATTAGAAAAAAAATAATTATTTTTATTTAAAAAAACAATAAATAAATAAATATAAATTTTATATTTTTTTTAATTATTTAATACTTGTAATATTTTTGATAAAATCTCAAAAAATAAATTATTTGAAAAAATTAAAAAATTTTATCAAAATATTTGACATTTTTCATCAAATTATTCATCAAAATCTCTTAAAACACTCACCATTCAAATATTTTTTCATTCAAAGAAGGAAAGAAACACATCAAAAAATAAATTTCAAAAAAAAAAAAATAAAAATAACAAAAGGGGTTAGACACCTCCTTTTGCATGTCACGCTTGTCAAACCACTTTTAAAATTATGACACAAAATATTGATTGAATTACGTTTGAAATTAATCCCACACTCCCATAATTTGTTATTTTTTTTAACAAATAAATAAATAACTGAACAACTGAATGAACAACAATACAAGTGAAAGAAATGTCTGACGTTGCTTTGACGTGTCTCTCAAATAAAAAAAAATAAATATTAATTATTTACTTTTTTTCCATGGAACCAATTATTTGCATTATCTGTCAAATTAAATGATACTTTATGATATTATTAACTTTAAATCAAATTACAATTAAAATTTGAGCCATAATTTGCTCGAAACGCATCGATTATTAGTAAATTTATTGTTATTATTAAATCAAACAAACCCGTGAAATATTTTATTTATTTATTAAATAAAAATGCAAATTAGATACCTTTAATATTTTAATATGTATTTAAAGAGAGGGAGAGAAGACCGGACAACAATAAATAATAATAATGCAAGAATGAGGTGAGAATTTGTTTAACACCTCTGCAAATTATTACTTTTAAACTTTTTTTATATAAATTTGTATAAAATGCTGAACTTGAGACGTGCGTCGACAACGGTAGGTTGGATTATTATGGATTTGTCTCTTCTAAAATATTTTTTTTATTATTTTATTATTAAGTAAACATCTTAATCGCTTACATTTTATACATTTTTTTTTAAACAAAACAAAATTTTTTTTTTTTAAATAAAAAAAAAATAAATAATTATATTTAAAATTTAAAACAATTTTTCAAATTAATTAATTAAAATATTTTTTTTAATAATGATATACATATATTTGATTAATTTTTTGTAACAAAATAAAAAAAAAATTTTTTAAATAAAATGTATAAAAAAAATATTTAAAAAAAAATTATGAAAAAATGATTATTTTATTTAATTAATTAATTTTATTTAGAATTTAAAAATAATTATTAATTAAATTAAAGAAGATTTTTTTTCTTTATTTTTTTTATTTAAATATTTATTTTATACATTTTTATAACAAAATAAAAATTATATTTTTTAAAATAAAATATAAGAATAAAAATTATGGTTATAAAATACAATAAATTTATTAAAACATCATATATTCATAGAAAAAAATCGAAAAAAATATACAGAAAATTTAACGCTCTGTACAACAACTTGATTGTTCTAACCAACAAGTAACCACTAATAGTAATAATAATAATAAATTTTTATCCATTTTTTGTGTTCTCATATATTTGTTTTTTGTTATTTCTAAGTTCTAACAAAAAAAGTTAATAAAACAATAAATTTATGTGAGAACAAAATTATTCAAAGCGCACACACAAATTTTATTTAATGAAGAAGGCATGTTTTTGTTCACACTTTTAAGCTAAAAAATAATAATTTTCTACGTTCCTTTTAATTGTTGAACTAACTTCGTTTCAAAAAGTTGAATAAAAAAACAAAAAAAAAATTAATTTCACTTGTAGACAAAAAAAAACTCTTAAAATATATTCAGTGTTCACTGTTCCGGTAACCGGTTAGAATAAAATAATAATTACAATAATTGTATCTATAATAATGATGTTCGTCTATTTCATTCTATGTCGATGTGTTGGTGTTAAAATAGCAAAAAACTACTTTTACATGTGTGTAACTTCTTGTTTTCGTTTTCATAATCATGTTCTTTGTTTTTTTTTTCATGTTGCGCGTTAATAATGTTCTCTCCATATATATGATTACTATTTAATTTCTTAATGTTCTTATACAGGAAAAATATAAAAAAATTATTTTTTGATACAAAGTAATTTTTTAAAGTACATTTTTTAATAAAAAAAATATTTTTTTTTTATAGAATCGCATCAAAAGATGATCAAAAAGAGGCAATGTGGGAAATAATTTAGATGCGTTATTGACTCTTTTTGACTTTTGACGGAAAATTACTTCGGTTATCTTTATTAGATCTGCATTAATTTGACGTAAAATCCCACGATTTACCTACTTTTTCCGTGAATTGTAAATAAAAAGAACAAGGAAATGAGAACAGAACACGATGATGAAATTTTTAAATAGTAAACAAAAAACAAAAAAAAAATTGCATTACAACAAATGAAGCAATAAAATATTTTTTTTATATAAAAAACAAAGTTGCAGGTCGCGACAATACAATTATTTTTTTTTGTAAATTGCTTTCTCGGAAATTATAAAAATTACTGAGTTGTCATTCAGTAACAATAAACACGAAAAAATTTTTAATATAATTTTTTTGTGTTAAAAAAAAGACAAACTTAAACCGAAAAATTCCTTTTAAAGTTGAGAGACACAGAAGCAGTTAGTGACAAGAAGCGTATAAAATACGAGGGATTTTGTTCTTTTTCCTCCCTGCTGCTTGTTGTTCGCTTGTTTTGCGTCTCTCATCGCACACACAAGAAAAATAAAAATAATAAAAGAATTAAAACAAGAGATTTGTATCGACGCAGCAAATTATAATAATAAAAAGATCAGCGACGAAAAAATCTCAAGAATCTCTCGAACGTGAATACGGAGGATGAGCGAATGTCATTCCCGCATCACGTTACTCCGAATAATTTATATTTTTACATGAAGTAAGTACATAAAGGAACAACTAATAATATGACGTCAAATGAGAGAGAGAAGTGCAATTATGCGTTCACTTGTTGAATCACGAAAAAAAAAATTTGCGTGTTTTGCGCAATTTAAAAAAAAATATTAAAATTTTTACAATTGATTATGAGTCACGTTAAGAAAAAACTTCGATTTTTGAATTTTCTCGAATTTTTTTTTAAATAATAAAAAAAATTGTTTATGTATAAATTTTTTTTCGCCGCCGCCGTCGCATCACATCATCATCATCTAACTAAGTTGTCGCGGTTAGGTATACGAAAAACCCGAAGCTCGTTTGTTTATTTATTATTTGCTTTATGTATAAATAAATAAATAAAATATCTCAAGTTGACTAACCTATCTCCGGAATCGCAAACAAACAAGTTTAATATATTTTTCAGTTTTGATAATGAAAAAAAACCCGGCCGATTGCAATTCTGATGAAATAACGTGAGTTTCAATGAATTTCTCGGAACTTTACTTCAACTTACTTCGACTTACTATCAGTAGATCGATCGACACTTGCAGGAATTAAACGAGAAAAAAAATCAAAGGTTAAAAGCGTGGAACAAGTCGTTTCGAAAATATTATAAGGAAAGTTACCCTTAGGCAAAAATTTATATATGTATGGATTTTATTATTATTATAGGATTAGGATCTCTTGAAGATATGTAGAAAATGAAATAAAATGAAAAATACGGAACGGCAATAATTAAATTTATAAGCTGTGAGAGAGAACTGAACATTAAATGGGTTGAGCAACAATGTATAGGATTATTGCCTGAGGAGTCGACTGATTTGCGTTTTTTGCTTTACCGAGAAATGTGTCTCAAAAGTGAAAAGTTTTGAATTTTTGGGTTCTTGAGTGAAATATTTTTTATAGTTAAAAATTAATTGGCTAAATTCTTTTAATGATTTTTTTTAAATAAAAATAACAACTTTCATGAAATTTTAAAAATATTTATGATAAAAAATAAATAAATTAAATTAAATTTAGTTTCAATTTAAAAATTTACATTTAAAAAAAATATATGAAAAATAAATTTTATTTGAATTTAATTTAATTTTATTTATTTTTTTAAAAATATAATTTAAATTAAATTTTTATTACATAGTTTTTCAATAAATTTTAATTTAATTTAATTTTTTATTTAATTTATTTTTTTATTATTTTTTTATTTTAAATTAAAAAAAATTTTTCGTTAAAAAATTCAAAATTATTTTAATTTTGATAGTTAAAAATTTTTTATTTTTTATAAATTAAAAAATTATTTTGAAGGTATTTATAAAAAATAAATAAAATTATAATTTTAAAAATTAAAAAAAAAAATAATTATTATTGACAACTCATTAAACGCCTTCAAAGTCACTTTTCATTTAAATTTTTCGCGTAATTTTTTTTTTCCAATTAACCCCAAAGTAAAGTTCTATTCTCTCATGACATCGCGCGCTCATACGGGTGTTTATTGTTAAAAGTAAAAAAGCAACAAAAACGACGTTTCTACAATTTACAAAAAAAAACGCAAGTCAATTAAAAATAGAATTAATATGAAATTAAAATTTAAACATGAAAAAAAACTTGGCATTTTTGTACACGACGACAACAACAACACTGAACTGCATAAATAGCTGCTGTCGTTACTTCGGTCGTGCGAGTTGTCTGTCTGTGCATATAATATAAATAAATACAAGCGTTGTTTAGCAAGACATATAAATAAATTGGGTTCAAGGTTGAGATAAGAGAGTATTTATATGAGCGATGTTTTTGTAGACATTCGAACGAAAGAGAATGTCACTGAAAACTTTTTCTTTTTTTTTTTTGCAAAATCGTTTTTCGCTGCAAGTGAAATAATTTCATAACTTTATGAAAAAAAAAATAATAAAAATTAGATCATCTATAATTATTGACATTTCTGATAAAAAAAAATATTTTTTTTTTATGTGGGATTATTGAAGTTTTTTTTTATTGTTCAATGATTGTATGCAACATATTATTAATTTATATCCTTAACTTAGATTGTTGACCCCAATTTCTAAGCGAGCAACGACATTCGTGTGTATGACAAAAAAAATTATATACACACATGGATCGCAGTGAATTGACATGAACTTGTTTTTGTGTCGTGATTCATCGAAATAGTGTGTGTGAGTTTTTTTATTCATAATTTTTTTATTTACTACAACACTATTTTTTTATTATTATTATGACGAACGAGATAAACTAAATAAATCGCATGTAAGGACAAAAATTATGCGATTAACAGGTGGCATATTTTTTTTGTGTCAACGTAATTTTTTTTTTAATTATTATTATTATTTAATGTTATATTTTTCGTCAAGTTATATTTTATTATATATATTAATAATAATTTTTTATATAATATTTATAAAAAAATATATTATATTAAACTATATGTTTAAAATATATTTTTTTAATAAATATAAATATATAATATAATAAAATATAACTTGACGAAAAATATAACATTAAAAAAATAAATAAAATCTGATAAAAATTCGTACATAATAATAATGATTGTTATTATTTTCATTATAATTTTCTTTTAAAAACGCATTTAAAATAAATTTTAAATAAAATCTCAAGATTTTTCATGTTCCTTCCTTCTTCCATCATCATATCATCCACAAAACACGCATCAAAAATAAAACAGTATTTTTTTTTTATCAAAAAACTCGTCTTTTTGTATATTTTATGACAATCATCACATTATATTATTAATATATATTTTTTATTTCTTTAGAATGCACGAGAAAGCGCAAAGAGAACTAAAACTCCGTCATGTAAACAAATTTTAATCCTCAAAGCACATTCTTTTTATTATTATATTATATTCTTATTTAAATCACATGCCTTTTTTTTATTATTGTGTAGTATGATATCCATACAGCAGCATTGCATTTATAATAAACAAGAGCACGTCGTATATATTATTCCTTTATTTATATTTTGTTTTTTTTTTTGACTGAAATGATGACGATAATAATGATGATCTGATCAACAGTTCTGGATTCGGTTTCTGCAGTTTTCAGTTTGTTTTTAGTGAGATTTTTATTTATTTTCTTCTTTTTTTATTATTTTTTGTTACTGATGTAAATATATATGTTGCATTTGTTTATATATTTCATATTTTTCTTATATTTTGTATGATGATAAAAATATTATTTTTTTGTGTGTGTTGTTTATAATAATTTTTTTTATCTTTTTTTCACTCACAGGTTCACGATCTTCACTCAGAAAAATAATATATATTTATAAAGTTATTTTTATTTATTTTTTGTTTTATGTTAATTTTTTTTAAACACTTTATTTTTTGCACTTTTAATAATAATTATATTTTTAATTATTATTTTGAGCTGATTTAATTTTTTTAACTTAATATAATAATAATATTTTTTTTTGTCATAAAATAATTTTAACAAAGATAAATCCAATATAATAAGGCCTTTTCTTTTCCTTCAATTTTTTTTAAATTTATTTTTTTAATTAAATATATATTTTAAATATATATTTATTTGATTATTTGTATATTTTTGTATGATTAGTAATTAATCATGAAACCTCAATAATAATTGGCAAAAATATTTTAAATATTTCTCATTCAATTATTTATTTTTAATATGATATCTATAACAATAATTATACGAATTGCACTTTCGTGTGTTTTTATAAATATTTTTTTTTCTTCACAAAATTCATTTAATCACTTTTCTCTTTTTTTTGTAATTTTTTTTTATAACAACATGTTGTTTTAGAAATATTTTAAAAATTTTCGTTCGTTAAATAGTTCAAGTTTGAATTATTTCTTTCTTTCATTCCATTGTTTTTCTTTCTCTAAAAAAAAAATAAAATTGTTGTTTCACTCTCTACCACTTTTCTTTTTATTTCTTCATTTTATTTTATCAAAAGCGATGTTTGCAATCAATTCCACGGCATGTTGAACGCCGCATGTCTACATGTATATGTGTATCGGCAGCAATAATATTAAAATAGTAATAATATAATATAAATAAGCAGCGACGGCGGATTTACTCAAATTTAGACTTTACTCACCGATGGATAAACGTATACTAGCGTGAATGGGTCTGAAGAAATAAATTAAACACGAAACGAACATCAATGAATGACAAGACCGTCTCGCACGTTTGCATGTATGTGTGCGCAAACTCGCTCTGTACGAGTAACGACGACTTGCCATGCATCGGGCACGTATGGAACTTGAACCTGAAACAACAACCATGCTTGTGTTAGGCAAAAGTGTGTTGTGTTGGTAATGGTTCGGCTCCGTACAGCGGGATTTAACGAATTTAACGAAGAACTATACCTTTCTCAATTACATACTAACATAGTTTTGGACAAAAAAAAAATAATAAAATTGCTCTGCATGCAACTCACACACATACATGGAAACGCACACAGGTACCTTCGAACGAATAGAAAAATTATGTGTTGTCTATGGGCTGAGATGCATGTGTGACATATAAATAAATATTGACCATGTATGATCGTTTTTAGATCTTCTAGATTTTTTTTTCTTTAAGAATCGTTTTGAGATCGTTTTCTCGTGTAAAAGTTATTTTAAGAAAAAATTTTTTTTACTTGATTTAGAAATAAATGCACGTTATGCAATAAGAGCGTTAATTTGTAAGAGAAAACAAGAAAAAATTCTTATCTCTGAAAATTAAATAAATTTTACACAACAAAGTCTATTTTCGAAACAACCTTATCACCTAGTTTTTATTTGTTTATGCCCACACACATACACACACGTACATTGCACAGGTAATGGAATAATAGACGCGCACTTGAAAAATATATAACTGCATTTTTACGTGCATTGAACTCAAAAATCTTATCACAAAAATTCTTGTTTATTCTGACAACTTGGCTTGTCCTGCTCAAAAATTTTTTTTCTTATACAAAATTCTTTTTTGTACATAAAAAAAATCGTTTCCGTTCAATTTTGCATATAAAAAAATTTTTTAAAGGAACGTCATTCAAATGTTCACATAATAGAATCCTTTTATGTCTCTTTTTAATATTAAAAGAAAAAATTGCTATTCACATGTAAAGTACTCGATTAAAAGACTGCATCTCTCGAAACAATAGAAATTCTCGTACACTCGATTCAATTCAATAAATAGATGATAGTGAAATTTGTTTTCATTGAAGCAGAAAAGACAACAACATGCACGCCGCACTTATTGAAAGTGCATCTTCATGTGCTTTCTAAGAAGTTATGTGTGTGGAACGGAGATGAAAATACAAAAATACAAAAAAAAATACTTATAAATAATAAGACGAGAAAAGATGAGAAACTAATAGATTCTCTCGCGCAGACATGAAATTGCTTTGCTATCGTGACTGAAAAATACGTGTTTTTTACCAATGTCTTGTGTGTTTGGAGAACATATTAGCATGTGAAACATGAAAAAAATAAAAATTAAACTATAACGATTTTTATTTTTTTTTTCTATTTTTGTTGGAGTTTTTTTCCGTTCTGGAAGTTAACGACTTTAAAGAATATTTTTATAATTTTTTTTTTATATAATTTTAAACTATTTTTTTTTAATATTAAAAAAATATTAATTAAATAAAAAAAATTAAATTAATAATATAAATAAATTTTTATAATAAGTTTGAATTTTTATAATTTTGTAATAAAAATAAAAAAAAAAAAATTAAAATTTTAAAAATTTAATTATTTTAAATTATTTAAATTTTATGTTAGAAAAAATCTTAAAAATTTAAAATAAAAATAAAAATTCAATTAAATTCATTAATAATTCATAATTTTGTTTAAAAAAAAATTATTATTTATTTTATTTTTTTAAAATTATTTTTTCAAAAAAAAATATTATAAGATAACAAAAAGACACAATTAATGAAAATTTTAAATAAATCAGATTATTTCTCAAAATTCTCTTGAATAAGTTTATCAATAAAATATTTTTTTTCTTCTAAACGACTTTCAAGATCAATTCACTTTCAATTTCTTCGCCACACATCCTCGACATCTTAAATCATCTTAACATAAAAAGGCAGTCTATAAGTCTCTCACTACTTGCTTAGCAAAAAACAAAAAAAAAGCGACGCGACGTTGAAATCAATTTCCTGTGATTCGAGCGAACATCAAACCTTTAATCCTTTTCATCACAAATTACTTTTTTATTTTTTGCTTGTAATTTTATTTTTCTCACACAGAGAAAAAGGCAGAGAGAGAATCCTATCTCGATACAAATCGATTGATGATGAATAAAGTCATCACATAACATCCGATAATTCTGTCTTGCTACATCGAGAATAAATAAAAAATAATAAAATTTTCACACAAACAAATTTTTTCTCTTATTTTTTCGTTTTTTTTCCATTCTGAAGGAATAACATAAAAACAGCTCTTTATTACTTAACTGAACGAAGACACGAAATGAAACGAAACGAGAGGCAATAAGAGTCTTATTATTTTTAATATGTTCGCGATCTGCGATGTGTGTCTGACTATATGCGAAAAAAGATTTAATTTTTATTATTTTTTTCTAATTTTATTTTATCAGTGCATTCTTTTTATTTTATTCTCTTTTTTTTATTTTTTCAAAAATTATTAATATTTTTTGATCTTCTTATTTTTTTGTTGAAGAAGATTTTTTTACATGTTCACAAGAAAGAACGACGACGAACAACAGAAGCAATTTAATATTCCTGCACTACATGCAAGAAAATGCAGATACGAGTGCCAGGCCCAGGCGAACAGAAATCTGTTTATTATCTTCTTAGGTTATTTTTTTCGTATGTATGACATTATGTATGCATGCTGCTTGCACAAGAGAACTTTCTGAACGCACAATGAAAGGATGTGTTATGTTCTTTTAAATAAATAAGTTGTTTTTTTTTTTTTGAAAGAACAGACATGAGGTTTATCTTTGCTTGCTAGAAAAACTAACAAAGTTGCGTGTATGTATTAAATGTGTATATGGAGACGTATGGAGAAAAAAATTGTTTAAATTGGTGTGTCTCGTTTTAACTGCATTTTAACGTCATAAATGCCCCTCTTTTTAACAAATATTCTATTTTTAAAGCGTTATTTTAAAGAATTTTGATTTTTAATGTCTGTCTGTAAGTTTTTAAAGTTTATTTTTTGCATTTAAAAATCTATGAGGTCTTTAAGGGGTCCTTAAAAATTTTTAATTATATTTTGAAAAACATCGAAATATTTTTTATTAGAATTTTATTAAAAAAATATTAAAAATTCATTAAAATTTTTATAAAAATGTCAAAAATTTTGAAAAATTGATTTTAAGACCTCAATAGGGTCTCTTGAAAATTTCAATAGGGTCTAAAGATTTGATAATTAATTTTATTTTTTCATATAAGGCTCTCAAAAACTCAAGAAAAGGCTCAAACAATAAAAAAAAATTTTTAGGGTCTTAAAAATTTTATTTGAGACCTCCAAAGGGTCTTTTGAAAATTTCTATAGGGTCTCAAAACTTGATGATCAATTATTTTTTTTTTCAAGTAAAACTCTAAAAGACTCATTAAAAGTCTCTCAAAATAAAAAAGTATTCATAGGGTCCCAAATGAGATAAAATATCAAAAATTAAATCAATTGTTTAAAAAGTTAAAAAAAAAAAAATAAAAAAAAATTATTAAAAAAACTAAAAAGCGCTTTAATTGATTTTTAAAATTTAAAAATTAACTTCATACATCAATAGTCAAAAATACGAAAAAAATGCATCTAATGATGATCTGTTGATAAATTTGACTAAGTCCTACGTAACATAGATGGAGATTAAAAACCGACATTTTAACACGAAAAATGAGGGAAACATCTAAGGGAGACTCAACCATATGTGTAGCTCATCAATTCCATACGAAATCAATAGACAGACAGAAAAAAAAATAGGAATTTGTAAACAAAAGCAAAAATGAACTTTTGGGGTGATGTACACGCATCTCACACATGGTCCGGGTGCATAATTGACAAGAGAGAAATTTTTATAATTTTTTTTTTCTTTCGAGATATTTGTCGAAAGATAAAATGTTTGAAGGGTGTCAAAATTCAAGCAAAAACATTTTTAAGCAATTATAAGCTAATAAAATGATTCAATTACAACTTTTCTGCTACGGTTCATGAATCAAATTACTTTTGCGCATTCACAAAAAAAGTTCTAATATCGAAACGTATTAATTTATAAAATTACTTTGTAGCGTGAAATTATCAATTTGTGAGCATTTTTTGCAAGAAATCATATTTTTTTTACGTTATTAGCTGACTTAGCTGACACTTGAAGTTGAAATTCTCATTCCGACGTTACTTAATTTTCCGTATTTTTATGAATATCAAGAATTAAAGATCAAGTTACAAAAAAAAAAGATTTTTTCATCGCATTTACAGAAATTCATTTAATTGACGGTAATATGGCTTTAATTAAGACGTTTATGTGCGATTATTGCATGGCTGACAATCATAAGCGAAGATTTAAAAAAAAAAAATATTTTTTGTTTAAAAAAACGAAGAAGCATCGCGAGAACGTGATTTTTGAGGGGTTTGTGAGATTACAAAATATTTAAATCCCAAGTTGCGCCTTGACAACGATAAAAATTTCCTCTAATCCATTTACTTTTACGTCCTATTTGTTAATTTTGTGTTCGTTTAAAATTTCATCGCGACAAATTTTTCAAACAGGAATCGCTCTAATTAAATTTTTTTATGTGAATTTTACGACTTCTTCCTCGAAAAAAATTTTTTGAGTGATTTTTAAGAATTTTTCTCATCGTCTGAAGAACGGAAGTTCAAGTCACAAAAAATTTACCACGAAGAATTTTTCAAAGTAACCAAGGATGAGACATTGGATACTTTCTATTTCATCATTTGATTAATTTTTGAGCAATGGGTATTCACACTTGACCTATTTTTCGTCCCATTTTCCCTCTTTTCTTGGGAAGTTGTCTCGAGTTGTGTGCCGCGCGCGTTACCACTTGATATAAATTAATGATGACAGACAATCTAATTCATTGTAAGACAAAGGATCGGTAATTTGTTTGATGAAAAGAGAGAGAGATGGAGATGTCCTTGGAATGGATGTCAAGTGTAATTATGAAATGTGAAAATTAAAAAGAGGCGAAGACGGAAAGTTTTTCCTTTTTTGGTGTAGATTTGATGTTTAATGATTAAATTTTAATAATACGATTTTGAGAATTCGCGCTTCGTTTGGTCGAGTAAATTTCTTTAGGTCATGAACGAGGAGTTGAATAATTTTATTTAAATGTTCAAAAATATTTTTCATTAATTTGAAGATCAAAAATTGTTAAGAGACAATTTTTGGCTCTCAGATAATTTTTAAATTAAAAAAAAAAAATTAAAATGAATTTAAAATTTTTAATTTCATTTTTGAAAAAATTTTTTTGAGAATTTAATTAAAACATTAATTTATTTATTTTTTAAATTAATTAGATTTACTTAAATCATTTAAAATTTATCAATTTTGAATAATTTTTATAATAATTATTTTTCATAAAAATTTAAAAATTGAATTGAAAATTTTTAAAAAATTTAATTTTTTAATTTTTGAAGAAAAAAATTTAATTAAAAAAAAAAATTTTAATTTTTTTTTTAAATTTTTGTTTTTAACAAAAAAAATTTTTTTATTTCAATAAAAATTTTAATTTCATAAAATTAATAAAAATTTTTTAAATTTTGAGCTAAAATGGCTAAAATTTACAGAAATTAAAAAAAAATATTGAATACTTTTCAAATTTGATCAAAAAATATTTTTTGATTTAAATTTTTCATACTAAATTTATGAAAATTGGAGATAAAATTTAAAAGTAAAGCTTAGATGACAAAAATTTTATGAAAAATTATTAAAAATGTAAAAATATCTTCTAAACCTCAAATTTTGATCTCAAAATAATTTTTTCAAGCCATAAATCTACTGAAAAATACTAAAATTTCTCATTTTTCTCTTCAATTGACCTTTAAATGACCTTTTCCTTTAAATATTTACAATCCTCTCAATTTCTAAAACAGAAGCGGCAGAAAAAATGTATACAAATTATCACATTTTGTCCCGCACTAACAGCAACAACAACAATTGCATCACAAATAATCATTTCATTTTTTTTTCAGTGTGGGTGTTTGTTTAAAAAAAAGCAATTTATCGTCTTTTGAATAGGCAAAAGGCGGCTTTGCATTCCATATGAAGCGGCATTTTTTTTTTGTTGTACGACGCAAAGTGAAGTATAAAGACAAGTAAAAGTCAAGTTTACTTTGTACGTAAAACTAAAACGCATAGCAACAATGGCTGGCATTCATAGAGTCGCAGCAAGTGCGGTTCGTTGTATAAAATTATTTTATTATAAATATAACACAGTGCATTTTGTTAGTGCCTCGACAACGAATATGTGCGTTTGTGGGTTATTAGTGTTATCTCAAGTTCAATGCTATTGTGTCATCGCCTCCGTTTTGCTTTGTTTTTGTTTGGTTTTTGCGTAAATTTACTCGGAAAAGTTTCGTTAATTAATCATTTTTGTCGTTTTGGACCCAAAAAAATCGCAAGAAAGTGAAAGAAAACAACAGAAAAAGCGATAAAAGGGTTTGAAAAGATAACAATTGCTTGAAAAAATTATTTTTTCAGCTTCCGTTTAACCTTCATTTAACATTTTAAAAGCGATTTTTTTCACCTGCAATCTTTTGTTCATCTCAGCTAAACTTTTTTTTATCATTAATGTTATTATTATTCACAAAATTGCCCTTATTTCATCCTTTCGTTAGAGCGCTCGACTTTTTAGTAGAGCAGAGGAATCACATATGCAGCCCAATAATATTTCAAATTAAGCAGCTGTTGTCCAGAGCCACGTCTGTTTTTTTCTTCTTTCTTCTGCTTATTGGCTAATAATAATGGTTCAATAAATATGAACGAGAAGAAGGATTGAACGCAGAGACGAAATACGAAAAAAAAACGGTACACAAGGTGCAATGATGGATTTTTTTGTCTTGATTAGATTTGCTTTGTTAAGCAGTTCGCTGTTTGTTCTTGGCTCGCTTTGAGGGGATATTCGTTTAAAAGAAAATAAATCAATTGAAAAATGATTTGGAATTGACTCGGAGACGAAGCAGGTGCTTTTTTTTAACTGTTTCACTTTCGTTTTGGATGATGCAGTTTTGTTTGACCACCGCAGTTGATGCGGAATAAATTTAACGAGAATTTCCTACCTGTTTAGTTTTTTTTTGTTTGATTTGTCGTCGTTTCTCATTGTTTTTAGAAGGAAAGATGGGTTTGAGTTGACTTACCTAAAAATAGAAAAAAAAAAAAAAATAAAAATTATTATTAAAAATATTAAAATAAGGTTAAAATTCATTTTTTTATTATTAAATATTTAAATTATTTTAATTCATTTTTATTTTAATTAATTAATTATTTTTTCAAAAAATTGAGAAAATTTAATTTTTATTAAATAAAAAATAAAATTTTTAATCGAAAAATTATTTTAAATAATTTCAAAAAATATTTATGCGTTTTTAATTTTTTAAAAAATTAAAAATTATGTTTTTACAAAAATAAAATAAATTATTTAAAAAATAAATAAAATTAATTTTAATATTTTAATTTATTTTAAAAATTTAATTTTTTAAATTATTTAAATTTTAAAAAAAATAATTAAAAATTAATTAATTTTTAAATTTTTTAATTAATTAAATTTAAAAAATTTTTTTTTAATTTTCTATTAATAAAAAATAAATAAAAATAATTTTTCCAATTTTAATTTAACTTCATTAATTTTATTTTTAATTCAATAATAAATTTTATTTTAAAATTAATTCTGAAAAAAAATGAGCCACATTTATAAATCATCATTTTATAAATAGTGATGATATTTATAAAATGATCGAGAAAACATGTGTGAAGGTTTCGTTACCAAAGCCACGTTAATTAACGTAAGAGCTCTGATTATGCTCGCTCCATTCGTACTGTATTGCCCGTAAAGAGGTTCAAGAGTGAATCAATTAGTGTTCAATTGTTAATAAGGTTCTTAACATCTTCCTACACAAAAGCGACGCGGTTTTGAATTGAATTTCAATTGATTCCATAACATGCAGTTAGAAAAAGACAAACTGAATCAAGTTCAGCAATAATAAATATTTGATCGTGGGTCAAGTCAAACACAATTAATTGCTTCCTAGAACCTAAATGCTCAAGTGCAATAAATACGATGTAATTGAATTGATCTTTGTTGTCTAAAATTAACAAACAAGTGTCAATTTAATTAGCGCAACTCTTTTGTTTTAATTTTTATTTTTAAACTTTTAACTGAATTTTAATGAACGACGCATTTTAAAAGCAGACACCTTTTAATCAGTTCAAAAAGTTTCGTCGCTGTTTATTCATGGATAAGAAATAATTTTTTTTTTGTGAGACAGACACAACAACATGTGTGCAAAAAAATATTCACAGCTTAAACTTGAACCTGAAAATTTGATACTCTTTTGTATTTTTTTTCGTTTATATTTACGTTTTTTGTGTATTTAAGTATTATTTATGCCAATATTAAGAGACAGATGACATGTTTTCGTCATTTTCTCAGTTATTCTTCCATTTATTGAGTAATTTTTGTTTAAACGAATGTTATTTAAATGATGTAATCATGCATATTGCATAAAAATAAGAGAATGAAATATGTTGTATTTAGTTCGTTTGTCATAATACATAACATAATATTGAGGAAGTTCATGATTATTATGATGGGATGTCCTTTTTATTATTAAAATTTGCACAAAAAAGGGTAAACAATTTTATTTATTTAAAAAAAAAAGAAAAAATATAAAATTAGTTTAATAAAAATGGGAAGTAGATCGATATCTAATATTAATAATATATGTTTAATATTAATAATATTTATTATTTTTATAAAAAATGCTCAAATATGGTTGACTAACTAAATAAATATATTTTTTTTAAGTAAAAAAAGGAAATCGATCAATTAAAATTTTTAAATTTGTTTATTTTGAATAAATAAATTAAAATAAATAAACAACCCCGATAAATATTTAAATATGATATAAAAATAAACATACATGTTATACATTTATGATATATCAAATATATGTTTATTTATCAGTATATTTTTTTAATATTTTTTTTTCATAAAAAAAAGTAAATGCATTTTTTTCTTATCTTTAAATTTTATCAATAGCAACTTATTTGAGTAAAAAAAAACGTTACAATATATTTATTTTTTTAATACTTATTTTTTTTTATTTAAAAAAAATTATTACAAATAAAAAAATCAGACAAAAAATAAATAAATAAATAAAAAAAATTAAACTTTCTCAAGTGATTTTGCACTTCCCATTTTTTTATAAATTTTTTTATCAATAAAAATGATTGAATGACCACGACATCCGTTCGTCATCATTTCGATTTTTTTTATAAAATATTAACTTTAATTTAATTGCTCTCATTAACTCTTTTTACGATGGGAACAACAACTTTGACGTCATTTATTTTTTTCTTTATCTCAAAAACGTGCCTTATTTTTGAAATTTCAATCAAAATTCTCGTTAAAAGCCGAGTTTAGAGCAAAGAATACCAATAATGTTGATTTTTGCATGTATATGAAGGTTAAGTATAAAATATGGCAAGGAAAAAGGAAAGATAGATAATAATATGAAATTAACGAAGATACAATCAAATATTTGAAAGCAAACTAATTTATGCTTTACACGCATCATTTGAATATTATGCTTGAGCGTTTTTTTTTTGTATTTTTTTTTGTTTTGTTTGTTGTTGTTAGAAGAATATGAAGAAAAATAAAAAAAGAATTGGTAAATTATAACAGATAATAAAAAATATATTTTAAGGAAAAAAAAAATAAATTAAACGAAACTAATCCGATCGATTTTAGAATTTTATTTTAATTTAATGAATTTAATTGTTAAAGACCACACGAAATAAATTTTAATTACAGAATTTAAACGAGTTTCGTTACATTAATCTCGACTTGTCACATTAATTAAATTATTCCAGCAAGATTCTCGATGATTCATGCAGCGAATAATTAATTCAGTTACTGAACCTCATTGATTATTATACGAGAATTGTTCAAAGACAGGTAAATAAAATTTTTGATTTATCGTTTTAATAACAATTGCTGCCCACATATTTTAATTTGTTTTATCATCAAGATTTTTTTTATTTATTTATTTTTTTTAACAAGTGATTCACTGTTACAGGTGATTTTTTGCGCAAAAAAATAAATAAAAAAAAATAATTATTTGACGTGAGAAAAAAATTTTCCGTATTTAATTTCATCCCCTTTTACACACTTACGCCTCAAAGTCTCAGACAATTAATTCCTTTTTTACAACTTTGAACAATAAAAATCTTTTTTTTTCTCGTTACATGTAAAATTGTAAGTAAAACGAGTCCGTTAAATGCTGCTGCATAACAAAGGAAAAGACCACATATGCAAAATATACAATTTTTTTTTGCATGCATGCAAGTTTTTATTCTGCGTTGGCTTCTTTGTATGTGTGAACTGAACAAGAAAATTGGTTTGTCCTTGATATTCCGATGCCTTTTAATGCATGCATAAAATATAATATAAACATACATTTTTGCATGGAAATGTATTAAATAAAATAAAAATAGGAGTACGGTTGTAATGAAAGAGAATGGACTCGACTAACACGTCTTTAAAAAAAAAATAATAAAAAAAACCCTTTAAGAATTTTTATAATTATTACAAAGATGATTTTTTTTATTAAAAAATAAAATAAAAAAAATTAATAATAAATAAAGAATTACGAGAAAAGGGGTAATTTTTGCATATTAATGCAATTTCTTGCTCGTCTTCTTTATTTTTTACAAAGAAATGCAGAAAAATAATTAAAATGCATTTGTTGCATGTAAAACCGGATAAAATATAGAAGAAACGGAAATGCATGGAGCGACTAAAAATGGACAAGCGCATCATTACAATTAAAAAAAATTCAAATGGATGTAAAAGTAATAATTTTTATTACATAATAAAAATATAAAAAAAAATATTTCGAGCCAATTGAAAGTTGTTTGGTTAACCGACATGACGTTTCGTTCGTTCGCTGTTAATTTAATGCGGTGATTGATTGTAATAATATTCTATATTCTAATTTTTTTTTCATTTTCACATTTGCATTTGCAAATGATTTTTTCCTATTATTCGTATTGAATGCAAAAATACCACAATATTGAAACAAATAAAAAAAATATATACGAGGTTCGGATCAGCTTTAATTGCATTTTTTTTTGTTCTATTAGAATAATAGAATAAACTTGATTTTGGTTTAGCAAATATACCGTAAAGTTTATTTAATGGGTTTTGTTTCAAGGTTTTTTCGCGGGTCGGTTGATAAAATTTTCAATTTGAATAAAAGTTTCAATGTCAGGGCCCAATGCACATTTTTAAATATTTTTTTGAAAAATTTCAATTTTTAATTTATTATTTTAATTTTTAAATTTTTAAGAAATTATGATAAATTGTTATTTTATTGAATATTATAGAAAATTAATAAAAATATTAATTTTGAATTCAAATTTTTGAAAAATTTTTTTAATAAATTTTAGAACTGTGCACTGGGCTAAAAATGAAATTATAAAATTTTAATAAACTAAAATTAATTTTTAAATTAAATTAAATTTTCGAGCAAAGGAATGAAAAAATTAGCCCAATACACAATTCAGAAATATTTTAAAAAATATTTAAAAAAAAATTTAAAATGTGCATTGGGATAAAACTTTAATTTCTCTTAATAGAAAATAAGACTAATTTCAGGATTTATCTAAATTATTTAAATTATTTTTAGATAAAAATTAGTTAAAGTTAAGTTCAATTTGAAGATTTTAAAAAATTTTTTGAAAAAAATTTCAAATCAAATAATCCCAATTTAAAAATTTGTGAATCGCCATCTTGCTAATTCAAAAAATTTCACATCAACTTATGAATACTTATCAAAACATTAGCGAAAAACTTTTGTAATAACATGTCACACTCCCGAAAAAGCCAAAACTACTTAAAAACTTGTTAAACAACCAAAATTATGACAACTGCACGTTAACAGCAACTGCATTGAAAATGACATTAAATGACAGAATCAACTTCTACAACAAATTAGAATGCAAATTTGCCTTCTGTTCTATTCTATTACAAGCGAAAAAAAATCGTTTATGAATTATTCCTCATTATTTAAAAAGGTAACTGAACAGTTACTTTTGTCCAATTCCATTCAAGTCAAATGCTTTTTCTGAGTCACTGCGAAAAATTATCATTCCATGACCTTTCACACTACAATGCAAATTGACAATGTCTGTTAATTTCAGAAAATTATTTCCAAGTACAAAGAAATTCCTTGTTTCACACTACTAACTCATTTAATGCACTTTACTTTGCAATTAGCTCCATTAACTTTACACACAAACACGAGTGCATCATCGTCGTTGTCACACTTGTACAGAAATAATTATTAACGACGTTCGAGTACGACGAAAAAAAAACAGTAAATTTTTTCTGTAACATGACCAACCCCAACATATGACCATAATATGCATTCAAGTGTAAATTTTTCGGGAATATATATACAAGTAATAATAATAAATAAATTTACATACGTTTCGTACTTGCCGGCAAACGAGAAAAAAATTATATAATCGCAAAATTGTACGAATTTCATAAGTTTATTGCCATTTTGGTCGTCGTCGTCGTGGCAATGAAAAGTAATAAAAAAAAATAAAATAAAAATGTGCAGCATAATTGCAAACACATGGCGGGAGCGTTTGTTTGTTACTCGATGACACATCCGCACATTTTGTTTTATTTTTTTATTGTTTGTCTTTGGCGAACGCATGTGGAAAGTAATATCATTAATGTTTCATGTCAAAAGAGCATTAAATTGTGTGTCACTCCCTGAAAATACAAAATAAAAAAAATGCATGAAGAATTCTAACCTACCCCAACAAGTATTGTTTTATCTGTGTGTGTCAGTTGAAGTGAAGTGCAGTCGACAATTTTTTTTTCATATAGAAGCGCTTCTTCGTGTTGATGCATATTTTTAGCGCACGACGACAATGAAATCGTGAATTTTGGGTGTGTTTCATGGCGTTACATTGAAAAAAATTTAAAGGTAAAGTTGACAATTGCATTTAAATGCAAGTTTAATATGAAAAAAAATTAAAGGACTTTAGCTGACATAATTTTTATTTAAAAAAAAAATCAAAAATTATGACCAAAATAAATTTCTTTAATAAAATTTTAAGTTTATTTTTAAAAATAATAAAATTTTTAAAAATAATAAAATTAAAATTTAACATTTTAAAAAAAAATTTTTTTTTTATTTAAAAAAAAATAATTATTTAAAAATTAAATTTTTTATTTAATTTATTTTTTTTTTTTAAATTAAAATTATTTATTGTTTTTTATTTAAATTATTTTAAAAAAATAATTAAATTTTCAATCTAAAAAATTTTTTTAATTAAATTCAATTTTTTATAAAATTTAAAATTTTAAAATAGAAAAAAAAATCGATGAAAAAAAAATATTAAATTTAATTATTTTTGAGTCAAAAAAAAAAAATAAAAAAAAATTTACATTATTTTCATAATTAATCTTTTTTTTTAATTTTTCAAAAATAAATTTAAATTAATTTAAAAAATAAAAAATTTCGTTTTAAAAAATTATTATTTTAAGAAATAAATATTAAATAATTTTTAAAAATGTAAACAAGACTTAAAATATTTGAAAAAATTAATTTAAAAATTATTATTTTAGTAAAAAAAATTTCTCTTAAATTTTTGTATGAAAAAATGAATTGAAAACATGCAAAAAAACCTTCAATTTTTTTTCTATGAGCTTTCAAACGTAAAACGCTTCATCTGCGTTTCTCGTGAATGCCTTTGCTGATTAGTTGTGTTTGCTCATGTCTGCACATCCAATCATCATCAAACAAAGCAGATGAACGCACACACAAAACTAGAATGAAACGCACTGAAGCTTCACAACAATCAACAACGCTGTTCCTGCTAAAATGCTTAAAAATTGTTCACTTTTTGCTGACGCATTTCATGCAAGCCAAATGAAAACAGATGTTTTCATCCCACAGTCCCTTCGAAATCGATATTTTCCTGCGATTTCCCTTGATAGTTGTTAGGTACTTGCAACATTAATAATTCACGGCGTGTAATTTTATAAAAGCGGCAGTAAATGTAAAAAAAATGTAAAGTAACTCTCTTCATATTGATTGATTCGAAACTTTTTCCATTATTGATGGACTTGGCGATAATAATAAAACTGAAGGTCAGTAAAAGTCGTTGACATGGAGCTGTTGTTACTGAGGAGATAACAGAAACTTCTTCGCAATTTCATGATAATTTTTTTTCTGCTCCATTGTCCTCGGGCGAAGCCTAAGAAGAAGTCAAAGAAAGAAAACCGAGTCGCGTCAAGACAAAACAAAAATAAAACAAGAGCAATTACTGAGTATTTCTTGTTGTGTCACGCTCCGCCAGAATAACACAATTATCCATCAGATGTCAATTACATAAACATTACAGTAATTTTATCTTTCTCTCTGTTTCTCGTTCGAATACGCGCGGCGGTTATGCATTATCCTGCGGAGGAACGTTACTTTTTGCGCGAAATGATAATTTCGTTCTAGTCTGCGATTGATTGCTCAATGATTATTATCTATCTGCGAGATGATCGAGATCTGCGTTATGGGGACTTGTTTTTGTGTATTACGAAGACAGAATTATTTATTCATTATTATTATTTTACTACAACAGAACCGCATAACATTTGTCTTCGAGAAAATGGAAATTTACTTGAGATGAGGAATGGGTTGAAAGAGACGAAAATTAGATCTGTTGAGATCTTAAGATCAGAAGATCTAAAAACTGATCTTATAAGATCTTTTAAAATTTTTCTTTTGATCTCCTGATCTAACGAGATCCAAAAAATTATTTGAAAAGATCGTACAAAATATTTTTTAGATCTTTTAAAATTTGAATTTTGAACTTCAGATCTCAAAGGATCTAAATTTTTCGTTAAATCTTAAAAAATTAAAAGAAAAAATTAAAGAGATCGTACAAAATTTTTGTTTAGATCTGCTCAGATCTATATTTTGATCTTCTGAGATTTGGATTTCAAACAGTAGATCTGAATAGATCTATTAAAAAATCTTGTACGATCTCTATAAATTCTTCTTTTTAAGATCTTCTGAGATCTGATGATTATTTTCAAATTTCAGAAGATCTAAAAACAGATCCCCTTCTCAAAAGATAAGGCTCACACTATACCAAATTTAAAGAGATCGTAAAATATTCTTTAAGATCTTCTGAAATCTTTTTAAATATTTTTTTAGATCTCATGAAGCTCAAATCCCATAAGATCTAAAAAAGATCTGAAAAGAACTCAGAAGATCTAAAAATGCATCTCTTTCAACTCGGCTCTCACCTATTCTCCATTACTTTTATAGTATGCCTGAGTAATTGATAATAATATTCGCGAATGTGAATGCTGTAATAATAATATGGGTCTACCGCAGAACGGATCACTCGTTCGAACAATGGCAACTAACGATTGTTGTTCTGTTCTATTCTCGCACATCGCGCTGTAATATTTAATTTTAAACTGCATATTCTTGCTGCCTGCCGGCATGAAGTAGAACAAGAACATTCTGTCTCTACAGCTTCGACGACGACTTGTTGTTACAATTACCCAGTAATTGTTGTTTGTTACAATCCCGCATAAAACTCGATACCAGCACATAAGTATCTTACTCAACGACACCCATTGATTTACATTTACTTTACTTCATTTTTTAACTTAACTCAATTTGTGAGCATTTTCTTGCTCTTTTTTTTTTGTTCGGTAAATAAAGTACCACAAGAGAAATATACACGGGAATTTGCAGACAGAATTGTATTTCTTACATCGCACGAATTGGATAAAAAAAACTATAATTAGTTTCGATAGAAAAATGGGTGCAGTGTAAATGTGCTTTGTTTCAACTTGACTTTGGTCGTTTATATGCGGTTGCGATAATTGTGCTGCTGATGCAGTATTGTTTTTGTCGAGAGGTCTTGATCGAGAGACGTGACTTTGACCATGAAATTGGGTCAAGTTTAGGTTGTTAGATGTCAAAATGTGCTGCAAGTCATTAATTAAACACGATTTTTGAGCTATATTGAATAAATTTTTGAAGAAAAATCAATTTGATGGTTCTTAAAAATTGAAAAATATGAAAATCCGTAAAAAATACGTAATTTTTATTTTTAAAACCTTTTTAATGATTCTTAATCTTAAAATTGATCGAAAATTACGGAAAACTTCTTCGGATGTCTTTCTGATGGTTCTTAAGCTTGAAAATTGAAAAATAAAAATCCGTAATTTTTATTTTAAAAGCCCATGTGATGATTTTTAAGCTTGAAATTGATCAAAAATTACGGAAAACTTTTTTGGATGTCTTTCTGAAGGTTGTTAAGCTTGACAATTAAAAATTAAAAAATCCAGTAATTTTTATTTTGAAAGCTAATTTGATAAAATTTTAAGAAATTCTTTTTTTTTTGTTTTTTTTTTTTTTGAATTATTTATCAAAATTATTCTGAGGGTTTAAAAACTCATTATTTTATTCAACAAAAAAATTTTTTTTTCGCAAATTAAACAAATTATGTTCATTTTAGTCCTTATTCAACCACAAATGATCCAAAATCGCATGTTTTTAATCAAACATTGTTCAATTTTTTTTGTGTTTGATCATTCAAACGCTCCATTGTGTTCCGCCCATTATTATGTCATAATTTCCTAAAATTCTTTCTTTTTCCGTGTTTTGTTTCACCGAAAAGAATTATTGCCGCTCGCCTTACCTCTTCGCGCGATTAGCTAAGCATCTCAAGGCCAACCTCATAAATTCTTGTTTCTCTCTTCCATTTCATTTTCTACCTAAATTCACTGCACTTGACTTTTTTTTCGGATTATTTACAAAAATCATCTTTTGTGAAGAACAACCTTCGCCACACAAAAAAACAACACCGAAATCGCATTTTTGCAAATTTTTTTTTTGCAACAACATGTGTAGTTCTTGTTTTTTCTCTCGTCTTCTTCGCTTGTTTATATAATTTTCATTTCACACGCAGTTCCGACGAAGACGACGACGACGAGTCGCTCGGTAGTTATGTGTGGCAATGAGCTTTGACTGTCTTACTAATAAATTCATTTACTTTTCACTTCTATTTTTCAATGTTCTTGTTTTAATTTATGGTAATAAATTTTGTTTTAAAAGAAATTTATTTTTTTTTTCGTCGTTCTCGCGTTCTTGTTTTCAAACTTCTAGGAAATTGTTTGCGAAAATTTTGTTTATTTTTACATTTTTTTTATGTAAGAAAAAAAAAACATGAAAAATTGCTACAAATTTTTGCAGCAAACAAAAATGCAGAATGAAATCCATAATGCACTTAATCAAGCCGCAGCACCTCATTTATTTTGATTTTTAATCACAACTGCGGATCGTCGTCGTGTGGGTTGTTGCCGTGACATTTGTCAACTTCCCGTTGAATTAATTTGAGCTTGGCGAAAAAAAAAGTTTTAATTCGCATGCAAAAAGCGAGACGCCATCCAGAGTGCTGTTTATTTACCAAACAGCAGGACATTGATTATAATCTGCTTTTTTACTTTTTTTTTATTTGGAGTGGTGAAAATTGCGCACAGCTTCTCGTTTATTATTATCATGATATAATTAATAAAATGACTTTTAAAAATGTTTTGGCTCATTTTTTTGCAGAAAGAGAAATAAAAAAAATTAAGAATGAAATTTGGTACTTACCTAATTTGCCATTCGGGCTGTAAGGATCGTAGCTGCCTGTTGACATGGGCGACGAATACCCATTTGACATTGTTGCGTATGTGTGACTTTGTGATCCGGGCGATGGGCTTAACGGTAGAGCGTTACCCGGAACGCTTCCCGGACTTGGGGAGGAGAGCCAATCCTCGTTGCTGAAAATTTTAAATTATTTTTATAGAAAATGTTTATTTTTTATAAGATTTTTAAACCTAACTTCAAAATATTGAAAGCTGAGAATTTTATTTTAAGAGCTAACTTCAATAAGTCGAAAGCTGAGAGTCAGATTTGAAGAACTAACTTCAAGAAATCAAAAACTGAGAATAAATGTGAAGAGCTGACTTCAAGAAATTGAAAACTGAGAATCAAATTTGAAGAAATAACTTCAAGAAATCAAAAACTGAGAATAAATTTGAAGAGCTTACTTCATGAAATTAAAAACTGAGAATAAAATTTCAAGAGGTAACTTCAAGAAATCGAAATGAAAAATTTTTTTTCCTTTGACATAGTTTTGTTTTGAAAACTAAATCAAGAGCAAAAAAAACTGTCAAAACTGTGTCAAAGCAATTTTTGTCAAATCTTGCTCCAAATGGATAAAAATTTGTCAGAGGGCTCTAATTTATCATTTTTAATCATTTTATAACTCAAAACTGCCAAAAAATTGAAACTGAAAAAATTTTTTTCCTTTGACATAGTTTTGTTTTGAAAACTAAATCAAGAGAAAAACTAAATCAAAAACTGTGTCAAAGCTGTTTTTTGTCAAATCTTGCTCCAAATGGATAAAAATTTGTCAGAGGGCTCTAATTTATCATTTTTAATCATTTTATAACTCAAAACTGCCAAAAAATTTAAACTGAAAAAAAATTTTTCCTTTGACATAGTTTTGTTTTAAAAACTAAATCAAGAGCAAAAAAACTGTGTCAAAAACTGTGTCAAAAACTGTGTCAAAGCAATTTTTGTCAAATCTTGCTCCAAATGGATAAAAATTTGTCAGAGGGCTCTAATTTATCATTTTTAATCATTTTATAACTCAAAACTGCCAAAAAATTTAAACTGAAAAAAAATTTTTCCTTTGACATAGTTTTGTTTTAAAAACTAAATCAAGAAGCAAAAAAACTGTGTCAAAAACTGTGTCAAAGCAATTTTTGTCAAATCTTACTCCAAACGGATAAAAATTTGTCAGAGGGCTCTAATTTATCATTTTTAATCTTTTTATAACTCAAAACTGCCAAAAAATTTAAACTGAAAAAAAATTTTTTGAAAAGCAATTTTTGTCAAATCTTGCTTCAAATGGATAAAAATTTGTCAGAGGGCTCTAATTTATCATTTTTAATCATTTTATAACTCAAAACTGCCAAAAAATTTAAACTGAAAAAAAATTTTTCCTTTGACATAGTTTTGTTTTAAAAACTAAATCAAGAGCAAAAAAACTGTGTCAAAAACTGTGTCAAAAACTGTCAAAAATTTTTTTGTCTGAAAAAAAAAACTCCAAAAAAAAATTTTTCCTTTGACATAGTTTTGTTTTAAAAACTAAATCAAGAGCAAAAAAACTGTGTCAAAAACTGTGTCAAAGCAATTTTTGTCAAATCTTGCTCCAAATGGATAAAAATTTGTCAGAGGGCTCTAATTTATCATTTTTAATCATTTTATAACTCAAAACTGCCAAAAAATTGAAACTGAAAAAAAATTTTTCCTTTGACATAGTTTTGTTTTAAAAACTAAATCAAGAGCAAAAAAACTGTGTCAAAAACTGTGTCAAAGCAATTTTTGTCAAATCTTGCTCCAAATGGATAAAAATTTGTCAGAGGGCTCTAATTTATCATTTTTAATCATTTTATAACTCAAAACTGCCAAAAAATTGAAACTGAAAAAAAATTTTTCCTTTGACATAGTTTTGTTTTAAAAACTAAATCAAGAGCAAAAAAACTGTGTCAAAAACTGTGTCAAAGCAATTTTTGTCAAATCTTGCTCCAAATGGATAAAAATTTGTCAGAGGGCTCTAATTTATCATTTTTAATCATTTTATAACTCAAAACTGCCAAAAAATTTAAACTGAAAAAAAATTTTTCCTTTGACATAGTTTTGTTTTAAAAACTAAATCAAGAGCAAAAAAACTGTGTCAAAAACTGTGTCAAAGCAATTTTTGTCAAACTCCAAATGGATAAAAATTTGTCAGACAGCTCTAATTTATCATTTTTAATCTTTTTATAACTCAAAACTGCCAAAAAATTTAAACTGAAAAAAAATTTTTCCTTTGACATAGTTTTGTTTTAAAAACTAAATCAAGAGCAAAAAAACTGTGTCAAAAACTGTGTCAAAGCAATTTTTGTCAAATCTTGCTCCAAACGGATAAAAATTTGTCAGAGGGCTCTAATTTATCATTTTTAATCATTTTATAACTCAAAACTGCCAAAAAATTGAAACTGAAAAAAAATTTTTCCTTTGACATAGTTTTGTTTTAAAAACTAAATCAAGAGCAAAAAAACTGTGTCAAAAACTGTGTCAAAGCAATTTTTGTCAAATCTTGCTCCAAATGGATAAAAATTTGTCAGAGGGCTCTAATTTATCATTTTTAATCTTTTTATAACTCAAAACTGCCAAAAAATTGAAACTGAAAAAAAATTTTTCCTTTGACATAGTTTTGTTTTAAAAACTAAATGGATAAAAATTTGGTCAGAGGGCTCTAATTTATCATTTTTAATCATTTTATATAACTCAAAACTGCCAAAAAATTGAAACTGAAAAAATTTTTTTCCTTTGACATAGTTTTGTTTTGAAAACTGCCAAAAAATTGAAACTGAAAAAAAAATTTTCCTTTGACATAGTTTTGAAAAACTAAATCAAGAGCAAAAAAATCAAAAACTGTGTCAAAGCTGTTTTTTGTCAAATCTTGCTCCAAATGGATAAAAATTTGTCAGAGGGCTCTAATTTATCATTTTTAATCTTTTTATAACTCAAAACTGCCAAAAAATTGAAACTGAAAAAAAATTTTTCCTTTGACATAGTTTTGTTTTAAAAACTAAATCAAGAGCAAAAAAATTAAATCAAAAATTGTGTCAAGTTAAAGAAATTGAAAGCTGAGAATCAGATTTGAAGAGCTAACTTCGAGAAATCGAAAACTGAGAATCGAATTCAAAGAGCTAACTTCTAAAATCCAAAAACTGACAAAATCTAAATACTTACCCTTCAATTCGCGGTCTCTTTCCAGCATAAATAACATGCCCATTTTGTTGCCCGATCGGCGTACTTGTTGACGCCATATCCTGCATCGGCTCAACTTTAACCGTCGTTACCATAAATTCGTTCGCATTACGCTGCATATTGCCGATGCCACTGCCATTGCTGGGATTTATCATATCCAGCTGATTCTTGATAACCGCTGTTAAGGCTCTGTTGTTATCCGTCGGCACATTTTGCACTTGATGAACTGTTGTTGTGGTTGTCGAGGCGTTTGGATTACTTACGTTTAATCGATACATTTTAACTTTTTATTTTTCTTCGTTATTTTTTTTTCACTGGTTAATATTATTTGAAATTTTTTATAGTTTTTTTTTATTTTTATTATTTTTCTTTTATTTGCCACAACACTCTAGATTGGGAATTGTCACAAATGTGTCATCCATTGTTATTTTGTGGGTTCATGTCAATAGTTTTTGTTTTCTATAATTCTCTGGAATGCGCCTATTCTGCTTTTTATTTCAAGATACAACAAAATAACACCTGAAAATGAAAATAAAAGCAAAATTTAATTACATTTTTCGGTAAAGGTCACACGTATACAGCGAAAAGTTCTCATATGATCGTACGTTCGTTGTAAAATGCGTCACTCTTTGTCCCAATTTTACATCACAAGCGCGCTGATCACTTTCATTTAAATCAATTTTAGCCATGACCTATGCTATGCACTCTCGGGCACGACAGAAAAAACGCAACATAAAATTTCTCGTGCACCAAAACGAGAGAGCGAGAACGAATGAGCGCAGCACCGAGACAACATGCATACATAACGACGACAAACAAAAAAAATATTAGCATATAATAGCGTGCAATGTTCGGCCTTTACCTCGTTTCATTTCATTCACTCTCTTCGGGCCTCCCTGTGTGCATTTCATCGACTTTCGCCTCGCACCCGCACCATGCACTCTTTACTCGCATGTACTTGCGCCTTATATACTTTTGCGTCGTGTCGCTCTATCTCTATTTATGTGCACACGAGGCGTCGTCGTCGTTTTCGTCATTTATGCAGTTTATTTTGAGTTTCAATGTGACTCGACTTTATGCTTAAATGTTTCATTCATGCAACGAACGAATTGTGTTAACCAGGCGTTTGCGTGGAAATTTCGAGAGAAAAATACGTATGGCATGGTTTCAGAGTAAGAAACGTGACATGCACGAGAAATCATCAATTTAGGGTAAAGCTATAAAGTAAAAGATTAGAAAATGTTTGAATTAGCGAAAAAGCGATTCTCAAATTTTCAACAGTAATTTTTTGAATTGACATTTATAAATGTTCATTAATAGTAACATTTTTAATTTTGTTAAAAATTTAACATAAAAATTAATAATTATCATAAAAACTGCTTTTTTGCTTAAAATTTGATATTTTTCATCATTCATAGCAATTTTTTAATTTAAATATTAAAAAAATTGATTTATAACGGTTAATTTTTAAATTGACATTTCAAATTTTTAATTTTGATAATTTTTTTATTTTAATTATTGTTTTTAAATTGTTAGAATTGTATGCAAATTTCAACTTTATTTGGTTTTAAAATAATTTAAAAATTTTTAGTAAATTTTCTATTAAAATTTTTGATTCAAATTGACATTTTCAATTAATAAAAAATTAAAAATTAATTTTAAATTAATAAAACAAATTAAAATTAAATATTAATCAATAAAAAAAATAAAATTAAATTTTTAATAAAAAAAATTAAAATTAATAAAAAAAATAAAATTTAATTTTTAATTAATAAAAAAAAATAAAAATAAATTTTTAATTGATAAAAAATAAATAATAAAAAATTGAAAAATAATTTTTAAATAATAAAAAAAGTAAAAAATTTTTTTAAATATTAAACAATTTTTTTCTAAAATTTTAACAAAAAATTGAATATCAAATTTTAACGGTCATTTTTTGAACTGACATTTACAAATTTTTTTATAAAAAAATGTCAAAACATAAAAAATTATGAATTTTTTTTAGTTTTCAATATTTTTTTAGTAACTTTTAACAATTTTTCATTAAAAATTTCCAAAATATCAAATAAAACAAAATATCAAAAACTTTTCGTAATAACTCAATCCAAACTTTTTTCATTGTTTCAACTTTTAAGATACACAAAAAGTTCCCTCTCGTCGAATCTCTGATAAAAAATAAACAAGCAGCACGTTTCACAGAACTACTTTTCTGTTTTTCTCAAACAAATTCCAGTGATTCAAAAAGTTTCGAGCGAGCATCTTGTACACATGCACTTGATCCGATAATCGCTCATTTATATTCCAATTGATCACGTTTGAGCATTTTTTCTTGCTTCGAAGAAAAAAACTTGCCTTGCACTCGAACTTGCATCAAGACGCCTCGACTTTGCTCGTTTTGTTCGTCGATGACGATGATGACACATTCAGTTCACTTTTTTCGCGTCTGTGTTTGTGTGTGATGCAATTTATTTGTTATTTAAACAACTTAGAGCGGTGAATTTGCACAATGTTGCAATTTAATTGCGAAAAATTTTCCGTTCGGCGTGTCTCTGTGGTAGAAATTCTGTACGCGACGCACACTATATTGATTATTTTGTGTTTGTTATTTTGTTAATAGTTGCTTCCTTTTTATTTATTGTAACATACACACGATTTTTGCACTTTTTTCAGCAGTGCCCATGTCATGTTTTGCACAGAAAAACGAGGAAAGAAGAGAAATTAATACACGGGCGTAACAACATCACGACGACGACAACAAACTAGAAAATGCATCATCAGTGCACAATGTATACTGAAATGCGGTAGGCACAATCACATAAACACAAGCTCGGAAAAAAGTCTAGTTTGTTATTTTAATCCGTAGCGTCGCGTTTCGTGTGTATTTGTGTCGATGCATTCAGGAGACAGAAGAGACACAAGAGCGTAGTTTGACTCAGTTTTTTGATCATTATTATTATTATACAATAATTCGCTCCGTACGAAAGTGTTATAAAGAGACGCTCTTGTTGCCGGGCTGTCTCATCTACAGTCATGCGCATCAAGGCCAATTCTATTCCGTGCAGCATTATGCAGCGCGCTTGCAATCGCACTTTTGAGGGAAAATCGTCCATAGTCTGCAACTGCAATAATTCTATGTACTTCGGGTAAGTGTTTCATCGGCAATGCACTTGATACATTGTGGCATGGCATTGTTATTGTGTGTCTTTGCACATAGATCTATCTATATTTTATATCAAATGCAAGCAGAAATATAGCGTGGTTGCATAGATAATTTAAGACTGAATGGATTAGGATGGTCAAAAAAAGTTAATTTGATGATTTTTTAATGATTTTAAAAGAAAATTGAATTTTAACGGAAAAATTTTTTGAATTGACATTTACAAATTTTTTTTTTAATAAATATTTTTTATAAATTTTTTTAAAATATAAATTATTTACTTTTAAATTTAATTCGAATTTTTATAAATTTTTAATTTTAATTAATTAATTTTTAATTAAAAAAATTATTTTTAAAAATTTAATTAAAAAATTAATTTTTTATTTTAATTTAAAAATTTATTTATTTTATAAAAATTTAATTATTTTTTAATAATTTTTAAAAATTTTTACATTTAAAAAAAATTTAATTATTTTTTTAATTTTAATAAATCAAATTGAATTTTAATTTAATTAAAAAATTTTGGAAATTTTCACATTTCAAAAAAATTAATTTAAAAAAATTAAAATAATATTTAAAATTTTATTTTAATTTTAATTTTGAAATTTTATTTTTAACTGTAAAAATAAATTTTTTTTATGAAAAAAAAATTTTTTTCGAAATAAATATTATATTTTTCTAATTATTATTATTTTATTAAATTTTTTAAAAATCACTTAAAATAATTTAAATTTAATTTTTAAAAATTTAAAATATTAAAAAATTCATTTTTAAAATTTTAATTAAAATAAAAATTAATTTAAAATTAAAAATAAATAAATAAAAAAAATTAAAATGATTTTTTAATTTAAATTTTATATAAAAAAAAAATTAATAAAAAAAACTCGAATTGATTTTTCAAGCAAATTTTCTCTCAAGAAAAGGAAATAATTTCATTTAAAAATAAAAATTTGTCATCTGTCAATTCAAAAAATTTCCGTTAAAATTCCATTCGCATAATTTCTGCTCCAATTCCTTTCAACAAATGACTTTGATGAATTTTACCCTTCATCGCCATCCTTTCGCAAGATTACCATCAGGATTCTATTCATTCCTCTGCATCCACATTAATGACTCAGATTTCCTTGACTGCACGTTCGTCTCATTTAAAAAGTTAATTTAGAAACTTCGTGTGTGTCTGTCGTCTCCTTCTCGCAGTTAAGCCAGCATTAAATTACTGATAAAATTCCTTTTACACTGCACGAGAATTACAATCTTCATTAAAAGTGTTCCTTCTTTATCAATGTTCATCTCGACTCGAATTAACATCAATTTCATGCTAAAAATCAATGATGCAGAAGTTGCATGTCTGTCGCTTGTTCGCCTTATATACGGATGTGTCGTACCTTTTTTATGTATTTCACTCGCTGTATTATCTAACATAGAACGCCTTTCTCCAAACTCTCGTGCTGAGCAAAAAAAAAACTTTCTACTGCGATAATTTTGCATGTACGTGCGCATCTCTCGCCCCAACTCCTCACTCATTCACTCATCTCGTGCAAGCAACGAGTCACATGCAACATCATCATCGTCGTCATTGAAATACAAAAAAGTACAAAAATAAAGAAGAAAACTACGAAAGTATAAAAAAAACATGAATATTTTCTACTGTAACTGACCTAGTTCAAGGTTTTTTTTGTGTTATTATCATGCTCGTTGCGATTCGTGTGTACGGAGTGCGGTGCAACGAAGAAAATCATGAAAGTCCATTCAGATAAATTACACCATGTATTAATAATAGTAATAATAATGGGAATTGCATGTTCTGGCAAATAAACGGCAGCAGCAACAACGCAGCTTATTACTTACTGACGACGACGTGATATGGCAGTGGTAAAAGTAATGTGAGGGAAAATTAGTTTTGTAATGATTCGTTTCATAATATTGGGAATTTTTTCGTTCAGAAGAATTTTCTCGTTTTTAATGGAGCTGAAAATTATTAAAGTTTTATATTTGAAATTGGATTTTTTTTCTTTAAATAATTTATTAATTATAAAATAATTTTTAAAAATTATAAAAAAATTAAATTATTATTTTTTTCATAAAAACTATTTAATAATTAATTTAAAAAAATAATTTTTAATTATTTCTTTAAAATTTATTTAGAAATTATATTTTTTAAAGAACCGAAAACTAAATTAAATTAAAAGAAATTTTAATATTTTCATAAATTTTAACTTTTTTATAAATAAATTTTTATTTATTTTTTTTAAATAAATTTTTAATTATTTTATTTAAATAAAAATTAAATGAAATTTTAAAAATCTTAAACAATAATAATTAATTTTTTTGTAATTCAATGAAAAAAAAAATTAAATAAATTTCTTTAATTTATTTAAATAATAAAATTAATTAATATTTTTTAAGATTTTGAACATTTCATTAAATTTTCATTTAAATAAAAATAATTAAAAAAAAATATTTATAAAAAAAAATAATTTTATGAATTAATATTTTATCATGAATAATAAATTATATTTATTTTTTTTTTAATTCAAATTAATTATTTTAATTTAAAACTAAAGTTTAAAAAAAATTGTTTCTTATAATTTTGACATTTTTTGTTAAAACATTTCCTTTTTATTTCAAAATTAATTCAAAATAATCGAATTTTATAAAAAATTGTGACACCTGTCATCATTCAAAATTATTCGATATGAGCTTAGAACCCTTATAACCAGCTACTGAAGCGAAAAACGACATAAATTAGAGTGATAAAGAAGTCATTTATCTTGCTAATCCTCTTAGTCTCCATTATAACACGAACAAAATGTTATAACTTTCCTCTTTTTTTTCCATTCTCTCCCATAGCAACTCTCAACAATGCAAAAAAAGACAAACAAAAGCATGGCTAGACATCGCATTTAATTTATTTTAATGAAGTCATTATGAATGACCAGGCGTTTGCATTGATTTAATATCCATTAGCGACGGAAATGTAGCCCGCCCTTGTCTCGACTCGACTTTAAAATCCGTAAATAATAATAAAGAAATGTCTCTTATTATTTTTTTTAAACAACGAATAATAAAGTCCTCCATCTATTTATTTATCCACAAGAACTTTCTTGTTATCGCTGACTGCCTGTTGCAGTGTCCATTTCAACGACGACGACGACAAAACTAAAATAATAATAATAGTCGTAAATCTTTGAATTGCAGTCGTATCATCATCCACGAAAAAAAGAAGAAAAAATGAAGGAGAATGGATGCGATAAAGCACAAAAAATACACTAAGACGACGACAGTGAGCAACATCGACGAGTAAAAAAGCACATAAAATCCTTTCCATTTAACGTAAATCGTATATGCTTGCAATAAATTATTGAGTTAAGAGATTTATTGGAATGTTGTTTGTTGTGTGTGCCCAAGTTTGTTTTTATTTTTTTAAAAAAATAATGTCGTTGTTGTAAAAAAATAATTTTATACAGTTTGTACGAGCCAGTGAAAAGAAGGAGGGAAGATATTAAAAAATTATAAGACAAAAACAACGAGAGATAATCATAAAGTCGCATTTTTAGTTTTATTTATTTTTTACACACAGCGAGATATATTCATATCAGTGCTCAGAAGTTAAGAATGGAGATAGTAAAGCCGATGATTTTTAAATAAAATTAAGGGATTTGAGCGTATTTTTAATTTTATTTGAATTTTTCAATTTTTTTTAAATTTAAATTTTCCCGCCAAAAATGTGATCTTAAAATTCAGGGTTGTCTATAATTTTTTTTTCAATTATTTTTTTTTATTTTTGCAATTTTTACTTAAAAAGTACAAATTTGTTCAAATTTTTCTTAAAATAGTAAATTTTAGATAAAAAAATCTTAAATTGAAAAATATGTTGATCTTAACTGATCTTTTGATTTTAATGTCAACCCTGAATGTCAAAATTTGATTTTGCCGCCATATTGATTTTTTCGCATTTTTAATAGAAATTTAATTTATTAATATTTTATTTATGTAATGTTTTTAATTTTTTGAGCATAAGGTGAGTTTACTGACAGACACTTTGAAAAATTTATTTTTTTTTTGCTCTACATAAAATGCTCTAAAACGCTAAAATTAATGTCATTCTCGATCTCTGTAAAAATATAAAATTTACTGTTTTCGATAACAACTAAAAAAGCTTTTAAATCGTTTTGTTCTCTTGTTTTTTCAAATGAAAGAAAAAAAATTAACACAAAAAACATTCCTGATCAAAATAAATAATAAGATCATCTTACGTCATCATCAGTCAACTTAAAATTCAATTGCAACTTGCTCCGATGAAAAGACCGTTGACTCTTATTTCACAACAACAAAAAAAAAAGTTTAAAGATCCCACGAATGGATTAGGGTCAAACACCTGCTATTAGTCACTCACGTCGATTAATTCTTCCCTTCCCTTGTATTTTTTTTTTCTTTTTCTTCTAGTCGACTTGTTTGATAATTTCTATTATCCCGTAGTTGATTTTTTTTCTATTAATAGGATAAAATCGAGGACAATGCCGTGTGTGTTTCCTTTTGTTCTCATTCCTCATCGTCGTCGTCGTATATCGTAGAAGGTTTCTCGATCGGAGAATTTTTATACCTGCGATCGATCCTTTTTTATGTTATCTTTTTGACATTCCTTGAAGGGTCTTTGATCTCTAACATCATAGTTTATTTACCTTTTTCTATGTTTAGTTAGATAAATTTGGATTCAAAATGTGTGAGATCCTTTATTTTATTTATTACATTTTTTTTGTGTTCTCGAAAGTAATAAGAATGAAATATGTTTCATTTAATTTTTTTTAACCCGAGACCCGGGTAAAAAGTTTTCTTAAAGACGGTAAAATAAATAAAATATGATCAATCTTCATTAGTTGGATTAAAATACTTATTTAAAAAATTAATGTTGAATTATTCAATTAATTAGAAAGAATTTTTTACAATGTAAATTTTTACATAAAATTGCATAAAAAAAATTATAAAATATTTTAAATGAAATTTATTTGAATTTATAAAGAAAATTAATAAAAAATTTAAATCGAATATTTTTTTATCTTAATCTGTTCAAAAAATTATTTAATTAATTAAAAATTAAAATTTAATTAAAAATCTTTTAATTATTTTTTTTAAATCAAAATGAATTAATAAATAAATTAATAAAATTAAATTAATAAGATTAAATAAAATAAAAAAAGATAAATGAAAATAAATAATAAATAAATGATACCTATATGAAAATAATTTTATTTAAATAAAATTTAAAAAAAAAATAATTAAATTTAAAAAAAATCTTGTTGTTTAATTGATAATAATTGTTTTAATTAATTTACATTTAATAATGATGATATAAAAATAAAATTGAAAAATAAATATGAAATAATCTTAATTGAATTTAAAAATAAAATTCAAAAAATAAATCGAATAAATTATTTAATTTAAATGACTTAAATATTTTTTTTTAAATTATTTAAAAAAGTTATGAATAAAAAAAAAATATTAAAATTTTTTTTTTATTTAAAATAAAAAATTAGAAATAAATTTTAAACTAAATAAAAAAATATTATATTAATAGAAATAAAAATAAAAAATAATTATTTATATTATGAAAATGAAAATTAAAAAAAAATGAAATTAATTAAAAAATATTAATTAATAAAATAAAATAAATTTATATTCATTACAAAATAATTTATAAAATTATCGAAAAATAATATTCTATTATAAAAAATAATATTTAACTGAAACAACAACTTTTAACGACTTTTAATTTTAAATCGTGAGTCGGCTAAAATTGATCTGTTATATGCTATCATGTAAGTATACCAGATGTATAATAGTTCACTTTCAGCCGACTCCCAACCATGACGTGTACTTAATGGCAGAATCACTCCGACAGCGCATGCAAAGTAGCTCCGAGTGAACGTCTCGCAGCAATAGAGCCGGCCATATTCCATAAAATCCGCATTTCACATTGGGCCGCCATCCAATCACAGCAAAGTTCACTCTCATCTTGCACTCTCATTGGCTGCAAATCGGCGCAACCAATCACTTTCATAGATACGAGTTGAAATGCGCACTTGGATCGACATACGCCGTTGTCGAAACCCCATTCGAACAGTTCATTTTCGATCAGCACACGTAAGACAGAAGAAGTGTTTGTGGCTCCGTGTTAAAAAAATTGGAAAATTATTAGAGATTCTCACTAAATTTTCCAATCGTTCTGTGGAAATTCGGACAAGATGGCGAGTAAGTGTCTCGTGAAAAGACGTTTGTGGTGAAATTTTACGTAAAATTGCGTGAAAAATGTGACAAAAAGAAAAATGAATTTTGCTTACGTGTAATCCGTGGCAATTCAATGTGAATGGGAAATTAGAGTGTGAATGAAAAATTGTGAAATTTATGAAAAAAAGTGAAATAATTGAAAATTTTCTCGTCTTTTCAGTCAAGTTTTTGGAAGTAATTAAGCCGTTTTGTGGTATTTTACCCGAAATTGCGAAACCCGAGAGAAAGGTGAGTTTTTTTTTAAATATTTACCATCCGAAGTGCCAACTCTATTATCATGTCGCGACATGATGATGACTTTTTGATGAATTTCATGCAACGTGTCTCTTATTTTTTTTGCAGATTCAATTCCGTGAAAAGGTGTTATGGACGGCAATTACTTTGTTCATCTTCTTGGTGTGTTGCCAAATCCCGTTATTCGGTATCATGAGCAGCGATTCGGCAGATCCCTTCTACTGGATTCGTGTCATTTTGGCTTCGAATCGCGGTACCTTGATGGAATTGGGTATTTCGCCCATCGTTACCTCCGGATTGATCATGCAATTGTTGGCTGGTGCAAAAATCATCGAAGTGGGTGACACCCCGAAGGATCGCGCCTTGTTCAATGGAGCTCAAAAATTATTCGGCATGATTATCACGATCGGGCAGGCAGTTGTTTATGTCATGACAGGCATGTATGGCGAACCAAGTGAAATCGGAGCTGGCGTTTGTTTGCTCATCATCATCCAATTGTTCGTTGCTGGTTTAATTGTTTTGTTGTTGGATGAGTTGTTGCAAAAAGGATATGGCTTGGGATCGGGAATTTCGTTGTTTATTGCGACAAATATCTGTGAGACGATCGTCTGGAAGGCATTTTCGCCCGCAACTGTCAATACGGGACGTGGCACGGAATTCGAAGGTGCAATTATTGCGTTGTTCCATTTGTTGGCGACACGTCAAGATAAGGTTCGTGGTTTAAGAGAGGCTTTCTACCGTCAAAATTTGCCCAATTTGATGAATTTGCTCGCTACTGTGTTGGTCTTCGCCATTGTCATATACTTCCAAGGATTCCGCGTGGATTTGCCCGTCAAGAGCGCCCGCTACAGAGGACAGTACAGCAGTTATCCCATCAAACTTTTCTACACATCAAACATTCCAATTATCTTGCAATCGGCTTTGGTCAGTAATTTGTATGTCATTTCACAGGTAAGAATTTTCTCCCAAAAAAAATTTTTTTTCAAAAATTAATTTTAAAATTTTTTCAGATGTTAGCTATCAAATTCCACGGAAACTTCCTCGTCAACTTGCTCGGCGTCTGGGCTGACATTGGAGGCGGCGGTCCAGCTCGTTCGTACCCAATTGGCGGTTTGTGCTACTATTTGTCGCCCCCCGAGAGCGTTGGACACATCTTGACCGATCCCATTCACGCCATCTTGTACATCGTTTTCATGCTCGGATCGTGCGCCTTTTTCTCCAAAACGTGGATCGACGTTAGCGGCAGCTCCGCCAAAGACGTTGCCAAGCAATTGAAGGAACAACAAATGATCATGCGAGGACATCGCGAAAACTCGATGATTCACGAGCTCAACAGATACATCCCGACTGCCGCTGCCTTCGGCGGATTGTGCATCGGAGCGTTGTCTGTGTTCGCTGACTTCTTGGGAGCCATTGGATCCGGCACAGGTATCTTGTTGGCTGTCACCATCATCTATCAGTACTTTGAGATTTTCGTTAAGGAGCAATCCGAGATGGGAGGCATGGGAACTTTGCTATTTTAAGGCGTTCATACACACATTTTTTTAACATTATTTTATTAAATTAATAAAAAAGAGCAGGAATAATTGAGAAAAATTGAGAGAATACTAAATACTGAGAAAAAACAACAAAAAATAGACAACACAGACATTTTTTGCAATAAAAATATTAAAATTAAAAAAAAAACTTCTTTTGAAATAATCACACACGAACAACAAAAATTCATCAAAATAAATATTAAAACATCGAACGTCACCATTTATTAGCTCTTACGTAACTGATAACGCATTTTTTATGTTTTATTTTTGTTATTTTTCGTCCCTTTAGTCATTAAAAAATAAAATAAATATCAATCAAACTATAGTTTATTTTAATTTTTAAGCAAAAAAAAAATATTATTTAAAAAAAAAATAAAAATTCATATGACAGCTTCCTTTCTTTTGCATTTGCATTTTTTGCATAATTTTAAGAAATTTGGAAACTTTGGGATATTTTTCTAAATTTTAATAAAAATAAAAAAATAGGTAATAAATTAAAGGATAAAAAATTTACGACTGTACTGTAGATTTGTAACTTTATTCATAAAATAAAAATATATAATAAAAAAAATGAGAGAAAGAGAAAAATATTGATAATGAGATGTTTATTTAAGAAAATGATGACGATAATTAATTTAATAAATAAATGACATGAAAGGTGTTACCCGTAAAATTTATTTTTTTATTAATTTAATTTTTAAGTTGATATGGGTCATTATTTGTTAAATTTGATTATTTTTTGTTAAAATTAAATTTTTGAGCAATTTTGAAATATTTTTTTTTAATTAAAATTTATTATTTAATTAATTTTTAATTTTTTTCGTAAATTAATATTTTATTTTTTGTTCAAATTTTAATTTTTGAGCAATTTTTTAAAAATATTTTTAATTTAAATTTTTGTTTTTTAAATAAATTTTTATTGAAAATATTTTTTTACCATATTTGTCAATATTATTTTAATTTTTCTTTTACTTTTTTTGTCAAAAAATTAAAATTTAATTTTTTTTTTATTTTTTGCAATTTTTAATTTAATTTTTTCGTTTAAATTTATTTAAATTTTTTTTTAAATTTATTCTATTAAAAAATTTTCAAAAAATTAAAGTAATTCTAATTTTTTAAATTAAAAAAAAATTTTTTTTTAAAATAAAATTATTTTTTAAAATGCTCTTTTTAATTTGAAATAATTTTTTAAATTTAAAAAAATATAATTTTATTATTAAAAATTTAAATTAATTATTTTTAATTAATTTTAAATATTTTTTTAATTTAAAAAAATTAATTTAACTCAAAAAATTGCTCAAAAATTAATATTTTAACAAAAAATAATTAAAATATTTATTACTTTCATCTATTAAAAAAATTCTTGTTCATCCATCCGTAACAATTTCAACCTTTTCATTTCTTCTGCGCGTGAAAAATATCTCTTAGACAAGTAGATTAAAAAGTAATTAGAGAGACTAGACGCGTATTTAAAAGATCATTAATCACAATATCGACAAAAAACCCAACAAATCCGCGAAAAATCATCTTTTTCTTCAGAACAAAAAAGAAAATTCTCGACTTTCACACAAAAATTTCAAAAAAATCGAAAAATCGTCACGTGAATCGCTTTCACATGTCACGTTTTTACTCATATCCACTCATTAACTCATTTCCAATGCATTTTTTCTTTCAATGTCTTTTACTTTTATGACGAATTCAGGTCATTTGCTTCTTATCTCGCCACAGAAATGCACTAACTAATCTCGTTGCCGCAGTATAAGACTTCGGAAAATAGTAATCTAATGATGACACAACATTCATATTTTTTTTTCTTGAGACGAAGAGAAGAAAAAAAAACAACTACGTGTAAAAATAAAATAAAAATAGTTGTAGAAGAAACCATACCAGAAAAACTTTTACTGACCCACTTTCAAATCCAAAGAAACGTAGCATAAAGTAAATGTACGACGACGACGACGAGTTACCGGTATTCATAAGTTTCTCTCTCCTCTTGCTGTTGTCTTTCGAATGTAATGTCAAAGATCATCGGTCATCGCTTCGCGTCGATTAAATTCAATTGGATTCTAAAAAGTGAGAATTTGTACGAAAAAAATAGCATAATAAGTGCATTATGCATAAATTTCTTCATTCAGCGAACAAAAGTTGAACACAAAAAATCGTCTGCTTGTATAATATCATGAAATATTTACAACGACGTCGTCGACGGAGGTGCAATAACATTTTGGCCTTGTACTGCAATAATAAATAAAACTTTAATGGATGACATATGCAATGTCTGTACGACGTGCATTTCGTGTACAAAGCTATAAATACAACAAAACTAGATGTAATAATAATTTTTTTTTAAAACAACAAACTATGAATGAAACAAAAGAATCATCATCATCATTAGTAATTGCTTTGGTAGTGCATTAGATGCCCTTGATATTTATTCGCCGTACGAAAGTTCAAAACGTTTTACTTTGGGGCAACAATAAAAGTCAAGGATGCCGGGAAAGTTCACGAAATATAGCGGTGACCATGAAATTTATTTTTTTTGTCATTTGACGTCGTTTGCCCGGCGTTTTTGTATGAAGGCGATACAGAAATCGAATCGATATCGGATGAAATTTATCGTCATGATGATTTGGAATAGTGGTAGTGCGAGGAAAATGCACATTTTCTGTTCTACTGTGCAGGCAGCGACTATGGGTTTAATGCGAATGAATGTTACGATGTTAGTAATAATAAACTTTGTTCCTCTCTCTTTCATGTACTTTTTACTGTAGAATTTTATATATCAATTGTGAGTTTTTTGTGTTTCGCGTGAAGAGGAGTTTTTGTGATTTAAAAGAAAAATTTAAAATTTATTTGTATTCGTGAATTTTTTTGAAAATTATGAGTTTTCAAAATTATATTTGTTTCATATTATTTATTTTTAATTTTTTTTTTTTTTATTAAAATTTTTTTAAAAATTAAAATTAATGCTTTTTAAATAATAAAAATTAAAAAAATTTAAAAAAAAAAAAAAAATTTTTTATTTAAAAATTAATTTTTAATTTTAATTTTTATTAAATTGATAATTTAATTAAAATTAATTTTTTTTTAATTTAATATTTTAAGCTCAAATTAAAACAAATAAAATTCTGTGATGAATATAATTTAAAATAATAATTTTTATATTTCAAAATTTTCTTTTGCAATGATTTTTTTTAAAATTAATTAAAAAAAATTAAAATTTTGAAATTATTTCCATATTTAGCCTGAAAATGAAATATTTTTTTAGAATGAAATATTTCTTTTATTAATTATGGTCAAATCTGTTAAAATATTTCAATATTTTAATCATTTTCCAATACTTGAAATACAATTTTTCTTAAAATTGACACAAATTTGTGATAAAAAATTAAAGTTTTCTTTAATATATTAATTTTTTCATTTAAATTTTTTTATTTTTCTCGACAAAAGTTGTTCAAAAATTATAATATTCATTAAAAATCGCAAAAATTCGATATTCGCGAAACACAAACTCCTCACAACTCCCATATATTTTTTTCTAAAACTACAATAAAACACCATCTAAAAACTCAAGACACAAGATTAGGATGTCCAAGATGAACCCTCTGTTATAATTCCCCACAATTAACAACTTTGAACACTCTAATCAAGAATTATATTCTACTCGGTTGTAAATAAAATGCAATCATATCCCCTTGTGTTGTTATTCCATCGTCGTATGCAGACAGGGCATGGTTATAACATGTTACACATCATTTATATATATTATTAGTATTATATATCTTTTCATATACTTAAATATATGTTATATAAAAACATTTGTTCTCTAAATATAAATCACACAAAATATTATTATTTATCTAAAAACTTACACTTTTAATCAATATTTGACTTGTTTGCACTTTTTTCCTCTATTTTAATTTTATTTAATTTGATTTTTATGTACAATTATATATAATATATATGTTTAAAATGTCAAATAGTATATAATTATTATTATTTTATTTTATTTGACAAGCGATTGATTGCAAGCATCAGCAAACAGCTATTATTATTATTTTTTTATTTATTTTTATTTGTATTAATAAACAGTTTAACTTCACTTTTTACACTTCATTATTATTGAACATTGAAATAAAATTATTTGTTTTTTTTGCTGATGTTTTTGTTATTATTTGTAACTTTTTTAAATACTTGCATGAGCAAATATAATGAATGAATGATTTTAAAAACTCTTTTTATTGTATTCACGGTTTGTTTTCACTTTAGTCGTAAAAAAAACTTTCTTTTGTGTACTTTTAAGTATATTTTTTGATAAAAATTATGATTTTTTGTATTTTTTCACGAAATTTAATATCAAATCTGGCTGCATTTTGTTTGTTTTTTCTCGAGGGAATTATTTTTAATTATTTTCCGTGCATGTCTGGATCGTTTCACGTCAATTTTTCACTGTTTACCAGATTTTCGGATATTAATAGATGATCATTATTAATAAATTCTAATTTTTTTTTCTTGCAGAAAAGCCGTATTTGTTTATATTTTTGCACGATACTTGACTGTCAGTCGTCAGACGGTATTTTTCCTGCTTCGTATTTCGCTTTTTGCACACACATTAATGCCGAGGTTCGTTCTTCAACTTGATACACACTATTATTTTGAACTGTCCAAGGTCTTTTTTATATACTTTGCCGACGAATTTTCGTACAAAAAAGTGACTTTTATGTATTTTCGTATTGCAGCAGCCCAAAAAATGCAGTCAGTCGTCTGCACGGGAAAAAAACACAGTAAATTTTTCGTTCTTTATATGTTATTTTTTTCTCTTGCTTTTTTTTGTTGTTGTTGTTCTTGCTCTGTTATGTACAAGCAGCGACTGTGTGTGTGTCTCTTAATATCTTTTTCATCTGTGAAGTTGCTGCTGCTGTCGCTCAATCCAAATAACGTTGTGTGTTGCATGGGAACGTCGTTCGTCGTCGATTGAGAGAGAATTTTCTGCTCTCCCGCTCTCGAAATTCGCAGACATGAATGAACACACGACGAACGAACGACGCACGACAGATAAATAAAAGAGAAACTGAATTGCAGACATTTTCATTACCGCACACAAACTCACACAAATTCACTTTTGCTACATACGAAAAAAAAAATTAAAAAAAAATTCGCTTTGATATTGAGCTTGAAAATAACTTTCGTACGTCGGTCGTCGTCTGTCTCTCGTGCAGCACCAACAGCAAACAAACAAGAGATGCGATTTAATGAATCAATGTAAAGTAAAGGTTTAATGAATGTAAAACAATGTGGAATAATGGTCTCTCGTTCGTCGTCGATGGCATGTACGTGAAATAAAATAACAAGAAGGATACAGAAAACTAGAATGGAATTACTGTGTCACCGGATTAATGATGATTGTCGCTTTGTAATGATAATTTTTTCGATGGAATTCGAAATTTTTGGGGTTTTTGGGTTGGAATATTACGGAAAATTTTGTTAAATTATTTTTAGATATTGAAATTTTGTATGAATTTACTGAATTCTTTCCTATATATTAATTATAAAAAGTTTTATTTTAATTTTTTGCAAGATATTATTTTCTGTTTAATATTTTTGAAGTGAAAAATTAAACTTCTTAAAAAAATTTTAAAATTTTATTATTAAAAATTTGATGTCAATTCATTCAATTTATTTATTTTTTTGAATAAGGGAAAATTAATTTTTTGTTTTCCTTCGATTTTTTAATTAAATTAATGATTATTTTATTTTTTGATTATTTTAATTTTTTGATTATTTTAATTTTTTAATCAAAAATTTATTTTACAATTAAATTTTAATTTAAAATGCTGCAATTTTTTAATTTATATTTTATTAAACTATTATTTAAATTGAATATTATTGTTTTTTTTTATATTTTTTTAATAGTTATTTATTTAATTTATATTTTTATTATAATTATTTATTAATAATTTATATTTTTGTATTAATGAAAATGAATTTTAAAAATTTTCAAAAATATAAATATTTTAATTATTTGTATAAAAAAAACTATTTAAAAAAAATTTTAAAAAAATTAATTATAATATTCAATTTAAATCTTCAAAATAGTTTTATATTTATTAAATTCCAAAATTAAAAAAATAACATTTATATTTAAAATGGATAAAATTTCTTTAAATAAATTTAAAAAAATATTTCTAAAATAAATTTTAATTAAAATTTTATTTTCAAATTTAATTAAAAAAAATTATTTCTTATTAAAGAATTAAATTTTCAAAAATAAATTTATTTTTTTTATATATATTTTATCAGCTTTACTTTATATTTATTTAAAAAATTCAATGAAAAATATGACCTTTTAATCTTTTGTTATTATTTCCATTAAAAGTTATTTAAAATAAAATCCAGAACAATTAAGGCTCAAACAATAAAAAATGACAACAAAGGCAACAACACCATCTCATTACGAAAGTGTCGAATTTCAATTAAGGCGCCATCCATGTCAATCTTTCATTTCAGGTAACGAACAATGAACAGATTTTATTACAGAATATTTTGTTACGAAATTCCGTTTATCTCTTTTCTCATTCTCTCTAAGGACAATCGAGAAACCAATAACTCACTGAAAATAAAAATAAACTACTCGGATACACATCAGACACACACAGCACAGCAGAAAAAAGACACGAAAGATGAAAATCTTTTATCAAAATATTGTTTATGTATCCAGTTCGGTGTTGTATGTACATACGGTTCGAGGAAAAACGTGGTGCACATAAAATTTTTGTACATAAACCCAAAAAGTGTCTAGCCTCATCCCAATGCTGTCTGCTATCGATCCACTTTACGCATTTGTGGGAGGCGGAGGTAGAGACGATTTCTTCTCCTCTCCTCTTGTTTCGCTCGTTTGTGTGTTTGCTGCTCCACTCCCCGCAAATTGTACGTTCTACTGTGCCATTTATTGCGTGCTGTGGCGTATGTCGGAAAAGTGTTTTATTGTGTTATGAAGTTCTTTTTTTTATTTTAATAATTTTTATCAAAATTTTCTGCTTTTTCAAGTAATTTTGAATCAATTGAACAAAAATCAGGGAAAAAAGTTTTTTTTTTGCTTCCTTCCTGTCTCACTTGATGATGTCCGATGACAAACATTTCCTTTTATCGAAATCAGAGGCGGATTTTATTCAAAGATTTAAAAAGCCCTCAGAATTATTTGAAGAAAATAATTTTAAAAATCGGAAAAAAATCAACAAATTTTTTTTCAAAATTTTCAATAAATCTAAATCAAAAAAAAATTTTTTTTTTGAATTTTTAAATAATTTTTTAAAAAGAAAAAATTTTATTTTTTGATTGAAATTAAATTTTCATTAGAATTTATTTATTATTTTTTTTTAATTTTGGTTCTTTTAATAAATTTTCATCAAAAAAAAAGTAAAAATTTTAATTTTTATTTTTAGAACTTTTTTTAAAGTTATGTTTTTTTTATTTTAGAAAGTTTTTTTTTAATTTTTTTTTTACTTTCAAAATATTTTTAATTTTATGCAATTGTAACTAAATTTTAATTAATTAATTAATTTAATTAAAAAAAAAATAAATTTCAATCAAAGTTTAGTTTAAATTTCATAAAATTAAAAAATTTTCTAAAATAAAAAAAAACTTTCAATTATAAAAAAAAATATTAAAAACGTAAATTTTTTATTTATTTATTTATTTTTTTTTTTTTTGAATTAAATTTTATTTTAATTTATAAAAATAATAAGTATTAATTTGACAAAATAACAAATAATTAAATTTAGATTTTTTTTAGGTAGGCTCAAAAAAAATTAATTCCATCTCTGATCATGACAATGTCGAGAAAGCTGTATTCTGATTAAATAAATTCCATCTGTCCAGACACGCTTCAAAATGTATGTTAGTTCTGTTCGGAGCACCAAAAACAACAACAACAACGACAAGAAGAGAGATGTTCCGCCGTACATGACACGACAACATTGCCAAAAAATATTAATGCAGACACTTGAATATTTAATGCGGCAAAAATAGGCATCTAAAACGCGATTTCTCTCTCCCTGTGGCACGAGCTCTCCGTATGTACGACGAGAAATGGCATGGAAAAATTTTTCAATTGCAATGCGTTGCTTTCGTGTGCTGTGTGTCGGGGTCTGGTCGACTCATAAAACATTTTCGATATACCCGAACATTATATAGATTATTAGTGCACGAACAATGTGCGTCGTCTTTTCCTATGGCATTATGTGTTGCGGCAGGCATAGGCAGCGCGGCAAGGTTGTGAAAGTTCATCACACTCTTCATTCGCATTAATTCCACAATTTTTTTTTCTCACGGCTCAAGTACGAATTGAATGTGTCTGTGTTGTTGTTAATTTTTATGAATATCAATATTAACAGGTCGATACACAAAAAATACTCTTTTTTTTCCTTATTTAGACGAAAAAAGGGTGGCAATTTTGTGGGTGTGATAAGAAAAATGAAGAAGAAGAAGGAAGGTTGGCGAGGCTCGTGCACGATGTTTTTGTCGGTTTGTGTCAGAAAAAAAGTTTTCGATAACAATTTTGATGTTAGCAAAGTAGACACGAGAAAGAAAATTGTTTACGGATACATGTTTCTCGAGTGTTTATAATGTAATGTAAGGAGATTTATGCAATGTGAGATGTTATTTTGGTGAATGGCGTCAAGTTTATGGAAGGAAATTGATATGAGATACAGAAAAAAATGATTGAACACTCACAAAGGTTTGAATTTTTATTTAATATCCGCTTTTTTTATTTTAATAATTATTTATAATTTTTTTTATTTAAAATATTTTTAAAAAAACTTAGATTAGACGAGTTTATTTAATTAATTAAAAAATATATAAAAATAAATAATTATTTTGAATTAAAAAAAAAATAATTTAAAATACTTTTTTTGTTTTTATTAAAATTATTTTTTATAATTTTATCGATTTTTTTTTTAATATTTTTTTTTTATCATTTTTTTGATTTTTTTAATTTCGAAAATAAAAAATTGAGATTTAATTTAATTTAAATTTTAACTCTTGAAATGAATGACATGAAAATATTTTTAAAAAATCTACAATTATTTTCTCACGATTTTTAAAATTATTTTTATTTTAATTTAAAGTCTTGAAATTCTTTGAAAAATTTTTTTCGGCAAATTTTCATTTTTTTTTTTCAAATTTTTTACAATATTTTTCATTTATTCCATAAAAGTAGTTCATGGCTCCCAAAAATTAGGTCAAAAAAGATTTATCGAATACAAATTTCATCCAAAAGTTTTCAGCAAAACTTTTCATCATACAAAAATAACTTCAACTTGTCCCATAATTCATCTACAAACTACTTTAACTACTTTAAAAATTATTAAAACCGGCATGTAGTGCACGACAAGTGAACAAATGCCTTTGAAATGTGTACCTTTCCCATGAACTTATGCAAATAATTAACACATGTTATGTATGCGCTTCTCATTCTCATAAACTCAATGTCTCGCCATTGCAGTGGTTTTCTAGCCAGAATCGTCTTTGATGTCTTCCCATTCAAAAAAGAGCAGAAAAAAAATCCGTCAGCGACAGAAATGCACTAAAATTTAAATAAAAGGATGCAAGAATGCACATGAACTGCATTTGCAAAAAGTACAAAATAAAAATTATATTTAAACGATGACTGCAAAAATGAACATACAAAAGATTCTATTCATATTCGTTGCATAAATTGCTTCGGCTGAAATGGATGTGAATCGCATATAAAATAATAATAATAAATGTACAACAAGACAAATAAAAAAAAACTATTTGAGCACGTCAAAAGTGAAACGCATGTGTGTGTATTGTGTATAGAATAAAACTTCCTGTTGGTTGGTTGAGTTTTAGATTTTTTGCTTTTTAATTTTTTTTCATGCAGAATTTGTTTCGGTTTAAATTTATTTTAAAAGAATAGTTGAGTTAATGAGCATTTAATTTTTTTTAAATAAATTTAATTAAAAAATATTTTTATAAATTAATTATTTTTTTTTATAAAAATTTAAGTTAAAATTAAATATTTTACTTAATTTTTTTTCAAAGAATTTAAAAAATATCGAAATATTCAATTAAAATCTTAATTTTTTAAAATAAATTAATAAAAAAAAATTAATGATAAAACAAAATAAAAAAATTTATAAATATTTTTAAAAAACTAAAATAAAAATTATTATTTTTTTTTCATTTTTTAAAATTATTATACAAGCTTTTTAAAAATTATTTTAATTAATTTACTTTTAAAAAAATTCAAAATTTTTGCTGTAATTTTTTTAAGATTTTAATTTTTTTTTCTTTAATTTATTTTTTTATTTTAATTTAACGTATTTAAAAATAAAATTAAGTTAAAATTAATTGAATAAAAAATTTAAAAAAATCATAATAAAATTAATAAAACTAAATAATATTAATATTTTTTTTTTTTTAAATAATATTTTTAAATATTTTTTTTTATAATATTTTATTTTTTATTTATTTTTTTTAAATTTGAGGTTTTAAATTAAATATTAAAAAATATTATTTTAATATTAGAAAAAATCAAAATTTTTACATAAAACAATTAAAAATTATTTTTATTAAAACAATCAAAAAAAGAGAGAGAAATAGGTTATAGACACGCATGCTCGTTTGACGTCACATACCCGTTTAAAGACCGGTTTTTCTGTTTGTCTCGAGACGACTTAAGAATCATCATCGCCAACACACACAGCCAATGCTTAGCAGAAAAAAATAATAATAATAAGATGTGCACAAAAATCGCTTGAAGGCAAGAATCACTTTTAAGAAGCTTTTTGACTTGACTTTTTGATTATACTTTTTGAGGAAACCCAGCAACAACAAATTCTGTCCGAATAAAAAACTAAAGAGAATTTAAGAAGAAGGAGACTGTAAAAATAATAAATAAAGTTGATAAGCCTGACGATTCTTCGTAGCTTCTTATAAAATAAAAATTCACTTTGCTTCGTCGCTTGGAATAGCGTGTGTGACAAAAGCAAAGAAAAAAAAGTTTTTTATATAGGATGAAAAGAAACGAATACTAATAACATACATTTTATACAAATAAGAATAAATATAGTTTGTGGCATTTATTTTAGTTTATTATTTTTGCGAGATACGAGAAAAGAACACGAGAGAACTTCAGTAATAACAAGAAGAACATGTACACATGTTTTAACTCTTGTGCTGTCTGTCTCGTTTGTCCATTCGCCAAACACACACCGACACACACGAGAGATGATATCTGAGATAAAATCGCATTGTACATACATCTTGTCGCATCAAGTACTTTTTGGATGCTGCAGCTCCTTTTTGCTTGTCGTTCGCTGCTTGCTGGCTTGCATCAAAGTTGAAAAACTAGATTTTTTGTTGTAAGCAGAAAAAAAATAAATAAATATCTTTTGCATGAGTGTCTGAGTGTGTGTTGGAGATACGTTGTCGAGATACGAGAGTGTTCTTGCCTTTATTTAGTTATCACTTATTTTCTGGATGACTTTCATTTTTCGCATTTATGCACGATTCGTGGCTTAGTTAATAGCGCTTAGCTAGAACACAAAAAACCAGATCTCTTATTGTTGTTTATGACGGAATTGAAGCAAAGCGCAAAAGAGAATTGTAAATTTTTTGCAGTTGTTGCGGAGATGAAAAGAAGTAAGAATTTTTATGCAATTATTTACGTTTTACTGACCTAGCTTTGTGATTTGTTATGCAAAAATGTATTTAATTTGATAAAATTTAAATTTTTATTAAATTTTTTGTTAAAAAAATAAAACCTGAAGTTTTTAGATGTTTTGTAGTTTCAGACATAAATTTTGTTCAAAGAAACTTAAAAGTATTTAAAAAAATTGAAATCTAAATTTCAGTTTTTATAGAGCTAACTTTTCAGCCCTTCGAAAAATATGAAAGTTTTTGTATATAACTGAAATTTAGTAAAACTAAGAAGATTTTTCTCAGTTTATCCGTAATGATTTCATAGTTTCGATGAGCTGAAAAGTTAGCTCTATAAAAAATGAAATTTTGATTTTAATTTTTTTTATGCATTTTTAAGTTCTATTGAACAAATTTTCAAATAAAATCATTCAGAATTAAAAAAAATTGATTAAAAATTAAAAAAAAAAATTTTTAAAATAACTCTTTCTCATAAAACATAAAAACTGAAAATAAATTAATCAAAAAGTTTTAAGATTTCTTCAAATTTCTTTAAAAATTTCTTCATACAGAAATTTTTATATTATATCGATTTTTTTGCTCCAAATCCAACTCGAGTACATTTCCATTTAAAAACATTCATTCAAAAAAACAAATTCCGCACTATTTGTCGTAAATAAAAATTGCAAAACTTGCAACGGAAATAACATTCATATCCACACATTTCTTCTACATTTCTGCCATCGCACAAACAAAAACGCGCCATGCAATTCTCACGATGAATACACATAAAAACAAACACACATACGAAAGGATTATGAATGGATAAACTGTAATGATATGGATAATAACATCGTCATAAAAATTGTCAAGTAAGAAAGACGTCGAAAAAAGGGCACAAAATAAATGTGTCTCTCATTCAAAAAAAAAAAAACATTCAAACGGCAAAAACACACAAAAGAAGCCATAAAATGGCGACAACTGATCCGAAACACACAAAAAACAGAAGAAGCAAGAAACGAATTTACAACTCGAAAAGTGCAACATACGAGCGAGGAGACAATGCAAAGACAAGTCAAAAGCTTTTCACTGGGGATAGGTCAGTGTTTGGTTTAGTTTCGTTTCTTTGTTTTCACACGACAACGACGATGACGACACGCGTTACTGCTTTGCATAAAATCGGTAAATAAATTTCTGCAAAAATAAAATTTGTGCAATTTGCATTTAAATAACCCCTAAATAGTAAAACTGTCAAAGCAACATCGAAAAATTGGAACAAAAAGGGTTTCAATGTCTCTCGCTATAAATTTCGTGTTTCACCATGAAATCAAGAACTTTAAAACAGAGACGAACTTCGATGCTTTTTTCAGTCCTTGACCGGGGCGTATTTTTGTTATTTTTTAGCAATTACGTCACTTTCCAAACAATACGAATTAAATGAATGAATGACAAGCACGCTTTTTTCGTGTTCAATGCTTGCTTGCAATTGAAGCCATTAGCATACATGACACTCGAAATTTATGCAATTTTGCACCACGAATCATTGCCGTTGTTTGACGATGAAGAAGGTCTTTAAATAGGGGTGAAAACCCAAAATTATGCTGCTTTTTTTTAAACGAATTTATGCGAAAAATTCGACGAAACTGATGGCATGGCATGACAAGGGCAATGAACAGTGTCACGTGAAAATAGTCGAAAATGAAGTTTTTTTTATGCATCGAGTAAAAAAATAATTGTGCTGGTCTTTGGCACAGAAAAAAACCTTGTCATTAGCGTTTGTCACCGACATTTTTTTCGGTTTTGACAGAAAATTAGATGAAGCACGCATTTTTTTTGTTGAAAAATTTTTTTAAAGAAATTTGACAGAAAAAAATTTTTTTGACAGCTGTCAAAATTTTTAATAAAATTAAGACTTTTGATAATTTTATTAATATTTTTTTCATGATTTAATTTAATTTAAAAAAAAAACATTTTTGGTCTTTAAAACTTAAAATTTTTTTTTATAAAATAGGTGAAAAATATCAAGTTCGAAATTTGACAGATGTCGAAATTTTTATAAATTATTTGTTTTAATTAAAAAAATAAATTTTAAAATTTTCTATAAATCCAAAAATTAAATAGTTTCTTAAAAATTTTATATTTAATCGAATATTTTATTATTTCACTATTTATAAATATTTTTAAAATTGACAGCTGTTACTTTTTTTTTTTTTTTGAAATATTTAAGATTTTAAATATTTTTTTTTTTAGAAAAATAAAAAAATAATTAAATTTAAATAAATTTAAAAAAAAACAAATAAAAAAATGAATTAAAATTAATTTAAATTTAATTTAAAATTAAAAATAAATTTAAATAAAAAATTAATAAATTAAATTATTTCAACATTTTAATTATTTTTTTTTTAAATTTAATTTTAATTGAATTAAATTTAAAAATATACATTTGTCATAATTTAACTGACAAAAATGTCAAAATACACTCAACTTAATTCAATATTTAATGAATTGTCTCCTACAATAAAGAACTAATTTTCGCAAAAACATCTTTTCGGTCAATTAACTATCGATTCTGCTTGTCACGATTCGCACTTTTTTTGAAAGACTAAATTGCGTCATAAACAAAAATAGAACTTTTTACTCATTTTTTTTTTTGTTTTTTTTCTTTAAAAAGATAATCGATCACAATTGAAGAAAAGAAAAAAAGTGACACACAAACAACTTTTTTTTTTGTCATCACGCTTCTCGAGAGTGCATTTACTCACAAAGTTCACATTTCTTTTTAAAATTTTTTAAAAAGAATAATAAGTGCAAAAAACTTACGATTTTATGTTTTCATTTCATTCCGAAAAAAAAGGAGATCCATGTGCTATCTCATTATTTGTGTTTTCTCACCTGAAACGAAAGAAAATAACGAAAAATATAAATTTTAGGAAAATTTCTTGTGCAGCAAAAAAAAATGTGTCAGTCAACCATGAACCCACTCAGCAACGTTTGACAATAATAACTTTATTTCTTTTTTTTTTATTTTGCAGTGAAGAAGTTTCTCGCAAGTAAATGGTTGAAGTAATAAAATTCTACAAAGAATAAAAACAGTTTTCATTAAAATACTTTCACTTCAACAGTCGTCAGTCGCAAACATCAGCAGCAGCACAAAAGTTTCGAGTCATTCCCATTTTATAATGGCTCAACTGGGTTATTTACATGCTCGACGTGCACTTGATCGACATGAAAAAGGCATTTTTGCATTAACATTTTGTCCTTTTGCATGCTTTTCGAGATGACGACCATTTTTTCTGCAGCAGATAAAATTTTTATTGCATTCAATTCCGTTTTTCATCTCAACCAAAGCACAAATACACGAAAAACGAGGGAGGATGAGAACATTAATTTTATGACAAGCAAGGACTTTAAATGAGATTCGAAATCAGATGGCAAGGTCATTGAAATTCATGGAGACGCCTTGCTGCTGATAACGTAATCAACGCTCTCGAATTTCATTACAAGTCAACCTTTCATTATTTGCATTTGACATTAAAATTGCACGTATCCAGGCAAAATGAAATGCAATCTGTGCGGAATCTTTGTTTCACTCGTACACGATTGTCGACAAATGAAAAAAAAAACAATCAGACATTTACCCCGTAATTGTTCGTCGAATACAAAGAAATGTAGCTTACGTAACGTTACAAGCGAGAGACATTAGACATGGATTTCAATGCGAAAAAAAAACTTCATTAACGAATACTACAATTTATCGCAGATCACGTTCTTTCTGGAAAATGACATGATGATGCGAGATGGGATTTCACGGATTCAAGCGAAATTGTAAGCGATTCTTATCTTGAATTTCGATTTCAATCACGCAAGAAAAAACTTTTCATTAAATTTTGATGGAAGAATGACTTAAAATACTAATTAATGAAAAATTTTAACCACGTGACTTATCCTAATGCACATTTTAAGTTTTCGCCCGAAGCATATTTAAAAAATTTCGATGAATTATTATTTAAAACATTTGACCCAATGCAAATTATGATTTTACTCTCATTAAAAATTCAAATATGTTATCCCAATACATATATTAAATTTTTGACCCATTGTACATTTGAAAATTTTTAACTTCAATTTTTAATATTTTTAATTTTTTTTTAATTTTTTACTTTAATGTCTGAAACATTTTTAATTATTTTTTTTAGGTGAATCTTTATAGCTTTTTACCTTTTGAATTTTATTTCTAATTTTCACCTATTAAAATTTTTAAATTTTTGTCCCAGTTTACATTTAGATATTTTTTTAGCTAAAATATCAACTAAAATGTGAAAAAAAAAAATTTTAAACTTAGACCCAATAAAAATTTTAACAAAGTATTCAATTTACATCAAAAATTTTAATTAAATGAAAATTTAAAAATTTTGACCCAATGTACATTTTAATTTTTAACCCAATGAACACTCTAAAAAATTTTTACTCAAATCAATTTACTTTAAACAATTTTTTAATTATTTTTTTTTAGGTTTGTATGTAAAAATTCAACCCTTTGAACTTTATTCCGATTAATTCATTAATTAAAAATTTTAATTTTTTTTGTCCCAGTTTGCATTTTAACATGTTTTTACTGAAAAAATCAACTCTAATAAAAGGAAATATAATTTTAAAGTTTCATTTGACGTTCAATTTACATAAAAAATTTTAACCAAGTGCGAATTTAAAATTTTTATCCCAATGCACAATTCAAAATTTTTAACCACGTGACTTTAAATTCGTTAAATTTTTATCATAATTTGACGAAATTTTTAATATTTTGGAAAATCAGGTAAGTTTTAAATTAAATTATATTCAAAAATTTCATAAATGCAATTCCAATTAATCCAAGGCCACGCTTTCTCTCCTGTTTACGCAACAAATTATCATCATATCTCTCCTCCTGACAAAAATCAAACAATGTTTCAGTTTGTAAAGGCAATAAGTGTCTTTCGCAGACAGGTAAACAAACACAATGATGACATTTATCTCGCCATAAAGCACTCTTTTTTGCACAACTAACTTGTCAGGCATCATTATCGCGTTGCACCTTATCATCTCTCTTATTGCAATAAATAATAATTAGTAAGTACACTGACCTAATTTTGCATTTACTATTTGTTGATTAATTATTTATTTGCTCAGTTGTTTGTGCGGAAAAAGAGGTTGCTCTTTCCAACAGCGAGACACAAAAGCTGATTGATAAGATACGTTCGTTATCTTATCAGTGGTGATATAATTGCGAAAAAATGCATTTATTGCGCCTTCAAAATCGCGCCTTTCTGCGAATCAAGAACAAAGACGAGCATACGAGCAAATAGAAATAATTCTATTACACGATAATTTCATTTTATTTCATTTCATTTGTGTCTGGTTCGTTCGTCGTTCACGAAAATTTGCATATACAAAATTTTAAAATAAACATAATCATATTCTATGGGCCATAAATTGAATGAAACATTATTATTTGTGTACATTATTAAGGCGAATGAATGTGTGGCATTGCATAGTGCATGTCAGGTCGCGTACGGATTCCGAACATCATCCTAATAATAATTTAATAATAAATAATAGAATAATAATAACAATAATGGGTGCAATGCACGAAAAGTTTATACATATGAGGCGAGGTAGAATTGCGTGTTTTTCGGAATTTTTGTGAAATTTTTTTTTGCGGCACGGTAGCAATGAAAATAAGAGTTCAAGAATAAATGTCACAATGAGCGGAAAAAAGGGTGCAACGATGGAGTCTAGTCAGCGGAAGAATGCGACAAACATGCGAGGAAGACATTAATTTAGATGTTGACCAACATCGTAAAACTTCATGAATGGAATTTTTCGTTAAAGTAACGTCATTTTAACAAAAAATTTAAAGAAAGTTGCTCAAAATTTAAAAAAAATTAAAAATTGTCAAAATGAATAAAAATTTTAAAATTTCTCAAATTGAAAGAAAATTTAAAAAAAATTAATTAATTAGAAAATTAATAAAATTTTTTAAAGAAAGTTGCTCAAAATGAACAAAAATTTAAAAATTTCTCAAAATGAATAAAAATTAAAAAGTGGCTTAAACTGAACAAAATTTTTGAATGAACAAAAAAAAATTTATAAAAACGTAACACGCATAACAAAGTGTCAATATCTCGTTAGAACAAACACTCCCATTTAAATGCATTTTAATGTGCAGTAAAAATTATTAAAATACTTTTATTACTACAAAAAAATGTTTTGTTGCTGTTTTTCGCGATCGTTAATAGTTACACTTCTTTATTAGTATTATTATGGCTTCAAACACTCCTCATACCCCTAACAAAAAAAAAAAAATTCACATGCTAAAAAAATTCATTTTATGACTCTCTGTACGTATTTATTTATTTTTTTTTTACTTTAAAGAAATGAACAAGTTTTTTATGTTCGCCTGTCAGAACAACTTGCCTTTAAATATTATTTTATGCATGAGTATGCACATGCTGTTATTATTATTACCAACTCGTTGTCTGAATGTTGTAAAAATATGTTTGTACGAATATGCATACAATAAAAATCATCATCGTGTCGTCGTCGTCGTAATGTGCACGGGTTTAAAAAAATTCTCTTTTTTTTCGTTTGTTTCGTCGTATATGCAATTTTTATTTTATTACATGCACATTTCAACATTTTCCCAATTGACAGAGGTCATGGTTGTTCCATTTACTTAAAATAATAAAAATGCAAGCATGCATGGCAGGCATGAAAAATTGTGAATTTTTGACTGTGTGATGGGTGTAAATGATAAATTAATGTTTTTTTTTTGCAGCGAATCTGTGCTACTGTGTTACATCGATGCACTTTCATGTCATTCATCTGGAAAATCGTGCCTTTTTTTTACCTTTCGTGACAAGTTACTGTCGATGTCATTTCAGGAGGACACAAATTTCGCTACTTCATGAATTTGTAATTTTCAGCGATGATGACGAGAAAAGTTTTCAGCCTTTTTTGAGTGCATGTCACTTGCAAGCACAACAAATATTTTCAAGTTTTAATGGTTCTGCCATTAAACGTTTTATTATTTTCTGCTCTCTTGTTGCTCTGGCGCATCAGGATAATAAATGAAAAGTGCAGACGTGTCTGGCATGCACAAATTACCAACGAAAATTTTCTCATGGGGAAAACTCTAAACTCTAAGTGATTGAACGACATGAGATTTTCTCAAAAAAAAAAAAATTAAATTAAATGTTAATTACATTAACAAAAAAAAAAATAACGAACGAACATAATTGAACTTGATTCTGACCAGACCAGGCCATGAACACATCGCTACTTGTTTACACGATAAGTAAATGAAACTTTTAAACGGCATGCAATACCAATAAAGTGTGAGCTGAAAAGTAAACATTGCACTTTATTTTTATATTTTGTTTATTTTATTGTGACTCACAGTGTATATGCGACGTAGTCGACGAGTAAAGAAGAGAAAAAAATAAAATAACGAAACATCTAGTTGTCTTCACACTTCGTCTTTTTTTTCGTTCAATTTCAATTATATTGCATTATTTTGGATGCCGTTGCTAACTTACACATGCGAAGGGTAATAATAATAAGCCTGTGTTCAATTCAATTCAAACAAATGGCAATATTGTCCTCCTTTTTCTGATTACATTTTGTGCTTTTTTAGGAAATTTTTTTTTATTGAAAAATTTTTTTTAAGAGTTTTTGAGTCTGTCTGTTCCAAAAAATTAATTAAAAAAATATTTAAAATTTAATTTAATTTTTAAAAATACTTTAATACAATATTTAAATTAATTAGTTAAAAATTTATTTTCAAAAATTTTGCATTTAATTTACCTATTAATTTAAAAATATTTTAATATATTAGAATATTTTTTTTAATTTAAAATTTTATTTCACTTTATAAATTAACAATTTTTACATTAAATTAATTTTTCATTAATTATTATTTTAAAATAATAAACTAATTAAAATTAAAACAAGTATAAATATTTTAATTAATAAATAAATTTAATTCGTTTCAGTTTTAATTTTTTTAAATTTTTAATAAATTTTTTATTTTTATTTTAAAATTATATTAAATTTAAAAATACATAAAATAACAAATTTTACTAAAATAAAAAAAATTAAAATTGAAACGAATTAAATAATTTTTATTAATTGTTTTTTTTTTAATTTTTAATATTTGAATTTGTTCTAAATTCACTTAGTTTATTATTTTTAAGTAATTAATAAGAATTAATTTTATGTAAAAATTGCTTATTTATAAATAAAAATAAAATTTTAACTAATTAAATTAAATATTATATTAAAGTATTTTTAAAAATTAAATAAAATTTTTATTATTTTAAATTTATTTTTTATTTTTAACTTTTAAAATAATTTTTTATTTAATATTTACAATTTAAAAATTTTAAAAATTATTTTTTAACAAAAAATCTTTCGTTTTATTACAAAAATTTTAAAAAAATCATAAAACGCGCTTTTATTTACTGCTAAACCCATTGAATTCTTTTGTCTGAACTTTTTTATGTAATACCGAAAAAACTGCCTTTGTGCAAGCAAAACACATTTTTTGTTGGGGTAGAGCAAGTGTTGTTGCAAGAAATACGAACAAAATGCAAGTGCGCTATATATTTTTATGGGATTTTCTGTCTGTTCTTTTCTTTCATTCTTTTTGAAATTGTAGCAAGGCATTATGTAGATCAAATTACCACCGTTCTGTTGTTGTTGTTGCCTTGATGAGTGAAAATAAATATTTTATTTTTTTTAACCCGAATGTACTTAATTCAATTATTCGAGAAAAAAAAATGTTTAACTTTAAAAAGCTCTCATCAATATTAAAAGTTATGAGTCACTTTATCAATTATTAGCAGTAAAATTTCTCCCTTGTTGTTGTCAAGATCCATTAAATCCGAGTGTTAGTGTTCTCCAGAGAACTATAAAAGCGAAAAATTATCGTTAAATCACGTACGTCGTTAAATTTTGTGATGCGGCGACCATTTATGACATTGAAAAATTTTAAAATTTCATCTAACCCCATTTTAAAAAATTTTATTAATAAAAAAAAATTAATGAAAAATGTTTAAAAACTGATAACTCAATATATAGCAAATGTTATCAAACTCACATGCAATATCGTGTGCAGTTAATTAATTCATCAAAAAAAAGACACGACATTTGTCGAATCAAACAACAACAATATCGGCGATTGAACAATTGTGTATGTGGAATAATAAATCATCATATCATATACAATAAATAAACAATTTTATAAATGAATCGAAAGTTCATTGATCGATTATCAAATGCAATCAATCGACGACGCCGCGAGTGTGTGTGTCTCAATTAATATTAAAAATAACAAATTGGAATACGAAGAACTTTCAAGTCTATTCGGTTTGAGCGGATTTTCCGTTCTCGAGTTCCATTTTCAACAAATTTTCCATTTTCCAAATTTTTTGTTTTGTTTCATTTTCAACAAATTTTGTTTATAAAAAAAATTAATAATTTTTAGTCATTTTTTTTTATTTTTTTTTAACAAATTTAAAGCAATTTCTAAATAAATTTCATTTTCCATTCGTTTCAGGTAAAACTGACGGACAATTTCAACGCCAATTTCTTACGCAACGTTCCTCAATACAAAATCAGCGATCATGCATAGTTTCACCTCACATCAACTCCTAACCTCTGACCGAGTCTAATCGCAAGCTTCGAAACGATTTTGAGTTGATTACAATTGGCACAACATTCTAACAATTGCTTGCCAAATAAATATTAAAAGTGAAATTCAACAAAAAAAAACGAATGTTCATGTGAAGTAACATCGAAAAAATCTTCATTGTTCGTTAATTGATTGGCGATTTCCAAGAAAAGATTTTTTTAACAATTATTTTGGAAGCACATCTTCAAGTAACAAGAAAAAAATGTGTAACACTTCTGACACGTTTTCTCGTCCTAATTAGCGAAATCATTGATATTTGTACGTCTTGCGTGTAATTAGGTAACGACGCAGCCAAAACAATCATCGTCTGTCGGCTCGACAAGGTAAGGCGGAGTAATTGTGCGTAAATTATTACATCTCACGCTAGAATACGAACAAAAGTGAAGAAGAAACGCAGTAGCAAAGAATGCCAGACAAAATGAATAACGACGAAAATTCTTGTCTGATTCATTTTTTTTTGTCGCAAATTGGTAATAATAACAATCACGAAAAATTTCTCGAGTAAAATGCTCGAGGGTGAAAAAATTCGATTCATTCATTCTTGCATTTTGTCAACTATCCAAAAACTGGCGAAATTTGACTGAATGCCAGATTTTATTGACAAATCTCGCGTTAAAATGTTGCATGAAGGAACAAAAAAAAATTGAGCAGCTCGTGTTCGCATTTTATGATGAGTAATTTTCTGCATGATGGATATTTATCGTGATGCGGGATTATGTGTGCGGGACTCGATCATGCACAAAATGAAGAATTTTCACGAAAGCCGTGGAGAAAAGTGAGAAATTTCTGAAAAACGCCACAGTTTATTTCTATTAGGAACGTAAGTGTGATGAAATGATGCAAAGAAATGCACATGAGATGAAAAATGTGTGTGAGCGAAACGAGAAAAATAAACGCTTTCACTTTAAAGGTTAGTGAAAATATATTTATTTAATGCGAATATTTATTTATTTTTTTGCAGAATTCTACAATGTCAAGACGAGAATGTTTAATTGGTGCAAAATATAAAATGGGAAATGGAAATGGATGGAGGAAATTCCATTGGTATTTTGTGATTTATTGCTCTATTTTTCCTGTTATTTGTGGAGAAATTGTAACAATATTTAAGAATCGAATTTTATGAGGAAGGAATTTTCGGGAAAAGTCACGTTTTGGGAAATTTTTGAGGTAAGTTTTCAAGGTCTTAATTTTTCAAAGTTGAATTTTAAAGGAAAAATTTGCTATAGATTTTTTTTTTCAGATTTTTGAAGAACTTTAACTCTTTGAAGATTAAGTAAGTATCCTCAAAAACATCAAAATTATCAAAAAAATTTAATGACCTCCGATTTTTACAGGAAAATTTTTCAACGAATACCGAAAACAGCCTAAAATTAAAAAAAAGACTCGAAGTCAATGCCCCTCATTTCCCCATAAAATTTCATCATTATGATTATCTAATTCCAACTTATGTAATGGAAACCTCTTGTGCATTTCATATGAGCTAAACTTTTCAAACGTCTCATCATCCAAAGCGACAAAGCTTTAATCTCATTAACGACTTTTTCAAGTAACTACTGAAGATAAAGTGTCTGAAACAAACATTCTAATGCAATTATTAGTGTTGCACCTTCATGTCTTTTTGCATTTCTTTTCTAATCAAGTAACGAACCTAACGAATTACATGAAAATCGACACACAAAACGAAAGTTTATCTGATGCAAGAAACACTAAAAGTTTCGAAAAAAGTATATTTACTCAAGAATATTGAATGTCGTGTTCGATTAAAGTTTTTAAAATATTCCTTTAACGTATATTTGAGTGAGCGACAGACAGCTCAATAACGTTTTTCACACACTCGAAGGCATTGAAAGCAAACAAAACGTCGGTTTCTTATCAATAAATGTCAATAAACTTTTTGAAACATTTATTTACGGTTTAACATGATTTTCCACTGATAAAATTTATTTGCATTAAATATTTGCCTCTTTTGAGTTTAAATTTATTTAAATATACATGTTTTGGAGAAAAGCTTTTAGATTTGGATGTATTGACAAACTTTTGTCGAAGGACGAAATTATGACGTGCGATGACATTAAAGAGGAATCCTTTCAATGTAATTACTTTGGCAACACACTTGACAAACTGAAAATCTCTGTAATCTGTTGCAGTTGTTTGTCACGTAATCCTTTTATAATTTAGACTTTTGACACATTTCGCATACACGAGTGTGAGATGTAATTAATATGAAAAACAAATTTTCTTATCTTCTGTTTTTCTTTATTTTTATTTTTTTTTGCCATATGTTCGTAAAAGTGGTTTATAAAATCCCTCTAATGCCAACAAGTTAAGTCAATTGAAAAATATTTGATTTAAAAGTATAATATTTACTCTGTGTGTCTTGTCTACCAACACCAAGCATATATCTTTCACTCAGACAGAGCAGCAGAGCGAAAAAAAGTGCATCCTTTTGCATTTTCTCGATTTATAGTTTTTCTTGGTAGCAAGCTCGAAAGATGTGAAGTGAGTTGTTTACTTACATCTAGTTAAAAGAGTATTAACTCTGTGTGTGTGATATCAAACGAAACAAATCTCTCATACTTTAATAAGGTTTATATTTTTGATTACAGACAAAAGCTGCTTCTCTTGACATTTTATATGAAAAGTAATTTTTGTGAGTTTAGTTTCGACTTAATCTATCCCGAGGCTTTATTACGGATTTCTGAGCAAACACAAAACGAGTACAAAGTACGGGGGTGTTTATCAAAGCATATAATGCGAAAAGTTGCAGATCTATACAGAAAGACTAAAGACCTTTTATTGTCTGTTTATATTTACATAAAGAGTGCATGGCAAATGCAGTGCATTCACATGTTCTGTTGTTGTTTCAATTTAATGGGTTGCATCATCATCATTGCCGTTGATGAGATTCATCAGGTTGAAAGTATTTTCGAGATTTTCGTAACATTGAAACATGGTTGCGAATTTTGCACAAAATTAAAACAAACAAATTGTAATTGAGAAAGTTTTTTTTTCGAACGTTAGTGCATTTTATGATCCTGAGGGAGAAATATAACATAATAAAGGGATTACTTAAAGTTTGAATTTTACAAAAATATTTTTTTTTTATTTTTTTAATTTAATAATTTAATTCAATTTAAAATTTTTTTAAACTTCAAACATTAAACTATGTTAAGTTAAATTAAAAAAAAATAAAATAATTTTTTATGGATAGATTTAAAAATTTAATAAAATAAAAAATTAAATAATTTTTTCAATAAATAAATTAAAAAAATTAATAAAATTGAAAACACAAATTAAAAGAATATTAAATAAAAGAAAATTAAAATGATAATTTTTGTTTATTTTTTTTATTACAAATTTTTTTTTATAATTTATTGATCAAAATATTTTATTATGTATGAAAATAAAATATTTATAAATAATTTTGTAAAAAATTTAGACGAATCGTAAATCGCCTTAAAACTCATCAAAAATGCATTTTCTCCCTCTTCTAAAAATAATAAAAATCTTACATGTGTAATTAACTGAGGGCATTGCATCCGCTCATCTCATTATTTAGATTATTTCATTATTATAAAAATAACAAAAAAAAATCACATTTTTGGCATTGAATCGATGAGCGGCTCAAAACAGATGTTCGCAAATATAAAACAACGCACACACAACAATTTTTGAAAGAAAATAAACATCAGACGAATTTCGTCGTGTCTTTTAGCGCACAACTCAAAGGTGTAAACGACGAAATTGGTGCACAACATTTGTTCCATTTTTCTTAATTTTTCATTTTTTTTTCTTTTCAAAAAAATATTTGTTATTTTTTTCGTTCTCAACGACACCCATCCATTATTTTTTATTATTCAACACGACACAAAAATGCACATCAATGATCTTGTTGATAATAAACGAGTTGAAATTTCAACAAGCCAAAAATAAAAATAAATGGAGCAGGCAACAGACATTCGCGTGGGCTCGTTTCGTCCTGATGATACATTTTCTTAGAATTTAAAGTGCGACAATTCTTCAGACACAATATTTCATATCAGAGTGGGTCAGTAAACGCGAATTAACGTTTAATTTTAGAATTTTTCATCCGGTCACTCATCATGCGGACCATATGTTGGTTCAGTTGTCGCGTAGTTCATTCAACGATAATTGGAAAAGATTTCCTTTCGCGACAATTTATCAACATTTTATTAATAAATATGAGCGTTTCGAAAAGTTGTCATGACTAAATTTGTGAGAGCGCACATTCATTAAATTCATTCATTAAGAAAAAAATTAACGTTAATGGGATTGGATCATGATCTCACTCCAAATAAAAATAAAAGAAATAAATTTAAGAAAAATGCTGAGTGCAGAAATTACATGCTGATCGGCGTGACGGGCGTCTCTCACTGTGTTATGCAGATTTATAATTGATCACCGTTTTAAATTGATTTGTTCTGACCTTTACTTGTTTGAAGTTGAATTCGCTAAAAATTCACGAAAAAATAATTTTGAAGCAAATTTTTTATAATTTTTTTGTCCAAATATTTTTTAAATTTTTAATAATTTTTTTTGTATAATTTATTAATTATTAATTTTAAAATTTATATATAATTTTTTATATTATTAATAATTAACAAAAATATTAAAATTAAAATTTCAAATTAAATATTTTTATTAATGATTAATTTTATAAAAAAAAATATTTAATTTTTTGAATTAACATTTTCGAATTTTTAATTAATTTTCTTTAAAAAAATTTTTTTTTCAAAAATAAAACATTTTTAAATTTTAAAAAAATAAAACTAAAATTTTATAAAAAAAATTTTGTTTTAAATAATTAAAAAAATTATTTTTAATATTTTATTTATTTATTTAATTAAAAAAAATTATATTTTTTTTTAAATAAAATAATAAAAATAGGATGAAAATTGAAAGATTTTTTTAAATTAAATCATCCTAAAACAAAAAAATGAATAAAATAAATAAATTGTATTTAATTTATTTTTGTTCAAAATTCGTTCTTATGGAGCAAAAAATTATAACTTTGCACTCAATCTAAATAATTCATAATAATTTTTTATTTATTTTAAAAAAAATATTTATTAAATAAATTATTGCAAACCAATACACGTGAGAGAATCGCATCCAAAAAGTGAAGAAAAATCGGACAGTCTCAAAATGATAAATAGCTCATAATCGAGATCTGATATTTCGAAGGTAGGTGTGTGATTATTTTACTTTGTAGCAAGAATTAAAAGAATCTCCGCATTTGGTGAGCTCAGAAACGAATCAAAATGATAAATGAACCATCGGTGGGTGAATTATTTCTCAATAACTTTTTTTTTGTTGCTGCTCAAAAAAATTACGTCTCAATCCGTAATTTATGACTTTGAAAAGTGTTATTTATTTGAAAATTGACTTTTTTTTATAAAAAATTCCCCGAAATTCATTTGAATTGAAATTTATCGCAGATGATGCATTTTTTTCGCAACGCAGAGCATGCAGCAGCAGTTTAACATACTAACACTAAAAACTAAAAAGTAGAATAGGCCAAGAGAATATTATTATAAAACCTGTTATCTGCATTTGTACGACGATCACAAGCGGAGCAGCAGCAGCAGCCACGACAGAGAACTTGAAAGAATATCTCTAAGGTATGACGTACCTTGAGTGTGCACATAAATTTTTATACAAAGAGAAGAAGTTGTATGGAAAATTGATAATTCTGCAAAAAAAAAAATGTTGCGAGATGTAACTTACGACAAACGAGTTGAAAGTATATAAGTGAATAATATGGGAAGATAAAGAGTGGAAAGGAAATATTTTTGCGTTCGTGTGTGTGGATTGCTCGCTAATCAAGTAGGTACGGAGAGAACGCTGTTGGGCTTAAATAGGAAACGAATAGCACAGAAAAATCAGGTTTTTTAAAAGCCATTTTCTTTACTTTTGTGTCGTTATCGTAGAATGATGTAGAAATGCATGGCATGCAATTCAAGGTTAAATGGAGCATTTTTCACTCTGTAATACTTTTTTTCTTGATTTTTCTACAAAGATATTTTTTTAACTTTAATTTTTTTTTAATTTAAAATTTTTTTAAAATTAATTGATTAAAAAATAATTATTTTATTTTAAAAATTTAATTTTTTAAAAAATTAATTTATTAAAAAATAATTTTTTAAAATATTTTAATTTTAAAAATTTATTTTTTTTTTAATAATTAATTAAAAAATAAATTTTAAATTTAATTTAAAAAAATAAATTCTTAAAATTAATTTATTAAAAAAATTTTTTTTAAATAAATAATTTTTTAAAATTTTATTTTATTTTTTTTAAATTATTAAATAAAAAAATTAATTTTAAATAAAAAAAATCTTACCTTTGATTTTGATGATTTTCTAAATTTATCAAAATTATTTTCTGTCTCCTAAAAATAAACAAGAAAAAAAAAGAATTTAATTAGTTTTCAATTAATTTCCAAGCAAGAAAATAGGACAATTTCTCATCATTTAATTACACGAAAGCAAAAAGGAGGAAAAATCCGTGCCCACATAAATTTCCCTCCCATTATATTCTCCAATCAATTAAAGTAACGTAAATAAATTACTGATACATTATTGTGACACACAAGAACTACGAGACATCGACGAAACATTGTTAGTTTTATTTATGTTATTAGAGCAAACTGCAAGTCAAGAAAAAAATTAACTGGAAGAAAATTCAATTTATTTAATTTAATTCCTGTCCGTCAACGGGTTCCTCATTTCCTCGTGCAGAGTGCAGAAAAAAATTGTAAGTTATTTTTTTTTCTCATATGCGATTTATTCTTAGATGCAAAGAGACATGTACATGTGTTAGATAAGCAAGAATCGAATTAGGTCTTCTTCTTGGTTTGATTTAATTATCTGTGGTAATTAGTTTAATGTAACATTGGCAACACATATCCGTCGTCATTGGAATGGGGATTTATTTTTATTGGGATTTTATCGTGATATAATGAATAGAATTTGATATTTTATTGTAGATTTGCAGAACGTTTTTCAAAAATTTAATTCAAATTTTAATTAAAAAATTAATTTAAAAAATTATTTTGAAAAAACTAAATTCTTAAAAAAAAATAGAAAAATACTGTTGAAATAATTCTTTATTTTTTTTAAATATTTTAATTTTTAATTTAAAAAATATTAAAACAAAAAATGCAATATTTTAAAAAAAATAATTATTTTAAAAATTATTATTGAGGATTTTATGTAATTTTGGCAAAGAAAAATTAATAAAAAAAAATAAATAAATAAATTTTGAAAAATTTTTGAATTGTTATTTTGAATAAAATAAAAAATATAAAAAAAATCTTAATTCTTGAAATTTTTATATAAGTTTAAATAAAAAATGAATAATTAGCTTGATCTTTAGACTTTGCTTCTGTTTTGTGAATTTAAAAAAAAAACAAGTAAAAGAATTTTTGTGAATAAAAATGCAACAGAAAATAATTATTCAGCGAAGAACAAAAATTTCAACACTTTTTGCAATAAATCATCTCACGGAACACCTAAAAATGACTCAGAACCGCAATTCAATAGAATTCTCTCAAAAAAATCTAATTGACAAAAAATAAACTAAACGTCATCTTATTTAATTTTACAATTATTCACATTTATTTGTATTCAAAATGTTATTTGCTCAAAATATCTACTAAACACAAAAAATAGCTAAAAAAACTCACGTAAAAAAAATAAAATAAAAACGAATATGACCCTGAACCATTATAATGACAAGTGTGCGCGATGTTAGCTGCTGCATGTTTGCCATAAACTTCGCAGCTACTTCGTCTGGCTACCTCTTTTATCTTTTTTTTGTGTGTCATTGTTTGTGCTTAATGACGAAAGTGACGAAACTCTGTGCGAAGTTTAACGAACTTGAATTGTTTTAGCAAAACAAAAAAAAAAAAAATTATGACAGATGACTTTTTTTGTTGCAAGATTTGCTTTCAAAAAATGTCAAGTATTGGAGAAACTCGAGAAAAATGCCACCTACTCAGCCGATTTTAAATATTCATTGATCTTTTATTTCGTTTGCGCCATCAATCCATCAAGAAATTCACTCATCAAGTAAAAAGACAAAAGCACGCGAGACAAAGTCGGCAACGTTTATGTAAATTTTTTTTCGGCGTGTATGTGATAATTTTGGACTCATTACACACAATTTGCGCGCGTTGTTGTCATCATCGTCATCAAACGTGAAAATATTTCTGTGTCAAATCTTGAATTACAAAAAAAAACATATTTCCGATTTTTTTTAAATTTTTTTTTTAATAAAATTGATTTTAAAGGAAAAATCTAACCACAGACCGTTCATCATCATCAAACCAGCATCGAAGTTTATCAACCTTTTTTTCACGTAAAATCCAATATTTATGAAAAAAATTAATATTAACCTTGAGATCACTTTTTACATGCCATTACACGTTATTAATAGTCATAAAAGTGTGTAAAATGTTGGTTTTTGTCGATACAATCGGTTACATTGTTGCGCGATTGTTCTTCAGAAAAAAAATTAACAAAAAGCATAATTGTAGTTATAAATATAAACAAAAAAAAAGAACGTGAACGCCCGTCAGTGTGTGTGTTTGTGTCATCAATAATAATCAGCGGTAATGAGTGATGTTTATGTAGATCGCGGTGTGGTTGCTTCGATGGTTTTTATGTGTTATCAATTTATTGTGTTATAATGACGGATAGATAGAAAGTAGAACGCAACAAAATAATTATTATGAAATTTCTGTTTGATTAAATAATAATAATATTAAATAAATTATGTGTGGATGAGAAAAATGAGGGTATGACAAAAAATTTATTCTCGATAGATTTTTTTACGTAATATTTTTTTTTATTATTTTGACAAAAAAAATATTTAAAATAAAAATAATAAAATAAATTTTCATAAAATATTCTATACTATAACAGTTTCAATTAAAAAAAAATAGCAAATTAATTTTAAAAATTTTTTTGTATTAAAATAATATAATTTTAAAATGTTTTAATTTTACAAATCATTTAAAAAATTTATTATAGCAATTATGATAAAAATTATTTTAAAATAATATTTTTTTATTAAATTTTTTACCTAATATTTATTTTATTATTTAATTAATGAAAAAAATATTTTTTTTCATAAATACCTAATAATGTTATTTAATTAATATTTTTTAATATTTCGTATTTTTATAAAAATTAATAGAAATTTTTTATTTTATATAAATTGATTTTGTTTTAAATTTTTTAATTGTTTTATTTAAAATAATATTCGAAGAATATTTTTAAATTAATTATAATTTTTTAAAATAATTTATTTTTTTATGAAAAAATTAAATTCCAACAAATTTCTTAAATATTTATAAGTCTTGTTACACAATAAGCAATAAAACCTGTAATAATACACAAAAAAATATATTTTTGCTCATCTTTGGATAAAATTACCATTTAATGATCATCCCAAAATATACTTTTTGTTTTATTAAAAAAATATTTTAAACAAAGAGTGCAACAAGTCCATTACTGAAAAAAATACTGAAATAAACAAAATATAAATAAACATTGATCAGCTTGTTTTTCATGATTACGTTCCTTTTTTCTTCTCTCTCTAACAGACAAAATAAACATTTTTATTACCCCCACACACAAACACACAAGACAACAAAATACAACTGTTCTCTTTATTTCACATTTATTCCTTTTTTCGTTTATTTTTTCCATTACTGGCATGCAGTCAGTCCCATATTGAACATTTGTACAAATACCAGAAAAAATGTAATGAAGAAAGTAAATATTGCTTGCTTTTTTTCAGAATGCGAGCAAAATGCATTTTGTGTTGAGAAAGGTCACTATTGCTAATGATACACAATATATATATTTTTTTTGTTTTTTATTTTGTTTGTCTGGATCATTTTTATGGCGCTACTCTTCTCTTCAATCTTCATGCATATCAGCAGAAAAAAAAATAAAAAATATTTAAAAAAGAGCTTGCGAGAAAAATGCAGAAGAAAGGTCAAATGAAGGTCACTGAAATCGTAAAAAAATATCAATTTCAAAGTTGGATCCTTGCGCTTAAGGAATCCTTAATCTTGTCTTGTGGCAAACACGATTATTATTATTATTTTTATGGCGATTACTTAGTTTATTGCCAGTAGTTAAAGTATCTTGTTATCCATCCCTTGAACGACGCCATATCGGTTGATTATTATAATGATTATTATAATTTTATTCAACTCAGCTTCAATTTTTTTAGCATGAAAAAACGGGAATATTTTTTTTATTTTAAGTAATTCCTTTAAAAGCATTCCGTTGTATTATTTTTTTAAAATGGGATCTTTCTCGTGTTACAATTTTTTAATGACAAAAAATTAATAATGCATAATAATTGCATGTTGTAATTTCTTCGTTCACTTTTTCTAATAATTCTCCATAACAAGGTCATTTCTCTGCGGCCTAGATTTATATTTGAACGAGTATCCTTCGATGAAAGCACGAAACTAATTAAAATAATAACAAAGAAAGAAAATTGTCATGATCGTAAATAATAAATCGTAATAGAAGTGATGATCATAAAAAAATTGTGATAAAACAATTAGCTATTAAACTTTCGCTGTCGTCGTTCTGTGAATGAAGTGTTTGATTTATATTGTTTATTCAATCGTAAAATCATTGAAACAGGTGAGTTGGTAATAAAAGTTAAAATGCAATAAGTCAAAGAATCTTTAATGGATTTTTCAACCTGGTTATGATTCATTACTTTTTTTTATTTATTTTTCTTTTTTCAAAGAATTTTTTTGAGTTGATTGTAAATCAATTATTATTTGCTAAAATTATTTATTACTTGAAACATAATATTTCACTTTAAAAAATAAACAAAAAATGTTTGACAGACAGTTACTGTTTTATTTGGCAAGGCAATTCAAATTTTAAAAAATTTTTTTACCCTTTCGCGGTTTTTTTTATTTTTATAAGTTAAATTTTTTATCAAAAATTTTAAATATTCTTATCATTAAAATATTTAATTAAAAATTAAAAAAATTTATTTATTAATATTAAATCATTAATTATTTTTTTCAAATATTTTTAAATTTTTTTTATAAAAAATTTAATAATTTATTACAATTTTGACAATGAAAAAAAATTAATTAAATTTAAATATTTTTTTGACAATAATTTTTTTTTAATTTTTTATATATTTTTAGTTTTTTTTTTATTTAAAAATTTATTTTTTTTAATTATTTATTAAAAAATTTATCAATTTTTTATATTATTATTATTATTATTTTACTAAATTACTTTAAGAAAATCTTCGCGCTTTTTAATTTTTTTTATTATTTTATTTTTTTATCATTTTATATATTTATTTTTTTTTTTGAGTAAAAATTTAAAAATTTTAATTTAAATATTATTATAAATTAATTTTAAAAAAAAAATTAACAATTTCAAGATAAAAAAAAAACTTCGAAAGGGAAAAAAATTCTAAATTTATAACGCCATGGCGCGCTACCGCCAACGAATTCTAAGTGTTACCGGTTTATTTACGTAAAAAAGTTCATTGGTACACTTCTCGAAACATTTATAGTTCAATGGAATATCTTAAAAACATGGGCACGTGTCTATATTGTCTATTCATTATTTTCAAATATAAACAAAAGAGACAAAAAAAAAATTTGAATTCGCAATGTCAAAACAAAAACTATTTTTTTTTTTCGTTTTTCTTTTTTTTTCAAATTAACATCACGTGTGAACCCGAAATTCGTACACGATTAATCATTTAATTGATAAAAATCACAACAAAATCCAGTCATGCGTAATGTCTTGTAAGTTTATAAATATGTAAGGTAAAATTTTTTTTTTTTTGACCACTATACTGGACCATTAAATTTTTGGCACATATTATTATTTATATATGTTTTTGCGTCTCATATTTCTCGTCGTTTCTCGTAGTTTGTCGATACGAGACACTTTATATATGAATTTTTTCTTGCTCTTTTATTATATTCTACCTTTATATATGGCTGATGCAGACAAGTGTAAATCTGGGCTCTATACGCAAAAACAAAAAATGAAACTTGTTTGCTATTTTAATGATCTTGACTTTTAAATAGTTTGCGAAAATTTTTCCATTGAATCTTCATGCTCCTGAATTTTGTAATTTTTTTCGATTTCTAAGCTAACACTAACCTCATGAATTTAACACATCCAAATTTACCGTCAATTATTGTCTTTTTATGGGAAGTTCGATAAACTTTCAGAGATAAATTAAAATGATCGAATATATAGTCATAAATAACAAAAAATGTACAAGTTATACAACAATAACTTTATAATGATCTTTCTTTGATTTCTTGTTTAGAAGAAGAAAAAAGCCGGATGATGAGATGGCGTGGTCTATGTTCTGGTATTTTAACATTTTTTATGATGTACGAGCTTTTGCGTCTACAAGAATTCTACTTTTATCATCGACGAATCGTACACTAATAAATTCATTATATTGGTTATAAAGAAGGTCAGTGGAACTAAATATATAAATATAAAATTATTTAAATCAATCAAGTATTTGTGTTTATAGAAGAACAAGAAGCTACGTAAATATAGAAAAATAGTAGACCCGAAGATATTTTATGAGGTTATTTATTGTTATTATTATTTATTTACCCGAAATTCGGTCAAGAATCGTGTGGTTAATTCTAATGTTCTACTCTCTTGCCACTTGATAAATATTCGTATGATGCATTAGAGCATAACCGATTTATATTACGAATGCACCCTTGTTAGACCTTGACTTGATGCATTTTAGTTATTTATAGCTTATGTAGTACCAAATGCAATGCAATGCGTCTCCAGGTTGTGTTTTAGATATCCATCCATAAAAGGTACGGCGAGCATGTGTCAAACGAAACGAGCATAGTCATTATTATTATAAAAACATTAACATATACATTTACGTATTCATTCCGGAATAAACAGTGAGTTCATTTTTTAACCTGCTATTTTTTTATTCTAATTTTTATTTTTTTTTTATTTTCAGGATTACGTTTTTGGATCCTTTAAAATAGAAAGTCTAATAGCATTTGAGGTTATAAAATTTTCAAAAATTTAAAATTTTATTTTATTAATCCTTTATTTATTTTAGATACAAGAATCTTTGTTCGAACCTTTGTACAGTTTTCAAATGGATAACATCAGAATATAAATATCAATAGATCAATGTTATATAATTAGCAAGCGAAGAATACTTTGAAGTCCAATATCAACAAATAATGATGCTAAAAGTCTTATAAGAAAGGACAATTAGAACAAATATTCCAAGACGAGCAACAACTAATAAGTCTTGATTGAACAAAAGTATGAACGAAATAAACATAAAGTACTATCATTGAAAGTTCAAGAAAAAAATTATTTTCAATATAATCGTAAATACTCCAAAATAAAAAAAAATGATGAATTAAACTAAATTTTTGAATACGAAAAATTCATTATATTCACATGATACTTGACAAAAAAATTAGTAACTAACAGGTGTTTAAAAAAATAAATGAACACACTGTACGAACATCCATATAAATATATAGGTAATATGTATAACAAAAAGATAATGATCAATGTACAAAAATTCTAATTCAACACCATAAAATAATGGAAAAAATTTCCGTTTCGTTTGTGTGAATCAAAAGTTTGTAGTTACGTCTACTACCTATATTACAGAATAGAAAGAACTGATCGTGTTAGTAACGTTTTGCTTTTTTTTAGTTGTCCTATACAAGGCATTATAATAATAGGAGAGGATCATGTATAACTATTTTGTATACTACAAGTTTGTACTTGTAGTTCGTTAGCCATCCATGACTGACAATGGGAACCAAAATACAAAAAAAAAATAAAATTCAAGAACTCACACAAGAACATTGCATGATCTAACTCAACACATAGAAAATTGTTGATTTCATAATGCGATACGGTTACAATGTAACTCTTCTTTAACTTTTTTAAGGTAATGGTCGGCAGCGGTAAGGTTCTTTACCAACTGCAGATATTGATCATAAATATCATTATATTCAAATGCAAGTTTTTTTCTTCAATGCAATAGAACGAAACGAATTCAATTATCGCACTGCGAATTTTATGAAAAATTATGATAAAAATTAACTCCTCGTATAATTTAATGTTAATTTATCACACAACACTATGCTAAAAGCTTAGCTAAGCTAACAATCTATAACATAGAAACCCAGATACTTACTTCTAAAAATGAATATTAATGATGTTTGAATATTTTCTTGTTTACTGGAACAACAATTTCATACACAATATAAAAATTTTCTGTACTTTACGTTTTTTTTTATTATTTCTTGATTTATATTCCTTTTGATGATGATGATCATCAACGTTCAAACTAGTTTTTTTATTCTCTCCTTTTATTTTTATATGCGTTACGCCAATGATGAAGTTCAATATGTTTAATAAGCGCACAAGAAAAAGAAATCTCGTCTAATTATTTTATTATTTAGAAATACATTCGATTTAATGATGTCACTTGTATGAACATTAATAATTATAACATATGATCAGTTTCGCAATAATTAACTGAATCAAGTGCAGTGCATACCACACCTGTTGTCTGCTGCTGCTGCTTCTTCGTTCTTTTACGATGATAAGCACTATTTATGTTGATAAATTATATTATATATGATACACTTATATTTATCTAGTTTATGTATATTACACACGAATCTATATGTATGTTACGATGTTGTTTCTCTATAATTACAGAAGAAAAAGAAATAGTTTTGTAAGAAATTGTTTTCACTTGATATGCTTCAGCAATTCTTGTTTTTTTTTTTGATTCAATCATACATATATTAAGTAATCGCAATTATTACAATGTTAAGGTCATTTTTAATAATAACTTAAAACAAACAATATAAATGATTAAAATTGTAAAAATTGCAATTAAACTTAATATATATTTATTTATATTATTATTAATAATTTAAAAAAATAATAATAATATAAATAAAAAATTTTAAAACACTGAAAAAAACATTAGCTTTCTTTTTCGCGTGCAACATGCATTGAGCATTGCAACAAAAAAAATAATAAATAGGTTCACTTTTTATCTTCTTCAAAACATACAACAAAATATTTACCTAGTTTTACAGATAAATAAACAACTTTCATAAAAATATGTTTTTATGATTATTTTAACTATTACTTTTAATTTATATATTAAACATATATATTTATGTTAATATACTTTATTTTACACCTTTTCACTACTGTTTTTGTTTAATTTTATATTTGCTAGTTTGTACAGATTTTGATGCACTCCTTCAATTCTTTTATTATACAATTTTTTGTTTATATTTAATTTTTATAATTATTTATATTTAATTAAACTATTGTTTTAATAATTTTAACAATTTTAATTAGTTAAATTTATTGATGATACACAAACACACTTGTTTATATTTATTAAAATTTTATTATACATAAAACAATAATAATAATTAAATTTATTATTATTAAAATGTTTATTGTTTATAGTAAAGAGTTGAATTTCTGAAGTGTGCAAGAAATGTCTCTGTTATCAGTTGTAAATATTTAAAACACGGTCAAATAAGATTTTTTGTTTACTTTTAGTTGTAGTTTGTATACTAATGTGTAATGTTGTGTTTTTTTTAAAGGGATTGGCTTTTGTTTATGTATTTTTTTTGTAAGATAGAGAAAGATCTCCTCAATTTTTTGAACTTTATTTTTGAATTAAAAGCGAATTATGTTTTTTTTTGTGAGAAAATTCAAAAATATTTGATGTACAAAATAAGATTCGTAAAAAAATTCTTTTGTGAACCGTCTTGCTCAGCGGATTGTGAGACACTAAAAATGTAAAATTCATCAAACAAACGATTGTATAAAATCACATTGTATGCAGTCGTCGTCGTTGTCGTACAAACGTAAATATATTTACCGCCGCGCCGCTGTTTATATACATTATTGGTCTCTTATATACCACGAATCTAAATCTATAGCATATACGAAATATTTTAAACAATATTGATACACATGGCAGTAGCGCGAGATATGTGGATGTCTATGTATGTTAGTAGTGTATCGTGTCTTTTGTAAGCAAGACCAAAAAGTTGTTGTTGTATCTACACGTCTTTTCAATTCATACCTTTTATTCTGTATGTTATATATATTTATATATGTTATATGTATAAAGGTTTAAAAGGAGAGAATATTGTTGGCGTGCATACAAGCGCGTTCGAGTACAAATTGTTTTATATCGCGCAGACTAAACTCCAACCAATAGTTGCATTCTGTATCGAGAACTTTAAATTCTTACAATTAGAATTCTAATAAGATTTTACTTTTCGCTAATTCAACTTTTTTTTCAACATATATAATTTTTTTTAAGTATATGAATCATCATGATTTTTTTATTTAAAACATTTCCTTATAAAAAAATCACTTTGCGACGAAGAATCACGACGACGACATACGCATACAATATACAGAATTGTTGCTAAGTGCATAACTACAACAATATGCAATGATGCATGTTGTTATTGGTAGTGGTAAATAATAATATGCGTTCAAGTTTAAGTACACATTCTGCGTTCGCACAAGAAATAAAAAAAACACGTAAAAAAGAGACGACCTTGATTATTGGAAAAAATTATGTATGCACAAAAGTACAAACAAAATAACAACAAGGCGAGTGTAGTTGGTCATCGTGCGTCTTTCGCATCTTCTTCTACACTTACGTCTTCGTATTAAATTTAAAAAGATTCACAGTTGATTTGTTCTGCTCTTATTTTGGTGTCTGCTTACTCAATTTAATATGAATTTATTCAATTAGATTGAATTTTTTTTTGCTTTGCACCTATCGCCTTTCTGTGGCATGGATATATATGGGACAAATATGATAAATATTTTGTCTTGTTACAACAAGAAGAAGAACATCAACGCGCCGTCGATCATTCATGAATTTATTCATCGTTTCCTCCTTGCTCGTTAAAAGTCGGGAATAACCTTGAAATGATCAACATTGACTTGACATTTGCTGCAATTTTTTTTTCTCAAGTTCTATGATGATTGAGTTTTTTACGGTTATGGAGAATTTAAAGGGCGAAAGATTTTTTTTAGTTTTTTAAAAAAATGAAATAAATTGCTAAAATTGCTAAAATGTGCAATAGGAAAATTTTTTTATTGATCAGTTGATCTACTACTTATAAAAATTTTTATCTGATCTTTTGTAAGCAAAATTTATAATTTTAATATGTTAAATGTGCATAAGGATTTTAAAATTTTCATTGAAAATATTTGGCGGGAATTTTTGAAATGGGTATTGGGCAAAAAATTTTTTGTTGATCAGCTGATCGATTTCTAATGAAAATTTTAATTTGATCTTTTGTAAGCGAAATTTGTTTAATAATATTAAATTAAACTTAATATTGAACACATTCCGCTTACAAAAGATCAGTTAAAATTTTCATTAGGGAACGAAAATTTAAATGTGCATTGGGATTTAATTTTTTTTTAAAAAGTACATTTCCCAATGCACATTTTAAGATTTTAAGTAACTAAAAATCTAATATTTAAAAAAAATTATCAAAATTTGTAAAGGGCTTTAAAATTTATTCTATTAAAATATAATAAAATTTTTCCCAATGCACATTTTTCGAATTTTCCCGCCAAAAATTAGATCCTTAATAAAATAACGTATTACAGAGTAAACTTACAAAAAAATCGTTCAAGAATAATGAAATAAAAAGAAGAATCGAAACTGCTACAAAATTATAGTTCGTAGAAGAATTGGAAGTAACAACCATTAAAGCGACAGAAATTGCTGAGGAATTGTCGCGTTCGTTCATAAATCATCGCACAGAAGAACAAAATTATCATAAAAATGGCAGAGAGAAGAGGATTGAAACCGATAATGGTGATCTATCAGACAGATTATCGTCACACATTTAAATGCAAACACGAACGAACCAAACTAGAAGACGACGAGAAAAATTTGCACAAAAGAATTTATTGAACGGATAAGTAACTCAATTTTTTTTACAACGCGAAAAAGTCTATATGAATTGTTGTAAAAAAATACGCTCTTGTCACTCTCACTCGAAAGAAACTTTAAAAAAAATGCAAACACGTACTCATTTCATAAACTAGTCACATTCGTGCATTGTTTGGTTTCTTGCATCATGAAGTCTTTAGTTACTCGCTCGCTTGCCAGTGACATCTGAGACAAAATGCCAGCAAACTTGCGACGATTTTTGCATACAATCAGGCTTGGTCAAACATTTCAAAGACAAGAGCAATTTTTTTTCAAATGCATGATAAAAATTTTAATATTTCTTTCGCAAAGCTCTGAACTTGCATTTAATCAATTATAAAAAATGAAACTTTATTAGTTCAGTTACGTTTGTTCGGTCGTAAATTCAACAAACGAATGAACTTTTCTCTGTAAATATTTGCATTTCAGCTGAACTTTAAACGTATGAACGAACGATGCATGGCCTGCTACCACAAAATGTCGTCGTTTTTATTGTAGATCTGTATGTTAAGAGAGTGCAAGGAGAAAAAAGTATTTTTTTCAAGTCAAGCAAAAATTTACAAGATCTAATCAGTGATGCATACAAAGTAAAAGTCAACAGATTTCTATCGTTGTGTGTTGACGTTCAGTTAGTGAGAGAACTTGAGTAAGAACAACAAGAAAAAGTCAATGGAAGGAAATTGGAAAAGCGCTTTTATGTTTCAGGTAAGAATTAAAACTTTAAATTTATTCCAATTAATCCAAACCAAGCAAAAAAAAATTTTAAAATTAATCCAAACCTTGCAAAAAATTTTCAGAATTAAATCAAACCAAGAAAAAAATTTTTGGAATTAATCTAAACGAACAATTTTTTTAGAATTAATCCAAACCAAGCAAAAAAAATTTTAGAATTGATCCAAACGAAGAAATTTTTTTTTTTAGAATTAATTCAAACCAAAGAATTTTTTTTAGAAATAATTCTAACCAAGCGCAAATTTTTACAGAATTATTTCAAACCAAGTAAAAAAAATTAGAATTAATCCAAACCAAGCATTTTCAATAAGAATTGAGGTTTAAATGATGTTAATTTTACTCATAAAACCTTTAAAAGTTGAAATTAAACCCCAAAGGAACATTTCAGACAACCATCAAAATTTTCTGAAATCCAGCAAAAACGTTCAAATCGCATGCAACAGCAATAACATTATTTATTCGAATAAAGGCACCAATAGAAGTCGTCGTAATATTATAAAAGTTAGGCATGCAAGATATGAATGCAATTTTCTCCTTACATTAAAGGTCGTTTCAAGGACATTTGATTGCATCCACGTACGAAAAAAGCAGCAACTTACATATTTTTGCCTACACGATTTCTAACAGCGAACAGCAAGGAAAGCACGGAGGAGGCGTATACATTTTCGCAGGCAGTAATGCACACAGACACTCAGTGTGAGTTAAGACATAAATGGAAACAAAATTATTATTATTCTTTTTAGCACATTATCCATTTACAATTTAAAAGGCATTTATTTGTTGTTTGCCACAGTTGCTCACGTACCGACATTTGATGAGATGATTCTTCTTCTGATTCCTATCATATTGTTGTTTGTTCAAAAGTTTAGTTTTGTTTTGTTCACAAAACTCAATTAACTCCGCAGCAATGCTGATGATCAAGTATCGTCCTATCTGCTCGCAAAAAAAAAATGTTGCCGTTATTGCAATCATTAACTTTTACAACGATGAGCTTCAGAAATTAACACATCATCCGTACAATGTGAATGATGGAAGAGACGAGATGCAATTTAATGATATGATTGGTGCAAATTACCGTCATACACAGAAACATTAGATTTTATGAACTTTTTCTGCCAACTTAAGTGGAAAACACATAATTGGCAGATTGTTTTCAGGATTATCGGATTACAAATCTTTCACTCTTTGTTTCATTTTTTTCATTTCAATGATTTTTCTTGAATGGAGACGCCAAGTTGATTGGAAAACGGCGACAGAAAAAAATGGGGTTAACCGTGAACAAAGAAATTCAATTTTCCAAACAAAAATAACCGTATTTTATAATAAAATGTGAACGAATCCTGACCTACCTGACGCCGTAAAAGAGAGTGTATCTACCGAAATTTTACGATGACAGGAGGAGTCATAAAATAAAAATTGATACACTTTGGCGCGCACTGAATTGACTAAAGTGAAACGTGTTGGTACCATCTGACGAGGTAGAAAAAGAAAAAAATATATTTTTATGGACCTGCTGTTACTTTACTATTTTTCCAACACAAAGGTGTTGAAGTCCCTGAACAACTTTTTTTTCTGAACGAGTAGAATCAAAGTTGGTACAAAGCAAATAATTTATTCAAACTTTTATAACCCTAAGATAATATTTTTCTATGCAAATTAGACCAATATTCTCGTATAACTTTTGTATTATCATCATCATCATCGTCTCATCTCCCATCATCAATATGCAGGCAGCTGTGAGGCGCTTTTTTCGTTGCGAGCTGTAAGTAAAAGTGCAACAAGTCCTGTGATATGGGTAAGTAATGAGATGGCAAAAGAACGTTTATCCTTGGAAGTTTCTTTTGTCAATATTATGTTTTGTTATGATTTTAGTTTGCTTTACATTTTTTTTTATTTTCTCGTGTTGGAGATATTCATCATTATTATTACAAGTTGTACAAGTCTTTTGTCGATCCAGACATGATTTGAATTCAATTTTGCTTTATCAAAAGTTTCTCGGAATTATTTTTTTACAAATGTTACAAAAAATATGGAAAAATTCTCATAAAAAAATATGAAAAGAGAAACAATAAAATATAATGGAATGCAGCCCAATTATTTTAATAGACAGAAATACTTAATAAAATAAAAAGGGAAGCCTTATGAGATAATGGTAACTAATGGTGTTTGTTATGGCATCAATGATAGGGCGACTCCCTTGTACAGTAGAAGCCTTTCGAGATATTTTTAACACAAGTAATGCGTAATTTGTAAACAAACAAAAGTATTATCGAGAAACTTTTTTGTGATGAAAAATATTTTTTTGGTTGTTTAACGAAGGTTTTATTGTAATAAAAAAATTATTCTGTAACAGTCTTTGAAAATTATTGCGATTTTTTTTTACAAAAATTTAAATTGAATAAAAAATTTAATTTTTATTTATTTTCTTTGAATTTTAAATTATTAAATTTATTTTCATAAAATTTTGAAGGAAAAATTATTGTTATTTTTTTAATTAAAAATTAAAATTAACTTTTTTTATTTAATTAAAAAAAAATAAAATTATTGATATCAATATTTTTTAAAAATTATTGAAAAATTTATTTTTTTAATTAAAAAAGTTTTTAAAAAGTTAAAAAAATATTTAAAAAATTTTATTTTATTTTTAAACTAAAATTAAATAAATTAATTAATTAATTTAATTCAAAAAAAATCAAAAAATTAATAAAAAAAAAAAATTTTCAAATTTAAAATTAAAATTTAATTTTCTTAACGTCTTTTAAAATAAATTTCAAACAAAAATAAAAAAGTTTTTTTCAATTTGAAAAAAATAAATGAAAAATTAAATTTATTTCGTAAAATTTAATTAAATAATTTAATTTAATTAATTAACTTTTAATTAATTTTTTTATAATTTTTCAAAAAAATTGCACGTCCCTTATTTGTTTTAATTTTATTTATTTAAAAAAAATAATTTTTAATAAAAACTTCTTTAACGATCAATCAAAACTTTACATCCTGATTTTCAAGAAATTTCCATTAAATTTAACTTTTGAGTGTTCAAAAGCAATAAAACTGATAAAAGTGACGAAAAACAACGAGTCCATCCAAAAGTCGTTTTGACAAAAACTTTGTCCATATACTTTTCGCAAAACGACCGGATCCGACAACGACTTTATAATAACCGTATAAATTATTATTATGTGACTATTTCTTATCAGTTGCAGTTTAGATTTTATTGCATGCACATTTCTCGATGTGAAACGAGGGCACAAAACAATTTTTTGCTCATTTTGGTCATTTTCTACTGCGCTTTCTTTATCATCTTATGGGCAACAAAAAAAAAGGAATTGTAAAAAAGTTTGTGATTGTTCTCCGTACATTTGAGTTTACAAGACAATAAAAATGTGATTGAATCGAATATAAATGGGTTCACAATTGTTTTTTACTGCATTTAGATTAATGTAATTTTTCTTGTTAATGTCAGCTTTTCATTTCATTGGCATTGCATCCATCCCCCCATGCACGAAAAAAACAACAAGAATGCAATGTCTTGCATGCAGCGAGGCAAGGCAAAGGGAAAACATGCGAAAGGTTATTCGAAATGGAAAAATTTTTTGTGTCATCTTTTTAAAACAATATTTTTTTATATGTTAGAAGAACATAACGAAGACCGAAGCAAAGGCAAGTAATAGAGAAGCAATGTCTGGCATGGCAATAAAAATGATTTAAATCGAAAATTCAAGAAATTTAATGTCTCTTTCTTGTATTATTATTCACGATTGTGCACTCGTACGTCTGTGCCGGATGATAGATGCTGAAGATGCAAGAAATTTAATTTATTAAGTTCTTTGTGAAAAGTCAGTCAATAAGATGATAAAATGGTCAAGCAAACTGGACTTGTTTATCTCACAAAAACTTTTTTCAGTTCGTTGTCTTCGAAGAATTAAATGGAGACGCCCAGTTCCACAGAAATTTCTTTAATTGACGACCATTTGGTTAGTTAGTCGACAAAAAAAAAGAACATTTTGAATTCAAATTATAAAGTTTTGCCTTGTAAAAACATTTAAAACTTTGTCAGAAATAACAGAGCGAGAGTACTTGCGAACACAAATTAAGTTAAAAAATGAATAATAATATTATACTGCAGCCTGTTGCCTTTCTTCTTCTGTGCAAATATATACGTCTAAGTGGTTTTATCATAATAAAAGTTAATAAATGGAAATAAGTTGTGCTTTATCCTTCGACTGTTTTTGTCCTCATTCGTTTCTTACGCAAGAAATACTCTTTCGAAACTCAACTCAATAAGAGTTAGTGGTTTGGTTTCTTGAAGAAAATGGGAAAAAATGCACTTTGACGAGTAAAAACCTCAAATCTGTGAGAGAAAATGTCATTGAAATAACTTGCTGTTCGGTTCTTGACAGTAATTTTTTCGATTTTTTGCATGTTAGGACTTACAAAATTATTTTTTATGAATTTTTATCTTTGAGAATTTTTTTTTTAATTTTTACATTTTTGAGATTTTTGATACTTGAAATTTAATGTTTACTTTGTTAAAATTAAAATAAAAATAAAATAATAAATCTAATGCTTTATAAAGTTAAATTAAATTAAAATAATTTTTTTTATAAATTAATTAAAACTTTTATTTTTTTTTTATAATTTTTTTATTTTTTCAAATTAATTAAAAACAAATGTAAATAAACATTATAATCAAAATTTATTTAAAAAAATATTCATAATTTATTTCTTAAATTAAAAAAAATAAATAAAAATTTAAAAAAATTATTTTTATTAATTAATTAATTGATTTTTTTGTGAAAGTTAAAAAATATAATAAAAAATCATCTCAATTTATTTTTAAAAACTAAATAAAATTTGTTTGGAGGAAAAAATATTAAAAAATTTATTTATTACTGAATTATTTAAATTTTTAAGAAATTTAATAATAAAAAAATAATAAATATAATATTTTTAAAATTATTTTTTTTTTATTTTTTAATGAAAAAAAATAATAGGTACTTTTATCAAAATTAATAAAAAAAATCAAAAAATTTTTACTAAAAAAAATTATTTCATGATATTTTTTAATAAAATCATAAAAAAATTTTTTTCACCCCTATTTTATATGATTAATTTTTTTTATTTTCTTTCCTCAGCTCTTGTATGCATCAACGCGACACCCATCAAAGCCGAAGTCACTGCACTATTTGTCACATTTAAATGATAGATAGCATCATCATCATAATTTGATCAGAGCAAAAGAGACAGAAAGAGAAAGTCATAAAATTTTCATTTATGCTCTTACGACGTCGAGATGATAAATTCCCTTTTTTCCTTTGATTTATTGTGACATATTGAGTGAAAGAGAGATGCGTCGCAAAAGAGAAATTAAATAATTTAGTGAATTCCTTTGGCACGACGAGGCATATCAGACAAAGAACTTTTTAATGATATCATTTTATCACTCGAATAACAACTTGTTTGATGTTACGGTAGGCAATGAACGATCTTTAATTTATTCTTGTTTGCGTCGTCGACGATGCACATTACACCTACTTACTTGCTTTTGTAATAAAGTCGACAAATAGAAAAGTAGCAAAAAAAGCCGAGTGTAATGCAATGTAATGTTATTATCGTGTTTATTTCGTAGCAAGGCCTTAATTTATCTCCAACTTCGGAGAAGATGCAAGATGAAGAAGGGGAAAAAAGGTAAAAAACACCTGAGGTGATATATTGTTGAGGTGCACCTCAAGAACAAAGTCTTGTAAGGAGAACATAATAAAATGTAATAAAGAGTCAAGTACTTGACTGCATTAATCTCAAAGTTTTATTTTTTTTCTTGCCGCCCGAGCGAAAAACAACAAGGATAAAGACACAAAAACATGCAAAGAGAGTGCAAAGACAAAGTAAAGTGAGTGAAGGCAAAATAACAAAAAAAAAATTCCAACATAAAAAGTAAATCAACACGATAAATAATTAATCTCTATTTAAACATCGCAAACGAAGCGATGAAAGAAAAATAGGACAAGGAAAATGAACTTTGATGAAAGACTTCTAAGCAAGGAAAGGCAACGAAAAGTCTTTTATGCGAGAGAAAAAGATAAGAAAAAGTTCAAAAATTTTTTTTTGCTTGAAACTATAATTTTTTCATCATAAAAAATTTTTATAGAGAATTTAAAAATTTAATTAAACATTATTTTTAAATTTTAATTTTTAACAATAATTATTATTTTATCATTTTATATTTTTAAAATTATATTAATTTTTCATAAAAGAATAAATTTTATTTAAATAAATAAAAATTTTATTTAGTTTTTTTTTTATTTTACATTTTTTTTATTTTTTGAAAATATTTGAAATTATTTTAATAATTTAAACATAATAAATTAAATTTTAAATTTTTAAAAATTTTTTTATTATTTTTAATTTAATTTAATTTAATTTAATTTAATTTAATTTAATTTTAATTTAAAACTTAATTTATTTTGTATTGTTTGAATCGTATTTTTTTTATTTATTTTTTTTTCAAATTTTTAAAATATTTTTAATTTAAATTAATTTTAATTATAAAATTATTTTATGTAAAAATACTTTTATTTAATTTATTTTTGATTTTTAAATTAAATTAAAAATATTACAAATAAAAAAATAAAATTTATTTTTTTTTAATTTAAAATTTATTTTTAAATAACTTTTATTAATAAATTAAATTTCAAAATTTTACATCTGTCAATTCAAAAAATTTCCGTTTAAAAATTTGAATAAAAAATTTTCCTCGCATTTAAATTTTTTTCTCGTATTTTGATGAAAATTTCTTACGAGAACAGCTGTTAGAGTTAATAAAAGTACGTCTCTCTAATTAAATAGACGAAAATAAAATAAAAAAACGTTCGTTCATATAATAACCGACCTTTCACAATAATAATAATAGTACACTCCACTCTCTCGTTCTCTATAATTTTTTAATTAAAATGTAACTTGTGTTGCAAAGAGTCATGAATTTTTTATTTATTTTAATTTCGTTTCATTTTTTTTATTTTTTAACAAAGTAAAAGAAAAAAAGAAGAACATTCTGACGTTGAATAGAGGTAAAAGTACTGACGACCATTACTCTGTACCTTTTATTTTGTTTTTATTTTATATTTTATCCATTATGAATGGATTAATTGCTTCAGGATACGTGCATTTGATGCATTTTAAAACATGTTCGAAGAATTTTTTTGTTTCGCTTCTAACTGACATTTACATTTGCTCTCAAAGAGAAGAAAAAAAGAGAGCGAGGTGAATCGAAGGTTATTTCTCCTCTTTTTATGTTTGATTTATCCTTTTTTTTGTTCTTATTGCATGGTCGTTGCATTTTTAACCCCTGAAGGAGATATCAAGCCGTATGTTCAGTTATTAATTTATTTGTACAAAAAGTTCAACGATCATCCGAGGAGCAATGAGAGAATAGAAAAGAACAACAAATATAATTCAGTACAATTTTATTTTTTTTGCGCAACTAAACTAAAAATGTACAAATATCTCTAAGTAATAACAACAAAGATTTAAAAAATTTTAAAAATGGCTAGAAGAGGAGACGTCAGGTATTTAACGTCAAATTTTTACAAGAAATATGGATGTCTAAGTCCTGCATAAGGCAAGGCAGCGGAGTAAGGTAAAGCAGCATAAGGCGACGCCAAAGGAGCAGCTAAGGGAGCAGCTACGGGAGCAGCTAATGGAGCAGCTACAGGAGCAGCAGCGTATCTAGCAGCAAATGGGAATCCATTGTAGGCAAGAGGAGCAGCCAAGGGAGCAGCTACTGCGGGAGCAGCAATTGCGGGAGCAGCAACTGCCAAAGGAGCAGCTAATCCATTATAATTTCTTGCGAAAACCTGAGAACTTTGGGCTGCTACGACTCCGGGAGCAACTACAGCTGGAGCACTATAAGCAAGAGGAGCAACTACTCCGGGTTTGGCACTTACGGCGGAGATAGCGAGAGCAACTAAGATGATCTAAATTTAAATTGTTTTAGTTACTCCCGAATTTTTTTTAATTTTTTCAGATGAAAACTCACCAATTTGCACATTTTGATTGATTTAATAATTTTTAGACAAGTGAATTACTTGAAAGGTGATGATTGTTTGATATCAATTAGTCGATTGTCATTCCATTTTATACCAAAGTAAAAAACACACAGAATACAAAAGACGCACCAAATCGACTTTATTACATCAGACGTAAAATTACATAAAGTACCTACATATCTACTAACTTGCAACACATCAGTTCGCGACAGTCACTGTGCAAAAAAAAATGAATGAAAAAAATTTACAAATTCAATCCGCATTTATTTAAATAATACTAAAATGTTATAAAAATTGGAGATTTCAAATTAATTATTGGCATCACGTTTGCCCGTTAACTATCGATTTCAATTATTTTCTGTGTGGCGCGTAATGGTGACGAATTTGTGTCACAATTTGGAACAACGAACAATTTTTGGGCATTGAACATGCCACGATCGAATTTCTGCGATGAAATACACAAAAAAAAAGTATCCGCAAGGTGAATAAATTTTATCAATTTTATTGTGTACTTTTTGAGGTAAATATTTGGCATAAAATTCAGGTAATTTTTTGTTGAAAGTAAATTTTTTATTAATTAATTATTGATGTGGTAATTTTACTTAATGAATTAATTATTATTGGCGGCGAGTTGCTTGATAAAAATCAGTTTTATGGGAAATTGTTGAGTGACCTTGAAGGAATTTTTAAAGGGATTGAATTATTTTTTTTTTTTTTTGTAAATATTTTTGAAAGAAAATAAAATCTTACATAATTTTTAATAATTATTTTTTTAAAGATTATTTTATGAAAATTAAAAAATAAAAAAAAAATTAAAATGACTTTTTTTAAATAATTTTTTTAACAAAAAGAAAGTTTAAAAAATATTAAAAATTAAATTTTTAAAAATTAAGTTAAGTTTCAAAATTAATTTTGTAACAATATAATCTTATTTGTTTTATAATTTTAGTAAAAAATGAAAAATATAAATAATAATAATATTTTTATTTTATTTCTTTTTTATTTTGAAAAGAAAAAATAGTTGATAAAAAAATTATTTTTTAAAAATTAATTATTTTATTCTGTTGTTAAAAAATTGCATAATCTATTTTTATTTTAATTTAAAAAAATCATAAAATAAATTAAACAAAAAAAAAAATAAATAAAATAAAAAAAATACTTAATTAATTTAGAAATCATTAATTAAAATAAAAATATTTCATATTAATTTTCAAAAAATAATATTGATAAAAAAAATAATTTTTATTAATTTCAGTTAAAGTAAAATAGTTTAATTGTTTAATAGTTTAAAAAAATTGAAATAATTAATAATTTTTATAATTTGAAATGGTTTTTAATTTTTTATTAATTTTTTATCAAAAATTAATTTATTATATTTTTTTTTAATTTTAATTTAATTTCTTATGAAAATTTAATATTTTTTATACAAATAAAAAAAAATTAAAACAAAAAAAAAAAACAAATTTAGATGAAAAGTTTAGACTAAATTTCATCAAAATTGCCAAATTTAATTGTAGACAATTTGTCGCCCCAAAGCCTTCTGTCAACTGTAAACATTTCCTTTGAATATTCATTAACGAACTTTTTCTTTCGCCGTACCTTTTGTCCACACCTTTTTCTGTTTCTTTTCCTCACACATTTAAATTCACCGAAAATCTTTACCGTTTCTAAGAGACGGCAATTTTCCCATACACAACTCAAACGCCGACACTTTCCTTGTACCTTGACAAGAATTTCTGCTTAACAGTTTCAACCACGAACCATTCAAAAATTTCTCCCGGTCGTGTATGAATCGCACAAATACCAACACAAATAAATTTCGTACCGTACGGCGCACAACTACAACGTTATGATTTAACCATGAATTGAAAATCATAAATCACTCGCAACATCAATAAATTTCCAAGTGTGAATTTCTTGCACTTTCTGTCAATTTGTCACTTTGCTTCGATTTATGATTTGTGATTTCTGTTAATTGAATCTCTTGGCTTTTGCCCACGAATGATTGCCCTACTTTTCACTTTTTATTTACATATTTTTATTAGTATTTGCGTACACAAAGTCTGTACGAGATATATTTTTTTTTCACTTTCTTCGCTATATTTAGATAAGTTATCTAAAAATAACACAATTAAAAATGGGACAAATGCACTTACCTTATCACTTGATTTGTCTCCGATGATCTCCTGCGCGAAATATTTCGGAAAATTACACTTTTTGCTGTATTTTTCTGCTCTCGTTGGAAGGTTCTGTGGTAAAAATTCATCAATCAAAGAGCAAAACGGAAAATTATCGCTGTGCACGTAGGTCGTGTAGCGCTATACACTCATCGATTTGTGGTACACATAATAAAATGAGAGATTTAGATAAAAACACGTAAATTTGACGATGTCAATAAGACGAGAAGGAAATTAAAAGGAAAATTGTCACTTTGACGGGGAAATTCGATCATACGATATTCGATTTTTCACTAATTTTCACAATTTCCGAGATTTGTTTTTATTAAGCGGACATTAAACTCTTCACTGACAGAAGGAAACGAATTGACAACTGGACTGCCCTGTAAGAAAAAAGTGAAAAAATTTAAAAACTTTGAAAAATATTTGAAATATTTTCGAAAAAATTGAATTAAAATCTATGACATTTTTTAAAATTGATAAAATTAACTTTAAAAAATATTTTTAATTAATTTTGAATTGATAAAATTGTCTTAAAATCAATAAAAATCAGTAAAAATATAAAAATTACTAAAATGGGACAAAATCTGCCCGATGCACATTCAGGAAAGTCATCTAAAAGTGACTTGGGTAAAAATAAGGCGTCGCCTTAAATTCTAATTTAAATGTTTATTGAGTGAAAAACGTTAAGTTTTCTTATTAGAATTCAATAAAATTAATTTTTTAATAACTTTTTATTATTTTTTTTAAGGAAATTCTTTCTAAAAATTATTTTTTATCAATTTTTTTAAAGAAATTTTTTTTAAATAAAATTCTTTGAAAAATTTTAGTTTCCAAGCAACTTTCAAAGTCATGCCTTCTTATCAATTGCGAGTAATTTTGAGACAGCGACGCCTACTCACAGCAAATTTCTTCGCACTTATGTCACTTAATGAGACAGACCTCTAAAGAGATCGCGCCGCTTCTCATTTAATTTCATTCTAGGAAGAAAGATTGCCTTAAAAGATTGTTTTTGCGCTTAAACTTGGTTTAACGAGGTAATTATTCAAGACGCGAAAAATTTCCGTCGAACAATATTGAGTAATGCTCAGAAACAATGCGCAAGGCATAAACACTTGAAGATGAAATTATGCTAATTAACTTCAATATTTACCCCGTTTACCTTACTTTTTTTGTACGAAAGACTGTCTAGATGTTTAATTCAATATTGAATCACTTAAAAATTTCATCGCAAGTCGCTCGGTTGAAAGTGAGATTATTTTACAACAATTCATGTATGTTTTTGTCCATGTAGTATTGAAAAAGTATCCATTCCAATCCAATATGATCCGAAATTGATGTCAAACCGTTTTAGTCTGAAAATAGCAATGGAAGGGGGTTGTTCAAGGATTTTTAGTTAATTTTTGTGAAGTTATAAAAAAAATCTCAAAATAAAGATAGCAAAAAAAAATATTAAAAAATATTTATTTTATTTTAAAAAAAATTATTCAAAATTAAATTAACAATTTAACAATTTAAAAAAATATTTTTATATAAAAATACCTAACTTATTAATTTTATGATATTTTTATTTTAATTAACTTTTATTTAATATAAATTAAATAAAATTTATAATTATTTTTAAAAATCATAAAAAAAACGATTTTTCAATTAAATTTTAATTCAATTAATTTAAAAAAAAAATTTGATGAATTAAAAACAAATTTTAAATTTTTAATATTTTTTCATGAATTTTTTAAAATAAAAATTAAAATAAATTTCTATAATTATTTTTAATATTAAGTACAAACTAATTTTTAATTAAAATAATTTTTTTTAATTTTTAATAAAAATTTCTTGAACGATCCCTCGAAATATATTTTTATTTATTGTAAAAAATAAAAAACCAATTTTACATCATTATGTCCAATTTTTCCATACACAAAAAGACAACAATACGTAGATGTAAAAAAAGTGAGTGTGAATAAGACACAAACAAACAATGATATAACGGAAGATCAATATTTAACAACATTTGGGTCACCAAATAGTTTAATTTGTAGGTAAATGCTTAACATAATCGAACCATCAATTCGTTTACGAGACAGTATCTTTTACCTCAATTTCTCTAACTTTATCGTGAAATTCCCATGCGCGCACTATTGAACCTGATTTAACTCGTTTTCCATGTTAGCGACTTGCTAATCACGATTTTTGCATAAACCGAAGAACTTTCGATTTCGCTCAGTGTTGATGACCGTCTGGAAATAAAATTTTCCTTTCCCAAAAGCGAAAGTTCAAACTCTTCAAAGACTCAGGAAAAAAAATCTCAAATCCGATAAGCAATAAGAAAAATCGCAAATCTGACAATTTAATTAAACCCTGAGAAACAAATCGCAATTATTAAATATTATTATTATTGAGCTTATCAGTTCATCGTTTCTTTATCTCTAATTTTGAGCAATCAACTAATTAAGCAGAAATAGTTGGCACGTTGTGTTGTGCAATCGAGCAAAGCATCGCGAGCAAGAACGGAAAATTAAAAACACATTCAGAATAATTTAAAAAGATTATTTTCGAGGAGTTTCGTGAATGATCTGAAAATTATTTTTAAATTCCATGAGTAGGTTAGTATAGAAAAAATAACAGTAGTAGCGATGCATACTGAGATGCATATATACGGCCTTTTTAGTTTATGAAATAAAATGATTATGAGAGTAATTTTTTTATTTGAAGAGACGTTCATTTTTTGAGGTACAGGTTGAGATCAATTTATTCGACTCGTTATAAAAATATTTTTTGAATTTTTAAAATATGGTAAAAATAATTCAATTTAAATTTTTTTAAACAAAAAAAAAATTATAAAATTAATTTTTGGCCCTCTGATGGTGAGTTTTCGAACTTCATGATAACCTGTAATTTAGGTTATGGACCTAAAATTTTTTTAAAAAATTTCATTTTGTTAATTTTTTCTAATTTTAAAATTAGGTATAAACATTTTAATCCATTTAACTATAGTTAAAATTCTTTATTTAAAAAAATAAAATAATTTCAAAAAATAATTAAAAAAAAATTATTGAAAAAAAAAAAATAACAAATTAAGTTAAAAATAATAATTAAGGTAAGTTAAAATGGTTTAATTCATCAAATTTAATTTTTAGTGAAATTTATCAAAAAAATATTTGGATTAATTAACTTTTTAATTTTTTTTTAATTTATTTATTTAGTTTTTAATTTTATTTTATTTTTTAAATAATTTTTTATTTAATTTAATTGAATTTTTTAATCCATTTTTTAAAATAATTAAAATAATTTTTATTTAATTAAATTAAATTTATTTTTTATTTATTTAAATTTTGATTAATTTTTATTTTATTTCAATAGGTGAACAAATCCATAAACTTGCGTAAATCGAATCTTTCCTGTACCTTAACAACACATTTCAGTACAACAACGCGCACTCGCCATCTACTTAACACATGTTAACAACCCATCGATACACGAAACGCTCAAAATCCGACAAAACATCGTTCATTTCTGTAAACCTTCTCAATGTAAACTCGAGAAATTTCACTTGTGCATTGCCACTTATGTTGTTTGTGTATTATCATGCACACTTTTTGTACAACACAACTCAAAACAAAATACCAAATCAGTTGATTAAGTAAGTTGGTCGTGTTCGGTTGTACAAGAAAAAGCGTCTCGAGAAAAAAAATCATCAGGATTAAAAAAAAATATTTTTTTTACTGTTCAAACTTTTATACGGTTCAATCATCTGTGAAATTGTACGTCGTCAACAGGTAAAAGGAATACCCAAATTTGTATGCGCCGGGCATACACAGCCTTTGGTTACCTGACGTAATAATAGTGCGCAGTTGGATTTAATTTTTCAAAAGAAAACGATACAAAAAGGATACAAAGAAAAAATATTTCACAACAAATATCGAAAAAAAAAAATTGAAAAAAAAATTAAAAATTAAAGTGAAACGAAATCTCTCAAAATGATTTTTGTTAGAGATGAGATAAGGTGACCCCCGTGATAAAATTCACAAAATTGCAATTAAATAACGCAATAAACCATTAAAAAAAATATTTGAAAAAATTAAAGCGAAGGACTTCCTTGCAAATCAATAAAACGAATATTTTAAGGAATATCATTAGCACCGATTGGAACAAAAAATTAAATAAATAACCACACAGACGATATATAAAAAAATATTATTTTAAACAGGCACCATTAGGCTGATTAATATCAATCAAGGTAATTTAAAATGCACTAGAATAGTATTATTATTCAAACTCATAATATAGTTAAGGCTGCCATAATCGCTCGAACCGACCAACCAAAGAGTAAAAATAAACAAAGTGAATTATTTATTGTACTAATTTAAACCGTCAGGGCTTATGATGTGTTGTCTCGTACAATATTGCATCACAAATCGTCTGGAAAAACGACAATAATTAAGATATTTTTTGTGGTTGAGACATTAAAATCTCGTCGGAGTTGCTCATTAAGTCTACGTGTTCATTGTCTCATGATCCTTAACAGATGTTTGAAAAAATAATTTAAAAAATTAAGACAAAAATGAGGGTATTAGGATGTATCAATTTTAGCATCCTTTCTATTGTTTTATGGGTTTTTTTTAAATTATTTGAATTTTTTTGTGTTATTGAAAATTTTTTTTACAAGATCTTCAGGAAATGATAATTTTTTCTCAATTATTTGAAATTTTTGTTAAAAGCTTTTTCAATTTTTAAAGACTTAATTTTCTATTAAAATTTGTTCCATTTACAATTTTTAAGTTTAAAAAATTCTCTTTAAAAAAACAAATTTGACTCACTTTTAAAAAATTTGTGAAGCGAACAAACATCTCTTAATTGAAATTCATCAAATAAATTCCGTTATTGTTAAAAATTTTGCACACACCTTCAGACAATTTCACGGTAACACTTGACTTTTGAGGCCTCGATACATTTTTCATTAACAATAACTGTCTCGTGTTTCATTGTTCCATTTCAAAAGATCCACAAGAAGCGAGAGCAGGTAAAAAAATTGATGAATTGACTCTTTTTTGTTTCTTTTGAATTGCACAAAATTTGAGACGTCTGATATTTTTCGAACGGAGTTCATTTCGGTTCATCACTTTTTCAATTATTCTTGAAATTTAAACCGGATCCTTAAAAATTTACCTGAAAAAATATTTGTAGACACTCAAAAATGCATTGACACTGTCTGATTGTTGATCGGTGAATGACTCGAATTGCAAGTCGTCGTCGTCGAGTGTGTTGTTGTTACTTTCTTTTTTTTCTTGTTAATATTAACAAATAACAATATTTTTGTTAGTTTAACTAAATTTTTCCTAAATGAACCGAAACTCGCTGCAAATTGTCTGAGTAAACCGGTTCAATAATTAAAAAGTTTTGCATTGGAAATGGAACGAACGGGCTCGCTTTGGGTTAATGATCGATAATTTCTACCAATTATTTGAAAAATTTGTGTAGGAAAGAAAATCCAACGACAAAAACTGGAAATTTGATTCATGTGTCATTTCGGAGAAAAGTGAAAATTTTTTAATGAATAAATAACTTGTCAAAAAGTAATTTCTTTAGCTCTTAGTTATCGGTCAAGAAAGACGCCCTTCAGTGAAATCGTGATTCATTCATTAAGCAAAACAACAAAAAAAAATCTGCAGTAAGTGCCTATCATTACACACAAAAAATAACACAAGCAACTAACCAATCGCTACGATAAAGACTGTTACTTTGCAATTACCTGCTGGAGATGCGTGGAATATGTGTCAGTAGTTGAAAATTATTATCTGCGATGTTTTCTTGTGCTCGATGAAAACAATCTTCAACCGTTTTATCGCCGCTCCATTGCGAAGGTATGAAGAAAGAAATAATTAAATACCGAAGAGTTATCTAATAATACAAATAATATAAAAAAATAAATGAAAGAGCTTTTTATTTGCCTTCATTTTTATTAATAACGGCTATTATGTGAATGGAAATTGTGCAATAATAATGAATTAATGTGTAATTAAATTAATTTTTTGCAAGAATCAAGAAAATATAAGCATTTGAATTCGTTCTTTGAGAAGATGTTGAAAGAAACTAATTGAAATTATTCAATAATTCAATGATATCAAGGTTAGATTGGTTTCAAAAAAATATTATTTTTATCTCGTAATTTTAAATTCTTGCAAGATTTAAAATGCAAAGATCAAATTCTACAAAAAAAAATAAATATGAATTGCTTCATAATTGAGAAAAAAATGTTTCTGAATGTGCATTCAATTATATTTCGTTTGTTAAAAAAATGAGCTTTTATTGTACTTTTATTTTTCAAAAGAACGAAATATTTGCTAATTTAGTATTTGTTCAAAAGGCTGGTACAATTTTAAAAAATGTTTCACTTTTTAACATATTATTTATTTTTTCAAAAATAATTTAATGGAACAATTATAATTTTTTTCAAATTTGGTTAAATTTTTTAAACAATAAAAACAAATTTAAACAATTGTTAAAAGTGTCTTCGAATAATCTCTAAGTCTCTCTAATAGTCGAAAGTCCCTTTTTTCTTGTTTCATTTTATCTTAATATTCATAATAATTTTTTTATTTCAATGCTTTTTCTAAATGCAAATTTCAATGCAAATTTTCAGAAAGAGCAGACAACAAATTCAAAATTTGTATTGCCCTAAACTTACATTAATATCTCACAATCAGTTAAAAAGTGCACGTTTTATGTAATAACAATGCAATTGCAATAATTATTTTACTATTTTTACAAATTCACAATCAATTTACAATAAAAAGTAATTAAAAATGTGTAAAAAGTCAGTTCATAAAATTATTGCACCTTACCGCAAAATCAGTTCTGAAAATTTACTTACAAAGCAAAATATTTAAATATCTTTTCGGCATTACTCATGATGTCAAAGACACGTTCTAACGTAATAAACTTACGCAATGATATGTCGTCGGAAGGAATTGTCGAGAAATGCCATCATGATAGTAAAACATTTACTATTTGTAGAAACGAAAAAAAATCACTCAAAACACACGTGTTGTATATAAATAAATACCGTTTTAACTGGAGCATGCACTAAAAACGCTTAAAAGTTGCGAATGTTGTGTGTTGGCTAGCAACTGGTTGATATGTCTTAATTGGATGTAAAAAGTTCAGGGCAAACTATAGATGACGTAGAATTCTGAAAGTATAATAAAAAAATGTATTAAAAAAAGGTTAAGAACGAGAATTAAATATAAAGAATTTCCTTACAATTTATTATTATAAGATTACAAAGAGTTTTTTCCGTCATATGGGAGTGAAATCGAAAATCATTAACTTACAAGTTAAAACATTAGCGGACAATTTTTTTTGCTGTACCTAAGTTAAATATAACTGCAATAACAACATGTAGCATGGCATGGGGTTTCACAAAAAAATGTCTTGAAGGTGTTTTTTTTCTTACACAAAACATGTAGTGAGTAAAACAAGATCAGAAACAAACCCCAACAAGTCCAAGGATCTTGCAACAAGTTTTGAACGTAATTTATCTTTTTTTCTCTCTCGCTTGCATTAAAGGCAAGTTGAGCAAAAAGAACGGCGGTTGTCAAAAATTATTGGCTTTTAATCTTGTTCATTGCTATAAATCACACGAGGGAGGAAGGAAGTGTTTCAATTTGAGAGAAAAGTAACAAAATTACTCACCTGTTTATAATTTGAAGCTTCCCAAGGGTTTCAATACCTTTGACAACTCCGACAAACTGATAGACAGCGATTTGATATGGGCAAGGTTGAGGCCAAAGCGTTGTCTATCGGGAATGTTTGAAGTACTTTAACTGTTAATTTTGATTGGAATTGATTAATTGAAAATGTTACAGTTTGAAAAAAAATTGAAACAAGTTGAGTCAGTGAACGTCCTTTGAAAAAATTATCTTCGTCTATTAAAAGATATTTTGAACCGGAAACTTAAACTTAAATTAAAATAATGTTTGTTAAGTAAGAGATTAAAAGAACTTACCCACAAAAAAAATAAGAGAATGGAATTTTTTTTTTTGCATATTCAGTTTATGACAGATTCGTCATACAAATATCGCAATATGAACTTGTACGATGAATTGTTGACTTTTTTCCGAGCATTAGAGGAAATAATGGGACTCCTCTATTTATTTACCTATTATTTCACATTTATTACGTTGAACGATCACGACACACGACAATTTTTGTCACCTCGAACACTTTTGATATACGTAACAAAAACATGTTCCACAAAATTGTTAAAAAAGCTGAACGTCTTGAATAATTTTTATGTAGTTTTTGTTGTGCAAAGAATAAAAATTAACAGAAAAAAATTACGTTTGAAAGGTCGTTGATGTTGTTTTGTACAGTACTGTATAACTCCAATGACCTCTCATGGTTTTGCATAAAAAATTCTTACATTAAAAATGTATTGTTTCAAATGAATAATTAGACATTTTGGCGTAATTTAGAGTGTGAGTTGAATAGACAGTTAATGAACAATTATATTTCCTATTCGAGGCACATCTTCTATGCCACAGAAATCATGGAATATTAAAATCTACAATGTCATGGGTATTTCTCTGAATACTTGCATTCGGCTCGGAAATGAATTTTTATTGCACAAGGGCTTAACAATAATGAAAGGAAAAAATTGTTTAAAATGACGAAGATTTGAGACGACTTACATGCATCAAAACATCAAATAATTACGTTTGTGCAATAATCTTGTACTCGTTTTATTTTTATAAATCTTTTTTTTTTAATAAAATTTGTAGAAAAAAAAAGTTGTTCTGACAAGCAGTTTTAAATGGAGATAAAAATAATTCACGAAGCCTTTGAGCAATTTTTGGAATTGTTTTGAGGTACATTCTAAAAAATGAACGAAAATCCGCTCAAGTTAAAAATTAATATTTAAGACTTAAAAATTACACGTATGTTGTAACGTTAAAAAAAACAGAAAATGACAAGATTGATATTAACGAGTTGCAGTAAGATTTAGATTAAATTTTAAAAATATTAGCTAGACAAGCTGTTTACAACGTTTTTAGTTCAAATGTTTGCGACAACTTTTCAAGATGCTGTGATTTCAAGTTTTTTTAGTGACGTTTTCAGGTAAACTGAAGGTCATATTTTAATTTTCCTCTCATTATAAGCTTTTAGTTTTATAAAAGTTTCGAAAATCTGAAAAAAAAATTTTTATGCTTGGTTTGGATTAATTGGAATAGAACTTATAAATCTGAGACAATTCTCAGAGAATTTTCAATTTTGTTTTTTTTTTCTAAATTAATTATTAGAAACAATCCATGTTAATTTTTAAAAATTCTCTGCTCGTGATGATTTTAAATTTAAACTCTGAAACATTAAGAAAAAGTTCATAATTAAAAAAAAATTAAGTGTTAAATTACTTACTCACCTGATTAGAATTACATCAAAACCTTTTTGTAACACACAAAATTGATAATTTGATGAGCTTATTGAAGTTAACTTTGCAACTTTAGACAATAAAACGTGTCTAATAATTATTTATAACTCGTCTTGTTTTATAGACCGTAACACCAATCGTACCATAGCAATAATCTAAAAACAATACTTGCACACTTTTCGAATTATTTTTCTTCTAGCTATCAATTTTAGACCTGACAGTTGAATGACAACCACAACTTCTATTTTTTTTTGTGAAAAGAATCTGTCACAGAAAAAAAGTAACCAAATCACGCATTATAATTAACGACATTCCATCACACTTTATGTGGTCTAATTCACTTTGTGTACTTACTTTTATTAATCAACTTTCTTCTTACCAAAATTTTTAAGTTATTTTTAACAACTTCTTTGTACCAATCTCTCATGTACTTTTACTTTTTTATTTAATTAACTTGCCGGATTCACTTGAGTTAATCAAAAATTAAGTTAACATTTCCTTCCTTTCAACTACTTACTCTCTTTATCTAATTTTAATCATGTTGCTAAATTGTCTAAACGATGATGCGGTAAACGGAACCAAAAAAGATGATTAACTTACCTGCAAATTTACTCGTCTGTCATTCCAAAACTTTACCGGATTGTTTAATTTATTCGTTGTCATGTGTTTATTTGAAGACTATCATTATATTATGTATTTGACCAAATTTGAGGCCATTCATAAATTATGTGAAGTTACTTGCATAAGAAAGTCTAAACGGTATCAAAACTACCTACTGAAAGTTTGACATGAAACGAGGTCAGTAAGTTAAGAAATTATTTATCATCATTCATATTTATGTTTTTTTTTTTGTGAATCGTTCACTTATTTTTTTAACAAGTAAAGCACGTGTGAATGCCGCAATCAATACAATTATCTAACAAGTTGAACGTCACAATATTTTTTTTTCAATTTATGATTTTTTGAAAATTTACAATTTATTAAGGTTTCCTGCTTCTTCAGTCATTCAAGTCTTTTGTAAATGTTTATTTACATTTTCTTTACATAATTTTATTGAATGATGATTAAAGCGCGCAATTTTCTTCTTACTTGCACCCAAAGCATAGACATGTCGGTTAACAAGTTTTCCAGAACTTGTATCCGTTATAACATGTTTATTTTATTTTATTTACGGTACAATATTTATTTATCTATAAGCGAGCGAAAAAAGCGTTCTATTACATAATTTATAGACGCAAGTGTGCACTGTTTATTCGTATGGCAAACAATAAATTGATACATCGTTCGTTTTTTGTGTCGCTTTAGTTTGTTGTTATTATTAAATATATTTGAATGAATATTTTAGATTTATCTCAAAGATTGTTTTGTGAATTCCGTTAATAAAATGTTTAAATGATTTCTTTCTTCTCAATGTATGTAAATTGGTGCAGACTGGACTTTAAAGCCGTTACATAAATGATAGTAAACAAAGTGAGAATGTGCTTATTAAAGTTAATGGTTGCACATTTCTCTTCGACGGTTAGATTGAAATAAAAAAAAAACAGGTGAAAAAACCACACAGACAGATTCTGTTTGAATTTATTTGAGACACGCGGTTTGAAAGACCAATTAGGTTCAAAAGAGAATCAACATAAGCTGTTTCGAATCCTTTCAATAATAATTCAGTTTTGTTTCTTCACTTTGAAAGGATTCGAAAGAGTTCATGTTGATTCTGAGAAAAACTTTTAGAAGTTGGTCTTTCAAAACAATTTGTCTCAAATCAAACGAACAGAATCTGTTTGAGTGATTCTTTAATCTATTTTTATTAATCCATTTCTGAAAATCGACTTTAGCGAATTTCAAGATCTATTTTAGAAAACAAAACTTCTAAAATTGATCTTAAAATTCGCTAAAATCGATTTTAAATATGTGATTTTGTATCCATAAATGAATCTTCTAGATTGTCTTAAGCCTTTTTTATTCACGAAAGAACTTTTTATACTTACCTTCTTTGATATCCAAAAGATTCGAGCTCCAATCTACTCTAATACCAAAATTTTGACTTAAAGCATTACAAAAATGCTGACAAGGGCTTTAGGCTTATCTACATTTTGACATCTAACAATTAAAAATTTTAAGGTTTCTCACAAATGTCAATCAAAATTTTTTGTTTGTCAAGAATTCGTTGCATGTTTCTTTTTTTAAACGTTTTAATAAAGGAATTTCTCAAGCCAACCTTTCAAGAAACTTTTACTGAATTACTCCGCATCAACATCAACAATCACTGCATAAAAATCGCCCGCCCGGTGATTGAACTGACATGAATTATTAGACAAACACACGCCTTGTACACGCTCACTTTAATTAATAACAAACTTAATGATGTATGTCTTTATGTAGGGCAGTGATTGTGTTCGAGTTATGTACTTTTAATTAATTAATCACCTTATCTGATGCAAAGTTTCTTTCTTCTACCTAACAATGCAGATTCACCTATATTGTGTTTTTATGCTGTTATTTCGCCTACAGGTCAATGTCAAGTCAAGACATGATCTCAATAGTTTCACTGATAACTAAAAACTCTGCAAATTCACAATTTTTTTATATTAACGCCTTTACCGTTCATTGGCCATTTATTGCGCGCTGTGTTGCAAAAAAAAACCAGCTTGACTGCAAAACTTGAGTGATTGCATAATTTTTTACGTCTGCGATCATTTAATTTCATACATGAACAATATTCGCTTGTGATAAACGAATTTTTATTAAATGTCTGTTCGAGCTAATCGTCGTTGACGTCGAGCTTCTAAGATTTCCTCTTCCTTACGACGTTTCTCAGCTTCTTCAGCTTTTGTTATTTCCTCTTTGTGATGATCTTCAATTGCTTGTTTTAGAATAACTTTAACCATTTCTCGATTTTCCTTCTTCAAAATCCCTTCTTCGATACAGTTTTGAGTTGAGAGTTCAGTTTCAAGTGAAATTTTCATTCCAGTTTTTTCGTTAAGGCTTTTGAAGCATTTTTTACTCCAACAGAAATGAGTGAAATCTTGCATCAGTTCTAAAATCGGTTCAAAAGAACGAATTTCAGCTAAAAATGAATTACAAACTGCTTGAATTCGAGGAATTTCTTCGAAATCATCCACGAGCTCCATGAAAATATTTTTGCTGTTCTCGAGAGCTTCAAAAATGTCATGAACATTCAAGCAAGCGATCTTTTCATTCAACCAAACTTCTCGATTGTGATAGAAGTTGGCAGCTGTGAACCATAAAGTTTCGTAAGGCTTGAAACTGACAATTAACTGATCGATATTTTCTAATTCAAGTTCGGGCAAGTTGAAAAGCAATTGACGCTCGTTTAGAGTTCTTCCAAGTTTTTGAGTTATCAAAAGATTTTCCGAGAGTTTTTTGCAATTTTGGGCATTTTGAGTTACTTTTGTTGCATCATCCTTGAACTGATATTCTTGAACTTGAACTGTCAAAGATTCTAAAGTTTTGTCAAAAGATGATGTTTCACTAACTTGCTCCTTTTGAAACTTTTCAATGTCGAGTATTTGTTGTTCTTGAGTGACATTTATTTGAGATAGAATGCGATTTGGCCAACGAATTGCTTCCCATTTTAGAGCACAATCCTCGTTTGTTAAGACGTAATGAAAGAAATCAAGAATCTCGTAATCGTAGAGTACAACTCGCATTTCTTCTTCAGTTGATTTGATGAGTTCAGGAAGGGTTTCTATCATGTTTTGAGTCTCAAAGAGGAATTCAACGGAAGATGGAGGTTCAAAAAGTCTTAAAGATTAAAAATTTAAGTTTTTATGAGAAACTTTAATACAAAACTAAACTCTTACCGATTGAAAATTTCTCGATATTGAAGAACGATCTTCATAGTTTTATCTCGAATCAAATCATTTAACATTTTCATCAATTTTTGAATAAGATCATTTCGTTTTCTGATCAAAATACGCTTTAAAGGTTCGATCAAGACAAAAAATGGTCCAATTACGATACTGATTGGTAACTTTTCTTCCAATTCCTGCTTTTTATCAATGTTCATTAAGATTTCTTCCTTTATTTCAAGCATTGTATGATTTTCTGACTTGAAATTTTCCACAAAAGTCTCATTTTTCATCAAAAAGAACTCTAATTGTTCGTTATAACGACTCGCATAAGCCTTCAATGGAATAATTGCCTTTTCATAACATCGTTTCAAGTAATTTCTTGGTTCTGTGATTCTTTCATCCATCAATCCTATTGAAGAAATGCATAAACCAGGTTCGTACAAAAGACATTGAAGGACCATTGGATCAATTATCTTGATAAAATGAGTGTTAAGTAGCACTGTGTCGAAATGACTTAACAAAATATCCGAAAAAGTATCAACATTTGATGAGAAATGAGCTCCCAATGATTCGTTCATTTGAAGTACAAGATGAAAAATGGGAAATTCAGAGTCAAAAGGACTTTGAATCAAATCTTCATCCCATTCAAAGTCTTCTGAAACGTCTAAAGATGTGATACAAGGTTCACATAACCAATTGATGTATTGTTGAATTGATGAACAAATCAGTGCCTGAAGAGCTTCTTGCATCTTTTGTTGTACGAGAAGCATGAAACGATAGAGTTTTGAGATCAAATAAACTTCCCAATTGCTGATCCGAATGTTGAACCAACCAATTTTGATGTTCTTGAAGTGATTATAAACGACTTGAGCTAAATTTTCAGGCCATTCAGTTTGAAGAAAGTTTGTGATTTCCGTTATTTTTGACTTTTGAACCTTATCAAAGTCAGAAATTTTCATTTCAGTCCCTTTTTCGATGTTAAACAGGCAAAGAGAAGAAATGTCAGAACAAATATTGGAAACATCAAACATGGCATTGAACACTTCTGGTTGACAATAAATCGATTTCCAACGAAAATCGTGACGTAAAGTTTTGAAATCGTAATTCAACTGAACAAGATTCTTTTTTGAAGCTTTTTTGGAAGAAAATTCGGATAATTTTGTATCAATAGCTGCTTGACATTTCTTGAAATGATGTTCAAAATCTTTCACGATCTCATTCAATTTGATTTTTTGACCATTTTCTGCCTTATCAATTTGAAGTTTCATCTTCAGACTAATTTTTTGAGGCATTGAAGTATTTTCTATTAATGGATGGCTTTCCAATTCTGCTTCATATTTAATCATTCTTTTACATTTTTCACGAAACTCAATAGCTCTTTTTACTCTTTCAACATATTTCGTTGAATCTTCATTCCAAAAGTTGATTTTTATCGAAGGAAGTTGATGTTCTTCAAAATTTATTTCATCAATTACTCTAAAAAGTTTTGACTTTTCATTATAATCTACGATTTGAACTTCAACCCAATCATTTTTTGGTTCTTTAAGAGATTCAGAACTCTTGAAACTTGCTAAATCTATGTTTGAAGTTAGATTTTCGTACACTTCAGGAAGAAATGCAAGTGCGGAATGTCTTAAAAGATTCAATTTTGCATGTTCGAACAATTCCTCGAAGTTAAAGTCGTCAAAAAACTCCAAAGGAAGTTCTTGAGAATCGTTTTTGAAAATATTGTTCAAGTCAAGTTCTTGAGTTGCAAGAGTTTTTTGCATTTTTAATCCCATATTTAGTTGTGAGTAGTTGACTCGAGTACTGCGAGTAACGTTAGACACCTTTTTTGAATAAAAAATTATTATTTTTTTTATTGAAATTTTAATTTAAAAATTTACCTTCGAATCTCGTCCCGTTAAAGATCTTCTGAGACTCGCAACACTCGGAACTGCATTCCATTTGAACTCCGGAATATTTGGCCTAAGATCTCTTTGAGCCCGTCTATTATCCGCAATAATTACATTTTCAGTCATTTTGAAAGGATTTGACTTATCGAGTTGAACGTGTCATTAATCACCTCGGTTACTTGTTTCTGTTAAAATAACGCGGCGACATTGATCCAGTTCGAACAAAAAATTACTTAGTTATTAAGATATTAAATGAACTTGAAATTGATAAAAATTTTAAAATATATTTTTTTTTTATTTTCAGATGGCATGTGGCATATCGTGTGTAGACAATGCTTTAAATAGATCCTTTAAAAAATTAGGCATATTTATTGGGAGACATCCTGGTTATTTTTTAATAGTTCCAGTATTATTAGCGTTATTATGTATGACAGGGTAAGTAAATAAAAAATAATTTCTTTCTCAAACTGCATGCCGGAATCTCACATTGTAACGAAATAATTGGCGTCACAACAACAATGTAAATAAATAAATAAGCGACACACAGTGGCAGGTCATGCATTTCTTTCACATGATACTTTTTTATTTACACATATAAGAAATTATGTTTCATGATTTTTTTCGTAAATAATTGTATTTATTGTTATTTCAAAGCTTGTAGTATTTTCTTCATGAACAGCGAACAATCAACTTTCTACATGTACTACACAAAAAAATAAACAAAAATGCAAAAGCATGACCTTACTCAAGTATAAAATTTTTTCTCGCATAACTCACGACGACAAACAATCACTTGTTTTTAAATTTATTCTCTAATTTTTCGTTTTTTCTTCTATGAGCTTCCTCAATAGTAAGAAGTTATTGCTGTAGAAGAAGAAGAAAAAGAATTTTATTGTTGTAAACAGTTGGTATCGCGCACACAAATGAATTCAGGTCAAGTTCATGTAAAATAACCGTCAGAATGATGAAGCTACTGTTTATTTATTATGATGATTATTGTTTTATTTTTTTCATTAAAATGCAGAAAAAATGAATTTTAACTGCATTGCAATCATTTGCCACTTCATTGCGTGCCGATAATAAAAACAATCGTTTAATGATAGAGTCCAATGCGTGGCGCAATGATGTTCAATTAATGGGATTCGTTAAAAAAAAATGCGGGAATTTAAAAATTTTTTAAGACGTTGCGGGAATTTTTAAAAAAATTTTAGATTTTGACGATTTAATATTTTTTAAATTTTTTTAAAGCTTTAATAATAATGTATAATAACATATTTTTGTTTCCTTTTTTGCTAAGGAAAAATAGAAGGCATGTTCTTTATAAAAATAGTATACATTAAATAAATTTTGGAAATTTTCGTAGATTCCTGTCATTACGTTGCATGTGTCGAATGATACATACTAAAGATATATTGATAGCTTTTACCAAATCCTCCATCGTCATAATATTATTAACATATTAATATAAAGTCAATGGTATTAATATTAAAAATAAAGAAGCAATAAAAATTATTATTTAATATTCTATTAAAAACTTACCCTCAGACAAATATTCTTACTTACCGCAATTGACTTCGAATTGAACATCCCTGTCATGTCTAACTAACTAATACCTTCAAAATCATTCAATTTTCGTACGCAACCTCAAGGAAATGCAAATCACGCTGAAAAAGGAAAAAGATTAACTTCTTTATATTAACCAATATTAATAATACTAATAACTATAATGTAAATTCATAAAATAAATAAAATAATTGCAATATGTGTGCAAAATGAGTGCACTTGAGCATTTAATAGCAGTTGGTTTCTCATAAATAGGAAAACATTAAACACCTATTTTTTCTTGAACTTGAAATTGTTCGCCGCGATTAAATCGATGTTTTTCTCTTCCGTTAACTTTTTTTCTTTAAACAAAGTATAAAAATTTCAACATTGAAACAACTTTCAAAAACTTTACTTTTTATTTCTCTTTTCAGATTTCAACAGATCAAATATGAAATAGATCCAGAATATTTATTCTCACCAATTAGGGGTGAAGGAAAAGCAGAACGTGCAGTTGTAGAAGAATTTTTTAAAGTTAATTATACACATCGTTTTAATGTTGCTAGAATTATAAGACCAGGTGAGTGTACAAAAAGTGTTAAAGACCGAAAAATGTGTCGATTGCAAAAAAAAATGTATAAATAAAGTTAATTACTGTTTTATTGCATCATTAACCGCACACACACACATAAGTACTTACGTTGACGATGATCGACGAGTTCATGTTTGTATTTGTTGATGGAAGTCTTGCAAAAGAGACTTTTTTGGTGCATGACTATAAAACGACTTGCTTGGAGCCAGTTGATGTACATAATAAATATGCAATAACTCGCATTTATGACATTTACGAGACTTTTATGAACTGTTGAGTTGAATATTTACGACTTTCTATCCTATTAGTTTTTGGCGCGAAATAAATATGAAAAATTTTTAAATGTCACGAAATGTCAGTTTGAAAATTTCCGTTAAAAATTGAGCATTTAATTTAAATTAAAAAAAAAAAGAGAAAAGTTTATGAGAGAGTTAAAAAATTTAAAAAAATTTTTAAAAAATTAAAAAATCAAAAATAAAAGAATTAAAATATATGAAAATTTAAAACGCCAAAAAAATTAAATTTAAAAAATAATAATAATTTTTTTAATAAATTCTAAAAATAAAAAAATTTTTAAAAATAAAAAACCTGAAAAAAAAATTAATTTAACTAAAAATTTAATTTTGAAATTTCAATTAAAATTTAAAAAAAATTATAAATAAAAATATATTTTTAAAAATCAAACAAAATTTAAAACGTCAAGAAAATTTAATTAAATTTAAAATTCAATTTTAAAAATTCGAAAAATAAATTAAAAAATTAAAATTAATAAAAATTTTTGAAAACGTCAAATAAATGTCAATTCAAAATTTTCCGTTAAAAATTCAAATTTTTAAATTTTAATCAATTTTCAATGAAAAAAATGTTCACACACCTTCTTCCTACTTACACGCTCGATTATGTTAACAAAAAATATTTAAATACGAATAAATAAATAAAAACAATGAATTTACAATCACTTTGTAACATTCTTTTACGCTCTTCAAACTGCCTATTTTAAATAATAATAATAAAAGTTTCTCTTTCATCATTTCACTGCACGCATTTTCAGGGGCATACACAAAAAGAGCGACAAACATGTTCTTTGCTAATTTTTATGAATACGCAAAGATACGCGAAAAAAGACGAAAGTAAGAAGACAAGGTAACATTGAGGTCGTTCAACTACATTCAAGCGAGATGATATCAAGTTTTATTTTTTTTTTATTTTTTCGAAAATGTGTGTCATCTATCCTGTTTTTTATTAACTGAAATTCTTTTGTGACATTTTCTATATTTTTTAATGACATTTGTCAACTTTCGTGTGTGCGGCGAGAGATGTTTCTCCATAAATGGTCTTTAAAGTGAAAGTCAACGAAATTTAACGAAATTCTTTCTTTTTTTCAGGCCGTTTTGGTCGCGTGATAATTGTGTCCAAGGACAGTGATAGTAATTTAATGAGGCGCGAAGTGTTCGAAGAGCTTCGTGAACTCGACGAGATCATCCAAAATACGACAGCTACCTATGACGGCGAAACGTTTACGTATCGCGATGCGTGTGCCAAATGGGAAGGCGAATGTTACTTCAACGACATTCTCAATCTCGATCAGATAATTGACGATGTCGAAAGCGGCGCCCTCAACTTGACGTGGCCCATAATGTTTAATCCCGTGACATGGGATGCTCATGCTTTTCCCGTCTATTTTGGCGGTACGGTTGTTTCGGAGGATAATATGATCATAAGTGTGCCGTCGTTGCAACTCGTGTATTTCGTGACGGTTGATACGAAGCGACAAGATGCTCGAGGCGCCGCATGGGAAGAAGCTTTTCTCGAAACGATGGGATTTTATGAGGATAATAACTTGTTTAAGCATATTTCTGTGGCGAGATTTGCATCGCAAACGTTGGATCATGAGTTGGAGAAGAACACAAAGAGTGTCGTGCCTTATTTTAGTTCGACTTTTGTGCTGATCACACTTTTCAGGTAAGAATTTTTTCTTTCATTTGCTATAAAAAGAGAAAATTTTGAAAGTCAAAAATTAAAAATGTCAAAAATTTTAATAAAAAACATAAATTTTGAATATTTTTGAGACTCAAAAGCCTTATTTTAGATAAAAAATTAAAACATAACCTCAAAATTTCTTAAAAATTACATTTTAGTAAGGTTTTTGACACATGTCAAATTTAAATGTCAAAATTCTTGAAAAAACTTTTCTTTTAAGTTATTTTATGTCATTTTTAGTTAAAATTTTTTAATCAGGAACTTTAAAATGTTCAAAAATTCAATTTTAACGATATTTTTGACAGATGTCACTTTGACAGTTGAAATTTTTTTTCAATAAAAACTTCTATTTTTGAAAATTTTTAAATCTAAATTTCGCATTTTAACAAAAATGCAACAAAATATATTCAAGAATTTAATTTTAAAATTTTTTTGACATGAAAAAATTTGACAGATGTCAAAATTTTGATCTAAATGTCATTTTTAGACGGTTTTGAGCTTCAAAAATTTATCAGATCAAAATTTTGACATCTGTCATCCTTTGACAATCAAAATTTCTATTTAAAACTCATAAAAATAAATTTTAATAAATTTTCAATTATTTTTCAGTATCATAACCTGCATGATGGGCGACGTTGTACGTTCAAAGCCATTTTTAGGACTCATGGGAAATGTTTCTGCTGTCATGGCAACTCTCGCTGGCTTTGGTCTCGCCATGTATTTAGGCATCGAATTCATCGGCATCAACTTGGCTGCTCCCTTTTTAATGATTGGTAAGCTGCAAAGATACAAAAAACGCCATTATTGATACACTTTCGCTCATTTGAGTTTATAATTTGTTTTCGCAGTTGTCTGTTTTTTGTACCAAAAATGCGATTTTATACGATACGCGATCCAAAATAGACACGCACGAATGTTTCTCAAGCGGATTTACGTCGTTTGGATGAAAAATTTGTCGGTTTGCTTTAGAGAAAAAAATATTTTTTTTATCAATGTCACGTTAAAAGGCGCTCTGATCAAATTTTTACAAAAAATCTCAAGGTTTTTATTTCAAAAGGTGTGAAAAAAAGTAATTTTCCATAAATTTTGCCTTTTTTGAGATATGGAGACGCCCTGTTAGACACTCCTTTTTACTTTTTCTCTTAAATTTTCATCACCAAAGCAAAAAATTTACCATTTTTTAACGCATTTGAGGCAATTACTCATAAAAATCAGTGTAAAGTGAAAAAATTAAAGCATGAACGCGTGATGTGAGACGAATTAATTGTTAAATAATTTTTTAAAAAATATCATTTCAACTTCGTTGATCCATTTTTTGGAAAGTCCCGTCATTTTTTGCCATTTTGTCGACAATTACTCCCTCATAACACCGAAAAAAGTTGTTTATTTTGGCAAATTCACGCGATATCGAGCATCAACCTTGACTTACATCTGCATATTTTTGTGGCAAATTTTGCTTGGCATGCAAAACAACGCGAAAACGCCGATATTTGTTTATAAAAATGTAATGCCAAGCGCATTAATATTGACAAAACCAACGTGAAATGAATCAATAATGCGAAATTTAACCTTATTAAAATTTTTTGTATTGTTATTACAACTCTTTTTTTTCGCAGGTATTGGAATCGATGACACGTTTGTGATGTTGGCGGCATGGCGACGAACTTCAGTGAAATTATCTGTGCCTGAGAGGATGGGACACATGATGAGTGAAGCGGCAGTTTCTATTACAATTACTTCGATTACGGATATGATTTCGTTCTGGATCGGCGTTGTGAGTCCTTTTCAGTCGGTGCGGATTTTCTGCACGTACAGCGGATTAGCGGTTGCTTTTACGTACGTTTGGCATATCACGTTCTTCGCGGGATGCATGGCAGTGTCGGGATATCGTGAGAAGAAGAATTTGCATGCGATTTTCCATTGCAAGATTTTGCCGGAATCCGTTGCGATTAAAGGTAAGTACAGAAATTTTAATTTTTGTGAGGGAATTTTTCAATGGAGACGACTTGTTTTTACTTGAAATTTCAATTTTTTACCTGACAAAGATGAAAATTCATTAAATTTCGTTTAAATTTTTAATAAAAAATTATTTTTCATACTTTCTGTTAAATAAAAGCTTATTAAATCGAACATTAAGAATTTAAATTTCAATGGAAATTCTTTTAATTTATTTTTTAAAAAATTATTTTAAAAATAAATGAAATAATTTTTAATTTTTTTTACGAAAGAATTTTTTTAAAAAATTATTTTTTTAGAAATTTTTTTAGAAAAAATCGAGGAAAAAATTATTTTTATTAATTTTTTAACAAAATTAATTTTTGTCATACGACTTTTTTCTTTAATTAAACATACGAATTTCAGAATAAATTTAGTATAAAAAAAATTCTGAAAAAGTTAAAAAAAATAATTTTTAAACATTTTTTAAAATTAATATATTTTGAATATAAAACTTCAAATTTTGAATTTCAATGGTCAAAATTTTTAAAAATTCTATTTAAAAAATATTTTTTAGATCAATTTTTACCTTAACGGAGGAAAATTCGAATTTTTAAAAAATAAATTTGACATTTCAAATCCAAAAATATCAAAAATTCAGACAGCAGGTTGTCGAACTCCCATGTTGACGACCTTTCTTTGTGCTGTTTCGCGATGCTGCTAATAGATATTAATGATTTCCATTCAGTTTTTTACTTCATCCGCTACATTTCGCTCATATATCATTTCTAATTTGCATATAAAAGCTTTCATTTAATGCAAACAACAACACTTTAAATTACTTTCCTCACATCGAAAATTTTCTTTTTCATTATTTCCTGTGCCCCTCTTTTTATTAACAAACAACGATTAAACTCTAATTTGAGTCTGCTAATCGAATTAAAAAGAGCAAAATTTAACGGAAATCCGACACTCTGACCAAAAAAACCACAAATTTCTCTAATTTTCAATTTTTTCTTCTTCTTTTTATGTAAGAAGTCGTTTTTTAATCACCTTTAATAGAAGCGATAATCTTTGAACAACAAAAAATAGCAAAAAATTGTTAATCAAACAGTTACAATGTACATTAACCATAACCATTATTTTTATTAATATATAATAAAAACTACTTACAAGCCGCTACTTCACTTTTTGCTCGTTCGTCGTCCATTCGATGAACGCATTTCACACATAACTGGTTCACTGCATTTTGCGTGTGTGTGTTTTGTACAATTTTATCGAAAAGGAAAGTAAATCATTCATTTGTTTGTGTTTACTTTTGCATTCGACTTGGATGTCAGTTCGATGTGATTTTATTGCAGTAGCTAACTAATGATGATTACTTTATTGTGAGAATTTGTCGAGAAATTACGAGAAAAGTGCAGTTGTGTCATTACTTAACTCGGTGGTTTTTCTCTCTTTTATTGCGTTTTTGCAATTAAATGACCTCAAGAAATTTAATTTTTTTTTGCTTTTCAAACGAATGCAAAAAATCATGTTTTAGACTCGTTTTTGTTGAAGTCCTCTAATCGGTCATTCACCATCATAGATTCGATTTTGTAGCGTTGGTGCATGAATGGTTGCTGTTTCGACATATACGATATTTGCGTCAACCACTTATTATTTTTCAATTTCTTGGTATTTAATAATAATAAAATAAAAAAAAATAAATAAATGATGTTGGTTGCGATTATTTATGCGATATTTACGGGTTTGGAGTTGAGTTAGATGAAAAGTTTTGATACGTTTTTTGCTGATTTGAAATGGAATTGGTTAAGGTTTAACAATGAAAGTGACGTAGTTTGAAGTGAATTTGGTAATATGTGACATAAAAATGTGTAGGAATTTCAGGGAATGAGTCATTTTTGGGAAAATTTGATTTTTGGTAATTTTTTTTAAAATAAATATTTGTACAAGGTGAAAAAAATATTAAATTTAAAAGAAAAAAAATTAGTACATATTTTTTTTAATTTTTTTTTAATTAATTAATTAATTAAATAAATAATTGAATAAAAATAATTTAAATTAAATTAAAAATACGAACTTAAATAAAGCTTTAAAAAATCAATTAAAAGAAAAATAAATTTTACAAATTTTGATAAATTTTTTTTTATAAATTATTTAAATATTATTTAACAATTTTTTTTATTATTAATTTTGAATTTTCAAATATTTAATTTTTAATAGGTATATATTAAATTAATAAAATTGATAAAAATCATTAATTTATTTAAAATAATTAATATTAATAATTTGAATAAATAAAATTCAATTAGTTATTCTTTCAAAAATTTATTAATTAAAATTTTTATTTTATTTTTTTTTTTTCAAATCATTTCAAAGAATAAAAATAAAATAATTTGAAAAAAATTTTAACTAATAAATTTTTGAAAGAATAACTAATTGAATTTTATTTATTTAATTTTTAATAAATTATTATTTTAAATATTTTAAATAAAAAAAAAATTAATTAAATTAAAATAATTAAATAAAAATTTAAAAAAATATTAATTAATTAAAAATCTAAAATAAAATTTAACTTAAAATAATTATATTAAATTAATTAATTAAATATTAAATGTCAAATTAAAGAATTAATATTTTATCAATTTTAGTATTTTTTTTAAATTTTAATTTTAAAAATTCATATTTAAAAAATTATTTATTTTCATAATTTTTTGTGAATATTTTTGAAATATTTGACACAATATTATTTATTTAAATTCATAAAGGTCAAATATTTATAATTTTTTTTTCAACAGTCAATTTTTTGCCATTTTTTCTTTTAATTTTTCAAACAAAAAAAAATATTAAAAAAGGTAAACTTAATAAAATTTAATAAAAAATAATAATAATTAAAAATTAATACACTTTTGACCCAAAACTTCATCTTGTCCTCATTTCCTCCTTGTTTTCACTGATTACTTAACTTCCTTCTTATTATCATCAAAAATTTTTAAAAATGAAAACAAAAACAAGAGAAAAAAAAATTAATTTGACCTGACATTGATTCACTCACGCACCCAATACCTGACCGTGATGCTTTCATCGTAACCCAGCAATCGATCGGATGTAGGACAAGCAAGTATAAATTTTAAATTTCACCGAAATTTTATGCTTCAGTCTGCTAAAATAAAAAAAAACCTAGCTGCCAAGACATGATAATAAAAATGGTCACATAATATTTCAAGTATTCAGGTTTTTTATTTTATTTTTTTTTCGTACCTATTTATTACTCCATTCGTTCAGCATGACGACAATATGGCAACAACACACACAGCGGCAAGCATTAAAAACGAAAACGAATTTAATCGAAATATTGACACACTTTTAAAAAAATACGAGAGAGAGAGAAAGAGAGACAACAATGCCAAAAATTAAGTCGGTGCGTGAGATGCTAAAAATTCAATTATCGGATTACCTTTGTTCGAAGGGATTTATGCCATTTACGGGGGCAATGCACTTGAACACTTGTTAAAAAATTCGTCAAACAGTGAGATATGAGGTCGCTTAACACTTTTTCAGTAGTAGAAGAAAAAATGTACAGTTACATTGTATAATTATCGTTACATCATAAGCTAAGACTTGTTGTATGTACGTTGAGCTCGTGCACTTTTTCGATACATGTGTCATAAAAACGTTTGACAAAAAGTAACAAAAAAACGTTTAACATTATTTTTATGCAAAAAAAAAAAAAATTTTTTTTTTACTAAAATTACGTAAGAAATTTTTTTTCTTAAAAAATCTTCCTAATTCTCCTTTTTTAATCAATAAAACGCAAAAAAAAAGTTGACAACCTGATTCCGATGGTCGATTCAGGTGAAAGTCTTCATTCAACGCAAATTAATTTCGCATCGAACAAAAATCATAAAATGATACAAAACATGTGTTTTTCATCAAAACATTCATTTTTCTGTGGATTGGACTTGGAATGCGCGAAACGAAAAGAAAAGTTTTATGCAAATGAATTTATTTACTTACAGCGACTAAAAAGTTAATGTTATGGTAAAAAGACCTACTTTTGATGACAACGCTTCATTCACTGCTCATTAATGCAAATAAGGCAAATAAGTAAATTATGTTATTATTATATCTTAAGTAATCAGTAGAGGAGAACATACAAAAAAAAATAGTTATAAATAAATATCATTCACAAAGTGCGTCACGCGGAGTGTGTGGAATGAGCCATATCAAATATTTAAGTTAATTGAACAATCAGTCGAGTAGAGATAAATATATGTAGATATGAGTAGAGGTTAGAAATGCGAGATTTTATTTAAATTTAAAGCATAAATTGGGCATTTTGAGGTGCAAAATGGATCGTTACAAGAGTTCAATGTAATTATTTTTTCTAATTATGAGATTAAATAAATATGATTCAATAAAAATTATTATTTTTTAATTTTTTTTTTATTTACTTTTTGTATTTTTTATTGATTTTATTTCAAACTATTTAAAAAATTATGCCTCATTTTTTTTTTAATTTTTTAATGCAATTTTTATACTTTATTTAATTATTTTATTTGTTTATAAATTTATTTTATTAATTTTTACATTTCTATTTTTATTTAAAAATTTTTTATTTTTAAAAATTAAAAAAAATGAAATTAAAAATTCAATTAAATAAAAATTTTGTTTTTGAAAAAATTATGATGTTTTTAATTTTTTTATTTTTTTTATTTATTTTATTTTTTTTTTATTTTTTTTATTTAATTTATTTTTTTATTTAAAAAATATTTTCTTTTTATATTTTTAATCTGAAGGTTAAAAATTTATTTTTTTTTTTTTGAGTTTCAACAATATTAAAAATCATAAAAAAATTAAATTAAAACAACTTTTCCTTTACTTCAAATCTAAATTTATTCGACACCCTTGACTTTTATCTCGCTCGTCCTTCACTTCTTTCGAACAAAACTTTGACCCTCTCCACTTTTCACTTAATCTTTTAATATTTGACACTCATCGCAATCATAAAAATAAAATATAATCAACAGCAGAACATTCCGAGCGTTCAGAAATAAAAAAAACGCAAAGTATATCAAGAAGCTGCTTGTTGTTTAATCGAAAACAATTGGCTGCTTCCTGGTCAGCAATCATAAATTTTTTTCTCCGCTCGCGTTCAAATGTGTGAATGAACGGCGATAATCACATTTATGATAAATATTTATAATAAAGGAATTTGTGTGAATTTGAGTGGGCTTAATTTAGCCAAATTATCCACAAATTATCATATAATGAATCACTTCGACTTTGAAAACGAAAAAAAATTAAAATTTGATAATCAATTTTGTAAAGTTTGTTACATGAACCAAAAATCTTTCTTTTTTTGTGATTTAATTTTTTTTTTTTTTTTTTTTTTTTTGATTGTGTAACAATTACAACCCGCGAAATATTTTCGTTCGCGCAAATAAAAAAATGTGACGTTTTGGCGCATGTATGTGTAAAATTCATAAAAAAAAAGTAAACACGAGAATGACCGACTTTAAAATCGCCGAACATTTTACTCTCGATAAGAGGGTGAACTCTTACATAATTTTTTTTTCGCCGCATTGTAATGAGCGTAAAGTGAATGTTTTTCAAAATACTTTTTATGCTTTTAAAGGAGAGTCGATGAGACCTTTTCATATCGCGTTAATCAGCGTCGCGTCGTTATTAGAAAAGAGACATGCAACTCGAGACGTTTATTTCCTTTTTGCATGAATCATTAATTTATTTGTTTGCACTGAGAAATTTCGACATGCAAGTCTCGTAAAAAAAAATGTTGACTAAGAGAGTCATCAATTGAATTTCTGCGAATTTTGCAAACAAAAAATATGACTTTTTGCACTTAAATTGTACTCCTTTTAAGACTTGTTTGAAGAAAATGGTCGAAATTTGATATATTTCATGAGAATTTTTATTAAAGTTGAAGTGTTTTACTTATTTGTTGACATTTAAATTATTAATTTAATTTAATTAAAAAAAAAATTATTAAAAATAATAATTTTATATAAAAAAAAATAATATTTAAATTCTTCTTTATATATATTTTTTTTAATTTTTAATATATTTTTTTAATTATTTTAAAATAAAATTTTATTTTTATAAATTATAATTTGAATTAATTAATTATTTATTTTAAATTTTTAAAATATTTTATTTTAATTAAATTTTATTAAATAAAAAATTAAAATTTTTAAAAATTTAATATTTTATTAAAAGAAAAAAATAACATTTTTATTAAATTTATTAAATAGTTTTTATTTTTTTTTTCTAAATCACAAAAAAGTTAATTCGCAAAATATTTTATTGATATGTGACTATCTAATTCCCAAAAAGCTCATTAATCAGTTTTTTTACTAAAAATTACATAAAACCATCAAACATATTTCCAACGTTGTATCATGTCAACACGAGCTTCCCTATTAAAATAAAAATAAATTAAGAAAATGATTAATGCAATAAAATAAAACATTTCTTCGCCGTTGATGATTATTATTGTTGTTGTTGTTTATTGAAAAGATGATGTCTGCCGATGAGAGAAAGCACTACTAATAAACAGCCATAAACACGGTGAATGTCTTTTGTTGATTGTTTTCGACTGTTTTTGTCAATCTTCTTCTTCTTTTGTACGAATTCAAATTCGATGTTGCAAAAAAAAATAATTTTTACATTTTTTAAGTTCCGTTTCTCGAAATTTTTTTATGGATATTGATTCGATGACGACGGAATTACTTCCCACAAATCCTTTAAAGTGTAACCGTCTTTTAATTTTTCCATCGCGAATCCTAATTCTTTGCAGAAAAAGACATCGCGACGTTTGTTGGCAGTTCCTGAGCCTTCTGCTAAATACGCTGTGAATTTACTGTTTATTGCTGTTTCTTTTGTGTCGATTTCTTCAAAGTCAGATGCTGAAAATGTGTCTTCTTTTGTTTCGTTCTAAAAAGAAATTTAGAAAAAAAATTAGAAATTTTATTAAAAAAAATATATTTTAAAATAGAATGAAAAATAAAATTGGAAAAAAAATTAAAATTTATTTTTAAAATATTAAAACTTATTTTTTAAAAATTAAATAAATCTCCTACTTTTAATACAACATTAAAAATAATTAAAAAAAAATTAATTACCTTAAAAAATTAATATTTTCAATTTTAAAAAAAAATTTAAAAATATTTTTTATAAAAAATTAATTTGAAAAAATTATTTCAAAAAAATTAAAAATATTAAAATTAATAATTAAAAAAAAAATAACAATGATTAAAAAAAAATAAAAATTATTAAAAAAAATAAAAATTAATTTCAAAAAATTAAAAATTATTTTTAACAAATTAATTTTAAAAAATTACTTTTTGTTTTTGTTCATAAAAAACGCCAAAAATCGGTGCTTCGCTATAAATACTGTACAAAGAACTCAATTCCTTAAAAACTTCCGTCAATTTTTCCGGAGGATCAATTCGAAATCCCAACACATAAGACCCTCCTGAATCTGTCGTTTGTATCACAAGCGCTGGTCCATACTTCGATTCCCGAATTTTTATCTAAAAACAAGAAAAAAAATCTTAAAAAAAATTTTCAAAAAAATTTTGAATAAAATTACATTTGAAACCTGCATATAAGGCAACGAAATATTAAAACTCTCATTCATGTCGGCAAACCAAACAATTCGAATGTTACTGATGGCAAAAGTTCCCAAATTTCCCTGATCACTCGACAAATTATAAACGCCAGCAATTGAATTAAAGACTTGTTCTTGTGGCAAAACGAGCAATTGCCCATTTTGGATGATCGCGCCACGCAGTTTTAGCTCTCGATACAACGGCGATGCCTGATACAAGCGATAAACATCGAATACGGTACCGAAATTCTGACGACTTGTGAGTGTGAGATTCGTAAAAATAAATTCAAAACGGGAATTGTTGTTGACAGTTAGGATGTAAAGTGCTTGAGTTGTCCCACGAAGGCGAGAAACGACGGTTTTTGTGTTCATCGTGCTGATATTTGAGTATCCAATGGCTATTTTTATGAAAAAAAAATTTAAAAAAAAATTAATTTGACGAAATTTTGATGATAATTGAAGAAAACTTACTCAAAGTGAACCGAGAATTGTTGATGGCGTACCATATGAGCCTGATATTAGTCACTAACAAGCGTCCCCGATCTCCAGGATTACCTTTTGTGTCTTCGATATGATCGAGAATTTCATAAATTTTTTCTCCGCCACGGATTTTTTTGTGTCTGAAAAAGTTTTTTTCTTAAAAATTTAATTTTTTACGAATTTTATGATAAATTTACACATTTGGAATGTCAAATTTAACTTCCCGATCCTCCCAAACTCCCTCTTTTTCGCTCATTTTTTTGATTTTTTATTAAATTTGAATAATATTCACTTAAAAAATGAAAATAAATCACAATTTACTTTGTTAGTTGTAACAAAAATTGCTTGGCAACGAATTTACATGAAATAAGGCGTCGCCTTATTTTCAAAAATATTATTTTTATCCCACGTGTACTTAAATTTACACATTTTACTTCCGAATAGTTGCAAATAATTGCAGTTTAACACGTTTTAATTCTAAATTTTGTAAAAATTATTCATTTTTTGCATGTTTCATCAACAAGTCTCCATTGTTTTTTTTCTCGTAAACAAAGAAAACCGCACGCGAACGCGTTTTTTCATTAAAAAAATATTAAACAATGTCCATTCTTTTCTTTCTTTTCCTTCAAAACAGAGAAACGTTCATGGTTTTATCGCAAATTCTGGACCGGAGGCATCAACAAAGACGATCCAGACAATCCGATTGACAACAAAGAGCACATGTTGATGGCCTTTTTCAAGGATTATGTCGCGAGTTTCCTGAACAAAGGATGGGTAAAGGCGTTAGTCATCCTCATTTTTGGCGCTTATCTTGCGGGAGCATGTTACGGCTTAACGAACATCAAAGAAGGCTTGGAACGGAGAAAATTATCGAAAGATGGATCGTATTCGATTGAATTTTTTGACAGAGAGGATTTGTATTATCGCGAGTTTCCGTATCGAATTCAGGTGAGTTTTGAAAAAAAAAATTAAATTATTTTTTTTAAATATTTTTTTTTTCAAGGTCGTTGTTGCTGGCGATTATAATTACTCTGATCCGATAACGCAAATGCAAATCGAGACGGTCATGCAAAAACTTGAAAATACATCTTATGTTACTTCGCCTTTGTATTCGGAATCGTGGCTCAGATCTTTCATCTCGTACGTCGAACGGAATAATGATTATTTGAATCTTACGTTGGAGACAGAACAGGATTTTATTGATGCCCTGAAAGAGGTAAATTTTATTTAATTTTTAAATTAATTTTTTTTTATTAACCATTAAATTTATGAATTTAAATATTTTTTCATTAATTTCTCATTTTTTTAAATTATTTAAAATTATTTTTAAAAATAAATATTTTTCTTGATTTTTTATCTTAACTTTTTTGAAATAATTTTTTTCTTTATTTTGAAATATTTAAAAAAAATAGATCTTCATTATATTAAAAATTTATTACATTTAATTTTCTTTAAAAAAATAATTAGAAAATTAATTAGGTATTTAAAATTTTTTCCAATTTTTAAACTAAAAATTAAATTAAAATTTATTTTTAAATAATATTAACAAAAATAATTAATTAAAATATTAAATTTAATTTTTTAAATAATTTTTTATTTTTAATTTTAACTAAAATTCAAATATTATTTAATTAAATTAATATGATAAAAATAAAAAATAAAAATAAAATGGAAAAAATGATTCAATTGAAAAAAAAAGTATACAAAAAAAATTTAAAAAATTCTGAATAATTTAATTTAAAAAAAAATTTAATGTTTGATTTAAAAATAAAATAAAATATTATTTTTTTTTTTGATTTTAAATTTCTTTCAAACTCCAAAAATAATTTTAAACTCATTAAAAATAATTTATTTTATTTATTTTTGATTATGTAATTTTAATTGAAATTAATAAAAAAATTTTTTTAAATTAAAAAAAAAATTAAAATAAAATAAATTTAAATATTTAATCGGACCTTTTAAAAAATAAATTAATTAAAATTAAATAAATTAATTGAAAATAATTTTTGAAAAATTAAAAAAAAACAAATTAAATATTGAATTTTAATATTTTTTATTTAAATTTTATATTTTTTTTTTTTAAATATTTTTTTAAATAAATTTTTAAAAAATTACCTTTATCCTTTTTACAGTTATGGCTCTTCCCCGCCAACCCATTCTCCCTCGATGTCAAGTTCAACGACGAAGGCACCAAAATTCTCGCTTCCCGTTTCATGGTACAAGTAATCAACATCACCGACACGAATCACGAGAAGGAAATGTTGCACGATCTGCGCGCCATTTGCAAAGAAGCTCCCATCAACGTGACAATTTTCAACCCGTATTTCGTCTTTTTCGATCAATTCGAACTCGTGCGTCCCACGGCACTTCAAGCGATGATTATCGGCGCCATTATCATGATGATCATCTCGTTCATCTTCATTCCGAACTTTTTGTGCTCCCTATGGGTCGCCTTTAGCATCGTGTCGATCGAACTCGGCGTTGCCGGTTACATGTCACTTTGGGACGTGAATTTGGACTCGATTTCCATGATAAATCTCATCATGTGCATCGGATTTTCCGTAGATTTCACCGCACACATTTGCTATACTTACATGTCGTCGAAAGCGAAGACTTCCGATGAGCGGGTTCGAGAAGCGCTTTATTCGCTGGGTTTGCCGATCGTTCAGGGATCTTGCAGTACGTTGTTGGGATGCGTGGCATTGATTATCGCACAAAGTTACATCTTCCTCGTTTTCTTCAAGATGATATTTTTGGTGATTTTCTTCGGAGCGATGCACGGATTGTTCTTGTTGCCGGTCCTGTTGTCGCTTTTTGATCCGTCAAGTGCTCCGAATGACGACGACGACGAAAAAGACTCGAAATTGTCGGTGCTCGAGAAAAATCATCCGTTCTACTTGCCTCATCCAACACTCGCTTTGACGAATTACGGCAGCAAAACGTTCCTCAATGCGCCCTACAAGACATATTTGGAGGAAAAAGACCTCGGATTGGGCACTTCGGGCGAAGATTCGAGCGAATCAAGTAGCAGCAAATCCCAACGACGTCAAGCGCTTGAAGATGAAAACACGCGTCGTCGTTACCAAGAAGGATGGCGTCGTTCGTCGTCGCACAATCTCAGCAGTTCGGGCGGCGGCACAGGAAATTTTCAGCCAATTCTCGATTTGTACGGATACGAAAGCGAACGCATGTGGAAGAGCAAACGTTTTGTTTACGATGCGGAGCAAGAAAGACAAAAATCACAAAGGAACACGTATCGGCGACAAAGTGACGACTCGAATTTAACGTGCGATGATTCGCCGACGGCACCCACAAAATACTTTTATGAGCATGATCGGCGAAAAAAATCGTCGCACGACAGCGATGAACGCCCGCGACGCAAACACACGGAAGGCGGCTTGTACAAACAGAATCCGCATCGAACGAATTCGCAACATAATCTTTACAGAGCGCAGCAACGATCGTCATCGCAGCAAAATTTGCATCAACTCAAGCACATGGGCGACATCCGATTCGATTGAAATTAGAAAATAGTTTAGGTTGTTTTAAATGAAAATCAATAGTTTTGGTTTATTTAAGAATTTTGACAATCAATTAAATAATTAAAAAAAATTAAAAAAAAAAATTAAAAGTATTTTTAAAAATAAAAATAATTTTTAAAAAAATTTTTGAACAGAAAAAAAATTTAAAAATATTTTTGTTTTTACTTTTTCATATAAATTTGTCAACAAAAATTTTTTAAATATTTTTTTTTATCAAATTTTTATTTTTTAAATAATTTTTTTCCTGAATTTTCACATTTGTTTGATTTTTTTAATTATTTTTTTTTGTTCAAAAATTCATTTTAATTAAAAGTGTAGAAAAAATTTATGGAAGAATTTTTTTTAAATAATTTTGATAACATTTAAAAAATAAAAAATATATATTTAATTTTTCAAAAATTTAATATTTTTTATTTAACATACATTTTAATGAAAAAGCTAAATAGAAAAAAAAATGCAAAAAAATTCATTTTAGTAATTTTTATTAAAATTTCAATTTAATAATTTTTTTAAATTTTTTTTTTTAAAGAAAATTTAAATAAAACTCTTGATTTTCATTTAAAACATCCCACAAATAAATTAAAAATTTAAATGCCTTCCAGAAAAAAATGAAAAAAATTCAATGCATCTATTTTAGAGACTAAGATTTTTTTTATAAATAAAAAAAATAATAAAATAAAATTTAATTATTAAGACGTGAAATGACAACCAACTAAATCATAAGTAAATTATATTTTATTTTAATCTCTGAAGAATTGAAAAAAAAAGTCATAAAAACTCATAAAGTGCTCAATTACGATATTTACGAAAATTTTTCACTTTTTCTTGCTGTTAGTTTTAAGAATAAAAAAAATATTTTTAAGGAAAAAATGTGTAAAAAGTATAATTAAAAAAATATTTTTTTAAAAAAATAAATAAAAATAAAATTTTAAATAATTATTACTCATTAGGTTTAAAAATTTAAAATGACTTTCGTAAATAATTTTAAAAAAAGTCATTTTCAGGTTAAAAAAAGGCAATTGATTTGTAAAAAAAGACGAAAATAAAATAAAATTTAATAAAATTAATTGAATTTTTTATTTCCATCGAGATTTCCATTTAATTTTTTAAAATTTTATTTCTCCATGGATGTAAAACTCGGATATTTTTCAACGGTTCGAGAAGTTTTTGAGCTTCTTCATCGCCGGGACTTATTTTAAGAATCATTTTTAACGTAAGTTTTGCTAGACATTTTTCATTATTAGCGAGGCAATATTTCGCGCGATATCGCAAAGCAAATAAATCTTTGGGATTTTTCGACAAAAAATTCGAACATAAGTTTTTTCCTGTGTAAAAGTCCTTCAAAAAATAATTTGCTTCAATTTTTGCTCTCATAAATTCATCCGATATGTTTTCTGGCAAAGATAAATTTTCCGTTTCAATTTTTTTGATAATTTTTAAAACATACAAATATGCTTTTGCTTCGCGAAATTTTTTATATTGTTCCAAATCTTGTTCAAATCCGGGTTTATTGCGAATTTTATCGATATCAGCTTTCAGCGCTTTGACATCTGAGTCTTCTCCTTTTGCATTAGGCAAAAATGAGTTCAAATCTTGTTCAGCTTGGTCAATTTTGTCGAGTTTGAAGAAACAATTAGCTCTTAATTTCCAAATTTCTTGATGGTCACCCATTAATGAAGCAGCTTTGTCTAAATCTTCGAGCGATTTTTCATGTTGATGCATGAAAAAATTACAAGTTGCTCTTTTGAGATAAGTTTCTCCAACCAAGTTTTTGTTTTTTTCCTTTAAATCTTGGATATTTTTCTCATCTTTCAAGAAAAAATCAATTTTTTCCATTTCTAATAAATTTTGACCGAATTCTTTTGATTTTCCACAAGTTGCTAATGTTGCTTCGATGGCGTTTTCGTACTCTTCTTTACTGAAATGATGATTTGTAGTCGATTCCAAGACTTTTAAAGCTTTTTCCCGTTCTGCTTTTTCGATTATGTTGGAGCAAATATCGTCTAAATTTTCTTGTTTTTCAATTATTTCATCTTTTGTTGGATTTTTTGTAGATTTGAGCCATTGGAGGGTACTTTCACACAATTTCTTGACTTGATTTTTATCATTTTCAGACAAAATTTCAACAAATTTCTCAGAATTTATCGCATTTTTGTACTTGTTGCAATTGTTTTCGAGCGCTTCAATGATTTTTTGTTTCCAAAATTCGTATAATTTGTTCTTTTGAGGGATTTTATGTTCGACAAAAATATTTGAAATTTCATCTAAAATTTTTTGTTCAGCAATTAAATCACTTTCCATGCGAATCAACATGTTTTCCAAGTATTTTGATGTTTTTTCACACAAATGTTTTATTAAATTTCTTTGTTTGTCTGCCAAACCGTTACAATTCTCCACTTTTTGCATGTATTTGTGACATTGCGTATCCAATGATTCATAAAGTTGAAGTAAATTTTCAAGTTTTTCGCAATTTTTTGTTGTGTTAGGCTCGAAACTAGCTTTTGGAATTGTTCCTTCTTTCATATTTTGACGTGCATTTGCGATAATTTCGAAACAAATTTCATCCAAATTCTCACGTTTTGTTATAATTTCTTCTTTATCTGGATTTTTTGCTGTTTTTATCCACTCGAGTGTAGTTTCACATGTTTTTTTAATTTTAATTTTTTCTTTTAATGACAAAAAATTACAAAGTTCTTCGGAATTTGCGTCGTTAATGTACTTGTGACAATATTTTTCCAAAGATTTTAGAAAATTTTGGATTTTGTCGGCGTTCGTCATCGTATATATTTGTTTTTTTTTGCTTTAGTCGAACAAAGACTGACGACGATTTGAAGTCTTGCAAACTCATCAGATTTTTTTAATCGATTGGCGTTTTCCATTAATAATAAAAATATTATTTTTTTAAATTTAAATTCATATAAAATTATAAAAAAAATAAATTAAATTAAATAAATAAAATTAAATATTTAAAAAATAAATAATTTATTTTAAAGAAATTAATAATAATAAATTTAATTATTTAAAGTTTTTTTTATGAAATTTGCCATAAAAAAATTATTTTAATTTTAATTGATGTTTTATTTTTATTTAAACTCATCATTAATTAATTTATTGAATATTTTTATCATATTTTTATTTTTTAATTTTTTTACAATATAAAATATATTTTTTAAAATAAATTATTAAATTAATTAATTTAATTTTTTGTTCACATTAATTTCCTTTAATTTAATTAGTTTATTTTTTTTTTATTTATTTAAATTAATTTTTTTTTCAGTAATTTTTTTTTTATTTTATTTTTTTTAATAATTTTTTTCTTTTTAATTTGATTATTAATTTTCTTTAATTTAATAATTTTATTTTTTAATTTATTTAAATATATTTTAATTTTTTTCAATATTTTCAAATATTTTTTTTTATGTTTTTTTTTAAGTTTTTATTCACAATTATTTCTAATATTTAATAATCTTTAATTTTTTTATTAATTTCTTATTTATTTATTTAATTATTTTATTTTATTAGCTATCTCGTCATCAACCATGAACAACCGCTTCAAATACGCAACTTTGCAATTCTTATCAACAAAAACTCTACCGTTTGTTTACATCATTAAACGGCGATAAACCGCACTTATGACTCAGTTGCGATAGAGAAGTCATCGTGAAAGGTTCTTCAAAAATTCAACTTTTTTCAATATTTCGCAACAAAATGTCGATACTGGGAATTGATTTTGGTGCAACAAAAATTGTCGCAGCTTATTTTGATGCAAAAACGCAAAAATCTGAGATAATTTTGGACAACGAGGAAAATCGAAGTACCGCATGCTGTTTGGCATTCACAAAAACTGAGAGACTTTTCTCCAAAGCGGCTGAATATCAAGCAGTGAGCAATCCAGAAAATACGATTTTTGGAAGAGGTGAGTTAGAATTAAAAATAAAATATAAAATTCATTTTTTATGAATTTTTTTTAGATATCAAGCTGATAATTGGAAATGATTACAAAATCGAGACTTTTATCAAAAGCGATTTAAATCCCGATAATGAACGCGAATTAAAATTAACTTATCGCAATGAAGAGATAAAAATTTTCCCGGAACACATGATAGCGATGCTCTTATCGCGTTTACGTGAAAATGCTGAAAAACGATTGGGTCGAAATTTTTCCCAAGCTGTCGTTTCAGTGCCGGCGATGTTCAATGCCAAACAACGAAATGCCTTAAAAACTGCGTGTTCGGCAGCTGGATTGGAAGTTAAAGCGTTTCTGAATAATACGACGGCAGCTGCGATTCATTACGCGGTTGAACGAAAATTTTCCGGGTATTCGAGGAAAATTTTGATTTTTGATATGGGAGCGACGTCGTTCGAAGTTGGAGTCTTTGAAATTCGCAATAATTCGGTAACGACACTTGCTTGCGATGGAAGTTTGGAAATCGGAGGAGAAAATTTCGTTGATCGCTTGAAAAGTTATTTTTTGCAGCAAATGCGGGAAAATTACATGTTCATCGAACACGATAATGAAAAGCTGTCCCGCTTACATGACGCATGTGAAAAAGTCAAAACTGTTCTTTCAACGACGAATTTGGCAGATGTCAAGGTTGAAGCTTTCAACGACGGACAACCGTATGAATTTAAAATGTACCGAGACGAATTTGAGTACCTTTGCAAAGATTTATTTGAAAAAATTCATGAAATTGTGCATGAAACGACAAAAAATATCTGCGATATTGAGGAATTTATCGTCATCGGAGGCGGAGGAAGGATCCCAAAAGTCGAAGAAACACTAAAAAATGCTTTAAAAATTGATCATCTCTCAAAAGTTTTGAATCAAGACGAATCAGTAGCCAATGGAACTGCTTATTATGCAGCAAAATCGGATATTTTTTCAGTTCATGAAGTCACTGCAACGGAATTTTTAATTGAATCCGAAAAATCTAAAGTTGTAATTGCACGAAAAGGCAAAAAATTGCCCATTAGTCATGAAATCACGTTTAAGCATGGTGAAGATTCGTATCCTGAATTTAGAATTTATCAAGATTTTCATCATTTTGTGTCTATAGTGTCCTTCAACGAGTATTTGACTCTCAAAACTGATGTTGACTCCAACGGTTTAGTGAAAATAATTAAAAATGAAGGAAATGAAATATTAAATTTGCAGTCAATTCCATCCAATAAAGTTGAAAAAATGAAAAATTTGGATAAAAACTTTGAAAGTACCGAAAAACTTTACAAAACTTTACAAGTAAAGCTAAATGCGTTGGAAAGTAAGTGTTACAAGTACAAAAGGACGGTAGATTCGAAGGATTTGTTTGAAGTTTTAACCGAAAATGATAAATTTCGAGTCAAGGAATTGTGTGAAAACACTCTCGAATGGATAAAATACGCACAATATGCGACGAAAGATGATATAATTTCAAAACAAGAAGAATTAGATGAAATTTGCTTCAACCTTATTGAACAAGCACAAAAGAAACATGCTCAGAACGTTTTGGAAACATCAGCTAATCAATATTTCAGCAACAAAGACTTCGAAAGAGCAATTGATGCATACACTAAACTCATTGAGCAGTCAAAAGAAAATGATTTTCTCGTTCTTGCTTATCGCTGCAACCGTGGAAGAGCTTTGTATTATCTTAAAAGATGGGAAGAAGCAATTAAAGACTTTAATTTTTTGCTCGATCAGAGTTACAACAAAAGTAATTTGGAGGAATGTCGCTTTTATCGTGCCAAATGTTACTTCTTATTGGAAAATTTTGATGCTTCTCTGAAGGATCTCGACTATCTCTTAAGAGCAAACGATTTAAAGTCTGAGTTTAGAAACGGAATCTTAACACTAAAAGTAAAAGTTTTATTGGTAACTTATGGCAGATCAAAAGAATATGGTCAAAATTCATTAGAAATTTCAAAAATTGATGAATTGATGAACGATTATCCCTTTATGCAATATTTAAAGAAATCAAATAGAAATTTATTGGGAGAAATGTTTCTCAAAAGAGCAACTTGCAAATTTTCGGTGCATTTTCACGACAAAGCTCTTGAAGATTTGGAAAAAGCCGCTGACTATCTTGATAACCATGGAGAAATTTTCAAACTACGAGCTCAGTGTTTCTTTATCCTTGGCAAAATCGATCAGGCTGAACAAGAAATACAATCATGTTTGTTGGTAACTGATGAAGGCTCGGAGTTACGGTCAGACATTGTGATGTTAAGTGCAGAAATTGAAAAATCCCGTAAAGAACAGACTTTGAAACGTGAATTGAAAGAATTTGAAAGACTTCGCGCAGAAAATGCTTATGAAGATGTTGTAAAAATTATGAAAAAAATCAAAAATGAACATCGTCCATTACCGAAAAATATCAGAGATGAGTTTATGAGGGCAGAAATTGTAGCGAATTATCATCATTTTAAAAAAGCTCGAGAGGGAATCCAAGATTGTTCGTCTCTGTTGATTGATAATATGAAAGATTTGTTTGCTTTACGGTACCGTGCAAAATTTTATCTTGCTGATAAATGTAAATGGCAGGCAGAAAGGGATTTGAACAAAATTCTTTCAATAAATCCTGACGATCAAGAGGCAATAGAACTTCTAAATTCGTTAAAACAAAATGGATTTTGGAATAAAGTTTTGAAAATTATCAATTGGAATACTGACAATTCTGAGAAAAAAGTACAAAAGTAGGAAATAACAGATATAAAATATTTAAAAAAAATAATTAATTTGAATTTTCAGACAATTTCAAAGCAACGGAGACGAATTAGGTGCAAATAGCGACGATGAAGGTCCAAACTGCAACTCAAAAAAAGACACCGTAATTGATATTGGTGAAAGTGCTGAAGCGTCAAATGCCAATGTTACAAAGTAAGAATTTAAATCTCACTAAAAATAAATATTTTCATGACATTTTTTATTTTATTTTTTAGGCTTCGTAAAAAGTATGAAACTAACTTTTGAGTGAACGAGTTTTATTGTTCAGGTTTGTGTTTTATTTAGAAGTTATTTTTTTTTATTTTATTTTAATTTTTTTTATTAAATATGTCAAATCATAATTTTTGTTTTATTAATTCAATCTGAATTCTGGCATTATACATTAAAACATATTTTTCATGCAAAAATTTCAATATAAACATATTTTTTTTTAAATTATTCAAAATTATTATTTTTTTTTAATTTAATTTTTTTTTTATAAATTTCACTTCTATCCTAAAGCACAAACCTGAATTTAAAAAAAAATTCCAAAAAAAATTTGAATTTCAATTTTTTTTAAATTTAATTTTTATGTATTTATTTATTTTATTTTATTTTTAATTAAGGTCCTCAAACGAATCCTTAAATGAAGCATCATCAAATGGAAAATCGAGAAATCGTAAAAAGAAAACCTACCAACCTTATGAAGCGGAAAAAATTATTGGTATTCAAAAATATTCAAAAAAATAAACTTTTGTAAAGTAAAGTTTTGCATCAAAAGTATTGAAATAAAACTAAAATTAATACAATGTTCATCTAAAATTAATTTATTGCTTGAGATTTTGTTTTGTCTTTATTTGTTCATTAATTTGGAATGTATTTCATTAAATTTTACAAACATACAACTTTTGTGCTCCAATATTTTTTTTTCTTATAATTAATTCTAAATTGCCACTTTTACTAAATACTAAATTAATCTTAACAGAGCATTTTTTTTGCTCTTTTTGATCCCTAAGTTACATCTTAAAATTAGAAAAAATAAAAAATATTCAACTAAAAGCACCATTCCGCTTAAAAATATTCGATTTGTGTCACTTTTGAGCTTCGGAAACGATAAAAATGCATATTTAAATTTATTTTTCGTCGTAAAAACCTTAATTACTTGAATCCGAACTTTGATTTGAACGCGCTGAACGACTTGAAGCACGAAGTAAATGCAACGGGAACATTTTCAGCATCGACTGTTTCGTCATTTTTCGCTTCTGTGGATGGCGTTAAATCGCCTATGTAGAATTTTTTCATTAATTCACTAAAAATTTACAGATTTCAGTTAAAATTTAATGATTTTAGGGGAAAAAAATGGTAAAAATATTTACTCTGCCGCGCTCGAATGCCCAACATCCTCAAAATCTTGTGTTGCATCTTTGCCTGCTACTTCAAGTAGAACTTCTCGTCCGCCGGGATGCTATAAAAAAAGTCGTAATTTGTAATTTTTGTTCAACGAAACGTGTCAAAAGTGACTTACTTCTTCGAGAAATTTGGTGACGTCATAAACTTTGTCAACTTTTGTCGTCTTATCTCGCAAAATGATCCAAATGTCGTCTTTTTTGTTGTGTTCCTTGACCTCTGCCGCGTCAATTGTCTTCGTTTCTGTCGTGGATTTTGTCGGAGTTGTCGTCGCCGAAGTTTTCATCTCTGGTTCGGGCTGCTTTTTCTCCGTTTCTGACATTTTTCCGTGATTTTCTGAATAAAATTCGTGCGAAAAATATTTTTGTAAGCAAATAAATTCAAATTAACGACAAACAATTATTAACAAACTTTGCGGGTTGCTGTGGAAATTCGCTTGCGCAGTTTACAACTAAAAACTTTGTTTATCAATAAAAGATTTTTTGACGTTTTTGCTTTGTAGACGGAATGTTGACAAACAAAACTTGACGAAAAATTTTTTTTTTTGAGAAATTTTCGAATTTTTCATTAATTTTTAATAAAATTTTATTTTTTTAGTGAATTTTGTAACGGAAACATGCGTCACGTGACCGAATCCAAAGCAAAAAGGACACAAATCCCGTTAATTTCGTTAAAAGGACGTCAACGAAAGACCCACTTCGCATTCGAAAATTTTCAAAACAGTGTGGAACTGTCACTCGCCTCCCTTACATAAGATTTTTTTGTGTTTTTTGGCTAAACTTGAAATTGATGTGAGCCTTTTTCGGACTTTTTGCTGCTCGAGGTTCGTGATTCGCTCTTTTTATTTGATTTTTTTCAAGAATTTTGCCCATTTTTTCACAGATGATACGTAAAATGGCGTTTTCAAGCCCACTTTTGGCTGCAGCTGCTGTCGAAAGTCGCGCTGATGGCAAAAAAGACGAGAAAGGATACTTGCACACGTATCAAGGCAGTGCGAAACGGGATCCCGATGTGAAGCCCGTCATCATGAAACCATCGGAATTGCCACTTTACACTCCTGCAAATGCGGAAATGTGAGTTTTTTACCCTAAAAATTAAATTTAATTAAAAATTTTGATTGTTTACAGCAAATCTCATCATAAAACCGAGGAACGCAAACCGGCAGCTCACGTCGTTGCAATTGAAGACGGCTTTCGAACGATCCGCGAGTCAATTCAAGGCGTCACCGGAAGTATTTCCGATCAAAAGGGACAACTTTACGGATACATCGAGCATGCAAAGGACCAGACAAAGTGTAAATTAGTCACGAGATGCCTGAAAAAAAATTAAAATTCATAAAATTTTTTTTTTAGTTGTTCGTGATTACCTCAACGAAGAAGACAATTCGCTTCCAAGAGCGGGTGCTATTGCTGTCGGTGGTTTAGCTGGCATGATTTTCGGCTTGCGTGGCGGATTCTTCAAAAAGTTGATATACACTTCGATAGGTGCGGGCGGTATTGCGTCAATTTGCTATCCGAAAGAGGCGAAAGTTTATACGGAACAAGCGCTTGTCGAAGGGAAGAAATACGCGACTATTGGATTGAATTTCGTCTATGGAGGTAAATTTTTTTATTTTTTGATAAAATTTCATAAAAATTGAAAATTTTAATTTTTTTAGTGAAACCCGGAGATGCGAATCAGAAACAATTGCCACATATTCCAACAAATTTAGATGAACTCAAGAATTGTGTCTCAGATCTTGGCAAATCAGCTTACGACGCAGTATTTGGCGACAAGAAGAAATAAATTGACGAGAAAAGTTTTATTGAAATGTTACGATTGTGAAGTACTTGAGGCAGAAACAGTTTAAAAAAAGTCAACAAATAAAATAAATTATAAAAAAATTATATTTTTCTTATAAAAATGGAGAAATGTTTTCTAATTTTCAGGCTGGTTAAAAAAATTTTTAATTTTCAAAAAAAAAAAAATAATTTTCTTAAATTTATCTAATTTAATTAAATTATTTAAAAATTTAATAATTTATTTTTTTTTTTTTTGATAAAATATTTTTTTAAGAATTTTTATTTTAGACAAATTTATCATATTTTAGAATTTTCCTTAAATAAAAAAAAATTTTTTGAACATTTTTTTATTTTAAAATGTTTAAAAATCTTTTCTCAAAAATATAAAGAAATTGAAATAATAATTTTAATTTTTTAAAAAACTTTTGTATCTTCATTTGTAAATTTAATCTTTAAGGAAATTCATATTTTTTTAAACAATTTCTCAAAATGTATAAAATTAAAGAAAACATATTTCTAAAATTTCTCCAATTTTTAACTTGAAGAAATTTTTCGAATTCTTGAAAAATTTTAAAAATATATTTTTTAATTTCGTACATATTGAGAAATTGTTCAAAAAAATATTAATTTCCTTTAAAATTTAATTTTTTTTTAAATTAAATTTTTTTTTAATTTTTTTTTTTTTATTTAAAATTTACAATTTTTTTTTACAAAAAGCTTCTTTGAAAAATGAATAAAAATTTAAAATGATTTTAATTTTTGATAAAATTATTTGATTTAAAAAAAATTGAGAAACTTCTCAATATAACTCTCAATATAAAAATATTTAAGAAATTTTTCTCAAAAATTAAAAAAAAATTGAATAATTTTTTTTTTCTTTAATTTAAACTTTAAATTTAATTTTTAACTTGAAGAAATTTGTCAGAATTTTCAAAATATTTTTAAAAAATTTTGATTTTTTTTAGAAACATTTAATTAAATAATTAATTTCTTTTTCGAACAGTTTTAAAAAATTTCAGAATTTAAAAAAAAATTAAAATTTTTTAAAAATTCTAAATGAGACGAATAAAATTGATAAAAAAAAGTCCCATTGCACAACTCAAAATTCTTGATCATTTTTTAAAGAATTTAAAATGTGATTGGGTCTCTTTTTTGACAGCATCACTTTCGTTCGTCTCAAAACCAAAGATTTTCTGCCGTCGCGAGAGTGCAAGAATTGTCTCGTATTTTTGCATTTTTCTCATCCAAAATCGAATCATTTTCACGAAAATTCGGTTAAATTGCTTGCGCAAGACTCTCCTTTCCCGTTGTGATACGTTAGCAATTTAATTTACAGCAAAAAAGTGCGACAAAAATCCATTGGAAAAAAACAGAAGAAAAAAATTTCAGTGCTACATAACATAGAAACAGAGCGAACGACGACGACGAACAATCCCTACGTTGAACGAGAAATCTCGTCTTTTTTTCCTTCATCATTAAATATTATTATTGTTATTACACTTTAATTGCTTCGATTGTTTCCTTATTGCTTCTTTGCTGCTTCTTGGATTGCAGAAAGGCTGGAAAAACTCGCGAGTCCGAGAGAAAAGTGCGTCTCCGAAGCTGCTTTGCTGCCATCATCATCACGAAAAATGGATTGTTTATATTGTTATTGAACGAAGAAATTGACGAAAAAAAATCTGAAAAAGAAAAAATGATGCGAAAATAATAAATAAAGTGGCTATCTGGCAAAAAATATCAAACAAACACAAAGAAAAGAAATATTTATCATTTTTTCATAACAAAAAAAAAATATAAATAAATATAAAATTGTGTGTAAAAAAAACTTGTGTAGCTGGCTGTAACAAGTGAGACACTATTAGACCAGACTTTGATACACACGCAAAATTTTCATATAAATTTTGCATAATTTTATCAGGTATTTATTAATTTTTTTATTTAATTTGCATATCAAAAAACTAAAAAAAAAATATAAAAAATTGTTAATTGGTTATTGAACTTTCACTCAACAAAATAGCATTGTGTGGCATTTTTTCAAATAAATTCTTGGCTGGTTACTATTTTTCTATTTTTTTCTACTGACGGAATTTCGTGAGTCAAAGACGAGGCGCCTCAAAAATTTTTTTTGTGACAAATTTTCGCTTGAGGAAAAATATTTGAGTTTTTGAAATAATTAAAAAATATTAAAACGAGCGATGCAACATCTCCCATAATCATTTTCTCCTAATTTCATTTTTTTAAACTAACTTTTCACTTTAGTTTTGGCAAGAGACCAAAGTATTCGAGCAGTGTGTTTACTGTTTCCCGTGTGGCGAACGGTAACTAAGTCGCTTCCCTATCGAAAAGTTAATGATTTTCGTTTTTTGGGTTGTGAGCGAGGTTGTGAGGGATTTTTTTTTTGTTGAAAATTTGATTTTTTGGGAAATTTTATGTCTGTCTGTTATTTAATTTTTTTTAATTTATTTTTTTTTATTGTGACAAAAATTTCGTAAAAATTTAAATTATTTTTTACTTTTAAAAAAATAAATAAAAATATAATAATTTTAAATGATTGCCAAAAATTAATTTAAAAAATAGTTATAAAAAATTAAAATAATTTTTCATTTTTTGAAAAATAAAAAAAAATAATTAATATAAAATATATAAAAATAAAAAAATTAATATAAAAATAAATGTATTTTAATTTTGAACATTTTTTCAGAATTATTTAAAATTAAATTGAATTTTAGTTTTTTTCAACAATTTTACTATTTATTTTATTTTTTTTCTATTCAATTTGTGGAACAATTTAGTCTTTTATTCGTTAATCTCGTAATTTTTTAATTTTTTATTATTATTTTTTTTTGTATTTTAACTTTTTAAATATTTTATTTAAATAAAATTTAAATTTTTAAATATTAAATAAATATAAATTTTTTTAATATTTTTTTTTAATTTATTATTTAAATTATTATTTATTTTTATATTATATTATTTAAATAATTTTTGAGAGTTTAAAAATTAAAAAAAAAACAAATTCTTAATTTTTCAAATTAAATTTTTAATTAATTTTTTAACTCTAATTTATTAAAAGAAATTAAATTTAATTCAAATTTTTTCAAAAATTTCAAATATTTTAAAACAATTTTAAACATATTTAATAAAAAAATTAAACAAATTCAGAAAAAATTAGAAAAATTAAAATTCTTAAAAAAATACACTTTCATTACAAAAAAAAAAAATTAAAACCAAAAATAAAAATTTTTTCCTCTCAACATTTGTTCCATATTTCCCTCTGATGTGTGTCATCCATCCAACCACTCATCGTCGACGTCTTTCTTTTTCATCTGCGTGAAAATTTTTCCACTGCAAAAAAACGTAAATTCATGAAAAAGACGAGACAGCTGGTCAGACAATTCGTAACAACCTGAAAGATAATTCATTGAGAAAAATGATTGAAATTATAAATAAATAGAGAGAGAAAAAATTTTTTTTTTTGCGGTGCGCCAGACAACATTTGACAAGCTAACTTTGTTTCTTTTTCTATCTCGGCAGCAAAACGCAGTTTATTAAAGGCTTTCTTTGTCTCACTCTCTTCGACACAGAGACGACAGACAATAGTATCAGTGTCTGATAAGCGACGATGTGTATCATAAACCGAGATCTGATTCAATTGTTTTTTTTTTTGCATTTTGCTGAGTTGAAACAGAAAAAAAAAATTATTATTAATTAAATGATAGAGTGACTCAAAACGACTTGGAATGCAATTTTCATTAAAATTCGCAGAGGTCTGTTATTAATTCAACAGATTATCACGAACGAATGAATCATCTCGTAACAATGATCAGTTCGTTCGTCTGTTTCTGCTTCAAATTAATGTTTTGATAACTACGGGCAACATTCGCGATGAACAAATCGACGCTTATGCAGATAAATATCTACTTCTCATACAAAAAAATTTACGTACAAAGATTTTTTTTATAGAAAAATGGTGATATAATAGATTTTTTTGTATTTTTTTCGTATAAAAAAATTTCTGCCGCAATTTTGTACAAAAAAAAATATTGATTTTTATTTTTATGTAAAAAAATAATTTTGACAGGAAAAAACCTTGAAAATTTATTAATTAATACATTTTTTGGTTCGATAAATATTTTCCGATAAAAAATAGGGGCAGTAACTCTTTCTAAGGTCACGTCAATCAACGACAAGGAACAAGGAGTTTACGTTCCCTTTTCAAATTTGAGCATAAAATAAGTTGCATGTTATCAAACATCTGTTTCAGCTCGCGTTGTTTTAATAATAAAACGTTACTTTATAAATAAAATGCCAACGAAAAATGCTTAAACAAAGACTTAGATACATTTTTAGCACGCAGAGCAAAATTTTTTGTATAAATAACGCGCGTTGAGTACGAGTGAGAAAGTATTTTTTTTCGATTTTTTTTATAGTTATGTAAGTTTGTGTAGCTTGTTGCCGGTATTCGAGGTCGATAAATGCTGTTGCTATTATTTTTGCGCCGCATTTGAATCGCGTTAGATGGAAAATTTGTATTTTCGTACGTTCAGTTGTCCAAAAATTCTGAAAAAAATAATATTTTTAAAAATTTAATTTTTTTTAATTAGCTATTTAATTAATTTATTTATTTAAAAATTAAAAAAAATAAATTAATTAATTAACTAAAATTTATTATAATGATAATGATTAAAATAAATAAATTAATTAAATATTTAAAGAAAAACATAAAAAAATTAAAATTTTTTTAAATTAAAAATTGATAAAAAAAAATTATTTTTAACTTTTATTGAAATAATTAAAAGTTTCATAAAAAAAATATTAAATAAATAAAATAATAAAAATGAAAAAAGAAAAATTATGTCCAAAACTTTATAGATTTTAATTTAATAAAAATTCTGAAATTTAAAAAAAATATTTAAATTAAATTAATGAATTCAAAAATTAAAAAAAAATAACTTTATTTTGTAAAATACCTTAATTGTTCAAAATTTAAGTTTTTCAAGTTTTTTAATATTTAAAAAAATTAATAGTATTTAAAATTAAAAATATGTTATTTATTTAAGACATTTTTAATGTGTATTTTTAAAAAATATTTTAATTTTATTTTAATATTTTTATTTAAAAAAATATTTTTTCCATTAAAATATATGATCTAATTTGTTCAAATTAAAAAATTTTAGCAATAATTTATAAAAGTATTTTTATTCAAAAGTTAATTTTACCTAAAAATAAAAAAAATATTTAAAAAATTAACCAGACGTCTCCACAGACAGGATACCAATTAAAACTTATATATTTTTCAAACTACTTTATTTTTTAGGTCACGTATTTCACGCTCCATTTATTCTGCTTCACCTTTATCATTAATTTTTCAAACGCTAATTTGAATAAATATTATTGTTACAAATAAAAAAAAAATAGAGAAACGTCTTCTGTAAAGTAATCTTTTGGTTCGCTTCATTAAGCATTGTTTGTTTTCCTTTGACGATTACATGCTTAGTTCTCATGTAAGTCTCGATGTAAGCGACTTTATAACGTACTTTCGTGATATTTAGCGATTTAATACGAATTAACGATTGTTGGAAGCGCCCGTAATGAAATTATAATTTTTTGTAAACAAATTTGACGAGTAGATAAGCACAAAAAGGCAAACAAACCAGAAATTCTGTTCTGCATTCCAACGAACGATTTCTGACGACGCAGTTATTAATAAACAATTTAAATCAAATAAATTAGTCGTTAAAGTCACACAAAGATGTCAGATTCATTCATGCCGAAAGTTCACTCCAGTTGCGATCAGTTTTCGTGTGTAATTCAGTCATCGCGTAAACATCGCGTCTAATTTGATGTAAAATTTATTGTGAAGGTCAAAATTTAATAGAAAAGTCAACAATTTCTTTAGTGCGATCGTTCATGTAGTGCAGTCGTAAAATTTTCAGATATAATTGATTTAAATTACTTTCGGAGCGTCGATTAGTTTTTTATTCATTTTTTTCTTCAAGAGAATGATAAAAACCGACAATGATAAGATTTTGTATGAGAAACGTGAGGTAAAATAATTTTTTTTTTAGTTTTTGGGTGATAAATGATGCAAACGTGTGCAACGAGAGACATGAAAAAATCAATATTTGTTTAGATTAACTTTTATTCCGCTTTGTTCTAGTTGGAAATGTTTGAGATAGAAAACATGGAGATAAAAGTTTTAATTCCCAAAGCGGAACAAGAATCTTAAATTTTTTGTCGTCGTGTGTTATTTTGGTTGATTTATGGTTTCAGGAAAGTTTTAAGAGTCACCTTTGACTTTTTTTTTTACAAAATTCAACATTTGTTGAAAAATTTATATAATTTTATGGAATATTTTTTTTTAAGTATTTCTAAAATAAATTTTCCTCTGAAAATTTGGAATTATTTGTCAAATATTTTATTTTTTTTATTCATACAAGATAAAAAAAAAATAAATAAAAAAAATAATTTTTAAGTCTAATGAATAATTAATAATTTTCTAATGAATTATAAATAAATTTATTTTTTTTTTTATTTTATTTTTTTTATTTAAAATAATTTTTATTAATTCAATATTATTAAATATTATAAATAGTATAAATAGTATAAAATAATATAATATAAAACACATTTAAATTTATTTTTTATTTTGAATTGTGTAAAATTTAAAATTGGTTCAAAATTTAAAAAAATATTTGTTTTTAAATATTTTAATTTTTTTTAATAAAAAAAAACATTTTTAATTTTAAATTAATTTTTAAAAATTTAAATAATTTAAATTAAAAAAAAAAAAATAATAATACTTATATTTAAGTCAAATAAATAAATCCGAAAATTATCACGAATAAAATAAAAATTTTACAAAAAAAAAATTAAATAAAAATATTTTAAATTTTTGTTAATATTTAAATTAATTTTTTTTAAATTTTGGATTACAGAAAATTGCAAAATCGATCAAAATTTCAATTTATTTTATTTTTACACAAATTTTCCCCATAAAATTCAATTTCTAATCAAATACATGAAAAAAAATCCCCCTTTTCATAAATTTCAAATCGATTCTCACACCTTTTCTCTACAATTCGACACACTTTATTACTCTATAAAAAACAAAAAATCGCTTCAAAACCAAATTTTCTCTCATAAAATCGTTCGATGAAAATATTCACATATTTTTCTCTTTCCAAAACACATCATTATTATAATTTCCCCCTTACAAACTAACTCGTACTCGATTCAACGACGAGCACAATAAAAATAGTAAAAATATGTTAATTTTAATACAAGTCGATAAATATATTCAATGTATACAAATGTTTACTCTGGCGATGCGAAATTTGCGAAGAATTTACATTTACAATCCGTTAACCAGAATTCGCACAGATTGATACTTCTTCGAGAGAATTTCTCGCATGAAATCGAATTTTATGTTATTTTTGCTCTTTTAACATGAAATTATGTTGCCAAGTTTTCGTTCGGCGTAATAATTTAGACTTTCCTGTGTCTGATTTGTTTATTTATTGCAGTTAGCGTTCATGTTTCGTGTTTGCGATGCGAGAAAAGAGCGAAAAAATGCATGTTTGATGCACTTTTTTACCTGTCGATACTTTTATTACGACTTTAAGTGAGTGTTGATATCAATTATCTGCCGTGCGAGTAAACGGAAGGCAAGAAAGATACCCGCGAGGCACGGAATTTGTCACGAATTGAAGGGATTGATGTTGTTCCCTCGGCACTTGTCTGTCTAATTTTATTTGAATTGTCGAAAAATTCGTCTGGAACGGAAAAAATTCAATTTTAACGCAGTCGTTGAGGAATTTTGTGTCAACAAAACGAGATTTGTACGTAAAAAATTCCCGTTTGTGAGTTGTAATTTTTTTCTACAGCTTTTTTTTCTCATTCGTGATAACGTTTATCGCATTTTTTCTTCTTACATAACGATAAATTATGACACTCACGAGTTTTTTCCGCTTTTTTTTTGCAGGTCATGGTTATTATCAGTAAAGATGATTATTTATCCTTCATGAATGAAGTTGGAGTCAGAATGCAAACTCCATCCGGGAACGTAAATAATCAATTGTCGACGACAATTTCGGTTGGAGGCTCCGTCACAGGCACATCTACGCTCGGCGGCGTCGGCAAGCAGAACAACAATCTCGATGTCAGCAACTCGCAAATTTCACTGATTCCGTCGCAATTTCAGCCGCCATTACCGCAAGCGCAGCAATTGCTGCAACAGTTACAGCAACAAAGTCAACAGCAGCAAGCGCAACAACAAATTAATGGGAATGGCGCGAACACGGGCGGTAATAATAAGTCGCCGCAAGTTGCGCGGGCATGTCTCGTTTGTCGACCCAATTCGCATCCGTTTCAAGTGAGTGATGGGTTTTTATCTGAAAAAAATAAAAATAAATTATAAAAAAAATTAAAAAAATAAATAAAATAAAATTAAAATTAATTATATTTTTTGTAAAATTAATTATTTTTTTTAATATTTAAATTTTTTAAATATTTTTTATTTTTTTATTTAAATTTTTAAATTTAATTTTTTTGCAAATTTTAAAAAAAAAATACCAAATAATTTCAAAAATTTTAAAATTTTTTTAAAATTATTTTTTAATTATGATTTTTTTAATTATTTTTATTTCTTAAAAATTATTTTAATTATTTTAAATTTTTAATATTTTTTTTTTAATTTGAAAATTAAATTTATTTTTTTTTCAAATATTTTAATTTTTTAAAATTTAATTTTAAAATTATTTTATTTTTATTTTTTTTATTTTAATTTTTTTTTTATTTTTTTAAGAAATATTTTTTTTAAATTTAAAATTTTTATTTTTTAATTTAAAACTTTTAATTAATTTCATTCTTAATTTATTTTCATTATTTAAAAAAAAAATAATTTTAAAAATTTTTCAAAATTTATTAAAATATTTTTTATTTTTTTTTCAGAACCGCACGTTATATTTAGAGCCAAATGTAGAAGTAAAAGTCGGGCGTTCCGTTGCACGCAACAAAGTCTCCGAAACTAATGCCATTTTCGATTGCAAAGTCCTTTCGCGAAATCATGCCGTGCTGTGGTACAGCGACGGCAAATTCTTCCTCAAAGACACGGGCAGCAGTAATGGCACGTTCATCAACAACCAACGCCTTAGCCAAACGACGACAGAATCCGAGCCGTTCGAAGTCAGTTCAGGCGACATTGTGCAATTTGGTGTCGATGTCATGGAAAATGCGCGCAAAGAAACGCACGGATGCATCGTGGCGACACTCAAACTCTTTTTGCCGGATGGGCGTGAGACGAAGGCGAGCCAAAGTACGTTGGTTGGGGCAATTTGTACGAAAATCGAGCCATCCGATCTGTATCGCTTGAATCAATACGTGCAGGAAATAGTACAAAGGGATCAAATTATGGAGTCCAAACTCATGAATATGCAAAAGACTGTCGATGTCACGAGGTAAAATTCAAATTTTTTAAAATTTTTCATCAAAAAAATTATTTTTCCTTTTAAAAATTTTACAGAAAAAACTCTTCTGCTTGTTGGCAAGCCCTTATCGACGAAGATCGTCTCCTGAGTCGCATCGACATGCTTGAGAAAAAATTGCAATTCATGCAGAAGAACGTCACGGAAGACAAAATACGCGAAGAAATCCTAAAACTCCATGAAGAAAAGCAAATTTATCAAAATTCCGCTAAAGAAGCACTTCGGAAGGCGTATCAGGATCGTTCGGATGCCATTCAGCGATTAACTACCATTCAACGGGCATTGTGCAGCAGCGAGGACGAATGTTCATTACTCAGGGAACAAATTTCTAAACTAACACAACAAATTCAAGTGAGATTTTTTGTTGAAATTTTATGAAAAAAATCAATTTTTATAAAAAATTTCTTTAAAATTAACAGGAATTAACCGAAAAACTTCAAACGATCCAAAATCAGTTCGATGAAAAAATGTCTGAGGCAGCGCAGAAGGAAACTGATAAAAATGTCGTTATCGATGGACTGAAAAATGACTTGAAAATGCTGCAAGAGAGGATTCCATTGTTAGAGGTGAGTTCATCTTTCATAATTTTTTCAACAAATTTACCTTTTAGAACAAAAATTTTATCAATAATTTTACTTTTTTTCAATGAAAATTATAAATATTTTTTTTTCAAATTTTTTTTTAGAACGACTTCATGGGTGACGAAGAAGAAGGACAAGTAAAAGATACCAACATCTCATCAGCTTCGATTGAAAAATTGTCATCGCTCTTCATGAACTCCAATATCAAAAACATGAAGGACTCTTTTGACATCATCAGTGCAATTTGCAATGAAAATGTAATTTTTTTTCAAAATCAAACCAAAAAAATTTCTAAAAAAATATTTTTTTTAGGATTTTGAAACAAACGACGATTCTTCGCAACAACTGGACAACGCAACTGCTAAAATCTACAAGAAAATCTTGCACATGGAGTCAATAATTAATTTAATTGAAGAGTCTGAGATGAAAAAGGCTGGAAGTGGATTAAATAACGGTAAAAAATATTTTTTTTAATTTTGGAAGGATTTTGATAAAAATATTTTTTTGAAATAGATTCTAATGTCGTTTCGGAGAATAACGAGCAATCTTCGAACCAAAATGTTTGTGATGGAAACCAAAATTTGAATTCATCGGCGGTACTCGCTGCTGTGACGGATGCAAAACTTATGAAAAAAGCAATTAAAAATTTAAAAAATAGTTTTATTGATTTTATGAAGGAGAGTACAAAGATCGGAAGTGACAGCAAGAGCAGCAAAGATGCGGAAACTTCTGAAGAGATACAAGATCAAGTAAGCAAATTTTGTGAATTTTAATTTTTCTAATAAAAATTTTAATTTATTTATTAAAAATTATTATTTTTTTTATTAAAAATTATTATTTTTTTATAAAAAAAAAAATTTGATATTTTTTATAAAAAAATTTTATATATTTTTTTTTATTAAAAAATTTTTTTTCTTATCAAAAATTTTAATTTTTTTGTATTAAAAATCTCAATTTAATATTAAAAAATTTATTTTTTTTATTACAAAAAATTAAAATTTAAGAAAAAAATTAAATATTTTCTTCCAAACCAATAAATATTTGATTTTTAATCTTTAAAATTCTATTTTCAGATAACAACTTTGAAGCAAGAACTCGAGTCACGCCCATCGCTGAACGACTACAAAGAAAAAATAAATCTCATCGACGAGCTAAACGAGAAACTAACGCTCTCCGAAACGGAAAATTTGGCATTTAAGCTTGAACTGACGACAAACAAGACGAAAGTTGAGCAACTTGAAAAGGCTTTGTCGGAAAAGCAACTTGACAAACCGTCGTCAACCTCCGTGTCGGAATCCACCGCTCAAACCGAAGCAATAGAAATAAAGGAAATCTCAACCAACACCAGCTTTAATGAAAATCCATCGGAACCCGCCGTCGCTGCAGAAATTGTGCCATCATTAAAAACGACGCCGACGACGACGACGGAGGACAAACCGAGCGGTGTCGAAGAAATTTTGTCGACGTCGCTTGAAAACGAACTCAAAATTATCCAGCATCCGGAGATGCAACGCGAAGAGGAGATGGTTATCTTTAAGGAAAAATACACAAAACTAGTCGAGGAAAAGCTAAAGTTAGATCAGGAATTGTTGCAGCTGCGCGAAGACTATCATCAGTATCGTAACAAATCACTCGTCACGTTACTCATCTATTTAACGCCAATTTTTGCACTAATTAGCTACGTTTTCTCCTACATGATGTCAAGCAACTAAAAAATTTATTTATTATTTTTTTTTTTGTTTTTTGCTGCTAAAAAAAAGCTTAAAGCTGTGAAAGCATTCAACAAAAAAAAAAGAAAAATTTGAAAAAATGTACTTTAATGAAATTTGTAGAGCAAAAATTAAATTATTAAAAAATTGTATTAAAAAAAATTTGACGTGGAAATCTGCTTGATATTCTAACGAAAAAAAATTTAGTTCAAAGAAAAATTATTTTTTGTGTTTAATGTTGTCGTTTTTTTTTTGTTAAATATTTTTTTTCTCTTTTTGTTAAAAATTCTTTGTTTAGAAAAATCCTTTAAAATATTCTGTCCAAAAAAATATCTCTTAAAAATTAAAATTAAATAGTTAGATACACTTTAATACACACACACAATAAAAAACGCTTTTCATAAGAAAATAAAAATTTTGTAACAATAAAATTAAAATTTACTCAAGCAACACAGTCGAGATAAAAATAAAATATGAGGATAAAATTTAAGGTACCTTTAACTATTTAAAATTTAAGAATAAAAAAAATAAAAATATGCTGAAATTGTAAATAAATATCTCGCTTATTTAAAAAATAGACTTTAAATTTTTTTTTATTCCTCTAAAAAAATTTTAAAGAGGAAAAAAAATAAATTATTTGAAACTGCTTCTTCAGTAAAATTACAAAAAATAAAAATTTTTGATCAGCAGCTAAAATTTATTTTTTGATAAAAATTAAAAATTATTTTTTTTTAATTTTTAAAATTTAAAATAAAAAATTATTTAAAATTTTAAAATTAAAGAAAAAATAATTTTTATAAATTAAAATCCAGAATTGTGTGATTGTGATAAGTTGCAACAAAAAAATCTAAGAATGAAACTTTTTTTGTGTTTTCATGTATTTTTAGATAGAAAACGATGCTTCTAACTTTTTCTACTGTAAATTTTACACATTTTACAACTCTTTTCGGTTATGGAATAAAGTACATAGTGATTGATTGTTAAAACAAAAAATTATGAAAATTATACAAAAAAATTGTGAATATTACCGGAAATAAAAAAAAACTAAATTAGATAAAAAATATCGCATCGCAAGTAGCAAAAAATATCGTACATTATTGTATTAAATATAAAATTATGAAAAATTAGTTTTAAGGATCAGCAAATAAAGTAAAATAAAATAAAGTATGATATGAATAAAAGTACCCTTTTTAAAAAATAAATTTGAAGTTTTTTTCTTCATTTTCTTGGATTTACGAAAAATTTTTGGGAATCGCTTATAAAATGAGGTAAAATTATTTTTTTTTACCTTAATAAAATTTTTTAATTTTTTTTTTAATTTTCAGTTTCAATTTTTTGGCAGTTTTGAGTTATAAAATGATTAAAAATGATAAATTAGAGCCCTTTGACAAATTTTTATCCATTTGGAGCAAGATTTGACAAAAATTGCTTTGACACAGTTTTTGACACAGTTTTTTTGCTCTTGATTTAGTTTTTAAAACAAAACTGTGTCAAAGAAAAATTTTTTTTCAGTTTCAATTTTTTGGCAGTTTTGAGTTATAAAATGATTAAAAATGATAAATTAGAGCCCTCTGACAAATTTTTATCCATTTGGAACAAGATTTGACAAAATAGCTTTGACACAGTTTTTGACACAGTTTTTTTGCTCTTGATTTAGTTTTTAAAACAAAACTGTGTCAAAGAAAAAAAATTTTTTCAGTTTCAACTTTTTGGCAGTTTTGAGTTATAAAATGATTAAAAATGATAAATTAGAGCCCTCTGACAAATTTTTATCCATTTGGAGCAAGATTTGACAAAAACGACTTTGACACAGTTTTTGACACAGTTTTTTTGCTCTTGATTTAGTTTTTAAAACAAAACTATGTCAAAGAAAAATTTTTTTTTCAGTTTCAATTTTTTGGCAGTTTTGAGTTATAAAATGATTAAAAATGATAAATTAGAGCCCTCTGACAAATTTTTATCCATTTGGAACAAGATTTGACAAAATAGCTTTGACACAGTTTTTGACACAGTTTTTTTGCTCTTGATTTAGTTTTTAAAACAAAACTGTGTCAAAGAAAAATTTTTTTTCAGTTTCAATTTTTTGGCAGTTTTGAGTTATAAAATGATTAAAAATGATAAATTAGAGCCCTCTGACAAATTTTTATCCATTTGGAACAAGATTTGACAAAATAGCTTTGACACAGTTTTTGACACAGTTTTTTTGCTCTTGATTTAGTTTTTAAAACAAAACTATGTCAAAGAAAAATTTTTTTTCAGTTTCAATTTTTTGGCAGTTTTGAGTTATAAAATGATTAAAAATGATAAATTAGAGCCCTCTGACAAATTTTTATCCATTTGGAACAAGATTTGACAAAAATGGCTTTGACACAGTTTTTGACACAGTTTTTTTGCTCTTGATTTAGTTTTTAAAACAAAACTGTGTCAAAGAAAAAAAATTTTTTCAGTTTCAACTTTTTGGCAGTTTTGAGTTATAAAATGCTTAAAAATGATAAATTAGAGCCCTCTGACAAATTTTTATCCATTTGGAGCAAGATTTGACTTTGACACAGTTTTTGACACAGTTTTTTTGCTCTTGATTTAGTTTTTAAAACAAAACTATGTCAAAGAAAATTTTTTTTTCAGTTTCAATTTTTTGGCAGTTTTGAGTTATAAAATGGTTAAAAATGATAAATTAGAGCCCTTTGACAAATTTTTATCCATTTGGAGCAAGATTTGACAAAAATGACTTTGACACAGTTTTTGACACAGTTTTTTTGCTCTTGATTTAGTTTTTAAAACAAAACTATGTCAAGGAAAACAATTTTTTTCAGTTTCAATTTTTTGGCAGTTTTGAGTTATAAAATGATTAAAAATGATAAATTAGAGCCCTCTGACAAATTTTTATCCATTTGGAGCAAGATTTGACAAAAATGACTTTGACACAGTTTTTGACACAGTTTTTTTGCTCTTGATTTAGTTTTTAAAACAAAACTATGTCAAAGAAAAAAAATTTTTTCAGTTTCAATTTTTTGGCAGTTTTGAGTTATAAAATGATTAGAAATGATAAATTAGAGCCTTTTGACAAATTTTTATCCATTTGGAGCAAGATTTGACAAAAACGACTTTGACACAGTTTTTTTGCTCTTGATTTAGTTTTTAAAACAAAACTATGTCAAAGAAAAATTTTTTTTCAGTTTCAATTTTTTGGCAGTTTTGAGTTATAAAATGCTTAAAAATGATAAATTAGAGCTCTTTGATGAATTTTTATCCATTTGGAGCAAGATTTGACAAAAACGACTTTGACACAGTTTTTGACACAGTTTTTTTGCTCTTGATTTAGTTTTTAAAACAAAACTGTGTCAAAGAAAAAAAATTTTTTCAGTTTCAATTTTTTGGCAGTTTTGAGTTATAAAATGGTTAAAAATGATAAATTAGAGCCCTTTGATAAATTTTTATCCATTTGGAGCAAGATTTGACAAAAATGGCTTTGACACAGTTTTTGAAGTTTTTTGCTCTTGAATAGTTTTTAAAACAAAACTTGTCAAAGAAAAAAAATTTTTCAGTTTCAATTTTTTGGCAGAGTTTAAAATGTTAAAAATGATAAATTAGAGCCCTCTGACAAATTTTTATCCATTTGGAGCAAGATTTGACAAAAACGACTTTGACACAGTTTTTGACACAGTTTTTTTGCTCTTGATTTAGTTTTTAAAACAAAACTATGTCAAAGGAAATTTTTTTTCAGTTTCAATTTTTTGGCAGTTTTGAGTTATAAAATAATTAAAAATGATAAATTAGAGCCCTTCTTGATAAAAATGATTTAAAAAAATCTATCTTGTGCTTTTGCTTTAATTTTTTCAGATATTATAAAATATTCTGCATTTAAAAATTAAATTTCCAATTAAAAAAATAATTTTTGAACAAATTTAGTATAAAACTTTCTGAATTTTCTTAATTTCATTTATTTTTTAAATAAAAAATTTACTGATATTACCGCATATTTTCTTCAAAATCCGGTAACAAAATTTCTTGAATTAGCAAAAATAAATTATTATTTGGTCACCCTATCAAAAATTGCGAGAAACGTCAAAGTCAAAAAGGTAAACAATCGAAAGTTTTCCGAAAATTAAAAATTATTTGACTTAATTTTCGCCTTTAATTGCTCAAAAAATTCCTTACATCGCCAAAACTTCTTGAAAAATCTTCCTAACTTGTAATTTCCTCAAAAATCTCCAACAAAACATGACTTTACAAAAATCTGTGGACCAATCTACCATTTTGCTCGGCGAACGAACAAAGTAGGTCTTGATTCCCCTTCAAAAAATAATTTTTTCATCATTTTCCTTTTCATAGATTAAAAGATCTCCTCCGTTTACGTCTCAACGAGTGCGGTTGGGGCGATGAAGTCCGTTTATTATGTCGCGAAACGATCAAATCTAACCACGGCAACATCAATGTCGACGAAATCGTGGAAGAAGTAAAGCCCAAAGCTCGTCAGCTGGTACCGGATAGCGTGAAAAAGGAATTATTGCAGAAAATTAAGACAATTCTCATCGAGCAAGAAGGACTGGAAATTTAAAATTCGTAAAAATTTTATGTTAAATTCATTTTTTTTCATCAAATCATCCGAAAAATCAGCGAACTATCATTAAATTGTGATTAAACTATGTAATTAATTGAAAATAAAAATAAAACTAGGACCTAGAGAAGTTAGTTAGAGAACCGTTGATGGATATGTGAGAAAGTGTATGGCATTTGTGGCGGTTTCCGAGGTCGTTTCGCGTTGCAATCCCCCAAAAAGTATCAATTCGCCCGTACCTGCAACCATGGAGCTGCAAATTTTCTTCTCGGGCGCCCCCTCAAAAAGTCCAAAATTTTTATATTCCATCCATTCGATGCTGCTTGACGCTGCTGCGGACGAAACTCCCGAGAAATCACACACAAAAATCGCCAAACAATTCGTTTTCGGGCGTTTTGTCTTTTTACTCGCCTCCTCTTCGCGCCTTTTATTGTTCCGTTCTCGCTGAATTTTGATTTCCATGCGTCGCAAATTCTCGAGTTGACGTTCCCTTTGGATCTGCTGCGGAAGTTGCGAATTTTTTTCGACATTAAAGGCTGCCATCTTGATGGTTCCATGAATAATTGGTTCATTAAAGCGTCTCGGAAGCGTCGGATCAAAGGAATTTTGTTGACTTGAGCGAATGCACAAGCTTCGTTGGAGTCGGAGAGCTTCGTCGTTGAAACTATTGACACGCGGCGGACTCGCAGGAGGCGGATTCGCAGGCGGGGGAAGCTCATTTCGTTGATTTTCCGCGGAAATTCGTTGTTGCGGTCTTCCATTCACTTCAGGAGGCAAATTATTCGGCATTCTAATGGGTCTGTTGACCCCCAGCTGCTGTTTGGGGATCTTCAAGTCGATCGGTTGTGCCGGCGTTGGTCCAATTATCACGAGTTTTTGATCGATAATCGCCGCTGGATTGCACCACATGTGATTGGCAGTGAATTTTTTGTTCTTGATCGTAATTGGCTCCCATTTCCACACATCGCCCGCCATATTCAGGGTCCATGCATCGGAAAAAAGGTTATTTGGACCGCCGCATCCGCCCATCATCATCAACGTATCGTCATCTATCACAACTTGAAAGTGCCCGTAACGTGCTGTCGGCTTTTTATCGAGGATTTTGGGCTTCCGCCAGACAAAAGTCTTCAGATCCAAGTACCAAACTTCGTTTGTCGTGCCTTGCACATCGTTCTCCAACCGACTAAAACCCCCAAAAACAACCATTTTATCACGATGAACCGTTGCTGTATGTGCTGCTGTCGGATTCGGACCGTAACTGAAGTTTTTTATTGTCCATCGACGCTCTTCCAGGTCGTAACAATGCAACTCGTTGAACAGCAAGTGAGGCTGATGCGTGTTTCCGCTCGTTTGACGCCATCCCCCGAACAAAATTAACGTGTTTCGGTACCTCACAAGCGAGGAATTTGCCTTTGGATTGGGGTAATTGCCCATGGAAACGGGGCGAGACCATTCGCGTGACGATAAATTGAAAGACCACAAGTCGTTGAAGGCTCCTCCGACACTCGAACCTCCGAAAACGTACATAAAATTACCTAAAAAAAATTTTTTTTAAATTTTATCTCAAATTTTCAGATTTAAACTAAAAAACTTACCTATCACAATCGATGAATGAGCATAACGCGGCGCTGGAATCAACTTTGGATTGCGATTCCCGAGACAATAAGTCTTCCACAGGAGATTGTACTCGAGCAGACCCTTATTTAGACTCAATTTTTTGTGTTTGAAGACATTCTCGACGAGCAAAAACCATCGTTGGCACACCTCCTTGCAATTTTCCAAGTCCCGATAAGGCGGCAAGTTGTCCAAAATGTACTCAATTATCTCGTCGGGCAATTGCAGAATGTGAGCCATCGCGAAAAACTAAAATTTCGAACAAAAATCTCGAAGTGACTTCAAGATTTTTTGTTTTTGACAACTTTTTGCGAGACACCCTATTTGACAATCAGCCTGTAAACTGTCAAAATCGACTCGAAACCAAAACAAATCAACTAAAAATTAATTTTTTTGTAATTTTTCAATGAAAAATTAAAATTTTAGCCAAAAAAATGCCGAGTCACAAATCAAAAAAATCCTCGTCAGCCCGATCTTCCATGGAAAAGTCAAAAGAATCGGATTTGAAGCCACTTTCCGCCTATATTGACGATCGCGTAGAACTAATTCGACACGCATTCATGTGTCTCAAGCCCAAAACCATCAAAAATATCGCCCCGGAATTCCTCAAAGGCAAATCCATTGAGAAATTACAGGAAGTTTGTTTGGATGAAGTACTTGGATTGTCCACAAAACGTCTTTTATCCATCATAAATGCCACAGTTTGTCCTTCAGACACAGAATCATCGGATTCGGATGCTCCCAAAATCATCGAGGATCACATTTCGTTGAGTGAAATATCGAGCGATGATGACATGTTGGAGGAAATTAGCAGTAAAAAGGCGAAAAAGATGCACAAAAAGCGCTCCATTAAGAAAGAAAAGAAGGAAGACGACCCAAAAAAGATGAAAAATGGAAAAAGTGAGGCAAGTACGTCAAAAAAAAGTGAAAAATCGGAAAATAAAATGTCGGAAAAGGAGATGACGGTGTTAGAATTGCTCGAATTACAGGCGAGAGCGAGAGCAATAAGAAGTCAATTAGCATTGGAGCCCGTGACGAAGATTGAATTAGACTCTGAAGAGGAAGAAAATGTTGAAAAAATCAAAGAAAAACCTTCGGATGAGGCAAAAACTGACGAAGCATCAAAGAAAAATTTTGAAAATTCAAAAGAAAAAGAAAAATCATCAAAAACTTCGAGTAAAGAAACAGAATCTCGTCCAAAAGAACCTGAAAAAGACCCAAAACCGTCTTCATCTCGCGATGAAAATCCCGAAAAATCTAAAAAACGTTCGAGAAACGACTCAAAACGATCATCTCGAAGTCGAAGCAAGGAAAAAACTCCTGAACGTGTGAAGGAAAAGACCCCAATCGTGGATTTACGAGCAAAAATCGAACAACGTCGCAACCAAAACTTGTCTGAAAGCGAAAAATCTGAAACTCCCGAGAAAGGCGGGCGACGAGTGAGGCTCAAACGTAATTTCGGCACTCATTTAACGATAACGACAGACAATAAAAATGTTGAAAATGATAAAAATCGTGAAAAAAGTCCCAAAAAAGATGAAGAAAAAGTCAAAGACGAAGAAAAAAGTGATCGTGAAAGTTCTCCTGAAGTCATCGCGATGCATCCAAGTCCTGAAACAATTTTATTAACGAGCTCTGATGATGAAAAAGAGGAAAATGACAAGAAACAAGAGTCAAAAACATCAAAAGAACGTGAAACGAGAGAAAAATCGCCTGGAACACTGTCGCTCGAGGCAGAAGATTTGGATTACGATGACAAAAGTGAGCCTGAGACGAACAAAAAACATGAAAAATTATCAAATTCTGAGGAAAAAAATGAATCTGAAGACGAAAAAAACGACTGGGAAGACACAATTCATGAAGAAGTTGGAAAAGATGCGAATCTGAAGCAATCCGAAGAAAATTCTGAGCCTCCTAAAGAAGTTCCTGAAGCAAAAAATGATGAAATTTCCCAAAAAAATGATGAAAAAGATCCAAACACGAGTTCTGAAGTCGTTGATGTCGATGAACTTCCCGAAAAATTATCCAGTTCTTCAAGTTCAAGTTCAAGCGATGACGACGAAGAAGAAAATCCCGAAGAAGACGATGCTGACGTTGTTACAATTGACATTAACGAATCCAGCGATGAAGGCAGCAAATTGACGGCAGACGATGAAAATAATCAATCTTGGGGTCAACGATGGTTGCGCAGCAAAAAAGTATCGAAAGTCATGTCATCGACAAAATTGGGAAATAAACTTCGGAGTAAGGCGAAGGAGAAAAAACTCGAGGAGAAGAAAGCGATTGAGGAAAAGGAGAGACTTGAAAAGTTGGAACAAGAAAAAATTGCGGAAGAAGAACGCAAAAAACAAGAAGAAGAAAAAAAGGCAACAGAAGTTCCTGACGAAGTCATGGGCTCGACGAAACATTTTAAAGACTTGAAATTACTCAGCTTGCTGAAAGAGGAACGCGAGCAGAGAGCAGCGAAGGAAACTGCTCGAAAGTCGAAGAAAAAGTAAAAATTAATTTTTTTTTGATAGATTAAAATATATGAAAAAGTGAAAATTTTTCAAATTAAAAAAATGTGTTTTGTTTCCATTCAGAGTTTATTAAAAGTTTAAATTTTTTTTTTTAGAATTTTTTGCTTAAAATTATATTAACTTCATTCCAGCTTTTTAACTTTGTCTAATTTAAAAAGTTTTTTTAATTTGATTTTTGAAGAAATAAAAAAAACGATTTTATCAAAAACCTTTTTTTTTTCTCAAGTCAAGTTTCAACTTATTTTTGATGGATTTCATAGCTAAAATTTAATAATTATGTATTCTAAAGTTAATTTCCATGCATATCAGGTCGATTTTTGATGAAATAAAAAAACAACGATTTTATCATATGAGGAGCAAAAGCCGTTGTTTTTTCTCGAGTCAATTTTCAACCAACTTTTGTTGGATTTCAAAGCTAAAATTTAATAATTATGCATTCTAAAGATAATTTCCATGCATATCAGGTCGATTTTTGATGAAATAAAAAAACAACGATTTTATCATATGAGGAGCAAAAATCGTTGTTTTTTCTCAAGTCAATTTTCAACCCATATTTGATGGATTTCAAAGCTAAAATTGAATAATTATGCATTCTAAAGTTAATTTCCATGCATATCAGGTCGATTTTTGATGAAATAAAAAAACAACGATTTTATCATATGAGGAGCAAAAATCGTTGTTTTTTCTCAAGTCAATTTTCAACCAACTTTTGTTGGATTTCAAAGCTAAAATTTAATAATTATGCATTCTAAAGTTAATTTCCATGCATATCAGGTCGATTTTTGATGAAATAAAAAAACAACGATTTTATCATATGAGGAGCAAAAATCGTTGTTTTTTCTCAAGTCAATTTTCAACCCATATTTGATGGATTTCAAAGCTAAAATTGAATAATTATGCATTCTAAAGTTAATTTCCATGCATATCAGGTCGATTTTTGATGAAATAAAAAAACAACGATTTTATCATATGAGGAGCAAAAATCGTTGTTTTTGCAAGTCAATTTTCAACCAACTTTTTCCATGCATATCAGGTCGATTTTTTAAGAAATAAAAAAAGTACGATTTTATCATATGAGGAGCAAAAATCGTATCAAGTCAATTTTCAACCCATATTTGATGGATTTCAAAGCTAAAATTGAATAATTATGCATTCTAAAGTTAATTTCCATGCATATCAGGTCGATTTTTGATGAAATAAAAAAACAACGATTTTATCATATGAGGAGCAAAAATCGTTGTTTTTTCTCAAGTCAATTTTCAACCCATACTTTTGATGGATTTCAAAGCTAAAATTGAATAATTATGCATTCTAAAGTTAATTTCCATGCATATCAGGTCGATTTTTGATGAAATAAAAAAACAACGATTTTATCATATGAGGAGCAAAAATCGTTGTTTTTTCTCAAGTCAATTTTCAACCAACTTTTGATGGATTTCAAAGCTAAAATTGAATAATTATGCATTCTAAAGTTAATTTCCATGCATATCAGGTCGATTTTTGATGAAATAAAAAAACAACGATTTTATCATATGAGGAGCAAAAATCGTTGTTTTTTCTCAAGTCAATTTTCAACCCATATTTGATGGATTTCAAAGCTAAAATTTAATAATTATGCATTCTAAAGTTAATTTCCATGCATATCAGGTCGATTTTTGATGAAATAAAAAAACAACGATTTTATCATATGAGGAGCAAAAATCGTTGTTTTTTCTCAAGTCAATTTTCAACCAACTTTTGATGGATTTCAAAGCTAAAATTTAATAATTATGCATTCTAAAGTTAATTTCCATGCATATCAGGTCGATTTTTGATGAAATAAAAAAAACAACGATTTTATCATATGAGGAGCAAAAATCGTTGTTTTTTCTCAAGTCAATTTTCAACCCATATTTGATGGATTTCAAAGCTAAAATTTAATAATTATGCATTCTAAAGTTAATTTCCATGCATATCAGGTCGATTTTTGATGAAATAAAAAAACAACGATTTTATCATATGAGGAGCAAAAATCGTTGTTTTTTCTCAAGTCAATTTTAAACCCATATTTGATGGATTTCAAAGCTAAAATTTAATAATTATGCATTCTAAAGATAATTTCCATGCATATCAGGTCGATTTTTGATGAAATAAAAAAACAACGATTTTATCATATGAGGAGCAAAAATCGTTGTTTTTTCTCAAGTCAATTTTCAACCAATTTTTGATGGATTTCAAAGCTAAAAGTTAATAATTATGCATTCTAAAGATAATTTCCATGCATATCAGGTCGATTTTTGATGAAATAAAAAAACAACGATTTTATCATATGAGGAGCAAAAATCGTTGTTTTTTCTCAAGTCAATTTTAAAACCAACTTTTGATGGATTTCAAAGCTAAAATTTAATAATTATGCATTCTAAAGTTAATTTCCATGCATATCAGGTCGATTTTTGATGAAATAAAAAAACAACGATTTTATCATATGAGGAGCAAAAATCGTTGTTTTTTCTCAAGTCAATTTTCAACCAACTTTTGATGGATTTCAAAGCTAAAATTTAATAATTATGCATTCTAAAGTTAATTTCCATGCATATCAGGTCGATTTTTGATGAAATAAAAAAACAACGATTTTATCATATGAGGAGCAAAAATCGTTGTTTTTTCTCAAGTCAATTTTCAACCCACTTTTGATGGATTTCAAAGCTAAAATTTAATAATTATGCATTCTAAAGTTAATTTCCATGCATATCAGGTCGATTTTTGATGAAATAAAAAAACAACGATTTTATCATATGAGGAGCAAAAATCGTTGTTTTTTCTCAAGTCAATTTTCAACCAACTTTTGATGGGTTTCAAAGCTAAAATTTAATAATTATGCATTCTAAAGATAATTTCCATGCATATCAGGTCGATTTTTGATGAAATAAAAAAACAACGATTTTATCATATGAGGAGCAAAAATCGTTGTTTTTTCTCAAGTCAATTTTCAACCAACTTTTGATGGGTTTCAAAGCTAAAATTTAATAATTATGCATTCTAAAGTTAATTTCCATGCATATCAGGTCGATTTTTGATGAAATAAAAAAACAACGATTTTATCATATGAGGAGCAAAAATCGTTGTTTTTTCTCAAGTCAATTTTCAACCAACTTTTGATGGATTTCAAAGCTAAAATTTAATAATTATGCATTCTAAAGTTAATTTCCATGCATATCAGGTCGATTTTTGATGAAATAAAAAAACAACGATTTTATCATATGAGGAGCAAAAATCGTTGTTTTTTCTCAAGTCAATTTTCAACCAACTTTTGATGGATTTCAAAGCTAAAATTTAATAATTATGCATTCTAAAGTTAATTTCCATGCATATCAGGTCGATTTTTGATGAAATAAAAAAAAACAACGATTTTATCATATGAGGAGCAAAAATCGTTGTTTTTTCTCAAGTCAATTTTCAACCAACTTTTGATGGATTTCAAAGCTAAAATTTAATAATTATGCATTCTAAAGTTAATTTCCATGCATATCAGGTCGATTTTTGATGAAATAAAAAAACAACGATTTTATCATATGAGGAGCAAAAATCGTACTTTTTTTCTCAAGTCAATTTTCAACCAACTTTTGATGGGTTTCAAAGCTAAAAGTTAATAAATATTCATTCTAAAGTCGATTTCCATTGCTATCTGATCGATTTTTGATGAAATAAAAAAAAGTACGATTTTATCATATGAGGAGCAAAAATCGTACTTTTTTTCTCAAGTCAATTTTCAACCAACTTTTGATGGGTTTCAAAGCTAAAATTTAATAAATATTCATTCTAAAGTCGATTTCCATTGCTATCTGATCGATTTTTGATGAAATAAAAAAAAGTACGATTTTATCATATGAGGAGCAAAAATCGTACTTTTTTTCTCAAGTCAATTTTCAACCAACTTTTGATGGGTTTCAAAGCTAAAAGTTAATAAATATTCATTCTAAAGTCGATTTCCATTGCTATCTGATCGATTTTTGACGAAATAAAAAAAAGTACGATTTTAACATATGAGGAGCAAAAATCGTACTTTTTTTCTCAAGTCAATTTTCAACCAACTTTTGATGGGTTTCAAAGCTAAAATTTAATAAATATTCATTCTAAAGTCGATTTCCATTGCTATCTGATCGATTTTTGATGAAATAAAAAAAAGTACGATTTTATCATATGAGGAGCAAAAATCGTACTTTTTTTCTCAAGTCAATTTTCAACCAACTTTTGATGGGTTTCAAAGCTAAAAGTTAATAAATATTCATTCTAAAGTCGATTTCCATTGCTATCTGATCGATTTTTGATGAAATAAAAAAAAGTACGATTTTATCATATGAGGAGCAAAAATCGTACTTTTTTTCTCAAGTCAATTTTCAACCAACTTTTGATGGGTTTCAAAGCTAAAATTTAATAAATATTCATTCTAAAGTCGATTTCCATTGCTATCTGATCGATTTTTGATGAAATAAAAAAAAAGTACGATTTTATCATATGAGGAGCAAAAATCGTACTTTTTTTCTCAAGTCAATTTTCAACCAACTTTTGATGGGTTTCAAAGCTAAAATTTAATAAATATTCATTCTAAAGTCGATTTCCATTGCTATCTGATCGATTTTTGATGAAATAAAAAAAAGTACGATTTTATCATATGAGGAGCAAAAATCGTACTTTTTTTCTCAAGTCAATTTTCAACCAACTTTTGATGGGTTTCAAAGCTAAAATTTAATAAATATTCATTCTAAAGTCGATTTCCATTGCTATCTGATCGATTTTTGATGAAATAAAAAAAAGTACGATTTTATCATATGAGGAGCAAAAATCGTACTTTTTTTCTCAAGTCAATTTTCAACCAACTTTTGATGGGTTTCAAAGCTAAAATTTAATAAATATTCATTCTAAAGTCGATTTCCATTGCTATCTGATCGATTTTTGATGAAATAAAAAAAAGTACGATTTTATCATATGAGGAGCAAAAATCGTACTTTTTTTCTCAAGTCAATTTTCAACCAACTTTTGATGGGTTTCAAAGCTAAAATTTAATAAATATTCATTCTAAAGTCGATTTCCATTGCTATCTGATCGATTTTTGATGAAATAAAAAAAAGTACGATTTTATCATATGAGGAGCAAAAATCGTACTTTTTTTCTCAAGTCAATTTTCAACCAACTTTTGATGGGTTTCAAAGCTAAAAGTTAATAAATATTCATTCTAAAGTCGATTTCCATTGCTATCTGATCGATTTTTGATGAAATAAAAAAAAGTACGTTTTTATCATATGAGGAGCAAAAATCGTACTTTTTTTCTCAAGTCAATTTTCAACCAACTTTTGATGGGTTTCAAAGCTAAAATTTAATAAATATTCATTCTAAAGTCGATTTCCATTGCTATCTGATCGATTTTTGATGAAATAAAAAAAAGTACGATTTTATCATATGAGGAGCAAAAATCGTACTTTTTTTCTCAAGTCAATTTTCAACCAACTTTTGATGGGTTTCAAAGCTAAAATTTAATAAATATTCATTCTAAAGTCGATTTCCATTGCTATCTGATCGATTTTTGATGAAATAAAAAAAAGTACGATTTTATCATATGAGGAGCAAAAATCGTACTTTTTTTCTCAAGTCAATTTTCAACCAACTTTTGATGGGTTTCAAAGCTAAAATTTAATAAATATTCATTCTAAAGTCGATTTCCATTGCTATCTGATCGATTTTTGATGAAATAAAAAAAAGTACGATTTTATCATATGAGGAGCAAAAATCGTACTTTTTTTCTCAAGTCAATTTTCAACCAACTTTTGATGGGTTTCAAAGCTAAAATTTAATAAATATTCATTCTAAAGTCGATTTCCATTGCTATCTGATCGATTTTTGATGAAATAAAAAAAAGTACGATTTTATCATATGAGGAGCAAAAATCGTACTTTTTTTCTCAAGTCAATTTTCAACCAACTTTTGATGGGTTTCAAAGCTAAAATTTAATAAATATTCATTCTAAAGTCGATTTCCATTGCTATCTGATCGATTTTTGATGAAATAAAAAAAAGTACGATTTTATCATATGAGGAGCAAAAATCGTACTTTTTTTCTCAAGTCAATTTTCAACCAACTTTTGATGGGTTTCAAAGCTAAAATTTAATAAATATTCATTCTAAAGTCGATTTCCATTGCTATCTGATCGATTTTTGATGAAATAAAAAAAAGTACGATTTTATCATATGAGGAGCAAAAATCGTACTTTTTTTCTCAAGTCAATTTTCAACCAACTTTTGATGGGTTTCAAAGCTAAAAGTTAATAAATATTCATTCTAAAGTCGATTTCCATTGCTATCTGATCGATTTTTGATGAAATAAAAAAAAGTACGATTTTATCATATGAGGAGCAAAAATCGTACTTTTTTTCTCAAGTCAATTTTCAACCAACTTTTGATGGGTTTCAAAGCTAAAATTTAATAAATATTCATTCTAAAGTCGATTTCCATTGCTATCTGATCGATTTTTGATGAAATAAAAAAAAGTACGATTTTATCATATGAGGAGCAAAAATCGTACTTTTTTTCTCAAGTCAATTTTCAACCATTTTTGATGAAATAAAAAAAAAGTACGATTTTATCATATGAGGAGCAAAAATCGTACTTTTTTTCTCAAGTCAATTTTCAACCAACTTTTGATGGGTTTCAAAGCTAAAATTTAATAAATATTCATTCTAAAGTCGATTTCCATTGCTATCTGATCGATTTTTGATGAAATAAAAAAAAGTACGATTTTATCATATGAGGAGCAAAAATCGTACTTTTTTTCTCAAGTCAATTTTCAACCAACTTTTGATGGGTTTCAAAGCTAAAAGTTAATAAATATTCATTCTAAAGTCGATTTCCATTGCTATCTGATCGATTTTTGATGAAATAAAAAAAAGTACGATTTTATCATATGAGGAGCAAAAATCGTACTTTTTTTCTCAAGTCAATTTTCAACCAACTTTTGATGGGTTTCAAAGCTAAAATTTAATAAATATTCATTCTAAAGTCGATTTCCATTGCTATCTGATCGATTTTTGATGAAATAAAAAAAAGTACGATTTTATCATATGAGGAGCAAAAATCGTACTTTTTTTCTCAAGTCAATTTTCAACCAACTTTTGATGGGTTTCAAAGCTAAAATTTAATAAATATTCATTCTAAAGTCGATTTCCATTGCTATCTGATCGATTTTTGATGAAATAAAAAAAAGTACGATTTTATCATATGAGGAGCAAAAATCGTACTTTTTTTCTCAAGTCAATTTTCAACCAACTTTTGATGGGTTTCAAAGCTAAAATTTAATAAATATTCATTCTAAAGTCGATTTCCATTGCTATCTGATCGATTTTTGATGAAATAAAAAAAAGTACGATTTTATCATATGAGGAGCAAAAATCGTACTTTTTTTCTCAAGTCAATTTTCAACCAACTTTTGATGGGTTTCAAAGCTAAAATTTAATAAATATTCATTCTAAAGTCGATTTCCATTGCTATCTGATCGATTTTTGATGAAATAAAAAAAAGTACGATTTTATCATATGAGGAGCAAAAATCGTACTTTTTTTCTCAAGTCAATTTTCAACCAACTTTTGATGGGTTTCAAAGCTAAAATTTAATAAATATTCATTCTAAAGTCGATTTCCATTGCTATCTGATCGATTTTTGATGAAATAAAAAAAAGTACGATTTTATCATATGAGGAGCAAAAATCGTACTTTTTTTCTCAAGTCAATTTTCAACCAACTTTTGATGGGTTTCAAAGCTAAAATTTAATAAATATTCATTCTAAAGTCGATTTCCATTGCTATCTGATCGATTTTTGATGAAAAAAAAAAAAAAGTACGATTTTATCATATGAGGAGCAAAAATCGTACTTTTTTCTCAAGTCAATTTTCAACCAACTTTTGATGGGTTTCAAAGCTAAAAGTTAATAAATATTCATTCTAAAGTCGATTTCCATTGCTATCTGATCGATTTTTGATGAAATAAAAAAAAGTACGATTTTATCATATGAGGAGCAAAAATCGTACTTTTTTTCTCAAGTCAATTTTCAACCAACTTTTGATGGGTTTCAAAGCTAAAATTTAATAAATATTCATTCTAAAGTCGATTTCCATTGCTATCTGATCGATTTTTGATGAAATAAAAAAAGTACGATTTTATCATATGAGGAGCAAAAATCGTTGTTTTTTCTCAAGTCAATTTTCAACCAACTTTTGATGGGTTTCAAAGCTAAAATTTAATAAATATTCATTCTAAAGTCGATTTCCATTGCTATCTGATCGATTTTTGATGAAATAAAAAAAAGTACGATTTTATCATATGAGGAGCAAAAATCGTACTTTTTTTCTCAAGTCAATTTTCAACCAACTTTTGATGGGTTTCAAAGCTAAAATTTAATAAATATTCATTCTAAAGTCGATTTCCATTGCTATCTGATCGATTTTTGATGAAATAAAAAAAAGTACGATTTTATCATATGAGGAGCAAAAATCGTACTTTTTTTCTCAAGTCAATTTTCAACCAACTTTTGATGGGTTTCAAAGCTAAAAGTTAATAAATATTCATATTTAAGTTGATTTCCATCGATTTTTGATGAAATAAACGTCATATGAGGAGCAAAAATCGTATTTCAATTTTCAACCAACTTTTGATGGGTTTCAAAGCTAAAAGTTAATAAATATTCATTCTAAAGTCGATTTCCATTGCTATCTGATCGATTTTTGATGAAATAAAAAAAAGTACGATTTTATCATATGAGGAGCAAAAATCGTACTTTTTTTCTCAAGTCAATTTTCAACCAACTTTTGATGGGTTTCAAAGCTAAAATTTAATAAATATTCATTCTAAAGTCGATTTCCATTGCTATCTGATCGATTTTTGATGAAATAAAAAAAAGTACGATTTTATCATATGAGGAGCAAAAATCGTACTTTTTTTCTCAAGTCAATTTTCAACCAACTTTTGATGGGTTTCAAAGCTAAAAGTTAATAAATATTCATTCTAAAGTCGATTTCCATTGCTATCTGATCGATTTTTGATGAAATAAAAAAAAGTACGATTTTATCATATGAGGAGCAAAAATCGTACTTTTTTTCTGAAGTCAATTTTCAACCAACTTTTGATGGGTTTCAAAGCTAAAATTTAATAAATATTCATTCTAAAGTCGATTTCCATTGCTATCTGATCGATTTTTGATGAAATAAAAAAAAGTACGATTTTATCATATGAGGAGCAAAAATCGTACTTTTTTTCTCAAGTCAATTTTCAACCAACTTTTGATGGGTTTCAAAGCTAAAAGTTAATAAATATTCATTCTAAAGTCGATTTCCATTGCTATCTGATCGATTTTTGATGAAATAAAAAAAAGTACGATTTTCGTACTTTTCGTACAAAAATCGTACTTTTTTTCTCAAGTCAATTTTCAACCAACTTTTGATGGGTTTCAAAGCTAAAATTTAATAAATATTCATTCTAAAGTCGATTTCCATTGATATCTGATCGATTTTTGATGAAATAAAAAAAAGTACGATTTTATCATATGAGAAGCAAAAATCGTACTTTTTTTCCCAAGTCACTTTTCAACCAATTTCAAAGCTAAAATTTAATAAATATTCATTCTAAAGTCGATTTCCATTGCTATCTGATCGATTTTTGATGAAATAAAAAAAAGTACGATTTTATTATGAGGGCGATTTTCAACCAAATTTAATAAATCAAAAATTTTTTTATAAGAAAAATATTTTTTTTCTCATTAAAATCCAACGAAACTCCAAAAAAGAAACATTCAAATATTTTTTCTATGAAATCCGTTTCAAACCTCATCCACATTGTCACTTTTTGATTAGTTGATAATTCCGGTGCATACGTTTCGAGAATCAATTCGAACAAATTCACATTTTTCCTTCTTGCTTTTGTGTGATTTTTATAACTTTTTCGTTAAATTGCATTCCAAGATGATGTCAAAGGTGAAAATCTCGAAGGTAAGTCCAATTTTTCGCAAAAAACCTTTAAACATTGAACCTTATCAATTGCCTTTCAAGGTCGTACGTCACCTTATTTGCATATTTTTTTACTTCAATACACCTGTTGGTAACAAAAAAATATTTTTTTTCTTCTTAGTCTTCCTTCCAGTTGCTGCGAAACTTCTCGAGCGGCGTGAAACGCAATGAAGTTGTCATCGTGTCGGCAGTTCGAACCCCCATCGGTTCGTTCCAAAGTCAATTGGCATCCATGTCGGGTCCGCAATTGGGCGCTGTCGCTGTCGAAGCTGCTGTTCAACGCGCGGGAATCGCTAAAGAAGACATCAACGAAGTTTATTTGGGAAATGTCGTGTCAGCGGGCGCCGGACAAGCTCCTGCCCGACAAGCGGCGATTTTTGCTGGTTTACCAAAAAACACAATTTGCACGACAGTGAATAAAGTTTGTTCGTCAGGATTGAAGACAATTATGTTGGGGGCTCAAACTTTGGCGCTCGGCGATCAAGATGTCGTTTTGGCGGGAGGCTTCGAGTCGATGTCAAATGTGCCTTTTTACTTGCGACGCGGGCAAACTCCGTATGGCGGCGTGAAATTAGACGATGGAATCGTGCTTGACGGGCTTTGGGATGTCTACAACAAATTCCATATGGGAAATTGCGCGGAAAATACGGCGAAAAAAATGGGAATCACCCGTCAGGAACAAGACGAGTACGCAATAAACAGCTATAAACGCAGCGCAGCAGCTTGGAGCTCAAAAATATTCGATGCTGAACTCGTTCCTGTCAAAGTCCCCCAAAAACGGGGCAAACCTGATGTCGTTGTTGCCGAAGATGAGGAATATAAACGCGTTAATTTCGATAAATTTGGGTCTCTGGCGACTGTTTTTCAGCGTGAAGGCGGCACCGTCACTGCTGGCAACGCAAGTACCTTGAACGATGGTGCCTCGGCACTCGTTTTGATGACTGCTGAAGCTGCAGCGAAACATAATTGCATTCCGCTCGCTCGAATTGTCTCGTATCAAGATGCAGAAACGGATCCAATTGACTTCCCCATCGCTCCGGCATTGGCAATCCCTAAATTGCTCGAGAAAGGAGGCGTTAACAAACAAGATGTCGCCATGTGGGAAGTAAATGAAGCATTTTCACTCGTTGCTGTTGCGAATATCAAGAAACTCGATGTCGATCCGGCAAAAGTTAATGTTCATGGAGGCGCTGTATCACTCGGACATCCAATTGGCATGAGCGGAGCACGAATTGTCACCCATTTGGCGCACACTTTGAAGAAGGGCGAATACGGATGTGCGAGCATTTGCAATGGGGGAGGCGGCGCATCGTCAATTCTCATCCAGAAATTGTAAGAAAATGAAAAATTTTCCGTTTTGAGTGCATTTAACCCTGAAATACGTACGAATTTGTTAATTTTTTACATTTTTTTGCAATAAATTTTTAAATTTTTGAGATTTTTTTAACGTAAATCGCTTTTTTCTTCCATTTTTCAACATTTTTTACGGTAGGGCGCCTCAACTTTCACCGCAGGGAGCTTTACCGGTACTTACGTTGTACACGCACGAACATTGTTCGTTATGTGAGGACCTTGTGCATGAATTACAACCGTTCGCGCATCGATTTACCTTTGAAAAAGTCGATATACTGCAGAAGGAAAACGTAAAATTCCTTCGTTTGTATCGAAATGACATCCCAGTTCTCGCCTTGAATGGTCAATTTTTGTGTATGCATCGTTTGGACAAGGATTTGCTCGAAAAAAGGCTCCAAGAGATAGAAGACTTTTCATCTGAAACGAAAAATTCATCTTTCAAACAAGAAAAATCGAGAAATTCTTCGATACCTGAAACAAAAAAGAGAAAAAATGAGTTTATTATCACAAATTTACCGCAACAATACCTCACAAAATCGCAAGCTGCCCTAAAGGAAGTTGTTGTTAAAATCGCTTCGTCATTAGGACTCGAAATTAAACCCGATGAATTTTCACTTAAGGATATTTCCAACGAAAAATCCACATTTTTGGTCAAATTTTACGATGAAAAAGGAGAAAAATTTTTTAATGCGTACATTGGAACTCTTAAAAACGATGGCGGATTAACTCATCGCTCAATTGGTGTCGATTCCGATGAACGAATTTTTATTGAACGACAAATGTCGAATGCCTTGCTTGAAGTCAAAAAGAAAGTTCTTTACCTGAAAAGTATAAATTTGGTGCGAAAAGTCAAGGTTAGCGGTAAAAATATCAAATTTAGTTTGAACGAGAAATGGTATGAAGTTAGCACGATGGAGGAACTTGACGAACTGCTGCAAAGAGAAAAAATTCAAAAGCCAAAAAAACTTAGTTAGGAAATTAATTAAATTCATTAAATTAATAATTAATTAAATTTTACTTCATAGTACAAAATTTCATTTATGAGGTTTTTTCATCACATTTTTTGGTTTGGTAACATTTTCTCTGGCTTAGTATCTAAATTTAAAGGATTTTTTTAAGATGAAGGTAAGAGTTTAAGTTGAATATAAATATTTTTTTGAAGCATTGTAACTTTTATTTTTTTTTATTTTCAAAATTTTTGAGAATTAATTTTATCTCCAAAAAAAAATTTAAAATTTAATTAATTTTAAAAAAAAATTTATTACAGAAATAATTTTTTTTAGCTTTAAAAAAATTTTTTTAGTTCTCCAAAAGGAAAATTTCCAAATTAAAAAATTATTTTTTAATTAACAAAAAAAATTTTTTGCTCTAAAAAAAATTTTTCAGCTGTCCAAAAGGAAAATTTTCAATTTAAAAAATTATTTTTTTATCAAAATAATTATTTTTTTACTTCAAAAAAAAGTAATTGCTTTCAAAATTAATTTTTACTCTAAAAAACAACTAAAAAAATTCAATATAAGTAAAATTAATAAATATTTGATGCTTCAAAATCGAAATTCAACTCAAAATTCTTACCTCCATCCAAAAAAATTTACAAATTTCTTCATATTTAATATTTAACACGTTTCGCATTTGGCCATTCCTCCCAATTAACACGTACAGGTTTGTACTCGACCTTTTGCGAGAAACCCATGCATCCATCAAAATGCTCCCCAAACAATCGCCTATTAACTTTTTCCCCGCAAATCGGACACGGAATCAAATATCCATTATAATCGACTCCCAAACTTCGATCAAAATACTTCATAAACTCCTCGGCTGGTTTCAAACCCAAACGATCAACCGGATCTGACAATCGATGCCCGTACAACAAATCCTCATCGCGCTGATTGTCAATGATATCAATATAACTTGTTGCTTCTGAAGGAATTTCACTCCCTTGTCGCTCCATATCGAGATCAATTGTCGCCTCAGGCTTCAAAAAATCCTTATTTGCCTTTTTCAAGTCGACTTTGAGACTGCGATGTTTAACATTTGTCACGAAAAATCTTTCTTCGTTGCTCGGCGTGTTTCCAATGAACTTTGTGACTTCGTAAAGACGAAAAAGTGTCGCACTGCAATTCGTTCGATGCGTCAACCACCATGAACAATGTCCTCCGGGCTCTGTGGCAGAACGAAAAGTCCCGTAAAATGGCGCGTGATCCTGACACATGCCCGTGCAACGATACCAACAACGCTTGTCAACCTCATGATTAAACGTCAAATCGCCACTTTCGCGAACATTCGTCATCCAAACCTTGTTAATGTGCTGCAAGGACTTTAAAAAGTTCTTTTTGAACGCGACAATGTTGTTGCCAAGTCCGTATTTTTCGCGAATAAACAAAATCAGCATGACTCGCAGGAGTTGCGACAAGAATTCAATTCGCGGCACGAGCTTTAAATTATGATTCAGCGAAATTTGGGTCTTATCTGTGAGCAAACGGAGTCTTGCGGGTTTATTTCCTAAATCTGTTGTCCATCCAAGTTCGATGTGTTTGAAGCATTCGGGCTCGTTAAAGTACAATTTGCTAAAACGACCGAAAATTCCTTTCAAATTCAGTTTCATCGAATGTTGTTTCCAGTCGAAAGACGTTGCTGGGTTGTATTTTATCCCGAGTTCTTGAATCACAAAGTTAATCGATCCCATTGAGGTTCCCGCGAAAATTACTTCGTCAACGGGATTATCATAAGAACTCTCAATAACGACCAAATCTTCGTCTTCATCGTCGCTACGAACTTCAATTGTCTCAATTTGATGCGGAACGACGACAACGTCATCGTCAAAGCTCTGAGGTCTCTTCGAAGATTCCGGAATTTCTTCTTTATTGAGCTCTTCGTGCAATTTTCGAGCGAATTCCAAGTCAGAATTGCATTCCTCGGGGACTTTTGTGCCATTTAATGTTCGATCTAGCTCTTTGGCGAACTCCAAATCCGCATCTAATTCAATGATTTCGACATTTTTCGAGGTATTTGGCTCTGAACTGTCGATTCGCATGAGAGATGCTCCGATGGAAAGCTCTGTGGATGACGAACCGGAAGAAGGTAAGGCAGTAGCAGCAGCTTCCGAGAGCAAATCTTGACTCGAACTCATGTCGAATGCTGAAAAATATTTTTTTAAATAGAATTTGATGAAATTCGGATAAAAAAAAATTAAAAATTAACCTTTGAATAGTCTTGACACGTTGAAGACTTTATTTTTGTGCTAAAATCAGCAATTTTGTTCCATTAATTTACGCAACGAAATGTGTATTTGTTTTTGTTTTCAGCCCGCTTTTAATTTTGAGACGAATGAAATTGATAAATCTGTCAAAAATGATTTTATCATTTTCGTTCGTCTCAAATTATTGTAAAATTTGAAAAACTTGTTCGTTAAATTTTTATTTTTTAATGAAAAACTACTTAAAAACTCTAAAAATAAGATTTTTGAAGTAATTTTTCATTAAATTAATTTTTTTATATTTTTTGAACAAAAACAATGCCAAATCAACTAAAAGTTTTAATAAATCAAATTTTCTAATCTCTTCCTCCGTACTTTGCATTTCCTTTTTTTCCATGTTGTGTGGAAAATATTAGCTGTTATCACTCCTCCGCCAACAACCCGACTCTTCCTCCCCATTATTCATTCCTTTCTGACGGCCAGATAAATAATAAAATACAAAAACATGGGGAAATTTTGCTCGTCGACGATGTTAGAGATGCTACAAACAACCCAGCAAAATATTAATATCATAATTTATTAACCATATGAATATTTTAACATATTATAAAACACTTGAAAATTTATAGTTGGTCTGGAGGGAAACACAACGTCAGAGAGCGAAAGAGTCGGAGAAATACGGAAAATTAGAACATTTTAGACACATGTAGTAGTATGAAGGTAACGCACCCTTTAGTTGCTGAATATTTCATGGATTGGTATGTTTTGTTCTCGGTTGTGCATATGTGTAAACAGCGTTGATGGTTTCAATAAAATCATAAATATTGTTCGTCGGGAAATGTTGAATTGGTGCATAAGGTATTAGGGTGATTGTGATTTTTTGACATAATTAAAAGAGATCTTTAGATGGCCATTTTCTTATCTAATCTTCATCTTTTGATCTCTTACATTTTAAAGATCAGATATAAAAATGGCGATCAAAAGATCAAATCAAAAAATATGAAAATTTGAATTTGATCTTCAGATCGCCATTTTTTTATTTGATCTTCAGCTTTCGATTATTTACATTTTAAAGATCAGATAAAGAAGATGGCGATCTGAAGATCAAATCAAATGATATGAAAATTTGAATTTTATCTTCAGATCGCCATATTTTTTATCTGATCATCAGCTTTCGAAATTTTACATTTTGAAGATCAGATATAAAAATGGCGATCAAAAGATCAAATCAAAAAATATGAAAATTTGAATTTGATCTTCAAATCGCCATTTTTTGTTTATCTGATCTTCAGTTTTCCAACTTTTACATTTTGAAGATCAGATAAAAAAGATGGCGATCTCAAGATCAAATTTAAAAGAAAAAAATATATAATGTTTATCCTCAGATCGCCATTTTGTGATCTGATGATAAAAATGCTTACCCTCACTAAAAATTTTCACCCTTTTTTGATGCATATATCATCCTTGCTATTTATTATTACCCCACACATGAGTCGTATTTCGCACAGAATATTAACATAATTAAAAGTACACAGCGGTAAAATGTAATAAATTTCGAAAATTATGATTACAACTAGTAGTTCATGATAATGCAAAAGTGGTCGACATACTCAGGTGAACGGCGCACAAAACGTGTTAAAAAGTACTCGAATAGCCACACACAAGATTACACCGTAACATAAAAATATATGTAGATAACATGCATGCATGTTAAATGCTTATTATTTATAGCTTGTTTAATTTCAATTAGCTCGATTAATAATCATTTTAATCCGCAAACCGTTTAGGCGGGAAAATTTATTGTTAGAATTTCAAGCAAAAAAAAAGTAGATGTTTTATCTTCTTTTTTTTATGCTTACAAAAGATTTACCTAAAGGGCAGTCATAATTCATGAAATGGAATGCAGTCCCCCTTTATGAATGATTTTTGGTTAAGTGAAGTGATTCGTGGGAGATAATAACTTAGGCAAAAACGAGTCATTTTTCATAAAAGGGAAAGTGCGAATGGAAAATATCAATTTTTGTACCAAGCCAATAATGTACAAATTTATCATTTTTTTCTTCGTGTAAAACAAATGGATGGGATGAACCCTCTTATAAAAATATTCCTATGAGTAAAAAAAGTGAGAAATATTTTTGGGAGAAAAATTACCTTTTTTCGGATATTTTATGGTCATCTTGTGAAATCCCAAAATCATAAACTTATTTTTTTTTGTTTTTTACAGATTGATTTTTGCAAATTTAAAATTTCTTTTGATTTAAAAATTATTTTTTTTTTATTTTTAGAACGTATTAAGTCAAAACTTTATGGCTTAAGCTTAAGTCAATTTTTTTTTTTATAAATTTTTTTTTTATTTTTTGAACGTATTAAGTCAAAACTTTATGACTTAAGTTTGGTTGACTTAACTTACAAAATTTGTTTAAAATTTTCAAAAAATTATATTTTTCTTCTGAATTGGGACAAAATTCAATAAAATTTCACTTTTGACATATTTTGACTTCATTACGTCAAAATATTTAAAGTTTAAGTCGCATGTAAGCTTAAGTTTAAGTCATAAATTGGCAGCTTTGATTTTCAGCTACTTAAACTTGTTCAAAATTCATCATTGTCAAAAAATTTCTTGATGACTTTTTTGAACGAAATGTTTTAATCCGACAAATAAAACTTTTTCGTAAACGTCGAATAAAAGCTCGAAATCTGCTTTTTATCATCAAATTTAACATCCTCAGAGCTAGTTCCACGAACTGCGACTTTGGCATTAGTTTGTGCGAGAATATCCAAGAAATGGTTCTGCTTTAAGTCAATTTCCTCGAGAACATTACAAAACTCTTGAATAAACCACGATCCGTTGGCATTGCGAAACGAATAATGCCCATGATGCGAACTGTAAGCAACACAAACATCCGCATGACTTGGATAATTGAACGGAATCTCCTCTATTCCGGAATCTACTTGATCAAACGTGAACTTTTGCTCTTTCAAAATTGCACCAGAATCCAATTTGTCTCCGCGACACGCTTGAACGAGAAATATTTTGGGTCGAGTTGCCATTTCAGGAAGTTCTTCAGGTGTGAACATATCGATGATGTCATTCAGCGAAAAAGAACGATCGGCAGCCATAACGTTATCATGTTCAAGGCCGTGTGAGAGTATTACCACAATCAATGCATTACTATCTGATAACAATGGGGTCATTGATTTGACTGTAGAAACAGACAATTTTATTTTAAGTTATCAAGAAATCGATGACTCAGATGTACTTACGCTCTTTTATCTTCGTAATCATGGAGCTGTGTGACAAATTTTCATAAATTCGATCTTCCGGTATGTCAATGTTTAATTTTTCGAACATTTCCGAAAGACGTTTGACATCTTTTGTAGATCCTTCGCGTTTTGGATACATTTTTGAATTGCGAAAATTTTCAAAATTGAAAATAACGGCACTCCCATTCAGTTTTCGGCTTTTATCATATCTGTCGTTGTCGGAAATTGTCACAGGAATTGCTAATTCTGGATTATATTTTGCGGTTTCATCCTCGGAATCACATTCATTTGAAGCAGATGCATCTGGAGTGCTAAAAAATAAAAAAAAAAATAAAAAATAAAAAAATTAAAAAAAAAATTAAATGAAAAAAATAAAAATTATTTAATACAAAACTTATCTTAAATTTAATTAAATAAATAAAAATTAAATTAATTCTAAGTAAAAAAAATTATTTAAATTAAAAATTGAAAAACTTAAAAAGAAAAACTTACTCAAATAATTTTTTTGGGGCAACTTTTTCCGTTATTTGCATGTTTTGAAGAGTTTGAAGTTCTTCAGAGCTAACTTTGATGGTTTTTTCTGAACATTTTCGACAAATAAAATTCTTCGAGGGCTTTTTATTTCTCTTTCTACCCATTTTAAATTATTTTTTTAAAAAGAAAAGTAGATTATTAATGGTCAATATCAAATGAACAACTGATGAAATCAATCAAACAGTTGTTTTTTATGTAAAGAAAAATAAGATAAGATAAGATTACGATTAAAAAATTCACCAGCACCTAATTTTTTTTGTTTCTCAAACAAACACGAAATAATTTTCGTTTAAATCGACTTACAGACAAAAATTTTATGAGATTTGAATTAAATTTAAAAAATTAACTTTTTATTTTTAATTAAATTTTTTATTAAAATTTTTAAACTTTAAGTTTTCTTCTTAGAAAACAAAAAAAAATTATTTGATTTAAAAAAAAAAAAATATCGATGAGTTTTTCATTTCTTAAGCTTATCTTATCTTATGTTATTATTTTTTGCATACAGAAACAACTTTTTGATTAATTTCACCATTTTTCTATTTCATTTAAAATATTTTAATTTTTTTTTAATTATTTAAAAAAAATACTTTACAAATACCTAAATATGTAATAAAATATAAAAAAAAAAAAAAATAAAAAAAATATTTTATTTAAATATTATTTTTTTTGCAAATTAAGTCTAAGTTTTTGATTTAATGTGAAATATTATTGAACTTAAGTCAATTAATTTTGTCTTAACATTCATTTCTGATAAAAACCACAAAAAATAAATAAAAAAAATTAAATTTAATTTTTTGTTGTTCGTTTTCATGCTCTTTTCCTCTCCTTCCTGACCACAAATGCGAAATAACGCCCTCACTAAACATTAAAATTTAAAGTTTATTTGTTTGCGTTTATAAGGAAATGTCTCTCGAGGGTCGTTCCCGTTCACAAAAACACACATCGCCTATCCAAATCCATGTAAGTAGAGTACTTATGATTATATTTTGCATTTATTTCACGCAAAAAACAGTGACACGGCACAACACAAAAGGACATGCCAAACAAGGCAGTTTCGTAAGATTGAACTTAATAATGCATGAAATTTAATTTAATATTAATGCGAAATTGTTGTGCGTCTTTTGATTACAACGAAAAATTTTCACGAAAATGACTTTAGTTACTTATTTTAATGAGCGAAGGTTTTCGTTTCGCCGCAACAAGACGAAAAATTCATTTAATTAACGCTTCTTCTACACTTTTAGAGGGGATTTTTTGACAAAACCACGTCTCGTGCGGTATGTCGAGAAGTAAAAGACAAAAAAACGAACGAAAAGGCAACAGGCAGAAAAATATTTTTTTTTATTATAATAAGATGCAAACAAACATGATAACGGCAAAGAACACACAAGGAAAGGTGACAAAAAGGTTGTAAAAAGTAATTTGGAAAAAAATGTTTGTCGGTTAGACCTCAGATTTTATCTATCCGACCATAATGAGACCAACAAGGAAGCGAAGAATATTAAATGAGAATCCCTTACTTTGGGAAAATAAATTTTGTATTTTCGGAATGAACGGAGAAAAAATTGCATTTTTGTCCTCGCCAATAACAATAAACTGGCGAAAATGGGACAAACTAAAAAATTAATTAATTTTCGTTTTTTTTGTTTATGCAAAAGCACGCGAGAGAACAACGAAGCAGCTTATCTCGAGGAAAAACTCGCTGTTTATTTAGAGAGCAAGAAAATAATGACGAAAAGAGAAGAACGGAAAATGTTTACCGGAAGTTTAGTATTCAGCAAACAAGAAAAGGATTTTTGTTTATTAAAAAACATATTTTTAGACATGAAAGTTTCGTTTTTGTGTTTTTTATTTGAACTTTTGTTGTGAACACAAAAAAAATACAAGCGGATGGCAGAAGTTTAGAAGTGTGGCTGAAAGGAAACAGTTTTTGAGCAGTTAAACTAGTTGGATTTTTTTATATGAAAAATATAATGGCATACTCAACTCTTTACAATTTTTTTAAAATATTTTTTTTAATTTTTAATTTTTTTTAATAAAATTAAATTATTTTAAATAAATTAATAAAAATTAAATGTATTTATTTTTTAATTTAATTTAACTTTTTTATTATATTTTAATTTATAAAAAAAATATAAAAAATTATTTTAATGAAATATCCATTAAAATGAACTTTTGGAAGTATTTTCTTTCGTCTTAAGCTAAAAATTTGATGAAAATCATATAAAAGATTTTTAGTCTTTTTTTCATAAAAAAAAATCAAAATTTTTAGTCTTCTCAAGTCACTTTTCAACCAACTTTTGATGGGTTTCAATGCTAAAAGTTAATAAATATTCATTCTAAAGATGATTTTTAGAAAAATCTTCTTGATTTTTAAATGAAAAAAAAAAAATTTTTTTTGGGGCACAGTGTTACTGACACACACACAGACGACAAGTTGAGTTTAAAACCGCATTTTTTTCGAAATGCGGTAAAAATATTTTATTTTACTCAAATAAAATTGTCAAATCGATTTTTTCCTCTAAATGACCAAAATCGAGAGATTAAGAAACTTAACTAACTGACTTACAACAAATTTTGGTAAAACCTTTGCAGTTAACTACCGACATGTGCTCCTCATATCACCCACTTTTATTTATTTATTTTAAATTGAAAGATAAATATAATTACGTTTTTGTGACCCTTTTTTATTGTTTTACAAGACCCAAAGCCAAAGAGAGAGTAGATAATGCAAAAAATAAGCTATATGACATGTAGACAAAGGGGTTTGTCCCTTTTTATTTATCTCACAGTTCAGTTCTCAGTTACGTATTTTTTTTTGTTTTGTTTATCCTCAATTTATGATCCTTTTGGGAGTTGGTCCACACAAACGTGCAAAAACGTGATATATGTGAAAAAATTTAACAGTTTCACCTTATTATGCTTTTTTTATGTCTTCCGGCTATCTTTCTTCTTTTTTTTTTGTTGCGTGTGATGATTTTCAAATAAAGCAGAGGAAAAAGTGTTGAAGAGCTCTCTATATCAATCCAATTAAAATAAATAATTCAAAACAAAAGAAGGGTCTTGAAGACGAAGTAGATTTATTTTAAAATCATCCTCTTAAATATTTATCAAAGTGGACTCGAGAATGTGTGTTCGACGCATCTTGCAAGGAAAATCAAACAAAAGAGTAAATTGGTATCATTAATATTTCAACTAGTTCGTAACACGAGAAGAGAAAAAGGATAAAAAATGCTTTTAGAAACTCGAATTTGGCGAAAATCGAGTTGAATCACTTAAACACACGTGTTAAGGCGAAAAAAAAAGGAAGAACGAGTCCCAACTTTAATATTCACGCATTTTGTTGTGAATTTCTCCCAGAGGATGCATGAAAAAAAACCCGAACAAGTTCTTCCTTTAGTTTTTTTTTTTGAATATGAGGCGAAAAAAAAATATAAAATTACGTTTCTTATCTTTCATCCACACAACATCTCATGCCAAAATTTTTGTATACTTAAACATTTTTTAGACAGGTATTATAATAATAATAAGAGTTTTTTATGCACATTTTCCTTTTTTTTTCGCACACATGATTTTTGTTGTTACGTTCAAAACCACATAAAATTTTCACCTTCCACAAGAGTTGTTTTCATTGTTTTTTTTTCTCTCTCTGATACTTTACTTCACATATGAACGGATGCTGAATCAGCACATTTTGTTGGTTTTTTTTCGGAAAAATATTTTGTGTTGCTTTCTCGGAAAATTGAGACATGGCAAAAAGATTCACCTCGACTTCCTGTTTGGCAAATATGTACAGGAGAATTTACAAAGTTTTTCGTAAAATAGCCGAGCGTTTTATTTTTTTGTGTTTGAAGTAAATTGTGGATTAAAATTTCTGTTGAATGTATTTTTGCAGTAACATGAGAAAAATTGTAATTTTATATTTTTTGTGATTTTTCTATTATTTTTTTTTTTGAAGATGTCTAAAAAATTTTAAAAATTTTTGAAATAAGTTAATTAGTATTTTTTTTGAGGTCGATGAAATTTTTTAAATTAGAATTTTGATTATGAATAATTAAATTTAATTGATTATTAAAAATTAATTTTAATACTTATTTTTAATTAATTCATATTAATTAATTTTATAAAAAAAATAAAATAATTTTTTTAATAAAAAAAAAATAAATTAACATCCTAAAACGTATTAAAATTAAAGCTCTTGGATTTTCAAATAAAAATTCCATTGAAAAACAAATAAAATTTTTTTTTGAAGAATTTTTGATTATTAATAATTTTTTGATTTTATATTTTTTTCTACCTAATTTTTTTTTAATAAATTTTTAAAAAATTCTAATTTTTTTTCTTTAAAATAAATTTTAAAAAATAAAATAATATATTTTTTTAAATTTTAATTTTAAGAAAAATTTATTTAAAAAAAATTAAGTAGAAAATAATATAAAATAAAAAAAATATTTAATTTAAAAAATTATTAATAATCAAAATTTCTTCAAAAAAAAAAAATTATTTGAAAATTTAAATTAAAAAAATGCACTCAAAAATACTTCAACTCGTCAAGTTTCAATTTTTATGCATTTTAATTCTCTATTTTTATTACATTTTTTTTCCTTCCAAGCACTTTATTCACAAAGAAAAACTCATATCATGTATTTTCTCTTCTTTCCAGGTAAACATCGGCTTTGTTTGTTGCTTTTGTTGTTAAATAATGTAAAAGTTATAAAATTTTTCTTGCTTTTTTCCCCATAATAATATATAAACAAATATCTTTTGTTTTTTAATTTTTCAACATTTTCCTGACAAGATTTCTCCCTTCGTTCATTTTCAAGATGAAAAAAAAATTCTCAGAAGTAAATCGAGCAAATTGTTTATGAAAGCTGAAAAAAACTCGAGAGTCAATTATTCAAATGCTGTAAAATAAAAAAAAACGAAGCAGGAATGCAAAAAAGCCATTCAAATGCACTCGAAAACGAAACAAAGCTAAAATTTTAGTTTAGTTCAGTTATTTCTCATGCACGAAAAAGAGTGAAACAATTTTCTGAAATAGAAAAAAAATATTTTATTTCACATATGAACAGAAAAAACGAGACTGTTTTAATTAATAACAACGAAGCCACATACCGCAATAAATTTTAAAAAGAGCTTATACAGCTTTGCACATTTCCTTGTCATTTTCATTTTGTAAATGGGAAAAAATGGTTGGATTTGAATAAAAGTCACTTTGATGCATACTTGTCGGTGATCTCATAAATTATAGAGATTTTCTACCCTTTTTTGCACCCATATTTTTTTTTCAATGTGAAACATTAATTCCGGTAAAAATTATCTTTTTTTAAAAAAATCTCTTGATAATCGAAAAATCCAACAAAAATCAGATTTTCCGGTTTGAAAAAATATTTTTTTAAGCAGAAATTTTTCCTAAGGGACTTGAAAAATTAAAAAAAAATTTTTTCATAACAAGCGAATTTTTACACACATCTATGAGATAAACAGAATTGCATCAAATATTAAATAAAATTTACCGAGAACTGAAACATTTCGATTTTCGGCTGATTAATTAATTATAATAAGGTAACATGCACAAACTCGCGTCAGATCATGATTTTTTGTGCAAACTGAGTGTTGAGAGATAATTATATCAACAGCGGATAATTATGCAAAAAATGGAGTTTGCACAGAAAAATTTATTAAATCGGTTAATTTGTTTGAAAATTGTTGGAAATATTTTTTTTCCGGAAAAGACAAACTTTTCGGGCAAAGACCATAAAAATCCCTCACACACAAAAAACTTAACCCATTTGATTTTATTTAACACGTCATAAAAATTATCATTAATAATTATTACACTCCAACACGTGTACAAAGCGATTTTAATTTAACAAACAAGTGTAAAACATGCAATTTAAAAAGGAGCAGAAAAAATGTAAATGAACCATTTTCTCCGTGCACATTCGTATATAAAATGTTATAGCTTTATATATTTTAATCTTTTCATGAGGTTTTTTCCACATTTGTAACAGCTGTTTCTAATGGTGATGTCGTCGGCGTCATTTTAGCCTCGTTTTCTCCCTTGGGTTTGGTCGAACAATTTTTTTTTTATAATAATCAAAAGTGTATTAAGGAAGATTTTGTGAGAAAGTTGTCCTAAAAATATAATTTTATTTTTAAAAAAATTAATAAAGAATAAAAATTAATTAAAATTTTAAATAAAATTATTAGTTCTCTAACCATATGAAATATTTAAAAATAAAATTAATTTTTAAAATTTTTTTTTGCAAAAAAAATCTCATTTTTCACAAATTTTTAATATTAAAATTACATTTATAATAAATTAATAAATAATTTAGTAAATAATTATTAATATTTTAACAAAAAATATCAGTTTCGATTGATTTATTTATTTAGATTATTTACCTATTTAAATTTTTTATTTAAAAATAAAATTTAATACATATTTTTTAATTAAAAATTTAAATAAAATTAGAATAAAAAAAATTTATTAAAACAAAATAATTAAAATTTTGTATAATAAAATTTTAAAAATTTTCTCACAAAATTACATCTAACACTGAAAAAAAAACCTATGTAATACTTGAGAAATAATAACATTAGCGGTCAGTTACAGATGTTTCCGTGCTCTTAATTACCTGAGCCGGAAAACGCATTGAAGCGAATTTTAATTTAATTTCTCGTGTAAAGTGCTAAAATCCCAATTATCGATACGAATCTGCGCAAAAATACTAAAAAACACATAAATCAAAATTGTTGATATGATATGAGAGCGCAAATACACGATGGGAAGGTTAAAGCTTGTTACATTGCAAAACGATCGGATTATGTGGGCTTTTGTCCGTCGAACATTAAAAACTTGTTTAAATTGCATTTCCATGGAAACAGAGCTCGAACATTTCATCATATCTTTTTAGCATTAAAAACTATTAAACGATGGATGTGAGAAGCAATGAATGGCAAAAATGCATTTCATTCATGAAAGACAACAACGAGACGGGCAGACCAACAATAATAAATAACGTTTATGTTTGGCAAATCATCAAAACCATTGAAAACTATTTTCTATTGGAAATTTCATGTTCATTGTGCAATATAATGTCTGCGTATGAATGAATAAAATTTACAGATAATTGTGCGCTCTGGCTGTCATATGGAAGTACGTGACGGGGAGATGCAACTTCCGAAGATCGTTCCTTCAAATTTTGCGTCTAACTTGAATAACTCTGCGTTTCAGTGAAAATTTGTTGTTGTTGTTGTTCTGAAATAAAATAAAATAAAATTAGATTTGAGAATTAAAGCATTTGCTAAATAAATATGATTTGATTTTGCAATGAAACAAATGCAATGCAAAATGAAATGGAAAAAGTTAAATTGGAAATGAAAAATAAAAAAAATCTGTGATTGAAGCGATTCATGCAACAAACTTATTTATCATTATTATTATAATTTTTTTCATTTAAAGTTTTTTTTTTATGGGAAAATGGGGATTTTTATGACCTTCTGCATGTTTTGGTTCGAAGACCTGACTCAAATGACGTGAAAATATCACATCAATGATAATAATTGTACAACTCATAATTTGCTTTCGTTCGTACGTAGTTTGATAGTTTGAGCAACGAAAATGTTGCGTGATTATGAAAAGTAAAAAAAAACATCCCTAATATTATAAATATTCATTCTCCGTAAATGCAGTACCAAGAAGTTGTGATTTAGTGAAAAGTTATGTGAATTGAGGTTTTTGCCCAATGTTCAAAAATTTAGTTATTTTTAGAAAAAATAAAAAACTTAAAAAGTGAGGTTGAGAATGTAAAATTTTTAATTTTCAGAAAAAATTAAATTTTAAAAATTTTTATTTTTATAAAAGGTTTGTTTTTAAAAATTGTTTAAAGAAAATTTAAAATCTTCTTTAAAATTTACAAAAAAAAAATCTTTAGGTAAGTTTGATATATTTTTTTTACAAATTTTAAATTTTTAAAATTTTAAAAAAATTATAAAAATTATTATCAAAAAATTTTTTTTTATTAATTTATTTAGTTATAATATTTAAAAAAAAATAAATTTTTAATTAATTAAAAAATTAGTTAATTAATTGTAAAAAAATTAATTTATTCTAACAAATCTTTAACAAAAAAATAAATAATTATAAATTTAATATTAAATTATTATTTTTTATTACAGTCAAGAAAATTAATTTCAATGAAAAAAAAATTATTCATTTTTAAAATTAATTTTTAACTCGATTTTTAAAAGTTAAATGATTTTTTAAATATTTTTTTTAAATTTGATAAATAAAATTAGAATTAAATAAAAAAAATATCAAAATTAATTATTTTAAAAATATTTACCTTAAAAAAATTTTTAATTGTAAAATTCACCCCTCTTCTCAACACCATGCCTTAATTCTTGTATTTCATATTTAATTGACGTTCATCGTATCATTCGCTAAAAGAAAAAAAGAAAACGTTGCAGGTGTTTTTTCTAAAATGATACATGCAAATATTTTATTATATTATATTTGTATTCCTAAACGTCTGTCTGCTGAACACAATAAAAAAATATCGTATTATTATTTGAAGAGAACTGCAATTTAACTTTGTTAATAATACCAGCAATCAAGCGCCATTAAATTTATTAAAACTTTTTTTATTTCCATGCGAACGAAAAAATTTCAATTTTAAATGTAATTAAATTATTCACTTTCTAAATTGGTCAATCCACGAATGTACAAAGAAAGAATGATGGGAAAATGAGCATTATTTATTCAGAATTATTGATTAAATTTGTCAAGCTTTCTTGTTATCTGCGACACTGCAGAAGACGACTTGCACACAAAGTTTTTCGTGTATCTCTAATATTTATTCAATCTACTTAAATATTAAAATATAAAACACTTTTACATGATTTATGAGCTTTTCTCTCATAAGGCAGACTCGCAAAAAAAATTTTTTTATGTTTGCTCATGATATAACATTTAAATTAACATTTTGCATAAAAAATAGCAGTCACTCATTTTTTCTCCTTGTATTTTTTTTATTTTACGAATTTAACATGCCGAAAGTTTTTCTTCTTTACCTTCCTCGTTATTTTGAGACGCACACTTTTTATGTCTTTTTATTTTTATTTGCCGGAAAGTCATACGCTGTGTCACCTTTCTTCATGAATTTTATCAGTAGGTACCTACAAAGCTGTTGCTGGAGTCACATTTTTTCATTCATTTTACGATTTGGACAATGCACGCCCGTATCTTTTGGCCTCATTATTAATATTGTATTATATCTGAACAACACACAAAAATTTAAGAGAAAAAAAAAGAAAAAACAGAAAAATGTTGGTTACTTGCTGGAATTATACGAAAGGAAAATATTTATCTACTACCAAGGGTAGACTTCATTATAATTTTATTAAGAGCTTTTGTTTTAAACATAAAAATGGTGAATTTATATAAGAGGAGTCGGCACAAAAAAAAAATGGACCATGTGGATATTTACTTTTAGATTTTTCTAACATTTTAGGTATTTTTCTTGGCATCGTTCAGTAGAAAGAAGGAAATTTGGGGAAAAATTAAATTTGAGTAGATATTTTTTTTTTAGGTGAAAGTTCTTTTATAAGCAAATTTTTTGAATATCCTGAAATCGATAGAATTATTTTCGCAGAATGGACACTCAATATTCACATGAAGTTTTTAAAGAGATCAAATTTCTTCTGTTGATCAATACTAAAAGTTCAATTTATTAGCAAAGTAATTTTATATTTTTTATTTATTTATGTTTCGCACAAAAAAAAATATTATTGATATTTAATAATTTTTATTTTTTTTATTGAGTATGAAAGAAAAAAAAATTAAATAAAATTAAATTAAAATTCAATTAAATTTTTTTAATTTAAAAATATATAAAAATAAATATAAAGTTTATTTTTTTTAATTAAATTCATTTTTAATTTTTTAAATTAATTTTTTTTTTTGAAAATTATAATTAATTTAATTTTTAAAATTTTTAATTTAAAAAAATTTAAATTTTTGAAAGTAAAATTTAATTTTTAAAAGGATTTTCTTTAAAATTTTTTTTTGTAAATTAATATTAATATTAATTTCATCTCTGTTAATTTCAGTAATGTAATTTACAAAAATATTTTTTTATTAAAAAACTAAAATAATAATTTATTTTTCCATAAAACTCAAAAAAAATTTTTTTTCTTTTTAATTTACAAATTAAATTTTATTTTCAAAATCATTTTTCTCAAATTTTTAATTAGTTAAATAATTTATTTTGATAATAAAATAAAATTAAATTTAAAAAAAATAATTTTAAATTATTAATTTAAATTATGTTTTTAAAACTTTTTCGTGATTTTTTTTTCAAAAATAATTATTTTTAATTAATTAATTTTTTTTTGATTTAATTCATATTCAAATTAAATTAAATTTTTAAGTATCAGAAGAATTATTTTATTGTTTTTTTTTATTTTAAATTACAATTTTATGAAATTCAATTTTCAATTATTTTTTTTTTAAATTCGCAAAAAATTATCAGTTTCGATATATGAATTTTCTACAATTTCTAAGTTTTTACTAATAACTTGTACTATTGACTCGAAAATCTGACTCACTCGATTAAAACTTGTTACTTATTTACTTATAAACATGGAGAGAGGAGGATATAACTTTCAAGTAATATTAAAATTGTTAACAGACCAAACTTTTCCAGCCATAATTATTTTCTGGTTTCCTCAAAACTTACCCGCACACACAAACGAACATGTAAATAAACTTTTAAATTGCAAAGGGATGCTCTGTGTGTGTTTAATGGAATTGCCAGTGGCGCAAAATGTTTAATTTTCCAAACAAATTACAAAACAAAAGATATTCCTCACACGACATTTTAATTACAACAAATAACATAATAAACACCGCTTGCCCTGTTTTTGCTGATGGGAAAAAGAAGAAAATTCAATTAATTACTTTCGCATGAGCGAAAAACACACGAAATTCATTATATTTGCGTTATTTATAGTTTTACGTGAGTTGTTCCTTTTTGACTTGGGTCCCGATGACGACGACGATGATTGCCTAAATACTTGGCGCAAACAAACAAAATGTTCTGTAAGCTATAAATTATAAACGTACGTTGCATAATTTTGTTGATGAAATTAATTCGGCGAGTATATTTGCGTATATTAGCTGCTTTGGCGCTGTACGTTGCAACTTCATTATTGTTGTTATTTCTGTTCACACATATTTTCCCGAGTATTTCATTAGGCTACAATTGCATTTATTTATTATTATTTCAACACGCGGCATAATATTAGCATATTTAAAGGCAACGCCGGCCTTTGTATTTATTTACATAATCTGGCAGCGAATTTCGTGCGTGGCGAGTGTTTGTGGGAAATGCAATCGAGGACGAGTTTCGCTAACGGGCTAAATATTGCTTTTTATTATTGTTTATTATTTAAATGTGAGTAGGAAAAAACAAAATGGAACTCAAAGGAGCTTTGAATGTTTTTTTCGTCATCGCCGTGGTTCTCTTTGAACATTTGCGGGACGGGAAAAATGGAGTTTATGTGTCGTTTGCGTTAATTATTAATTTCAATTTGAATATTTTTGTACATTTTATGTTCGTGGAAGCAGTTTTACATGAATAAATATGACGTTAGTTTATTGCTCAGTTTATGATGTAATGTACGAAACGTGGAATAAACAAGGGGTTGCTTTTATATCCTTTCATTTAGTTTGTCGTTAAATATGTTTTTTTTGTTTGCTGATTTGAATTCAATGGAAATATGTATTAAATTTTTATGAAAAAAAAAATATTTTTGTATTTTTTTTTTAATTTTTTCGAAAATTTATTATTATTAAGAAGTTTTACAAAAATAAAAAAAAATACAATAAAAAAAATTAAATTACATATTAAATGAAAAAATTAAGTTAAATAATTTTTTTTTAATTATTATATTATTTAAAAAAAAAAAATTTTTTTTTTGAAAATTATTTTTATATATTTTTTTTATAAATTTTAATTTATTTGTTAGTTTTTTCTACAATTCTATACATTTAAAATAATTTTTTAGCTATAAGAAAAAAATAAAAAAAAAATTAAGAAATAAAATACAAAAATATAAGAAATATTTTATAATTTTTTTTATTTAATTAAAGCTAAAAAATAAATTAATTAAATAATTTTTAAAAAATATAATATTATATTAAAAAAATAAAATTAATTAATTAAAAATTCTTTATAATTTAAAATTAGATTTTTGTTGATTTTTTTATAAATTTGAATCTAACTATTAGTTTTTTTTATAATTTTCTATACATTAAAACTTCATATTTAAACATTTTTTTTTATTAATTTATTTATCAATTTGTTTTTTTTAATTTTTCCTTAATTTTCAAAACATTTTAATTATTTTACAACTTTAGCTAAAATTAAAAAAAAAATTCATGAAAATTGAATATATTTCTATTGAATTAATATATTTTTATGTCAAAAATTTGTATACTTTTTTATTCGAAATAAGAAAAAAAAATATTTTAAAAGTTCTTTTTAATTTTAATTAAATTTTTATTATTTTTTGAAAATATTTAATAAGAATTAATTTTTTTAAACTTTCAAAGTTCTTAATTTTTTTCACTTTTTAGAAAAAAATAGTTTCAACATTAGCAATAAACTTCATCAAATTATAACTGAGGTAGAACGATAAATTAACTTCCCATTGCTCGTGTCATATAAAATCATAACAACCCATCTAGAAAAACCATTAAAACTCCATTTTATTAGCTTTATCAAACACTACAATAATAGGTTTTCCGCAATTGCAAAATTTATCGCTCTCGAAAAAAAAAATGCTACTGGTACCCAGAAAATATATTATCCATTAAAATGGAGAACGGATAAAAATGGTGTTCATAAATTGTTATTATGAGGTCACTATCATATCAAATATTGGTTACCTCCAATACCAAAAATCCATATCCCCCCGTTCGGAACATATTGCACATAATCGCTAAATCGCAAATTTATGATTTAGGTGTACCGACGACGACGACGACGAGGACAACCGTGCCAAGCAATATGTTCGTAATAATCTATCGCGGCAACGAGGTATTGTTATCTCGGGCGATAATGCCATCCATGCATGTCTCATAAAAAATAGATTTACCGAAAATCATCGCCGCGCGCCATTTTAACCAGCAACCCCGAGGATGAGGTGTTAATAATATGGTCGTTGTCATCCGTAGCTGATTGTAATTCAATTGGATGGAAACGCGTGGTCTTACGTCGATACAATAATTGACGTAGTTTTGTTTATCAAGTGTTGAATATTCGGATTTGTGGTTCACGGATGGATAATTAGCACACAATGCTTTGATAGTGCGCGTGATGTCAAGAAATTTCATTATCTGATGGCATCGAAAAAAAAATTGTGTTAAATTTTATTAAAATTTATTCATAATTAAATGAATCCAAGGATTAAATTTTTAAAACAAAAATCAATACAATTTATTATGCTAATTTTTGATGAAAAGTTTCATTTTAATTGGATTTCAATATTAATATGAAAAAAGTGTCAGAATTTAATTTTTAATTTTTTTTGAATTTGCAAAGGCAAATTTGAAAGATTAATTCTTATTTAGCTTTAAAAAAATTATAAAATACCTATTTTAAATTTTTATTTTTTAAAATTAATTTTAACTAACCAGGCGCATCCATTCAACTTTATATTTAATTTTTTTTATGTTTTCTCATCTTTTAATTAAAAACATAAAATTATACTGAGTTGAGTAATTTCTTATACAAATCATTGGATCAAGAATCTCCAGATATCCTGAAAAATATTAAAATATTAAGTAAGCTAAATAAAATATATAAAAAAATAAAATAATAAAAAAATTAAATTAAATTAACAATATTTGAAATATTTAAAATTTATTAATTTTTTTCAATTTAAAATTTTTAAATAAATTAATTAAATAAAATAAAAAATTAAAGAAAATTAAATAAAATAAAATATATTAAAATAAATAAATTTAAAAAAGTAAAATAAATAAAATAATTAATTTAATTATTAAAATTATTAATTAATAATTTTTAAAAAAGTTAAAAAAAAAAAATTAATATAAAATAAAAAAATAATTAAAACCAAAATTAAAATTTATACTTACCTCGAAATAAAAGATCATCAATACAAAAATTATCCAATAGAGCGACAAAAAATTCCACAAAATAAAACGACAAATAATTAAATTAGAGAGAGAGAAAGAACGATACGCTACAACATAATGGCTATATTCAATTACGTGTAATTATATTAACATTATTTTATTTAAAGGCATATATCGCACGAAAATTGCATTTAATCCCAATTTGGAAGACCAAAGGCATGTAAAATGGAATTGTTGCGGCTTTTGTTACATTGTAAAAGGTAATTAAATTTAGAGAATTTATTTAACAGAAATATTTATCGCGATGCGGTTTAAATTTCCGTAAAAAGGAACATCGCCGCATCAAACTGCAACTCGAAAACAATTTGTTTTTCACGAGCGACTGCATTTTTTTAAAGTTCAGCAAAGTAATAAATAATATTTCTCGGCAATAAAAATATTTGTCGTCGTCGTCGTCCAGACACAATATTTGTTTCTCACTTGAAACTTGCCAAACGCAAGAATCACGGCTCAGCAAGCACAATTACACAAACTTTAATATAATTTGTGAAATGTTGTCGTCAAGAAAAATTTTGTTTCAGCTGCATAACTTTTTAATAATAATGATATTATTGTTGTTATCAAGATTGGATGGATGCCAGTTTTCTCTCGTTTTCGCTCGACAGACGAGAGTTTTGCATAACACAATAATAATATTTACATATCAGGATAATTCCTTGCTATCTGATAAACATTTTGTGACAACTTTATGGGAAAAATGTTATTTTTTTTGCATGAAATATTGTGTCCTGGCGAGCAATTAAAGGCAGGATAATCACAAAAATAAATTTTACCCGGATGCCATTTTTATTATTAAGTTTATACGTACAACTTCCCATTTAACGAAACTGCTGTATAACGAATTTTACGATTTGAGCAGTGTTAGATACCAAAAATGTGCATTGGGACAAAAAAATTCAATTTAAATTTGGGTAAAAATTTCAAATTGTCAACTGGGGCGAAATTTTTAAATGTGTTTTGGGTAAAAATTTTTAATTATGCATTGGGTCAAAAATCTTGAATGTGCATTGAGCCAATTTACTTAAAATGTCAAAAATAATAAAATTTCATTAATTCAAAGTTTTTAAATGCGCTTTGGGCCAAAAATCTTGAATGTGCATTGGGACAAATATTTACGAGGTTGCTATACAACGAATTTTGTCAACACAAACCAATTCGTTAAATAGAAAGTTGTACGTACTTGTTAATAAAATGCAGCGGGCGATTAAAATTAGTGGTTTAAAATTTTCCAAAAAAAGCAATTAAACGCAAATGTCTCCTTTTGAAAAAAAATATCTAAAATTTTATGACGAAGGATTTTAAATCACAAAAAGGGTTTTAAAGCTTTTGGGACAAAAACGTGACAAATCCTTTCATCATCATCTGGGGACTTTTTTTTAGGTAAAATGTCATCTTTTCATAAAGGTAATAATTTTATGTGTCAAAAGCACTTTTCTTCTTTTCCCGCCAACAACCTTGTCATAAGAGTAATTTTTCAATTTTTTTTTTTTGTCTTTCACAGGTGCTCAAATCGGATCAGATTTTCATCCTATTATTGCAATAAATTTTGGGCCTTCGTGTCTTCTCAAAAAAAGGAAAAATTTGAATAATTTAAGAAAATTTTCTATTTTTCATGATTTTTTAGCCATCAACGGATCTCAAAACAGCAAAATACGAATATGAGGCTCGCATGATCTAAAAAAAAAATAATTTTTGCGTTTAAAAAGTGACATCAAAAGTTACTTACCGACATGAATGTCTGAATATTTAACGTAATCGTAAATACAAAGCCACATTTTACGGGAGTATCACGCTTGAGCCTATATTTGCGTGAAAGGAAATAAAATTTTTCAATGCAAATACGAAAAAATATTGAAATTAAATTATATCACACAATTTTTCACGCATGACTCGGTATCGAGATGACATAAATATTTAAATTTTTATCAAATAATAACTTGCCGTTCCATAAATGTGACTAACGTCTTCGACGTTTTAATATCAAAGTCGATAAAATGCGAAAAATATGCCTTTTCCATGAGTTGCTTTGACTGCAATGCAAGTTTTCCATTAGAGAAAATGTCAAGCGAGAAGAAAAAAACATTTTTACCGCATAAAAGACCTCATTTCCCGTGTAACAAAGCTGCCAAATTTGAAATGTCACAATCAGAAAGTACGGAAAAACGTTTGCGAACATCAAAGAATTGCCTTTTTGGAAGTTCATCAGCAGAAATTCCGTCTGTAATTTTTTATTTTAATATTTTTTTTTGCATTTTTTTAGGAAAATTTACCATGCAAAGGATTATGAGAGTTGTCATGAGTTGCCCAAAAAGTGATTCTTTGAAAACATCTTCGAGTTCCGTCGTGTAGCTGTGAATTTAAATTCGAGAAAGGAAGAAAATTAGATTTGGTTAGACATAATTACGCAATTATTTCCTTGTGATGTTTTATGCATTTCATTAATTCCTGGTAGTGACGTTTCTTCTTCGTCTTCGTTGGTTGCTTGTCACTCGCATGCTGCATCTTAATTGCATTAACGTTCAAATTATGCGTCGCATGCCTTGCCCAATTAATACGATGACTTGTTTGAGAAGTGCATGCTTTTAATTCATTATGACCGAGCTGATGATCAAAGTGAAATATTTATTAGCTCATAAAATTTTCGCAAAAACATCATGAAAATTTTACGTTAGAAAGCCTGTAACCGAGTCGATTAATTTGTGATGCCGCATGAAAGAACAAGCCGGTAGCAAGAGTATCCATCGTCATGTGGGTGAAAGCGCTGTAACTAACACTAAAAATCTGATAGATGAAAGAGAAAATGAAACCGGGACCTTTGGTTGTGTCAAAGGGAAATTTCGCAGGAATCATTTGAGTTTTGCCGCTTCCTTCGATGAATACTGTGATGGCCCATACGATGATGCAGGTGTAGCACAATGAGATTTCCATCCGATGGAATAAACGGGTGCGAAAAATCGCGTAGTTGATAAATCTGAAAAAGGTAAGAAAAATATTAATTTATATTTAAATAATTTTTTAAATATTATTTTAAGTTTTAAAAGTTATTTTTTATTTTTTTTTTTAATTTTTTATTGAATTAATTTTTAAAAAATAATTAAAATTTAAATTATAAAAATAGTTAAAAAAATTAAATATGGTTAAAAAAATCAGAAAATTTAATATGAATGAAAATAATATTTTAAAAAATAATTAAATTAATTATTTTGAAAATATTTTTATATTTTAATATTTTTTTTTAATTTTTTTATTTTCATTAAATTAATTTTAAATATTAATTAATTTTTCATTAATTTAATTTAAATTATTTTATTTTAACTTTTTTTTTAAATTTCTTTTTTAAGTTTTTTTATTAAAATTCTCATACTTATCTTCCTCTTCATCCTGCGAAAGAAACAACTCAGACTTTAGCTGTTCAATACATTTCCTTATTCGATCTCCATTTTTCCTCAAATAATGCAATTTTGGTATCAACACAATTTGAATGAGGAAAAAATACAAAGAATTTGCCAAATCAACCAAATCTCGAATCTCAAAAAGATACATAAATTGCGTGTACACAAACACATAAAGCCACAAAATGAGACAGAACCAGCTGTAGATGTTGTACCAATACTTGGCAGAGGGGCTCGCATCAACCGGTGGCCACAAACCGCAAATCGTGAGTACTTTAAAATGAGTGGCGAACGACTCAACAGGCTTACGGGGATTGCCATGAAAAAATCTGTAAAGAAAAAAATTTTTTTTCACTTTTTCTTATTTAAATATTTTTCTTTTTACTTCATTTTAGCTTGAAAGTCAATTAGAGAAGAATGTTAAGCTGTTTGATCGGAGACTAATTGAATAATTAGACAGAAAATGGGAAAAACAAGCAGTTAAATACTAAAATTTTAATAAAATGAAAAATTAATTAGCTGAAATTCGATTTGATTCTGTCAAGGAGGCGAGTCAAGAAGGAGGAGGAGGAATGACAATTAAACGGAATTTTAATAGAAGAAATATTGAATTAGCGTTAAATTTTTGGTAAGAATTACAAAATTAACCAAAAATTAATTTAGAAGAATTTTTAAAAAAAATTTTTGACTTTTAAAAATTTCTGAAAATTTACAAATTTTCATAATTTTATATTTTAAGAAAAAAAATTTTTTTGGTACATCAAAATTTCATTTTCAAAAATTATATCAAACTTTAATTTTGTTAAAAAAATATTTTAATTTTCTCTATTAATTAAAAATTAAGAGAGAAATAATTTCAATATTTTTCTTAATAAAAAAATAAAATAAATATTTTTAACAAAATTAAAGTTTGTAAAAGCCATTTAAATTATAATTTAATATAAAAGGAATTTTGATTGTTTTTTAATCAAAAATGTAATGAAAAAATTTTTTTATAAAAAAATTCATCTGAATTTTAAAATTTTTAACTTTTACCGAAAATTTTAATTTTTTTTTAAATCTAAATATTTACTAAAACTGAAAAAAAATTGATTAAAATTTTTATTTTATTTAAAATAATTTTCAAACAAAATAAACAACTCTTAAAAATTAAAAATTCATGAATGAAAGTTATCAAAATAATTCCATTTAAAGGTTAGACAATAAAGAAAGAATGAAGTCATTTTGCACTTAAAAAAAAAAACAAAAACATCACCGACTCACGTGAATGGGCGTTCCAATTAGGTTGTCATAAATCCACACAATAATTGTTATCATTACATGTCCTTTTCTTTCTATTTGTCTCTATTTAAATTCAAATCCATTACCGCTACGTATTTATTAATAAAATATAAATCAGATATACAAATCACTGTCTAACACGACACAGCAATATGATTTCCATTAAGATAAATGTTTGTAAATGCAAAATGTTGCTACTTACCTATTCAATTAAATTAAACATGTGATTCATTCAAGAGACGTATTCCAATTTTTCGAGCATATTCCATAGAAAAGTGATGAATAATTTCTCGGGTTTTCGTATGATATGCGGGAAAAACTAGTTTCTCCGAGAGAACAAATGTTGCTCAATAATAATCATAATAATGGCAAGTCGTGTGTTTGGATGTGACATCACATTATAAATGAATGGAAAATGTTCCTCGAATGTGGAATTTAATATTTTGTACAAGGATAAATTTGCTCGTGTGTGTGTTTTCTTGGAAAACGACATCTTTCAGATGACATGGAAATTGATTGAGATGTTTGAGAAATTATTTACATGAATTATTAGAAATATGGAAGAAACTGCAGATGTTGCAAGAATTTCGATGCAAAAGGCATTTTCATTCCAAAAAAAGGACCACAAAAAGATCAAAAATTTTGAAAAATAATTTTAAAAAAAAAAATTTATATTTATTTTTTTTTTATTATTTTTTTTAAAAATTAAATAAATTAAATTTTAATTTTAAAAAAATAATAAATTAAAAAATATTTTATAAAAATAAATAAAATAATTAAAATTATTCATAAAATTTTAATAAAAACGATTTTAGAAAAAAAATTATGAACAAAACATAAATTAAATTTTTTTACAGTTTCAAAATTAAAAAATAAATTAAATAAAAGTTAAATTAGAAATTTAAAAAAAATATACATATTTTTTTTAAATTTGTTACATTTTAAATTTTTTTATTCATAAGGTAATTTATTTAAAAAAATTATTTTTAAAAGAATAAAATTATTTTTAATTTATTTAACTTAATTTTTTATTTAAAAATTTAAAAAAAAAATAATAAAATAAAAAATAATTTATAAAAATTACATAAAATAATTTGAAAATTATTTATAAAAATAATTTTAATAAAAAATTTAAATTATTTTTTTTTTAAATTGTCAAAATTTAAAAGAAATATAAAATATTTATTTTATTTATTATATTATTAATTTTTAAATAATAAAATAAAAAAATCAAATAATTAAAAAAAAAAGAAATTATGAAAAAATAATTTTATTTTATTCTATTTTTAAAAAAATTAATAAAATAAAAACTATGAAAATCCCTCAAAATATTTTTTCAGGCACTATATCAACTTCAAAACATAAAAATGGTCATAACTCGCCCTCAACTCGAGCACTTTAGTTACTAAACGTCACAAAAACAATAAACCGCTTGCCGCAAAACCAAACAAGAACACGTAAATGTAAAATGACCCTTCACAATTCTACAATATTTATGATACTTGAAACGAATTTTTGTTTACAATTTGCATCCGTACGTCAGCTCTGGACGAGTAAATTCAACCAATTTGCATTGTTTTTTCCTCTCCAAAAGCACTTGTACGAAAAATAGGAGCAAAAGTGTGAAAAAAGCTATTCCCAACATTTGTGAGCATTGTTACCACATCGTTATCCAAACATTACCATAAAACGAAAATAAAAATAATTTATTACGAAAAATCCTTACGAGAAAAGCATATGGTTGAAATTCCTTCGGATGATGAAGTTGCAACAATATCCTAATGATCTTAATATTCAAATCAATTCCGAATCAATCATTATATTGTGACAAGGATGACCAGGATGAGTTTTCGTTATAATTTAACAAGAGTCATGACCATTGAATTTATTTGTTCAAATGTCACGTATAAGGCGGTATTCTATGGCATTCATTCGATGCATTCGTAATTATTACGGAATAAATTGTAAGGATGACTAACTCGAATTGAAAATGATATGACAATCGAAAAAAACTTTTCTCGAACAACTTTTCTTCTGTAAAAATTTTTTGAAAGAAGAAAACTGATCCGAATTTAACGACGTGGAAAAAGTCACTGTCAACATTTATCATTTTTCACCAAATAAAAAATAAAATAGGAGCGAATTTTATTTTTCGGACAAAATTTATGTCCTTACCTTGGGTTTTATGTTACATTAGATAATAATAAAAGACGAAAGAAAGACTTTTGCTCTGTTTGCTGCTGATGTTTTGGGAAAAACTGTCAAAAAATTAAGTTTGTATGTCGAAACTTTTCTTGGCATGCTTTAAAATTTCTCGCTCCATTCATTTCATGTGTTAAATTCTTCTTTTATTATTTTTTTTTTATAATTTTATTTCTTTTATTCAACGGAAAAAATCCATAAAAAAATGTGTAAGAGAAAAAATTGGTTAGTCATCATTTTATGCATGAAATTATCTTTTTATTATTGAACACATTAAAAATATGGAAATTTTTTTACTGCCAAAAATAGCATTTTTTCGTGATATATGACTAGAATACGGAAAATAATGAAATGTTTGGCAAGGTTGTTGATATATAAAAAGGGTGCAGAGAAAAATTTTTTAATATAATGCTCAAAGGTAAACAAAAGAAGGTCTCACATCATCATAAAGTGCTGTATCAAAAATTAACTGCTCGACATGAAGAAGGAATTATTATTATAAAAAACGGTTGAAAAACATATTTTTTTTTTCATAAGAGAAACGATAAACAAAGGCATTAAAACTCTTTTATTATTGAGGTTAAGCGTTGAACGAAAAAAAAAGCTTTTGAGCATTTTTTTATGGATGAAAAGTTTTATTTGTTTTTTATTTAAAACAAAACAAAAAAAAAATAAAAATAGGTCGCATTAAAAACTCACTTGAAACTTTAAAAAAGGTTTAAATCAACAAATATTGAAATTTCCCGCCAAATTTCAAATAATCCCGCGTAATTTATTTCCCGCGCAATATTGTCGAAAGCTATCCGCTCGCAAAAACCAATTTGCCGTTGAATTTTCTCGCTAATCATCTGATCAACAACGAAAACCAATTTTATGTAATTAAAAATCAAAATTGATTTTCTCTCTTTTTGGCATTATTTTCGATTGTTCATCATCGCAGAGCAACATCAAAAAAGCCCGAAATACTCATTCTAATTTATTTGCCATAATAAAACTAAAATATAAAGTGTAGTGACACAGACACGCGTTCACGCCTGAGGCAAATTTAATTTTGTTTCCTCTCAAAATAATACATGAGTGTACCGAAACATGTATTTTATAATAATAATAATAATTTCAGTGGATATGAGGACATACATAGTACACGGCGAGAGAGGAGAGAAAGAGGAAATTTGTCATCACATATGCCAACCGAGAAGTATCTAAAGTTAATTAGGGTTGTTGTTTGTTGAATTTGTTAATGATATTCTCGGATGCTTTGTTCTACTTTTGTCTCTCTCTCGCCCGCCTTTCTCAATTTGATGATCAATTGTTGTGTAGTTGTTGTTGTTGCTATTGCTGGTTATTACTATCATCGTAATTATATCTCTTTAGTTGTTAAAATATTTACTCAGGTCACATATTGCGATGCGTACATGCATATCGAGCTGAGGACCTTTTGTTTGAATACAGAGTGATTCGAAATTTTTCCATCATATTTCAATAAAATTTATAATACACATCAACCGATTTCATTATTTTATCGAAAAAAATATGGCATATGGTAAAAAAATAGTTAGGCCTAAAGTAGTCGAAAAAACCTAAGTTTAAAATTCTGAAATGAGCTTGTGAGATTGCCTTTTTGGCATACCCAACAAAACTAAAATTGCATTACAAAATTTTGAATTTAAGTTTTTCGACTACTTTAGGCCTAACTAACTCAAAAAATCTCATGTCATATTTTTTTTCGATGAAATGATAAAATCGTGTGATATGTATACTTTCGTGAATTATATGTCGAGCTTTGTTAAACCTTCAAATGGTACCGAGAGGCAAAGAAATCTTGAATAATTCAGATCTGTGAGAATATCTTATTCAGCTTAAATTTTAGAAACGTTTATGAGAAAAAAAATATTATACATCTTTTAAGATTTAAAAAAAATCAATATTATTCAAGAAATATAAAATTAAGTTCAATAAAGTATGATGAAAATTTTTGAAACCCTCTGTGTATATTTAGTACACATAGCTGATTAATAATAATATATGCAAATCAGGTTGGCAATATTTTGTGTTGTCATCAGAATTTGCTACACACACAGGAGCAACAGCGTTATCCTCCTCATAATAATAATAATAATAATGATTATCTCTCAAATTGCGATGAATTTATGATGAGCGTTGGATAATCCAATAATACTGTGGTTTCAATCTTGTTTGCAAAACGACTTAAGAGTCAATATAATTTTCTGAATTCTGAATTAAATAACGAAACAACTTTGTCATACCTGTGTCGTCCTCAAAATTTCCTCAAGTAGATCCCGTTTTGCCGGCAGCATTGGCGACTCCGTACACGTCATATGAAACTTACAATTTTTAAACAAATGTCGCCTGTTGTGTCGCGCATGTCTCCCGCTCATGCGCTGATCCTTTGTTTTGATTCTCTTACATGCATAAACTTCCCTTATCTTACGTGGAGCTGTACAAAGCGTCTGTCAAAACGGGCTGATTGTCATTTATATTATCATCACATCGTCGAAATTTTTGTGCGATTACACAATTTGCTAAAAAAAATTCATTAATAGGTCGAAATTCGCGAGATAGTGAGGTTAACTAAAATCGCGCGCTTATGATGAATCTGTAAATATAGTTGAAAAATAGTTAAAAGTGAAGTTTTGAAACAATCCCTCGAAATATTAAATCGATATGTTTAATTAATAAATAATGCTTGAACACTTAGCAGGGAATCGGTTGCCAAATTGTTAGTGAATAAATTCATTTTTGCACTTGATAGTCTCGAAAACAGACGTGACTTCGTGACTTGTAATTGGATCGCTGTGAAAAAATGTCATTTGATCGTTATAAAAAATCGTGAAAAATTGTATTAATTCGTCAGTTTATGAAGAGTTGCAGTGAAGTTGAAACAAAAAACAGTTCAATGAGACAGGTAAGTTTTGAATTTCAAGTTAAAATCGCGAACAGGAGCTCCAACTCAGTTTTTACAGTCATGCAGACTTTGGAATCTCAGCATTGCCAGTGTTTTGGCATTGACATTGTCAAATGTTTTACTTACCATTCGTCTCCTGAACAACTCTGAAAGTAGCGGATGTAGTTACTCGAGTGCCGATATTGAAGCCGCTTCAGGCAAGGGTTCTTTTCAAACGCCCGCTGCTTGTCTCGAATATGTCTTAAGTGATCCTTTTGCTTATAACAACACCGAAAAAGCAGTTTTTTCGGGGCTCGATCTTCGTTTAGGGCGTTGGGATAATCGTCGGTTGTACAAAATTTTCGATTTTGCAGTTGTTGGCGAAAAATTCAGTGAATTAACGGAAAAGTATTCCGTTTGTTTGGCAACCCAAAGTTCCTTGGAGAAGATTTACTCACTTGTTCAAGTAGCGCATCATTGGACAGGCCCCATTTCGTGCGCGATATTCACAGCAGGCGATGATGAACTTTACGTGATGCAACTTTATCTCTCCTACTTGAGACATTGTTTCAAGCCGATTCGGGAACGGGTGAGTTTTCATCTGGTTTTTCCCAAAGATCGGGCGCCCGATAACATCAAAGGGGTTCATGGGAGTGATTTTGGAAAATATGAATGTTCAAAGCCTGAAGCGACGTTACAGACTTTGATGAAGTTCAGACACAGTGAAACAGCGAAATGGCGAATAAAGAACCCGTATCCGCAGAATCATTTGAGGAATGTGGCGAGGAAAGGATGTCAAAATGCAAATGTTTTTCTCACGGATGTCGATATTATTCCGAGCGTTAATTTTACCGAAAATTTAGACAAGTTTCTGAGGAAAGCCAAATGTAGTAGTAACCAATGTGCTTATGTGATACCTACTTATGAATTAGATGACAGAGTTCGTTTTCCGCGAAATAAGTCGGACTTGATAAGGTTGGCGAATAAGGGTCTTGCTCGTCCTTTTCATCACAAAGTTTTCATTTATAATCAGTTTGCGACGAATTTTACGAGGTAATTATTTTTTTTCCATATTTTCTTCTTTTTTCTATCAAAATCATGAAATCAAAAATCATAAAATTTTGAATTGATCAGATCTTTAACAAAACTTTATTTGCAAATCAATTTTAAAAAAATATTATTTTTATTTAAATGAAAAAAGATATTTAAAAATTTAGATAAAAAATTTTTGAAATTTCTTTTATTATTTAATTATTTAAATTTTTTAATTTAATTATTAAAAAATAAAAAAAATTCTCAAAAATTAAAAAATTTTTTTTTTTTACATTTTAAAAATTAATTTTTGAGAATTTTTTATTTGATCTGCCTTTATTATTTAATTTTTTTATTATTTTAATATTTAACAAAATAAAATAATATAAAATATAATAAAATTCTCAAAAATTTTTAATCTAAATTTTTAAAATATTTTTTTTTATTTACATTGAATTAATTTTATTTATTTTATATTCATTTAAAAAATTAATTACTTAATTAAAATTTTAAAAAAAATTAGTTTTTTTTTATCGATTTTTAAATATTTTTTTTTATCTAATTTGACAAATTTCAGATAATTTTTTGATTTCGTGTTTTTGATCTATATCTTACAAGCTTACCAAATTTATGATGAAATTTTTTCTTTAGATGGCAAGTTGATGGTCCCGAGCCTGAAGAAGCGCACATCAGCCATAACGTGACGAATTTTGAGTTTCTCTACGAGCCATTTTACGTTGCCAACGACATTGTACCACCGCATGACGAACGTTTCCTCGGTTATGGCTACACCCGTAACACGCAAGTAAGTTTCCAAACATATTTTCAATTGAATGCCACTCGAGCATAAGCCTTTTAAATCATTCGCAATCCACGAAAATAAATAAACAACAAATGTAATCCCCTAAAAAGTGACACTTAAATTGCTGCGTGCCTCGAATTAGTAAACAAAAATGGAAATATATGTATATTGGACAAGTAAAAACCGCACAAAAGCCATTCAGAGTCGTTTAAGTAGAGTGGCATTCATTCCTTCCGTGTTGTTTGTTTGTTGTACGTGCGTTAATGTGTGTGTGTTGCTCGCCATAATGTTGTGTATTTGTTCATGTCCACACTTTGTCAAGTGTGCGGATGTATATATGGGATGCGAAAGTGTGGATTTGCTTTGTTTATTTTAATGGTGCATCGAGTTATAATTAAATCCACAAGTTGAGTGGCATGACGACAGTTAAATTTCGAACCGATTCTCTCGCTCTCTCTTGAAAATTGAATATTTTTTTGTGTTTTCCCGAAATGTAATTTTCACTTGACAATGCGGCGAAAACGAACTGAATTGTGTCAATTTACTGCCATTTTGTGAAAAAAAAATTAATGTTGAATTCCAAGAATTTTATTAAATTATTTTTATTTTAGCTTTAAAAAATTTATTAAAAAAGTTTTTTTTATTTATAAATTTTATATAAAAATTAGAAAAAAAACTAAAATAATTTTTAAATATTAATTTTTTTCTTTTAAAAAATTTTCTTAAAGAAAATCTTATTTAATTTAACAAAAAAAAAAAAAAATAAATAAATAAATAAATGAAAAAAAAAATTTTTAAAATAATTTTGAAATAATTTTCAATTAAGATGATAAAAGTTTGTAAATAATTAATTAATTTAATTTAAATAATTAATTTATTAATTAATTTAATTTAATTTAATCAGAAAAATTTAATTCAATGTGATTATTTATATTTAAAGTATTAATTTATTAAGTTATTATTTCACAAAATTAAAAATTTAATTTTTTTCTATTTAAATTTTAGAATTTTTTTTTTATCAAAAAAAAAAAAAATAAATTAAATATAAATTTTTTTTAAAATTAAATTATTGAAAAAATTAAAAAAAAAAAAAAATATTAAAATATTAAAAAATAAATAAAAAAAAATAAAAAGAATAAAACAAAAAATTCACGAAATAAAATTAAATTGACATTCAACAATTTTTTTCCACACAAAAAAAACGCCCATTGCGGCATAATAAAAAAAAACTTATCATTAAACGCCCATTGTTTATTCACAGGTCTACGAAATGTTCGTCGCTGGTTACCAATTCCAAGTGCTATCGCCTCTCTTCACCGTGCATTGGGGACTGCAGAACAAAAAAAGTCGTCCAGCATGGCGCGAACGACAAAATAACGTCAACCGCAAGTACTTTGAGATTTTCAAGCGGGAAGTGTTTGCGCGCTATCACAAGGATCCGCTGAAAATGCTCGTGCCAAAGAAACCAAAGCGGCCTGCTGGAAACGCAGTAGGGCGATAAAACTCTAAAAAAGTAGAAAAAATTGTAGCAATTTTGTAGTTAGCTTAAAAAACAAAAAAAAAATATTTACATTAAAAAAAATGAAAGTGCATCGATTTATATAAGCAATTTTATACTACCTATTTTTAACAATGGCCCACATTATTTACCTGTATGACTTATGAACTAACACACAAAATAAAAATAGTTGATCTATTTACTCGGAATTCGTAAAAAAATAATATTTTTGTTGTCCAGATTATATTCAAGAGGATTAATAAATTTTTATAAGTGTCTATATTACAACAACAAAAAAAGTTTTTTTCTTGGATTTTTTTATTAAGGTAAGTAAAGTAACCAGTCGTTCTCATTTGTATTTATGTATTCAGCAAAAGAAGCAAAAAAAAATATTCGATTGACATAAAAATTTATTACCGCACACATTTCAATTTGTCAAGTATTCCGAAGAAACTGAACATAATAATAATAATTTTATATATTTATCAGAAAATCTATAAAAATATGGAGAGAAAAAATATAAATAAATTGAATTTCGCATCACGATACAAATAATGTTCGATTCAAAATAAGCTCTAAAAGTTAATATTAAGAGATGAAAATGGCAAAAGTGCTTTTTTTAAATTTATTTTTAAACATGAAAAAATTGATTTTTTTTAATTTTTAAATATTATCTCTTGTTAAAAATTTTATTTTATTTAGAAAAATAATGAAATTTTTTTTTAGATTTTTATTTAGAAAAATTTATTAGTTATTTATATTTTATTATAGTTTTAAAAATTTTTTTTATCGTTAATTTTAATAAAATATTAATTAATTTTTAATTAAATTAATTCACTATTTTAAATTTTAGCAAATTTTTTAAAATTAATTCGTTATTTTTTTTATTTTATTTAAATTTTAATTTTATAAATTTATTTTTATTAAATTTTGAATATTCTTTAATCGTAAATTTGAAAAAAAATAATAATTTTAATGGATTATAAAAATAAATAAAATTTTTAAAATAAAAAAAAAATTGCTATAAATATTATTTTATAAGTTTGATATTTTTATTATTTTTTTTTAAATAAATTTCATTTTTTTTAAATTTTATTTTTTTTTCAAATTTTGACTTTTTAATATTTTATAATGAAAAGGATAAAAAAATCATAAAAAATTGAAAAATCTGTCAAATCAGACACAAAACCTCCCGTTTTCCCCATAAATATTTCCTCAACAACCACGAAAAGAATCCTTCTGTTTTTTTCTTATTTAAAAAATAAAAAGAAGGAACATCTGTCGTTTTCAGGGAGCGGAGCAGTTCATATCAATCGCTCGTTTCATATAAATATTTTTTATTTTATTTTATTTGAATATCACGTTTCCACTTTAATGCATTTATATATTTTTTTTTTATTTTATCGAGGAATTCCCCGAAAAAAAGGGTCAAAAGAACATTTTTCGCCGATTATTTTACCAAAAAAAGATCGCATCCTAAAAAAAATTCAATTACATTTTATATTCCATTTTTTTTTTTTGTTGTTGCGTAATAAAAATCTTGATTGAGCTGGCAAAGATGAGACTCAGACCGACGGAATATCAAATGAATGGAAATGATAAAAAATATGCGCCCAATCGTAAAAAAATCCGATTTTTATTTGAAAAAATTTGTTTGAGTGAAAAAAGTTTCGAGAGTCATTCGAGGAGGACAAAACTACAACAAACAACAATTTTCATCAAAATATCAAATTATTAAAAAAGTTTTTTTTTTATTATTATTTATTTATAAACAAACATACCTTTTGTCTTCGGTGCGATGCCAGGCGTTCGTTAATATTGCAAAATTTATCATTATTATGACTGCTTGTGTGTGATATTTCGAAAAATCTAGCGCACCTAAACAAATAAAGCACAAAAAGTGAAATAAACATTGTTTTGCGAAAATTGGAATGACGTTCAATCCGATTTTCAGGGAAAATTGTTTGGAGGAAGACACATAGAGCATGATATGTCTTTCAAGTGTCCGTACGTATGTGAAGCTACTGAATTTAATTTCAAATATGAACAATAAAGAGTTTTTGTGTGTATAACCCCCTCCCATCCCCCCCCCCCATTTTATACGCACACATGAAACAATAAAAGTGACAAAGAGACGGTTGCAATTAAAAATTTGATTGTTTCGCCTCGGGCTTGGCATGGGAATGGGGAAAAATGTGTGCTATGTGTCTGCGAATTTAATGCTTTTTTCATAGAGAGAAACAAATATTTCGTATGTAGAGTTATGTCTATTATCCATGCATTTTTTATGATATTTTGTACGATTTTTGTCACAATGTAGTTTTAGATTGAGTCGAATAGTCACAAAAATGAATGAAAATGGAAAAATGTTTGATAAACTGAGAATTTTTTTGTGAATGGAATTTTATTGTGAAAATTTTGACATGAGCGCATTTTTGAGAAAATTAAATTTTTTATCCAATTTTTTAATTTAAAAAAAAATAATTTAAATTAAAATTTAAAAAAAAATAAAATAAATAAAATGAATAAATATTAAAATAAATAATAATTATTTTATATTAAAAAAATATTTTAATATTAATATTAAAAAATAAATTATTTATTATTTAAATCCAAATGTTTAAAATTTATATATTTAAAAATTTATTATTTATAAATATAATGTTAAGTTTCCTAAAAATGAATTAAATTAATTATTAAATAAAAAAAACTTAATTTATTATTTTTATATTATTTTAATTATTTATTTAATTTAATTAATTATTTTTTTTTATAATTTTTTAAAATATATTTATCCTCTTTACTGACAAAAAATTGCCTAAAATTAATTTCTGAAGTTTAATTAAAAAAAAAATTCCTGCACAAAATTTTTTTTTCATTAATTAAATTTTACTCCTATGAGCTTGAAAATGAAGAAAAATTACAAAATTCAATTTTTACAATTTTTTTTTTCAATTTTTTTTATTCAATTTCTTAATTTTCATTTAATTGAAAGACAGACACAAAAATCCTTAAAAAATTTTTTTTTCTTAAATGCCAAACGTTTTTTCTAAAACAAACATCAAAACATTGAACAAAAATTGTCCATTCATGCAATGAGACACCTTCGGGCATCGTTTCGTCTGAAAATTCTCTACTCGAAATGTCACAACGTTCCACAAAATTGAGATCAATGGAAAATAAAATTAACATTTAATTGCATATGACTCGCCATACAAGTTTTTTCCTCTGTCTTTTTGGAATTTCATCAAATCGATGAAAATTTCCCAGTTCAACGGTTTTAATATTTTTTTTTTGCGATGCGGAAGTTTTTTTTCATTATTCAACGTTGGATGTGAATTGCAAGAGAATGATGATGAAGAAAAAGTTTCATTAAACATCATATTATGCAAAAATTTGTCACATCTATGAATTTTAATATCGCTGACATTTACTGTTCTCGTGTGGAAAACATTAAGGATCAATACAAGAAAAAAAACGCGATGAATATAATTTCTGATTTGATTAAATATTCTGCAAGTATTTCGTATTATTGGCATATAAATTTCGATGAAAATCATTTCTTTGCGATGTCAATGTTTGATTATAATTTTCTGACAAATTGGCAGAATTTTCGAAAATTTCCCATTGTGGCAAGTAATTTGATCGGCGTTTCCCTGAAAAAAAAAAGCAAAAAAAAAAGAGTCAAAGATCGATTGCATCATTATTATACCGTTGATTATTATGCGTAATTGAACATGAAGGCAAAACATAAAACGCCACTTTTGCATGGCAGATATACCGAGAATGCCTCACATGATATCACATGACATGCAATGATGAAGCGACACAAACAAGGGACATGTCGGAGACAGAACAACATGTTTTGTCAATATATTCAAAATGTCTTGTTCTATAAATGTTTGTGCCGTTTCACGGAATATGGAGACAAATCAACATGATTTTTTGATTTTTTTTTTCAAATGTTTGCTTTGTGTTTCAAATTTTTATTTAAAAATTAGAGAATTATTTTTAATTTTATGATTTTAATTTATTTTAAATAATTTTAAATATTTTTTAATGTAATTCAACTAAAATGTAAATTTTTTAAAAAATATTTAAGTAATGAAAGTAAAAAAAAATAATAAAAAAAATATTTTAAAAAATATGATAAATTATAAAATAAAATTTTAATAATAAAAATAAAAATATTTTAAATTATTTAAAAAAAAATAAATTTTAATAAACAAAAAACATAAATTTTAATAGAAATAAAAAAAAATGTAATTGAATTAATTTTTTGAAAAATGAACAATTAAAAAAAAATTAAAATTTTCGTAAAATATTCAAATATTTGTTAATTTTAATTTAAGGAAAATTAAAAAAAAAATTTAAGTAAAATTAATAAATAAAAAAAAAATTCTTAAGAAATATTTAATTTTTTTGATTAAGATTTTTTTTATTTTTTTTTTAAATTAAAAAAATATTTATTTTTGATATTTTTACATAATATTAAGTAAAAGTATGTTTCATCGAAAAAAATTTCTAACAGTCATTAAACTCCCTTTTAATACAGCTTTGTCAATAACGAGACATGCCGAGACAGACAAGTGAGATGACACGCAATTTGAGCTCCCGAAAATACTCACGTGAATTATTATATTTTTATTTATTTGCCCGAATTTAGTGAAGCGATAAATGGAGCAACGAGAAACGCCGGAGAAACGGAATAAAACAAATATTTGCGCAACAAGCGAATATAATTTGAAACGGATGCTCTGACATATTGGCCGACGACGACGAATGGAGTGAATGGAGTGCACACGGAAAGACGAATGGCATGCATGTTCGTTCGTCATCTCCAGTGGGATGTTAATAATGCGACGGCATGACATAATGAAGGCTCTTGCACATCACGGCGATGCCGAATTAATATAATTTGTGGATAAATGGACAAGATGATTTTTCGCTTTTATTCTTTGTTTCCGCTTCTTCGCGTGTATGTGAAAAGGGCTTATCGCCGAAAGAGGAATCAAAGTCTGTCAAAGTACGAGAGAGGGTAGATTGGAAAAGTCTCGATGATGTGATGATGACAATCAAAAAAGTTTTATTATGAAACATTAAGTGGCAATAAAAGTTGATAGTTGAATGGAAAATCGTCTTGCAGTAAATAAATGTCACGAATATCGATAGTTGTCAATGTTACGGAGAAATTAGAAAAAAAAACTAAAGGAATTTATAAAAAAAATATTAATAAATATTTAAAAAAATAAATAAAATAAAAAAAAAACATAAAAAAATAAAATAAAATTTATAAAAAAAATTAAATAATTAAAATAATTTTTAAAATCATAAAATATTTAAAGATGTTAAAATTTTAATGTTGAAAAAATTCAACAATATAAATTTAATATTAATTAATTTAAAATTTTTATAGTTATTTTAACAGAAATTTTAATAGAAAATTTTAAATAGTTTTTGAAAATTTAAAGTCACAAATTTGTGATTTCTAATAAACTTTTAAATTTTTAAGAAGGTATAAACTTTTTTTTTGCTTTTTATCTAATAAATTTTTATTAATAAAATTTAGGCAAAAATTTAATTTTTTTTTATTAATAAAAATTTTTTTTTGACAATAATTAATATTTAAATTTTATTAAAGATTAAAAAATTTATAGTTTTTCTGAAAAATTATTGGTTTATTTTAAATGAATTAAATTATTTTTTTTAAAGATCGTTTTAATTAAAAAAAATAGATTTATTTTTAAATTTAACAAAAAAAAATATATTTTATTAAAAATTTTTTTTTCCAAAAATTTAGCTTATCTTAGCCAAAAATTTCAAAATTTCGCAATTTTCTTTTTTAATTCAAATTTTATAAGATTTTTTTTTTATCAAATTTAATTTTTTAAAAGAAAATTTTTGATAAAAAAAATTCAAACTGTTCCTAAAACCTCAATCTCAAACCAATTTTTTTTTCTACATTTCTCATTAACTCCTTTAAATTACCTTGAATCCCTTGTGCAAAATTAGATTCTTTCCTACTTTGATTGAGACCATTATCGTTTCCATTTCTACTGCAGATGAAAAAAGTCAAGAACTAAATTTGTTTACATTAAGGGATGTCATCATCTAGTCCAACATCATTGACGACGAAAGTTTTCCTTTCTTTTCTGCTTTCCTAAAAAAAAACAACTTTGTTGAAACAAAATATTTATTAATAAGTTTTTCGAAGTTAGATCGAAATTGTTGCAGAAAAAGAATTTCTTTATTTTTTTTTTGTTTTTCTGAAAGGTATTTGGATAGACGACAAAAGACTTTTTTTTTAAATAAGTCCCTCGTTAAGTTTTATTTTTGTGCATATAAGAGGAGAGTCGCAAGTAAATAAGAAAATCTTCCGAAAAACTCTGTTTGATATTTGCTGATGCACTCCAATCTCGAAAATATTTAAATGTGCGAATAAGCGCTTCCTAAACAAATATGTATTCAAACTTTAACTTCTTCCATCTTTCTCTCTCTCTCTCTCGTGTGTCGTCGTCTGAAACGCTTTGAAGTGTGCTTATCTACTTTCATCTGCATGTTGCAAGCCAAAAACTTTGGAGACAGAGACACGGAATAGGGTGCGAAGTGCACCCAAAAATAAACAATTGAAATGGATTTCTCAATTTCAACACTCTCGACGAAAAATAATCTCGTTCAAGAGGTCAAACGATGGTCCATACCTGAATTTTTTTTGTCACAACGACTCGAGTCTTCCCTAAACTAATATAATCTAAAAAGTTTTCTGTTATTATGTTTATCTTTTCTTCTTTTCTGCTGATGACACACACACACACGCTTTCTATTAGCGTCATCTTTTACATACAAGTACTTTTCCCGAGTAGCAGCAGAGACGAAGATAGTTTGTTCAACATTTCCTTTTATCTCGTTTTCCCTCTTTCGGTCGTAAAACGCATTTCATGCAAGTTCACAGCAGCAAGAATTCGCTTCTTTTGTATCAAACGAAAATTTTCGAGTGTGTTGTGATATTTGAATCCCTTTAATGTGGTGTCGAAAATCGAATATTTTTCGTTTTAAAATTTGAGCTGTTTGGAGTACACTTTAAAGCCAGCAAAAGTTCAAAGACTCCATAAATAAAATAAACACGTTTGTTGTTGTATACAAATAAATCTAGTTGGCTGGTTTACTTTTTTGGAACAAATACAACCAAGAGACTCGTGTGCTTGCTGAGAAATTTATGCGATGTGTATAATGACGCCTGCTTATAACCAATAAAACAATATAAGCCATCGTCGTTGTTCGTTGCTCGTGTTGACTTGTCGGCATTGTTTTCTTGAATAAAGTTTATAAGGAAGAATAATTTTGCGCAGTGGTTTGAAAGTTGGGTGAGTTTTTTAAGTTTACGGTTTTTTTTTTATTTAAGAAAAAATTTTTTTTTGCTTCAAGCATATTTTTCAAGGTCTTAAATTTACTTCTTTGGGTCTTAAGTTTTTAATGAAACTTAAAAATTTTTTATAGGTCTCAAAATGGTCTCTTGATATTGAGACTTCGTACGTCGGTCTTAATTTTTTAATGAAATTCGTCCTCAAAAAATTTTAACTTTTTTCGTTAATCTTGTAATTTTTCTTATATGGCTTAAAAAGCTTTCTCTCAATATCTCAAGTTTTAATCTTGGGATCCTAAATTTCACTGAAGCTTCAAAAAGTTTTTTTTTTTATTTTTTTCAATTATTATTTTGAGGTTATAAATTTATAAAAACTTAAGGTTTTTCATTTTAGTTTTTTTCACTTTTTTTGTTTATAATTTATTTTTCATAATTTTCCTTGAAAATTATTTATTGCAATGAAAAATATATAATTTGTTGCCTTAATAATAATTTATGGCAATATATTGCAATATTGTACAATATTATTGTTCCAATGACTTCCTCTATTGGCGAAATTCGAAACTATCAAGAAGTCAGCTGATCTTTCCCGCCATATTTGATGCGAAGTTTGTATGTCAGAGCACATGGAAGGTAAGAAATTGCTTAAACTTATGCTTTAAAAGTGATATTTAATTATATTTTTGTTTTTCAAAAGATTTAGGATCAGCATTTATTTGAGAAAATAATCAAGATATGATGACAGAAGCACGTTTAATGTCAAATACGAGCCAAATGAAGAATTAGAAGGAAGGAAGTGAAGCTGACAATCCATTATCAATCAGATTCGGAACATGACTTGCAGAATTTCCGAGGTAAGTACCCAAAAACTAAAGAAACTTACTAATTTGAAGCTCTTTACGACTTTTTGTGGGTTGTCGAGAGCTTCGTTTCTTCCCAAGGTTGACAAGGAATGCAGAAGTAGCTGGAAGCAGCGACGTCAGGATATCGGTAAGTTCTTAAATCTTTAGTTTATAAGTCAGAAATATCCCGCACTTTAGTTTAGTTTTAAGTTTCTTTTCAGCTAGAATTAAGATTTTTGAGCAAATGTCGCTCAACAGGGAAAGTTTTTTTTTGACATAACCTCAAATTTAATTTTAGGGAAAGCTTAATTTTTTCTGTAACGGGATTTGTGATCCTCAATAGTTTGTAAGGGATTCTGCTATAGAGCACATTTTTTTTTGTTAGAAAGTTTGTTAGGGAATGAAAAGTGCGGTTTTAAGCTTAGTTTTAGTAAGGTTCTTTCAAAAATGAAGAAAGATCAATTTTCTCATAAAAATGTTAATATTTGGGGAAAAATCCCCTAATATTGACGCAATTTTTTAAAATTTCGCATAAAACTTCTAATTTTTTATCAAAAATTCTTAAATTTTTTTGTCTTAAAGTCTCAAAAGGTCCAAAATTTTCAATTTCTACTTCAAAATTTTGAAAATTTGTTTTAAGAAGTCTAAAACTCAACCGATTTTTTAACCACAGAGCACTTGCACTCTTTTCCCATGCCCGCCGCGAACAAAATTTGCAAGGCACTTGTCTACAAATTTAATATCTTTTCCAATTTTGTGTCGAACAACGCTGTTGGAGCGGCAAACAGCGTCATTTCCTCGCATGTACTAAAATATATTATTGGCATCAGTCATCATGTATCATATCTGCATAAAATAATAATGAAAGATTGCTGTGTCACTCGCGTTGCCCGTCCCGCTGTTGCCGGATCGGATTTTAATATCCCACGAGAACGAGAGCACGAAGATCACATTGTGTCAAGGATTTTTCAATAATATTTTAATATTACCTCTCATCCGGCGACGACGACGGGCGTTGTTGTCGCTTTTTCATTGAATATTGATTTCACGAAAAAAAAAAAGAAAATTTTTATAGATGAATAATTATGCATGATTTTTTTATGATTTTATTATTATGAGACGTCGTATGTAGTTTTTGTCATGAAGAAATTTTTTTTTCGACATAAATTATGCACTGAATTGCCTCAAATCGAATGTGACAGCGAACGAATTTCTGTATTTGCCATCTGGGTACTGAGAATTTCTCGCTTTGTCGATCTATCTGACTGACGTTGTAGTTAATTTTCTTCGTCACATGTGCAAGAAAAGACGTTAACTCGATTTTTTGTTGCTACTTTTTCAAAAAAAAGTTCATTCATCTCGAAATAGAGAAAGAAATTCAAGCACATCATCGTTCTAATCAACAAAAGCAATGCATACGAAATACAACGTCTCGCATGCTTCGCAACAAAAAATAATATCCACAGGCTGTTTCGTGCCAGACGCTCCGAAAATAAAAGACGGATCAGACTTTCTGTTATTATAATCACATCCTTGCTGCTGCTGCTGCTTGTACATTTGTTCAGTTAACGCATTGTTGAAATAATGCAACTGCAAAATACGAAATGATGAATAACACCCAACTGAATTTCGTTATAAGGATTTTTTTAAGGAGAAACGAATGGAATAAAACATTCATGATTTTATTATTATTTTTATGGCTTATATCTCGTATTTCTCCAGTGAATCAAACAAGCAACTGCGATGGCGAACTCTCGGAAATGCAATTCAATATTATGGAGAGTTATTATAAAGTGCGGAAATTGTATGAGGATTCACTCGATTTTTTTTTTCAAGGAAAAATTATTTTTGGAATGTTTGAAGTGATGTTTCTGAAAATAAAAAAAAAATGTATTAATAAATTTACATCCTATATTAAATTTTATTTCTTTTTTCAATTTTATAAAAATTAAGAAAAAATTTTTTTTTTTTTTTTTATTTGACATAGTTTTGTTTTGGCTCTAATTTATCAAATCAAAACTGCCAAAAAGTTGAAACTGAAAAATTTTTTTTCTTTGACACAGTTTTGTTTTAAAAACTAAATCAAGAGCAAAAAAACTGTGTCAAAAACTGTGTCAAAGCAATTTTTGTCAAAAACTCCAAATGGATAAAAATTGTGTCAAAATTTATCACTGTGTAAATAACTCAAAACTGCCAAAAAGTTGAAACTGAAAAAATTTTTTTTCTTTGACACAGTTTTGTTTTAAAAACTAAATCAAGAGCAAAAAAACTGTGTCAAAAACTGTGTCAAAGCAATTTTTGTCAAATCTGACTCCAAATGGATAAAAATTTATCAAAGGGCTCTAATTTATCATTTTTAAGCATTTTATAACTCAAAACTGCCAAAAAGTTGAAACTGAAAAAATTTTTTTTCTTTGACACAGTTTTGTTTTAAAAACTAAATCAAGAGCAAAAAAACTGTGTCAAAGCAATTTTTGTCAAATCTTACTCCAAATGGATAAAAATTTATCAAAGGGCTCTAATTTATCATTTTTAAGCATTTTATAACTCAAAACTGCCAAAAAGTTGAAACTGAAAAAATTTTTTTTCTTTGACACAGTTTTGTTTTAAAAACTAAATCAAGAGCAAAAAAACTGTGTCAAAGCAATTTTTGTCAAATCTTATTCCAAATGGATAAAAATTTATCAAAGGGCTCTAATTTATCATTTTTAAGCATTTTATAACTCAAAACTGCCAAAAAGTTGAAACTGAAAAAATTTTTTTTCTTTGACACAGTTTTGTTTTAAAAACTAAATCAAGAGCAAAAAAAAAAAACTGTGTAAAAAACTGTGTCAAAGCAATTTTTGTCAAATCTTGCTCCAAATGGATAAAAATTTATCAAAGGGCTCTAATTTATCATTTTTAAGCATTTTATAACTCAAAACTGCCAAAAAGTTGAAACTGAAAAAATTTTTTTTCTTTGACACAGTTTTGTTTTAAAAACTAAATCAAGAGCAAAAAAACTGTGTCAAAAACTGTGTCAAAGCAATTTTTGTCAAATCTAATTCCAAATGGATAAAAATTTATCAAAGGGCTCTAATTTATCATTTTTAAGCATTTTATAACTCAAAACTGCCAAAAAGTTGAAACTGAAAAAATTTTTTTTCTTTGACACAGTTTTGTTTTAAAAACTAAATCAAGAGCAAAAAAAACTGTGTCAAAAACTGTGTCAAAGCAATTTTTGTCAAATCTTACTCCAAATGGATAAAAATTTATCAAAGGGCTCTAATTTATCATTTTTAAGCATTTTATAACTCAAAACTGCCAAAAAGTTGAAACTGAAAAAATTTTTTTTCTTTGACACAGTTTGAAACTGAAAAAATTTTTTTTCTTTGACATAGTTTTGTTTTAAAAACTAAATCAAGAGCAAAAAAACTGTGTCAAAAACCGTGTCAAAGCAATTTTTGTCAAATCTTATTCCAAATGGATAAAAATTTATCAAAGGGCTCTAATTTATCATTTTTAAGCATTTTATAACTCAAAACTGCCAAAAAGTTGAAACTGAAAAAATTTTTTTTCTTTGACACAGTTTTGTTTTAAAAACTAAATCAAGAGCAAAAAAACTGTGTCAAAAACTGTGTCAAAGCAATTTTTGTCAAATCTTATTCCAAATGGATAAAAATTTATCAAAGGGCTCTAATTTATCATTTTTAAGCATTTTATAACTCAAAACTGCCAAAAAGTTGAAACTGAAAAAATTTTTTTTCTTTGACACAGTTTTGTTTTAAAAACTAAATCAAGAGCAAAAAAACTGTGTCAAAAACTGTGTCAAAAACTGTGTCAAAGCAATTTTTGTCAAATCTTATTCCAAATGGATAAAAATTTATCAAAGGGCTCTAATTTATCATTTTTAAGCATTTTATAACTCAAAACTGCCAAAAAGTTGAAACTGAAAAAATTTTTTTTTCTTTGACACAGTTTTGTTTTAAAAACTAAATCAAGAGCAAAAAAACTGTGTCAAAAACTGTGTCAAAGCAATTTTTGTCAAATCTTATTCCAAATGGATAAAAATTTATCAAAGGGCTCTAATTTATCATTTTTAAGCATTTTATAACTCAAAACTGCCAAAAAATAGAAACTGAAAAAAAAATTTTCCTTTGACATAGTTTTGTTTTGAAAACTAAATCAAGAAAAAACTAAATCAAAAACTGTGTCAAAGCAAAGAAAAAAAAATAAAAAAATTTAATTTTTTTCACTATTCGTTTTTGAACAAATGGACATTAAAATAATTTTTACTTTTATTATTTTAAGTTTTTAAGTCAAAACTTTAATTAAATTTCACTAAATAAAAATTTAAGAAAAAGTAAAAAAATTGGTCACGCGACTCAAAAATTTTTTCATCAAATTTTCGATAGATAATGCATTTTCAAAGCAAGTTAAGTTCATATTTAATATAATTTTAATTTTTACTGGACATTATTATCGTTTTTCAATCAAAAAATACCAAAAAATGTCAAAAATTTTCCTTTTTTTCTAATTATTTTTATTTTTCCCCCTGAAATTAAAATTTTGATTTGACTTAAATTCATTATTTTATAAAAAAAAAATAATTTTTTTACTCTTAAGCTTTGTTTTGACTTCTGACACAAACATTTTTTCAAATTAACTGAATGTTTTTTTTTTGTTTTAACGAAAAGCGAGTACAATACCTTCTCAAATTTCTGTGCTTGATTTCGAGCATACTTCATCTCAGTATTTTTCCATGTATTCGATGATTTTCCATGAACCTACGTTCAAAAACGAAATGACTGGTGTCATTTACAAAAATAACTGCGATCACAATAGCTGTCAACTTGCCCATTTATCGCACTATTCACCTCTGTCTCGCATCGCAGCATCGAGAATGGCAAAAATATGAAAAGTACAATATCCAATCGCACTCGACAGCCCATTCAATGGCAAGACAACAATGGCATGTCGAAGCATTGCCAATATCCAAGTCGCTGTCTCGACTTGACTCCGATCCGCACATTTATGAATGAAATGCCGTGTCACAATTTTTCGGAAGCATTTTTCACAGACATTTCCCTTGAACGTTCGCATTTTCGCAGACACATGAATCTCTTGTCTATTTAAAATATATTATTGGCTTACAAATGCATGACTGCATAACTATACATCGGGACTTTGGTCCATTCATTCCGTACTCGTTATTTCATTATCACTGCCAGGAAGTGCACCAAGTTGCCGCGCGTGTATTGCTGAATACCGACATAAATATTGCATATTTTTGCATTTTTTCGTGTTTGTGTTCGTTGCTCGTTCGGGCGTCACGTACCGTGTAGAAAGCCCCCCTCGTAAATTTCGTCGCTGTGGGACTTCGTGTGCGCATGTCTACTTCCGCCTCGCACACGAAAATCATCAAAACAATCATTAACCGTCATTAGTTCCCTGTTATTGTTGTTGTGTCTGTGTCGACGACGGCATGTAGGAAGCCAAAAGGCACGTATACGGCATTTAAATTTCCCCCCGAAAAAAAATTGTGCTCTAAATAAAAAGGATGTATCTGCTGAATTATATTTCAGTCAATAAGTGACGGAGCGTGCAAACGGACGTGTTACGAATTTTATCTCGATTTTTACCTTTTTCTCTGTGTTTTGACACAAAAAGTCACTAAAAATACGGGAAAAAAATTTCCGACAACTTGTGCGAATAATTTTTGAAAAATACTGAAAATTCAGGTTTCCGCAAAATCTGAAGTGAAGAAAAAAAAATAAAACTTAAAATTAATTAAATTCAAAATATTAAAAAAAAAAATAAAACATCAGTTCATAAAAAATAAAAAAAAATTAATAAAAAAAAATAAAATTAAAATTTTAATTAAAATAAAATTAAAAATTATAAAAAAAAAATTAAAAAATAAATTAGGAGCAAGAAAAAAGTGAGTTAATTTTTAAATATTATTTTCATACAATAAATTAACTTTAAAAGATTTTTGTGGCAAGTGGTATTTTTCCAGTTGGTTAACGTTTAAATTACGAAAAAAATATAAAAATAAAAAAATTATAAAAATTTACCAAAAAAAAGGGGTGATTTTCGGTTTTACTACTTTTGCTAAAAAAAAATAGGTCATGAACGTGAAATCATGTATAAAAGTTGACCTTGATTTTTTCATGTAGTTAATAATAATAATAAATCGGAATTTTTCTTGTACCTGCTAAGAGCAATTACGCACGCAATGAAAAATAAAATAAAAGAAAAACGCAGGACGACAAAAAAAAATCGTCGACCAGAAGTGATGTCAAGCTGTTTCAAACAAATTTGTACAAAATAAATCCGCTGTTCACCACATTTATCTCTTTTCCTCGTACTCGTTTTTTTTTATTCGGCGAAAATTCACCTGTCATGTCAGTTAGTTCAACGCGAGCGGGAGAAGTTCAGTATTAAAAGTTTTTTCGTCGTTTTTTCCGTCTGCTTGCTAAATCCTTTGCTCGCTATAAAATGCAAAATAATTTTTTTCTGCGTTTTTTGTCGTCGTTTTCCCTTCTCCTCGTTGGAGGACATAAAAAATTTATTTCAAAAATATTTATATGGATGAAACGGGAAATAAATGCGATGAACAGAAAAAGAAACATTTTCATCATAAATACATCTGTACCTTTTTTTTATTTTATTTTTGTACTTCTGACTCGAGTAATTCGAGCGAAATACGAAAAATTTCGTGCAAAACGAATAAAAATTTTTTTATATATGATATTTAAATATTATGACGACGACGAAGAAGGAGACATTTAAAAATGTATGCTCTGTCGCTTCTTTTTTGAAGCACGCGAAGCAAAGACGAGACGAGGAAATTTCTTCTTTATTATTTTTTTTTTAACTTTTTTATACAAATGTGCTCATGATGATTATGTTTATACAAAAATATGATTTTCTTCAAATTTTGTGTGTTTTGTTGAGCAAACGTAAGAAAGCGGAAGCATCGTTTTCGTAATTTGTAGGTTAAAAGTTTATCTCGCGGGAGTTTTCCTGTAATGACTTTTAAATTATTTTTTTTTTGCGCGATGATGATGAGTTTGTTAAAGTTAACCTAGAAATGCGATGTCTCCTTAATTTATGGCCATTAAAAGTAGTTTGAAAACTTTTCTACTCCAAAAATAGAACATTTAGTCACAACAAACTTTTTTTTTCCTCGAGTAAATGGAAAGTACTGTGTGCGGAAGCATGTTGTGACCAACTTTTCTCGTCGTCTTCCGTTTTGCTGTCACAATTTAAAAGTTCTTTTTTACTGAAAAATTAAAAAAAAAAGAAAAAAAATTATTTAAAGGAAACAGGGCGAATTGGCATCAAAAAAATCTTAAAGATAATTTTTTTTATTTTTTTAAATATTTTTCGCTGTGAGAAGTAACACACAATAAACCAAAAAATTTTTTGTCTTTAACTGACCTGAATATTTTTTCGCATTTTTTTTTATTTTTACAAAACAAACAAAAATAAAAACTAAACTAACAAGCAAAACTACAACTTGTTGTACAAGACTATAAAAAAAATTCTGTGTCGTCGTTGTAAAAATGGGTGTTGTGAATAATTCTGCTACTCGCCATCCTGCTCGTACAATCAAATAATAATAAAAATAATAAAAGAGACAGGCAAAAAATAACACAGAGAGACAGGAAAATTGTATGCAGGACACAACGCAGCGCATAAAAACGTGTTTTTAAATATATTTATACTTTAGCGGCACACAAACACACCGAAAGAAAAAAAAAATACGTTTTGAAAAAAGCGACACATAAATTCAAAGGCTCTAGAGAATTTTTTTTTTGTGTGTGTCTCAATATATTTTTGTGTCGTGCTTTGACTCCTTTTTTAATAAAAAAAAATAGGAGAAGAAAAAAAAACATTTTGTGCCCTTCTGCTTTTGTACGTTCGTCGTGTCATGTGTCGTATAATATCCATGTCTTGACAGACTTTTTATTATTTCCATGTTTTTCTGCTTTTTTTTTTTTGCATATTTTGATTACTTATTGTGCTATATTTCGTACAGAGAAAGGGAAATACGGAGAGAAGAGGCTTTGTAGAGGAAATAACGACACATGAGGGCATTGACCGAATTTTAAAATTGCGTAAAATTGAAATTCAGTGAATATTTTATATATTGGATTTGATGGTGAATTTAAGGAACTTGAAATTTTTCAATGAATTTTTTTTTAAAGTTGAGTTTTTTACATTTATTTTTATTTATTTGAATTAAAATTTATTAAAATTTTTTTTTCAATTTAAAAAAAAAATTCTTTAATTTTTTTAACTAAAAATATAAAAATAAATCTCACAAAATTAATGAAATTTTGCTAAAAAATAATCAAAAAATTAATAAAAAAAATAATTTTTTAAAAGGCACTATTAATTAAAATAAATTAATTAAAAAAATAAACAGAAAGATAAATATTAAATTTAAATTTTTTCAATTAAATAAATAATTTAATTTAAAATTTATTAAAATTTAAAAAATAACTAAAAAATAAAAAAAAAAATTTATTAAAATTTTTAAATAAAATTTTTTTCTAACAAAAATAATTAAAAATAAAAAAACAAAATTTATTACCCAAAAATTAACAATTTATTAATAATTTTTTTTTTGATAAAAATTTTTTTCTGACAAAAGAAAAATTAAATTATTAAATTAATTAACTATTTTATTATTAAAAATTTATTAATTTTTATTTGTTAAAAAATTGTCCTAAAATTCAAGAAAAAAAATTATTTTTCTTTATTAATTTAATTCAATAACATTAATTAAGAAAATATTTGAATTAAATTTTTAAATTGATAAATTATATTAAATTATTTTAAATAAATATTAATATTAAAAAAATTTTTTTTCGTAAAAATCTCATATTTTTATCATTTGAAATAAAATATAATAATATTTCAAATTCCTTCAAAATTTTAATTCATTTCAATTCCAAAAATCCTCATAAAAGCACATGTAAAAATTCACATTCATCAAAAAAACTAAAAGAAAACCCGCAATGCCACGTCTGAAATCCTCCCACACAATTAGTTTAATTTAATTTTCTTACCCGCTAATAAAGTGAGTGAATGCACAACGTTTCCGCGAAAACCACTTTCGTACATTTACGAAAAAAACGGAGCGAAAATGCATTTTCTCTCATCTTCTTCATACTGCACCGCTGCTGCAACGTAAGTCACGTCGAAACACCAGAAAAACTTTTTAAAATGTACGCTTGAAAAAAAAAGATGAAATTTACATATTTGTTCATGGTTTTGCATAAAGTAGTGAAAATTATGTAAACAAATTTTTTCTTCTTTTCGCTTGTGGAATTTTCATTGTATTTAGTGCAGGAAAAATTTTATTTATATTTTTTTTTACAAAAATTCATGGCGAGTTGCAAAAAATATAAATTTTAATTAACAACTGTTCCGTTTTTGTTAAAAAGTGGTAAAATAGCACCTGCACAAATTTAATTCAAAAAAACCCTTTTTTAATTAAAAATAATTATTTTTCGAGTATGACGGAACATGTTAGCCACTAAAAAACGATAAAACCCGAAAAATAATAAAATTTGTCAAAAACAGAGCAACATAAAAGTTGTTGTTGCGGTTCCTTTGGGTAACAAAAAAAATCGTAAAGTTGAAAAAAAAAACGTTTTTCGTATAAATCATAAATTTTAGAGTGAGTGAAGGAGGCGAAGACGGCACTTTCTCGAAGCAAAGCTTGACATTTATTTATAGAAAATGTTCTAATTTATATTCCTGATTTGTATGAGGACACCATCTGCTTTGTATAGTTAAATCCCCGACAATAAAATGTATTGTATAATATTAATTAAAATATTTCAAAGTTCTCCAACGAACAATGTCGAGTCGTTGCCGAGAATGACGACATCAATATGAGCAGTTTGTTATTATTATTACTGCAAAATGTGCGTCGTCGTCGAGGAGGAAAACAAAACAAGTCATAACAATGATGCATGTGTCTCCCGAAAACTTTACAATATTTCATATTTCCAATTTATTTTGTCGTCGTCGTAATTATTGTTATTATTATTATAACTTCCGTGTTTGTTTCGTCGTCGTCGTCGCATGTAAAACACGAAAATTTCAGAGCTTTTATGTTCAGATCGTTTTTATTATTTAGATCAATTTAAAACAACATGCAGGAGATTGAAGCTTTTAACCACTCTGCGAGACTCCGCTTTGCATGTTCATGTTTTGGCGACGCGATGATTGTTTGATGCCGGATTGGGCGTTCTATAAAAAAATAAAAAAAATATTTTTTTTGAATTTAAATTAAAGAAATATTTTTTTTACCATATTTTGACGACGACTCGACTGTGAAACTCCAGATTGGGAATTCTAATTGTTGTGAAGATATGAGAAAAATTGATAAAATTAGGAAATCGGAGAAAATTTTACCATATTTTGGCGACGGGATGATTGGGAGATTCCAGATTGAGCGTTCTAAAAAAATAAATTAATTGAAATTTTAAGAAAAAAAATTAAAACTTAAGAATTTACCATGTTTTGACGGCGACTTGACTGAGAGACGCCAGATTGGGAGTTCTTGAGAATAGAAAAAAATAATTAAAAATTTAAAGTTAAAATTTTAAAAATTTTCTTACCATATTTTGTCGACGGGAGGATTGGGAGATGCCAGATTGGGCGTTCTGTTATAAATAAATAAAAAATAAATTAAAAATTATATTATTTTTTTATTAAAAAAAAATTAAAAATCATTTTTTTTAAGAATTTAAAAAAAAAAAAAATTTAAAAAAAAAATTTTTTTTTTTAATATTTATTTTTGTAAAAATTATATACTATCACTTTTTGAGAAACTCATAGGTTTTTTTTTATTCAAAATTTAATTTAAATTAAATAAATTTATTTGAATAAAAAATAGTTAAAAACTTAATTAATTTTTTTTTATATTTTGAGTAAAAAATTATTTTAACAAACTAAAAAAAAAATATTTTGATCAAGAAAATTAAATATTTTCAATTAAAATTTCAACTTTTCTAAATTAAATTAACAATTTAAAATTTTAATTAAAAAATTTTTTATTTAGTTTTATAAATTAAAAAAAATTAATTCTTAAATCTTTGAACAATTTTATAATAAAAAACGTGAAAATTCGTAAAATTTAAGAATCTTTTCATAAATTTTGTACTTTAACAATTAAATTTTAATTAATTTCTTACCATATTTTGACGTCTTCCGGGAAAAGCTGATCCACTTTCCGCAAGAGCGATCACCAAAATCGCCATTATGACAAAAAATGCACTAATTCGAGCCATTTTTTACTTAATTTTCAATAAAATTCTGTTCTCACAACTCGTCTTGCATCCATTTTTATATGTCACTAAACGCATTAAAGCGCAAAAATCTCATTATTCCGTCGTGATTTCCTGAAAGCAAGCCACGTGACTGTAAATAATTGATTCACGAACAAGATTTTCCCCGGAAAAAATTGATTATTTCTCTCGCATGACGCAATTTTGTGGCTTTCGAAAGTATTTAAATTACAATCATCATCATTGCAAAAGATTTCCGCAGAAAAATGTCGGAAGAAAAGTTAGAAGTGCTCTCTCTTAAATACTTGGTAATCCCATAATCGTCTACAATAATGATCTCTCCGCATGTAGAACGCTCACACACGTCACACGGAGAAAATGTAAATATTTTATTTCCTGAAACTAAATCTTATGAAAGCTAACTATTTGTTGAGTATTTTATTATGTAGTCTCTCTCTTGCTCTCGCTTGTGTTCAAATATTTAGCAGATAGAAATGAAATTTAAACATGAAAATCAGGCATGCATGAATGTTTTACTCGAAAGTCGGCACAGAACGAGAACAAACAGAATATTTTAACTAACTGAGACAAAATTCTATGCTCGGCATATTTGCCTAAAAAACATTCTTTATCATCATTTTCATGTGTGTGTCTATTTGTAACGAAACTCAAATAAGCTTCATGTTCAGAGATTTAGGACGACGCGTACGTAGGAGGAAGATGTCATATTTTTCACATACATTCGCAGTGATTTAGGTTTGTTTGTTAGTTGTTTAACCACAATTTCCTTTTAAAATTCCTCATTCTCTCAGTTTCTTTCTCTCTTTGACGGGGTTTTAGTGTGCTCGGATGATGGAGTGTGTGGAAAAGCAATAATCATGATGGAATGTAATGCATCATAAAATGTCACAAGGTACAAGAGTTCTTAATGTATTTTGAAGAAGATGAAAAAAAATAAAAAATTGTCGACATGGAGGCGACTTGTTGATTGTTTGGAAGAAAAAATTAAAAAATCGGTTTTATGATTTTTTTTTAATTAAAATAAATTTTATATGTTTTTTTTTTCTACAAAATTTCAAGTTAAAATTAAATTTAATTAAAAAAAAATAATTTAATTAAATTGAAATTAATTAAAATTTAATTAAAATTAATGAAAATTAAATTGAAATTAAATTATTAATATTTAAACAAAAATAAATGTAAAAAATTAACTTGTGATTGAATTTTAATATTTTGTTAAATTTTTGTTCATTAAAAATTAAGTTTTTACAAAATTTTATAAAAAATAACAAAAAAAAAATTTATATAATTTTATGACTTTGAGTCAAAAATTAATTTTGCTCAATTTTTGAAAGGTTTTAATTTAAAAATTAAATTTTAGAAATTTTTTCTTAAAATATTTTAAAAATAAATTTTAAATGAATTGTTATTTTTATCTAAAAGCCCCAAAACATTATTATTTTATTTTTATATTTAAAAAAAATTATTTTTATTTTTTATGATCTCATATTTTTATTTAAAAATAATTAATTTACCAAAACTAAATAAATAAAAAAAACTAAATATATATTAATTATTTAATTAAAATTTTGTAAAAAAAAATCTTAAAATTTGAAGAATTTTTCAAAAAATTTTATATTATTTTTACTAATTTTTTTGTTAGAAAATGTTCTTATTTTATTTCTTATATCAAATAATTTCAAATTTTCATTTAAAATTTAAATAAATTTCTTACTATTTAAGTAATTTTCTACCTGCAAAATTCAAAATGAACCGAAAGTTTCCTCAAAAGCAATTCCAAGAACATTTCAATCGACTCAAATCCACTCTTTTCGTTCAATCCTTTTAAAATTCTTGAAACATTAATATGGAAATGCATTTCCTTCGCTCCTTTAATTTACGAATGTTTGCAAAAACACTCAAAAAAATGAGAACGAACGACCATCAGACGACGTCGACAACAAATATTGACATCATTCTTGCAAATTTCTCTCGTATTTTCGAGCCGAGAAGCAATTTACAGAAAAAACCTTTCAAACTCTTGAATCTTGCATATTTGTCGAGCAAAAAAAAAGCTGTGGGAAATGGATTTTCACTCTAAATAGTTAAAGATGCAGTTTTTTTTTGTTTTTTAAAATTTTTTTGCTTGCACTTGAGTTTTTTTTTTGTCTTTCCATTTTTCGGTTGAATTTTCCGTATGACGTCGTTTACTCCAAAAAATGACAACAAATCCATCATTTAATCCTCAAAAGAGTCTTTTCGCATCAAATGACGTGTATTCTCATGTCAATTCCGCCGTACAAAGTGAATAAAATGTAACAATAGCGAGTCAAGTTGATTTATGATTTTCTGCTTGCGTGTAGCAGAAATAATCTATTTCACTCATCGCGACATAATCTCAGCTTATATGCCGCGTACGAAAATGTCGAAACTTTATACTCAATTAATTAATTAATTATTTTGTCGTTATTTTGCTGCCTGTCTCGATATTGCGACGTTTTTGCGCTTCATTTTTTATTATTTGCAAACGTAGAATTTGTTGTTTTAGGAAATTTCCATGTTTTTCGCATACGAGTCGAATGTGCACGTGTACGACCCATATAAGGCGAAAATCACGCGCAAAACAGGTGAAACCCGTCAAAGAGCCCAAAAGAGAGCAAACACTTGTCTCGTGTACTCATGCATCCGAAAATTTTAATTAATTAACGTAAGAGGTACTTGCGAGACAAAAAACACACAACTTTTGACATATCAAAGGAAACCCGGAATGACAAAAAGTTAAACAAGAAAATTTTCAAAAGACAGGAAAGATTAGCTCACATGTCGTTGGAGCAAAGCGTGTACTGTTTATTTTTTTATATAAATAAATGGAACCTTCACTCTTTTAATTACACACAATATTTTTCCGTTTATTTTGCTGCTGCTGTTATTTTCCTCTCAAACAGGCACGTTAAAAAAATCTGGCGAATTAAAAAAAATAATTTTCTTTTGAGAAAAGAGCAAGTGTATCGCATTTTTGTACGAATTTCACATTTTTGTACTCCTCATAAATTAATTTCAATTTTTTCTTTTAAAAAAATTAAATAAAATAAGTAAAAAATTTGATAAATTAATTTAAATTAAATTATAATAAATTTATTAAATTTAATTAAAATAAATTAAAATTTTCGTACTTCTTACTATATTTAAATTTTCTTAAAAAGACAAATTTCACATTTTCGTACTCCTCATGATTTTTTTTTACAATTTTTTAATACCTACTTGAAGATTATGTCTTAACATTTCTTCGAAATACGACAAAAAAATTTTCTTAACTTTTTCCCTTGAAAAAATATTATAAAAAAATCAATTTTTTCTTCGAAGAAGAATTAAAGCGAAATTGATGTCGAAAAAAAAATTCACAGAAAAAAAAACTCTTCTGGAATATTGAAAAGCACCGAAGCATTAGACTTATAAATAATCCATCGAGTGTCCGGAATATGCATAAAATACATAAATAATAAAAGCAAAAAATATTTAAAGTACATCCAAGAATAAGGGCCATTAACGGATTAACTGCCGTTAGTATCCCGAAAAATATGTTGTAAACAACACCGAGAAATATAATCCAGCAAAAAAAGGGGAAGCATGGATAAAAAAGGTATTAACATTATGAATGGATGAGGCACTAATGATTACTTAGGGCAGCCTTCGATATCATCATTAGAGAGCAAGTATCGTGCGAAGATGGGATTAATGATGAGCGAAAAAATATTATGTGTTTTTTGCTTGATTGAAGGGTTTTAAGATGTTTTTATGTCAATAAAGTCAAAAGTTGCCATGATGGTTTCACATTTTTTTTTTGGAATTTTAGACCTTTAGATGATAAATTATTTCTAAAAATTTGCTTGGTTTGAATTAATTGGAATAAATTTGAGTTTTGTGCCTGTAAAAAAAAATTAAAAAAAAAAATAAAAAAAAAATAAAAATTTTTGCAAAGTTTTAATTTAGAAATTATTTTTAATTTAAAAAAAAAATAAATAAATAAAAAATTTTATTAAATAAAATGAAAAATAAATAATCTCAAACCATCAAAAAATACGACAACGTGACTTTTTGCCAGAATACACGAAAATTCCTCGCAAATTTCAATTCACATTCTGCAAATAAAATTAAAATATACTCAAATCTCATATGTTATTAAAAATATCTTACGTGCACTTATGAATATTTCTTTTATTACCTTTTAGAGAATGGCACGACGAGTACATATATTTATAATTCCGCCAGAGAAGTTTTGTATAACAAAGCACCCGTTCTCGTCGCACACAAAGACAGCTAAAATTCATAATATTAAAATAAATATTAAAAACTTGACTCGTTGTCATCGTGCTTGTAGTCCCCGGCTCCGATGTTCATTCAGTTTTCGTTTCAGCATTGCGACGAAATTTAATCTGAAAAGATTAAATCACACAATAAAGAGAAAGATTAAATACAATTTTATGAGGAAATCAAATAGAAACGGTACTAAAAATTTTGCACAAAAGGCAATAATAGAGTCTGAAGAAGTTTTCCTCTGTGCGAGTTTTCCTTTTGTGCACAACACGACAAGCATTCTGTGGCAATTCTCTGAGCTTTTGAATACATAACACAACGGATTATATTCAATTTAAATTGTAAAATTAAAATAAAACTGAAATGAGGAAAAAAAAGAGGAACGAACGCGATGACAGCAAAGTACAGCGATGACGATGAGACTATTACAATTAACATTTTGATGATTGCACTTAAAATGGATAAAGTTTCGAGTCGTGTGTGTGTGTGTTGGGTATTAAAATGAGACCGAACATTCTCGGAATTGGAAAGAAAAGAAAGTACTTAACGGGTAGTAAAAAGTGTAAGAAAGAAGCTTTAGGGTTTCATTTCTTTCTCTTTTTTTTATGGAATTTCGCTTGATAATGATACAATAACTTTTTTCGTGTTTAAAAGTTTTCTTTGTGTGAGTTTTATTTTATTTTTTTTTGTTATCAGACATGAATTTAAGGAGTCTTTTAAAAGTTAAAATTGAACTTATACATTTCGATAAATTTTCATTTAAAAAAATTTAAAATCATTCTATAATTAATTATATTTTAATTTATTAAAATTTTAAGTTTTTAACAAAAACAAAAAATATTTAAAAAAAAAATATTTTATATTAAAATTAAATTTTGATAAAAAAAATTAAATTTTTAAATTTTGAAAAATTAATATAAAAATTGTAAAAAAATATTTAATTAATTTTATATAAAAAATATTTTAAACTTGGGAATTATTTTTAATTTAATTTTTTATTTATTATTTCGAATATATTTTTCTTTGCTTTTTAAACAAAAAATAAAAAATAAATAATTTTTAATAATTTTTTTAAAATTTTTATTATTATTGAATTTTTTCAAAATTTATTTTTTAAAAAATATTTTAAAAAAATTAAAAATTCTTTAAAAATGAAATTTATTTTTTTTATTATCATTTTTGAATTTTAATGATTTATAATTAATTTTAATAAAATTATTTTTTATTGAAAAATATTATGTTCTATTGAATATTTTAATATTACATACACTCTTGACTCTTTATTAAAAAATTGAATGAAAAGTACTTAAAACTGCCTCAACATGTTCTTTTTTTCTAAACTTCCCCTTTGATAATCGCTCGAATAAAAAAAAATGCACCGCTGCTTATGTTCATTCACATCAGACAAAAAACTGTTGATTTAAGTCTGTCATACATTCATGTTGCTCCCATTTAAAATGATACCCTTATAAAACGAAATAAAATAATAATATAAAAAACTTCCTTTTTGAAATAAAAAAATTTCTTTCTCTTTTTCCTTCAAATAAAATAAAGGATAATTTTCCTACTTTCCCATCGTACCCAAAAAGTACTTCTTGAACGTAAATACAAAACGCTCCTCATCATGTTCACTCATACATTTTCTTTATTATTAGCAGAAGAAGAAGAGCTCAACTTCCTCTGTTATTTATCTGCACATTACTGATTCGCTTTGTGAATCATCTTACTCTCTTATTACTCGAAATGTTTGAAACGTTGACGACGACGACAACGACGTCTGTCTTTCTTTTCCTCCGCTTTTCGTTCTTTTGTCGAATATATCGCTTCGTTTTCCTTTATTTAACAAAAAATACGTACAATACGTTTTTACATATTTAATGATGGATTTTATTAATAAAAAGATCGTATAAGGTTATATTATATCCTTTCTTCCCCATTTATAATTTTTTTTTGCTCCGTGTGCTGTTTGACTTTCGTTCGTTCGCTCGTTCCATCGCCAGTCACTCATTCATGTGAATCGTTGCGCGAGAAAAAAAGAGAAAATTTTATGTTTGTAAAATTTATCTTGCTTCAGTTCTCGTCGCTCGTCTTCTTCATTCGTTATTATTATTATATTATTCATTTTTATGTCTTCGGTACTCGATGGTTACTCGTGCAAGTAAAAGTGAAAGAAACGACGTCGAAGAATGGAGCGCAAAAAATATGATTGAAGTTAGATTGCTTTTGGATCAAACAGATAAAAGTCGAGTGCAATAATTTTTCTTCTTATTCAGTTTCTTATTTGTTGGAATTTGAAAATTGTGCTTTTAGGTGTTAATTTAGCATCTTTTGCAATATTTGTATTTTAACCTCAAAATATTTCAATTGTAAACAACATTTTGGCGCCATTTTTCCCGCCATTTTTATGTATAAAATTTTTCATAACCTAAAAATAATTAAAAAATGTAAGAGTTGGCAGCCCTGCATAAAAACAACATTTTTGCGCCATTTTGAATTTTCCCGCCAAAAATAAGATCGCAGCTAAATAGATCATTTTCATACTTCATAGAAGTTACTTTAGACCCTATGAAAGCTGTAAATATTTTTTCAAATTTTTTTTTCAAATTTTTTAAATAATAAATTAATTTTTTTAATTGATAAAATATAAATTTTGAACATTTTTGAAATTTAAAGTCATAAAATTTTGATTTTTTTTTTTATAATATAGATCTAAAAATAAACCTCTTTAGCGTGAAATTACTCCTTTTCTCTTTCAAAAGATAAATATCAAAGTCCATAAACGGAATTATCCTGCTGACTCCTGTGATTAATACTATTATTTATCATTATATTGCCATCAAATAACATGTCACACAAACAACACAAAATAAAAAAAGGAAAAATAGAAGGGAACGATAATAAATCGAAATGTCATCAATTGGCTGTTTGTCACTTTTATCGATTAGATTCCCATTCAGGCCATTATTAATATGATGCCGTCGTCATCGCGTCAAAAATAGGACAATGCATGACGATGACAAAATATACAAAACACAAAATTATGATTATTATAATTTTTCGACAATTGAATGGTGTCGAGGTATTGTTGAAATTTGATCGAAAAAGCAATTGTTCGCATTAAAATGATATTTTCGATCGAATTTTCTGCTCCCAAAATGCAAAGAGATATCGAAAAGTCGACAGAATCGAAAGGAAATAATAATAAACATACAAAAAAATAAATAAAACGAAGTAAAAAAAAATAGTACAAAAGACTAGATTTTCCCTTGATATTGCAGAGAATAGAAAATTGTTTGCCGTTGGCATGAAATTATGTAGATATGTAAAGAAAAAAAGTAAAGTTGAACTGTTGTAAAGGTAAAAGAATGTTTTACAAAGAATTTTCCGCTTCTTTTGTGTGCCTCGAGAAAAAACGTAAGGAAGAGAATTACAGACGCACATCGATATAAGGCGACTGATGATGTTCAAGGAAGCGAAGATAGGGTTGAAATTTGCATTTAAAGTGTTAGAAGGAGGTTTTTGTCTAGACAAAACGACATAAAGTTCGAAAAATTTCACAGATGGAAGGTATTGAAGGTCTAAATTGCCTCGTTAGAAATTTCGAATAATTTCAAAGTATTTTATTAATTTTGGATGTTTTTATATATTCTTTTATTTTATTTATATGTTATTTTAGTAATATTCAAAGAATTTAAAAAAAAATTTCAAAACTTAAGCTGAAAACAATTTCATATAACTTTTGGCGGGAAAATCAAAAATGGCGCGAAAATTTTGTTTATATTCAGGGTTGCCAAATGTTTCATTTTAATTTTTTTAAGGTTATAAAAATATTATATAATCTTAATTTTATGAAAATTTATAATTAAAAAATAATTTTGGGCGGGAAAAATGGCGCCAAAAAGTTGTTTACAAACAAAATTTTCGCTTAATTGCTTTTAATTTAATTTTCAATGTATAAAAATCTTATCAAACGAAGTTAAATAACCAACAGAAGCCTTTCAAGAAATTCTTTTCAGTGAAAAAAAGATCAGAGACATCAGTAACTTACACGTGTGTGTCATGATTTCTTTTCTTTTCCGCCCACATTTCGCTCCCGTCGTGTTTTTTCTTACATTTAAACGTCTCAAAAGATATCTTTGTAGCAAACATTTTTTGGCAAGCGCCTACGACATTCACATTCACGTTGTAAAACATTCGAAAAACTGACATTTGCTGAATTCTCTCATGAATTCGCCATTGACGTCGCTTTTTTTAAATAGATAAATCGAATAAAAAACGAGAATAATTGAAGAATGGTTGCTTCTGATTTGCTCATTTTCGTTTTATTTTTATTTTTTCATGCCTTCGTACTTGTATTAACTTCCGTCGTGGTTTCTAAAAAATCGTCACAACACTTACTTACGAATAATAATCAAAAAAATAGAAGTAGGTGCCCATTTATTTGTTCACTGGTTCATGATAAAAACACCAACAAAGGGGAAAAAAGGAAAGAAAAATAAGCGACAACATCAACAAAATACTCAACGGACTTAAGTTAATGAAATGTTAACAACAAAATTACATTCTCCCGTCTTTTTACTTAAATTATACTTCCGATTTCATGACGACGACAGCCAGCCAGCAGTTGCGTTTCGATGTAAATGAAAAAATTATGCGTTCTCTCGAGTTGAATGAGCTGAGCAATGAACACAGAGAGTTTTTTTTAGCAGCCACATTATAATTGAGTAAGTTAATTCTTTCACAATTTTACTTTCCGAAAGTCATTTTCTCGTCTTTTGTTTGAACACGAGAGCCAAGTGTGTTGGTTTGTTGTCGTTATTAACTCACATGAATTGTTGTGTAAATATTTTTATAAAAGGCATGTTATTAACACATGAAAAAAATACGACAAAGAAGAAAATTGATGGTTATAAAAGTCGTTCGTTTGATGATGGCATTGATAAAAATTTGAGTAATTTGGGGCTATAAGTTACGTATAATCGTATGGCGAAAGCAATAAATTGATGGATTTGTTTGTTTTTTTCCTTTTTTGTGACTGAAGAGGTCAGAGATTGTGAGAAAAGGGTCCGTCAAAAGGGACTGTTTGAGTTATTTTTTGACTTTTGATTAAATTTAACTTCAATTTAACTCTTTATTCATTTTTGGCGGGAAAAAATGGCGCGAAAATTTTGTTTATATTCAGGGTTGCCAAATTAAAAATTTTTGCTTGATATTTTTTCAAATAATTTTTTAAAATGAAATTTTAATTTTTCAAATAAAATTTTTAAAAATGTTTCAACGAAATTCTAAATGATTTCCAAATTTTATTTAAATTTTAGAATTTTTTAAAATATCTTAGTTTAAATTAAAATATCGAATATTATGTATATAAGGTTTTTGGCGGGAGAAAATTTGGCGCCAAATGATGTTTAAATTCAGGGTTGCCCAAAGTAATTTTTTTTTCTTAAGATAAATAATTAATAAAAACAAAAAAAAATAAATCATAAAATTATTTTTAATAAAATTTGAATAATGAAATTTTTGGCAACCCTGAAATAAATTTTCGTAAAGCATTTTTTTTGTTTTTGAAAATTCTTTTGAATAGAAATTATCTCATATTTTGAACAAATTTAACTAAAAACCTGCTTCTGATTTTGTTGTAAAGGTATTATGAGCTCAAGAATGCTCTAAAAATATAAAACGTCAATATTTAGTTAAAATTCTTACTCTGAGATTATCTCCAAGATGATATCAAGTATCTACTTATTGATTCTCGGAATCATTTAATTCAGCAGTTAAACGAAAATCTCGAATATACTTCTTCACATTTCCATGAAAATCTACTTTTACATCGAAAACAACATTTAAAACCCATTCATTGAATTACTTCCAATACATTTAAATTCGTACCGAAAATTTTCATTATGCCAATAAAATTGAAAATTCTCTTGACATGTCTTTACATTGTTTCCCTTAACTAATCCTTTTGTTCTGTTGTCTCTTTCCAGAGAAAGCCAGTAGTCCAAGTAAGTCTTTTAATTGGAAACATCACTTCACAGCAAATCTCTTGACACATCTTTAGACATCAAGTCATCGATATTCTGAATAAACTCGGAGATTATCTGCTCATTCCGCAAAAAGAGAGACACAATTCAACAAAACAAGCAGATTTCAATCTCTGAACATCAAAAAAAAAAAAAATGTAATCCAGATTAAATTTATAAATGTAATAACGAAGAACATGACATGAACATTACTTTTACAACAAACTTACTTTCGTCGTTGTCGACATTCTCTTCCATTTTTTCTCGTATTTCTAAATTATGTGTTTGAAAATTGACTCTGAACGTAAAGCAAAGTCTGAGACTGGCAGAGAAGACGCTCCAATGATTTACTGCCGTTAATGTTGTAACTTCTTTGCATCTCCTCGTTCGAAACTTTTCACGAAGAAATTTTTTTTCAAGCAGTGCTAATGTTATGTTATGATGCTGATACAAATTTTTATTTTCTATCTCTGTAGTAAATATTATTATTATGCCTGTTTTTTTTCGTTTTTTACACGAGAAAAAAAGGGGTGGCATGATGTATTACGACATTTTTCGAATATTTTTACAAGAAAAGTGTAAATTTTATATATGATGTTATTAACTGCTTGTCTATTTTATTTGTACCTCCAAATAAGAACAGATTGCCACTTTTTGCCCGATTAAAAAGTCATGTTCACGTTGACTCGAAAGGAAGTCTTGACGATGATTGATTTTCCGAGGTGTTTGGTAAAATCTGAGATTTTCTTGAAGAGAGAGAAATTTTCGTTATACAGATAAACATTCAATAAAATAATGGAAAATCCATTATTTTAAATTGATGTCTTCAATGTACTACTTGAGGATGGATGTACAACAAGATGATGACGATGAGACTGATATCTCGTCTTGTAATAACATACGAACATCCATTTATGTTGTTTAAATAGAAGATGTGAGGCGTGCGGAGCTTATTTGCATAAATGAGAAAAAAAAGGAGTTTGAGAGCGCTTTTTAATATGTAGAATTGATTTTTAGTGACTTATGAACAATTTTGATGGAATTTTAAGAAAATTTCAAAAATTATTTTATTTCAAAATATAAAAAAAAAATAATTTAAAAATTTTAGAGCAGTTTCTTCAATAAATTTTGCTCTTTTTAGTAATTTAAAAAAAAATCTTTTTAAGGAGATTATGAATTAGTTACAATTTTCATTTAAATATTCTTTGATGAAACTTAAAATGAAAAATTGCTAAATTTCAAAAGCTTTTAAAAAAAATTTTTTTTAAAGTGTGAAAAATTATGTTTTAATCATAATATTAAATTTTTAATTATTTTATATAATTTTTTTATTTATATTTATATTTTTCAATAATTTAAATAGTTTTAGTAATTTAAATTAAATAAATATTACGTTTTAAAAAAATATTTTAATAAAAAATTGTTCCGTTTAAGAAATTTATACTTTTTTATTACTATTAATTTTTTTAAATTTCAATTAGATTTTTTAAAGTAAAATAATATTTATTAGAAAAAATATATTTATAATATTTTTATGACATTTTTCGACTTAAAAGAAATTTTCGAGAAAAATAATTATTAATTTAGATTTTCAAAAAATTTTTAAAATTTTTGGTTAATTCTGTAGAAACTATTTAAATTTTAAAATTAATTAAAATTAAAATTAAAATTTAAAAAATTAGAATTAATTTAAATTTAATAAAAATTATTATATTATAGTTCAATATAAATATAATAAAATTTTCTTAAGAAGAATAAAAAAAAATACTTAAGAAAATTTAATAAAATTAAAAAATTTAAGATATTTTTAATTAAACGGATGGACATAAAAATCACTCCCAAACCACAAATCTTTGAAAAACAGAACTTTTTATCGACTCCAGAACATTTAATGACAAAAATTGCCAAAGTCGCACACACACGTGCCCCATATATTTCCATATGCCATGCGTTCGTGCCTATAACTTTACACACTTTCCGAATTTACGATATCTAGATAAAAATTTTATCCGACTTCGAAACGATAAAAGAAGGATTTACATATAATACGCAATTGTTCGACGACTCGACTCGACTTTCTTTTCATGTCTCGTAAAAAAAGTACCGGAATGAATTGAAAATGTGTCTTTTTACATGCGAACATAAAATATATTGATGTGTGTTCTCTTCCTCCCTCGCCTCCCGCTTCGAGCACGTCTCCTTCAAAGATAGAATCTTTCAAAATATTTGGGTTTTGTTATAAAATACCGCACGCCAACGCCAGGAATAATGTGACGATAATGTTTACGTTGACGCATTATTACTTTCTTTCATGACACAGAAGATGGAGGTAGTTGTTGTCAAATACCGCGAAACACGTGTCGCTTTTGAAGAAAAGGAGAAAAAAACGAAGAAGACTCTCATTTATTATTGTTCCCGCATTCCGTTTTCTTTTATGTTTTCTGCCGTGATTGAGTTCACACGCTATTGAGCAAGTCAATTTATTTAAGTAATTCGGCAAGGAACTGAAAAATGAAGCTCAAGAGAGCGTAACAGGTCAAGCATGGAAAAAAATATGAGAAAAATTTTATTTAATTTTTTAACAAAGGTATTTTTTTTTCAAAAGGATGTCATGTCACGAGCAGAAAAACTATTACTGAGACCTAATAAAGTTGTCATTATCTCTTTTCTTGCTGCTTTTATGCCATCTTGAACAAAATTAATTTTGATCATGTTCGGAAGATAATGAAAAAAATTTTTTTTGTTCAATTTCGATGAGATAAGGACTTTTGTTTGATAATTGAGAGAATTTCAAGTCTCTTTTGTTAATTTTTTTCAAGTCGATAACATTTCATTTTATTTTTTTTATTAAATAAAATTTCATTTATTTTTAATTTAATAAAAATTTATTTAATTTACTTTTTATTTTTTTTTTCAAAATATTAAAAAAAAAATAAATTTTTATTTATTTATAAATTTTTATTTATATAATTTTTATAAATATTTATATAAATATTGATTACAATTTACAATTTTAAAGAAATAAAATTTGTTTAAAAAATAAAAAAAAATTAATTAAGTGTTATTTTAATTTTTATTTATTTTTTTTATATATTTTTAATTAAATTTTTGGCATAAATTTCAATTTTTGTCTATTTATTAAAATTCTAAAATGAACAAAAATTAATTGAAAGAATATAAAAAATAAATAAAAATTGATAAAATCAAATTAAAAAAAATAAATTTAAAATAAAAATTAATTAAAATTTTATTTCAATTTTAATAATAATTAATTAAAATTGCTCAATAAAATTCTCTAACTTAAAATAAATCATGAATTTTATCCTTAATTTTTTTATATGGATAAAAAAAATATCCGAGCTTGAAAAAAAATTTCATTAAATGACGCCTTCAAGTCTCATTGCGGTCAATTTTCGACCAATATTTTATCGATTCTGTCACCTAAAACATCCATCGACATAAATTTCTCCCCATTTTCGCTCAAGAATTATCAAATTTACACCAAAAAATAATAATCGGAACGTCTATTCAGTGTCAATTTTCCATTTTATTTACGATTACGGGCGACATTTATTTGTTGTCGGACAAAAAGGACCAAAAAGCAACTTTAACCCTCATTTCTATCTTTATTCTTCTTCATTTTTGCCTTTGTCCTGTTTGTTGTTTAACAAAAAAACGTTCGATTTTTCTCAATCCGTAATAATAATTTAAGGAAAATTGCTTTGTAAATGTCCCCCATAAAAAATTCAATAAATCAAATCACTTAAGCACATTTTTATCGCAAAGCAAAACCCCTCTAGGTCTGTCGTGCGTCGCATCGTGTCTTCCATAACAATAATAATATTGACATTTATTTCAGCTGGAGAGAGATAAATAAAAGTGAAAAGAGGCGAGAAGATTTTCTCTCGCACACATAATAAAAGCATTAACACAGTTGTCGACAGGCATCGATTTTTTCTTCTGCTCGAGAAAATGAGGAAAGAGACACACACAAACAAGTGGTTCTTGCCTTAATTTTTTCCGATGATTTCGAGACAGTTGTTGAACGAGTGTTTATTACGTCATTATGACGGCAAGTGACTCCGCTTCAAGAATGTCAAAAATGGACTGTTTACAATTATTTTTATATTGTGATAAAAATACTTCCGCTTTCGCCCCATTTAGGCAGTACTTTCGACAATTATCGTCGTCGCTAACTCGAATGAATGCGCGACACTACAAATACTATCTAACATCTTTTTGTCGTTCGTTCTGTTCGTGGCGGTGAATTAATTTTCATAATTTTCCTTGTCTTTATGTAGATCTTAATGTTCTATTTATATCGCGCGCGCGACATAAGTGAGCATTTAACGTACAAAAACGCCACCCTTGGATTCCTTTTTCTTCTTCTGACTTTCCCTTTGAACATTTTTTTCTCGCTCTTGCATTTCTGTGTTGGACTAATAAAAAAATCATTATATAACAACCCTCTTGATCGAAAACAGGTAGTTCTAACAAAGAGAATTCAAATTGAGAAAAATTTAGGCCAAAAACTGAGAAATTTGAAAACTAACAAATTTGACAAATTCAAGAGCTGAAAAATTTAAAAACTAACAAATTTGACAAAGTCAAGAGCTGAAAAATTTGAAAACTAACAAATTTTACAAACTCAAAAGTTAACAAATTTGAAAACTAACAAAGTTGTCAAACTCAAGAGCTAAAAAATTTTAAAAAATTCAAGAGCTGAGAAATTTAAAAACTAACAAATTTGACAAACTCAAAAGATGAAAAATTTGAAAACTAACAAATTTGACAAATTCAAAAACTAAGAAATTTAAAAAACTGACAAATTTATCTCCTTGTGAATTAAAATTAATCTCTTTATCAAACCACAGAGTCCCCATAGCTCACAAAGTCTCTGTTACTCAGCAAGTTAAGTTGTCTGCTTGTTTCATCCTGCCTTGAAAATGTGTTTTGTCTGCGAGCGACGTTCCATTGCGTATACAAAAAATGCCCATTAATTAAAAATTATGGCCATAAATTTTACTTTTTTTTATTTTTGTTGTCTTCTTCATCGTCTTCTTGCTCACTTCCGTCTCTTAACTGCTTTCTACATGGAAAATGAGTGATAAACAGCGCACAACACGCACAAATTGCTCGAACAATTGTCTGCGGCAATTTAAAGGAGATTCAAATCAATTATGTGGGGCATGCATCCCAAGGGTAAAAAAAAATGAATTTTCTCTTCCGCTTTTCTTTTCCACGTGTAATTATCGTTAAATTGTCCTCTGGTTCGAGTTGGAGTTCGAGTAAGTCTGACCAAAGTTTTGTGGATTTCGTTCGCATTTATCATTGTGTGGCATTCACGCAAAAGAATGTGAGGAATGTTTTTCATTTGTTCACACAAAAGACAAATCTTGGGGACAAATGATGAATTTATTACTTTTTGCTCATATATATGGCTTTAACCCCTGCCCGTTTGCCTCTCTCACATTCATTTTCTTATCTATGCTTTTGGATCGCACACACACACATTGCTTTAAAACATAAATGAAATTCCACAAATTTCTCTGTTAATTACTATAAATACCGCTTTTTTCACAGACACACACGAGCAAGAGAGATAAGGCTCTTCTTCGTGTTTTTGGTCCCCGTTGGTGCGATTTGCTGCCATTGGGCGACTAAAGTGAATAAAATTTTGCTGAGTGTGTGAAATTTATCATAATGGATGCTGGAAACGAGAAACATTGAATTAATAATAAAAGTAGTCGGTCGTTAGGGAAATATATACAACTTGCCTCGACGCAACTTATCTGCCTTTTAAATAAATAATTTTTACAAAAGTCATTAATGAACGTGCAGAAAATCGATTTAGTCTGGAATTTTGCACCTGAGAAGTGCCTCGATGTCGACGTATTTAATTAAGAAAATAGTTTCCAATGGAAAAAAAAAATCTAATTACGTTTTTGTTCTGAATTGTTTTGCACCGAAACTGACTTTAAATCCGATTCGATTGCTTTTTATCGCAAAAACAAAACAAAAAAGTGTTCATTAGTTAATTATATAAACAGCAAAATCTAGATAAATAAATTTTGCCCAATGTTGCAACATTTGTAGAGCGGCGCAAAAATAGATTACTAATTTTTGTTTCGTAATAATATTTTATTCGGAGGTACAAAATGATAATGATAATGGAATTGAATGAGCTTCCGCCGAACAAAAATTCATCGAACTTTATAATAATGGAATAAAAGTCGGGCAAAAATCGGGACATGCCAGATAATGAACACAATAACAAAAGTTTTCGGTGTTTTTGATAAAATAAATGTACCTCATGGGACATGCCTTCGTGTATATTCAAAAGCTGATTATTAGCTGTATTTGCGGAGGTACAAAAATAGTTTTTTAGTTGAGTATTGATTTCTATGTGTACTCTAAATTTTAATGATAAAAACATTTTAATTTCATTAACGATAATATTATTACGCGCTTGGGGAAATTTTTTACAGGGAGCGGAATTTTTGGCATCGAAATGAAATTTTGTTGATAGATTTTTAAAACTGAAGAAATTTGAAAAAAAAAAAAATAAAAGAAAATATTTCAGCTTTAAAGTTTTGAGATTTTTTAGCTTTTAATTTCATAATTATTGAAACTTTTTAGTTTTTTAAAATTCTCATCTCTTGAATTTTTTTTCTTTCTCAAAATTCTCGGCTTTTAAATTTTTAAGATTTTATATTTTCTCAGCTTTTGAATTTCTTAAATTTAGTATTTTTAGCTTTTGAGTCTCTCTACTTTAAAAATACTCAGTTTCTCAATTTTTTAGGTTTTGTGTGTCAGATAAGGAAAGAGCCGAAACTCAAAATCTAAAAAATTTCTAAGAAAATAAAAAATTTTTATCTTTTAAAATTCAAAAGCTGAAAATGCGAAATCTAAGAAATTCAAAAGCTGAGAATTTTTGAAAACTAAAAATTTTGAAGAGTTGAAAGGCAAAAGCTAAAAGTTTTCAAAAGCTGAGAATTTTTAAAAACTAAAAAAATTAAAAAACTGAGAAGTTCAAAAGCTGAAACACTCAGATATTTGAAAACTGAGAAATTTAAAAGCTGAAAAATCTCAAAAGCTAAAGAAACTAAAAAACATTACAAAAAATTAAACAAACACTAAATTCGCCCCTTATTCTATGCAATAAATTCCGCATCTGAAATTCAATCTGTCCCAAAAAATACATTTGCATTAGGCAAAAACTGTTTTCCCATCATAATTAGTAGAAATCCATAAAATTTTCGAATTGATACGAGAATTGATATTGAATATTTAATTTGCAATAAATTCCATGCAACTTTCGATTAAAATCCCGAAAATGAAACAAAGCTTGACCCAAATTACATCGAACACGGTTTCAAATAACAAGAGTTGAGTTAACAACCATCGATTGTTCAAATCTCATCCGATCCATCATAAAGCATTTATTTATTAAATGAACGTGCACTTAAATCTCCTTCCATTGTTCGGGATTCGAACTATTGTTTCGTTACATCGCTCATTCGCCTTGTTTGGGTTGAAAGAAGAGAAGCAAAAAAAAAATGAAATGAAATGAATTGTTTGCCCTTTTTTGTGGGTCATAAAGAAAATTAGTAGGAGGTTCACGATTGAATTTCCATTGTTATAAAGTGGTACAAATTTTCGCCATTGGATCTCACACCTCGCAAATTTTTCGTGACGTTGAATGTCGAAGAGCGAAGTATCGAGGAATTGTCCTCTTTTATATTACATTATTATTTGCGGCGAAACGGAACGGTTTCTCATCCTCACCATATTACATTTCCCATTGTTCTCCGCAACGACGACGACAACAACAGCACAAAATGCTCAGAGAAAACATCAACAACATAAAATCATGTGATATGCCAGAACATTGTTGTTATATGTTATAACCCGTCTATTGTTGTCGGCATTGTGTTGTAATATTATAGATTTTTGCCCTTTTTTCAGTCCTTTTCTTGTCGGCGCGCAAGCAAACAATGCAGTAATGTTGGTGCTAATATAAAAAACATTTACAACCAGACATTCCTTATTATTATTGCTATTGTGCAAAAGAATGATTTTCACAAATAATATAAAGAAGTGTGGCACAGAACTAATCACGAAAAATTCAATGGAATTGTAATGGTTTATATTCATTAATTATAGGTTGTCTCTCTTTCTCTCTCTCTTCTTGGTATTTTCTTGTTATGTGGTTTGCCACATTTTCCCTTTTCTGACATTTATGATATTAATTTAAATTGTAGACATCCTGTGGATTCGTTTATTTTATTTGAAATGTTTGTTTGAATTAGCAATATGGCGATTTGTGAAGTTTTACTTTTAGATCATTTTTTGAACTTCTCAGTTTTCGAATGTTTTCAGCTTTTGAACTTTTCAGATTTCAAATTTTTATACTTTCGAACTTATTAGCTTTCGAATTTCTTAAAGCTGAGAAGTTCGAAAGCTAAAAAATTTGAAATCTAAAAAGTTCAAGAGCTGAAAATATCAAAAGCTGAAGAAAATCAAGAGCTAAGAAATTCAAAGCTGATAAAAGTAAAAAGCTAAGAAGTTTTAAAGCTTAAAAATATGAAAACTGAAAAGTTTTAAGGACTGAAGAGCTGAAAATACAAAACCTGAAAATCTAAAACTAAAAAGTTAAAGAGCTTAAAAATCGAAAAACTGAAGTAAATCAAAAGCTAAAAAATTTTAAAACTAAGAAATTTAAAAGCTGAGAAGTTGAAAGCTGAACAATCCAAAAACTGAAAAGTTTTAAAGAGCTGAAAATATCAAAAGCTAAAAAAAATTTTTTAAAATTCAAAAACTAAAAATAAAAACTGACATCCGAGCAAAAATCTATCAAGTTCAGTTAAACACAAAACCAATACATTAACAAACGCCCCGCACTCTAAATGGTGTTAGAGAAATGTGTCTGAATTCAAGATAATATCTCTCGACGTGTTCTCATGAATGAATAAAGAAAGTTAATTGAATAGACTCGAGGAAAACAAACAAGTTGTTTGTGTTAAAAGGAGCGAAAACTACTAACAATGTCTGTTGTTAATTTCAAGCTAATTTCTTGTTAGAGACTTGTTAGTCTGCGAACGACATGGCTTTTGCCACAACTCAGAAATTCTGATATTTTTCTGCCCCTGCAGCTCTTTTGTAAATTTCCATTTTTATTCGATGGTAAACAGGACTCGAACTGTTGTAAGTTTAATATCGATCAGACCTGTGCCTTCGAGTAATTCGATTTGAAGCAGGTTGACAGAAAATGCAGTGCAGAATATCTGGAGAAAAAAAGGGGGAAGAGCAACAATAACAGCAGCAGTAAAAAGTTTATCTTTGAGACAAGGTACCTGTCTTTATAACTCAATTATAATCATCGTTATTATTGAAGTAGGTTGAAGAAGGAGAAGAAGAAGGAAATAATACACTTTTGTTATACATCCATATCCTTCCGTTCCTGTACCTCCGAACAACGAGTCTACTATTCACATCTTGCCTTTTTATGTAGGAATAATAATAATATCGTCGTCGTCTTTCGGCTAAACAAAAGGTACATAGAGAATAAGATGAAAATTCCTTGTTAATATTCATCATCATGAATATTTAAAAAGGTCAAATATAATACACATTCCTCTTTTACATCCTCAGAAATAATAATAAGACGAAGAAAATGCGAGACGATGTCAATGTTTTGCGTATTATATTATTATTACTTTATAACATAATGTTACGTTGAATAATACAGTCTCGAGAGCTCCAACGATGATGATGAAATGTAAAACGAGGGAGATTGAGTACTTTTTGCTTAGAATGTTTTGCCCTTATTAATATATTTTATTAGCAAATCTTGAGACGATGTTGTGACAGACGGCATAGTAGCTCGTCAGGAGAGTTGTCAACATTGTGGAATGACTGAAGGGGGTGCTTGTGCGGTTAGATGTAGTTGAATTTTTAGGGGAGTTGACGCGTCGTGAGTTTCCGTTGACTCGTAATTGATTAAAATTTCTTTTTAAAAGTCTTCAATTTGAATTTTTTATAGCAAAACTTATTAATTTGACTCTTTTGGAATATTTTAAATACGGAAAAAAATTCTTGATGGCCAAAAATGAGATTTTAATCCATCATATCGATTTTTTTCAAAATATGAAAAAAATTTAAAGTATAAAAAAAATTATTTTAATTTAATTAAATAAATTTTATAACTTAATATATGTACTTTATTAAATTAAAATAAATTTTAAATCAAATAAAATAAATTTAAAAAAATAAAATATATCTAAAAATTAAAATTTTATAAATTAAAATAATTAATGAAATTAATGAATAAAAAAATAATTAAAAAATTAAAATTAAATTAAAAAAAATAAAAATTAATGTTTTATAACTTAAAATAATTAAATTAGAATAAACAAAAAAATTAAAATATAAAAAAAAAATTAAAATAAAATAAAAACAAAAAAAATAAATAAATTTTCAAAAATATAAATAAGTTTTAAAAATTAAATAAATAAAAAAATAATAATTTTAAAATTTATTTATTGAAAAAAAAAACAAATAAAATTAAAATTTAGTAGGTATATATTTAATTAATTTTATTTAATTAATTAAATTTATAATTTAATCAAATTATTAAAAATTTTAAGAATTTTTTCTGAAATAAGAATTTTGACGTCAAAAATGAACATTATTAGATTTGAACTTTTACTTTTCAACCGAAATCCAACTTTTTTTCATTACCTTTCATCTCAAGGTCCCATTTTACTGTCCTACTATAAAATTCTCGGGACATTTATTTTAATAAAACATTTTTTCTTTCTTGACATCACTTGAATGGATGCTCTAAACAAACAATATCGCTCCGACCTACTTTAACATGCCACATAATGCCTGTCATTTCTAAGCAAAACAAACAATTCCTGACATAATTTTTTCCTGTCTCATTCAACCTTTCTTCTTTTTTTTTTCTTTCTATCTTTCCGTATCTCTAAATAAACAACAATAAAAAACGAGAAAATCTTCTTCATAAAAAAATAGAGAGAAAAAAATTCACGAAAGCAGCCACAAATATTTATTTACCATTACGAGTGCTATTGCTGTAAAAAGCATGATAATGTAATCTAACAGCAACCTTTAAAGGAAAATTTCGTTATAAAACACACACACACACATAACCCTACTCGAGTCTCGTTTCGGGGAACAAAAACTATTTCGATTCAATTTTCTTGGCATATTTTGTGTACCTTTTGTACACGAAAAACATGAATCTGACATATTATTACAACAACAACAACAAGCAAGCAAGACGAAAATTTAATTTTGAAAAACCTTTTTTCGTCTTTCGCTCGTTGTTGTTGTTGTTTTTTTTTGCATGAATATGTCATGGTAGTAACATATACTCCTAATTTTCCTGACAATTTCAAACCTAATTTGGGAAATCTGGTTGGAAGTAAATTGCTTCGTAACTACTTGTGTGTACTCCGCCCTTTTTTTCATGTTTAAAATTGGCTAAGGGATCGTCGACATTTTAGTTTCTCGCCGCAACGTAAAATCAATTGCCAGCTAATTTTTTCTGGTTTCGCCGCAACTACCGCAAAAAAGGGGTTTCCTGATTTTTTTAACTATTTTTTTTTTTTTGTAAAAGGCAATTTTTATTACATAACTCCATTTTGAGTGAAAAGATGAGGACTTGGAGATAAGAGAGACCATATGTTGTCATTTTATAGACGCTCCTTAGACAAAAACTTCTTTGATGTCTATCTCTTGACATTGTTCGATCGATTTATGTTACAAAAGAATAATAGAAAAAATATCGATAGCAGCAGAGAAGAACAACTTTTTTTTGTGGTGTCTGATCAATTTTCGTTCATTTTTCCATCAACTAAAAAAAAAACTTTATCCATTTATTACGAAAATTTATATGCAAGTGCTTTGAATTAGCATTTTTTTTTGAATTCCAAAAGTGGTGAATTTACTTACGAAATTTATTGGCGACACGGGAAGTGAATTCAGAAATTTGATAATCGCAAAAATGCAAAAAAAAAAATAAAATAAAAGGAAAAACACTTGGACTCCTTTTTTGTCTTGAAAACATTTTTTTCCATCAGTCTACCTCGTTTACATGAAAGCTACAATTTTGTTACAAGTCTGTTTGTGCAATTTTTTTTGTTGAATCAAATTAACCTAGATAGCAAGTACCAACCAACAATGGACTTTAAAAAAAATTTTTTTTTTTGAAGACCTGAATCTCCGTCTCTCCTCTTGATTTCCTTCCTCCTTTTGTTCGTTGTCATCGTCGGTACTTGAGTGCGAAAATAGCATGCAAAAAAATGCAAAGGAAAAAAAATTTACATAATGGACTTTCATTGCATAGACTTAGCTTTGAGAGAGAAAAAAAAATTGTCGGAGTGAAATAAAATGAGGATGATCCTTTTCTGAGTGCATATTGAAGTACAGTGAATTGTAGTAGTTCCAGATAAATGCGGGATTTAAATTTTTCCTGTTAAGCTGCTGCTGCACAGTTCACAGATTTGTGTTCGAGATGCGAGAAAAAAAGGCGACATAAGTCAAGTGATCTTTTTTTTGTAATTTAAATTTTTGTTAAGGCGATGAGTTTATGGAATCGTTTTAACGAAAAAGATGTTCTTTAGGCATATCGGAGTTTTTTTTTCGATTTTTTTGAATATTGCATTTCAAATTTTGTTTTTAAAATTAATTGATTAAAAATTAAAGTGAAAATAAAACATATAAAAATTAATTATTTATTTTATTAATCGTTAAACATTTTTAAAAAATTTAAAAAATAAAAAAAAATTATTAAAAAAAATATTAATCTTATTTTAAAGCTCAATAAATTAATTGATTTAATAAAATTAATAAAAAAATTAATTTTTATTTTTTCATTTATTAAATGATTAATTATTTTTTAAAACTAAAAAAATTAAATAAATATTTCTAAAAAAAATAATAAAATTATTATTTTAAAATTTGGTACTTAAATTAATTAATTTTAAAAATGAAAGAAAAACAATCAACTTAGAAAATATTATTTTTTAAGGTTTTAAATTAGAATTTTTTTAATTTTTAAAGATTTTTTGTGTACTTTTCAGAAAAATTTAATTTTTAAAGACAATAAATTTATCTATTTTTAATATAATTTTTACAAATTAAAAAAAAATGTTTTTTTAAACATTGTTTTAGAAAGAATTTTATATTTGAGTTTAATTTGATCAAATAATTGTTAAATAAAATAATTTGATTAAAATAAAATTAAAAAAATATTTAAAATTTCTGAATTTATTTTTTTTTAATATTAAAATATTTTTTGTTAGATTTTTGATCAAAATTTCGAATTTTATTATTTTTTAAAAGCTTTAGAGACTATATTAAAAATGTAAAATTTTTACATTTAAAACTATTTCACAATCTCCTCAGGCAAAAAAATCACAGAAAAAGGTCACAACCCATCTTTAATCCAAAATTTCTGTTGGAAAATCATTGACTCGACAAGCACGACTGACACACATTTACTTCTTACACCGAATCTGGATTGGATTTTCTGCACGATTAGTCAATACTTGATTTCCTATATTTTTTTTCTTTATATTCGCCTTGCCTCGGGAAATCACTTTATGACTACAATTTTTTGTCGTTTCTCGTAAACGAGAAGGAAAAGTAAAAAAAACTACTTAACTACAACAACAACAACTATTTTTCTCTTTTATTACTTGACTGCGAGTGCGAATGAAATATTCATGCGATCAAATCTTATTTCAAAAAGTAATGAAAAGAAAAAAATTGAAAGAAATAATATTTCTTCAAGACGCAAGAAGAAAAAAAAAATAATTCAATTTTAAATATGATTGAACATTTTTGATGAAATGGAATAATGAATACGATGAATTTCGCATGATTTTGCTCAATGAACCAATAATCGATATTTTTTTATTTATTTTCCTTACGAAAAATGCTTTGTGAATTGTTTAACAAGTACAGCTAAAAATTATTTCCGTTCAATCTTTGTTTTTTTGAATTTTTCGTATTTTGTTGGAATTTGCTTTTTTAACTAACTCATACATTTTTGTTTGTTTCTTTACAGCTAACAAGCAGAACGGAGAACAATGAAGGAAAAATGCTGCTAGAAAGGTAAGAAAAGTATTGAAACAACAATAAAAAATAAAAGAACAGAAACGTTTTTAAATATTTATAACATCAACGTCGAGTTTTTTTTTATTTTTATTATTTACGGGAAATAAGAAAGAAAAAAGGAAGAACGAGAAAAATTCATAAAGAAAACAATCTCCGTGTACCATTTTTTGTGTGAGTTACAAAAACAAAAAAAAAAGAAGAAAAGACACTTTACAAAAGTATTGTTTTTCATATTTAACAAAGCGAGGCATAACTCTTGTCTTGTGTAACATTATTATTATTGTTGTTCAACAAAAAAGTATTTTTCTTTTCTATTTTATTCTTATAGATTTTTATTATTATTATTATATGCATCCATACACCAAAGTTCTCGTTTTTTGAATTTTTCGTGTAGCAAAAAGGTACCGTCGCCTGTAATAAAATATGAAACATAACAATAACAATAAAAATATTTGTCTAGTTTTACTTTATCAAAATAATAAGAAATAGCAGAAACAAGAGAAAATCGAGGAAGTAGGAACGTACATAAAATTTCTTTATTGAAAAGTTGTGAGAAAATTGATAGAATGGGAAAAAGGTAACGGAGAATGTTACACTATTTTGTGGATTTGTATATATGGGGTGAGGTACAAGTTGAATGAACTTATCTAAAGACTTCTCAGTTTTTAGTTTTTGAATTAAAGCTCTTGTTAGTTTTTTCAGTTTTAAGTTAGCTTTTAAAAAGTTCTCAGCTTTTCGTTAAATTTTTAGTTTTTTGATCTAAAAAAGTTTAAAATAATAAAAGTTTGTTAAAAAAATTAATTTTTAAGAAAAACTAAGATAATTTTCTTTCAACTTGTACCGCATCTTTTCTTACAATCCATCTTCAAACGGAAATTCAATAGAAACTTCTGACACATGATGTTGCATTTTCTTTCTCTTCCTCTATTCTATATAATTTTACGATTTTTCATGGGAAACGATACAACTGATTGGCTCTACTCACACACAAACACACACGTAATTGACTTCTTTGCTACACACACACACACAAAGCTCACATAATTCGGCGAATGAATTGAATAAAACATTTCCACAAGAAAAATATTTTTAGGATTGTTTTATTAAGCCAGCGACCGAAAATATAATGAAAACACACGAAACGACAACATAGCACAAAAAAAAAATGTTTTATCGATCAAGAAATTTATTACCGAATTTATTACATGATGGATGTAATCTGGAGTTATTACGACGACACATGAGCACGAGGACATGCTCTTGTCAATCTTCCAAGACAAAACTTTCTGATGACATAACTTTATTTATTGATATGAACGTCCTTGTGGGAAGCATTTTTGCTGCTTTAATATTTATTTATTATCGCAAGCACAAAACTTTTCTTCCAAGACAGATAAATGATGACGACTTTAGCAAACAAAACAATTTTTTGTTGTCTCACGAAAAATTGAATTCATCTTCATAATCCTTTCTTTGTATTTTTTTTTTCTTTGCAGCTCGTAGACGAAGTTTTCAGTGTTTCTCTCCCGGGCACAGAAGATATACCTAAAAAATAATAAATAATGAAAAAATAAAAAAAAGTGAAATGAGAAATAAGTGTCAAAGTTTTTCATCTCCTGAAAAGCTACAAGTCCTGAAAAATAAATGAAAATAAAATAAAGTTGATGATATTATAAAAAAAAAATAAAAATAAGAAAAGAAAAGCAAATAAATAAAAAAAGTGAAGTGATGATAAATTTTTAGCAATATGGAAGTTTTTTCGGCCAAAAATTGAAAAAAATAAAAAAGTGAAAATTAAGAAAAAAATGAAACGTCGTGTCACAATCGCTTTTCCGCCGATTCAGTCGAATCACAATCCATGCGGATTATCGTTATGTTGCTGTTACACCTCTTCTTCCTATAATAATAACAACAACAACAATTGTTCGTTCCATTCGTGTGAGCTTAATAACTATAGCAATCAACGGCATTTTAGCAGTAGAAGCAGCAGTGCTTCGTCATCGTGTTCATCTTCGTCAACCACGTCAATGCATCGTCGAGCTTCGAACACATCACTCGACACGGATGATTGGCGCGTTTACCTTTTCATTGCCGTAATTGCTGTCGGTTGTTACCTCAACGGCATCCATGGGGACTTTGTGCACGACGACATTCCCGCAATTACGATGAACAAAGATGTTTTGGGTGCCACGCCGCTCACACATGTGTTCCGCAATGACTTTTGGGGCACCCCCATGTCCGACATCAATAGTCACAAGTCGTATCGACCCCTTACGACACTCAGTTTTCGGTAAGTAATCAACACTAAAAGCATTATAATTACGATAATGTGACAAAAAATTAGAGATTGTTGAGTTAATGGATGCGGAAAGGGACACTAATTACCATATAAAGACGATGCGGGAAGTAATCTGTTGCTTTTGCTTCGCCTAAGTCTTGTTCGCAATTGCAATTAACTACAGAAGATAAGATACTTGTTTGCATGAATGACAACGACACATGTTACTTACCCCTTTTGTCGTTATTTCGTCGGGGTAGTTTGAGTGTAATAATAGTTTGAGGTTGTTCAGACAGACATTAACTAATGGGAGAAACGTGTGGTTTGTGTCACATCAGAATACCATTTATAACCGATTTATGGGTGAACTTGAATATTCTACGCTTTTCTATCACACGATATTGTGAAGAATTTAAGTTTCGAAATTTTATTTATTTTACGAGAGCTAAACAAAAATGTTTAAAAATTATTTTTTTTTAAGTCAGTTTTATATTTTCAGATCATTTTTTTTAAAAAAAATTTTTTTTTTTTTTAATTCTTAAATTGACTTTTTATCAATAAAAGCTAATAATTTTTATTTTCAATTTTTTGTCAGTTTTAAATTTTTTGTCAGATTATTTTTTTTAAATTTATTAAGAAAAATTTGTAAAAAGTTGAAATTTCGAGCTAAAATTTGTAAGATTTTTTTTAGCTCCTAAATAATTTTTGAAAATTAAAAAAAAAAAAATAGTTGAATTTTATTAAATGACTTGTTCAATGTTCAACTTTTTTGTCAGTTTTAGTTTTTTAAGCTTAGAAAGTCAAATTTAATATAAAATTTGAATAATATTTGTTAAAATTTGATATATTTAACTTTTTAGCTCCAAACTTGTTTTTTTTTTTAATTAAAAATTTTCACGAAATCTAAAATTAGAGCTAAAAATTTTTTTGTCAGTTTTTTTTTATTTTTTAAGCTCAAGAAAAAAATAATTTGGAAAATTAAAAAAATTTGAATTAAAAAAATAATTTTTTTAAATAAACTAAATTATGCAAATTTTTTTCTACAAAAAATTTTGAAAAAAATATAAAAAACTTCATTCAACTTCGCAATTCATAATTTTGTAAAAAAATTTAGAAAAAAATTAGTTTATTAAAAAAAAATTAATGAAAAAAAAATCTTAAACTTTTCGCAATTTAAAAATATTTTAATAAACGATAATTTTTCACTCAACAACCTTCAACTCAAGAAACACGAAAAACGAACACATTGCGTTTTCCCATAAAATCTCCATCCACGCAACGAAATAAATAATATACAACGAAAGACGTGAGCTGAACATGACAGTCTTCATATATATATTTATTTATATGAAAAATCATAAATTTTAGTACATTTTTTTTGCTTTGCCAAAAAATGTCGACCAGCAGCCGCTTTTATGACGAAAAAAAAATATGATGAATCTATCTTGAATGTACTTTTATTTGTGTTACGCTTGATATTTTCGACGTCAGCATGTTTCGCAAAATTTATAAGCCTTTTTTTTTGCTCGAAACAGAGAAAAAAGTGAATGAAGGACATGAAAGAAAAATTTCGTAACGTGGATAAAGGAATATATTTACCGTGTCGAGTCGAGTGTTCACCCTTTTTTATTTTTTTTCCTTTATTTTTTTTTTTTTTTTGATGTATGTAAGACGAACATTGTTTATCTTATTTGAGGTTTTCTTTATTATTTCATCTTATTTCGTCTGTTACTGCGTTCTTCGTATCAAATATCACGTCAAGGCTATCAAGAGTTGCCTTGAAGGAAAATAAAAATAAAATAAGGTTTTTTTTTTGCATAACTTTAACATCTGTTCGGAGGAAAATCCCTCACATCACGTGAAATTAGTTTGCGTGTGAAAACTTCATTTTTCAAGATTTATAAATCTTAGCGGAGGAATTCTCTCTAAGAAGACGAAAAAGGAGATAAACAAACAAGAAAAGGAGATAAATGCCGCAAAAAAGTAGGTCAAGAGTGTCATTTTTCATTTTCTCTTATTATTTTAACGAATTTTGACGTTCAACGGGAAACGGAAGGAAACAGGTAACCAAAGCAGTGCGACTTGGAGCGAGAAAGTAATTTCATGGCAAATATTTGTAGTAATTAAATAAGCGCCCACTCGAGTAAATATTATTAATTATCGTCTTGTCTCTCGTCAAAACGTAACGTTTTAATGATAAACAAACACAAAAAATGCCGTTTGACCCGAATTGTCGGAATTTCTTTCAACGGGATGCTTTTAAACCCATTTATCATCATTTACAAGTCAAACACCTCACATTTCCGCGCGATTGCGTCACTAACTGCTTTAAAAAAAAGTCCTCCATAAATTACATTTCAATCATTCCTAATAACTTTGACACCTTTCTCCTTGATGCTCGATGCCAGTTTCAAGCAGATATGTCACAAAATGTGTCTCCAATTCGAGCGAGCAATTGGTAGCGGAAATAAATTGCCTTTAATTAATCATAAATTCTGACAGTTTTATTACGCTTACATTTTAGTTTTTTTTTATTGGACTTTTTTTTTGTGTGTGAGTTGTTTCGTCGATTCTAACAATTTTGATACATAAAACATGTTGCCACGTATCGCTTTTTTGTGGGTTTTCGGTTAAAAGCTAACCAAATAAATGGATAGAAAAGTAAAAAAAAAGTTTGTCAACATAATATATTAAATGTTGGCGGGTTGTAAAAAAATTTGCGTGCTTCTATTGAATTTTTTTTAATGATTTTTTGTGTGTGAAGCGGAAAATTTTACATAAATTTAAGTGAATTTATAAAAAAAAATATTTTTTTATTTTTTTCCCCAAGAGTTTAAGTTTATTAAGAATTTGGGAAAATTACGAGAAAATTATTAAATTTTCAAGTTTTTTTCAAGTAAATTTTCAAGATAAAAATAAATAAAAAAAAAATTCATATTAAAAAAAAATATTTTTTTCAAATTATTTTAATAAAACAAAAATTATTTAAAATTTAAATTTTATTTCAAAAAAATTTTTTTTAAAACTATTTTGTGTTTATTTAATTAAAAAAAATGAAACATAAGGTCCAAAAATTAAGTTTTATGTTAAAAAATGTATTAAAGCAAAAATGCAACTTTAAATTAAATTACTTAAAATTATTTTTTTTTAATTTAAATATGTAAATAATAAAATAAAATAAATGTAAAAAAAATAAATAAAATAAAAATATTTATTTAAAAAAAAATTAGACCTATTGAAATTTATAAAACTTTAAAAATAAAAATAAGCTTTTAAAAATTTTAATTTTTTTTTAAAGCTTAAATTTGTAATTTAAAATTAATTATTTATCAAAAATAAATTTTAAAAAGTAAAAAAATTCAGATCTTGAAAAATTTCTGATATTTTAAATTATTTTTAATAAAATTTTAAAATTTGTTTCATTTTCTTTTTTTTTTTAAAGAAAACATAAAAAATATTTTAAAAAATTATTTCTTTAAATTTCATATAAAAAAATATCAAAAATGGAGAAGACTGGTTTCTCATATTAAACAAAATTGCACAATTTGTTCTTTCACGCCACAAAATAATAATCAATAAATATCGGAAAAGCTGTAAAAGAAGGTCATTATCATCGTCGACATCGACATTTGTGTCAAACAAAATTTCCTCTTTCTCTATATATTTTTATTTATTTTTTTTATCGTGACCATGTTGTTGTTGTAAATATATTATGAAACACACACAAAGTCACACATGTGACGTACTTTTTCCCTCATATACTTTTTTTATACGTCTTCTCGCATCTCGTGTCGTTCGGTTATAAAGAAGAGTCAACTTTACTTTTTAAAAGCAACATAAAAATCAAATCAGACGACTCCATGCCTTGCCTTTGATGCGATATAAAGTTGGCAAAGGCGGTCTGGCATGTGAGTGTGTGTAACATATGTTATTTGACTTTACTTCGAAGCTCTAACAAAATTTTCTTTTTTTTTTTGTTGTTGTTGTTGATTTTCATTAAGTACACAGACGCAACTTTGAAAAAGAAAATAAAGTATTTTTTTGAAGGAAATGAAAAAAAAGTTACTTCTCGATATAGTACAAAAAAAATGAGAGAAATCGATTTGGTTAACCGCAGTTTATAGTCCCGAGGCGAGTGTGGATGTCAATTCGAAATTGCTACTTTTTTGTAGCTTTTTTGGCGGTATTTGATGATAAATTGGTATGAGGGTGATTGAACAAAAAATAACTTATGCAGAGAAAAAAGGTCATTAACTTATCTTATTTAATGATTTTTTCGGGTAATTTTTGTGAATTAAAATATAAAAAGTTCACGTTTTGCAATTAAAATATTTTTTATGGTTAAAAATAAATTAAAAAAAAATAATAATAAAAAATTTAATGTTGCTTTAAAGTCATAAAGATTTTTTTTTATATTTTTCATAAATTTAATTATTTTTTTTTAAATTTAATTAATTAATTATTTTTTTAATTAATATAAAATCAATTAGTATAAAATTAATCTTTAAATAAATTAATTTTTAAAATTTTTTGAAATATTATTTTTTTATAAATTTTGTTTATTTTAATTTATTAGTCCGAAAAATAATTTATTCCCTAATTTTAAATAAATTTAAATTAAGTTTCTCAATAATTTTTTTCTAATAAAAATAATAAAAATAAATAAATGCAAAAAAAATAATTTTTTTAAAATTTTTGATTGAATTTCAAAATTTTTTAAAAGGAAAATAATTTTTGAAATATTTTTTTTTAAACTAAAGTAAATATAAAAATAAAAATTTTAAAAAAATTAATTAATTTTTTAAATAAAAAAAATTAATAAAATTTAAAAAAATGAAGTTGATTAAATAAATAAATTGAATAAAAATATTTATTTATTTAAAAAAAAATTAAATAAAAATTGAAAATCTGAAAGAAAAACGAGACACAAAACCATCACACTTAACACACAAATCCAAATTTTCTCAAGAATTTTTTTTCCTTCCTAATTCTCTCATTTACTGAATTCCAACTGATTGAATGCCCTTCAAATAAAACTCCTTTACACCTAATTACAACATCAATCCTCATTCATGTACCTTCATAAATTACGCTTTAACATTTTTTTGTGTCAAATTCTTTCTTCAAGTCAAGAAAAAAGTATTGATTTTTTATTCATACCAAATTTTTTCCTCTTTCACAAAAAATAAAAGAAAACATAAAAAAAAACGAAAACACTCATTAATGAAGGTTGGATCGCTTGTAGCCAAATTGGTCGTTTTCGTCAATTGATTTTGAATCTTCTTCCAAAAAGTGTAGGAAGCAACACTTGAAAAATTTTCAATGAAAAAAGAAAAAAAAACGACAAAAGTTTTAAAGCACATGCCGGTTGTTAAGCAAAGTTAAGAAATTTGTGAAGGGAAGGAAAAGAGAAGAAGAAGTAATCGTGTCGTGTCTTGTTGTTGTTGTGATTTTTTTTGTCGCATCAACCGTGGTAGACAATAATAACGGAAAATCACGATGATTTTCAAGAACTTTTTTTTTTCAATAAATGATTTTGTTTTATTCATGAAGATTTTCAGAAGTAAATAAAATTTAAAAAAAAGTGTCGTGTTAAGAAAATTGATTTTTTTCTGATCAATGTTTAATTTTTAAATTTTTTTTCACGGAAGTCGAAATTTCGTTCACGGAAGCTTTTCACATAAATAAATTAAATAAAGCGATTTTGTGATTTTTTCTTCAATATTCGACAAAAACGAAGAAGAAGAGAACTTGAAATCATCAAAAATTGAGATTTTTTGTGCCAATAGACGCACGATTTGCTTTTATTGTCGATGCGTTGAGGCACTAAATAAAAAATCGGGTCAACGAACGTGTTCTTGCTCCTAAAATTAATGGCAAATCGATACTTTTCTATCTTTTCATGCACGTTCGATGTGATTTTTGCCGTACAGGAGGAGCAGAAAAAAAATATTCGACCATCATTAAGGGATTTTCATGCCATGTCATGTTGCCTGTTAATGCGATCTGCAGAACCATCGCAATAATTATTTATGTTAAGTACGACAAGTGTGTGATAAGACGCTTACATGCCGCATCATTTAATGCGAAAATGTCTGAAATTTCCTGTACCGCAAAGAAATCGAGCAAAGAAGAATTTTGGGGCAATTCTCAAAGGTGTTGTACACGTTTCAAACTTTCTCCTTCGAAAAAAAAAATTTTTTTTTTCTTGATTCGACGAAAAGTCAAAAATCGATAAAATCAGGCGTTGTCGTCGCACATTTTCAACATCTGTCATGTGATGCAAGTCAACAATTTTCATAAACTCCCATCGACCAAGTAAGAAACTAATAATTTACTAATCCGAGTTTGGTTCGTCGTTCGACGTACAGACAAGACATTAATTATTAAATGGACTTAGGGATGTTTAAATATCCATACAAAACACATGTAAATGTTGCTCGGATGTCGAAAGAGAGAAAACAAAAGTTCGATTTCGTGCCTAAATGACCAACAAGGGATTTGGATGGTAATGCCATTAACACAATCAAGGAAATTTCTTCGTTTTTGCGGAGAAACACACAATTTTGCAGATTATCAGGCATGAGGATAATGATGGAAAATTTTTTGGATGTGTGTTAGTTTTTGCGTTTTACGGGAAATTTGTTGAATTAAAATAATAAAAAAAGTTAAAGGTTTTAAAATTATTTTTAAAATTTAATTTTAAATTTTTTAAAAATAAATAAAAATATTTTTTTTTTATTTTTAAGTAAAATTTTTAAATTTGATTCTTAATTTTTATCTGTATAATTTTGACAGCTGTCAGTTCAAAAATTTAAAAAAACTATTGTTGAAATTTTTAAAAAATTTATAAAAATTTATTAAATTTTTAATTTAAAAATTTTATTCTATAAAAGAAATTTTTCGAAGAATTTAAAAAAAAAATAATTTTAAAAAATTAATTCAAAACTTTTGACAGTTGTCATTTTTAAAAGATTATCTTGAAAATATAATAAAAGTTAAAATATTTTTCAAAAATCGTCAAAAATCGAATTGTTAAACAAAATTCTGATAGTTTTTGTATATTGTACATGACAGCTGTCATTTTTAAAAGTGACAGTTAAAAAATTTTAATTTTTAGAATTTTTTAAATATTTTTAATGGTAAATAAAATTTAAATCGATAATTAAATGAAGTTTTAACACTTTTTATTTTTATTAATTTTCAAATAAATTCGAAATTAATTTATATTTTTTTAAATTAATTGTTTCAATTTTTGTTTTTTATTTTACTATTTGGTATTATTTAATTTGATTATTTTTTTATTTTAATTATTTAATTTAATTAATTGTTTTATTTTTTATTTGTTTTTTTTTTATTTAAATTTTTAATATAATTTTTAATCTTTTGACCCAAAATATTTCTTTTTTAACTTTTAATAAAATTTTGTTACCTTTCAAATTTTAAATGTTAAATATTGACAAATATTTCATAGAAAAACATTAACAATAGCTGTGAGATACAATTTTCGATACCCTGCTATGGCATGCCATCCATATTTGTTTTTTCATGCTGTTCAAACATTGTCACCTCTCTAATACGTAAAACAAACAAATATCTCTTTGTCTCACTAAAAGTCCCTCAACAAACAAAATTTCCCTCCGAAAAATGTCAAAAACTGCAAAAATGTCCTTATCTCGATCTCGTTGCGAAAATTACATGTCATTTTCATGCTTTTTATCCCGAATTTCAAGAAAACCAGATTTGCATCGCTTTTGTCGTCAGTCAAACTGTGAATTAAAGATTATCTCGAATTATGTGCTTGACACACTTTTGACACATTTTAACATTGAAATCAACGATAACGATCGATATTCTGCTTTTATGCCAACTTTTGCATCAATTAAAAATGAAAATAAAAAAAAAGTTTTATTAACTCATTAAAAACAGAAGAAACTGATAATAAAAAAAAGTCATGCTAATGACAGATGGGGCAAGATTTGAATGTAAAATGAACATTTTTGATCTTTTTTATTGTTTGGTGCCGTCATTTGGCCTTTTTTACAAAAAAAAAGTTTCTTATCACTTTTCTATTCATTTTCATCGCTCTTGATTATGATGCTGGTCTTTTATTTTTTTTTAGAATTTAACGCGGGATTTAGATTAAACAAAAAAAAAAAAATAAATAAAAGTTCAAGTAAAAAAAAAAATTAAAAATAAAATAGTGTTTGTTTTAATAATATTTACTAATTAAAATTTTATTAATTAATTTTATTTTACTAAAATTTTAAAAATTAAAAAAAAAATAATAATTTTTAAAAAATAAAAAAAAAATAATTTTTAAAAAATTAATTAATAATTTTTAAAAATTAAAAAAAAAATAATTTTTAAAAATTATAAAAAATATAATTATAACTTAATTAATTTAAATTTAAAAATTAATTAATTTAAAATTAAAAAATTTTAAATATTAAATTTATTAATTGATTAATTTTAAAAATTTAATTTATAAAAAAAAAAATTAAAGTTCAAGTAAAAAAAAATTAAACATAAAATAGTGTTTGTTAATCAACAAAACTTTCTCCTTTTTTGTTTCTAACTCAAGTACGTTGAACAAACTAAATTTCGCCCTAAACAACCACAAAAATCGGGTTTTCGAAGAAAATTGTTGTTTGTAGTTTTGTTGTTGTAAAAACATTTATTTTCACTTATCAGACACAAAATTCTCCCCCATAAAATTCATTAAATTACGGAAAATTCATTATTTCGTAGCAAACTGGGAACTTTTTCTTGTTGTAGGTCGTTCATCAATTAAACCTCGTTTGAAATATTTCGAAAACAATTTTACCTCCGTCGTCGTCGTCGTCGTTCGACAAACGGGAAAAGTTTATTGATTTTGCAAAGAAAATTTTCATTATTTGTTTTAGCTATAACAAACTTTCAAACAAGTCAGCGCAAAATTGAGAAAATTGAGTTATTAGATTTTTTTTTTCAAATTAAACGAGAAAAATATTTTTTTTTTCGGTAAAATTGGCACAAAACAAATAAACTAACAGACAAACAAGTGACAAGTCTCTGTTTGACCCAGAAATATCGAGCGATATCGACTTGAATTGACAGTTTGGGGTAAAAGGAAAATGTTTAGCAAAATCACTTCAGGCGAGATAATTAAGTGTTAGTGTGTGTGTGTGAGTGTGACATGACTCAAATTAAATGAACTAAATACTCTACTGTTATTTGTATTAATTTCATGTTATATTCGATTGGACACGACGAGACAAAAGACGACAGAGATAAGACAGAACGAACGAAAAGAAGAAGAAAATTTTGTTTGGGCTTAGAAAATCGGAGAGAAAATGGGATGACACAAGATGATGCGAATTAATTAAGGTATCCATTTCTATTTGTTTTTGTCTCGTTAACTGACGAAAGTTAATGAAATTCGATTTTTTACAAGTGTTAATTAGTCGAACGAAAAACTCAGAAATACGAAGGGGCATCCTAATATTGGAAGAGAGACATTTTCGAGACAGGTATTGATATTAAATTTAGATAATGAAAGAGGATTTTAATTGGTATCCTCTGATAATCCACTCCTTGATAGTCTCTCGTTTTTGGCAATGGCTCGAATAAGTGTGTGTGTCCGGGGGATATTTTGTGCCCATCGACCTCAAATATAGATGCATTCCAGTCTAATTATTTCCTTGGAGAAGTTTATTAAAGATCATGTCATTCGATATATTTGTGCAGAACAATAATTTTAGATGGAATTTTAGATTTTGCAGTGTTAGGCAACATTATCGGATTGCGCAAATTAATTGATTGCGGATGAACAGATGAGATTTTCTGTGAAAATAAAGGAGATTTGTGTTAATGATGCTTCTTATCGGATGTTAAATGATTAATTTTTTTTTGAAAGTAAAAAATAATCATTTATAAATTTCGTTCATAAATTAAAAAATAATATAAAATAATTTTAATAAATAATATTCAAAAAATAATTAATTCAAAATAATAATAATAAAAAAAAATTAATTTAAAAAAGCAAAAAAAATTAATTTTTTAATTTAATTTAAAAAAATTTAAAAAAAAAAAATTAATAAAAAATTTATTTTTTAAATAATTTAATTTTTTAATAAAAAAAAAATTTAAAAATTAAAAAAAAATTTATTTTAAAAATTTTTTAAATTTAATTAAAATAATTATTAATAAATTTTAAAATGAAAAATTATTTTCTTAATAAATTGAAAATAATTTAAAAATTGATTTAATTTAATAATTTAAAATTTTGAAAATTAAAAAAAATATTTGGAAAATTTTTTTGGGTTTGAATAATATTTGGACATTTTATTTAATTTTTAGAAAATTAAAATTCACGCAAATTAAAATTTATTTATTTAATATTAATTTGAAATAATAATTTGAAAATTGTCCATTTATTTCAAATTTATTTAAATAATTTTTATACGTTAAATTTTTTAATTAATCTTGGTTTGGATTAATTAAAAAATTAATTCCCATAATTAAACTTTCAAAGAATTTTTTTAAGAAAACCATCAAAAATTCATTATAAAAAATTCCATAAAAACCAAAAAATGACTTTCCGCATCACAACAAACCTTTATCAAAATCTGGGACAATAGTGCGGTTGAACCCAAATTTTTTGCCTATAAATTCTTTAAATCTACCATTATCCTCTACTACAAAAAAAATCTTGCTTGCAATCTCTCATCATACATTGTTCACGGAAAAGAGAAGAAAGGGCAAGAAAAAAAAGTTTTCTATTCATGAATCAAACATTGCCGTATGACATTTGAGCTATTAGCGAAAGAAAAGAAGGCAAGACGGAAAAGGATGTTGTAAAATAAAATATCTTTGTGCGAAAAGTTTGGTGTTACTTTGCCAAAGAAAAGGGTCAAAACTTTCACTTTGACGAGACGCGTTGTTGTGTGCAAAAGCAAAGCAAAGAAGAAAAATCAAGTATTCATAAGGATTTTTTTTCACGCTCGATTTTTTTTGTTGTTCGGGTTGAAAGTTGCGAGAGGAGGAGAACAGAGAAGTCTTTCATTTGATGACTTATGGGATGTTAGTCGAACAACGTCAATAATTCATTTTTTGTTCCTTATCTCGTTTGTGCCTTTTTGCGCCTTGTTGTTATGTAAGACATTTTGTAGGTGGATAAAAAACATCCAACGATAGACGTTAACTTGAGCAGCCACTCTTTCGCAAGTCGAGAAAGAACAAAAACAAATATAAAAGTTTATTTATGTACCAATGATGATGATGATGATGATAGCTAACATACCCCCGCACACACATGTCGATTTGTGTTTGCGCTCGGTTTAAGATATTAAAAAGTGGGTTGTTGGAGCTTTAAATTGACAGCGAGCTTGTGTGTGTGGCGGCAAATGTTTTATTGAATTTTATGTCGAGATAAAATTTATTTGTGCGCGTACCACAAAGAAACTTTTGTGTCGTAGCTGCGGGAGGAAGGACTTTTACGAGCGTGCGACATTAAAGAGGCAACTAAGTCGTTAAAACCAAATCCATTATCTGTCAACTAATACCGCACACATACACGATTGCTGCGTATTTAACAACTATTTCCACTCGGATGAATCCAGAACCTCCTTTTCAATGTTTCGCCGCATTACTTTGCCGCCAAGCAAGTACCTAAGTGAGAGAAAAAAAAATTATTAAAAAAAAATATTTTATAAGAAAATATAATTTTTGAATAGTTTTCGAAAGTTCTTTAATTGATCTTCGAATTTTCGAAAATTTGAAATTTTTTTTTCGAAAATTGATTTCAAATAAATTTCTAATGATGTTTTATAAAATTTTGGATTATTCGATATTTGTGAAAATAATTTTAAATTTTTTCCGTATTTAAATTTTTTTTTTATATATATTTTTTTTTAAAATTATATAATAAAGAAGAATCATTTATTTTGAAAATTTTTTAAATGTGTATTCTCAAATTTGCAATATTATCAATTTTTTTTTTGAAAGTTTCTAAATTAAAAAAATTTTCTACAGATTCAGTAATAATTTTGAAAATATTTTTTTTTTATATAAAAAAAATAAAACATAATTTTTAATAATTTTTAAAATTTAAAAAAAATCAAAAAAAAAATTTCGAACATGTTTTTAATTACATTTTTGATACTCTAAATTTTTTTTCGAAAATTTGAACATTACTTTAAGTTTTTCGAATTTGAACAATTTTTCGAAAATTTTAGGGTAACTATCGAATTTTTTATAACAATTCATTGTAATTTCGAATTTTTGTAATTTTTTTTTTAATCTCGAAATAAGAAAATAAGAAAAAAAATATAATTCAATAAAAAGCAAGTAAAAAAAGTACAAAAGTCTTTCGGTTCGGAATATATTGGCATAGTTAGCGAAGTAATTTCCACTTATTCAAACATTTGATACGAGCACACATTCACTCACGAATAAATATCAAAAAAGTTGTTGTACAACGTCGCCACGACACATATGGAAGTTCGTGGTTGATCGATATATATCCCCCGAAAAAAAAAAGAACGAAACTTCCTCTTTATGTTTTTCCATTTAAAAACATCCGCACATGTAAGAGTGGGAATGAATTATTGTTATTGTGAAATTGGATGTTAGCCCTGGCATGGTACGACGTTTTTTCGTGTGCCTTCTTTATTTTGCAAAGTTGTTGCGCCATCGCCATGCTCGAATGAATTGGATCCGCACACACATCACACACACGACGAAAAACGATATAAAATAAGTTTTTTTTTATTTTTTTGAATGAAAATTTATTATATATGGCCTTCTTTATTATTATTATATATGGACGTTTGTTGCTCGTCACGTCTATGCCTTTTTATGTTGTGTCATGATTGCCAACCTAAATCATTTTATACCGCAGAGAAATTCTCTCTGTCACTATTGTTTGTCGCTCTCATGTGTGTGCCTGCTCGGGGTGTGAGTCCCTTTTTTCCTTCCCGTCGAATAAATTTGTAAGGAATTTAATTTAATCTCGTGTGCTCCGTCGTAAGAGTATAATGAGATACGATTCGCCATTCTTCGGAGGTTTCTCGGAAAATAATAATGAAATAAATAAAAAAGAGAGGAAAAGATTTGTTTTGCACTCACATGTGCTTTGAGACACACGCAAGTCACTTTATTCATGATAAATTAGGTTTATTTTGACGAGAACAAAGACCTGTAAGATGATTCAGCGGAATTCGCCTTGACAAAAATGAGGTGCAATGACTTTCAAGAAAACTTTTACCCTCCTGTTGTGAGTTGTCAGCGGAATTTTTGGGAAGCGAATCTATTTAATAATTATTGTTTTGGCATTTTGTAAGGGTAAAATATTCATTAATGACGAAATTTATCTGAGTTTTGCAAGTTTTAGACAAAATTGATGACGTAATCGTAAAATAGATCAAAATTTTGTTAATTAATTGATAAAAATTTGCTGAAAATGTCTTTTTATGATATTTTTTTAATTTAAAAAAAAATAATTTAAAAAAAAATTTAAAAATAATTATTTTTTTAAATAATAAAATTTAATTAAATTAAATAAAATAAAATAAATAAAAATTATAAAAATTAAATTTAAAATTTAATTTATTTTTTTTTTAATTATAATTGAATTAAAATTAAATTAAATAAAAGATCAATTAAAATTTAATAAAATTAAATTAAATAAAATTTTAATTAAAATTTAATACAATTTAATTTAAATTAAATTTAGAAAAAATTAAATATAATAAATATATTTTTTAATTTAAATTAAAATCATTTTTTATTTAAGCTTTTGACAAAAAATATAAATTTTTCATTAATTTAATTAATTTTTATCCAAACATAAAATATCTGAAAAATAGAAATGTAATTGAAAAAAAAATCTATTGATATCAATTCAAAAATGTCAAAAATTCCAATTAAATTGATTTTCTCCTTAATACCTCCAAATAAAAAGTCACCAAAGTCAATTTAATCCATTTTAACTTTAATATTGTTACCTTTCTCTTCGTATTACGAAAAACGGTCCCAAAATATTCAAAATTCATGTTAATTGAAGTGATACAAATTTTTCCAGCATAAAATTACAGACAATCCAAAATTGGATTACTTGATGCGTTAAATTTAGCAGAAAAAGGCCTTAGCTACAATTAATCCATCAATCAATAAAACGGGAACGCCTTTTCCATGAATAAATGCAAAATCAGCAATAGTTTTTCTGATAGCAAAAAAAAAATCATGAATAAATGCATCATTATTATTTGCCAAAGAAAACTAAAAAAAAATGCAAAAAGCAAATTCTACTCTTTCCTTATTTTTCCTTCGATGCCGCCGACGAATGAATGAACGAACATTATAATAATAAATTTCCATCGCGTCGTCGTGCCTTCTTTTATTCATATCATAATCAGCATCATCATCAAAAGAAAAGACAATAATTTTCAAAGTACAGGTAATCATTACGTTTTGTCGTGTTTTTTCCTCCGTTCCGCTTTTTCGTATTTTCTTACCTATTAATTTCCTCTCCTTTGTACGTTTTGTTCCGTTGACGTCGCGATACCTACCCAAAAAGCGAACAGAGATATTATTAGAGTTATCCAAGTAGAAATGATAATTTAACGTGTTGCGAACGACGAACGACGAGAAATCAGACAGCGAGGCAGATATGCAGGAAATATCTACGGATATCATTAAATTTATGTATACATGACGCCTTTTTTCTCGGCAATTTTTTTTTCGGCGTATTTCTTTTTATTGAATTGATAAAAATTGTTCCTTTTGTGCCATCCAATTAGCAGATCGATTTATTAGCGTTTTAAATCAAGATATCTCTCTCGAATGTGTGTTTGTTTGTTATTTTGCAATTGATGTGATGAGGCAGATAAGGAAATGTATTTAGTAAATTGAATTCAAATGAAAGAGAGTGTAAGCCTTCTTAATTGGAAATTGAAAGACGAGGAGGCAACGCACACGGAAAGGTAAAAGCTTTAACGGAAATTAATTGCAAGAAGATGTGCCAGCTATTATTTCTGCCAATGTACAACTCATTCTCTGTCATTCATTAGTAATTCATTCCTCTTCAATCTATCTCTCTACTTTACTTTTGTAATAAGGTTAGATTTCCATTTTGCTAATGATTTGATGACCTACTTCACTCTTTTTCTTGCTGCCAACAAGTTTTGAATTGTAACAAAGATGACAGACACAAGATATAATCCGATTCCGGTTTTAAACTCTTTTTCACTCTGCTTTCAAAACAAAGAAGAAGTATTTTAACTATTTTGTGGTCGACAGTAGCGGACTAACTAATTAATCACAAAGAATAAAAAAATTACAAATTTTGCTGATAGTACTTAATAACAGTCGTCGCCACAAAACTTTTTTTCAAAAAAGGATAAAAACGTCATAAATCAAGGACTTTTAAAAGTTTTCCTTTTTTCGTACAAAGTGGTTTCGCTATTTCAATAACCCAGAAAAAATTATGAAGAATGTTTTGGCGAAATGAAAAATTGTGAAAAATTGAAGTTTCGAAATTATCGAGTTATAATGCGAGATTGAAAGCAGATGTCTACTAATTATTTGAGAAAAATTGTTAATTTATAAAAATTTACTGAATTCTTGTAAAGAATCTAAACATGAAGTTAGAATCTTAAATAAAATCTCAATAATATATGAGATTTTATGTGAATCTTTTTTTTGTATCAAGAGAAAAAAATCGATCTTTGTTGATCAGTTCTTAAATTAAATTTTTGTACTCAATTCAAATCTTATAAGTTCAAATCTTATAACAACTCGAACAGAATAAGAAAAATTGTATTACTATTTACTCGAAGACAATCGAACCTTCCGCTTGTTCTAAAAATATCGGCTTCTGCTTTTACAGAATGTGAAATCTTTATTATTCCAGGTTTATCAATTTTATGTTTTTTTCTGTACTCGGCTCCTATAATTTGTATTTGTTATGACTTGATCTTGAGCTTCAGCAAACTATTATTCAAACTTGACTTTGAGCTTTATTTTTGTTTTTTATTATTCTTATCAGTTTTATCAGGTCCTCTTTTTTTGCTAAACTTTCTTACATCTCATAGGCTTTCCAAAAATACATTTTTTCTTGATAATCAGCAATTTTTTCTTAATTTTGAATTTTTCATCATATTTTTTTTAAAGGTTGTTTTCGGTATTCAATAAGCTGACATAAACCTAAAAAAAATTAAATGAGTAAAAATAAAAAAAAAAAAATACAAATTTACTTAACTTCCCATTATACCTCGCAAAATATTTTACTTGCGCGAAACACAAAACTTTCACACAACACAAAAAATGTGAATTACGTTAAACCATTTAAAAAGTTAACAACTTGAACGAAGACTGTCAAAAAGTTTTCAATTTGAACGAAATTTTTGTGACAACTTTTTAACTCTTTAAAGAAAGAATTTAAATTCTTTTCCTTAAAAGGTAAACGAACTCGTTCCCGAAACACAGATGCGAATTTCGTAGATTGGATTGGCATAGAACGAATAAATATTTAAACTTGCATCTAGCTACGAAATTTTCCGTTGAATATTTATGTAAATATTTCCCTTTGATGAAATGAGATGAAAAGCTTTCGACGAAAACTTTCCAATGATGATAAATTGGACGGAGCTCGTTACTGTGTTTTTACTTTAACTTTAATGAAACTGGACTGACTGAGCTACAATTTGTTTTTTATAAATATTAATGAAGAGAGAAAAAGTTTTTATGAATGTTGATGTGATTTGTTGGGAAAATCTACGCAGCACGGATTGGGGTCAGAGTGTCATTGTACCAACAAAGTAGAACAAAAAAATCATGAATGTTTTATGGAATTTTTTTCATTCATTGATTTTTTTTGTAGAATTTCAGTCAAAAGTGGGCATATACATAGTTTTCCAGATTTTTTTTATCCTCTGTCAAAGTTGATCAAAGCAAAGGACTGTAGGGAGGTTAATTGAGTGGAATTGTGCGCAAAATTCACATGTAGAGAAAAAAAAGTAGGAATCAAATGTTTTTTGAGAGTGTGTCGTTTAAAGTATATGTTGCGGGTGTGTGCTTGGCAGGCGATTGATGATTTCAATCAATATATGAGCTTTTTTTCGTCGGAATCCCGCTGTGAAGCCCAATTTTGGTCTCATACACATTTAAATATCAAAAGATTACTTTGGCTGGTGTCCGTATTTGCTTTTCTCTCATCATCATGCTGAGTTAATTCAAACATGAACAAATTTTTAATCTTGTTTGAATAAGGCTTTCATCCGATTCATGTTGCCGGAGAGAAAGAGAGAGAGAGAATGGGAGAGATAGAGTCCTTATCATAAGCCGATTATTTAAATATAAATCGCATGCACACACGCCAGAGGAAGAACAGAAAAGCTCCCAATGATACAGAGAAACGATTTACGCTCTTTGTCAACAAGCAAACATTTAATACGTTTACAAGTGGTCGCAAATCTGCATAAATGCTCGTCTCTCCCTCGTCTATTTACTTGAGACTTGTTTGTTTATTATTTTCAGAATGCTTTTATATTTATTAAAGACGAAGCTTAAGCATTGTCGTTACATTAATCTTCCAAATGGTTTTCGAAAATGTTCCTGTCGGTTTGAATTGAAACCTCTCCTCTTAATGAGTGATTTTTTTCCTCTCTTCTTTCTTCACCTAGTTAGTCAATATTCCTGCTTTGCGTTTTCGAACAATGAACAAGAAAAAAAATAATAAAAGCTGCACATCATGAGTGAAGTGAATGAAAGAGTTAAAACCACATCATTTTAATGTATATAATGGTTTTTGCACTATTTTTAACATCTCTTTCCTCATTTTTCGTTTTTTTTTTGTGTTTTTCAACAATGAACAGGAACAGACAATAGAGATGCATGTACGGAGCAAAAGTAATGTGTATTTAAGCCAGAAACATTTTATTTACGGTTTTGAAAGGCCTTTAATGAATATAAGCAACATTAAAATGTGTGCAAGCAAGCATCATTGTCTATCTATCTCCATTCTTCTTCGCATCTCTTTCTCTTACGCTCACGGAGTGCTACAACTATTGTGATGATGATGGTGCATCATTTTACGGAATTTTTAAGCTGAATTAGCGTGCTTGACCTATTTTTTCAAAGCTTAAGTTCTTAAGAGGGCGTAAAAAATTTCATTTAAAAATTCTTTGATTTTGAAGAGATTTTTCTTAAATTTTTAGATTCAATTTTTTATATTTTTATTTTTTTTTTGAAATTATTTTTATAAAATTATATTTTAATTTAAATAAAATACCTTTTGAACTATAAATAGCTAAATATTTATTAAAATTAATTTTAATTAATTTTTAAAAAAATTAATGTTATAATTTATAAAAAATAATAAATTTGATTTTTATTTATTTAAGATTTTTTTAAATTTTTTTATAGCTTTTGAGTCGACTTTAATTAAAATTAAAATTTAATTAAATAAAATGTAACAAATTTTTTATTCTGTCAATTCAAAAATTTGTACGTTAAAATTTTAAATTAAATATTGATTTGAATTTTTATTTTAATATAATTATTTTTTTTTAAGTGAATTAAAAACTAAATAATTAATAATAAATTAATAAATAAATAAAAATTATTGATTAAAATAAAATGAATTCAAGTTAATAATATTAAAATAAAAAAAATAATTTATTTAAAAAAAAAATAATTTATAAAGAAAATAAAATTTTGAATGCTAAGTGCTAAAAATATTTTTAAAAATTTTATAAAATTTTTTTCTAAATAAAAAAAAATAAAAAAGTTGAACATTAAAATTTTATATAAAATTAAAGTCTTAAAAAAATTTAAATTAGCAAATTTCCAAATTCGTTAAAAAAAAAAAAAAAAAACAAAAAAAAAATTAAAAATAAAATTAAAAAAAAATCTAAAAAAAGAAAAATTTAAAAAAATCTTCGAACCTGAAATGTATTGATTTTTTTTTAAATCCAAACGAACACAAAAAATGTTCGTTCTAAGCCCCATCCATAAAATACGAGAAAAGCAAACGTAAGAGATAAGGAAAAATGTTGTATTCAAGTTTATATTACCATTTTTTGTTGTTTTTGTTTTCTCCTTTTATTTTTATAACACTTTAATTTTCCTTTTCCTCCGTTCTTTTTTTTTTCGAGCATTTTATTTTATTCATGCGGTTGTACGTCATACAAAAATATAATAAATGTGAAGTATGATGATGATGATTATGTGCGAAGGTGATGAATACACAATAATAATTTAGTGATGCACACATGTTCTCATACTGCATTTTCCGAGATAAAATTTTGCTTTGTTTTTGTTCATAATTTTTGTGCTGTAACAACACCTGCAAAGCACTGACCATCGAAAAATTCCTTGAAAAATATTTCTGGTTATTAATAATTAATGAAAAGGGTATTCAGGTAATAAAAATTGAAAAATACCTTTTTAGAAACCCCTCAATGGATAAATTTTCCGAGTTTAATTAAATTAATTACAATTATTGGTTTAATTAAAAAGTTCATGAATTTGATTACAAAAAGGGGCGCAATAAAACGAAAAAGGATTTCACCAAAACTATTTTCTCTGCACTGAGGGGATTCCATTGTTTTGCCGTAAATAATTGCAAAAAGCGAGCGGCACTAAAGGCACTGATTGATTTAAAATTGAACACTATTTGGTAGTCTTGGCATGTCGGTTGCTCGATGTGTGTGTGTGTGTGTGTGTATGCGCAAACAAACACCTAAATAAATGTTATTAAATTCACTTTAGGGATTTCGGCTTTTTGTTTGCTTTTGCTATTCATTGCCGCCGCTGCCGCAAAGTGAATGGAAAATAGACAAATTTATCGATTCTCGTTGTTTTTTCGTTCGTTGTTGGTTGTGTTTGGTGAGTCGTTAAAGGGAGATATTTAATGACAGGGCTAAAAAAAATTTTGAATAAAATAAATTAATAAAATTAAAAAATGAAAATAAAATTATATTTAAGAAAAATTGAAAAAAAAAATACAATTTTAATTTTTAAATTTTTTAATTAAAATTTTTAAAATTAAAATTGAATAAAATCGAATAAAATTAAATAAAATAAAACTAAATAAAATAAAAGAAATAAAATAAATTAAATTAAATTAAAAAATATAAAAAAAAAATTATAAAAGAATAATCTAATTTGGCTAATTTTTATATGAAAAATTATAAAAAAAATTTTCAAGTCAAAGTGTTTTTTAAAAGAAATTTTTTTATTGAAAACCATTTTTGTAATTTTTTTTTAATTTTTATATTTTAATTTTTTATTTATTTATAATATTTTATTTAAAAAAAAAAAATTAACATGTTTTTAAGCATTTAAATTAAAATTATTAATTGATTATTAAGTTTTCAAATATATTAAGTTTTTTTTCACGAAATTTAATTAATTTTAATTTAATTAATTAATTTATAAAATAATTATTTTTTTTATTTTCTTTTTAATTAATTTCTTAGAGTTTTTTAAATTATTTATTTTTTTAAATTAATTTTTATTTTTTTTTTAATTTTTTTCTTGTTTCAAATTCTTCAAAACAAATAAAAATTAGTATAAAAAGTTTTTCCAACCCTGTTCAGTGAACAAAGTAAATACAAATATGAATGCGAAATAATCACATTTACCGCGCAAAGACCACCAAAGGGGCAAAAAAGATGATTTTATTAAAAGAAAAGAAATCTTTTCTTTCTTGGACGCGTTATCTGAGTTGAATATTAAAATGTTGTCCCTTACGATTTTGTCGTCATTAGAAATCACTTTTTTCCCTGTCTGATGTCTTCTCATAGCTTTACAGGTAAAAGGTCACATTGCAATCTTCATAAAGAAGAGATGGCAAAAAAAATCCCATTCAGTGGATTTCCGTTGATTTTTGCTCCGAAACCACATTAGAGAGGCACGTTATTTGTAAATAATAATAAAAATAATAAAAATGAATGGAAAAAGTGTGGGTGCCCTTTTTCCTGCGAGGCAAAATAGGCAAGAAAAAAAATGTTTAGTTCTCCAATCACGTACGTGTTTGAGTCATCAAGTCAGTGAACATTTAATCTAATTGTTTATTTTTTTTCGTCTTCTGCCACTTGGTTGCTCGCCGTCGTCTCGAATGAATGTCTCAAAAAAAAAATACTTTTTTTCGTGTGGTATGGGAATGGACGGATGTCTAAATATTTGTTGTTATTGTTGTAACTCCCTTTTTTCTTCTAAGAAATTTCGTGCCTCTGTCGAGGATTGTTTTTTTTTTGAAAAAAAAAGAAAAAACGACAATATTATTATTTTTTTCTTTCTCAAGAGGATTTTTTTTATCTTGTGCTGTCAAAGAGTTTCTCAACTTAACTTGATTTTTATTTTATTTTGCGAAAAATTTCCTTTTTTAATGTAGTTAAAGCCGAAAAAATACGCTTTAACTAAATTTTTGTTGTTAAGATGACAAAAATTTCATTCAATATTGAAAAAGAATGAAATTTTCTCATCTTATTTTTTTTATTACAACGTTTCTCCTTCCTTTAGACAACATTCAACTCGAGTCGACATAAATATTAAAATAAAACCTATTTTGAATACATAAAATTCTGATTTCGAGCCATTCTCGGAACACGAAGCATGAAAAAAAAATTCAAGGGGACTTTAAATGGAATTATAAATGTTGAAGATGTCCAATATTGAATAAATTGCCTTTGAGCAATTCTTAAATTCTTTCCTTAAAAAATCTCGAGAAAGTGAGAGGAGTCGCAAATTGGATCGGATTTCATCAAATTCTCAAAATTCATTTAAAGCTAAACGAGAAAAAGCCTTAAAGCGCTTCAAAATCACAAATTTCCGCGAAATTTTCTCATTTTCTTCCTCCTGCTACTTCATTATTATCATTATTATGTGTCTAACTTAATTTCTGAAAACATTTCTTGTCACTTGCGTCGTCGTTCGCAGATAAATCGAAGACGTGTCGCACACACAGAACAACAATAAAAATTTGAAGTGAAAGACAGACACACATAAACAGATGCTATCAAATCAACTTATCGTTATCAACACATTTCATCGAGTTAATGTAATTTCGTGTTGTTGTGAGTCGGATGAGTGAGTGTTTGTGATGACGACGAAGGAGCAAAAAAAATGTTGTCGACGCAAACATGATTGGAATACGAATTGGGAGTTTTCATCAAAGAATTTTCATATTTTTTGTTCGTGTATGTAAAATAGAAAAAAAAAATGAAAAATTGCAGGAGGAGAGAAAGTGTCCGTGACCTTGGGCGATGTTTGAATTTAAATCAAATTTCAAGAGACATTTGGATGGAAGGGACAAAAATATGTCCCTTGATAAAAAAAAAATTATGGAGACCTCGATGAATGACGGGAATTGACATTTTAGACACATTTTAATATGATTTTTGACATTTTTTATGATTAAAATTTTTTTTATTTTTAAAAATTTTCTTTAATTTAATTTTTTATTTTAATTTTTTAATTTAATATTGAAGCCATAATTTTATTAAAAAATTAAATGAATTTTTAACTTAATTAAATTATAAATTTTTTGAAATTTTTTTTTTAATAATTTTATATTATTACAATAGTTGAAAAAGTTTTTTTTAAATTGAAATAAAATATCAAACTTAAAAAAATAATAAATTTTTTAGGTAATTTTTTTTTAAATTTTTGAGTAGAATTTATTTTTTTTTAAATAATTATTTAATTAATTAGTTTTTAGAAAAAATATTTTTTGTTTAATTTTTTTTTTATTTTTCATTAATACGTTTTTAAAATATTTTTTATAAAATAAAAAAAAATAAATTATTATTAATTTTTTAAATTTATTTTAATATTTATTAATTAAATTAGTTTAATTTTATTTTTAAATTTTAAATTTTAATTTAGTTTTATTTTATAAAAGTTTTTAATTATTTATTTTATTTTTGAAAATATTTAAATTTTAAAATTTTTTATTTAATTTTTATAATTAAATTTTTAAATATTTTTTTTATTTTATTTTTTATATATATATTTTCATTTATTTTTTCAAGAAAATTTAAATTTTTTTATTTAATTAAATTTTTATAATTTAATTTTTAATATTTTATTTTTTTTTATAATTTTAATAATAAATACTACAGACAGACAAAATATTGAGATAGGAGCAAAAAGAAAGGATGAGAGAGAAAAAAATGAATTGCGGGGGAATTCGCTATGAGAAATGCGAAAGAAAATCAAAAACGTGTTTTTTCACCTTCCAAAGGGATTTAAAGGTGATACACTTTGTGTACTTTTCATTTCTTTTATATCAATATCAATCACGAGCGAGGTTCATGGTTACGTCGCAGAGCAACAATTCCCTCTTTTCCGGTTCAAAAAGAAAAAAAAAACCAAAAATAAAAATATTTTTATACCAAAAAAATGTAAAAAGGCTTAAAAATCTAACAAAAAATTTATTTTATTTTTCATTCCAGATTAAATCACGTCCTTTTCGGACTCCATTCAATTTGGTTTCACGCGACAAATGTCCTGCTTCATGCCGTGGCATGCGTTCTTTTCACCAAAGTGTGCACGACAATCGCGGGATTGCGCAAGAATTTCGCCATTTTCGCGGGAATACTCTTCGCCATACATCCGATCCACACGGAAGCTGTAAGTATATTTCACATTAAAAAAAATTTGAAACCTTGTAATGTCACCGCATGCAAAATTCATGTTAATTAAAAAATGTTTATTTTTCTTCTCTTCTTTCAAGGTTACCGGAATTGTGGGTCGCGCCGATGTTCTTGCCTGTATATTTTTTCTTGTGTCCATTTTAGTGTATCACGGGTAAGTTCCTCATTTTTTTTTTTATTTTTTTTTTCTAAGAGGGAGAAAAAAGTTTATTAATAATGTGTAGTGTGCAAAGTTTATATTTGCTTAATATTCAACGAACGAACTCTTCGCTGAGTTTCTGAGTGCAGCAAATACCACAAAAAAAAAAGAATTAATGAATTTTCTGTGGAAACTTTAATAACTTTCCATACATATTTTTCTGAGAAAAAGAAGAAGAAACAAGAGCAAGTTCATAATAAGACAAGCAACAAGGCAGGCAAAAAATATAGTAGTCTGCGGTTTTGTTGGTCTCATGAATATAAAGCGAGCGAGAACTAATATCTGTCTTGTCTTCATTTTTTTTACGATGTCGTGATCTTTTTTCGAGTATTTTCTCAGTACTTCATCATTGTTTCGCTTTTTCTCAAGTTGCAAAAACGAAAAAAATAAACATGAAAAGTGCATGGAGGTTGTTTAGTAATTTAAGGAGCGGAAAATTGGTATTTGTTTATAAGGAAAGTGCATTTTTCTACACTTGTGCTTTGAAAAGTTTCTTTTTTCATATTAAAAATTTAAGAACTTTTTTTTGAGTATGAAAAGTTTTATTGAAATTAATTTCGGGATGATTTAGAGACAAAAATTAATTAAAATACTTTTTTGATATTTAAAAAAATTAATAAATTTTTTTTTAATTTTTATTTTTAGTGTAAATTTCATTTTTTAATTTTTGATATGAAAAAAAAAATTATTTTTAATAATTAATTTTAAAAAAAATATTAATAAAAAATAAAATAAAAAAAAATAAAAAATAATTAAAAATAATATTAAAAATTAAATAAAAAAAATAAACAAAAAAATTAAATAAAAAAAAAATAAAATTAAAGAATTTATATATTTTTATTTTTGACTTAAAAATTGAATTTTTTTAATTTAAATTTTAATTAAAATTTTTATTTTAATTAATTTTTTTAATAAATTAATTTTTTTATATTAATTTAATAATTAATTTTTAATTTATTTTTTATTTTGTTTAAAATAGCAAAAAATTAAGATATTAAAAAAAATGTTAAAATTTCCTCAAAATTAAATTTAAAGTAAAATTTTTCTCATCTTTTAATCGTCAAGATATTTCTTTAAATAAACTTTCATGAACTCTGAACTTTTTCTCTTCTTCAAAAGACATTTCATGTCAAAAATTTCGACATAAAATCTTCAATTCCCTTCCAAAAAACTTTCTTATTTTGATCAGGGAATTGAATATTTTCGCAACCTTCGAAAGTTGTGACATCTCTTATGAACGTTTCAAATTTAATTAGCAACTTTTCCAATATATGCTTGACACGAAACCGCCGCATCCCATCAACTGTCATCTTTCCACGAAAAAACAAAATAAAACTTTTATCGAAAATTTTCTCGAGCACGACAACACAAAAGACAAGTCTCTAAAAGTAGTTTGCCATGAAAAAGCACTTGACTATTATTATTTTTATAACTACAAAAAGGTTTTTTTCGCTCTTCTGTTCTTATAAGCAGCAGCATAACAACAACGATGACTCTAAAAAAAAATACATTAAAATTTATAGCGTTCCGTTGCGCTTCGCATAAAAAAGAAAACTATACAAAGCCGACACGGAAAAACGAGCTGATTGCAATAAATTAAAATTTCATGGGAAAATATGTTTTGTGTGTCTATCGAGGAAACAGGCGCATGGTGAATTGAGTGAAGAAATGAATGACTGAATCAAGTTCTCCGTGTGCGAGAGACAAAAGAGTTTAAAAAAACAGTTTTATGGTCGATGTAAATTGTTTTGAAAATTCAGCAACAACATGCAAGCAGCTCGCAAACAAACAGCAAAACTTGAAAGTTCATTAGGGCAAAACCATTTCCGTCTTCTTTTTTGTGTGCCAACATCGTGCACGTTTTTGATTATTTAAAATTTGTTGAGTGAGGCTTAACATGCTGATAAGTTGAATAAACAAAGCATAAGTTACGGCGGCGGTTGTAAAAGCAAAAAAAAAACGAAACGGAACAAAACTTTTCGGTTGTTTTTACTCATTTTCAGTTGTTTTAAAGTTTTTTTTTTTGTTTGACTCGTCGTTGATTAAATTTGAATTAATTCCTTATCCGATATCATTTGTCTTTGTGTTTGCCATGCTCGCAAAGTTCGTTGAGGGAAAAAAGTTTGGATTTTTAATGAATATTTTATGCTACGATAAATACGGAAAAATGATGAATGGAGTGTCGATACGACGGGGATTTTGACGAAAAGAGAGGCATTTAGCAGAAAAATTATGTTTATTTCGCTCTAAGCAATTTTTGTGAAAAAAAAGTTTAAGCATTCGTGTTTTTCTTTTTTTTTAATATTTATTATTTTTTATGAGATTTAAATTTTATTTCCCAAAATAAGATTTTTAATAAAAAAAAAATAAATTTAAAAAAAATTATAATTTTTTAAAATGTTTTAATTCTCATGGTTACAAAATTATATTTAATTTTTCACAATTTTTTATTTTTTTTTTTAATTTTAAAATATTCAAAGTTTTCAAGTTATATATTTTTTCTTTTTTTTTTAATTTTTAATTCTCATATTTAAAAAAAAAATATTTTTTTCGATTTTATAATTTTTTTTTAAATTTTAATTTTTCAAAAAAAAAAATTTTTTTTAATTTTTCAATAAAAAAAAAAATTAAAAAAAAATTAATTTTTTTTAATTTTTTTTTCTGAATTTTTTATTCACTTTTTTCAATATTTAATTCTCATATTAAAAAAAAATATTTTTTTAGAATTTTTATTTTGAAAGTATTTAAAGTTTTCAAGCTAAAAAAAAATATTTTGTTAAATTTTAGATAAAATTTTTATTTTTATATTTTTTTAAGTCGAATATTTTTATTTTAAAATTTTATTTAACTCAAAATCAATTTTTGTAGAAAGCAAACTTCCTTGAGTTAAATTTTTCATCAATATTTAAAATTCCCTCAATTTTTAACTACCCCTTTCTTCCGCTTTTCATCTCTTTTTACGTTCGGTTCAATCGAAAATCAAGTTTTAATATCCAATTAAAATTTTTTTAATCAACTTTGCGGTTAAATAGCAAAGAACAAGTTCATTAGTCTTTCGTCGTAGTTTATCGGTCCATTCTTGTGGTTTATTTTGTTGCCAATTAATTTCTTGCATTGTCCTCAAAAATTTTTTGTTTAAACAAACACGTGCTTTTTCGTCTTGTTTCTCGTCGTCGTCACTTTTAATTACCTCCCGCAAAAAAAAAAAGTAATAAAATAAAACATTTTGATGTCGAAATAAAAGAGAGGAAAAACGAACTTCATTCTTTAAACATTCCACGAATCATAAAGCGTACATTTTTTTGTGTGCGCGCGTGCAATATTTTAAGCGAGATTATTATCGTGAAATGAAAAGTATGCTGGTAAGGGAGAAAGAATGAGTGGCTAATTAATTTTAATTTATGATTTCAAGTTATTTTTTCAAATAAATTTTTTTTTTTATTTTATTTTTCATGCAGGCAAATTGACGATCCCGACAGTACCTCGATACTGCTCAGCACTATTCTGGGCGGACTTAGTATGTTAGCGAAAGAGACGGGCATCACGGTGCTGTTAATCAATTTAATGTTTGACGTGTACAAAAGTTGGCCGTCACTCAAGCGAACGATCGTCGATGTGCGATGGAGCGAGGAAACGTATCAGTTTGCGAGACGCTTTTCGCGTGTTTTGTTGTCGATGGGCGTGCTGCTGGCAATCCGTTTGGCATTGTTGCAAGGATCGCTTCCGCGATTCTCACAGCAGGACAATCCAGCGGCGTTTCATCCGAACATTTACGTGAGGTGAGATTCCATTGTTTTTTTATAAAGCATAAACAAGCGAAGAATAATTCATTTTTTTTTGTAGATTGATGACATTTTGTTATCTGGCGGCGTTCAATTGGTGGCTCTTGCTTTGCCCGTCGACACTGAGTCACGATTGGCAAATGGGCTCGATACCGCTCGTGACATCCATCAGCGATGCACGCAACATTTTGACGTTCGTGACGTTTTTCGTGCTAATTCTGCTTTCGTATCGGGCGCTCATGGATTTTGAGGTTAGTTTTTTTTCTCATAACCTAAAAAAATAAAGAAAAAATAAGTAAATAAATTACCTTTGCAGCATCATCGCCATGTTCCCCTCGTTTTGGGAATTATGATGTTGATTACGCCATTTATGCCCGCAACAAATTTACTCGTCACGGTTGGCTTTGTGGTCGCTGAACGCGTTCTGTATATTCCTAGCATAGGCTGTGTGTTATTAGTTGTGTATGGCGCGCAAAATTTATGGCATGCCATGCCAAAATCCAGATGTATCATAATTATTACGAGTATATTACTGCTCACAGCTGGTTGTCTCAAAACACTTTGTAGAAATAAAGACTGGAATTCGAGAGAAAGTCTATTAAGGTATGTTTGTCTATCAATCAATCGCAGCATTCGCCGCCGCAAGCATCTGCTAACATATACTTTTTTTTTGTATCTCTCGTTTCAGGGCTGGATTGAAAGTTCTTCCACATAATGCCAAAATGCACTACAATTTTGGCAATTTTTTACGTGATTCAGCGGAACACGAATCCGCGATTCGACATTATCATGAGGCGCTGCGATTGTGGCCCAGTTACGCAAGTGCTCATAATAATCTCGGTACGTTGCTCGATAGTCCCGAAATGGCGGAGCAACACTTTTTAGCTGCCATACGGTATTCGAGCGAGCATATTAATGCGCATTATAACCTTGGGAGGTTGTACAGGTGAGTTTTTTTTCTTTTTATTTATACAAATTTTTTAAAAAAGTTTATTAATTAATTTTAATTTTTTTAATTTTTTCTAATTTTTTTAATTTTTTAAATTTTTTAATTTTTTTTATTTTTTTTAATTTTTTTAATTTTTTTAATTTTTTTTAATTTTTTTTAATTTTTTTTTAATTTTTTTTTTATTTTTTTAATTTTTTAAATTTTTTTAATTTTTTCAATTTTTTTAAAAGACAAAATTTTTTAATGTAATTTTTTTAAATATTGTTTTTTCTGTTAAAACGATTTAAAAAACTTTTCAATAAAATATGGCGCACAACAGCATTTAATTTCCTTTCATGGGTCATTAAAATATAGTTATTAAAAATTTCTAAGTACTTCTCGACAGACAAACTTTTTCTTTTTAATCATACAACGAAAAAAAGAGAATTACCTGACATAGAAAAATAATAATAACAAAGGACAGAAAAAATAGAAAAAAAAACTTGAGCTTTCTGCGAAGAAAAGTAATTATTGCTAAATTGAGGAAGTTATGCAAGTGCCTATTAAGTTTAAATTCTTTCCGTGCTCTTTGCGTTGCGCGCTGTTTTTCTTTTCAAAAGTATTTCAAAATTGAAAATAACTTTTTATTCGCTTGTTATATTTTTTCCTCCATTATTATTATTTAACAATTGTCTACTTTTATTATTATTATTATTTTTTTTTGTAAATTAAAAAAAAAGAACGAGAAAAGTAGCAAAAACTTTTAATATCAACTTTCTTTATTATTTATTTTTATTTTTTTTTAATAAGCAAGTCAATATTTTCCCTCATAATTTTACTTTCTGTTTATTTTAATTTAAACTTTTCTGTCAAGAGATACTTCGGAAGACAAGAAATTTTAAAATTGATCTTTTTCTTTCTTTCTTTTTCAGAAAATGCAATAAAACAGACGAGTCTGTGCATTTGTTGGAGCGCTGCATAAAGCTGGAGCCACGATTCGTACCTGCTTATCTAGAATTAGTGAAAATTTATCGTGGTTGGTCGGCGGGGCGTATTTTGCAACGTGTCGTTCAAATAAATCCCAAAAATGCCGATTTGCGAGTGCAATACGGCGATTGGTTGTATGAGCATCGTAAGTATTTTTTTGCATAGAAAATCGATATTTTCGATCCCTGAATGGGAATTCGCTTGAATATGATTTTCCATGAAATTATTCATGTTCACTCTCGCTCTCGTCCCGTTCCCAAAAGCAATTAAAAGTTTAAATTTTGATTGATGAAATAAATACAATAATAACATCAACAAACCGTTTTGTGTGTGTTTTCGTGCATTGTTGCCTGAAATGGCTTCATATTTAATTAAAATTTCAATCAGTGTCAGCACCCAATTTATTATTTATGGACAATAAATAACAAACACGATCAAAACATCGAGATAAAAAGCGTTGATTTTTACCGCATTTCCAAGATAAATGCGTGTTGTTGAAGATTTGTGTTATGAGGAGTATTAAATTGTGAACTGAGAAATAACGAAATGTTAAAATATAAAAAAAATTGAAATGTGAGGAGTTAAAAAATGTGAAAATAATTAATTTTTTAACATTGGGGAGTAACAAAATGAGAAATCATTAAAATATTTAAATCGAGAGGAGTATAAAAATGTGAAAAACCAGTTTTTGATCAAAATTTATTCTAAATGAAAAAAAGTCAAATGAGGAGTACTAAAATGTAAATTTAATTATTTTTTAAGCTTGAGAAGTTCAAACATGTGAAAAATAATTTTTGTTTGAATATTTCTTAAAAATTAAATTAAAAATTTAATTTAAAAATTAAATTAAAAATTTAATTTAAAAATTAAATTAAAAAATTTAATTTAAAAATTAAATTAAAAATTTAATTTAAAAATTAAATTAAAAAATATAATATAAAATTAAATCTTAAAAAATATAATATAAAATTAAATTTAAAAAAAATTAAATGAGGAGTACCAAAATGTGAAACTTTATAAAAAATCAATATAATTTAATTAATTTTTTTCCGGAAATTTCCTTAAAAAAGGGTGTTGAATTGATTGAAAATGAACCGTCTTCAATCGAAAAATCATCGAAAGCAAATTATCACACAGAACAAGAAGAAAACAGCATAAAAGGCAATTATTTTCCAAACAAAGCAATAATTCTACAATTTATGAACTCTCTTCTTCGTCTTACGCGGTGCTAAAAATCTAATTTTCTTTTCGCTACAACATCTGTTTGGACAACACGAAGAACTTTATTACAAAAGCATCTTTTCATTTTCGCTCATAAATCAAATGGGAATCTAATTCAGGAGCGAAGATGAAGACGACCGAAGAAAGAGAAGGAAAAGTAGAGTCTATAAACGGTTCTATTGTGAATTTATTGTACTCTCGTGTATGTGAAGCGTAAAAAGCAAACGTTTTATATTAAAAGTGTATCAAATAATTGCATCTCATCAATTACCATTTATTTAGTCAATCTAACGAGAAGCGAGTACTCACCTTGTCATTCCATTTCTCTCTCACATTTTTTCTTTCTTCTTTTTCCGAATAGATCTGCTGCATGAAGCACTTTATCAGTACCAAAGTGGATTGCGAGCTACGAGTACCCATCAAACGGCACTAACACGAACGTGTCGTACATTACGTCGACTTGGACAAAATTCTCGACTGCACCAACTAATTTTAAGGTAATAAATTATTTTGTACGAAGCGCCTTTCTCCGTTTTTTTTATTCTCTAAATGCAGCAAAAAAGTGTCTGTGAACATAAGTTGCCATTTTTTTTTCTCGTTTTATACTTTTTTTTGTTCACGTATTTGAGTTGCATTTGGACTCTGAAAGAGAAGTAGATGATACAATATTAACAGTATTTTTGTATTTTCACAAAATTTTCACATCAGGTGGCAGTTTGTGATACAACGTTCTAATGGTTTCGTACCAACTCAATCAAATATTTACCTTCGTGACTGGAGTCTAAAGCATGAGTTGAGAAATCGTGCCATGATATATGATAATGACAACTTAATAAGAGAGACGAAGGTGAGTTCTGCATTTTTTTTTCAATGTTTAATTTGCTGAAGAGGTAATTAAAAGAAGACAGGAAAGAAATTATTTATAATGAAAGGACTTTTAAACGATAAAAATCTTCAACTGACAATTTTTTAAAAATTAGTTTAGATAAAAATAGTCGATAGATGGCGCTTTAATTTGGAAACTTCGTAATTTTTGTTGAAAATTAAATTTTTAAGCTCATTTGAGAAGTTAAGGGACATAAATTTATAAAAAAATCTTTTGGGAAAAAAAGTGTTTTGAGAATCTCAAATTGAGATGAAAAATAGACGACAGATGGCGCTTAAAATAATTAGTTAATTTTATTAAAGTTTCTTTAAAAGAATTTTTGATTAAATAAAAACTTATTTATTTATATTTATCAAAAAAATTCAAAATGAAGAAAAATTCAAAATTCTTAAAGTTCGTCAAAATGATAAAAATGTAAAGTAAGGACTCAAAATGACGTCTTTCTGTCATGAAATTCATCAAAACGTGCATTTTGACACACTTATTACTCATCTTGTCCAATAACGAACGCTTTTTCCCGCTTAACAAGTTATCACGATGCAATTTTTATTCCTGTCTTCTTTCCGTAACGAGACAATTTATTCTAAAACGACCACAATTTTTCTTGTTTTCACCCCATTATTCACGCAGCAGACATCCACGTCTTCGCCCGCTGCTTCAACGTCAAGTAGCAACGGCAGATCTACCGACAGCGCTGATCGCAACGCAGATAACAACATTAATAACCTTCAACCACCTGTACATTCAAATTATCATCATCATGCCAAGACACAAACATCCTCGACGGCGGCATCGAGTCATTGCAATCGCTCCGACAATACGAGTCAAAGTTGCAAAAAGGACCGCGTTATCACACGAAAAGCGGGAATTTCCGCATCGCAACCTTCCGCGTCGACAAGTGAACGCAAAACGAGCGACGTTGAGAGCAAATCGAAGCGATATGCGAAAACGAGACACACAAAAGTGCTGACGGAAGAAGATTCGATTGCGCCATTATTGCTCCCGAATATCTTGGAAAAACTGTAAAAGTGCTTGTGAGTAAGAAAAAAAATGTAAAAAGTCCCTTGAAAGACTGTTTTTCGAAAAAAATGAAGAAACGGAACAAATGTCGTCATTATCGTAAATTACTCGAATAATTGGAAACACGAACAGAACACGATGATGATGATTTTATTTAGATTAATGCACGTAATGACGACAATAAACTGAATTAAAGGTAATCAATACAAGTAAATAACGAAAAGGGAAAAAGGGTTAAATCATGTACAAAAAAAATGTTGTTGTAAATAAAATATAGAGCTCAATATTTTCCGCGATGGAAATTCCGTTCAGTTATTCAGATGTGATTTTAATATTGATTTTATGCGAGTTACCGATTAGAAAACGTAATTTTTGTTTGATTTGTCGAAAGGACGGAGCAGGGATGTTCAATTTCAGTCAATAAAAAAATCTAAAAAATTAATTTTAAATAATTAAATTAATTTTTTTTAAAATTCTGACCAAAAATAAAAAAAAAGAAAATTTCAAAAAAAATTAATTAAAATTTCAAATAAAAGAATTAAAATTTAATGCTAAATTAAAAATCCATATTTAATTTCAGTCAATTATTCAAAATTTTATTTTTAAATTTAAAAAAATTTATTAAAAATTTAAAAATTAAAAAATAAAATTAAAAATTTTTAAAAATAATTAATTTTTTACTTAATTTAATAATTAAATTAGTAATTTAATAATACTTAATTTTTTAATTAATTAATTTAATTATTTTTAATTTTTTATTAAATATTTAATTAATTTATTAATTATTTTAATTTTTAAATTTAATTAATTAATTAATTTAAAATATTTTTTATCAGAATATTTTCAAAATATTTCAATAAAAATTAATTAAAAAAATAAAAAATCAATTTTATATCAAAATCAATCCATTTTTCTACATCTCTGCTCCAACATTCTGTCAGCAAATCATAAATTCCGACCCCAAATGAATTGAAATACGTTTACACACGGCAGAGATATATGAATTGATTATTACATTATATTCTCGATATAAAGTAACGTACATCTACATATTTCTACATTCGACTATTACCATTTCATTCAATTTTACTTAAATTTATTGAATTGTGCAATGAAATTATTATTATTACAAAGTACGATAAAATAATGGGAAGGAGGAAAAAAGAAGTAATTTGAATATAAAATATAGATGAGTACCATAATTTTACGGATAATAATGCTTTGGGGACTATTTATGTGAAAAATCGTAATTGACATTCGATGGAGACGTCTGGTTATTTTTCGCATCAATAATCCCTGATTAAAAAACTTAACAATAAAATAATTATTAATTCTGAGAAATCTTTCTAGACAACTAAAAAAATGCAAATATTTTATAAAAAAATAAAAAATAACGTAGCTGTAAGGAAAAACATCACAAATTGAGATAAAAATAAAAAATAAGAGAAAAACAGAGGAATGTATAGTTTTTTACGTAACAATTATTAATTGATAATAATGATAATGGAAATAATAATTATCACTTTATTTGTATAAAAAAAAAAAAATGAAAAAAATAAATAAATAATGAGGATTATAGGATAGGATTAAAAAAATTAATTTAAAATGAAAACAAAGTAATGATGAAACAATAATAAATAACAAACTAGAGTACATAGCAAGTAAATAAAAATAAAAAGAATTAATAATTTTATCAACTAAAAAATGGAAGAATTTAAAAAAATAAATAAAAACATCATTGGGATCACAAACCATTTGTATAAAAAAACTAAAGGAAGAAAAAAGTTTCCAAATAGCTCAAAGCTAAAAACGCAAGAAAAAACCGAACTGAATTGAAATGGTATTAAATAAGAGTATTATTACAATATAAAACATTATTATTATAATAATGATAAAACACAAGCAAGAAATAAAAGACAAAAAAAAATATAAATAGAAAAAAATAGTTTTTCTTTCAATTTGCAACTTTTACATTTGCTTGCTCAATCATTTATCCACTCGATTCGAGTCAAGGCTGCATTCTACGGAATTGTTTTTTTTCTTCTTTTTTTCCTTTAAAAAAAATAAAAATAAATAAAATATATAGATAAATAACATTGATGACTTCCTGACCTACTTTGTCTCTTCGTAAAAAAATTTCTTTTTTTTTTATTTATTTTTCGTTAAAAACGTTTGGCTTGAAGATGAGTTGACGTTGGAACAAAAGAAAGATATTGTTATTTATTCTTTGTCGTCGTCGTCCTCGTTTGCTTGTTAGAAGAAGAAAATTAAGTCTCTTGGAAAAAAAAGATGGAAAAGCTGATTAAAGGTAAGTTGTTAGTGAAGTGAAGTTGACTTGACTTGATGTAGAGTCGATTTTAATGATACAAAGGTACCTTTTATGTTTTCAGCAGAAATTTTTTTTAATGGAAATAAATTGGAAAATTATAAAAGGGAAAATTTATGAATTATTATATTTCGAAATTACCTTACAAAAAAATTTTTTTTGAAAAAATTCTGTTCTTTGAATTCTTTTGATCATTAAAATATACTTTTCATAAATAATAATTAAAATTTAAATAAATATTAATTTATTTGTGATTTTCAATTAATTAAAAGTATTGAAAAAAAAATTATTTTTCAAATTTTTTAAAATAAAATTTTTACCTTAAATAAAAAAAAAATAATTTTAATTTTTCTTATATACCTATTTTTTTTTATTTTATATAATTTAAAAAAATTAATATTTTAAATTTTTTTATTTATTATTAATTTATATTGATTTATAAAATTTATATTGTACTTTATTTATTTTACAATATTTTATTAAAATATATTTTTATGAGGAAAATATTCAAATTTTTTAAATCTTATTTTTGATTCTTAATTAAATTTTTAATAAATAATTAATTAATTAATTTTTAGTTAATTATTTAATTATTAAATTGTTTTTAATAAATTAATAATTTTCTTGATATGAAATAATTTTCTATATTTTTTTAATTATTTAAAAAGTGTGAAAAATATTTTAATAATTTTTAAAATTTTTTTTTGTTATTTAAAAAAATAATTAAAAAAATATTTTGAAATATTTTTCAATAAATTTTTCAATTGAAAAATAATTTTAGAATCAAAATCAAAGCAAAAATCAAACCTTCATTACAATTTCCACAAAAAACTAATTTCAAACATTCCTCCCGAAGACACACAAAGCTTCTTGATGCAAACAAATTTTCTACATGCGCGCTCATCAAACACCACACATAAGAAAATTTTCATTAAGCACGTGCTTCTCCGTTACAAACGAAAATTTTTATTTACTCTTCGCTCACAACATTCTTTTCTCTTCGCCTTCTTCCTTGTTCGCCGAAGTTCGTTTTTCCGTCACTCTTGGGAAAATGTTTGCAACGCAGCAGTAGTCACGTCAATCGGGGATATGGGGCTTTGTTGACATTTTTGTGTTGATGCCAAGCCGCAAAAAAGATTTTTCGTGTAAATCCCGAATTCCACGAAAAACGGATTTAATTGAAATGTTTGAAATTGAAACGAAACAAACAAACAAACATGCGGAAAATCTTTTGTGTAAAAATTTCTGGTTTGACAAAGTAACGCTTTTTCTTCAATTGTGAAGCAAAAAAAAGAATGATCAAAGAATTCGTTGTAAAATTTAATTCCCTTACGATTTCTTTGAAAAAACACCTTTTTACGTTCATTTCTTGTTTTTTTCCTCCTTTTGTCATTCGTCTTTTAATTATTTAGTACATTGACTTTTCACTCCCTCTCCGGTGTTGATTTCGTGTGAGTTTTAACGCGTTAAGCACGTTCCCTATTATTTCATGAGAGCAATGTTTATTTTTGCGTCATTTTACGCATCCTTGTTTGTTTGTTTTGTCTGGCAACTTTTCGTTCATTAACGCCCAGACTTGACATTGAGGTGATCAATTTTCGTTCATGCGTTGCTTTTTTGAGCTTTAACACAAAAATACGACGAAATTCGTGATAAATGAGTTCGGATTAGAAAAAAAAGTCGCACAAAGTCATTTAATCGAATTAGATTTTTTTAGGACAAAACAAAAAAATGTTGAAAAAAAATGAAACAAAAAAAAATTGACAGTCAATTAAATATTTGACAGCGAATTGTTTGCCAAATATCGGGCAGTGATCTAAAAATACAATTTTTCTGTGATTGAAATAGTTTTGTGGCACGATAACGACAAGTTAGTAGTTTTTTTTTGTTGGGGAATCCATTCATTCATGGCTAATTAATTGTGTCCGAACACGAAATCGCAAACATTTTCCGAATAGTTGTTTGTGCGTTTAAAGGTTATGCGAGCAACGACGAGCAATTAAAAGGTTTTCCTGATTTCTTTTTCAATTTTGTGATTTTTTTTTCAGAAAAAATTTCTTTAATTGTTTTGAAGTCCTTCCGTTATTTTTCTAAAAAAAAAATAATAAAATAAATAAAAAAATCAATTAGTTAAAACATTTTAATTAAAAAAATAATTTTTAAACTAAAATATTAATTAATTAATTTTTTTTAAAATTATTTTTAAATGAAATGAAATGAAATTAATAATGTTGAATAAAAAATAATTTAAATAAATAATAAATAATTTCAATTCAATTTTAAAAAAATTTTTTTTTTATTAAAAATTAAAAAAAAATATTTTTTTTCAAAAATAGAAACTTGTAAATTTTACAAAAAAATAAATCATGAAAATTACTTCAAAAACCACTCTTGTCCTTTACACTTCAACAAATTCCCCCTCCTTTATCGATTATGCCGTTATGTTCCTTCAAATTATCGTCATCGCGTCATTTTCGCTGATAAACGTAAAAATTTACGATTAAATTGTGTTTTGTTGGAATGCTTTTTATCGTTTGTTAAAGAGTGTAATTAATTAGTGCCTTTATGTTCTTTTATTCGATGAACTGAACAACATGCGACGACGAAGTTGACCTTTTATCGCAAAAGACAAGCGAAATGTGGGCGGCCCGGATTTCTGTGTCAATGAACAATAAATATTGTGCTCCGTTGTAATATTAATGAGGCTTTTAAGATAAAGATTATGTGTTTATTGGCGATTTATGAGTGCACGCGAAATTTTTAACCCTTTTTTTCGGCCAATTTCACAAAAAATGAATTAAATTTGCATCAAATCAAGTCGAGCCGAAATTAACCCCAAATTGTAGAGGAAATATGATCAATGGCTTATGAACACACACAAAAAACAAACAGTTGATTTCCCAACTTTAGGTCAATAAATGGCGGCGAAAAAATCCGTGACATGACATCTCATTCCACTCGAGTGCGATTTTTGTTTCGATTTTTATTGAAAAAAAAAAATGTAATAAAAAATCTATTTTGTTTGGTTATAAACTATCGTTATAGATACGAAAAAAAAATTTAAATTCAAATTTATAGAAAAAAAAATCTAATTTTTTGGAGTTTAGCCAAACGCACATAAAAAAGTTTTTTAACAGACAAAAAAAATGAATTGAAATTATATTTATGTACGATTGCCTGTTAATACGTTCGTTCGAGTATTGTTGGACTGGAAAATGTTTGTATCGGCACAAAATTCAGAGTGTGTGCAAATGTTGTATTAATATTATGAATATGAATCGCGCGAAACGGGCGAAACGATGAAGAAGAGGCAAACAACGCCAACTGACTGTTTTGCTTGTTTTTTTTTGTGTGTTTGCAACGAAAATGTTGCTGTGCGTTTTATGTTTCTAAAATTATTATTCAGATTTCATTGTTTTGTGCACTGAAATATAAATGTATGAAATATTATTCTGGTTCAAGTGTTTTCGCACACAAATCTCTAGTTTTAGAGGGAAATGAAAAAAATGTGTCGATTTGTTATTAAAAATTTTATTAAAAGTGTATTTTTGAAAATAATTTAAAAATTTTAATTTTTTTATTTCTAAAATTTAAAAAATTCTTCAAAATTAAAAAAAATATTTTATTAATTGTAATTTTTATTTCATTTAATTTATGTTTAAGAATTAAAAAATACAAAAATTCAATAATTTAATAATTCAATAATTAAATAAAATTAAAAAAATAAAAAACTAAAAATATTTAATAATTTTCAATGAAAAAATATTTTTTAAAAAAATTTTGTAATATTTTTTAAAAAAAATTTTGATAAATTTTTATATTTTTTTTATTTAAAATATAAAATAATTAAGTAATGTTTAATATAAAATTTAAAAAAAATTTTTTGGATTAAAAAATTAATTTGAAAATAATTTAAAATAAATTTTTTTAACTTTTTTTTATTAAAATTTTTTGAAATGCCCAAAATTCATAATTTTCAAGCTAAAATGCATTTCACAGGTCAAGTGTCATACGCGCGCTTCTGTTTTACGAGTTCAAAGCTAACATTCAGACACACTTTTCATGTACCTATTTTCTGCAATCACAACGTTTTGTTGTTCCGTGCATTTGTGCATTTATGCAGCTTCAAACGCGAACTAGTACAAAGTTGAGCTTTTGAGAGTAGGTATCGTTTCGTTGAAATTTAGAAACACAACTCCGAAAATTATCACAACTGGCGCGCAAATTAAAATGTTTTCCAGACAACGACATAGAGAGCGAAGCGACTCGAGTATAGCTTATTGTATTATTAAATTTAATTACTAGTTAATGGTGACTGTTTGTAATGTTTTACTGCGACGTCGTCCTTTTCCCTCCGCACATATTTATTTTAATAATAACGAGGAGAAAGCTCTCTGCGGCTTTGCTTTTTTTCTGTGGAAGCAGACACGCATGCCATAATTTCATGTTTTATTTTTCCGTTGTTCTGTTTTAACAATACAATTAAATACGAAATCATATACATTTTTGTCTGTGCGCGCGTTTTGTCGTCGTCGTCGTCGCAGGAAGGTAAATAAATAGTTTCATGTCTCCGCGACAAATTTTGCGTGATTTTGACATTATATCATTAAAATTGTCACGAGCCGTAATGTGGTAATAATAACTTGTTATTAAATATCGTCTGTCGATAAAATACAAAATTTTCACTGCAGCACGCGGAAAAGCAGGCATTGCGACGCATAATCAAATATTTATGGAGTTAACAGTAAAAAGGGGGCGTCCTTTTAAATCAATAAACTATTTTTTTTTATCTTTCATCGAGTAGCTGAGCATACCTAACAAAAGGAATAAAAAAATAGAAAGTCATTAAAATAGTTTTAAAAAAGTTTACGGCAAAGCACGTCGCAACAAGATATGGCACAAAAAAAAGTTTTTTTCTCCAAATCCAACAATAAATACAAAAAGTACACGAAAAAATAGACAATTTTCGATATTTAACACCTTTCTTGAAAGAGTTTGGAAGAAAAGTTTTGTTTGTCTTTTAAGAGTTTCGCTTTGGATTTAAAATTAAAACTTATAAATAAATAGAGAAAAGAAAGGTAAGCAACGTCTTGCTCGATAGATATTGATTTAAAATGAAAATTTTTGTTTAGTTTTATTTATTTATTTTTTTAGTAAAAAAAAATGTTTTCTTTAAAGAAACTTTTATCTTTAATGGAAATATATTGATGAAAAAAAAAAAAAAAAAAAATGGTTAAGAAAGAAAACTAATTTAATGATTACAAGAAAATAATTTTTATTTATTTAAAAAATAATTTAAAATTTTTTTTTTAATTAAAAAATTAATTTTAATTGATTTAATTATTTTTTTATTTATTTAAATTATTTTTTATTATTTAATTACATAATTATTTAAATAATAATTTTTAATTATTTAAAATTAATCATTTATTTAAAAAATATTTTTTGAATTTTTAAAATTTAAATTAATTTATTTATTTTTATTGACTTTTTATGTTTAATAAATTATTTTTTTAATTAATTTATTTTTAAAAGATCAAATTAAATTTATTTTAAACTAATTAATGTTTTTTATTTAATTTTAAATTTAATTTGATCTAGTTTTATTTTATTTTTATTTTTTCTTTTCATTTTAATTTTATTTTGATCTAATTTTTTTTTAAAAATATTTTATGAAAAAAAATTTTTAGAAATTAAAAAAATTTAAACAAAAATTATCAAAATTTTAAAAAGTTTAAAAACATAAAATGATACAAATTAAAAAAAAAAATAAAATAATATAATAACAAAAATAGTAAAAATAAATAAAATAAAAAAATTCTATATTAATGGTAAACATTTTAATAAAAAAAATAAATAAATAAAAAAAAATAAAAAAAATAAAATAAAAAAATTAAAATGTTAATATTTAAATTATCGATAAAATTGCTTAAAAGAATTTTAATTGACTTTTACAACATAATAAATATGTCAAAACCATACAAAATTTTCATTTCAGATCAGCATCTTAACACTTTTATTCCAATTTTGCACCAAAAACTTGTCAAAAATTTTCCATTGAGAAATTTCAAATGCAAATTTCTTTCATCTTTACATTCCCAATAATTCCAACAAACAAAAATTGTCAATAATCGTTAGGTTGATCTCAAATAAATTCCTTTTTATTTATTATTTTCAATTTTATCAGAACAATCAATACTCGCATGCACAAAAGATCTCTTATAAGAATCAAACATTTTCGACGCTCGAATGAATCAAAGAGAAAAATTTTCCTGCATTTTGCATTTTCTACACAAATATTTTGAATTGCATGAACAAAACAATTGCAAACGAAGAAATACAGCTTCAGGATTATTGAAGAGATCTGTAAATAAAGGCACGAAAAAAAAGTCAAAGTTGTTGAGCAAATAATTTCAGAAAACGAGAAGAAAGAGGAAAAGAAACGTGAGCGATTGTTTTATCTCTCGTATCCAGAGGCTTTTCATGTCTATCAACCCCTTTCGCACTCGGTACACAAAAGCATAAAATTTTAAGTCTCCCGCACACAAAAAACGCTCGATTTCCGACACCACTTTCAAAAAGCAATTTATCTTGGCAACAAAAAATTTTTCAGCATAATTTTCAGGCAACATGCAACGAATGACATCAATGTCAGGCAGCAGCAAAAGAAGAAGAAGAAGTCTCGCAGAAAAAACTTTGTAAGTGAGTGGGAATAAAAAACGTACAACAGGATCATAATAATCATAGTACGGGAGAAAAACCAAGCTGTATGTCTCGCAGAGTAGCCATTTTGTTTTTTTTTTGCACACAAGTTGTACATTTTTTTTTTCGGCGAACGTGACTTATCTTGCCTTTTCCGTGCGTTGTGTGTTACTTGCTTGTAATGGCAAAAGTTTAAGTTTCTTAACAACACAAATAAAATAAGAAGAACAACAAAGATAGACAAAAATAAAACAAAGTGTTGTGATAGAGTTTAGCATATTCTCTCTCCTTCGCAGCGAAAAACCGACGGAGGATGATGATGATGATGATGTGGAAATGATACGACCAAGTAACTGGCTCGTGATTTATGAAGTTGTTGCATACTTATTACAACAAACATGTAATTTTGTGTTTTATACTTCTTAGCCACCCTCGTTGTTTTGGCATTGAATGTTTGAAGATGTGCTGTGAGAAATTCATGTAAGTTCGAAACTTTGATCAATATTTGAGCGATTTTCTCAAACTCAATATTTTTAACTTAATTTAGTAAAAATTAATAGAACCCGAAGATTCGTTCTACCCAACAAAGGATTTTCAAATCAATATTTCGAAAATCCAAACAAAATTTTAAGCTTGAAATTGAACAAAAGTTATGAAAAACGCCTTTAGATGTCTTTTGGATGGTTCTCAAGCTTGAATATTGAAAAATAAAAAATACGTAATTTTCATCTTGAGAGCCCATTTGATGGTTTATAAGCTTGAAATTCATCAAAAGTTATGAAAAATGCCTTTGGATGTCTTTTGGATGGTTCTTAAGCTTGAAAATTGAAAAATAAAAAATACGTAATTTTCATCTTGAGAGCCCATTTGATGGTTTATAAGCTTGAAATTGACCAAAAGTTATGAAAAATGCCTTTGGATGTCTTTTGGATGGTTCTTAAGCTTGAATATTGACAAATAAAAAATACGTAATTTTCATCTTGAGAGCCCATTTGATGGTTTATAAGCTTGAAATACATCAAAAATTATGAAAAATGCCTTTGGATGTCTTTTTGATGGTTCTCAAGCTTGAAGATTGAAAAATAAAAATTACGTAAAAAATACGTAATTTTCATCTTGAGAGCCCATTTGATGGTTTATAAGCTTGAAATTGACCAAAAGTTATGAAAAATGCCTTTGGATGTCTTTTGGATGGTTTTCAAGCTTGAATATTGACAAATAAAAAATACGTAAAAAATACGTAATTTTCATCTTGAGAGCCCATTTGATGGTTTATAAGCTTGAAATTGAACAAAAGTTATGAAAAATGCCTTTGGATGTCTTTTGGATGGTTCTCAAGCTTGAATATTGACAAATAAAAAATACGTAAAAAATACGTAATTTTCATCTTGAGAGCCCATTTGATGGTTTATAAGCTTGAAATTCATCAAAAGTTATGAAAAATGCCTTTGGATGTCTTTTGGATGGTTCTCAAGCTTGAATATTGTAATTTTCATCTTGAGAGCCCATTTGATGGTTTATAAGCTTGAAACAAAAATAAAAATGCCTTTGGATACGAGAGCCCATTTGATGGTTTATAAAAAATACGTAATTTTCATCTTGAGAGCCCATTTGATGGTTTATAAGCTTGAAATTGATCAAAAGTTATGAAAAATGCCTTTGGATGTCTTTTGGATGGTTCTCAAGCTTGAAAATTGACAAATAAAAAATACGTAAAAAATACGTAATTTTCATCTTGAGAGCCCATTTGATGGTTTATAAGCTTGAAATTGACCAAAAATTATAAAAAATGCCTTTGGATGTCTTTTATGATTGACAAATAAAAAATACGTAAAAAATACGTAAAATGCCTTTGGATGTCTTTTGGATGGTTTTCAAGCTTGAATATTGAAAAATAAAAAATACGTAAAAAATACGTAATTTTCATCTTGAAAGCCCATTTGATGGTTTATAAGCTTGAAATTCATCAAAAGTTATGAAAAATGCCTTTGGATGTCTTTTGGATGGTTCTTAAGCTTGAATATTGAAAAATAAAAAATACGTAAAAAATACGTAATTTTCATCTTGAGAGCCCATTTGATGGTTTATAAGCTTGAAATATGCCTTTGATGTTTATAAGCTTGAAATTCATCAAAAGTTATGAAAAATGCCTTTGGATGTCTTTTGGATGGTTCTTAAGCTTGAATATTGACAAATAAAAAATACGTAAAAAATACGTAATTTTCATCTTGAGAGCCCATTTGATGGTTTATAAGCTTGAAATTCATCAAAAGTTATGAAAAATGCCTTTGGATGTCTTTTGGATGGTTCTCAAGCTTGAAGATTGAAAAATAAAAATTACGTAAAAAATACGTAATTTTCATCTTGAGAGCCCATTTGATGGTTTATAAGCTTGAAATTCATCAAAAGTTATGAAAAATGCCTTTGGATGTCTTTTGGATGGTTCTCAAGCTTGAAAATTGAAAAATAAAAAATTACGTAAAAAATACGTAATTTTCATCTTGAGAGCCCATTTGGATGGTTTATAAGCTTGAAATTTTGGTTTATAACATTCAAAAGTTATGAAAAATGCCCTTTTGGATGGTCTTGAAAAATAAAAATTACGTAAAAAATACGTAATTTTCATCTTGAGAGCCCATTTGATGGTTTATAAGCTTGAAATACATCAAAAATTATGAAAAATGCCTTTGGAATATTGACAAATAAAAAATACGTAAAAAATACGTAATTTTCATCTTGAGAGCCTATTTGATGGTTTGGATCAAAAATTATGAAAAATGCCTTTGGATGGTTCTTAAGCTTGAATATTGACAAATATGAAAATTCTAATTGCGAAACACAAATTCTTCACAATAAATGTACACTTTGTCTGCTCCGTTAAATTGTTGTTTTATCAAAATTTTGCATTCATTTACCTTTTGCCTCGTGTTCGTTTCTCACTCATTATAAGATTTTTCATCCGCCCAAGTACTTTCTGAATTTTGACATGGAAGAGGAAAATAATTTTTTTTTCATATATTTTTGTTTTAAGTTTCGTTGTTGTTATATTTGAAAAGTTGCACGTTATGGGATATGACAGTAATCTGATTATAATCTTTTTTGGTTGATAGTTTGACAAGGGATTACCATTATAAGCTTTTTGTGTGTGTGTATCTCCTGTTTGTACTGGATTAAATATTTCGTGTCATATCTCTTTCGAGATTTTTTTTCAGACGGAGACTTGTTCCTTGCCTTGTTAGTTAATTGGATAAATATTGTTGTTGTTGTTGGGAAAAACCGCAGCAGTCAGAATTTGATTTTGTATCTTTTTTCCCCATCATCGTTCGTTGTTGCAATAAATCGTACGTCACGTCAAATATTTAATGTAAAATGACTTTTAAAAGTTTTTTTTTGCAAGTTAAAAGTCAAGCGAAATTTGTCATCAAATCAGATTACGAAACTTTTCATAAATTTTCCTGTAATTACTTGGATGGCGTTCGTTCGTGGGAGGCAGGTAAGTAAACAAACAATCGCTTAAATAATAGTCTTGATAATAAAAGATGGGAGCGAGATATTAATGCACTACTGCGACGGCAATAATTTAGCACAAGGAGGGATTGAAAATGGGCGGATAGAAAGATAATTTACTGAACATTAAAGATAATTTAGATGCAATAGAAATGACACAAATGGCAAGATTTTATGAGATGGAAATGAAATAGATCATTAGTGTCTTTTTTTCTATCCGATAAACGTTGGAGATTTAACAAACGAAAATCTTTTGAGCTTTGGAAAAATATTCATAATTTCGTGAAAACTGATTGTTTAAAAAAAAAACTATTCAAAAAGAACCGCAAAACTTATTCAACATCAACTTTGCATTGATACTTCCAGATCATAAAATTCAAAACCGTAAATCCAAATCCATTTAAATACATACGCAGGCAAGAAAAGTTTATGGAAATGGAATATTATTGTCTCATCTTCACAAAACCATTATTTGACGTACGTATCTCAAGCCATAGAAGTAAAAGCTCTAACGTACCTTTCATTATATAGGGTGACTCGAATGAAAAGGTGAAAATAGATTTAACATAAAAGTCGTTGAAGGGTGATTCTATCATCCTACTACCTGGCAGACAGGAGAGTGATAAGACACCCACTCGTTGAAGAAGACGAAGAAAAAGACGATAAACTTGTGCTAGAGGATAAATATAAATAGACACAAAAGGTAGTTAGATATCAATTTCAGAAATGGAAAAGCAGCAAAACTAAATTGAGTGAATATTATTTGAGGTTTTAAAAGTGGTTTTATTCCTTTTTCCTCATCATTTTTATAGCTATTTTATAGCTTTTTCTGTCTCATGTCGGTCTGTCCTTGCGGTTTTGATGCAGTAGGAGTTCTATTTTTGCATTTAATGATGATATTACGGGATTTTATCAATAGCTTTTAAATTAGCTTCTTGGGTTAAAGGTTCAAAATTTTTGCTTGGTTTGAATTAATTGAAATAGCTTGGTTTGGATTAAAATAAAACAAGTTACTTACCTAATGTACCTGAAAATTCAAATTGGTAAGAAGTAATCAATACAAATCAGTGAAAATAACTTATTCAGCTTAAATTTCTCAGAACACGTAGTAACCTGAAAATTGTTCATTAAATTTTTTTCTACAAAATTAAAGAATTTTCTTACCTGATTCGTGGTTTTCCATTTCGATCCATGAGGTGTTTACCCATTTTTCATCCAAATTAGAGAAAAAAGTAATAAAAGTATAAAAAAAGATTTTAGACGACTATAAAAAATTCGCGCATTAAAATTTATTTTATTTGTTCACCGTTCCAAGTTTTTTTTTTTTGGGAAAAACGAAAAGACGAATGAAAGGCAAAGCAAAAAAAATATAAATATCATAAAATAAAACATTAAATTGCCTAAACGCAAATCCCACTGTTTCATTCATTTTCATTTCAAACCATTTCACTTTTCTTTTTGGATGATAACAATTTAATAATAATGTAATGATAATAGAGAGAGAGACAAAGAACGGTATTCATTTCATAACTTTTACGTCTTATTCAAAAGAAGATGTTTTAAAGTAAAATCCATATCGGTAAAGACTTTTCTCTCTCAATTCACTTACTTTCCTTTATTTCGCCACGACGAACATTTCACAAACAAAGGCCAACAATGGTACAGATAAAATTTGTGTTAAAGTTGTGCCTTGTTGAAATATCTTCCTTTCCATTTCTTCAGGAACGGGAAAAATTAACATTCTGCAGAAAATTTTTGGAGCAGTCAAGCGGAAATATCTCTTCATCATGATGCTCCTTCGGAAAAATCTCGTGTCTTTTGATGTGATTTTAATTTAATAAACATTTTAATCGGATTATAATTGACTATTTTTAGGAAAACAGAGAAAATGGAACTTGACCTAGTTGTTATCATTGTGGTTGAATCCCGGAAAAAGAAGCATTATAGACCTTCCAATCAATCATTCGTGTCACGTAGTCTCATCCGTCGTCACTGTTGTCTACAGAATTCTGCCATTTCCAACATTTTCATCAACTTTTTTTTTGCTTTGCTCTAACGAAGTATAAAAGCAGATGAAAAAAAAGTGAATCATCGAGTTTTTGTTCCAGCATGCGTTTATCTTGATGTTTGATGGATATTTTGGTTCAACATTGCTCGTCGGTCATCGTTACGAAGATGATGAAACGGATATTAGCAGTAGGTAAGTGTATCTACGTGAATTGACGAATAGAGAGGAGAGTTTTGTGAAAATAGTTTTATATTAAATTAAAATGTGTTCGATGGAACTTTAGCAAGTTGCCGAAGCACGAAGTATTCGTACACACAGTTTTAAACGTGTCTAACCAATATTCTTCACCGCACAACTTCCCTTTATGTGTGCGCTCGTCATTCGATAGTCACTAAGTACAAGAGGAAGACGATGAGGGTTTTAATCAAATTCTTTTTCTTTCTTCTCTCCGCATCGTTATGTCGAATGGAATGGATGCCAGTTGAAAGGGTAAACTTTTTCTCCATTGACATGTACTTTTCAAGATCTTCGATATGTTACTGTACAAATATATCGATAACGTGCAAGTTTTTAGTTAGGATAAAAGCTTTTTAGTTTTTTTTTTTTTGGATCAAAAGTACATTCATCGACCAAACACACGTTTTTTTCCCTCCTTGTTATTCAGCTCTTCAGAAGGAAAAAAAAAATAAATAAATTGAAACTTTCTTTTTAATTTCAAATTACATTTATTCAATTTAGTAGTTTTGTTCGAACTCGAACTGAGTTGTGTTTTATCATCCGATGCTACTTGAGTCGATATGGAGAACAAGGCAACAACGTAAATGAGTATTTGAGCAAAAATTTCCGTGCAAAAAACTTCTCATAGCAAAAAATGCCTTTCAGTGTGCAAATAGGAAGCAGCACAAAAAATTCATCTCGTTCACAATGAAGAAAAGAAAAATGGATTAAAAAACTTTTTCTATGCAAGAAGCGGTATGTATGTATTATTTCATTAATTTTAAGAAGCTCAATGCGGGATTAAAAGCAGCGCAGAAGCATCTAACAAGCAGCATATTGAAAATTAATTAGACTTATTGTGGCATAAAATCCTTCAAAAGGATCGTACAAGAGTATGCAGTTTTGATTAAAACAGAAAAGTGATTGAAGGACAATCGATTAGAAAAGCCTCCAGATTTCAATCCGCCATCGATAAAACTTAAGTTACCACTGATCAACAGCAATTTTTGTGTTTTCAGGTCTAAATTATACCAATGAACTGAATATAAAGCAAATGAAATGCTTGAGGTCTTGCTAATCAACTTCTCATTGATGAAACAAAAACTGTAAAAGATGAAAGCACAAGTTGACATGTCAACAATGAAGGAGTATTGGTTGACGATTCCAACAAACATTAAACCACACATTATGAAAGATCCGAAAGTTACGAGCTCCAATATTAATATATAGTAACTAAAGATATTATTGATGATACAAATTTTGCGATTAGCGATGTAAATGAGATCAATGATAGTTTTGATCCATTCAAGCATCTCTTTTTCCTTGATATGTTCTTTGAAAGCTATTGTTTTACCATATAGTTTGATACTCTCTTCAATGATGCACGAAAAAGCATAAAGGTGTATGATAGTTACATAAAAGCTTCCTAAAAGTACAAGAAATCCATAACCCATGTCGAATGTAACTTTTGTTTGGCATATAGTTGTCACCAAAAACGATATCAAAGTATTTTGCTGCTCAAAAGGCAAGTAAAACGGTATTGGAGGTTCATATTTGGGTACGACGTCATTTGGTAGCAACATTCCAATAACTGCAAATCCTATTGTGACACATACTACATCTACAATCATTAATCCAAAGAATAATTTTATAAACTTTTCTGATAGTACATTTGCCCATAAGATCCATTTTTTGCCTACTTCAATGATTTTGGAGTTGAATACTTTCTTAAAATTGTACAAGTTTTCACACCAATCCAATAGTTCAGCGACATCTTTTGGATGAACAGCAATTGAAATACATCCGCATGAAATCGAAACAATATTAACGAAAAAAATTGTGGTTAAGATCGTTGTCATCAATTTGTTAGTTGTGATTTTCATAGTGTGATAACCAAATACAAACATCATTGCCCAACAGAATGGTTGATTCAACAATAAAAGTTTTGAGATCCATTTGTGATTTTTTTTGAAATTCGAATTTGGAAAGATGAAAAGACCGCCAACAATACTGACTTTATCAATCATTTTCCAAATGTTCATGAACTTGGGTTGCTTTTGATGACAATTCATTTTTGAACTTGAACTTGACTCGTTGAAAGGTAATTGAAAACTAACAAGGTTTTATTAAACTATAATCGAATAATATTAATTTTCTGAAGTTCTCTTGGAATTTCAAAACATTTTGGGCGTGTTAAAGTAAGAATTTATTTACCTCCAATGTAGATTTTTAGAAGTCAACTCAGGAATAGGATAAAAAGGCGTTATTGTAGAAAGTTAGCAGGAATTAATTTTTCGCTGAATTGAGCATATTCCTTCAACAAGTCCTTGACAATGAGCGTGCACGTGTACACAGTTCGATTTTTCAGTCTTCCAGATTTCAGTAAGCAATCGATAAAACTTCTTTATCCATTTAGATTTAAATTGTACACTATAAACTCAAATCAGTTTAAAAGCATCTAACAAGCAGCATATTGAAAATAATTAGACTTATTGTTGCATAAAATCCTTTAAGATGATCGTACAAGTGTATCCGGCTTTAATCAAAACAGAAAAGTGATTGAATGACAATCGGTCGGAAAAACCTCCAGATTTTATCCCGCCATCGATAAATTTTAAGTTACCACTGATTAACAACAATTTTTGTGTTTTCAGGTCCAAATTATACCAATGTACTGAATATAGGGCAAACGAAATGCTTGAGGTCTTGCTAATCAACTTCTCATTGACGAAGCAAAAACAGTAGAAGAGGAATCCAGCTACTGACATGTCAAGTATGAAGGAGTATTGGTTGATAATTCCAACAAACATAAATCCACCCAATATTAAAGATCCAAAAGTTACGAGCTCCAATATTAAAATATAGTAACTAAAGATATTATTGATGATACAAATCTTTCGATTGGCGATGCATATGAGATCGATGATAGTCTTTATCCATTCATCTTCCTTTGTATGTTCTTTGAAAGCTATTGTTTTACCATATAGTCTGATACTTTCTTCAATGATGCACAGAAAAGCATAAAAGTGTATAATTGTTACATAAAAGCATCCTAATAGTACGACAAATCCACAACCCATATTAAATACTATAAATACTTGGCAAAGAGTTGTTACCAAAAACGATACCAAAGTATTTTGCTGTTTGAAAGGCAAGTAAAACGGTACAGGAGGCTCATATTTGGGTACGATATCATCTGGTAGCAGCATTCCAAAAGCCGCAAATCCTATTGTGATTAAGAATACATCTGCAAACACTATTCCGAAGATGATCTTTACAAACTTTTCCGATGTTATGTTTGCCCAAAAAATGCATTTCTTGCTTATTTCAATAGTTTTTGAACTAAACATTTTCTCAAAGTTGTACAAGTTTTTACACCAATTCAATAGTTCAGCAACGTCTTTTGAATGAACAAAAATTGAAAAACATCCATAAGTAGTTGACAAAATATCAATAATAAAAATTGTCATTAAGATCGAGGACATCAAATAGTTAGTTGTGATTTTCATAGTATGGTAACTCATAAACATCATCACTACCCAACTCAAAGGTTGATTTAACGATAAAATTCTTGAGATCCATATATGTTTATTCTTAAAACTCGAGTTTGGGAAGATCAGAAGACCTCCAACAATGCTGACTTTGTCGATTATTTTCCAAGTATCCATGAAATTGGGTTTCTTTTGATGACAGTTCATTTTTGATCTTGAACTTGACTTGTTGAAAGGTAATTCAAAACTAACAAGGTTTTTTGTATAATTAAATTCAAATCATAAACGTTTCCTGAAGCTCTCTTGGAATTTCAAAGCTCTTTGGGCGTGTAACAATAATCAGAAATAAAATTTATTTACTTGCAATGTAGATTTTTAGAAGTCAACTGAGGAATACAATAAAAGGGCGTCATTTTAAAAAGTTAACGGAAATTTCTTTTTCGCTGAATTGAGCTTATTGCCCCAATAAGTCCTTGACAATGAGCGTGCACGTGTATACAGTTTTGATCAACTCAGCAAAATGTCTGAATGATGTTCGATTGTTCAGTCTTCCAGATTTGAGTTTGCAATCTATAAAACTTCCATTTCCACAGATTAATATCATTTTTTGTGTTTTCAGATCCAAGTTATACCAAGCTATTGAATACAAAGCAAATGAAATGCTTGAAGTCTTACTGATCAACTTTTCATTAATGAAACAAAAACTGAAGAAGATGAAGGCTAATGTTGAACCATCGATGATAAAAGAGTATTGGTTGATGATCCCAATGTATATGAATCCAAACATCAAAAATGTTCCAAATGTCAAAAACTCCATTACTAATTAATTGAAAACTGATAAGTTTTAACAATGTTATATTAGTTTTAGGCAATTTCCAACTTTTTTTTATTGTGCGTGCAGTATCAAAATTGGTTAAACGTCTATGTTTATCTAAGTGAGGTCATTTACCTTGACAATTTTTCATGAAAGTTATCAAAGTTTTATCCTGAATTTGATAGAGTCTTTGACAACAAGTGTATTTGTCACGATTTTGATCAAAAATATAAAGTTGTCAACTGTTGAGCGATAAGAAAGTCCTCAAAAATTTAACTAGAATTTTAACTTGAATATCGCTCATATGACTCTAATCATCCTCTTTGGATTCAACAAATAACTTATGCTACTTAAAAGTTTATTGAATTATCTTTTTTTTCGTCAGAAAATAAACTTCCTATAAGTGTCATGAGGGGTTTCGAAAAAAAGGCAAGTTCTGAACTAATAGTTGAAAGTTCTCATTGGCTATTAATTTGAAGAGTTTATGAATATTTTAAAAGCATATTCTGACAATTTTGAAACTGAATTCGCTTTTAAAGGCGGATTCACTGAAATGCGGAAACTCAATAATTTGAAGAATCCTGAATAAAAGGTTGGTTTTAAAAGGAAATTTATTTTTATAAATTTATTCTAATTCATTCGTTTTAACTGAACTCAACTTTTAACCTTGAAACGACCTTAACTTATGAATCGATAACTAAAATTTGATTTTTAAAAAGTCATGAGATGAAAAATGTCATTTCTGTGCATTCATTCGGAAATTTTAATTATAATCTCTTTCAATGCATTTGTCTCCATGGTATCCTTTCTGAATTAACGTAAGCCTCTAACTGCAACTTTTTTTGAAAAGTACTCAACTTAAGCCAATCATTATATTTTCCAGAAATCATCAAGTAATTAAGTAACTTTTTTTTCTCCATAAATCCTCTTTTCTCATTCAAAAACAATACTTTTTGTTCCTTTTTCACTATTAAAACTCGTAACGAACGAATGTAAATAAGGCAAAACTTACAAACAAGCGAAGCTAGAAGTAAACTCAGAATTATTCAATGGGATAAAGTAAACTTTTTTAAGTTCTTAATACGCATACCTTCGCTCTACATCTACGTGTTTTTTAAGCAACAATGTCACAGTTTGTCTACCGCGAAACCTTCGTATAGACTTTCTTTTTGCACAAAATATTATAATGTTATTATTGTACGCAAGTTTTCTCTCTGTGTTAACTTAATTAAAACTTTTAATTGGATATTATTTTTTTTTCTTCCCTTTTTCAGCGTGGTTTTCTATAGAAAAAAATCCATATTGCAGGAAATAATAAGACTTTACTTTTATTTTTTTTTTCGTTAATGCTCAAAACCGCAAGTCCTTCTCCGAAAAACTCCGATATATGTTAAATTATCATATCGCAATTTTTTTTTACCTTTTGATAACTTCTCGCATGAACATGCAATAAATGATAAATGGTACATAATGACTTTTTAATGTACAAATTTTTTCGTGCGACCAAAGAAAAGCCGGAAAATTCCTCCTTTTAATTTATGTGGCGAATAATTTTCATTCGGAGGAAGCAATAATTTTTGCGCTATCTCGTTGACGTGAAACGAGAGTATTCGGTGTCGATATTTATGACACTCGTTTTTTCGTTTCGTTTTCGTGAAGTAAACTTCAACGCGTAAAAATTTCCCGCATAAAAGTGGCGTGTCATAAAAAGTGCTGCATTTAGTAATTATTACACAATTAGTTCGTAACTCATCCTTAATTAGTTTTTGTACAAAAAAAAAACTTTTTAACTGGCTTTGGTGAGAGAGACACCTCAACCTTAACTTTAGACGACGACGACAACTCAACGACCATCAAAACATTTAAAAATTTCTCTTTCAGTTACTGTCGTCGAGTTGTGTGTCGTCAGACGACAGCGCAGCAAGGACAAACGAGTTGCAGTATAATGTCAGACTGATTTTTTTTTTCATGCATGAATTAATTAAATATTCCGGAAAAGTTTTTGGTTTTTTAGATTATATAACTGCAGAAACATTTTCCATTATATTTTATTTTAATGTTTCGTCTCTGGCTTCTGCCATGCTATGCCATACGGGCAAGTACAGAGACTCATTTTACTTTTGAATTAAAATTACCGCATAACATGTTTAATGAAAGTATTTCAAATGTATGGAAAAAGTTTTGCATAGTTTAGTCAAATGTGCTGCTGCTGGTTGCTTTTGCTGTTTTGCTGCATGCATGGGGCAAATTGGAATTTATAGTTTGTATGACTAATATTATGATAATAATGCAAAGTGTTAAACATTTTGTTTCGAATGTTTTGTCAATTGCGTTCCCCGAAGTCAGTCAATTAGAAGAAAAAAAAAATTTTTTTTGCTTGGTTTGGATTAATTTATAATATCTTTTCTGCCTTTTTCATGTTCATCGCGCCAATATTATGCAAAAAAATTTCTGAAACGAAAAAAAGAAAAAAAAATCGGAAATGAAGATGTTCTGTCGAAAAACGTCGGCTTTTGTACATTTTTCGGAGATTACAAGTATTTTGTGGGTATTTTTCTTGTAATGTAACAGAAACGAAAAAAAACAGATTATTGCGTTAAAATCGGTCCAGTCACGTTCCTTCGTAGTTTCTTTTTATATTTTCATTAGTTGTTCTCGTTCTGTGTGCTTTTTTTCCTCTGATGATGAGAAAAAAGAATTTTTCTTTATCTCGTTAGTTTGCCTCGTGTTATTGTTGGAACAAGTATATCTTTTTCCGGAATGAACCTGCAAAAATAAAACAAAGAAAAATGATGAGTAAAAGTATCATCATCAGATGCACAGAGAAAAATTTTGCGCAAACTATCGTTTTATATGGTAATAACGGTGTGTGTCTTGTCAGGTTTTTGTTTGGCGAGTTATTTAGTAGAAAAAAAGATGTTAGAATGTCAAAGAACGTGAGGAAGTATTTGTTTAATGAAATAAGATTTTTTGTGATTCTGTGGGTGCAAATTTGAAGAAAATAATTTATTTTAGAAATAATATTTAAATAAAATAATATAAAAATTAATAATATTAATAAAATAAATAATAAAATTAATTTAAGAAAAAAAATTTTTTTAAATTATTTCATAAGTTATTTTTTTTTTATTTTTGATTTTCTGATTTTTTTTAAATTTAAATAATAAAAAATAATAAAATAAATAAATCAAAAGGCTTGATTATAAATTTTCACAAAAATAAATTTTAAATTTAATTTTTTTTTTGATTAATTTCAATGATTTTTTATTTAAAAATAATTTTTAAGCAAAGTCAAAATTAATTTTAATTTATTTCAAATTTTTTGAATAATTTTTATTTTTATTTTGTGTTTTTTAGAATTTTCTTATGAATAAAAAAATATTCTTTAAATAAAAAAAATAATTTTCATTTTATTTTCTAATTTTTAATATTTATTTTTAATTTTATTGTTTATTTTTTTCAACAATTTTTAGTTTTATTTAGACTTATTTAGAAATTTTTTATGTGTCAAAAAATTTATCCAAATTTAATTAAATTTATTAAGAATAAAATTTTTCAAAATTATTTTTCTCAATAAACCATTTTTTAATTTTAATTAAAATAAATAAATTCGCAAAAAAAAATTAAATACCTAAATATAAATAAAACTTAATTTTTTTGTTCATTTAAGAAAAAAATATCAAAATGATAAAAAATGTTTATTTAAAAAACTTCGTGACTGAAAAAAAAATGTTTTTTTATCATAAAAAATTATTTGCTATTTAAATAAATTTTTTTCATCACGATTCCGTGAGCTTGTCTAAATATTGACTTGATTAAAAATTCTCATACAATTTCTAAAACAATGTTAAAAAAATCAAATAACTGTTCATTGCCTGATAACATATTTAAAAAAAAATTATCACAAGCAAATGTCAATCAACGCAAAACTCACGCGAAAAATTTAATAAAAGAATGGAAAAACAGCGATAAGATAAATGAAATGAAAATCTTTCAATTTTTGCGAATTGCGATGATAATACGAAACCGGATTTAAAATAAAGAAAAACAAGATAAAAATAATAATCAAACAAAAGAAAGAAAAAAATGAGGGAAAGAAAACGGATATAATTGCTAAAGACATACCCGCATAAATAAGCTCTCGCTGTCCTCGCTCCATTCAAATCTTCAAGAAAATGTAATTTAAGTTGAAAATAATAAGACGAAAAAAAGGTACAAAAGAAAAATTATTGTAAAGGGGCGATGAAACCCTTTCTCTTAAGAAAGAAAAAATATATTAAAACGAAAATTTATCTAAAAAATTAGATGAAAAAATGTACAAAAGAGTTACGACGCTCCAGTACAGTAAAGTGGCAAAAGTGAGTGTCATGTCAGTTAAACGAAAAAAAACTCATCTGCATTTATATAAATTAGATTAGCATCTCAGAGGATATTACTCGTCCTTCCTTTGTCGCATGGTTTCAAAAAAAAAAAAACAAAATTGTTGAAAAAAGGATTTTTTCCATCGTTGATGGTGAAAAAAAATCATCAACAGCTCTTCATAAAAAAAAAGAAATTAATAATCATTCTTTGACACCTTTTTTGTATCCTCTCAACGTTATTAAAAAAAAAGTGTGTAATAATTATTACTGATATTGTGTGTGAAGCCTTTGTGAAGCTAATTATTCGCATTTTTCCTCTTTTTACAATATTTTTTTTTAATGTGTCGCATCCCTCTGTAGGTGAGAGTTTAATAATTTTTATTAATGACTCTGCTCTTTATATGACTTTAGATGTCCTTGATATCGCCATTGTTTGAGAAGGACAAAGGAGTTTCCGTATTTCTCGTGTCATCTTGAAGCAAAAAGAAAAAAAAATAATAATTTATATCAATAAAGCATGAAAAAGAAAAGAAAAAGAGGAAAAATTTATAATGAAGATGTGTATCAAAATGGTGTGAGTAATTGGATGTGCTTCATTAAATAATAGCGTGCGTTGCGTAAAGGAGGTTCAAGGGACTGCAGGAGAAAAAAAAATGTAAGAAAATTACTCATGTGTCATCTACTGGTATTTAAGAATTTATTACAAACTTTTTTAATTGTTTTATGGCGCGCGCTTTACTTCCGTGCTTGTGACAAAGAGGAAATTAAAAACTTTGGACAATGGCTTAGGGGGAAAAATTATGATTTTTTTTATCGCTTAAACGAGTCATTCAATGGTTTCTTAAGTTTTGGGTCATTAATTAAAGGGAGAAAATTTTTCAAACAACGTCACGATTTTTTTTTATGAAAATGTTGAAATTAAATATTCAAATTATTTTGCTTGAATTAAATTCAAATTAAATACTTTTTTTATTTTCAAATTAAATTTTGCATTTTTATTTTTTTTTTAAATTAATATAAAATTTATTTATTTTATTATTTTAAATTTTAAATCATTAAATAATTAAAATTTAAAAAATGTAAAGTAAATATTTTATTTGTTTTTAATTAATATTTATTTTTTAAATTTGTACATAAATGTCCGTTGAATAATTTTTTAATTATTTAAAAATTTATTAATTAAAATTTTATTTATTTATTAAATTAGAAATGTTAAAAATTTATTCATTGCTAATTTTTTTTTTTATTTTTTTTTTGTTATTTAAAAATTAAAAAAATAAAAAAAATTAGCAATGAATAATTTTTTAACATTTCTAATTTAATAAATAAAATTAAAATTAAAATATTTTTTTTTTATTTTTAAAATTAATTAATTAATTTAAATTTTTGAATTCATTGTTCATGAAATTTAATTAAAATATTTTTAATGAACAAAGTTCAAATTTCCGATAATTTTTTTCCCGTCATGTAATTCCATTCCAATTATTTTTCGCATATTATATTTCCTTTTTTTTTTTTATAAATTTTCAATAAAAATCAATCCACAATTATTCATTCAAATTGGGCTTGGCACCTGTCGTCATAACTTTTATTTTTTCTATGTCTCGTCAGTTTCTAACAATTAAAAAAAATCTAAAATTAAATGAAAACATCCTCGAAGCAGCGTTGTATCCAAGGCAATCGAAAGAACAAGTCACATTTTTTTTTATTTTTCTTCCATGTCGTTGCTAGCAATCATATTAATTGAAAACAAATATTGGACAATTTTTCTATTTTGTTTCTTTTTCCAATTGAAATTGAAATTGTCATGTCTCGTTGGATGCTTTTAAAGTCCTTCGCAACAATCATGGAGACAGTTTGTTTGTGCCTCGTGTTTTTTTCTCATTCCACAAAAAAATGATTTAAATTCCTAAAAAAAAGAAAAAAATAAATAAAACTGCATTGCATGTTTGATTCACATTTTTATGACGATACGATTAAAATGAAATTTTTTTTTGCAATTTTTTTTGAAGAATTTAAACTACCACAAAATGACGTGAGCATGTTCAACAAATTGCATCAAAGACATTTTTTTTTATTAAAACTTTTAAAATATTTTTTTTCGATAAAAAAGCATTTCCTTTGTCAAATTAGTATTTTCTGTTATTTACTTTGCAATTATTTGCTACCATGATGCCATTTTGCCGTAATTGCTAGTCTCCTGTGTGTCAAAGGGAAAAATTGCGACATAAAAATGACAAATTTCCTTCTTCATCTTCTTTTTACTCCTTTTTGACGAACGACAAAGTGCCAACTACAAACACCTTTTTTTCTTTCTTTTTCTTTTCACTTTTTCCTCATTACCATAATCTTGATTTGAATCGTTTTGTGAGCAACTATCAACAAGCCAACCCAATCAATTAACTGGGAGTTTTTCGCAATTATTCAAATTTTATTCAAACGACACACACAACGCAGCACGTGAATCGAAACCGCATGAAATAATTACATCCATTAATTATCATCAATGAACGAGAAATCTTGCTTATTCAGTTCAAACCCGTCCTCCTTCTTGATAAGTATTCAAACACGCTCCAATAAATTGCAATTTACTTGTAACAAAAAATTTTTGTAGTAGATGACATGTTTTCCGAGACATTTAAAGAAACATATAAAAAGTTGTCGTTGGAAAAAAAATTATTAATAGTAAAGTATTTAAACGATAAAATTTAGTAAAAAATTTTGCCCCAATGCACAATTTAAAATTTTTTCCTATTGATTAATTTTTAATTTTTTCAAATATGTATTCGAATTATTAACTTAATGCAGTTTTCAAAATTTCGACCCAATAAGTTTGTTAATTTGCCAAAAAAAAAATTTTTTTTTGAACATTATGAAATTTTTACCCAAGGCACATTTTTACCAATACACAATCCAAAATAAATTACAAATTTAATTTTAAAATTATGCCCCAAAAAAGTTGAACATTTTTGAAATTACTTGGCCCAATGTATATTTTAAAATTCCTCTATATTTGGAATTAATAAAAATTCTGACTCAATTTTGAAATTATTTACCGATTCATTCGTTTAATATTAAGGTCTAATTTTTTTTTTAAATTTTTTTCTAAAGTAAACTCAAAACTTTTGTCCCAGTGCACATTTTATAAATTTTTCCATACCAAAAAATCTAAAATTTTGACCTAATATCAAAAATTCTTTCTAAATATTTATTCTTAATTTAATTTTTTGGTCGATTAGATTTAAAAATGATGCCCCAAAGTACATTTGAAATTTTTGCCCCAATGCATATTTTTAATTTTTTTTTTTTAAAAAGACGCCAACTTCTGTTTAAATTTGAATTTTTTCCATAGAATGCCTTTTAAAACTTGTTTTCTTCGACATGTGGCGGCGGCGACAAACAGACACAAAATTAAAATAAATCACCATTTTTGTGCAAAAGTGCTTCATACAAAATTCCACAAACACGCGTAGAAAGAGACACAATGTCTCCGCATTAAATCCTCTTCAGTTCAGTTGATGTGTGTTATTCGTGTTTGTGTGGAAGAAAATAAACATTTATTTGTCAGTTTTGTTATTCTTTTCCCTGCAAATGCACTTCAGTTATCTGTCGAGTCAAGAAATTGCATTGCACACCCGCACTCGAAAAATGTAAACAAAGTGCAAGTAATTGCACACAATAAAACGACGACGAAAAGCTCACACATGTGGCAACTGTGGCGTGTTTACAGATCCGTGCAAATTATATACAAACACTTGTTATTGTTTTATTCCATGCTTTAGTTTATTTTTTTAATTGTCATCGAGCTTGCCGGCGTTCGAACGAAAGGTCTTTCCTTGTCCTGTTTTAATGATCTTCGTACGATTTCAAGAGACAAAGTGTTTGTAAAATAATTCAATGTTTTTGTAGGTGTCTTCGTTAGTAGCAAACAAGCGATGATGACGTCTGTACGAGAGTAAGAGTACCTGAGTATGTGTGTTTAACATAATTATTAACAAGTTGGTGTCATTGGTTGTCTTTGCTTGGCAGTGTAGTACAATGCATGCCGGGACGTGTTATTATTATTATGTACGTTTGTAGTTCACGATGTTTTTTTTTGTAAATAATAAATTATTTATATATTTTTGTTAAGTGTTTGACAAATAGCATATAAAATGTCGGCACTGCAAGGAGATATTCTGACGGAAATGTTAGAAGAGAAAAAAATTAGAAAATATTTTTTATCATTTTTTATAAATTAAAAAAAATTAATTTAAGTTTTAATATTTTTTAAGTATTTAAAATTTTATTTATTTTTAATTATTATTTTATTTGTTAAATTTTTTTCTTATTATTAAAATATTTAATTTAAATTAAATAATTTTTTTATTTGAATTTTTTTTGAAAAATTAAACATTTTCTTTACCCAATGCACAATTTGATGAAAAATTATTATTTTTTTTTATTTTTAAATTTTTAGTTATTAATTTATGTTTATTACGTTTTTTTTTAATTTTTAAGCACTTAAAAGAATTTTTAAAAAATTAAGAAAATGAAATAAATGACCAAAATTTATTAAACTACATAAAAAATACACAAAAAAAAACAAATGAATAAATAAAAATTTGATGGAAATAATAATTTTAAATAAAAATTTTTAAAATAATCAATTTTCAAATATTTTTTAAAATATTAGTCTTAAAAAAAATTAAATAATTAAAATTAAATAATAAAAAATATTTAATAATTAAATTATTAGTCTTTCCAAAATTCTTCAAACAAGTTATGTCAAATTCTCTAATTAATTTTTTACTATTTTTTTTTAATTTTTTTTACTTTTTACTAACTATTTTTGATTTAAACATTATTCGACATATTATTTTTTATTAAAAAAAAATAAATTAAATTTTGAAAAATTTACCTTTTTTGTTAAAAATTAACCTTATGCGTATTTTAGAAATTTTTTTCCAAATTTAATAATTTTTTATATTTATTGATTTTTTTTTCTCAATATTTTGTCAAAATTGTATCAAAAATAATAAAAAAATAAAAATTATTTTTAAAAAAATTATAAAATTTTTTCAAACCTTTTTTTTAATTTTTTTGAGAAATTCTTTAATTTTTTCAACCAACGGTAACTTCCGAAAATTCCCTTCCATCACTTCCAATCCGTTTAAAATTTCTTTGCTGCAGAATAAATTGTATATAAATAATAACAATAAATAAATAAATGTTCTACGGCACGACAACAACAGTAGAATGACGAAACGCAAAACGCGCAACACTGTAGCACATGCCATTTGTGTACAAATTCATATGCGACACACACACACATCGCGATAAAAGATCATCGGCAGAGTCAGTTTGTTTCCCGTCCTCACTCGCGCTGCTTAGAAAATTTTAATGCCTCGTCATTTTATTTAGATTTATTGTCTCACCAAATATTTGACTTTACAAAAATTATCGACATTAATTTTATTCAGGTCGACATGCTCTCATTAGCTTTCTAAAACTAAAATTGAAAAAAAAACTAAATAAAAAAAATCCGTCGAAAAAAATGTATGTACGTTCAAACGAAACCAGTTCTCGATAATATATCAAAAGTTTGAATCTTTATCATCGGCACTTCTTTTTTCGTTGTAAATTTCGTCAGTCAGTTGCGCGGCTATAATCGTGGTGAGTGAACAACATTTATTACTTTATTGCAGCTGATATTTAATTTTTTTTTTGTAAATTTGTGATAAAATTGTGCTTATCATGCATTAAGTGGATTCTTCGCTAGAATTCAATAGACTCGGAAAACTACAGAAACTCGTGTACAGAGAGGTGCGACAATTATATATTTATTATTATAGATAATCTCGGTTTGGCTCGGAACGTACACTCGGAATTTATGAGCGAGCGATATGCGATGTCAATACATCATTTGACAACAAAACGTTTTTATGACTCTGATAAATTGTAGAGTACATATAAAGTGTAATTCACGTTTTCATTCAACTTTATATTAGAATTAAAGCAGTTGATTATAATTTAGTACCACTCGTGTTCTCAAACAATCAAGTTCAATTAATTTGAAATTTCAAATATTTTAGTGAAAACTTTTATTTATTTATTAATTTGAATTTGACATTAAAAGCATGTTCAAGCAAAGTGCAAATAAATTGTGTAGTTAACATTTTTTTTTATTAATTTTAAAATAAAATTTAACTGTTCCGCTTATAAGGTAAAATTTATTCATATTTATTTATTATTTCAAGTATTTGATTTAAAAGTGTTTATTTTTCTCTCTGATTTCCTTGCTCACCAATTTTGTTTATTTATGTTTACGCACGGATTTTTTTTTCAAATTCAAGGTCAATTTTTTTTTGTTTACGGAAGTAAAATAAGGTGCTAAATTCTAGTTATGTTAGAATTAACAGAAAAGTGTTAAAAGTGCGACGTTAGATCTGATTAATTATAATAAAAAATAAAGAATGAAATTATTATTAATTAAAAATAAATAAAAAATCGGTGAAAATATTTTTTCAATTTTGAAATTTTCACAGTGAATAAAATAAAAAAAAAATAAATAATTAAAATAATAAAAATTTATTTGTTTTTTTGAAATTTTCACAGTGAATAAAAAAAAATAAATAATTAAAATAATAAATTTTTTTTGTATAAAAATTAAAATTTTAAGAATAAAAAGTTGAAATTATTTAATTTAAAAAACATTAAATTAATTTTAATAAAGGTAAAAAAATATTAATTAAAAATTATAAAATTATTTTTGTATTAAAATTAAAAAAATTAAGATTCAAAAAAATATAAAATTATTTTTAAAAAAGTTAAAAAAATATAAATTAAAAATTAATAAATAAATGAAACCTAATGAAAAATTTTTTTTGACAAATTAAAAAAGAATAAAATTGATAATTAAAATTAAATTAAAAAATTACTTTTTTTTATAGAAAAGTTTAAAAAATGATTGAAAATTTAAATAATTTAAATTAAATATAAATAAAAAAAATAAATTATTTTTTAATAAAGTTAAAATAAAAATATTAACAAACAAATTAAATTAAATTTAATTTAAATTTTAAAAAAAATTAAATTTATTTTTAATAAAGTTAAAAAAAATATTTTTTAAAATATTAAATTATTATTAATTCAAAATATTAATTAATTAATTCAACATATAAATTAAAAATTAATTTTAAATTAGCAATAACACTTAAAAGTTCAAAAACTCTTCTTAAAAAAATTACGTATTTTAAGAAGTTCAGATTTCAATATTTTTTTTTTTTTGTTTATTTATTTATGACTTCGCATCTTTTTTTAAATTATTCAAGGTCGATCGGTATTTTTTGTTTGGTTGCGGAAGTTTTATTATGTGTCAACTTCTAGTTATGTTCTGACTGACGAAAAAAAGTGTTCAAAGTGACTTTGAACGCGTTCAATGACCATTAAAAAACAAAAAATATTAAAATAAACAAAAGTTGAGCAATAAATTTGGCTAAAAAAAATAATGATTGCATCGTGCAAAAATCTTGTTTCATCCAGATTCGAGAATTAAAAAAATTCAATTTTTTATTCAAACAATATTTTTTGTTAAAATGAAAAATACTCAAATAACAAACAAATACAGGTTCTGAATTATTTTTTTTGCAAAGATTCGCTTTCAATATATTTTTATGTGTAGTAGATATAATGATTAATGTTATTATCATTCATTCTTTGGAATCAAAAGAATTCGGCATTGACGCAAATGAAGCGCTGCATACGACACAAAGGTAGACGACACGACACGACACGCGCTTCCGTGCTTCTTCAACGAAGGTTTTTCCTACACGGAGGTCAGATAAGACAAGGTCTGTTTCCGTTCGTTCGATACTTTGCCAAAAAATTCGAGACCTTCTTTAAATGAAAATTTCAAAAGTTAATTATCCGTATCGTTCGTTATCAATGCTAATGATAATTCTAACGAAAAAATATTTTTTTTTTAATATCAATGAACATTAAGCAGTAATTTTATTGAATGAACATTGTATTGAATTTTTACATGTGGCGTGATCTCAACTTATTATTAAATTTTTATTGTATTTACAAACAAACACTTTTGCTGAGAAAAAAGTTCGTGCTTGAGCGATTTTCAGTGATTTCAGTTGTAAACACGGCAAAACGTTAATTATTTGCAACCAGAGTTTATGATACAGATGATAACATTCACTTTGTTGTGAATAAATTATTTTTTTTTGTGGTGCTTAAGAAAAAAAAGCTCAATTAAATTAAATTACATCATCGCACGAGTCGGCCCGTTAGTTCGATTTCTTCTGCTTCGCACGTCAATCCGTTCATTTTTTTTATTTTAATTTTTTTTTAAGTACTCAACAAGTTTTATTTCTTCTATGTGCTTGGCATGTCACAAAAGAGACACAAAGAATATTAAAATTTATCCGAAAAGAGAAACGAAGCAGCAACTGGAAATATATAAATCAAAGTAAATTTTTAAGTTTGTGCTTTGATGCATATTTAAAAAAATATTGTTTGTAAAATAATAAAAATCTAATAAAAAAAAAGGGATCAGCTAATTCAGGGAAAATTCAAATTTTTTCATGCAATTTTCATTATTTTATTGATTATGTTTATTGCCGATGATAAAATATTCAATGCACATTTTCCATTTATTTTTTGCTGCTTCTTATGGAAGTTTATTTAAAGCCCATAATCATAAAATATTTTCTGTTGAAGATACTTTTTTGTTCTTCGTACAAATTTTTATCCTTTTTGCATGTTTTTTATTTTTTTTTTTATAAAAAAAATATAATGCAAAATTTTCTATAGTTTTTTTTTTATTATCGTCATTATTAATGTTTTTCCTGTTTTCTTCAATAACTTTACGAGCTTCTAAATAAATAGAAAGAAAAAATTCTGTGACATAATCTTGATTGGCAGACAGTCGTTTTAATAATAAAAGTAAAAAGGTGATCATTTTAGTTAAGAATAATTTAAATGTCATTCAAAAAAATTTTTTTAGAGTAGTAGAAAATGAATGTAAGTACATGAGTTGTACTAAATTTCTATTGTCACATCATTAAGTAAATATGATTGAGTAACAATGAGCTTTATTGTTATTTTTTTACTACTTATTTGCACAGTAAATACAAAGCAGCTGAAGGTACGTCAGAAGTGTAGTGAAGAAATTTTTGTTCTATTTTTCATTTTTTTTTTTTTAAAAATAATAATTTTTTAAAACAATTAAAAAAAATATTTTAAACTATTTATTAAAATTAAAATTTTTTTTTTAAAAATATTTTTTTGAAATTTTTTAAAATTTATTTTATTAGTAATTAATTTTTATAATACCTAAAAAAATAAATTCAAATAAAAAAATATTTAATTAATTTAAAAATCAATTTAAAAATTATTTCAAATTTAAAAAATTTAATTTAAATTAATTAATTTTTTTCAAATTTTATTTTAAATTAATTAACTTATTTTTTGATTAATTGAATAATTAATTTAAATTTCTTAAAAATATTTTTTTACAAAATTAAATTCAAAAAATTATCTTAAAATCAACAAAATTTAATCAATTAAAATTAAAAAAAAATTTTTCAAAAAATAGTTTTGAGTCAACATGAAATAAAAAATTTATTTTTTTAATTAAAATTCATTTAATTGATCTTTAAGTAATGTATTAAATATAAATAAAAAATAAACATTTGGAGGTTATTTTTTTATTTCCTTGAAAAATATTTTTTTTTGTTTAATTTTTTTTTTATAATCAATAATAATTTAATATTTTTTTTTTAAATAAAATATTATAAAATTAAGTTTAAAATCGTTCATTGAAAAGTTTAAATAAATTTAAAATTATTCAAAAAAAAAATTTTTTTTTCAAAATTAAATTTGAAAAAAATATAGAATTAAGTTAAAATTAAATTAAAAAAATTAAATTAATTTAAAAAAATAATTAAAGTTCAAACTAAAATAAAATAAAATAAATTCGAGAAATAATTTTATTCCCTCAAAATTTTAATTTTCAATTAAAAATAATTTAAAATTTGACATTTTTATTATTTTTTCTGACAAAAATATTTATTTTTGTTTAATATTTACTTTATTTATCATTTTCTGACTTCCTAAAAAATTAAACATTTCTCAAAAAAATACGTAGTAGTCTTATTTTTATTTGTCAAAATATATTCAACAAACGTACAAAGCTATACGAAAAATACACAAAAACAAAAGGTAACAAAGTGCTGTTTTGTATTCGACACAGCACTCATTAGTCATGTCTAGACTTTTTATCCCACATTTTGATAAGACATTCAAGGAAAAGATCACGTTGCTTTCACGTTCGAAAGTCATTCTCGTGATTATAGAGAGCTCTCACAATATTTATTGTAAATAAGATTTTTTTAAGTAAACAAGCAACTTTTTATTTTGTGTGCACGAAAAATTACATTTAAGTATAGTTCTAGCTACGCGCGCGATAGAGAGATAATTCGTGATAACATGATAAAAATTTGTATCAATAACCTCACAAATTTATAAATTTTTGTATTTTTCTTCTTTGCAGTTGTATTCGGCGCGGAGCTACGGGCAACGCAACACCTACATTCCAATCCGGAATTAAAAAAAATATAAAACGTGGTTAATTCCGGTCTTTTTTTTTTGTACTGTAGTGTTAGTGTTTAAAAAATAGACTTTAGATTAATTTATTCTGAGATTAAAAGTGATATTAATTTATTAAAAAAATAAAAAAAAAACAGAAAAATGACATTTACAAAAGAAATGGAGGCGAAAGCCAGCAAAGAAGGACAACAAAAGGACCCAATGCAAAGTGAGTAATTTTTTTTATTATTTTATTATCGTCATAAAATGCTGATAAACGTCATTCTGATAACGAATTTGTTGCCAAATCTTATCGAAAAGCTACTGTTTGCCATAAATTTAATTATTAATTAATAAAAATTCAATAAATAATCGGCAAATCTTATCGGTCATGGCTACTTGACAATTTTTAATTGATATATTTCCTAATGGAACTCGTTGCACGCAGATAACAACTTGTCAAATATTTGCTGATGAAAATGACCTTCATTCGTTTCATTTTCATTATCTAAAAATTCATTCAAAATCCCCTCTTTTGTTTTTTCAATTTATTAACTTACAACAATGTCGTGCCTGATTTATGATATTGCATCAAAAGTGAGGAAAAATCGTTGTAATCCGAGAGAATCATGAATCACTGAAGTGTGGCTGATATGATTTATTTATATTTGCCGGGATATTGTGTTACATTGTGCTCACCCCCTTTTTGTCCCATTTTTCGACATTTTCTTCGTCTCGCAGCGAAGATTAAACTTTTCGTGCCATTCGTGTGAAGAACTGATAAAAATAGAAAATAAAATAAATAGAGTGCGATTATTATTATTTTTCTCTATGACACAACAAAAAAATATTCAATTTAATCATATAAATGCCAAAAAACCTCAAAAGTAAGCAAAAATCTTTTTTTGTTCGTTCCATCCGCTTTTATTGTTCCCTAATCAAGTCATAAATTGTCGCAAATTGCCTATTATTGCTGCTGCTCGTGTGTGTTTCTCTTCATCGACGTTTAACAAAAAAAAAAAATGTTTCACGATTTGATAAGAAACCAATAGTCGGTATAAAATATGTTTGTTGGTCATGTGAAATAACCTTGTAAGCGAACATCAGCGATTGGGAGTGACAATAGAATTTTATCGCAACAAAGACAGATCCTCGTTTGTCTCCGTTGGCTAAGTAGGTGTTAATGTATATTAAAAAGGATATCGAGTTGGTTTTATTGTTTTTCTTTATCAATTGTTTTGAAATTTCTTTTTTTTTATTGAGGTGTTGGAGAAAAAATGTTCTTGAGAATGAATTGCAATTTAGATAAGAAAAGAAAGAGTTACGAAAAGGGATCGAGAAAAGAAGGTTAAGAGATAATTTTTTGAACAGTAATTTTTTTTGGAGTGATGGTTTTTTTTTTATCAATTTTGACATGAGATTTAATAATATTTTAAGTAAATATTTCTTTTTATAAATTTTTTTATAGTTTAAAAAATTTATTTTTTTTATGTGTAATTTTTTTGAAAAAATTTATAAATTTCAAAAATATTTATATTTTTTATTTTATTTAATTTATTATTTATTTTTTAATTTATTTTATTTAATTTAAAATTATTTTTAATTAATTCAATATACCCAAAAAATCTTTCAATTAAAATAAAATAAATTAAATAATTGATAAAAAAAATATTTTATTTAAATTATTTGAGATTGTATCTCAATTTATTTAAATATTTATTTTCATAAATTTTTGAAAAATCTTTACATTTTAACTTTAAAATAAAAAAAAAGTTATTTCAAAATATTTTTTTTTATTTTTAGAATTTTTTATTAAATATTTGTAAACTTTGAATTTAATATTAATTAAAAAATATTTTTTTCAATTAAAAAAATTAATAAAAAAAAAAATAATTAAAAATTTATGTGTTTTATTATTTTCCTTATTTACATACAAAATAAAAGGTTCAAAAATAATTATTGGTTATTTTAATTTATTGGTTATTTATTTTTTGTTAAATTTTAATTTTCAAATGAATATAATAAAAAAAAACGAAAAAAATTGGATTATCACTTGAGATTTTTGGATAAATTAAAAATTAAATAATAAAATACAAAAAATAAATAAAATTAATTTTAAATCAAATTTTAAACAAATATAAAAAAATATTTAAAAAATATTATTATCTTTTTGAAAAATTAATTTAAAATAATATAATTTGTATTTTTTTACAATCTCGAATTACATTAAAATATTTCTTTTGAATAAAAATCTGTAGAAAAACGAGAAAAATTTCATCCTTATCAAACATTAACTTTCAATATCGCTACCTGACTTGACTCCCATCACTCTTGTGCATTATTAACTCTCGCGCGCAACCGAACGAACTTGCACAACAAGCACCAAACCACGCTCGATGCACGTGATTTCGCTGCAATATTGCCGCTGTCGAGACGCGAACGTTAGTTATTATTATAACACCCGAACGCTGCACAATGCCATATATAATGCAAGACGGCATGGCACACCGTCGTCGTCGTCATTCACTGCTCCTAAAATAACAAATAACAAAAAAAAAGTGCACAAAAAGAACTTTATAGTGTATTTTGTGTGTTACGGAATTAATAATAAATGTCTGACGCGTGATTTAATTTAAAGATGACATGTTTGATAAGGTCTCTTATTGTTATATTTTTCGGTAGACATAACATGACGACGATAAAAAAAAGTTATTTTAATCAAAGCACGCACCACACTTCATGCGAGGAGGAAGGACGTTTCCTTACAAGACGATAAAGTGCATCGATTCCCATATGTTTGAGCGCAAATTTTTTCTCACATAAACTCAATTTAATATAAATAAAATTCTAAATAACAGAATATAAAAGAAATTTATTACACCGCATAGAGACAATATATCGCACTTGTGTGTGTGTGTTTCGGTAAAAAATTGTACAAAAATGTAACGAACATAAAAATCAACCCGAGCCCGTAAAATAAAAATATACAACGGGATGCATTTACGGCTCGAATGAAAAATTTTATAGCATTCCTGAATTTTTCGTGTTGTTACGGCGGCAGAAAAACTGTTCGCTGGACAAATTTTCCTGTCCTCTCCATTGTGCTTGTCTCGGATATTTTATAGATGGGTTATATAAAACTGCATTGTGTGTGCTTTTTTCGTCAGGCAGGTTGAAATGTGAGCTACGTGACAAAATAATGTAGACAATATTGTGGTAATGGCGCACACATTTAATGTTTGTATAAATAAATTGTGTGTCTTTTGTGCCATCAACCAACTTTTTGATCATCATCGGAGTTTATGACAAAGGAGGAAATGTCTTTTTTCACGTACGTACGAGGAATTAAAATTATTTTTCGTACAAAATTTATAAACAACCTGCGAGGAGTTAATAAAAAAAATGTCGGCTGCTTTTGTCTGTCATGCAAGATAAGCTTAGAGCGATACGGATAAGATTTTTATTGTGCGATTTTTGTGTTTTGACAATTGGACCCTTGATCGACGACGGCTCATCGTCATTTTTATTAAGAGAGGGAAGTCCCATCATATAAATTACAATGGAAGTTATTGTTTTAATCAATTTATTGGTTTTGATGTCGAGTTTAATGGTTTGAACGTGAATGAGTGAGCTTTTATTGCGGAGATAAGACAATTGGAGTGGTTTTAGCGGGAAGTATGTCAAGAGTAAATTTTCCAAATATCCTTCAAGAAAAATTGTTTTGAAATATTTTATAAAATTAATTTTTAAAATAATATTAATAAAAAAAGTAAGAGAAAATTAAATTTGAATTGAATTTGAAAAATTAAGAAAAATAAAATTTAAAATTAAAAAATATATATTCTTTAAAAAAATATTATTTTATTATTTTTAATTTTAAATTTTTAAATAGTTAATTAAAAATTCTATAAATTAAAAAAAATTGCAATTTTTTTAGTAGTAATTTTTTAAAAATTTAAAGTTAAAATATTATTATTTTTTTTTATTTATTTTTTTATTATTTTTACATCAAATTAAAATATTCAATATTTAATTAAAATTATTTAAAAAATTTTTTAGATTTTTTTTTAAAATAAAAAAATAATAAATATTAAGTAAAAAAAATTAAAAGTTTTTCAAAATTTATGTATAATATTTTCAATTATTTAATTTATTTTTTTTTTATTAATTAATTTAATTTTAATTTAATTTAATTTAATTATTAAATTTATTTATTTAATTTAATTATTTTTTAATATTCTTAAATTAATTAATTATTTTGATGAAATTTATTTATTTGAGTTAAATTTTATTTAAAATTATTTTGAAGTAATTTTCAAAGGAAAATTTTATTATTTAAAAAAATGAAATGCTCCAAGGCAGGATCGAACTACCGATCTTCTGATTACAAGTCAGACGCCTTACCACTTGGCCATTGGAGCACGTTGTCTCTACTTACGTTCATTCCGAACGCGATCGTTTATTATCAAGACTTTTTATTTAATCAAATGTTCTCTTCATTTAATGACTCATCAATTGACGCGTGTTTGGAGATAACAAAAAAACAATGATGATGATAAAATTCCCGCAAAAAATTACCAAATTTTTATCTCAAACTCCCGATTATTACAAAAAAAAAAAAATTAACGGAACTCGAATGACGAAACAACAATTAAAATTACAAATTGCAACGACTTAATCATTTATTAATATTAACATGACAGTTCGTCTGCGTTTTGTGAATGAATTAATGGGAAAATGATTGATTACCGAGCATTTTACGGAATAATCAAATGCAACTACGAGCAATTATCGCTCACCACTTATTTATTTGTTATTAATGTACATTCATAAACGTGTTCCCATTATTTATTGTATAATGTCATTTTCATGTAAAAACGAGTAAAAATAAAAATATAATTGCATTTGGATGAATTATTGATTTATTTTTCTGTTGTTTCCAGCTAAAAAGTGCTTTAACATTCATTTTTTTTTCAATTTTTTTTTATCGTTCGGAGAAAAAACGTGGAATGAGTTAATTTTTCGATCATTATCTGGAAGTGACATGACATGGCTGAATTATTTATTATTTGTCAATGGACAAAGTTACTTTTAATGTTCAAATAAAAAAAAAATAAAAAAGGACGAAACTAATTTAAATTTGATTTTTTTTTCAATTTTAGTGCAAATTGCATTCAATTTAATTTTTTGTACATTTAATTTTTTCAAATCAGAGTAATTGAAATGCTTTTGGCATCAATTTGTCCATTTTTTCTCGTTTTTAGATCGCCTAACGTTTTTAGATAGCGAAAATTGACTAATGGACATTCATTTAATATATATCGTGATTAAAATAAATATTTAGTTTTCGTTTTGTATTAATTTGAAACTTTCATTTATTGAGAAAAAATAGTTCATTTATAAAATATTCGTTTTAGTTAATGAAAAGTGAAAAGCGAGAAATTCATAGAAAAATTTTATTGATTAAAAGAGGAGGTTTCAATTATTTTTAATAAAAATGGTGAATTTTCAGTTTATAAAATATTTTAAATAAATTAAATTTTATTAATTTTAAAATAATACATAAAATAAAAAAATTATTAAATTTAACTTAAAATAATTTTTTAATAATAATTATTAATAAAAAATAAATTATTTAAAAAATTAATTTTATTAAAATTTATTTTAAATTAATTATAAAAAAATTATTTAAAATAAAAATTTAATTATTTTTTTTTTATTTTAATTTTAAATAAATAATCTTAATAATTTAAAAAAATAATAAATAATTAAAAATTTTTTGTTCAACGAAATTTATTTTATTTTTTTATTTAAAATATTTAATTAAATTATTATTATTATTATTTATTATTTTTTTTAATATTTCAAAGTTTTTGTCAAACGAAAAAATTTTTAATTTAAAAAATAATAGGTATAATTTTTATTAATTTGATTAATAAAAAAAAATAAAATTATTAGTTTTTCTTTCGAATAATTAATTACCTAAATTTGAATTTTAATTTAATTTACAAAATATCGAAAAATTTTAAAAGTGACCTAAATTCACTAAAAAAATAAAACTTCATAAAACGATGCCTAATAATTCCAAAATAATGAATAAAATCGCTCGATATGCATTTTCACTGACAACTTTATTTACTACAAAAGCGGTTTCAACATCAGACTTCATTTGTTGAGTTCAGTAATGATCATTGCATATAGCCAGGCAACAAAAATTCGATTATTTGCCTACATTTTAGCGTAATGTGCTTCGTGAGGCTTTCAAAATTTTCTTTTTTACTCAGTATGAGTTTCATGATAAACAAAATGTGTTTTGATTCCCCGAATTTGGCAGAAAAACGTTTTGCGAGATAATTTTCAATGCGTTTAATGATTTCCTCGAAATTCGTCTAGACCTGATTAGAAGTTTCCAAATTTGCTGCTCTGACACACTTTTTCCATTCATTATCCGATTATCGTTCGATTACTTCAAAAGTTTCGCGCTTTGTAAAGCAATTTACGACAAAAAAAAGTGTGCCTCGTTTGAATTACGCACGAAAAAAAAATCCATTCACTTAATTTGATTTACAACTTTACATTTCACCTTTAATGTGATTTGCATGGAAAACAACATGACATGAAGCATCACGCGTCATGCAAAAAAAAATATGTATAAAAACACACAGCAACCAAGCGGGAGTTTCTAAAAAGGAGAAGTGATTGCACACATTTTTGTCTCGCTTTATTGCATCTATAATCCAATCTGTACACAAATGGCACCGCCGGAGAGCAGGAACACACAAAAAAATTGCATATGTACCCAATAAAAAAAAAAGTTGTATCTCATCATGTTTGAGTTGGGGATCACACTAATACGCTATGAAAATTCCATGAGTGCGACACACAAAAGGTTGCTGAAACGTGAGTTGTTGTTGTTTTAAGCTCTATACCTTTGGTACACGCGGAAAAATATTATTACTGAAATTAAAGATTTTTTTAAAATTATTTTTTTAGTTAAAATTTCACATTTTCTTACTCCTCATGATTTTTTTGCTTCACATTTTTATACTTCTAATTTTAAGAGTTAATAATTTTTCAAGATTTTTAATTTTTTATTTAATTTTTTTAAATTTTAATTAATGTTTTTTAATTTATTTATTTATTTTTTTTATAATTAAATTTAATAAAAAATTAAAATGTTCAACAAATTTTTAAATTTCATACTCCTCTTTTCACAATATTGTACTCCTCAATGCTTAAATTGATTTTCTTACATATAAAAAATTTCAATAACAAAAAAAAAAAATAAAAATTTAAGAATAATTTCCGTATTTCTCATTTCATCTGTTTTAATATTATTTAAATTTTTGACAAATATCTTAAAAAATTGTAAAATTTCACAATTTCATACTCCTCAAATTCATGAATAGATTTAATGATTCGATTTTTTTTTACATTTTTTTTATTTCTTTCTTCGTATTTTAATTTTTCTCATAATTTTGAGATACTTCTCTAACATTTTTTTTAACAAAATTTTTCGTTTTAGAACTCCTCCATTTTTAATCCTCGATACCTAAATTAATTTTATGAACTGAAAACTTTTTTACTGTTTTTTATTCAAATTTTATTCAAGAATTTCATAAAATAAATAAATTTTTCTCATCAAAATAAACAAAAATATTCACAAATTTCACAAATTCGTACTCCTCAATTGCAAATTTAATTAAAATCAACTAAAATCTTACCAAAAAATTTCTTTGCGTGTTCCCATCGCATCGCATGACGAACAAAAGAACGCCAAACGGGATGAAATTCAGGTAGCGCCATGCCTCTCACTGTTTATGTTGTATATTTAGCTTTTTTGCAAATATTTTGTTAGCCATAATAATGTGCTCGCTGCACATGAATATTCACGCAATATATCCGGACCGTGCTTTTTTTCCTGCTGACTCGAAAAAAAACGAGAGAGAAGCTTTTTTATAGACAAGTGAACGTCATTGCGAACAAGAAAAATAACAAGCATAACTCTCGCACGTCGTTCGCTGGCTCGCATCGAAAAAAATTAGATGAATATGTGAATTTGTATTTTTTTTGTTCGAGTCACGACGGAACACAAAAAAAAAATCGGGTGCCATCAAATATTTGCAACACCGACACGAGTTTGTCTAATATAATTGAACTCGAGCGCACGGGGTACATAATTTATCCCGACACAAGCGAATGTTTATTTAGTTAATGCAAAACTAACAACACAAATTTTTGCGACGAGAAGCGACGCGATGATGATGATGATGATGATGACATAACTTGCATGTAAGGCATCAAGATAAATTTGCGTCAAAAATTATGCATTAAAGTTATTTTTGAGTAAATAAACATACGCGGGAATGAAAAGCCAACAACGCCATTAAAATGTCACGCGGCATGAGAGCTTTTCCGGCGTGCGTCTAATTAATGTCGCTCGCAACTCGATTGAAAGTGGTTTAATGTAAAGTGGCGTGCATGGGAAATTTGACATCCAAGTGACGTCATTTCACAAAAAAATTGAAAAAAAAAATCAAACTCGTTCTTCCACAAAAAGCATTTTTATGGGCTTGACATTTACGACCTAAAACAAAAAAAGCAGTAATTGGTAATAAAATTATAAGAATTTTGTCTAGTTTCGTCGGAATGAATAGTTTTCGTTGTTAAATTGGAATGTTTATTTTATTGAATTGATTCAATGAGCGTCTGCTGAGTAAAAACACGTGGGCGAGCAATGTCATCTCTCCTTATGAAACAAAAAAGGTAATTATTTTGAATTGAACACAATTATTTGTTATTTTTGTGTTTGTCAATAAAGTTGTGATGTAATTTGTTTTGACTTCGACTAAAATTGTAAAATGTTGAAAAATCGAGTTTTGCGACAATTTGAAGAATTTTAAGGTCGGTAATTGTTTGACAAAAGTTTTTTGACCTGTAGGAAGAATTTTTGATTTTTATTTATTATGTAATTTTATTAATAATTTAAATTTAATTTTTTTTTCATTACCATTGTTGAATAAAAAAATGTATTAATTATTTTTATCAATTTAATAATTTTAAATAATGATTAATTTTTTTTACAAATAATTTATTTTTTTTTCAAATTTAAAATATATTTTTTAAAAATCTGTATAAAAATAATTTTAATTATTAAATAATTTAATATTTTAATTATTTAAAAATTTTTTTTTTATTTTATTTTTTTTTTAAATTTATTATTTTTTATTATATTTTTGTTTTTCAATTATTTTTGAATTGTTTATTGTATAAAAATTAATCATTTTTATAAATTAATAATTTTTTAAAAATATTTAAAAATTTAAGTATTTTTTTTTATAAAATATTTTGAAAAATTATTTTAATTAATTTCTAATTCATTTAAATTAAATAAGCAAAAATATTATTAATTTTATTTTTTTAACATTTTAAATTTTTCTAATTTTTTTTTTTATTATTTTTTAAATATTTTTAAAATATTTAATTTATTTAAGAATTTTTAATTTTTTTTTAATATGGAACCTCATAATTATTTTTCTCAAAATTTTTATTGATTCTAAATTTTTTTGAGAGATGAAAAAAAAAATAAAAAAAACAACCCAGAGATTTAATTTTAATTACAGGTGCAGACTTTTCCTAAGCCCAAACAAACAACAATGTTCCCTTAACAGAATAAATAATCACAATGCTGATGCAGCAACAACAAAGTGCAACAAATGTGAAATATTATTAAATTTCTCTTTCGTGCATTTTTATCGTTTTATACATATTCAATATAAATTCAATATAAAGTTGCAGCTAATATCCGCATTTTGTGTGCAGCAGCAGCAATCTCGTGTTTCTCCTCTTCTCTTCTCTGAAGCGATACCGAGCGACGATACCTCTTCTACCCTCTTTGTTGCAAAATATGGAATAGAGAAGAAAAAAAAAACGTTATAATAAAATACATTCAACAACAATAACAAATTTATTACGTGCCATACAACATTTTCATGTGACATTTAATACAACGAGCTCTACTCGAATTTTCTCGTTTAATATTATTTTCCATAAATAATATTTTATCAACAAAAAAAAGAGCCTGCATGGTTCGCATGGAACATTGTTGCGTTTTTGTCGAGCAACTCTCGCTCTCTCGCTCGGTGGTTGGAAACTTTTTTTTTTGTTTATATGACGAAAAATCGCATACATTTCCATAAAATAATTGTTAAATATTCATTCTAGCCAGGTGTGCGTATCGTATTTATGGAAGCTTTTCTAAAAAAAATAATAATAAAAAAAAGTTTAAGGTTTTCTGCAACAAAATGCAGAAACAGCAGCAACCACATATGATGCAAATTTTTATGTTTAATTTAATTTAATAATAATTTTAATATTATTATATTACCATAAACGCAAAATATGTATATTGTTCAGACAATTTATGCGTTGACGATGTTGTTGTTATTGTTGAGGCTCCTCATGTGTATGATTGAATTATAAAAACAACAATGTTCGGAAATTTTATATGAAAAGGAGTAATGTCATTAAAAAAAGAACACATAAATATTTAGATGGGATGTCGTTGTAATTTTTATTTAATATTTTATGAAAAAAAAATAAATAAATAAAATTTCACAACATTCTAAAATTTAATAATAGTAATAAATTTTCATTACATATTTTTATAATTTATTAATTTATTATAAAAAAAATAATTTTAATTTGTGAATTAAGTTAATTTTTTTTATAAAAAAATTTAAGAGTAAAAATTTATGAAAAAAAAAATTTGTAAAAAAATAAAAATAATTTTTAAAAAATTATAATAAAAAAAATTATTATTAAATAAAGAAAAAATTTAAAAAATTTTTTTATTAACTTTTGAAAAAATAAAAAAAAATTATTTTAAAAATTAATTATAACAAAATATTTATTTATTTATTTATCAAACATTTTTTTCTTTTAATATATATATTTTTTATTTGAAATAAATATTTTCTTTCAATCTTTCAATTTAAAAAATTATATTATTAAATAAATAATCAATTTATTAAAAAATATTCAATATAAATAATTATTTAGAAAAAAAATATTAAAAGAAAAATAAGTTCTTTTTTTAATAAATTAAATAAATAATAAAAAAAATTAATTTTAATTTTGATTAGTTTTAAAAGAATTAATTTTTAATTAATTTTTTTTATTTTATTTTATTAAAAAATGTCTTTAAATTTTTTTCCATGAAATTTTGTGATTTTTTTTAATGAAAAATTAAAATAACTCTTTGCTATTATTTAACGATGTTGTAAAAATTTCTTATTACTTGAAATTATCATTTTAAAAATTAAATAACAAACATTCACAAGCCTTTCAACAAATTTAAAATCTTTCTTCGAAGCTTTTATCTATCTGTTCAAGAATAATTTAAATTAAATAAGACATAAAATCTCCTAAAGACGTAAAATCTCACATATAACGGAATTTTGCATAAATTCAATTAAAAGTCAATATTTAATTTTCTCAGAATCAATCAAAGCTTTATAGAAATTCCTTTTTAAGCTCATCAACTATGCAAAATGGAAATTTTACAACGTCCTTTACTTGTCAGTAAGTCGGCTTAGAACGCCATTAGAGGCCACAAATTATTATGACATGTAAATTCCATTAGTTGACACCTTCTAAATTGTAAACAAACTGCATTAATTCTGCTGTCTGCCTTCCGAGAATTCGCCATTTGTACGTGTTGTCATGTCAACGGTGCATCATCACTGAAATATTTGCCACACAAAATGCAACTTCACTCGTTTTTCGCATTGAATTTCGGTTCTAACGGGATTTTCAGAGGGAATTTCTTCTCGTTGTGCCATCGCCGTTCATCATTTTAACAAATAACAGATGATTCGGAGAGAGAAACGTCGTATCTATAAAATGCAAAGTAAGCAAACATATGGTCAAAGGTAGTCGATTCATTTATTCATTTCGACTTTACTTCGTCTTCGTGTGTGAGTGTGTATTTGTGTTCACTAGATAAATAAATGATAAAACCTGTCATATCAATACTCTGAACTTAATTCTCAAAAGAGAATTCGATCGCTTTTTTGTCACATGGAGCGCACATGTACGCCATACGTCCATAGATACACTTCAATGTTGTTTCAAAAAAATGAGGAAATAAAAAAAAATCAATGAAATTTATCGAAATGAATGCAGCTAGACGACGATTGTTGTTTGAACATGTGCTCGGACACTTATGAATGAATGAATGATTTGACAAAAATTCACGTCAACACAAATGTAAATGAAATATTGATAACACAGACAGAGGAAGTGAAATGAGTTTCTGACTGTATTGAAAGGTGATAAGCCTTGCCGGTGCAATGAGCAAAAAAAAAGCGACGAGCGGCTTATTGAAGATTAAAAATTGTTATTTGTATGATTTTCCCCTGCGTTGCGACTTGAAATCTATTTTTACAATTTTCGACCTTCCTATCGTGTGTTGTATTTCTGAGAAAGTAATTTTTTATTTAAGAATAACCAGAGATATTCATTCATCTAAGATTACCTTGGGCAATGTCACAAATGTATCAAGGGAGCTTCCGGTAAACAAACTGTCCTTTTATGATACTTAGAAGAACATAAATTAGTCAAATTATGACTTTTAGAGGTTACAATAACATCTAATGAAGTATTTTTGTTACTTCAAAGGATTTATTTTAATTCCAAAAGATGTTAATTTAGTATCTAAAAATAATTTTTAAATAAAAATTAATTTTTTATTTTAAAATTTGTTAAATTAACATCTCGAGGAATTAAAATGTATCCTTTGATCGACTAAATTTACCTCTTTTTGCGTTAAAAGATATGCCAAATAAAAATCCACACGCCGGCTTCTAATTAAAAATATAAATATTTAATGATCGTTTGTCACTGAGTCATAAAATTTACAAAAAAGTTGCCCTGTGGATCAAAAGTAGATGAATTTAATTCTATTTAGAACATTTTGAGGTCTCAAATTTTTATTTTGGGTCTTAAATTTACCTCTTTGGTCTTAAGTAGATCTCATTTTAAAAATTTCTTATAAGCTCTTAAGAAAACTTACTTTTAGGGGTCTTATATTTTTTCTTTGAATTCTTCACTTGGGGTCCTTAGTTTTGATTTGAAAGCTTCAGATTTATTTCCTGAGGTCCTATTTTTTTTATGATCAAGATTCTTCTTTTGAAGTCAATATATTGTTTTTTATGGTCTTAAATTAATATCTGAGGTCTTACTATGGGGTCTTAATTTTTTCTTTTGAGGTCTCAAATTTTTTTGGGTCCTAAATTTTTCACTTTTGGTATAAAATGTTTCTTTTGATGTCTAAAATTCTTCCTTTCGGGTCTCAAGTTTATCTCTTAAGGTCCTAAAGTCATCTTTTGACCTCTAAATCCATGTTATGATATTTTTCTTAAATTTATCTTGAAGTCTCAAAATTTTCTCTTGAGGTCATTAATTCTTCTTTTGAAGTCTTAAATTTTTCATAAAGTTTTAAATTTATTTCTCAGGGTCTTAACATTTTCTTTAAAGCCCTTAGATTCTTCACCTGAGGTCCTAATTTTTTATCTTAAGATATGAAATCCATCTCCTGACGTCTTAGATTCATCTTTTGACGTCAAATTTTGTTTAAAAATTCATCTAAAATTTAATTTAATTCTACTTTTTAGGGTCTCAAAATTATCTCCGGAGGTCAATTGTTTTCTTTTGAAACATTAAACTTTGTCCTGAAGCTAAAAATTTAATTTTTGGGGTCTAATTAATACTTTTAACCCTAAAATTCATCACTTAAGGTCCTAACTTTTCCCTTGAGGTCTTAATTTCTTTTTTTGAGGTCTCAAAGTTTTCTCTTAAGGTCAATAATTTTTTTTTTGAATTCTTAAATTTTGGCCTGAAATTTTAAATAAAATTCTTTGGGTCTTAAATTTTTATTTAAAACTCTTGAATTTTTCACTTGAGGTCTTAACTGTTCTCTTTGACTCTCAAATTAACTACTTTTCACTCCACAGTATGTCATCTTAATTCTTAATGAAAAGAAAAAACCCATAAAAAATAATTTGTTTTACCTACAAAAAACTAATAAAATGCTCACGTAACATCTTAACGGTCAAAAACAATTAGAAAAAAATATTTTTTACACAATTTTTGTTTTAACTATTTTTTGTTTGTTGAAACAAAGCAAGCTTCGAACGAAAACGGCGTGTGAATAATAATGCACTCATTATTCCACAAATAGAAACATCATCGTGTTTGACGTTCAAATTCACTTCACAGAAAGAAGAAACACGAAAAGTGAATGCATTCCATTGAAAAATAAAAAATTCACACATGAGATCAGATGTTTTTGCCTCTGCCACATGTGTGTCTGAAAAATATTGTATTTTTTTTGCCTGACCTACAAATGAACGGACCTCATGTACAGAAATTCTCGGTAAGCGAATTTCTGACGTAATTTTAAAAAATTGAAAAAAAAGTTGTAAGACTCGCCATGAGGGACAGAAAAACACACACAAACGCACGAAAAATTTCAATTTCACATTCAAGATCAATTTTTTTTAAGACGACACGACGAGAGAAAACGGTTGGAGGATCTCGATTTGCTTGAAATTGTATATAAATAGTTCTTAACTAACAACGTTTGCTGCTCTAATGATGATGATATATAATCGTCGTCGTCGTCGTTGTAATAATGTACCATATGGGAGCGACACGAGAGCCGCCGATACGAGCGAACGCACACATTGTCACACGATTTTGTCAGTGTGTGAAATTTATTTTTTTTTTGTGAGTAAAATGAAATGAACAAGAATCAACGCCTACGATTCGACACTTTTCAATTTCATTTTACAAAGTTGGTCTATCAGTCAATTAAAAGCGCGCGCGTGAGAAATATAAACAGAACAAAATTCCTCCGGGCAAAAATTTTAATTTTTTTTATTTATTAATAATTAATTTTTTTTTTATTTAAAAAAAAAATATTTTTTCTTGACAACTTGGATTTTTTTTTTCGTACAAAAGTCGAATTGTACGACGAAGAGTTGAACAACGTGTATTTTTGGGTTTTACATAACAACTGCTTCCCAACGAAACCTTGCTCTTGACACAAAGTGACAAAAATTCAAGTGATGAACCGTAAAATGAGCAAAAATATATTAAAATATGTGTGGTGATAATAAATTTTTTTCTAATCATGTTTATTTAACAAATACGACAAAAAATTCTGCTTATCAGTTGAAAGTAGCTGATGAGACAAATATTACTTAAAATATTATTTTACGTCAAACAATTTATAAATTACTTGTGAGTCGGGTAAATACCAACTGAATTCATCAACAGCAGCAACAACAACAACAACAACAACGAAAAATTATCGCGATGATAAAATAATTCACTTTTAAAGGCATCCCAGATTTATCTCGTCAGTTCTTATCTACTCGTCTTTCGAACAAGACTTTTTCTTAAAATCTTCAAAAAAAAAAAAATCTAAAAAAAATTATTTAAATGTGAAATTAATGTGAGATTGATAAAAAAAAAAATTCCTTCACGAGAATGAACACAATGACGACACGAGAAAGCAATCAGATTAAAGTTACTCGGGAAAATAACGAGCGCACGAGAGAAGAATAGTGTGACACGTTTTTCCGAAGAAACTATGCAGAAAACATTTTTTCCGTTCAGAATAGAAAACAGAAAGACTTTACCAATTAATTCTTGTTTATAATTGAATTAAGCTGACTGTGATTTGTTCAGTTGTTTGTCTCGAGCAGCGTGATACTCATTAATTGTTGGAGTAATTCGCACACAAAAAAGAGCTGCACTAACGAGAGAAATAAAAATAAGAAGGCGAACAATTATTTTATTAGTTTAGACGAAGAAAGAGAAGAAGAGGAAAAGTGCGAAATTCGATCATGGAAATATGTACAGAGAGTGTCAGTTAAAAGGACTTTTTGATTAAAAAAAATATTAGAAAAAAAAATAATTAATTTTGAATCGAGAATTTTAAAAAATTGGACTGATGCTTTTTAATTCATGATAAAAAAGTTGAATTTTAAAAATTAAAAAAAAATTAATTTTTTATAAAAATTTCTAAAACTTTTTGGTTAAAAAAAATATATATTTTTTTTTTAAATTTGAATAAAATTTAATTAATCAATTTTATAAAAAAAATTAAAAAATTTAAATTTTGAAGAAAAAAAATATTCATATTTCTTCCATAAATAAGTAAATAAATATTTGAATTATTATTCACAAAATAAACATTAAAAAGCCGAAAATTTTTTTTATGATTTTGTGACTTGTAGATTAAAAGTAAAAAAAAAAATATGACAAAATTAATGCAAAAAATTCATGAATTAAAAAAAATTATTTAAAAATTAAATTTTTATAAATGTTCTTGAATTTCTTTAAATAAATATTAAAAGAAAAATAATTAATTAAAGAAATTAAAAATTAATTAATAAAATTTTAATTAAACAAATTATAAAAATTTGAATATAAAATAACTAAAATTTTAATCAACTGTTAAATTTTTTTTTTCTTCCGAAATTTGCTTAAAAAATAAAAAAAAATAAATTTTTTCGTTAAATTTAATTTTTAAAAATAAAAAACAAATTATTTAAAAAAAATCTTAAAAATTTGTTTTAATTTCACAAATTTTTAAAGTAAATAAATATTAATTAAACTTTAAAAAGTAAAAAAAAAATAGAATATTTTTTCAAAAATTTAAAGCAAATTTTAATTATTTATTAAAAAAAAATAATTTAAAAAAATTTTTATAAGGATTTAAAGAAAATTACTTAAAAATTTTAAAAAATTACTCAGAAAATTTGAATAATTATACATTTTCAAGAATTTTAATTTTTTTTTAATTTTCATCTATTTTTTTATATTTAGTTCTGAATTTTAAATCAGAAAAATTCCATTAATATTAATTTTAAAAGTTGACTTTTTTTACAAAAATATCTTGAAATGAATTTTTCAAAAACTGGAAACATAAAACTCAAATTTTATTCATTTTATTGACCAAAACCCAATAATACTTTATTTTTTTCCATAAAAAGCAAAAATTATTTCAAAATTACTCTCATAGAACGTCACAAAAATTTTTTGACCTCTTTCTGTTTATGACACTCAACATTCCAGCAGCTTTGTTATCCCTTTAACTGATAATCTCTGTTTACTCTTCTTCTTCTGTGTGTGTGTGTGTGTTTACTATCAAACACGAGATTTGTCCTCCGATTACGCCTCGTTCATAGAAACACGAAAGAAAACGGAAAACAAAGTCATTTATTTTCAAAATAATCCTATTAAAAGAAAGTGCTCCTGCTTGTAATTACACTAAAATTAGAATTTATAGCAAACAAGCAAGCCATCGTCGTCGTCGTCGTTGTTGTTGTTGGTTCTTGTTGAGTGCGTCGCAAAAAGTACAAAAATAATCTGATAAAAAGTTGTAAAAAAATTATTTTTTTTTTGCTAAAATCGTAGGTAGCCAACATCATCAAACCAAAAAAAAAAATAGTTTTACGTGGAAAAATATCAGTGTGACACTTAGTAATATTTAGTAAATATAGAAATAAAAAAAAATATTAAAGAAGCAGAAAAAATGGTTTCACGTTCAAATTCAACTGGAGACAGAAGTCGAAACGGGCATGTGCTCGTGTATGACCAAGCAGATATCCGACCAGAGTATGAGAGATCCGGAAGTAAGTTTTACTTGATTTCCCCTTTTTTCGTTCAATTTTCTTCGTATGAGACACTCCTTGTTGTAAAAAGTAAACAAATGCAATGACATGCGACCATATCGTGATGAAATTAACAATGTCTCGATATTTATTTTTGTTCAAACCCGCTCTCGAACAACGAGCACAATTGTCACGTCGTCGCGTGTGAGAAATTGTAGCGATCGCATCTGGTGTGAGTTTGGCAAATAATAATTAGACGGCGGCGGGTGATGACACTTTATGATGAATTAGGGAAAAAGGCTTTGGAAATTTTTCAAGGTTGCTTTTGTGATGGGAAATTTATTATTTTGGGAATATTTTTAATTTTTCACTAAAATATAAAAAAAATTTTTTTAAAATTTTTTTAATTTTTAAAATTTAAATTTTTTTTTTAATTAATTAATTTTTTAAAAAAAATTTAATTTTAAAATTTTAAAGATTTTAAAAATTAAATTAAAATTTAAAATATTAAATTAAAATTTAAATAAAAATTAAATAAAATTAACTTTATATTAAAAAAAAAATTAAAATATTTTTTTAAATGTAGAATTAGTTTTAATTAAATTTTTAAATAATTATTTTAATTTAAAAATCATGAATATTTTATATATTTTTTTTAATTAGATGACAAAATTTAAAAAAAAAAATTAATAAAATTAAAGTACAAGCTTTTTTGCTTTAAATTTTACAAATTAAAAAAATAATTATTTTTATTATAAAAATTTAAATAATTTCATTAAATTTAAAAAAAAATATATATTTAAAAACAACAAATAATTTTTTAAAATTTTTGAAAATATTTTGTGAAAACAAAAAAAAATTAAATGGATTAAAAATATTCAAATTTTATTTTTTACAAATTTAATTTTGAATTTATTGATTTATTCAAACATCATATAATTAAATTTTTAAAAAATAAATTTAAAATAAAAAAATAATTTTATTCAAATTAATAAAATTCATTAAAAAAATTATTTAAAAACTAATTTTATTTTGATAAAATCAAAAATTGATTAAAGAAAAAAATCATTTTTAAACTTTTGAGGTAATTAAAACTCATAATTATTATCAAGAAATCCTCATCAATCATTTAATTTAATTAAAAAATGTACAAAACACTGATGAGATGTCGTCTCGCATCGTTGCCTATAAAATCTAATTTAGCACCAATTTACGTGAAAAAAAATTTTTTTTCATATAAAAAATAATATATATTAAATCCCATGTGTTAAGTAGAAAAAAAATCAATAAAAATGACCGTTCACAGTGACATTGACACAGATAACGTAGAAAATTTGCCGCGGCGTGGAGTTGCCGTTCAAAGAGTGAGAGAGCAAAATAGAGAGAGGACAATGAACTGAATATAATTTTTATTTAAATATTTTTTTTCGCCGCGAATTTTCGATTTTATTTTTATTACATAATAACTCTTGATCTATTTTATGGCGATTATTTTGCGTTCCGCAATTCTTTTAGTCGATTTAATGAGTTTGTTGGGGGGAAACGAGCAAAGCACGTGTTAAGTCATTTGCCGGTCACTTGATTACAAAAGTAAATTGTTTACAAACACACACAGACACAATGAACGACGGACCGCTCGTTTCGTCAATATAATGAAGTAAATTTATTGCCCACTTAGCAGTGAACGCGAGTCGTCGAATGAATGTGAAAACGAAGTTTTTTTTTTTTGCTGGCGATGATGAATAGAAAAAAAAATGAATGAATCAGACGTGTGTTTTATTGTTTCCGAATAAAACGAGGTTTTTGCTTGATTGAATGTATTTTTCTCGGTAATTTTGCAATTTTTTTATGATAAGAACGAAATTGGACTCATCCGACTTTTCATGAACAATAATAAAAAAAAGATTTTTATGACAAAAAAATTGTCAGCCGCTAAAAAATTTCACTTTCGCTGAAAAAAAAATCAAAACAAAAAAAATTGAACATGCGAGATTTGCCATGCTTGCGACGATAATTAAAACGAACGACACTCGAAGAATTTCTGCCATCAGCTATTTTTAGTTCATTTAGTTGATTATTTATTATTATTTTAGATCAATGTGTTGCTGTTCCTCGTGACTTATTTTTTTTTCTGTTTATTTTTTGCAGCTTTGATGTGTGTAGATAACAACAAAAATCGATCTCGTGCGACATTTTCTAAAATTTTCTGAGTGACTTGCTTGAAATGTCGTTCAGTGATTTGCGATGACGGCGTTTGTTGATGAGTGATTTTTAGTTGATGATGATGATAAGTGTTGATTTTTTTTTGCAAAACGTTGAAGATTCTGGTCACGCAAAGTTGATTCAAGTTGCAAAGCTGTAATGATGATGCAAATGTTTGAAGTTGTTTTAATTGTCAATTTTAATTAAGAAATAATAAATTAGATTGATGAAAATTGGTCAAATGAAGGGCAAAATATGAATTTAATAAAAAAAGTTTTTTTTGGTAAAAAGTTTAAAAAATTTTAAAATTTTCTATAAATAAATAAAAATAAAAAATTTAATAAAAAAATAATTTTAATACCTAAAAAAATTAAAAAAAAATTAATTATTAAATAAAAAAAATTTTTAGTGACAAAAAATTAAATTTTCAATTAAATTTTATTTTTAATATTTTTTTTATATTTTTATAAGAATTTTTTAATATTTATTATTTTTATTAAATTAAAAAAATTAAAATTGAATAATTTAAAAAAAAAATCTTAAGTTATTTTAATTATAAATTATTTTTATTAAAAAAATATTTTGTTTTAATGCTTAAATAAAAAAAAAATTTAATTTAATTTAAATTTTTTTAATTAAATTAAATTTAATATTTTCAATGCTAAAGAATTAAAATAAATTATTAAAATTTTTATACAGAAAAAAAAAATTAATTCTGTCTTTTGATAAATCTCTCTTGCTTAAAAATAGTTGCTCGAAAAATAACTTTTTCAGAAAATTAAATTAAAAATTTTTTTTAAATTAAAATATTTTAAAGGTAAAATTAAATTTACATTCAATAAATTTATTTATTTAATTTAAATTAAATTTATTTTAATATATTAATTTTTTTAATTAATTTATTTATTTAATTTGAAAAAAAATATTCTTTTAAAAATTAATTAAATAAAAAAAAATAATAAAAAATTATTTTTTTTTTCACAAATAAAAAAAATAATTTTCAATAAAAATTCCAATTCACGTTGAATAAAATTCTTAACCTTCAACCATTTACTCATCTCCAAAATTTCTAATTAATTAAAAAAATGCAAAATCCGAGATGAATGCATCCAATGACTCACGCGAGACAATTGACGCCAAAAATAGACGTTATCTTTTGTACCTCACACTTAGCCTTAATTTTTTTACATAATATTTTGTGTTTACTCCTTTGTTTGTACAAACAAACAAATATCATAAATTTCACGCGAATATTCTGAAAAATCATTCAGATTGTGTGTTCACGTTCAAGTTTACGTCATTCACGCACCAACGTCACATTTTCATGTCATAACAGAAGATTTTTTAAAATTTGCTTTTTAAAAAAAAAAGTTGGAAGCCACGAGACAAAAATTCCGCGATAACGAAAAGTTTTCCGTTTTCTCGTATTCGACGCTCCAAACAACGCGACGTTATCTCCTTCTTGTCATCTTGTCAGTTATTTAGCATAAATGTCATTTTATATGAAATTTTATCTTAATCCGAGAATAAACTCGCACATCGTGCAGCAAGTGTCAAAAAATTTGTACTTTTTGCATAGTAACGGAGGGTTAAAGAGCTACTAACTTGCATTTTTGTGTGTTTTGGCGACGAGGGAGCGAGTAACGTCACGTTTTATTTTCTTATCAATGGGAAAAACTTTGCATGGCGATGCATAATAGTGGCGTGTGAGCAAATATTTGCGCTGAATGTCGTCGTGGGAGAGATAAAAACCAAAGAAAAAAATCCTTGAGCGATTATCTCTCGAGTCGTCGGCCATTTAAATAAATGCGTAAATACATTGTGAGCACATGTGACGAGCAATAAAAGCAAAATAATGCGTCTAACTGGTTGCTTCCAGTTGTAAACATCGTAAAACGGTGCGATAAAAATCTGATAAGATTTGAGAGATTTGCTACAAAAATAGCAAACAACTGACATTGTAGCGACAGATAAATCACAGAATATGGGTGTGGTGCGTAAATGCATTTTCTGATTCATTTTTTGACTCTTTTGAAAAAAAATTTTTTTTTTCGTTATCAGCTTTTGTTTAATTTTTTTGTTTTATCAAAACATGTTAGATAATATTTTTTATTTGACTTTTTTTTTCAGGTAAATTGGGAAAACGGCATTTCGTAACGTTCATGTTGTTCCTCGGCATGGCGAATGCGTATGTTATGCGGACAAACATGTCGGTAAGTGAAAGGTTACACACATTTTTTTGACACGCAAACATGATTGATGCGACTTTTTCTCGTCTCGAAAAACAGGTAGCCATTGTTGCCATGGTCAACCATACAGCATTAGAGTCAGAAGCAGAACTAGTCGATGATGAATGTCCGAATACAGATTACGGAAATACAACGGTAAGTCGGGGTTTTTTCTGAGCTTTTTAATTGATTGATTGATTAGAGGGAAAAAAGATTTTTTTTCTGCTTGGAAGTTGCATCAGATTTTAAAGATTTGTTTGCGTTTTTATCGATGGAATTTTTTTTAATGTTTCCATTTTTTTTTTGTTGAATATTTCATATTGAACTTGAATTTAATTTTTAAACCGGGAATATTGCTCATTTCATTTTATTTTTATTAATTTTATTTATTTATTTTAAATTTTTGAAGATTTTTTTTTAAATAATTTTTTTTTAAATAATTTTTTGAGTTAAAATAATAATTAATAAATCAAAAAATTATTTAATTGAGCTTTAAAACAATTAATTTAAAACTAATTCTACAAATTGTTAGTTTTTATTTTTAAAATTATTTTTTTATATTTTTTTTTGTTTTAACTTATCAATTTTTTAAATTCTTATTCTTTTAAAAATATTTATTTTTTTTTTTCATTTTAATTAAATATAATTTTTTTTACAAAAAATCATAATTTTTAAAAATATAACTTACTTTTTTTCATTTTTAATTAAATATATTTTTTTTTTTAACAAAAAATAATAATTTTTTAAAATTAAATTAAATAAAAAAAATTTCTTTACCTATTTAAAAAAAATTAAATTTAAATTTTATTTTGTAATCAAATATAATATTTTTTAATAATTAAATTTACTTTTCATTTTATTTTTAAAAATAATTAAATTTAATATTTAAATAACTTATTTTATTTTTCATGATTTTTTTAAATTATTATATTTAAAAAATGTTTTTTTTTTAAATATGAAAAATATTTTATTTAAATGAAATAATAATAAAAAAATATTTAGGTAGAATAATTTTTAAATAATTAAAAGAAATTTTATTTATTTGTTTATAAGATTTTATGAAGTTGTTCGATTATTAATATTTTTCAAAAATTAATCGTATTTTAAATTATTTTTTTTTAACTTAAAATATTTAGCGTAAAAGACAAAAAAAATAATTTATTAACTGTCATTAAATTGCCATAAATTTCCATTTAATTGACTTTTCCAAACAAATTTTTATCAATTTTAAATATTTCCATAAATTTAAACCACTTTCAAATTCTATTTTAAAGAAAAATCCATTTAAAAGAAACTCGAAAAGTATTGCAATAAATTTGTCACCTAAGTTTCTTCTTCTTTCGACTTTTTTTCCCGAAGTTGTCGCATGTTCTTTAATTATTTTTCTGTTTAAAAGTTTGCATTTAGCCTTGAACGAAACAACAATCAAAGTGTTTGTTTGGAAGTTTCGACAATAAAATTCAATTTTAGCACCAACTTTTTCGTTTCACTCTCGTCTCTGTCGTAAATTACCGAAATTTATCTTGTGAAATTAGATTTTTCTTAATTAAACTCACATGTCTTGCTTGGCTTATTAATATTCATGACCGAATTTTTTGATCATATTTTTCGTCTTTTTTTTTGCAGGAGAAACAACAAGATGGCGAGTTTGTGTGGACAGCAACGATGCAGGCGTATGTCTTGTCATCCTTCTTCTATGGCTACGTGTTAACTCAGGTGATTTTAGTTGATTAATTTTTGCGTGTCTCGTCTTGAATTTCCTATTTTTTCCGCAGATTCCTTTCGGATTGCTCGCAAAACGTTACGGTGCCTTGCATTTCCTCGGCTGGGGAATGTTCATTAATTCCGCATTTGCTTTTTTGGTGCCCGTGGCGGCGCGCGAAGGAGGATTGTTCTGGTTGTGCGTCGTGCGTTTCATTCAGGGCTTGGGCGAGGGACCAATTGTGCCGTGTACTCATGCCTTGCTCGCGAAATGGATTCCGCCGAATGAGAGAAGTCGCGTTGGAGCGGCAGTTTATTCGGGCGCGCAGTTTGGAACTGTTATTTCGATGCCGTTGTCTGGATTGCTCGCGGAATACGGATTTGATGGAGGCTGGCCCTCGATTTTCTACATTTTTGGATTGATTGGCGTCATTTGGTCTTTGGCATTTGTATGGATGATCTACGAAGATCCCGAAGCTGATAAGAAAATGGATGAGAAGGAGCGGAAATATATCACGAATGCGCTTTGGGGAGCAGCTCCTGTCACGGTAAGGAAGTTTTTTGGGGTTTTTAATGAATTTTTGGTAATTTTTTGTTTGATTTTTAGCAATCGCCGCCAATTCCATACAAATCGATCGCGTTTTCGTTGCCTTTCTATGCGATTTTGTTCGCTCACATGGGTCAGAATTACGGTTACGAAACTTTGATGACTGAATTGCCTTCCTACATGAACCAAGTTTTGCGATTCTCATTGAAAGCTGTAAGTATTTTAAATTTTTAAAAATAAATTTAAAATATTATCATCTTATTTCATGGTATTAATTCATAGTTTTTTTTTGATAAATTAAAATTTAAAAAAAATATTAATTAAAATAAATAAAAAAATAAATATATAATAAAATTTAATTATTTTAAAATTAAATTAAAAATAAAAATATAATTTGAAATTATTAGAAATTGAATCAATTTAAAATATTTATTTTATTTCTTATAATTTTTAAAATATTTTTTATTTTAAAAAATACATTTAAAATTAAAAAAATAATATAAATTAATTAAATTAATAAAAAATATTTTAATTTAATAATTGTTTGAATTTTGTTTTTGTAGAGTCAAATTAAAAAAAAAATAAAATTAATAAAAAAAATAATTTAATTAATAATTAAATTAAATTTAAAATTAATTTTAAATAAATAAATAATTCAAATTAATTAAATTATTTTTTTTTTTGAAAATTTTGTCATTAAGAAAATAATTAATTTTTATTTTATTTTTTTTTTAATTAATTTTTAAATTTTTTTTTATTCGAATTAATTTATCATTAATTAATATTTAATTTAATTTTTTTTTTAATTTTAAAAATTATTTTATTTTTTTTTTCCTTTTTCAGAACGGTTTCCTCTCGTCACTCCCATACCTCGCAATGTGGATTTTCTCCATTATGATTTCTTGGGTAGCTGACTGGATGATTTCCTCGAAACGCTTTAACCACACACAAACTCGTAAAATTATCAACAGCATTGGGCAATATGGTCCCGCTGTGTGCCTAATTGCCGCTTCCTACACTGGCTGCGATCGTGTGCTAACTGTTGCGTTGCTCACAATTGGCGTCGGCTTGAATGGCGGCATCTATTCCGGCTTCAAAATTAACCATTTGGATATTACTCCGCGTTTCGCTGGCATTCTCATGTCACTCACAAACTGCACCGCTAATTTGGCGGGACTTCTTGCGCCAATCACGGCGGGAATTTTGGTCGAAGGAAAGGTAAGTTTTGAAATTTTTCATTTTTTTTTCAAAAATTTTTCTTTAAAAAAATTTTTCTTTAAACAGCCCACAATTGCGGCATGGCAAAAAGTATTCTTCATCGCTGCCGGCGTTTATATTTTCTGTGCCACATTCTACAATGTCTTCGGTAGCGGCAAACGTCAGCCATGGGACAATCCGGCAAATGATAAAATGCAACCGACTACCGTGGTTAACGAAACGTCGCTCAGCACAGACCAGCAACTGACACAACGGAAGAGTAACGGCAGACATGCGAACGACGATGAGGAAACAAGACAGTGAAATCGTGATCTTATTTGTTATTAATTTTTTAATTGTATCAATTTTAACATAAATAATATTATGGATAAAGAATTTTATTTAGGTAGCTTCAAAGACGAAACGATTCAGAAAAGAGAAAAATGTAAATTTTACAAAAAAAGAAGAAAAATCTTGTTTTTTTTATTATTTTAAAATAAATAAATATTTAATGTAATAATATTAATAATAATATTTTCCTAACACAAATAATACAAAAAAAAATAAGATAATGAGATAATAGTTGATAGACATTGATTTTGGATCAGTGACAAGAAAAGAAAAGAAAATACAGAAAAAATAGATGACGTCAAGATAAGCAAGAAAAATCGCATTTTCATTCATTTCACTTTTCATGAGATGATAAAAATGGTAAGATTTTTTTTTATTTTTTATACTTTATGTGACCAATCTCACAGTTGGAGTAAATATTGAAAAAGGAAGAAAATTTCACAGAAGCGACATGACAAGAAAAAAAAGAAAAATTTAAGTACTTACAGACAATTGTGACGCACATTCTAATTTTATGTATTTTTTTGTGTGAGTTTTCTGCAATATTGCCAATTTTTCTTTGTTTTGTGTTCTGTCTGTCAAGATAAAAAATAGTAAATTTTTTTTTTATGAATTGAAAAATTTTGCAGATGAGAAAATTCTATTTAAAATTATTTTTATACTCAATGCACCTTTAACATTTTAAAGGTTTATTATTTTTTTTTATTTTTTTTTTTTGTATAATAAAATTTTAATTTTTTTAATAATTAATTTTATTAATTTAATTAAATAATAAAAAAAAATTATCAATTATTAAATTTAAAATTTTTAATATTATTTTTATTAAAAAAAAAAATAATATTATTTATTTTATTATAATTAATATTTAATGATAATTAAATTAATAATCCTAAATTAAATTTATTTAAAGTTTTATTTTAATTAAACATTATTTTAAATTTTATTTTTTAACAATTAAAATATTTTTAAAATATATTGCTTTTAAAAATATTTGAAATATTTAATAAAATAAAGTTAAGTTAAAAATAAACATTATTAAAAAAAATTTAAAATTTCATCAAGATAATTATTTTTGTTTTTAATTTATTAAATTTCATTAAAAAAATTATTATTTATTTTTTTTTTGAAAATAAAAAAAATATTACATTAAATATATTGCATAGATTTTTTTCAGTTAAAAAATTCTTACCTAAAATTAAAAATTTTCCATAAAATACGCTTTTAAAAAATAATATTAAAAAACTTTGAATTTGAATATTTTATTATCGAACTCCATTCCGATATAATAAACTTTTTCCGCATCTGAGTCTCCCCCTTTTTGCGTGTGACACACACAAATTTGTCATATTTTAAAGTTTGTCACGCACTCTTGTCCATCGAATCGTTCATTATTATAATCATCAAAAAATTATCACATTGTTAAAATTTATCGCTGCGTCCCCAAAAATTGGAAAATAATCATTTTGCCATTAATAAATAATGATAATCATACATTTTATTTAGCGCGCGTGTCTCTCGTCTCCGCCAGTTTATTAAAAAAAAAAAAATTTTTATTTCGACAATTACCTTTAATAAATTATCCTTTCACATTGTTGTTGTTGTTTGTCACAATTTATGACATTTTCTGGTTATTTTGGTCAACCACACTTAATTATTAATTAATTTTTCAAAACTTTTTCCCCGAGACAAACACAAGGATAGGACTTTTAATACGAATCCGGTTTTTGAACAATGGCTTTTACACAACTCACATGCATTAAAATATTAAAATCATATCCATTTTGTTGGTTTTGTGGTGATGAATACAATTATTTCATATGTGCCAGAGTTCAGTGTGGCGGAAAATATGATATGACAATTTTCGAGACAACAACAACAAAAAATGACAAAAACAAACATTTTACACACCTCTCACGTGTTGTTACATTATCGGAGTGTCGTTTATTTATCATATGGAGATAATGTAATTTATATTCTCGAATTTTTGTAAAATTATTATTAAAACAATGAAATGAAGTGTTTATCGGCAGTGTCAATATTGGAACAAATTATTGATGGTAATGATATGAAAAGCATGCTTTTCACGTTTTTCGATAGTGCAACACTTTACAGGCAGGAAATACGAAAGTCATTCAAGGGACGGTAAATTTACAAAGAGATTTATGGCATTTTTTAATGGAGATAATCTAACATTTGAAGTATTGTGATAACGGCTTGTCAGAAAATTGTTTTAAAAGTGAAGAAAATTATTCGATAAATATTTTTTTTAGTTTATTTTTTTTAATAAAAAAAATTAAATTAAATGAAAAAAATATTTTAATTAATTTTATTAATGAAAATTAATTAATTTAATAATTAAATTAAAATTTTAATGAATTAATCATTTGATTTCTTACAATTTTATTAATTTTTTTTTAAAGATTAAAATTTTTTTTTTAAAAAATTAGATTAAAATAATTAAATTTAAAAAAAAAATAATTTTTGTCAAAATTAAAAAAAATAATTATTTTTAATTTTATTAAAAACTTTATCGACATATTTTCAAACAAAAAAAATTTTTTTTTTTCATTTTTCTTCTCAAATTTCCCCTCATCCAACATTCATTAATTAATCTTACTTATCACCCAGTTCATTATATTTTTTTTTTGCTGCATCCGCCCATCGTTGCTACTTTTCTGTTAATAATAAATGCAAGCCACAAACCCTTGCGCCACAATTTTTAATTTGAATGCAGTAAACAACTGCCTCGTCGCTGGATGACTGCAACGATAATAAGGATTACGAAAAAAAAATACAACAAAAAAATATTTAATAATATTATTGTTGACGTGTTTGCAAAACATAAATTATTCAAGTCATATTTTCGTTTCGCCACAATCATTAATTTTTTTTTTTGAAAAATGCAACGAAATGCGAACGACAGACAGACACGAGTGTGGCGAGTTGAGTTATGAACTTTTTTGCATCCATGAAAAGTTTTTCTTGTAAAGTCATTCTTTTGTAATTAGCGGGAATGTGTGTTACTGTGAAAGGAAGAAAATGAGAGAAGAAAATAAAAGAAGGTCATAAAAATTACCATTTTTCCGTAAGCTTCTTATTTTTTCCCAATATCGATGAGAAAGTACACGAGAAATAATGGAGAAGGGAAAAAAATGAAATAAAACGTATATTTTTGTAGATTTCGCATAATGTCATGATGATGCACATAATGCGGGCAATACGTGCCGCCATAGAAAACTATAATAAATATCTAATAGAGCAAAAGTAGTTGAGTCTATGTACGAAGTAAATGTGTACATTATCGAAAAAAGCAGAAAAAGTAAGAAGAAGAAGTCTTACATGAAACGAATATAAATTATGATATTTTCTCTTAGTTTTTTCTTCGTTTTTTTCGTTTTTGGTGCGCTCCAAAAAGATAGATAGTAATGTAATAATAATAAAACCCTAAAACCAAAGCCGTAACTGGCATTAGATAGACCTCGTAGTTCTTTCTGTCAAACATATGAAACCAAAAACAAAAAAAAATCGAAGAAGAAAGAAATGAATCGAGAGTTACACATAAAAATTGCAAACTTTTCGATTTTTTTTTCTTCTTCTGTCTCTCAATGTGTTCCATTTTTGGTCTACCTGCCAGAACTTGCACACAACAAGATAAAATGTCACAACACCCACATATATTTTGCTTTATTGGATAAGGAGATTATAAAAATGAGTTATCATAAGTGTGGCCTTTCCTTTTCCTCCGGGTTTCGCAGAAGCACAGGTGATCGTCAAAAAAATAAAAATGGGATATGAGGACATTTTTAATATCGAAAAAATTTTATTGCTACAGATTTTTTTTTCATTTGCCTTTTTTCTTGATTTTTTTTAAACGAATTTTGGAGAAAAATAAAAAAAATTGTCTGTCTGTACAAAATAACAAAAAAAATGTGCATTGGGGTTAAATATGAAAATTTGAGAAATTTTGAATTTGCATTGGGCTTTGTCACGTGGTTAGAATTTTCGAAATTTGCATTGAGATAAAATTTTAAAATATGAGTTGGGATAAAATTTTAAAATATGCATTGGGTCAAAATTTGCATTGGGCATTTTTTATTGCAAATAAAAATTTGTCTCATTTCTTTCCAAAATTTTGACCAAAGTTTAGATTTTTTTATTTAAAAATTAGATTTTATATTAAATTAATTAATTTTGAAATTAAAAATATTTTAAAATGTGAACTGGGCAAAAAATACAAAAATTTTTGTCAAATAAATTTTAAAGTACAAAAGCAAAAAATTTTCAAAAATTAATATTAAATTATAAAAAATATATAAAATGTGCATTAGGATAATTTTTTTTATTTTTTAAATTTAAAATGTGCATTGGGTCAAAATACATAATTTTCTATCGTTTCTCGATTTTCTGACGACAACTTTCAAATTTCTTCAAGTTTTTAAGAAAGGGAATGAGAAATAGTCAAAGATAATAAAAATATCAATATCACCGAAAAAAACGAAATCGGATCATTTATCACAGAGAAAAAACATGAAAACTGTCCAAAAGGTGGTAGACCCATAAGAAAAGGTTCTTCTACTTACAAGATTGAATTGGATTTGAAAGCAAAAAAAAATACGAGATGAACGAAAAAAATCATTCTTTAATATTTTATGAGGGATTCCCATTTTATGTTATTTTATTGGATGACATCTTTTTTCTAACTTTTTTTCTTTTATTGGATTATTGCAAGACACACTTCCATCAATGCAATGACAAAATGACATGATGATGGCAAAAAGTGCATTCAACTTCGTTCCCATTCGCTTCATCGTGTCGTTGTGTGATGTCAGACACTTTTTCATTAACTTTTTTCCTTTATTTCTTTCTTTCAGGAGATGTCTGAGTTGCAACTCTTGAATGACGAGATGAGTGAAACTATTGTTTGGTAGTTTTTTCATCCTTAGTTCATGGGAAGTTAACCTAAGTGAAAAAAAGTAAAAAAGTAATCAATAGAAAATGTGAAAAAAAATTTTAAATTTATTAAAATAAAATTTTTTAGTAAAATAATAATAATAATTAAATTAAATTTTATTTTTTATTTATTTTAATTTGTTTTTTGACGTATTTTTCAATTAAATAAAATTAAAAAAAAAATTAAAAATAATTTTATTTAATTTTAATTTAAATGAATTAATAATAAAATTAATTAATCAAATTAAATTTAAAAAATAAATAAAATTAATTTAATTATTAAAATAATTTTTTTTTAAATAAAATTATTTATTTTTTTTATAAAATTTTTTCTTAAACAAATTTTTTTCTTTTCAGAAATTTTAAAAAATTTTCGCGAAAGTTTTTCATGTAATGCAATCATTAAAAACTTCAAAGTAAAAATCCAGACAAAGCCAAAAGTACTTAAAATAATGCGTTTTTCTTCGAATTGAATAAAATAAAAGCCCATTATAGAAAAGTGCTTCTCCAAAATAAAACAAAAAGTAAATAAACAGTCGTCTCCATCAACACTAACAGCAATCATCAAAAGCTCGTTTGTCCAATTAATTGCCATTTTCCCTAAAAAAAAAAGTAAAAATAAATAAATAAAACATTAATTTCGTGCTTCATTTATCTCCGTTGCTGTAATAAAAGTAATATTTGTCGGATATTTGTTGAGCGCAGGAAACAAATTATATTCCACATTAATTTTCTTTGGAATGCCGACACCTTAAAAATTATTTACACCGAAAAGCTGCAGCAGCTTCGCAACGTGCTCTCACATTAATTTCTATTTATTTGTATATTTTATTTTGTAAAACTAAAAACAAATGGTTTTGTTGTTTATATTTATTCTGTCCCGTGCTGCGCGAAGCACAATTCAATTCGAATTCGGAACACAATGGAACGTGCTTATTTTATGTTTTATTAAAATTTCCTCGAAATTTTATTCAAATAAATAGAGAAATAAAGCACCCTGATAGCTAATTATTTGCATCTCTCGATTTCAAGTTGTTTCGCAGCTCCGAAATGGGGATGTTTGCGTAATGAATTACGCGTTACAAAATTCATCGGAATTTATCTGAAGTGATCTATTTATCTTTGCTTGTCGTGTCGAGCGGAAAAAAAAGAAAGAAAATTTTAAATAAAACAAGGGTTTGAAGGTTATAAGTTGCCCACGTTTCGAGCACTTAGCGCGGAATAAGAAATTTAGCGACCTTGTCGTTTGAAATGCTGTCGAACCCTAATTAAATACGCAACAACATAAATTAAGGATCAAATAATGAAACGTCGTCGTCCTTCTCTCGCTGCCTCGTCATTGAAGATGTAATTTATTTTTGCGCAATTTCGTTTATTTTTGTTTATTGTTATAATTTAGAGTGGAAATTAATTGAAAAGCCAATTAAAGTTGAAATGGAGATTTTTTCGTTACTCATATTTCAATGAGATTATATTGGAAAATTTTCATTTGACACGAAAAATAAAATGGAAATTTTTCAATAATAATTAGAATAAATTTTAAAATATTTAATGATGTTATTAAAATTGTCATAATGGGATTTTGTAGACTAATTTTTCATGATTTTTGTTTCAATTAAGGAAAATGTGACAAATTTCTCTCTCAAAAATGAAAGCAATTTAATTATCTTTTTTATTTTGACATTTTTTTAAATTTTGGCACCATTTTTTTAAAACAAATTTGAGGTTAGATTTTTAAAAATTTAGTTTAAATAAATGATTTTTAATTAAAATATTCGTTTTTTATTCAAAATATGATTTTATTAATTTATGTTTATTTTAAAAATTTTTTATTAAAAAAAAAATAAAATGAATTGTTAAAAAACTTAAATTTTAATTTAATAGTATTTTATTAAAAATATTTATTTCTTTTTTAATATTTAATAAAAAAAATAATTAAATTTTATTAAATTCATCATTTCACCTTCGAATAGGAACAAATATTTTTTTTTTTTTTTTGAAAAATCAATATTACATCAAACCATTTAGTTTATTACAAAACCATAAAATCTTGATCAAATCCAATTGTTACTCACAAAACCAACAAACAACAAACCCCAAAACAACATTTCAATTAATGAAATTAAAATCAATCACGAAATGTACGACTGATGGAGGAACCAAACAAAGCGTAATGAATGTCATTGCAATTAATTCGTTACACAAAATCAATTTACGATGGACAGGAAGCAAGAGGCGTGCGGAAGTAAATGGCACGAAAGTAATTTGTCACCCAATTAAAGGACGAGAAAATCTTCTCTCTGAGCGAAAAGTCATCAATATAAATAAATTCAAATGATGAATCGCACTTTAACTTTTTTTTCTCCATGTTATCAAGTTGCGGTAATCTCCCGTTTTGTGTAATAATCCTTTAATTTCGATGCATTTTCCTGTCGGATGAAGTCTGGTTACCGTACATTTCCTTCTAATAACGTTGTTTATAGACGAGTGAAATTTATTCATCCAAATTAGTCAATTATTCAATTATATTGATTAGAATGCCGCAAATATCGATGTGTGAGTGCGTTTACTGAAAAATGATAGTAACGACTCGCACACAGGCAGTTTGTCGGACAGTAATTGGATTGGTTTAATCAACAATTTGTTTTTGCTTGAGAAATTTAATATCCGGTGTAATTTATAAATGACAAAGAGAGGTCAAACGTGTTTGGGTCAGCAACTGGGGTTAAATGTCTCTCTGTGTGCATATGTTGGTTTTATGTTGCTCGGATGTTCGGGTTTTGTGTGTGCCGAGGGAAGGTTGTGACAAAATCAATTAGTTTTTGATTTTGAGAAGTGGTTTACTTACCTGACTTTTGTTATTTTGTCTTGGAAAATTGTTTTTAGAAGGAAAATTTCTCTTATTTTAAATTTAATTAAAATATTTTTTACTAAAAAAATTGTATTTTATGATTTTTAATAAAATATAATTTAATTAAATTTTAATTCAAATAAATTTTTATTAAAAATTATATATTTTTTTTAAAACATAAAATACTTGATATATTTATTTATTTTTTTTTTAATATTCATAAAAATTAAATTTTAATTATTTAAATATTTTTTTGATTTTTTAATTTTTTTTAAATTTTAAAAATATTTTTTTTAATTTAAATTTTTTGAAATTTCAGTTGACTACAAAAAAAAATATTTTAAAAAATTCAAAGCTAAAATAAAATATTTTTTACTAAAAATTTTTTTTTTGTGTTTTGAACGAATTTTTGTCGAAAATCATTAAAATTTAAAGTTCAAATTCCAAACAATAAAATTTCTAAATTAATAAATTTTTTTAAAATTTGTTTTTAATTTGAATTTTCTTTTAAATTCAATTTTATTTTATAAAAATTGCAAATAATATAATTTTATGTTATAAAAAATATTAAATTAAATATTTTATAATGCAAAAATATGAAATTTGAATTGAATTTTCTATTTGAAGCAAAAAAAATTTTTTTTCTTTAAAAATGTTTTAAATTTATAAGCTTATTCATAATTTATTCGAATTATTTGAAATTATTTTCAAATTATTCGAATTAAATTAAATTAATTTATTTTTTAAATGAAAAATTTTCACAAAAACTAAAGAAATCGATTTTTAATCATTTTTTAAAAAATAATTTCATAATTTTTTTCTTTTGTGTCATTTTTTGGTAAAAAAAAATTAAAATTTTCATCAAAAATTTCTTTCAGTCCTTTTCTTCCAATAAAAGGTGTTAAGAAAACTTCTTTTGAGCCATTTAAAATGCCAGAAGTTGAAAATATTTCTCAAACGAACCACAAAAGTAGATAAGAAACTCGCACAGTCACATGTGTGAAAAATGCCTTTGTGTTGCTTTGTTGTTCCGCTTGTTCAATAAAACACATTCCACAAAATTTTATAGTCAGCATTTTTGTGTTATTTGAAAATTTTCCTCGTACTGTCACTTATAAATAAAAAAAGGGAAGATGATACGGTTTCTTGTCGAGTCACTTTGATTATTTGTATTCTTTTCCCATTTTATATTTTTTCTTTCCTTTTTTTCTAATTTATAGCATGAAATGCTCTTTTCACGAGGACAACGACGACGGTGAGTGCCAAATGTTTTTCCTTTATTTCCTTTTTTATTATGGGAAAAACGTTAAAAAGAACTTTAATTGCAGACGAAATTAAAATACTCACATGTCTTTGTGTGTGTGTGTGTTCTTGGAAATGGAAGTATTATTGCAGGAAAACGACTAAAAGCTCTTTAAATCCATTATCTTAATGGCTGACACACGAAACGCAAATGAGATGAAATTACCCTTCTTTGGGATGTGTGCATGTTGTTGATGCGAGGGGAAATGTTGAACAAGACAAGTGTATAAAAGTTTTTTTCAAGGATTTTTATTACTGGTGTGATGTGAGAGAGACTCGGCGACACGCAAAAAGACATGCGAAGTTAATTAGAGAGACATTCAGTGCAGGGTTGCCAAATTTCATGAAAATTTCATAAAATTTATAATTTATCAAGATTTCGAAATTTTGTACTAAACGAATTTGGAATAAATTATTCAAAATAAAATAAAAAAAAAAATAATTATAAAATATTAATTAAAAAACAAAAGTAAAATTTATAAAAAAATACTATTGATGGTTGGCAACCCTGTCTCAATAAATTTTGATTTTTTTCATAATTTTTAACTAAATTAAAGAAAATTTCAAAAATTATAATTTTTTTTTAATAAAAATTTATCCAAAACATCAATAAAAATTTTTCGTTTTTTAAATTTTGAATCAATAAAATTAAGTTATTTTCAATTTTTAAGGAGTCTTCTCGTATTAAAAATATTTTAAAAATTAAATCAAATTTAATTCTAAAAAATCTTTGAAAATTTTAAAGATAAAAATAATTTTTTATAAATTTGGCAACCCTGAACTTCATTTTTAACGATTTTTGATATGAAATTTTTCTTAAAAAATTTCAAACTTTTTTTGTTCACTCATGTTGCATTAAAAGAAATTACACAACAACAACACGAGAGCTAATGAGCGAGAGAGACACTAAGCCATTAGCAATGTAAAAGGATTTAAAAGTAACGCAAAAGCTTAGTGTTTTACATTTCTTTTGAACTTCTTTTTGTTTTGTTGTGTTTCGCCTAATTTTCCTTTTTCTTTTGTCGCCTTTTCAAAAAAAACAAGAGAAAAAAGTTACAAATGTGTGCTTTTTAACTTTTATAATGGAAAAATGTGTTTCAAGTTTGTCGCAAAGGCTTAGCAGTAATGTTACGAAAAAAGTTTTAATTGGATGAATGTGCTCTTTTCCGACATTTTCCTCAGAAATGTTCCCTTTCCAGTTGAAATCGCATGAATTTTCGGGGAATTGTCAAAACAATTCGTTTGAAATAATTAAGTTTGATTGAAATGATAATCTGCCCATTGTTAAGTTGTCTTGTCCAAAAAACACAGAAAAAAATCTAAACAGACAAAACTCGAATGATTAATGTTTTTCTTTTGTTATTATTAAATTTTCAATTTGTTTTCATTTTGTATATTTTAATATGCGAACAAATCCTTTCCCAAAAATTTCCTTCCGTCAAAACTTTTTTTATTTTAATTTTTTTTACTCTTTCGAATTTTGTTAAGGAAAATGAATCAATCTGATTTTTTTTTATTTTTGCGAAACAAACGATGGATAGGCATTTAATAGTCTTGGACCATCATGCTCGTGTTTTTCATTAGTCGTGCCTTGTCTTGTAATAAAACTGTCAGAATTTTATTATTGATGAGATAATGGCGATATTAATATCTGTACGCAGGCAATTCAGTTCAGCATGGGATTGAGTGTGGAACACAAAAAAAGGAAGAGGAGAAATTAATATTAGAAAGAGAAAGTTTTTTTTTATTTGTATCAAAATTAATGATCATAATAAACAAAGTATGTATCCGAATTAGATGGATGAAGGTCGAGAGATTTGTTCAAGGTTTTTTTCGGGCAATCAAAGGTCAATGTTTTGAATGGAAATGTACTTCATCGAAAATTTTTGATGTAAAATTGGGCTTTTTTTAAGATTTTTAAAATTTTTCAGGAAATTTGTTTTTTTTTTTAATTTTTAGATATTAAATTTTGTAAATTTTCTTGTAAAAAACTAACGTTCAAAATTTTAAATTTATAGAAAAATATTTATTTAATTTTATATAAAATTTATTTAATTTAATTTAATTTAATATTTATTTATTTATTTATTTTATTGAATTAATTTTATTAATTTTTAATAGTAATTTTTAATTAATAATTTGTCTTTTGTATTAATAAGAAAATTTTCGAAAATGAATAAAAATTCCATAAAATATAATTTTAAAATTTTTTATGAAAAAAATTAATTTATTAAATATATTTTTTTTAATTTATAAAAAAATGTAAATAAAGGCTGTTAAATATAAAAAATGAAAAAAAAAAATTACAAAACTTTATTAATTTTAAATTTTTTTTTTTAAATTTTGAATAAATTTTTTTTTAAATTATGTTACATTTTTTTAATCATTTTCTTAACAAAAAAAAATTATTTAATTATTTTTATTTTTTTTTCAATTGAACAAAAATAAAAAATTAAAAAAAAAATTTTAAAGCTTCTGAAAAATTTAAACTTTCTGATCAGATTTAAACTTCAACAATAAATTTCAATCCAACGAAAAAAATTGTCAAAAATCAATCCAAAAAAGAAAATCCTCAAAATTTATTCACATGTCATGCGAATTTCCCTACATGACAAATACTCACACAAAAAAAATCTACCTATAAATTATTCAGAAACATTAAAATCTCGGTAATAGAAAAAAAAGTTCTACATGCGACTCGGATGCCAAAATGAATTTATACTTTTTGGTCAAAAGTTAACGACCGTAAAAATTGGCTGCAATAAGTTATAATTTAAAACTGAACTGAATGTTTGTCTGTCCCGTTTTCCTCTCATGTGACACTCCTCGAACTATTTTTTTTTGCTTGCCGCCCAATTTTCACCGAATAAAAAATGATTATAATAATAATAAAAAAAAATCTCATTTCATCTGAATGACGACTATAATTCCTACAAATTACCGACATAACCGCAACTTTGACCCGACACACGAATTTTTTTGCCGTGCAACTCATCGAAACAGTTTGAATCCCATTAATATTGACCAACAATAAAAATTGGTGAGTTTTTCTTCAGTTAGTGCTCAAAAGGGACAAATAAAAAATATGCAAGCGGTATGTGAGCGATGCAAGCAATGCGAGGGAAAGATAAAAAGGAAAAATAAATACCATTCATATGTGAGCGATTTTTCTGCTATTTTTTTTCGGGGGAAATAAAAATAAAAAATAATATATAAAGCCGGAAAATGTGTCTGAGTCTGTTTTAAATGTACGGAGAATAAAAACCGCAACAAAAATGGTTTCTTTTTTATTCTAAAAAAAAAAATAAGAACAGCAAAAAAGGAAGAAATTTTATAGGACCCATACAAAAATTCCCATTATAAATATTTTTATATGTTAAAAATGTTCAGAAATGCATATAATCTCTGTTCTGTTCTTTGCTGTTTTCATTTCACAGACAGCCCCGAGTTGAATGGGTGCCAAGACGAGAACATTTTTGAACATTTTCCGGCAGCGCGTTATGTTACTGTGTGACAGTAGCCCGAAAGGAAATGAATTTAACAACTTTTTGTTGTTCATTCTCGAGAGTCTGTCACCGAAATTAAAACCGAAATGTGATCAAAAATTCCGAGATAATCAAATAAATGGCAGTATTTGGACAAAACAATGGACAATTTTGTGAAACAAAACAATCTACAATAAATTTATTTTCTCTTTTTTTATATTTTTTTTTTGTTTTATTTTATTTATTTATTTATTTTTTTCTTAAAAAAATGAGAAAATATTTTCGTTAGACTAGGTTTGATTTAGATAAAAAAAATAAAATGAAAAAAAATATAACTTTAAAAATTTAGAATTTAAAATTTAATAAGAAAAATGTTAATTTATTTAATTTTTTTATTTAAATAAATTTAATTTTTTTTTTTTTAATTAAAAAATAAATATTTTAAACTCTAATTTATTATTTTTATTAATTTAAGGAAATTATTGGAATTAAAATTCTTTTTTAAAATATAAATTTATTAAATATTTAAATTAGAATTGTTAAAAAAATTATGACTGTCAAACATAAAAGATGGCAAACTTTTTATTAAATTAAATTTTTTAATTAAAAATTAATTTTATTTTAATTAATTTTTAACAATAAAAAATTATTAAAATTCTTTTACAATAATTTTTTAAATTATTTATTTTTATTTATTATTTTAAATAATTTTTTTAAAATTTTGCTTACAAATGAAATCATAACAAGCTTATTTTCTCATATTTTTTTTTTATTTAAATTTTTGAAAAAAAATATGAGAAAATATTTTTGTTAGACTTTATCTCGATCAAGACAAAATAAATAAAAATGAAAAAAATAAAAAATGCAACAAATAGACACCTGAGAATGAAAAAAATTCCGTTTTTAAATAAAGTACAAATTTGCACTCAAAATATAGGCAGAAAATTGTAGCAAATCGCGCAGCAACAAAAAATTCATAAATTTTTTATTTACTTTCAATTCTCTTTTCTTCTGCATGTGCAATTTTTGTGCACTTTTGCAAAACGAAACCGAGAAGATATTAGCTCGAATAAAGGGAAAAATTGTGAAGAAGATGCGATGATGATGATATGCAATATTTATTCTCAATTCACAAAATTGAAAAATTTTTTCGCACAACTAGATAACAAATAATTTTTTTCCTTTTTTTGAATACAAAGTCAATTCTCCGCTGACTGCCTCCAAAGCACTTGAAATTCGGTTCCGTAACAACGAAAAAAAAAAATTAAATAAAAAAATATTAGCTTTGAGAATAAAATTAAATGTGTAATCTCTCTTGCTATGTGGCTGATGACAAGGCTTCTAATTCCATATATATCACAAAATCCGCTTGATCTCACATTTATTTAGCATTTTTGAACATTTTTCATCCTTTTATGTCATCAGCGTGTGCGTTAAAAAATTTAATTTATTTTCCTTTCTTTTCTCTTGCTTGTAAAATGTATTAAACGACAAGACATTAAAAACTTTTTTACACATCATTTCGGGAAACAATGCGTGCTTGCGTGAAACATATTAGCTTGTCATCTCACGCAGGTAAACGACGAACGAGATGCAAGTAATGTGTAAATATTAATATTTTGTTGGTTGTCGTTAATGATACATTCATAAAATACAAGAAAAGAGGGGGTTTTATGAGAAAACATATTTTTCATTTATTTTTTTTTTAGGTATGAAGAGATTTTTGCGTCACAATACAAAATAATGGAGCGCGGAAATTAAAAGTTTTGTTAAAAAGTTTTTTTTTTGAGTCTTTTAAAAAGTTTGACGTTTTTTTTTGTGGAAGGATTTTTTTGGGATGAGAGAAAAATTTTCGTTGCGTGATTTTTTTATTTTAAGATTTATCAAAAAAAAAAAAAAAAAATTGTTAAAAAAATCTAGACAATTTTGAGATCAATTTAAAAAGGTGAGATATACAATAATTTCAAGATCTAAAATTTCTTTGAAATTTGAAATTTTTTTGAAATTTGATTTTTTTTTGAAATATGAAATTTCTTTGAAATTTGAAATTTCTTTGAAATTTGAAATTTCTTTGAAACTTGAAATTTATTTGAAACTTGAAATTTTTTTATTAGTTTAAGATCTTAATTTAATTCAAGATCGAAACGAAAAATATTAAAAAAAAAAATCAACAGGATAGACTTTAATTTTAACTTCAATGAAATTTTTCATTAAAAAATTAAATTTTTTAAAACTTTAACACGAAAATTCCATTTCATGTCAAACACGCGCCAAAAAAAACATTTCCAATAACAAATTGATGGTTCCTCGTACATCCGCACACAAAAAAAGTACAAGTTCGAATGACGACGGAATGACATTTTTTATCCTGTTCACCTTTGCAAAACATCTATAAATAATAAAAAGTTTTACCAACAAACTCGCAGAAACAAACAGAAAGCGGACGAGGTGAAATTAATTGAATTAATTCATCACGCGGGTGCACGCGGACAAAAATTTAATTTAATTTTTTTTTTCTTTTAAAAATATTTTCCCTTCCTCTTCAATCAAATCATCAAACAAAAATTGGAGAGACGGCTGGTGTTTCGTGAAAAATGATGTTAATTTACCACTTTATCCTCCTCATTCTCTTAAAATTTTCTTTTTTCATTTTTTTTTCTTTAGAGAAATTGAGAGAAAGGGAAATGATAATAAAAAACGCGCGTGGACTTAAGTTACGAGTTAAGGAAACGGCAGATTTTCTGTCACTCTTATCTTGATTTATACTGAAATTTATAATAAAAAAAAGAAGATGGCCAGAAAAAAAATGAGGAAGGAGAAAAATTGCATTAAATGAGTTCGTCGTAAGAGTTCACAATTGTAGATTTCTTTTATTACAAAATGAAAATGCGACAAAAGCGAGTTCTTTTGTGAAATAATTATGAATAACGTAATTACGAGTAATTAAATGAAGATGATAAAAATGTTACAATTGAGAAGTTGTGCGTTTGGCGAAAAACAGCAGGTAAGTGCGGAAACAAAGCGCGAGGAAAAACACAATCCATGTCAGTTGTCTCGTTTAATGCCATTTTGTGTAACAACAAAGATAACTAACGTAATAATTTTGACGCACGGCAGTAATGGGACACACAGAGTGGATATTTCGCAACTAATTTAACAAATCATAATGTGTGTGTGTTTGTGTCTGTGTGCACTTAATTTTGACAATGACAACAACATTGTTTTTAATTATCATCCATGATGTTTCAATTAAGGGCAACAACAAAGTTAGAGAAGTGGAAAAATTTGTTCACTGAGTTCTGTTGTGCAAAAAGTTACTTGTATTCCGTGTTCGGGTGATTATGGCAACATAATTTTATTTTATTCTCTGGCATGTCAAAAGTTTGTGTGATGACCGACCCATTAGGCGTACGTTGCTGATTATTATTAAGTAAATGTTTTACACATCAATAAAGTTAAATATTTTCTGAACTTTTTACTCCGACGTTCAGGAGTGCACGAGTAATTAAAAACAATTAAATTTTGTGACATGTGCGACATTATTGTGCACTTAACTAAATATGTATTTTTTTTTTTTTTTTGAAAAAAACTTTTTACAAATTTTTAATTGATTTAGTTTTTTAACAATAATAAAAAAAAATTTACTATATATATAAAAAATAAATTATCAAAAATTAAATAAAAATTTTTAGCTATATTTTATTTAAAATAAATGATTAAAAAATGAAAATTAAATCCTTAAATAATTTTTTTTTTCAATTTAATTTTTTTTTTATTAATTTTTTTTATTAATTTAATTTTTATTTTTTTTTAATAATTATTTTAAATTAATTTATTTGAATAAAATTATTACTTTAAATTAAAAAATTTGAAATAATATAATTTTTTTTTTATTTTTATTATTTTTAAAACTTTTTTCAATAATTTAATTTTTTATTTATTTTGAAATAAATATTTTTAATTTAATTAATGATTAGTTATAAAAAAAATAAATTAGCGATTATTTTTCAAAATTAATTTCTTTGAATAAATTAATAATTTTTTTCATTAAAATATTTTAATTAATTAATTTATTTTTGTCATAATTTAAATTTAATTAATTAAATTTGAATTATACATATTAAAATAATTTGTTTTTATTTTTTATATTAAACTAACTAAAAAAACTTATTTTATATAAATTAATGAAATATTTTTTTTTGCTTGTTAAAATAATTTTCTGACTCATTAGATAAATAAATAAAAATAAAAATTAAATAAAACAAGCAACCAACAAATGGACCGAAAGAACGTATAAAACATAAATTTTATTGCTACTTGTCACTTTATTTATCGTTAAGACTCATCTCGCTCTCTTCTTGTTTTGTCGTGCAATTCATGACAACCTCGACGTAGTCATCCTCGAGAAATATTATTTTCAATTTTCAAACATAAATTTTTCAATTTGCACACACACACATAAACACGTAAAGAAATGCAATTGCAGCAAATTTCTGTTCGAGTCTCCCGGTGACCGAAAAAAAAATGTGAAAAGACGGAAATATTTATTATATAATAGTATCCCTCCTTTTTTGTGCGAAACGAAACGTATTTAAGAATGAGAATAAATAAGCAATGCGGAAACACATATATTTAATAAAAATAATAATAATGAATAACAGAAAAAAATATATTTTATCGCAGCAGCAATTTTTTCAGTTGAACATTTTTATTTTTTTTTTATAAATTGCAAGCAGCAAAAATAAATGAATTTAATCATTTTTATTTTCCATTCATTGCTGTCGGATTTCCCTGAGGAAAGTTTTTTTTTGTATTTTGGCTGCACTTTTTTAATATTATTATTTTTGTAAGTGAACCGAGTTGTAATGGAGAAGAAAGATTAACATAAAAATTTACACTGGATTCAATGAGTTTTCGGGCGAGATTATCGCCGGATTTTATTTTTCATTTTAATTTTTAACGCATGTGAAAGAGATATTATTGTCTGTTGGATGTTAATAATGAATGATGGTTGCTCAATTCATCATTTTTTTTACAATTTTTTCTTTTAATTTTTAAGGGTGAACAATTTTTATTAAAATAATTTTAAAATTAAAATAAATAAAAAAAATTAACTAAAAAAAACTTTAAAAAATTAAGATTAAAAAAATAATTTATACTTAAAAAATTTTTAAAAAATTAATAAATTTATATTTTTATAGTTTTTAAAAAAATAAATTAAAAATTTTTGAATTAAATAAAATTAAATATATTTAGTATGATTATTTAAATTAATTAAATCTAAAAATATATGAAAAAAAAATTTAATTTAAATAAAAATATATTTTTGTAATTCATGAAAAAATTAAAAAAAAATTATTTAAAAAAAAGTAGATAAAAATTAATTTAAAAAACAAGTTAAATTTAAATTTAATTTTAATTAATTAATTTAAAAAAAATTAATTAGGTAAATAAATTTTTAATAAAATTAATTATTTTCGTATTTTTAAAAATAAACAAAAGTGGTCACCCAATAAAATTTATGCACCATCTCCATTACATTAATTTACACATCTGACCTCTTGTTGCATTTTTTTCTGCGAATATTATTTATTCATTTCATTCATTTATTTATTTATTTATCATCATTCGAAATTATTCGTTATTATTAATATTTATTTTGAAATTAAAATACTCTGTTTATCGCACATGAATAATCATTCACACACACATAATATTGCTGCAAACATTTTTTTGTTTAACAAAATTATTACATTTCGAATATGTTGCAATTATTATTATTATCATCATATTTATTTACAAATAAACACAAAAAATGTACAAACTGCATAAATGAATTGTTCCGTTTTTTTTTGTGTATTTTTTTTTACAGAATGATGATGGATAAATGTAAAAATTGATTAAAAGTAAACAGAGTTTATCTTTTGGTATTGCGTTTGTTTGTGTGGATCGCTTTTTTTTAAAAACAAATAATAAAAATAAAAAAAAATAAAATAGTAAAAAATGAGAAAAAATGAATGAAAATAAAATGAAAAGCTGTTGTCATTGTCTGAACAGAAAAAAAAGTTACTGCGAGAGGATATTATTATTGTTTTAATATAAACTCGAATTCTGTATGACACACGATGCGAATATGTTTTGATAATAATGCAGAGATACTCGAATGCACGAATGTTTATTCGGAATTCATGCAGGAAACGTTATTTTAATAGACTTTACAATATGGTCGTTTCATTATTAAACTTTTTTTTGTGTGTTTTTTGTCTCTCGCCTGGATTGAAATTGTCATTGTATTTTTTTTGCTGGTTCATTACTTTTTTATTGCGTCTCAGAGGATTTTTTTGTTGAATTTTTTGCAATTTTTTGTCTCACTAAAAAATTTAAATAAAAATTTGGCGCCAAAATTTTCCCGCCATTTTTTGAAATCTTGAAGTTTATCGATAAATGTTGTTGATTCTTGTTAAAATTCCCGAGAGATTGAGAAAAAGCATTAAAATAGTTCATTTTATTATCTTTCACTCGTCATTTAATGCGATTCCTAACCGCTTTACGACTTTCCCCGACTTTTCTCATGGTCAATGAGTTTAATCAAGACAAGGCACGTACGCATTTCGTCCATCATTGTCTATAAAATTGTTGCTTTTATTTATTTTTTTTGTGCTGTGTACTAATTAAGAGTTACAACAACTTTTATTGTTTTTTCGTTCTTCGGCGGAAAGTGGCATCCCAACCCGGGGATGAGATGGGAGCAAATATAACTCATCGTTAAGCAAAACTGAACTCGACTAATAGGTTAAGTGAAAACTGTGACCGAGACATGGTAAACAAGAGTAGCAAGTAGCAGAGACGAGGAGCAAGCAGCATCAAGGGATTTGTTTGTCGGTAAGTTTATGAGGCAGTAAATGTTTCTCTCTTCTTCTTGTTTGCTACTTACGACAACGACGACGATGAGGAGTTGCGAATGTAATAAAGAATAGGTTTTAATGAGGACACAACTTCTTCTTTTTCGCTTTTTTTTTTTTTTTCGGGGGTATTTTATTAACTTCTTGGCGACGAGGAGAATGAATGCCATCACGAAGTCAGTCATAAATTTGTATGTTTATTTATTTGCTTCGAGTTTTTAGCGCATTACGAGTGAAAATATGCGATGAAAATGCAGAATATTCAAGAAATTAAATTTTTGGTTATGAGGAGTAACAAAATGTGAAATGAGGAGTAACAAAATGTAAAGTGAGGAGTATAAAAAATTGAAATTTGTGAAAATATGGTTGATTTGAATCTAAAAAATCATAAAAGAACTATAAAAAAGTAAAATTTCAATACGAATTACTCTTATTAGAAATTACTCTTATTATTATTAATTACTCATATTAAAAATTTTTCATACAAGAATTGAAACATTTTTTTTTATCAAAAAATCAAAACAATTTATGGATTAAAAGAATTTTTTCGAGGAGTATTAAAATGTGAAAATTATTAAAAAATGATAAAATTGTGAAGTGAGGAATAAAAAAAAGCTGATTTTGAGGATAATTGAACTGTGAAGCAAAAAAAATTAAAAATTTTGAAAATTCTCAAGCTTTGAGGAGTACAAAAAAGTGAAATTCTTGAAAAAAAATTAAATTTTTAACATCAAAATACGATAAAGTCCTTTCAAGATAATTACCATTCAATCTAGTTTTCCATTTTCTTCCTTCTTCATCTAATGACGCCAACGCGATACGATGCGGCGGTTGGATTTTACGATCCAAGCCAAGAGAAGATATTTTATGATGTTTTAATGTTGATAGGAAAAATGCAAAGAATATTAATTAAAACGTGGAATTTATGCGGATGAATTGACACGAGATGGAATTTTACGGTAATTAAGTCCGTCATTCTCCCGAATTCTTCGTCTTTTGAGGTCCGATGGCAATAAAAATCACTTTACGACCGGTGTATAAAAGAAAATTTAATGACTTTCATTTTGACGAAATGAAAATTGAAATGCCCCCGAGCTTAATTTCTCATGTGAAATCAGGGCTCAATTATTAAATTTTTACGAAAATTTGCGAGGCAAATTTAACGACGACTTCCTTCCAAAAACAAATTTAATGGAAAATAAACGTTTGCGTCGCACGACGAAAAAAAAAGTTGAAAAGAAAGAGGAGAAAAATGGGATAAAATAAAAATGAATCACTTTTAGATGTAAACATTGTTTAAAAATATCCCAAGGGTAAATTGTAAAGAAAAAGAAGGAGAGACATTTTAAAGTAGGATACCCTTGCTTCGTGTATTTTTAATGTCGTCTATCGACTTTCTCTCGTTGCTGTCTAACAATGTGACAAGGCAAAAAAAAGGACGAGAATTTCATATTTATTTTTGATTTGGATAAAGACGCGTCATTATCTTGTCTTATCGAATATTTTCTGCACCTGTTACTCCTTCGTTTCTGACACCGCAAAACGGAAATTTTCAAGAGAAAAATGTCAAGATTGGTCAACCGATTTTTTCTCTTTCTGAGAAGGGCAAATCTCTGCGTCGTTCTTAATTAAGAAAATGTTGAAAAAAGGCAATTATTTTTATAAAGAGAAAAAAAATTAAAAAAGGCGGAAGAGATTGATGTTTTTTTTTCTGCGAAAATCATGCAAGCATTTTCTTTTATGTGCGACAACATACATTTGCATTTTTATTTCATTCATTTATGGATTAATGTTTTAATGAAATTTCAAAAAAATGTCGCTTTTGACAAGTCTTTTTATTTTTTTTAAATAAATTATTTTTCAAATTAAAGAGATTTTATTAAAATTATTATTTTTTTAAATTCTAAATTTTTTTAAATTTTGATAAAAAAATATTTTAGAAAAAAATAAATAAAAATTCTTAAAAAAGTTAAGATTAATTTCAAAAAATTTATTTAATTAAAATTTAATTTTTAAAAAATATTTTTTAATTTAATTTTTTTTAATATTTTATTTAATTTTTTTTATAAAAATATTTTTTTTATAATTTAAATTTAATTCAAAAATATAATTTAATTTAAATTTTTAATTTTTTTTATTTTTTTATTTCTTTAATTTTTTTTTTAATTAAATAATTTAAATAAACAAAATTTTAAAGAAAAAATTAAAAATAAATTTTAATTAAAACAAATAATGAAATGAAGACAATTCAAAAGAAAAAAATTAAAAAATAATTTTATTTAAAAAATTAATTTACATGAATTTTACATTAAGAAAATTAATTATTTTTAAAAATTATTTTTTTTTAAATAAAATATTTATTTTTGGTTGAATTAAAATTTTTTTTTAATAAAAATACGCTTTTATTAAAAAAAATATTTTTTAACTTTTTTTTTTTTGTATTTCTTTGACGCCGCCGTCGTCATTTTCCTCCTTTTATAGCATTTCAATCGTGATAAATAACGTAAAAGTAAGCTAATAAAGTGAACGAGTGACAAGAACATGAATATGAATGAAGAGCTCTCATAAAATTTTCATATGTTCAAAAGAGAGATATGGAGATGAATCTTTGAAAAGCGACACAAAACCACCTTTTATCATCAGTCATTTTAATGTTTCATGGGTTTCCCACTGATTTAATTGATTTTGTGAGAAAGGCACTTTTGATGCGACAAAAAAGGGATGAAATGTGAATAGAAAAGCTAATAAGTTTTTTTTGCTTCTACAGAAAAAATTAGAAAAATTCTTTTTAGACAAAAATAACAATAATTTACCATCCATCCGAGTTCCACAGAAAAAAAAATGAGAAAACCAGAAGAGCAGTAAAAATGTTAATATTACAACTTTTCCTGTTACAACATCGCTCGGTCGTCTGTTTTACTACTTGCAGTAACAACAACAACAAATATTACACTGTTGCTTCGAAAAAAAATTTTTTCGCAAAGAATCTGACTATAAAACGGAATTGTGTAACAACATCTCATTGTGAAAAAAAAATTTTTTTTCGTGAATAGACTTCATCTAGCAAAAATACAGAATATTAAGTTTCTTGTTTTATTTTTTTTTTGTATTTTATTTTATGTTTGTCGTTCTGAACATGAAATGACTCGTCGGTTTTTTTTTCTGACAGACAGATATTTGTTGGTGAATCATCATCATCAGCAGCAGCAAGAACAAAAAAAAAAAGAAATGTCGTAATTTTGGATCATAAAAGAAGAGAAGGAAATGAACTGAATGTCTGGAAATGGAGACATTAGACACATATCTCTTAATTTACGGCAACATTTAATTAACGTGACATGTGGCTCGTTACTTCTTTTTTTCGGGATATTGCTTGAAATGCTCTGTTTTATGACGAGAGACAATTCAGTGAATATTTTGAAAGTTTTTTTTTTTTTTTTTTTTTTTTTTGAGAGAAAAGAGGTCGAGAGACAGTAGCAGGAAAAATAATGTCGACAAAAAGTGTCAGAAAGTCAAGAGTTGATGGAAATGTGTTGGACAATAGTATTTTTGCCTCAAACATTTTTCATCGTTTCTTAAAAAAAAATTAAAATTTGCTCTTAAATGGTTGATGAAATAATGGTTGAACGAATAATTTTTAATAAAATAAATAAAAATGAAGCAAAAATGTTTTTCCATTTCATGAAATTAATTTTAATTGACATTTTATAGTTGATTTCATGTGAAAAATTAATTATCTTTTAATTAAAAAAAATTTGAAAATTATTTTTTCCAATTTATTTTGAATATTCGTCAATTATTTTTTTTTAAATTATTTATTTTAAATTTTTTCATAGAGTTTTTATTATAAATTAAAATAATATTAAAATGTGTTATAATTTCTTTATAAATAAAAAAACACATAATTTAAAAAAAAAAAATTGAATTTTATTTATTTAAAATAAAAATTAATTAAAAAAATTTTTTTTTTAAAAATTAATTAATTAATTAAAAAATTTTATTAATTAATTAATATTTTTTTTTGAAAATTTAAAATTTTATAATTTTTTTAAAATATTTTTTTTTTTATTTATTAAAATTAATTATTTTTTTTTAATTTTAAATAATTAAAAATCGAAAATGCGACTCAACTATCATCACGCGTAAAGTTTTATACATTTTTGTTATCATCGGTCATTCGTTAAACATCACAAAATAGAAAAAACATCAAAAGCTCCATTTTTTGATTGAAATGTCGAGACATTTCCCTTTTTCTTCCATTTTTGTGCTCTACTGAATTTCTGTCTGATGAAAATTAACCACAACCCATTATTTTCCGAATAAAAATGTCTGCACTTGAAATTTGTTGTCAGACGTCATTCATGCTAAAAGTCTAAACAAACATTTTTCGTCCTTTTGTTTTGATTTCTTTTTTTAAAGAGGAAAAAATTCACCAAATCAGGTCATTCACTTTTTTCCTTTAAAAAAAAATAAAAATTCTTGTCCGAAAACGAGTCCCTCGTGCGAACTTCGTTAATCCATAAAATACATCCATATATCACTGGGCATTTAGCAAAGATATTCAAATCACCGCAAATTGGAAAACCAAACCGAGAATTTATTGTATTTCGGGCAACAATTCACAAATTTAAGACAATCGTGTGCAAACGAAGATACAGGGAGTGTGTCTATTAACGACGTCAGAATTATACAAATTAATCGACAATTTGGGAATAAAGTAAATTTATTTATGTTTCAAGGTAGTGCGCATCGTTTGTACGATTAGGGATGTCAAAAGTGAATATTAAGATGAAAAAAAAGGTTTTTAAAAATTAAGCTATTTTAGATTTTTTTCTTAATCATGAAATGAAATGAAAATTGAAGAAAAAATAAATAAAAATTTAGATATAAAAAAGTCTCAAACAATAATAATTAAAAAAAATTAATTAAATTATTTCTAATTATATAATTTAATTTTAATTAAAATTTAATTTTTTTTAAATTAAAATAAATTCTTCTTATGCAGGGCTCTAATTTATCATTTTTAATCATTTTATAACTCAAAACTGCTAAAAAATTAAAACTGAAAAAAATTTTTTTCTTTGACACAGTTTTGATTTGAAAACTAAATCAAGAGCAAAACTGTGTCAAAAACTATGTCAAAAACTGTGTCAAAGCAATTTTTGTCAAATCTTGCTCCAAATGGATAAAAATTTGTCAGACGGCTCTAATTTATCATTTTTAATCATTTTATAACTCAAAACTGCCAAAAAATTGAAACTGAAAAAAATTGTTTTCTTTGACACAGTTTTGATTTGAAAACTAAATCAAGAGCAAAACTGTGTCAAAAACTATGTCAAAAACTGTGTCAAAGCAATTTTTGTCAAATCTTGCTTCATATGGATAAAAATTTGTCAAAGGGCTCTAATTTATCATTTTTAATCATTTTATAACTCAAAACTGTTAAAAAATTTAAACTGAAAAAAAAATTTTTCTTTGACACAGTTTTGATTTGAAAACTAAATCAAGAGCAAAACTGTGTCAAAAACTATGTCAAAAACTGTGTCAAAAACTGTGTCAAAGCAATTTTTGTCAAATCTTGCTCCAAATGGATAAAAATTTGTCAGACGGCTCTAATTTATCATTTTTAATCATTTTATAACTCAAAACTGCCAAAAAATTGAAACTGAAAAAAATTTTTTTTCTTTGACACAGTTTTGATTTGAAAACTAAATCAAGAGCAAAACTTTGTCAAAAACTATGTCAAAAACTGTGTCAAAGCAATTTTTGTCAAATCTTGCTCCAAATGGATAAAAATTTGTCAAAGGGCTCTAATTTATCATTTTTAATCATTTTATAACTCAAAACTGCTAAAAAATTAAAACTGAAAAAAATTTTTTTCTTTGACACAGTTTTGATTTGAAAACTAAATCAAGAGCAAAACTGTGTCAAAAACTATGTCAAAAACTGTGTCAAAGCAATTTTTGTCAAATCTTGCTCCAAATGGATAAAAATTTGTCAAAGGGCTCTAATTTATCATTTTTAATCATTTTAAAACTCAAAACTGCCAAAAAATTGAAACTGAAAAAAATTGTTTTCTTTGACACAGTTTTGATTTGAAAACTAAATCAAGAGTAAAACTGTGTCAAAAACTATGTCAAAAACTGTGTCAAAAACTGTGTCAAAGCAATTTTTGTCAAATCTTGCTCCAAATACATAAAAATTTATCAGAAGGGACCCTGATAATTATAAATTTAAATTAATTAAATTAAAATTAATTAATTATTTTTTGATTTATTTAAAATTTAATTTTATCATTGTATTAAATTTAAGATTTTCAAAAATTTTCTAAAAATATTTTTCTTATCTTTTCCTCTAAGGTTCAAAAATTTTGATTGATTTAAAATTTTTCAAGAAAAAAATCTCAAATTATAGTAAAAGAAATAAAATTTTGATCCTTAATTTTTTTTTGTTCAGAAAAAATTTTTGACATCACTATTGTAAGGTGTTCGAGTCTTACAAATATAATAATAATAATTTAAACAATGGAACATTAAGCACACAAACTCAACTTTACTACTCATTCATTCATTTCTCGAGATATTACTGAGGACAGGAAAGTAAACTTTTGGAATTATTTCAATATGTTGAAGGTAAAGTTCGAATATTTGGGTTGTTAAGAACGTTTTTACAAAAAATTTTAATTTCTAATTAATTTTTGAGATAATAAATTGTTAAAAATCAAAACTAAATGAACAAAAAAATAATTTTTAAAATTTTTTTTAAATTAAAAAAATTAAAAAAAAAATATAAATTAAAAAACATAATAATATAAATTCAAATATAAATAAATTTTTAATTTAAAAAAAAATAAAATTTATCAAAATTTAAAATTAACTAATAAAATTTAAAAAAATAAATTTAAAAAAAATAAGAAAATTTAAGAAAAATAAAATTTAATTTCAAAGCAATCCATGCTCCTCGTTGAAAACTTTTCAAACCTCCCCTTTACCACAAAATGTAACATTTACCTGAAGAGTATCTTCTTCATTTATTAAATTTATTGATTTTTATGTGCTAAAAAATTTATGAATCTCATGAGAACCGAGTAAGAAGTCGATTTTCGAATTTCCAGTTCTCCACGGAACGCTATATTTACAAAATTTGTACATAATTTAAATATACATTTTAACGATAAGTGGCATCCTTATCTGCTTCGCTCGCATAAATGAATCTCCCGCGATGATAGTCGGGAACAATTTTCGTAAAACTGCCGTACGAGTCTAACTCATAAGATTCGGATTCGGGCTTTTTCTTGGATTTTTTTGGTTTTTTCGTTTCATTTCTGGAAAATAAATTTTTATCAAAAAAATTTTTTTATCGATTTTTCGAACTACTCTACCTTTGAAATTCTATTCTAAGAAGAATTTGGTGCATTCAAAGTAAAACAAAATTTTTTTCATTATTTTTTTCAATAATTTTGTAATTTTTCTCTCCAAAAAGGCTTAAAATTAGGTAGGAAAAGGTATAAAAATTGTGAGTTTATAGCCCGGAAGTGCCGAAATATGTCGGTTTTGCTGCCTTAGCTTTGACTGTTACTCGTCTCGATCTGAATTTTGGCGGGAAAAATATTTTTTTGTGTGATTTTTGGGAGATTTGAGATACTTACTCTTCTCCGCCGTCGTAATCGTAGTCGTTGGACTCGTAATCGTCATAATCGTTCGCTTCTGCGGAATCGTCGCTTTCTCCGCCGTCATTTTCTTCTTCGTCGTAATCGCCGCCATCGTTTGCTTCGCCACTGTCGCCATAATCGTTGTACGAATAGTCGTTATTGTCCTTTAAAAAGTCATTTTTGTTAAAAAATTTATTTATAGAAAATTCGATTTTCTTACATAATCTCCTTCACTTTCGCCTCCGTCATTTTCCACACTGGCATCATAATTCAAGTCAAGCCCATCATATTCCGAATATTTTGCACTTTTTTGTGGTTTTTTGCCGCCTTTCTTGTTTTTCCTGCTCTTTGCGTTCGCGCCGCTGCTCAAATGTCCCGCACGTCGCTTGATTTTCGGCTTTTCTTCCGACAATTCTTCGCCTTCTTCTTCTTGCGTGGCTTCCTCGGGCGATGCTACTACAGGTTTTTGATCAAAGAGGACAGGACCTTGGTTAAATGCGTTTGGATTGTGATAAATCTGTGTTTGAAAGCCGTTACCATAATCCGTGAGATGACTGACGGTGTCGGCGGCGCCTCGCTTGTTTGCGGGTTGATACGGCAAATTCGTGCGGGTTGACGTGAGTCGCGGCAATGGCGGGAGAGTGTGACGCTGAGCTGCTTGTTGCTGCTGTTGTTGGTATCCAGTAACGGCAGGAGTATCATACGTCATGCTGAAATCGTAAAGTTTGTCGGTTGGACTGGCAACAAGTCTTTCGGAACGGGGAGAGTTTGAACTGGATGATGATGCTTTGCGATATCTGAAAGGAAAAATCGATTATTTTAAAATAAAAGGTAATAATTTTTAATTAAAATTATTTTTTATAAGAGAAAAATTAATTTCACAAAAATTTTTTCTTTTAATTAAAAAAAATTTTAATAAAAATTTAATTTTTTTCATACGAGGTCATTAAATTAATTTTTTTTTCAATATTGAAAGATTCAATAAAATTTAAAAATTAAACAAAAAAGTTAATTAATTTTTATTTTTATGATATTTTATTTTTATACAAAAATTTCAATTAATTTTATTTTAATAAAATTTGTAAAGTAATTAATTTAAATTTATGATTTTAACTTTAAAATTATTAATATTACAAAAAATAAATTTATTTTATAATATTAATAAGTTTTTAATAAAAATTAATTTTTTAGCTTGATTTTTTTCATAAATATAATTTTATTAAATTTTAAATTTAATTAAATTAATAAAAAAAAATATTTAATGAAATTAAATTTAAAATAATAAAATTAAATTAAATAAAAAAATAAAAACTATATTTTAGTTTATAAAACTAAAAAAAATAAAATAAAATTTAATTTAAAAAAAAAATAAAAATTTAATGAAATTTAATAATATATTTTTTAATTTTAATTAATAAATTAAAGTTATTAAATTTTCAGTAAAATTTATAAAATAATTTTTTTTATCAACTTCAATATATTTTATTTAATTTAAAATTTAAAAAAATAAAATTGATTAATTTTTATAAAACAAAATTTTAAATAATTAAAATTAAATTGATTGAATTTTGAAAAAATAATTTTTTCATTATTTTTTTCTTGACATAAAAAATATTTTCCTTTATGAAAAAAAATAAATAATATGAAATATAGAAGATTTTTTTTAAAAATTAATTTTTTGAAAAAAAAATATGATAAAATATTTTTTTTCATTTAAAAATTTAGACAAGTAAAAATCTTTAAAAAAAAAAACTCACCTAATTGGCTTCTCAAAAGTCTTCTTGTACGATTTCCTTCCTTTTCCCTTTCCAGCTGTTTTTTCATGCGATTCTTCATCTGACCCTCCTGCATTTCTAAATTCCCAATCTTTGCCATTTTTCTTGGTCTTTTTATAAGAATGTTTCTCAACATCGGGCTTTTTGCCACTCGCCCCCGATTTTCGCGAGCCAAATCCCTCTTCCGATATAAATCCGTACTTATCTTTGTCCGAATTGCCTGTTGTCTCTAACGTGTCATATCCATCGCCGTCTTTCCAACTCCGTTTCTTCGCATAACCTTGCTCATTGCCATTTTTGTAGCCCGAACTGACGTACTTTTTCACGGGATTTCTCGATTCAGCTACCGAAGCATCGCCCAGAATCTATGGAAATGTTAAATTAAAGAAATTCGGAGACAAAAGAAAAAGTTTTTTAATTGATCCTAACCACACTTCCATTACGACTTTTATCGTCAAACGAGTGCACGTGAGCAATCACACAAATGATCAGGGTAATCCCGAGCACTGAACACGATCCGTTGTACATGTTGCTCAATTTTTATTTTATTTTATTTTTTTTTTGTATCACAGTCACTTTTTTTTCTCGTAAGCAATTTTTATTTTGAAACAAATGTGGTTCTTTCTTAATTTGTTTTAACAATTTTATGCTCTATTATTTTATTTTTTTTTGCCTTTGTGTCGAATTTTTTCGTATTTTTATTTTATTTTATACCCGTAAGTCTTTACTATTCAAATATTCCAAATCGAATGATACCGAATTGCAATTGACAATTTCTCTTTATATATTTTTTGTGTTTGAAAAATTTTGTTTCGCATTTGTTCACTCGCACGGAGGGGTTTGTTGTTGCACACAAAATGTCACACAGAGGCGAGCAAGCAGCTTGGATCATTCATTAGTTTCAAATTAAATATTATGCGGTCCAATATTTTTCCAGACATGATGCAATGTTCGCTGCTTTGACTAACTGCTAATTTTTTTTTTTTTTTGAAAATAAGGAATAGCGAACTCGAGGGAGGGAGGTGACACATAAAATTTGAAATAAAAACATTTTTGTGTGTGCGGTCGATCATCATCATCGTTGTCGAGAACAACAAAAATAACGGAAAGTTATAATAATAAATAATGCACGGCGATGAATTATTTTCAGTGAAAATCAAACAAAAATTGCATTTCCGCAGAGTTTGAAATGTGTCGTCGTATAATGTGTCAACATGTTGAATAAATAAAATAAACGCGAAAAATGTGTGAAGCGGAATTTTGTGTGATTAGAATTTAGCGGGAAAAAGCTGACTGGCAGAATAAAAGCGGAGGAAATTTTAATGATGCAAGTTCTCGTGAAAAATGGAAATAAATGTCGATTTCAATTTGAAAAGCTGCTTTTTTGTAAAAAATTTTTAAAATATTTTTAATTCTTTGAATTTGCAAATTAAATATTTTTTCATTAAGTTTCATGTTATAACAAAAAATTTTTGTGAAACAATAAGTTTGAGTTATATCGATAAAAATTTTTAAAAAATTAATTTTATATTATTTTTTATTTATTTATTTTTTAAAAAAATCTTTAGTTGATTTTTTTATCGTTTTATTTTTTAAATTTTTTTTAAATTAATTAATGAATATTTAATTTTTGATAAATAAATAATTTAGATAAATTTTTTTAAATTTTAATACGTATTGTTATTTATTTATATTTTCAAATAAATCATAATATTAATTTTTTAGAAATATAAATTAAATTTAAAAATAAATTAATTGTCTTATTTTTTAAAAATTATAGTTTTTTAATAACTTTTATATTTTATGAATTACCAAAATTGATTACAAAATTAAAAAAATTACATTAAAAATAATTCATTAAATTTTAAAAAATTGTCTTAAATAAAGAATTTTAAAATAATTAATAAAAATTTTTTTAATAAAATTAAATTTGCCTTGAATAAAAGTTCATAGTTTTATAAGAAAAAATTAATTTTTTGAAAATTAAAATTTCAACAAAATTAAAATATTTTTTTTAGTAAAATAAAATTAATTAATTAATTTTTTTTAATTATAATTTAATTTTTTAAATTTATTTTTTTTCATAATTAAATATTTTTAAAAACAAAAAAAAAATAAATAAATTCAAAAAAAGTGATAAAAAACGTCAATGAACTCAAACAAACACTCCGTCAAACTCCACACAGCAACTCCGTCAACAACGTTGCGGTTACAAAATCACTGCAAAAATTGAAGTTTAACTAATCGATTAATTTGTAGTTTACTGGTGCAATGCTATAACAAACCTGTGTACTTGCAAGAAATTTCCACCCCGCTTCGTACTCTTGTTGTCACACTTTTTCGGGTAAATAAACAGCAGCTGCGAGCATTGTGTGATGTTTGTGTGTCAAATGCGTTCCAGTTGATTGACGATTTTTTTTCATTATTTCTTTCGATGAATCAATCATTTTTTGGTCGTTGTAAGAAATTGAGTAAAATTTTGTGATTTGTGTCAATTATGGGTCAAAATTCATTTTTTTGAGAAAAAAAAAAATATTTTTTTTGTTAGAATTTGAACAAGAAGAAAATTAGACAGACACAACGTTGAAGGGCTCTTGGGATAAATATTTGAAAATTTATTAACTTTTCTCTCCATTTCTCGTTTTTTCTCTCTCTCGATACACGGAGTTTCGTAAATCTGAATGAACATTCAAGGCAACAACAGCAAAAAAAAAGTTGGAAATGTGTAACTTTTATTATTTATTTATATTTTTTCTGGATGTTATAAATTTTGTTTGAATAAAAAAAAATGAGAGAGATAGAAAAAAGTGAAAAGTTTATTGATTAGTTTATTATAAACGGTCACTCGGGGACTAAACTTGCACTTTTTTCCGAACAATTCCAACAAAACAGATGAAATTCAAATTAAATTTAGATCTGAAAAGTTTTTAAATTAATTTTCGCTCGCTCGTTAATCAATTAATTTATTATCTCGATGAGAACAAGAATTGTAATTATTTTTTTTTCTTCAATTGTTGCCAAGTTGTAACAGTTCCAAATAGAAAACTTGCCAATATTTAGCAATTATTTTGAATTTTATGACTTGCATTACAAGTTTCTTTGTTTTCTCACAAAATTTATGATAATTGAACTTTTCATGTGGGACAAACAACGAGAATGACTTTCAACAAGTTCCTTCCATGTTTTTAATTCAATTCGATTGTTCTCGAAAAACTTTCGTTTAATTTTTTTCTCAAAACCTTTTTTCGAGAGAGAAAAAAATAAAAGACATGACAAGCGTTTTATCAGTATTTAAAAACATTGGAAAATTCGAACGTAGTCACCGTCAAAATGTTTATCTTGTCTTCGTTTTGTTCCTCACATAATAAATAATGGATAAACAACGCACCATTATACGAACTTGCTCTCGCTGATTTTTAACGTATATACAACACACGAGATTTGTAAGGCGAAGACAAAAAAAAATAATAGATGTAAGGAGAAAGAAAATTGCTCTTTTGTGCGCCTCATCTCATGCACATCCATGCGAAAATAAAAGCTTCGAGTGTTAAAAGACAACCACTTGCATGCTTTACTTTTTCTTTTTGCAGTGTGAAAATTTGACATGACGCATTTCTGAAAAAAATCATAAAAATTTTTATTAAATTTATTTTTTTTTATTTATCGTATGAGAATTTTTATTTTATTTTTAAATTATTAAGAGTTAATTAAGAGTTTATTTAAAATTTCTAAAAATTTAATATACCTACCTAATTATTTTATAAATTTAAAACTGATTTTTTAAAAATAATTTTCATGAAAATCTAAAATATTAATAAAATAATTTTTATTTCAAAAATATAAAATTGAAAAACAAAATAAAAAAAAATTTTTTAAACTTTGAAAAAATTTGAAAAAAATATATTCGTTAAAATAAAATTTTTAAAATTAATTAATTAACATTTTAATTTATATTACATTTTATTTTTTTATTAAATTTAAAAAATTAAATAAATAATTTTTTTTATAAAAATTCAATTAATTAATTTAATAAAATTATTATTTTAATAATTTTTTTAAAAATTAATTAATAAAATTTAAAAAAAAATAAAAAATTAAAATTAAATTTCATTTAAATAAATTCAATTTATTTTTTTTAAAAAAGCTTTTTGTAAAATAAAATTTATAAAATTATTTTGAAAATTTTTAGATTTTGTGGGAAAAAAATTGAGTAAGAAATTTAATTTATTAAAATTTAATAATTTAATTTAAAAAAATAAAATTTTGATTATATTTTAATTTTTTTTATTATACTTAATTAAATTAAAATTTTATTAATTATTGAAAATAGATTATTAAAAAATAATTAAAATATATTTTTTTTTTTTAAATTTAACCTAACATTTTAAATTTTTTATGAGTTTTTATTAAATTTTTTTTATTTTTAAAGTTTCTTTTTTCATATTCAGACCTATTGATTTTTATACCTTTAATTAATACATTTTTTTAAAAAGTTAAAAAAAATTAAATTTAAAAAAAATCCTCTGCGAAACACAAAAATCCCACAACTCACCTTTCTTCCTTTGTGTCGCTACGTTGTTTGTGTTCCTCTTTTAATAAATGATTGTTGGGAAAAAATTGTAAAAGTTCAATGTGTGTGTGTGTGTTTGCGCGATACAAAAATATCAACAACCTCCTGCCTCATCTAGTAAATAACATCTAGCTAAACCACACACACTGAGTGAGAGAAAACGCAAAAAAATGAGCTAAAGAAATATTTTTGCCACCTCATTCATGTAATATTAATCTTAAAATAAAAAAGAATGCTCCTTTTTATGTTTTTTTTCTTCTCTTTTTCTTTACTTTGCTGATAGCTTGCCTACTTGTGGTTTTATGATGTTCACAAGGACTCGTGTAAGGACGACATCGGAGTAAAAGGCTTTTCATCAGATGATGAATAGTTTGATATTTTTCAATATACTCGGCATGGCATGACATGAAAAATAAAATGAAATGCGAGAATTTGTCATACTTACACTCATGCTGGTCGGTCGTCGTCGGGTGTGTTATCAGCAAAAGACCACAAAAAAATTAAATATTTTTCTCTCAAAGCAATTTCAATCTGCCGGAATTAAAGATTCCTTTTGTATAATCAAAGAAGAAGAAGAAGTCTTATCCAAACAACTCCAACAAAAAAATGCCGATTTTGAGGAAATTTTGCGATACAATGTGTTTGTTCAGGCTGATAGCAGAGAAATTCACATAAATCAATGATACAATTGATGAGCAAAATAGATGATCTAGAAAAAAGGAAACCATTATGATTAATCTTTGGATATTTAAAATGTGACAAAAAAAAGTTTCCTATTCTTTTGCCATTTTTTTTTTTGTGGAAAAAAGTGGCAAAACGCCTCCATTGTTATCCGTAATCGGTCCATAAAATATTTTGAAAAGATGTCGATTATTGCTGAGCCAACTGAAATTCCGCAAATTTGAAGGAATTTAATTCAATTTATTAATAAATGACCAAAAATTCCATTTCGCATTCCGTTTCCAGCGAAATTTCTGCTATTTAAGCATTGGAATGTTCATTACTCTCCTCACGCCAAATCACAAAAATTTCTTCGGTCCGTCACTGCGAAAACCACATCTCGAGCCGTAATGTCTGCAATCAATTTTACGATATTCAAATGGAGTTGCCCAGTTTTTTTTTCTGTTGAAAATTCAAAGCCATATGTTGATATCGATGCAAAAAAAGGTCGTTACAGACATTTTATTTCTTTATTATGATTATTTTTATTATATTGAAAAAAAGGGGACGACAAATGACTGAAATGTGTGACATCTGATGATATTTTATGTTTTAGGCAAAAATTCAGATGTGAGAAAATTTATTTGCTCGAAAAAAAAAAGAGGAACAAAAAAATTTTTGTTGGATAAATGGATTCATCACTATTTACTTACGTTATTAGAATTAATGTTGTCTTGTGTTGATATCATATCTGGTATTGAGGAGGAAGGTTGAATTTGGGGGTTTGTTTCATGTCACATTTTTTAAATATTATTTTTGACTTGGAATCTAAAAATATATTAGAAAAAAAATATTTTATGAGATTTTAATTTTAATTTTTTATTTAATTTTTTTTATTAAGAAATTATTATTTTTTTTTAACTTATTATTTATTAAATAAAAATAAAAAATAATTAAATTAAATTAAAATTATGAAAACAAATAAAAAATGTATAATTTTTTATTTTATTTTGTAGCTTTTTGAATTTAATTTTTTATTTTAATAATTTTAATTTAATTTAATTAAAAATTATTTTATTTTTAAAATAAAAAATAATCGTTGAAAAATTAAAAAAAAAAATTAAAAATAAAAATCCTCCAAAAAATAACAAAATAAATAAAATATTTACCAAAAAAAATCCGCATAATTCATTTTCATAATCAACTCTGCCTAAATAACTCACACATCGTCACAATTTATTTTCATATCTCTGTATTTTTGCATTTCCAAGAGACGACAAATGACACGAAAAAAAAAAGAAAAAACCTGACTGTGATCTATTTCTTCGCACGTTTTTCCTATATTCTTCCATTTATTGCGTGAATGTATGCGTAATTTTGTCACACATGTAAAGAAAAATTTTCCTGCCAACTTTTTTTCCGCATCGACACACATGGAAAATAGATAAATTACAGTCATCATCTTCTCATCTTCATTTGCGAAATGTTTGTCGGGTTGTGCGTGTGCTCGAGTCATCATCGCACTGCTTTGTTTTCCGTGTCAACAAATAATTTTCTTCTTCTTCTTTGCCGGTTACTTGCTTTGATTGTTGCGAGTGACATTTTGCGACAGGTAACAAGCTAAAAAAGTAAACATTCGTTCGCATTTCAATATTTGCTCAAAACTGTCATAATTTCAGTTAATTTTAATTATTTTCGGTGCAAGCACGTCAAAAAGTAACAAAAGCACACAAAGGCATACAGAAATAATCGTACAAAGAAAAAGAGATAAAAGCATTAAGAAAACGCTTGAGGAGGATGTCTTGTTTGTACACTCACCTAACAAAAAAACTTTTCTTCTCGTCGTCTTCTTTCGTATTCGGTGTCTCTCTTGATGATGTTGCCTGCGAAGTGAAAATAGAGGGGTTTTGAGATTTTTTGTAATAATTTATTGAAATATTTAAGAATTAATATTTTTTAATTAAAAAATAAAAATTAAATTAATAAATTTAAAAATTTAATTAAAAAATTATTAATTAATTAATTAAAAATAATAATTAAAAAATAAAAAAAATAATTAAATTAAATTAATTATTTTAAATTTTAATAAAAAAAATATTAAAAAAAATATTGTCAAAAAGAAATTTTATTTTAAGAATTGGAATTAACTAAAAGAAAATTAAAAATATTGATATTTATTGAAAAAAAAATTAAATAAAAAAAAAATTATATTAAATATTTTTTTTAAATTTTAATAATTTTTTTTTTTAATATAAATGATTGGTTTCTATATGTTTTTCCAAAAAAAAATAATAAAAAATTTTATTTTTTAAAATTTTTAATAAATTTTTTTAAAATAAAATATTTGTTTCTATAGGTTTTCAAATATAAAAAATAATTTTAAATTTAATTTAAATTTAAATTTAATTTTTTTAAATTTATTTAATTTTTTTTATAACTTTTGTTTTAAATATTATTATAAAATAAATGAATGCAAATTAAAATTAATCATAAAATAAAATTAAAAAAATTGAAGTTATAAAGTTAATTAAAAAAAAATAAAAATAATTTTAAAAAATTAATTTTTAGAAAATTTTAAAAAATAAAAATTATTAAAAAATTAAATTTAAAATTTTTAAGTTTTTTTTTTATTTTATTTTTTTCAGTGCTTTAATGTCAACCCTTTTCCATCCGCCATGCACTTGAGGTGCATAAGGAATAAATTTATTTTATGTGAAATGCTGCAATGATGATAGACAAATATCATTTCTAAAACGACATAAAAGTGTCGTTCGATATCTCCGTTTGGACTGGTTTTCGTTTTTGCCATAAGAAACAGGCACAACACACAGCACTTGGAATATTGTTTTAGCATTTTAAATTAACATTGTGCTTGATAAAACAAACTTTATGGGGTTCCGGAATGTGTGTTTGTTTTGCATGGTAAAAGGAAAAGAAACATAGTTTTATATTCAAATAAGACCATTTCCAGACTGTTGCCTCACATAAACAGGACATCAGGAGAAAGGAGGAAAATTAAGAGTTTTCTATTGTATTAAAAATGCAACGAATCAATATTTTATTGAATATTCAATGCATTTTTGCTGGGATAACGATGTATGATCGATGAAAACGGCAGAGAGAGAGAGAGAGATATTTTTAATTAAACTTTACCGAGAAGAAAAAGAAGACAAGCGACGTCTATTTGCCATTCACTTCAAATTCCTTGTCTTTCCGACATTCCATCGATCGATTTCTTTCTCTTCAACCGACTAATGAATATTTTATAACAAATATTGTTTCTTTTTTCTCGTTAATATTCGCGCAAGATGAAACAAGAATCGCTAATTTTTCATTTTTATTGACAATTCATTAGAAAATAATTTTTTCTTCCTTCTAATGAATCGAAAAATTAAATCCCTAAAAAAAAATTCCCACACTCAAAAAATGTTTTGTCTAAAAATCCGACAAAAAAAAAATCGGAACATTCGTCATTTATTCCTCTCTGCAAAAATTCCCATCAAAAAACAATTAAATCCCTTTTAAACCTGATTCGGAGGAACAACAACAACAATAAATAAAAATTCAATTCATATTAAATTACATCATTAAGAAGATTTACTTTCGCATTGTTTCGTACATGTTTTTTTTGTTATGCGATCGGAGGAGCATCAGGAAAACAATATAAACACAACGTGATCAACTACTATAATTCTATAAACCGACATCAGACGAACTGCTTGTGCTACAGATGTTTGATTTATACTTAAATTTTTATTATAAACTCTTTTTTTTGTTTTGTTTTCTTTTTTCTTCGCTTTTCTGCTGCTATATGTGTGACTGTGTGCTTTTATGCTGCGTGAAATGCAGACAAGGTAGCAAAGTAAAGTGTTTGAGTGTGTTTGTGTTTTGTTACATTTGGTCAGCGGTCTTTTAAATGAGCGCTGTAGTACAGGCGGAGGTAGAAAAACACATGATACGCGAGGTTTAAATTGCATATTATAATGATATGGAAGCGGTTTGCATGTGAATGAACGTACGAGTGTTAGTATTTGTTTTAAAAGGCAGTGAAGTAGAGTTTTTTTATTTAAAATTTTAAAATAATATTTTTTTTTTATTTAATTTTAATTTTTTTTTTAATATTAAGAATTTTATTTTAATTTTTTTTTTCTTGAAAAAAATATCTTTTATTTTCTTTGTTAATAATATACATGATATAATGTTATACATAAAAAAATTAATAGAAAATTATTATTAAAAAAATTAATTTCAAAATTATAATTTAATTTGTATGATATTTTATAAAATTATTTATAGAATAAAAAAAATTATAATAAGATCATAAATTTTAAAAATTAAAAAAATATATTAAAATAACTTTCTCTTTTAGCTTTATTTCCCATTAATTTTTTATCATTGCTAATATGTCTTGTAAAGACTTGGGTATTTATGTATTTATTTAACGATTAAAAAAATTAAAAACATAGAAAAGACATTTTGACATGTCATAATTTTTTTTAAGAAAAACATATATTTTAAACTTTTTCTTTTTATTTTAAATAATTTTTATTCTGATAATTTTTATTAACGTTCGGAGTTTTCATAGTTTGCTCCGAGTCGACTCTAATAATTATTAGAGTAGAGTTGAGTCTGCTCTATTGAACTCCAAATTTTAAAAATTTTTCACGATTCTTTCTCATGCTGAATTCAAATCGTGATAAATTTTGCAAGTTAATTTTCGAAAAATTTTAAGCTTGAAACTGAATAAAAAGTCATTCTGAAGATGATTTCCATTCATATTTTCTCAATTTTCGAACAAATAAAATTTTTCACGATTCTTCCTCATGCTGACTTAAAATCGTGATAAATTTTGCAAGTTAATTTTCGAAAAATTTTAAGCTTGAAACTGAATAAAAAGTCATTCTGAAGATGATTTCCATTCATATTTTCTCAATTTTCGAACAAATAAAATTTTTCACGATTCTTCCTCATGCTGACTTAAAATCGTGATAAATTTTGCAAGTTAATTTTCGAAAAATTTTAAGCTTGAAACTGAATAAAAAGTCATTCTGAATATGATTTCCATTCATATTTTCTCAATTTTCGAACAAATAAAATTTTTCACGATTCTTCCTCATGCTGACTTAAAATCGTGATAAATTTTGCAAGTTAATTTTCGAAAAATTTTAAGCTTTAAACTGAATAAAAAGTCATTCTGAAGATGATTTCCATTCATATTTTCTCAATTTTCGAACAAATAAAATTTTTCACGATTCTTCCTCATGCTGACTTAAAATCGTGATAAATTTTGCAAGTTAATTTTCGAAAAATTTTAAGCTTGAAACTGAATAAAAAGTCATTCTGAAGATGATTTCCATTCATATTTTCTCAATTTTCGAACAAATAAAATTTTTCACGATTCTTCCTCATGCTGACTTAAAATCGTGATAAATTTTGCAAGTTAATTTTCGAAAAATTTTAAGCTTGAAACTGAATAAAAAGTCATTCTGAAGATGATTTCCATTCATATTTTCTCAATTTTCGAACAAATAAAATTTTTCACGATTCTTCCTCATGCTGACTTAAAATCGTGATAAATTTTGCAAGTTAATTTTCGAAAAATTTTAAGCTTGAAACTGAATAAAAAGTCATTCTGAAGATGATTTCCATTCATATTTTCTCAATTTTCGAACAAATAAAATTTTTCACGATTCTTCCTCATGCTGACTTAAAATCGTGATAAATTTTGCAAGTTAATTTTCGAGCAATTTTAAGCTTTAAACTGAATAAAAAGTCATTCTGAAGATGATTTCCATTCATATTTTCTCAATTTTCGAACAAATAAAATTTTTCACGATTCTTCCTCATGCTGACTTAAAATCGTGATAAATTTTGCAAGTTAATTTTCGAAAAATTTTAAGCTTGAAACTGAATAAAAAGTCATTCTGAATATGATTTCCATTCATATTTTCTCAATTTTCGAACAAATAAAATTTTTCACGATTCTTCCTCATGCTGACTTAAAATCGTGATAAATTTTGCAAGTTAATTTTCGAAAAATTTTAAGCTTGAAACTGAATAAAAAGTCATTCTGAATATGATTTCCATTCATATTTTCTCAATTTTCGAACAAATAAAATTTTTCATTCTGAAAAATTTTAAGCTTTAAACTGAATAAAAAAGATGATTCTTTCTCATGCTGACTTAAAATCGTGATAAATTTTGCAAGTTAATTTTCGAAAAATTTTAAGCTTTAAACTGAATAAAAAGTCATTCTGAAGATGATTTCCATTCATATTTTCTCAATTTTCGAACAAATAAAATTTTTCACGATTCTTCTTCATGATAAATTTTGCAAGTTAATTTTCGAAAAATTTTAAGCTTGAAACTGAATAAAAAGTCATTCTGAATATGATTTCCATTCATATTTTCTCAATTTTCGAACAAATAAAATTTTTACGATTCTTCCTCAGTCGACAAGTTAATTTTCGAAAAATTTTAAGCTTGAAACTGAATAAAAAGTCATTCTGAAGATGATTTCCATGAGTTTTGATAGAGTCGACTCGGAGTCAACTACAAAAAAATTGGAGTTTAGCACGGAGTTGGTCGACTTTATTTTGAAAACTTCGGACGTTAATTTTTATTTTATTTCAAATTAAACGGCACATTCTTTTTTTTCACAGAAAAAAATAAATAAATAAATTTTAAATAAATAAATATTATTTATAAATTGTTTATTTTTTTTTTTAAATAAAATTTTTACAGAATATTAATTTATTTTTAATATTATTTTCTTTAATTTTTGAACAAAAAATAATTAAAATCAAAAATTTTTCAACAAATTTTTTTTCTATGAAAATTGATTTTAACACAATTTCTGCTAAAGAAATTTTAATATTTTTAAAATTATTTATGAAATTATCAAAAATTTTAATAAAAACAAAATTCTGATTCAAAATTAATTTTTTATGTTTTATTTAATTTTGCATTTTTTTGTTAATCTTGTAAATAACAATTGAATTTTTTCATAACAAAAAATAATATTTTATTAAAACTCGATTAATTCTAATTTTTTTTTCCTTTTTTTAATACAATTATTTTTTTTTAAATAAAAAAATCTAACATTTTTTAAGATTATATCAAAAAATTTTCTAATATTTCATTAAAAATATTTTTTTGACGAAAAATTTCTTGCACGTCACTGAAAAACTTTTATGCTGTAAAACCACTTTTGTTTGGTAGTACTTAACTCAACAGTATACAATTTCACACACATTTTTGTTTGTTGTTTTTATTATTAGTATTATATTTTTTACTATTCACACATTCAGTATACAAACACAAGTTCATTCACACACATTCATAACTTCGCTACTACTACTCTACTCTACACATAAGTGCAAACAACTTATTATTATTATTATTTTGCTTTGGTCGAACATAATTTTAAGTCTTTAGTATTTTACAAGTTAGTATTTTATTGTATTCGCGATCGAGTACACCTGTAGAGAGAGGCAAACGCGCTTTTTATAAAAAAAAAACATTTTTTTTTGTTTTTATCGCAAATTTTATTATTTATCATAAAAATAAAATAATAAAAATAAAAACAAGGTACGGCGGAGGATTCGATTACTATTATCACCTTTGTACTTTTATCCCGTATTGCAAAAAAAAAAAAATAATAAAATTTAAATCTCTTCTTTTTTTATTGAGTGGACATATTATTTTTATGATATGAGCCTCTTGCTCGCAGAGTTGATTACTTTCATTGAGATAATTTAACATTGTGTGCATAACAAAAAAAATCTGGGGGGCGGATTATCATAAATGTAAAACAAGGACTTGAGTTCGTGACAAAAAAAAATATTAAAAAAAAAATAAAAAAAAGAATTTACATTTTTTTTTGTATTTTCAATCAATCAATTTTATCAGCGAGACACGAAAAAAAAGTTGATGAGTGACGAAGTGACCATCATCAATATTTTATATTTTTTCGACGGATGTTTAAATGAAATGCCGAAAACGTAAATACAAAGTAACACAATGAACACGAAAAAAACGCTGCACAATAAAATAAATGAAAAATTGGAAATAAAACGAAATGAAAAAGAAATACAAATAAAATAAATAAAAAAAATGCAATAACACAATAAAAAGAAAAAAAATACAATTTATATTAAATAATGAACCTGCCAGTGGACCAAAAAATGTGTCATCAGTTTTTTTTGTTCAAATTCAATTGCATGGTACTTTAATTGGCTTTGGAGTAAATTTTATTATTCCTTGCTATAAATGGATCCGATTATTATTTGATAGGGTGGCAATTTGTTTATTTATTTACTTCCGCGTTTGATGAACACTCAAGAATTTTATTTAAAAAAAAAAATAAAAAAAAAAATCGTGAGGATCATCTTCAAACCTACACGTTTTGACATCCTGTTGTTACTAAAGTCACATATAAAATGTAAAAACAAAAAAAAAATAACATTCAACAAATTGGATTATTATTATCATTAGCATGCAAAAAAAATTGTCTGGACATGAATTTTCCGCTGACGAGAAAATTGATTGATTGCGAACAAATAAATGATTTTTTATTATTATTTTTATTTTTTTATTCATAAAAAAATCATAAAAAATAGTTTTTCAATTTTTATGAACAATAATAATCATCATCGAGAATTAAAAAAAAAAATCATTTAAAAAAAATTAATATTTATTATTTTTTTATATGTACCAATCATTTAAATTCTTTGCACCAAAAAAATTCGTACTTAATCATGGTAATCATCTTGAATGAAAAAATAATAATAAATATTGTCAGAAAAATTATAAAAATATAAATTTATGATAAAAAAAGAGTATACTTCATTAATCAATATTCATTTTTTTTATTTATTTTAAATATTATTTTTTTTTATTTTTTTTATAGGAAAAACTTGGAGGTATTTCATCAATAACGAACAATAAAAATTGAATTATTATTATTAAAAATATATTTTTTTTAATTTAAAAAAAAAGAAGAAGAACAAGTGAATCAAAAAAAACATAAAAAATATTCGAAACAGTGTTCTTTTACAAAAGTGAATAATGGTACAACAATGCAAATTAAAAAAAATTAAATAATTAAAAAAATAATAAATAATAAAATAATGATGATGGTGATCGAAAAGAATCAAAATAAATAATAAACCATTCAAAAAAAAAATTTTTTTTGGCAAAAGTGAATTTATATTTTATATGAAAGAAGAAGTACATACTTGAATGCCAATCATTTATTTATTGTTGAAGTGAATAACAAACAAACAAACGATTTTTTTGCAAAGAAGGAATGTCGAATGTTTTCTTTTATTAAAATTTTATTGTTCCATAAAATATTTAAATATTAAAAAAAAAGTTTTTTTTTTTTGAAGATGAACCAAATTCAGTAATCGGACTATTTATTCATCAAAAATTTTTATATGGTGAGTATTTAATTTACTTTCTTTCTCTTGAAAGAAATTCCTCAGTCATCCTTTGAAATATTTTTTCTTATAAATTCGCATCAATCATTTCGAGAGATAATCATGTGAAGAAGAAGAATTACAACTGATGTAACCTTACATATTTGTACAAAAAAAAGTAAGAAAAAAATGAACTTCACATTCCTTAAATAAAATAAAATAAAACAATTACGTGTACAAATTTGTCGCTTTGCTTCACAGATAGTCTAACAACATATCTTTAAATTATTTATGAATAATAATAATTTTTTTTTTCGCTTCCATCCACACATTTACACTACCTTTAATATACCTTCCTATTATTTTTTTTGTTTTAACATTCGTCTCCATTAATAATAATCATATATCATGATAAACTGAACATCACGCAAGATTTTCGGATGATAAAGTGCCAGACAACACCATAACATTAATGGCAATTGAAGGTCACTACCACTTGATATCAATTAATCTTGATTTTATTTTAGTTATTTGTGCGCGGATTTCACTTTTTCTCTGTAAAAAATACTTTTTATTAATTAAAAATTAAAATAAATTTCCAAATGTGATTTTTTGGTAGGAAACAACGGTTTCTTTCACGCCTCGCATTTTTTTATTTGCCATATTTGAAAATTTAAATTTTTTTTTGAAGAAATTGAAAGTTTTGATCGTCACGCAGTTTTAATTGTTTTTAATAGGAAATTGCAAATAAGATTTTTTAACGGTTCATTAACTAAAACTCATTATTTCTATATTTGTATATAATTAAAAAAATTTATAAAAAATTTTAAATAAAGAAAAAGTAGCATTCTTCAGATTTTTTATTTTTTTAAAAATATTTTCTATTGAATATTCATGTATAATGACAGATATTTTAATAACTCTCTTTTTTTCTATCATTTCTTTGTAAATAAGCTTTTTTTTAGTTCGATAAACGTGCGTGTTTATTAACAAATCAAGGTTAATTATACATCATTAGTTATGTATTTGAAAAGAAGGTGACAAAAAATCCATAGACGGGTTTTTGTTATTTTATGCTGCTGTTGACTTACTGCAATGTTCATAGAAAAAAGTAATATATTCTCGTTAATTGCAAATGCGGAGAAATGTTTGATAAATTTGTACTTTCTAAACAGCAAGACAACGTACGCTCTTGGATTTTCTATTTATATTTGTCTGGTTTTAGAGACGCACCGTTAATAATTTATTTGTCAATTTAATTATGAAATAATGAAATGGTGATGTTTTTTTTGCTGTGATGATGCAAATGACTTACTTTTGGTATTTTAGGTTATAAATTGAATTTGTAATTATTTTTTTTTGTGCTGAATAATTGAATGTTGCTTAGAAGTAGTAAATAAAAAAAAAACATTCAGTAGAAAAAATATTGATGATGTTAACACTTTTTTTGAACATTTTATTTTATTGTGACACGAATTTAATTTTAGTTCTTTTGAATTGAACATCAATATTTTATTGCATGTTAAAATTACAGGGTTGTCAATAATGGCGATAATGGAAATTTTTGATTTCAAGATCTTTCAAAATGGCGATCTAAAGATCTTAAGAATGGCGTTCTTTAGATCTAAACAAAAATTTGATCCTAAAATTTGTACAAAAATGACGATCTTAAGATATTAACAAAATACTTCGAACATAAGATTTGAAAAAAATTACGAGCTTGAGATCTTGACAAAAAATGTTGTACTAAAGATCTTTCAAAATGGCGATCAGCTGATCGAAATAAATGATCAGATTAAAAGATCAATTTATTTATTACTTTAAATATTTTTACAAACCCTGCCATTAAAAATCTAATAAAACTAACAATAAAAATGAAATTTCGCACAATATTTTATTTTTTTTTACTTCTCCGATGAAATCGTATGATAGAGACCTCAAGTCAAGGCAATGCATAACCATAATTTAGATCAATAATCATGCGGCATAAAGTAAAGTGCAAACGCATGTCTGTAATTATTAAAATCCTGTTGAATCAGAAAAAAAGCAATTTAAATTAAATAAAAATCCAAAACTATCGAAAATCAATTAAAATTTTATCGTTCATCGTATTTTCTCAATAAAGTTGTACAACAAAGGTCACGCAAGTTGCCTACATAAGTGTCGACGTGACGTAATTTTGCGTTTATTGAGAGTTAAATAAATGACATTTGGTGTCATCGGCATATTAGTTTTCTCAATATTTGAGCTCCAGATGTTCAATTGATATATCTCTTATGTCAACATAATTCATATTTAATTATTTTGTTTGTTTTTTATGTCTTGTTTGGCTAATAAATAACCATTATAAATAATAATAAATAATGATAAGTTGTGAAAATATTTTTTTTTTTATAAATAATTATTATGAAATAATTTTAACTTATTTAATAATAAATAATTAATTTAATTTGGAATTAATTAATTTTTAAAAAATTTTTAATTAATCAAAATTAAATTATATAACAAAGAAAGTAATTAATTTTTTTATAATTATGAATTAATTTTTAATTTATTAAAAAAATATGTTTATTCATTATTAATGAAGTAAAAAAACAATTTAAAAAAATATTTAAATAAATAAAAATTAAATTAATTAAAATTAAATAATGAAATTAAATTTAAAAATAAATAATTAATTAATTATAAATAATTTAAAATAAATAAAAATAATTTTTTAAAATCATTTATAAACAAGTTAATTTTAAAAAATTAATAATTTTAATTAATTTTTAAAAAAAATATTTTTTATAAATAATTAATTCTTCAAAAAATATATTTTAATTAAAAAATTATAAAAAAAATTAATTTTATTTTCGTTCAAATAATTCAACTTTTCAAAAGAAAATGCTTCCGTAAAATATCAACATCCAACTTGACAAACAAAAAAAAATAGTTTTAAACATTTAACAAGCAGCAAAAAGCACCGCCCTTCATCCGAGTGCAAAACTTTTATTTAATTGTAGTTCCCTTTTTGTCGAGCAGCAACATTGTTTACGTCATTATTTGTTTTGTAAATGTTTCAGAACAAGTCGCCAGCTCACTCTCGCGCCTCATACACAAAAGGAGCGACAACGTAAATAATTTCAGATAATTTTCTCTTAATTAGCTGAATGACATTGAACCGAAAAATAAATCATTTTTAATTTTAAACAAAAAAATAATCTTATTATTCTTGATCGTATTATTTGATAATTTTAAAGGCACGCAGGTGTGAACATAAATATTTTTCTTATAATTTTTTTCTTGCTAACCGTATGGTTTCTCTCACTTTTTATGGCATCAAGACCCAAAGTTTGATCGACTTTTACAGACTGATAAATAATATGTTACCGCAAGAGAATTAAAATCTTATCAGCAGCAAAAAACAAAACCAAAAGTTTTGCCAATTTCGTAGTTTCTAAAGTTGTTTGTCTAATAATAATAATAATAAAATAAATTTGTAAGAAACAACGGAGTAGAAATTTGCAACAAAACAACTTCTATTCGCATGACAGCTCCTTCTTTGTATAAATGAATAATATTTTATAAAGTAAAATCTGCTTTTGTAAATGCACGAGCGGTGCATCGTAGGTGTATGTGTGTCTGCAAAACTAAACATACCAAAGATTGATTTCACTTTCTCGATGTTGTTGTGGCTCGCTCGCTTGTTGTTAAAGTTGGAAATTTATTAGATTTCAACTAATAATTTTTCGTAGGAAAAACATCGGCACGGGCGTAATTTTATTACACTTTGTTGCTGCTGTTAATTCGCTTCACTTGATAGAACGATGCGGGAAAAAGTTTTCGCGCAAAATTTACATGTTTTTTTATTTGGCTGAAAGGAAATACGTCATGCTTTATTAAAGGCGCCAAACAACCACGAAAATTGTTGTCTGTTGTTTTTCACAAGAAATTTATTAAGCTGTTGCTGATTTTCGAAGAATTTTATTTGATTTTTCATGAAATCCAGATGTAATCTGAAAGCTATAAAAAAAAATTTATTTTTTGAAGAAATTTTGGCAACCCTGTATGTAAACAATGTTTCCCGACATTTTCATTTTTGGCAACTCTGATATGAACTTTTGATACAAAATGTCACTTTTTTAAAATATTTCATAAAATTTTCATTAAATAATAATAAAAAAAAAATATTTCTTTAGAATAAAAAACATAAATGAACAATTTTTAATTAACAGAAATGTTCTTTTATACAACCAAAGAGACTTCCTTTCGTTAATCTTGCTGACTTGTAGAACAAAGAATCAAAGCCATTTACGTCAATTTCCTTTCATTACAGTTCAATTTTGCTGCTTCCTTCCAATAAACATAGATTTAATTCAATAAAACATAAAAATAATGTTTGTTTATGATCTTTAACAATAAATATTAAATCTCATTGCCTCTTTTTCTCCATTCCTGAACTAAATAACGACGAAGAAGCAGAAAAATCTCAACTTTGTAAATGAACAGCAAAACAAAAGACGCCTCATACACAATAAACGATTATGGTCAATTTTCCAAGTAATAGATTTTTGCGCTTAATGGTGCAAATTTTTATAAAATGGGTATTTGCCTCTTCTTGAGTGCGTCATTTAAGTAGAGGTAGGTAGAGAATGTGAGAAAACAAAAGCATCATTATCACAATTATTTTTACTTTGCTTAAAAAAGCCTTCGTATCATGTGATAAGATTCGGTAGACAAGGGTGCAAAATCTCTTGAGGTCGTTTTTTTTTGGTCAGACTTTTGTCTGGATTTGTGTTTTTTTGACATTAACTATAATGGAAATTGTTCTTTTCTTTTTTTGTTTTCTTCTATTATGGTAGAAAAGCAATTTGGAACAGCACGAGCCGGTATCAAATCACAAAGAATAATAATAACAAGGAAAAAGGAAATTGAAAAGCAATTAAATTTATATTTATAGACGATTATTGTTTTATGAAAGAGCACAAAGAAAGCAAGAAAGAAAATTAATAAGAAATTGAAAGCTATTAAATGCATGCCGTCGATTGAAAGAACAATTAAATGCAATGTTTGACTATGGTTTGCGGTTTGTCGTCTCAATTTCACAATTTTCTATTGAAAAATTGCAAGATCTTTCGAAATTGTTAAAAATGGCGGGAAATGTTTGTTTATATGCAGGGTTGCCAAAAATTACTTTTTGACAGTTGATTTGACAAAATTTTAAAAAGGCGGGAAAATTTGTTTATTTACATTCAGGGTTGCCAATTTTTATTTAAAAAAAAAAATTTCTTTTGTCACGGAACTGAATAATTGTCAGTTCCCCAAAAAAATATTGAAATTTATCGAACTAAATTCTAACAAATAAATTTCCCCAAAAAATAATGTCAATAAACACAAAAAATTACCATAAATAAACAATTACCAAGCAAAAATACTGTAATTTGACACATATCTGTTAAAATGGAATTGAATTCCTACAAAAGTAACAAATAACCATAGAAATACAAAAAAAAGCATTAAACAAACAAATAAATAAACAAAAAATGGGCAAGGCATACAATGTAGTACTTTACTTTTGTCTGCGTCGATGTGGATAGTGGTTCAATAAATTCCCGCAATAAATTCAGAAAAAATGGTTCAGTTTTTGCGTAAATTCAATTTGACAAAAAAAATAAAATAAAATAAAATTCAAAAGAGAACACACACCTCATCATTAATATTCGAGTAACAGCATGAAAGTTTGTGTATGGCCGAAAAATGTGCGCGCGATTGCGAGACGACAATACACAATGAAGGTCATCGATTCTTGTTTTTCCACTTTTTATTTATATTTTTTTAACAACTTGCGATTCATTGATAAATACCAAAAAAAAATTATTGCCTCAAGATTTTTTTTACATCATCCAAGTACGTTATTCAATCGAAATGTTGGGTCATGTTTCGGCAAACAAGTGGCAAACTCATCGATCATGTGTTTGAGAGATGAGGAAGAAACGCGTAAATTACCGTGAAATTAGCAACTATTTATTAGTTTTTAACAAAAAGTTGGGCTTTTCGCTCCATTTGAGCCAAAAATGGTCTGAAAAGTCATCAGAACCATAAAATGTGTCGAATTTCGACATGGTACTGCTAATTATTTATTCAGTTTCAGCTATTCGACAAATTAAGCCTTTAATTGGAAATATTCTGACTGATCAAAAAATAAGCAGCAATTCAATGGACTAACAAAATAAATAACAGCGAACGGAAATTTCTAAAATACTTTTGATTTGCGACGAACGAAAATATTTTTCAATCAACTCATTGCACGTTCATTCTTTAATTACAGCAAAAACGCACAGAATACACACAATAAATGAGATATTTTCGTTGATGATTTACAAAATGGCTTTTCATTAAAATTATGCGGTGAACGGTGAATTTATGGACCATAACTACAACATTTTGGAATGTTGTTGCCATCGATTTTGCCTCTGCTCTGCCCGTGTAATGAATAAAATATATTTTGATTGGGGTTGCACGAGTTCGTTCTCGACTCGGAAGCGCATCAATTAGCACAATAATTCGAAAAATGAATGCATGAGTGAGCAATCACGTTACTTCTGCGGTAGGAAAATGCGACGGAGAACGGCAGAGATGGGCAATGTTGTCGGTCAGGTTCAATTGAGAAGTTAATCAACGTTATCGTCTTATTGACACATATTTTGGTCGTCATCGTATTTCAATTTTCGTAATAAATCCGGGTTTTGTGTTAAAAGTTTTGGGAAATTAATGATTTGAAGTGTAAAAATTTGAAATATTGAATTTTTTTTGACATTTTCATTTTTAAAGAAAAAATTAACAAATTTTTAAAGATTTTTGATGAAAAATCAAAGATATTGAAAATTTGGCAACCCTGAATGTAAACAAATTTTCGCGCCATTTTTAATTATTATGTCAAATTAGATCATTTCAATCATTTCATTTCGAAAATTAATTTTAATATAAATTAAATAATTAAATACGATTAAATTATATAATTGAATAAAATAAATTAAAAGTAAGCCGCAAAGATTTTATGAATTTTTAACAAATTTAGTAAATGTCAATTCAAAAAATTACCGTTAAAATTTTAAAATTGATTTTTTTTGCTAATTTTAACCTTTTAAATAAAAATAAAAAATTAAAAAAAATAAAAAAATAAAATATTTAATTAAAATAATTCAATAAAAAATATTATTTTTAAATATTTTTTATGAATTTTATTTTTAAAATATTATTTTTATTATTTTTAACAATATCATGTTACTTTTAAAGAGCTTTTAAAAATTCTACAAAAATTCAAATGATTTTTTTATGCCTTTTCTCACATCACATCAAGTGTCATTTTTCACAATTTTATTGAAATTTTAATCGCTAAAATATTCTAAGCCATTAAAAAAAAACTTCTTAAATATTCAAAATCCCCAAGAAATCTATAAATCATTCGGCAGTAGTCCCCTCATTAAAACGTTCGAGCATTTTACCAAAAAAAAAATCTAAAATTACGTGCAACATAATATCCAATTAAACCGTTACCGCAATAAAAGACGTTAAACAGATCCAACGGCGACATATCGTAACGTGTTATGCGACGCAGAATCATCATCAGAAGCAGCAGCAGTAGAGACGTCCACGAAGAAATCAAATCATCAATTTTAATAGAATTAATGTTATTTGATACATCTCAATTTCGAATGAATGCGGGCATTGTGTATTCTGACAAGCTATAAATAAGGCACACATATTTATTTTATTGCGTGTATCAATTCTGTTTGTTTCATTTCAATATTTATCTCCGACTGAGGCGGATGCAAGTGAAGAATTTCACAATTTTTGGTCACTTTTGGGGATTTTCTCGAAAGTTGAATAATTTTTGGATTTTGAACAGCTTTGGATCAATTTAAATCTTGCAAAGGCAAATTTTAAATGACAAACATTCAAATATTTGCCTCGAAGTAAATCATTAATCTGAGCTCTGTTTGATTGTTTTATTAGAGAGATGCAGACAAAATCTGCAATATAACGATTTGTAAATAAATTTTCGATTATAAAGTTGAATGAAACATGCTCGTTGCAGTGAAATAATAAAATGCGATAATATTCAAGAGAGAGAAAGAGAATAAATTGGAATTCGTAGGCGAAATAGCTGGCGAGCGTATGTAATAAAAACGCAACATAAAATGCCACAAGTTTAGTCGAAACATAATCCGTGGGTTAAGTCATTGGTCACGAATAAACGAATGTGTGTTAGCTAAAAATTACTTTCTTTCGAGTGTGTGGTAATGTTTTGCCATGCATGTTGCTCGTTACACAATCAAATGGCCCTTTGAGATAACGATGGAAAGTGAGAGGGAAAAATTTGCAAGATTTTGTCCATTTTTTTTTTTTTTTTTGATGGGATTAACAAAGAAGTCCGTCGAGAGTGTTCATGATAAGAGAGAGTCTGTAAGGTTGCTGATATGGATTAAAATTGTCGTAAAAGGAGATTTTGCAAGTGTTTTGGGTTTATGATATAAAATAATCATATTTTATTTTTTTGCCAAAAATATTACATTGGGAGGAGAAATTTTTTCATATTTGAAAAATTGATAAAATTGATTTTTGACGTTTATTTAAAAAAAATATAAAATAAGATTAAAATAGTTTTAACTCACAAAAAAATTTTTTAAAGATTTTAAGAAAAACATTTTAATAGAAAAATTTTTTTGGCTTTCTTTAAAATTAATTTATGAATTTTCTTAATTATTTGAAAAAAATCAAAATATTACATTAAAAAATATTATTATTTAATAAATAAAATATTTTTAATTTTTTTTTAATATATTAATTTAGATTGAATTTTAATTATTTTTTAAACAAATTTTACAAAGGTTTAAAGAATCAAAATATTTAATAAAATAAAAAAAATACATATTTAAATTATTATTATTTTTGAAATTAAAAAAAAATAATTAATATTCAATTTAAATCATTATTAAATTGAAAATTATTTTAAATTATTTTATTTATTATTTATATTATCAATAAATATTTTTTTTATTTATATTTATAACTATTCTTTTTTAAACTTAATTGTTCAATTAATGTTTTTAAATTTAATTAACTTTGAAATTTTTATTTAATTTTACTTTAGCTTTTTTGATTTTTTTTAAACGAAGAATAAAAATTAATAAAATTTATTTTTCAAATTAATTTAAAAAAAAAAATTCTTTAAAAATTGGTTAAAAATATTAAATTTTCTTAAATTTTTATTCATAATTTTTTAAAAATAATTTTTCGAATTTTTCATTCAATTGTTGACTTTTTTAATTTGAAAAACTATTTAGATAAAAAATTGAAAAATATAATTAAAAAAAAAAAATTAATAAAAAAATAATAAATAGAAGATGTAATTTCAAATTAAAATATTTTTTTGTAAATTTAATAATTTATAATTTTTTGTTTAATTAAATTAAAAACTGTGAAGTAATTTAACGTAATCGAAGACAATTCCGAACCTTATCAAATTTCAAAAAATAAAAAAATATCTCTTTTATGACACCTGTCATTAAAAAATAATCTGTAAATTCACCTGATCAATTTTTTTTTGCCATAAAAATCAGGTTTTCATGTCATTTCGATTTCGAGTTACTCAACCCAAAAATTTAATCCAATCTCCGTTCACTCACCCTTTTTCTCAACCATCATCATAATTAAAAAAATTAAATTAATATTTGTTATCACACACATGTCGCTGCTCATTACGATTAGACAATAAAAATGTCTTATGATAAAAATTCACTTTTAATTTCTTCTTTAACGTTACCATGCATTACTAACGAACATAACCATATTATAAAATCCACAATTACAATTATTATTTATTTTTTCGTTCGTTTGTTTGTTTGCTGCGAAGAAAGGTACAACACTCCCAACACACATTTTTTTTTTTGAATTTATTTATTATACAAGAGACAAAAACATTAACACCGCAAATATTATAACTCACTTTCTATTTCAAATGCTCGTTTATGAGTCGTTTTTGGAGAATTTCTAGCCGGTGTTTGTTTATTTTTTCACGCAAATTTATTTTCGTTGCTTCCACATATTGTGCGATGCATGCATAATATTTAATACGCAAGCAAAAAAAAAATGCAGACAAAAGACTTGCATAGAGAAATGTGATTGTTTTAATTTTTTGTTGCATCCATGTTCGATGTTCGCCGTTCGGGCATTGTGCAATAAATAAGCATGCATAAATATTATGCTTCTCATAATACACAACTTCACACATGTGAAAGGGTATTCAAGTTCATTCAACCGGTCGTCGTTGTCATATTTCGCGTTGATTTTTTTTTATTTATTTTTTTTATCGCGTTATTTGTCATTCGCGTCATCAGAAAATTAACATAAGCCCGATCATGTCTTTGCTTGTTTCTGAAATTTTGCCACGAAGAAATTTTTTTTTTTTCGGAAGAAATTTACTCAACTTTTTAATTAAGAAATTCTCGGTTGTCTTAATTTCTTCATGTCACTCGAAAGTTCTGCGAGAACGAGAAAAAAATTAACTCAAGTACGTGATTTTCGTGGAATTTCTAACGAACTAAAATTGCAACGCTAATTATTTTTGTCACTGGATAAGTTAATAGTTGAAATTCTCGTCTGAATGATTCTTCTCTGCCGCAACTGCCTTTGGAAAATTTTATAATGAGAACTCCCAAATAACGACGACGAGGCACAACACTCTTGTTAGTTGGGAGAAACTTTTGTCTCATTTCATTTGTGTGCGGAATTATTATTATAAAATATATATATATTTGCATATGCGGCATATAGACAACTAAAAACTTGCGGTTGAACGCTTCAAATATCAATTTAGGCACGTTTGTTTTAGATTTTGGTACAATTCGAGTGCACACACAGAGACACATGTATACAGAATTGAAAGGAAAGGCAAATATTCATTTAAAAACATGCATTCACAAACAAATTAACAACGAATTTTTAGCTGGAGAGCAAAAAAAGAGGGAATTCCATTGTGGTTTTCTTGTGTTTGGAGCGAAAAAAGTTAATGGGAGGGAAATTTTTTGATAGATAAAAGTGCATTTATTTTAAAATTTTTAAAGGAAATTTAAAAGAAAAAATAATTCAAAAAAGATTTTTAAAAATTAAAAAAAAAAGTTTTCTTAATTTTATTCGAAAAAAATTTTCAAGTCTTTTTCAAAATTAATTATTTTTTAAAAAATATCATTTTTAATTCATTAATTATTTTTTTTATTTTTTCAATAAAATTAAAAAAAAGGATTTTTGACAATTTTTTGGTAATAAATGTTTAATGTTCAATGAACGTTTAAAAATTTTAATTTTTTTTTTTATTTTTGCTCTGAAATTCGAAAATTTTATAATTTATAGAATTTTCAATTTTTTTTTTATTTTCATAATTTTTTATATAAAAATATTTCATGTTTATCAGATCAAAATAATTTGAATAATTATTAATTATAATTTTTAAAATTATTAAATTTAATTAATTTAATAATTTTTTTTAAATTTTTTTCTGTCAAATTACATATAAAATTTAAAATTTCTAACAATTTAGTTTTTTAATTAATTTTTTTTAAATAAAATAAATATTTTTTTTCTTATTTTTTGATTAAATAAAAAAAAATTAAAATAATTTTTAATAAATTAATCTTTAAAATAAAATTTAAAAAAAAATCAATTAAATAAAAAATTAATAATAAAAAATATTAAATAAAATTGTAAATTAATAAGATTAATTTATTGATTAATTAAATTTAATTTAATGAATATTATTTAATTAAATCTTTGAAAAAAAAAATATGTAAGACTCAAAAACTTCTGAAAACGTCGAATAATTTTTTAAAAAACAAATAATTCCATCTCACTTCACAAAAATTATGCTTTGCCTGTTTTCCAGTAGTCCAAAAAATAAAAAAAGTTTATTTATTTAGTTTTTTCTCCATACTTCATATACTGGTTATGCTGAAAACTCCAACAAAACATGCACCAGATTGCAAACGAAATTATAAAATTGTATTTATTTGTCTCTCAGTTTCTCTCTTATTTTTCAGTGTGTGCATCGACACCGCATCGAGGCACACATACAATTATTTTGAAATTAGAGCATTATTTAAATAAAATTGTATATTTTCGAGTCAAAAATAGTGTGACCATCGGTCGATTTCTGTGAAAGTAAAAACGTGTCTCGACGAAATTTTTCGTTTGCAGAACAGCCAAAAGTGACACGAGAAAAGCTCAATTTCAAGGAAGAAAAATTAAATAATCGAATTTCGAGGAAGTGTAAAATATACAAACGAAAAATATTTTTATTATTCATCTCGAATAGCGCTCTCGGGCAAGCAAAAAGTGAGAAAATATCCACACACACGAAATTCACTCAAATTCCAAATACTTCGAAGAGTTTATTGAATGATGAAATTGAACGTGTTTTTATTCATCAAAAAACCCCTTTTTCATGTTATATATATTTATTTTTTATGTGGCTTATTATGTTGCCTCGTCGGTCAAAAAGAGAGATTCAATTTCAAGTTGTTGTTGTGTGAGCGATTTTCGGTCCAGACAAAGTTTTTGTTATTCTAGCCAACAACTACTCGATACGACGATGACGATGACGAGTAGCAACAGTCGATGAAAATTGTTCGAGAAATGGAATATAAATGATGAAAGAAAAGCGAGCGGCAAAAAAAAATAATCAGAAAAAGTGGAATTGATCATAAGCACGTCCCTTTTTTCTCTACTTTTGTGCATCCTTTTTGTACAATTCCGGCGGATTTTGGTCTAATCACAATATTTAGAGGAGTTTTGCTACTTTTTCTTTATTTTCTTTTTTTTTTTGTCTATTACGGTGTGGCGTGTTTTGTCGATGGTTAGTTGGGGGTTATGAAAGAATGAATGTTTGATTGAAAATATTTTTTTTTTGTTTTTTTATGGAAACCCTTTCAGACATAGGAAGTGAAATTTTGTCCCTCATGAAAATCTTTTATTTTAATAAAAAAAATCTTTAAAAAAATTTTTTTTTTAAAAATGTACAATTACATGTTTTTTTATAAATAAAAAAAGGAATTAAAATTTTTTTATAAATTAATATTAATATTTTTTTAAAAAATTATAAAAATAAATATTAATAATATTATAATAAATTTATATTTTAAATTAATAAATATTGAAAAATTAATTAAAACTAATAATTTTAAATATTTTTTATTTTTTTCACTTTTTATGAAGTGAAGAAAAAAAAATATTTTAAATAATTTTTTTTTAAATGTTTTATAATTTTTTTACATGTTAAAATTAATTTTATAATTTAAATTTTATATCAAAAAATTTTTTCATTATTTTGTATGGATAAAAAACAGAAAATACTGATAAAAAGCTTTAAAAATAAATAAAAATTTTTAAATCTTTAAAAATAAATTTTTTACATAATTAAATTTTCAATAATTTTTTTAATAATTGTTTTAATTAAATTTTTAAATTATAAATTTTATTTTTTTTTTTTTTAATTATTTGACTTTAAAAAAAAATTAATTAAATTTATTCAATTAAAAAAATTTTAAAGTCAAAAGTAAAAAATTAAATTAAAATCTCATAAAAAGTAATTAAAAATTAATTTTTAAATATTTAATTTTTTATTTTTTTTCAAATTAATTTTTTAAAGTTAAAAATTTAACTTTTTTAATAAAATTAAATATTCTGTATAAAATTTATTAATTTTCTAATACTTTACATTACATCACGTGGTCAAAATCTCAAGTTGCGAAACTTTCGCTTCTTTTTATTTTCATCAAAAGAAACCCGATAGGGAAGCAAACCACTCCTTTTTTAATCAAACCAAAATTTTTACTACATCTTTCTCATATATATATTTTTTTTTTCTACCGGTTTCAATCAAATATATCGGATAATCCAATTTTACTTGTGTGTTTTGTAGCAATAACTAAGATCAATCTGAGGCTATATGTTTTTAGTTAAATATTTGCAATTTGTTTGTGTATTTTTTCGAGAGAGAGCGATGGAGATAAATAAAAAAGGCAGAGATTCAATTACGAACGAGATATCACTGATCAATAATAAATGAAATTGTTGTGTGAATTCCATCACATTGATTAGGTTTCGTATTTCCGCATATATCGCATGACCTTTCCTCATATGTGTTTGTATGGCGGAAATTAAACGAGAAAAAAAGAAGCTGTGGAGAAAATCTTTCGTCGCCTTGGTCAACGCGCAATCTATTTTCCGGAGCGTTGTCAATAGAAATCCATTCATCGGGAATTCAAAGAGATCGCACGTGTCTAAACTTGGCACTTTTGATGCTTTTATTCATACCAAATAATTCCCTCTATTCATCGCACAAGTGTTTCCATTCACAAAAAATTCCGAAAAAAAATAAAAAAAAATATTTTCTTTTTTTTTTGCAGATTTCCGATGTTCTGGTTGGGAGAAAAATATTAATGCAGCATCATGCGATTATTTAAAGCACGTAAATCCGTCGTCGATGCCAATGCAGCAGTAACATCCGAGCAGGCTCCATTACAACAAACACAAACTAATTGTAATGAAAATAACAACTTATCGGATTGCATTCAGCAAAATCGTCATTTGCCATACAACACGAATAATCGTCAGATAACAACAAATGTAAATAACGAAATTTGTGTTAATGCGAACAATAATAATAATAACAGTGAAAATGGTGCACCATCCGCGAAAACAGCATCCGAACCACAAATTACGCATGAAAATAATATTATTAATAATAATTGCAATAAATCTAGTGCGAATAGTGCCAGCAGCAGCTCAATAAATGCTGCAGTAAATCACGAAAAAATTGATAAAAATCATAAAAAATTAACATTGTTAAATCATGTGAGCAATAATAATCATTTGAAGTTCGATATTCGCCGAAAATCCATGATTGAGACATCGAGCACGATAAAAATGCTCGAAAGTTGCGTCGATGCGAATTTCCCCTTGGCTGCCATGCAACAACAAAATGGTGAGTTATCAATTTTTTTTATTTAATTTTTATTTAAACCAAAAAAAGGGACTGTGGTTGAAATTAATTGAAAGGTTCATTAATATTTTTTTTTACATTGACCGATTCCCAATTTGTTTCATTTTTTTCGATGAATCACAGAAAAATTAAATATATATTAATTATTGTTGAATTAATTAATATTTTTTTGTGTGAGTGTTATTTCGTCACAAAGTGCAACGCAGAATTAATTTAATTACAAAAAAAAAATATTTTTTTTATATATTTATTAATTAAGAAATCTTTTGTGATTTTAAAAAGTTAATTTCGTCAAAAATATTTCTGCAATGTTTTTTGCGTGTGGGAAGGATACAGGAAGACAAATCAAATAAAAACAAGCAGAAAAAATGTGTTTGACACATTATTAATGGTTGAACGCCAACAGAAGCACTTGAATTTGAATGGAGACGTCAATCGGGCTGTCAGCGCGCACAAGTTGATGTCCGAAATTGACGAGCACGTGTTTTCGGAAGTTGAACTTTGGGTAGCAAGTCAAGTTTAAAGGTCATTTGTGTGGTTGTTAAAGTGAAAAGGGAGAAATTTGAAAGTTTGCATAGGTTTTTGTATGAAAACTTTTAATGGATAAATTTATTGATAGGCAAAAAAATTAAAATTGAGTTAATTTTTTAATTTTCAAGCGTTGTAAGAGTATTTTTTTAATAAATTCATTTATATATAATTTTTTAAATAAAAATTTATTTAGTTTTTGAAAATTATAAATTTAGCAAATATTAAAATTAAAAAGAAAATAAATTTGAAGACAAATATAAAATTTATTTTAAAAAATAAATAATAAAAAAATATATTTTTATTTATTTATTAAAAAATTTTTTTTTTTTAAAATTAATTAATTAAAATTTATTTATTTATTTTATTTTTTTATAAAATTTTAATTAATAATTTTAATAAAAAAAAATAATTAAAAGTAATAAAATTTAATTTTAATTTTTTAATAAATTAAGTAATTAATTAGTTTGATTTCAAAAAAGAAAAAAAATATTTAAAAATTGTTGGAAAAAATAATATAAAATTTAGATATTGCTTCAGAAAATAAAAATTTAAAATTAAAAAAAAAATATAAAAAAATAAAATTAACTAATTTATTTAATTATAAAAAATTATTTAAAATTAAAAATTAATTAAATTTAATTAAATTAATTAAATTTAAATTTTAAAAAATTCAAATTTGAACCTTTAAAATAAGTTTCAAATTTAAACCTTTTTACTAAATTGTAACAATTTAATACAAAATTTTGCAAAAATTATTTTTTTAGTCAACTAAATCCCTTTTATAAAGCTTAATTTTAACATAATTCTAATCTCCTAATTAATGTCATACCCCGAAAAAAATAAAGAACATCCAAAACGATTATTTTTTAAATTAAATCACGTCGAAATCACGCAACGACCTGAAGATTAAGTCCGGATTCCAAATAGTTTTGTGCAAAAAAGAAACGAAAAATTCCACAGATGACTGACGGAATTCCGCACCTTTCCATAAATTTTTCGTACTTTACTTAATCGTCCCGTAATTACTTTTTGGTCAATTGAACGTGACATAATTTCCAAACTAATAACGCACAAATAATAACTTGTTCAAGTGTGGCAAATTATTATTATTATTATTTAATCTGCGTTCGCTTTTGTTGCTAAGAGTCGCGCTCACTCGTCGCAACACTCGCAAAGTAATCAAATAATCATAAAATAATGACTTTGTAACAAAACACTCGAAAGTTGCGTTAAATCTTCCGCATGCTCGGTGATTTTTTTGTCGTTTCTTCGCTTTTTCGGGGGAGAAATAGCAAGACTTTTAATGATGAAGTGCTGTTTGTCGTCTTCTTTGTAGAACTTAATGAACGTGATAAATCATGTTAGTTCGGATCTTCCTCTTTTGACGACAACGAACAGCAGAGGAGTGGAAAAATTTGCAGCAAAACATGTGTCACTTGTGTCAATATAGCTCCAAACTACAAACTAATTTAATAATTTCATGCCTTTGTTCCTTTTTTTGACAAATACACAGGTCGATGTTTGTTTATATTTTCTCGTTGTTTGAACAAAGACATAAAATTTTGTCGTCGTATAATTTAATTGAGAAAGAGGATGTTGTCGCAAAATAATTTTTCTCATAATCTCGTTATAAATGTGAAATTTATTTGTTTTTTTTTTGTTTTCTTGCTTGTTTGAACAACTGTGAGACGCTCTTTTACTATTTTATTATTTTTTTTCTGAACATTTCTCGTAAATAACCTGAGAGTATTTTTGCGGAAATTCAATGGAAAGCCCATTGAGCAATCAAAATAAACCGAAAAGTATTGAAAGTTGTCGTCAAAAATTTAATTTCGTATTTCCGTTATTTAATTTTAATCACGTGACATAGCCCAGTCCACATTTTGAATTTTTTCTGCTAAAACTCAGTTTTAAATTTGAATCATAACGAACGAAACTTGAGCCCAATGTGCATTTTAAGCTCTTGTCCCAATGCAAAATTTAAAAATTTTGACCCAATGCATTTTAATTTTTTGACAAAAAATTTTTTTTGTCCCAATGCGTAGAATTTTTATAAATTTTTTTTAACCCAATGCACATTTTAAATTTTTTAAAGTTTTGAGTTTGAACAGAAAAATGTTTGCTTTTTTCATTTTTAATTTTTTTGCGTAATTGAAAATTTAAATAATTTTTTGTAGTTTTTTCCAATTTTTGAAATTTCACGCAAGGAATTATTTATTTTAAAATTTTCAACTGCAAATTTTTAGGTTTTTTTCAATTTTACTTTTTTTAATTCAATTTTGAAATTTACGCAAATTTTAAATTTTTGGCCCAATGCAAATTTTGAAAAATTCTAATCCTTCATTTATTTCTTTGAAAAATTTAATAAAAATTGTTTTGTATTGCTTCGCTTTAAAAAAAAAGTAAAAGGAAGCCAAAAAATGAACAAAACATGAGCTTCAATTTTTACTTCAAATACGAATGAGTTAATCCCGAAAGCAAATTATCGTCCTTTGACATTTATTTTCTTTCTAAGCAAAAATAACAAAAGCTTGGAAAAAAAGTCTTTTGATGTCTTTCATTCCGGAATTGAATCAAACTCTTCAGAATTTGCAATTCAAACATCAAATGTGCAGAAAAAAATCTCTTGCCTTGTGGCAAAAATCGTGCTCGCCTCAGAAATTATTTCATGTTTTTTGTGGAATTTACATGAACATAGAGAAATTTTCGTTTTGCTTGTAGGTTTTTAATTGCAACTCGTTCTTTTGAAGTTTAAGTAATAAATGAAATTTTAATGGAAATTCTCTCGCCCATTTGCAGGATATGTGCCCGGATATAAAGTTGTCACGGCAGTACCTGTCATGGTAACGGATGACGAACCGACAAAGGAGACCAACAAAAAAGGTAAGAATTTGATTTTTATTTCTCGTCATCGTAGAAAAAAAATAATTAACAATTAATTAGTCAAACAAAATTTTTTTCCGTGTGTCATTAAAATGTTGAACATGAAATTAACTCCCACAAACTCATTAGCGCCCTTTTATTAAACTGCCCGAATTATTAGATGACTTTTAAATGTTTGTCATAAACAGCAGGAAATTAATTTTAAATAAAGCGGGCGATCGTTTCGTAACCAAAATTTTCATAAGTAAATCAATTATTATGATGAGTCGAGAGCTGACGATCCAATTTCATGTTCATAAATTTTAGACAGTAAACCAGAAAAAAGCATTTTACCAAATTTAGACAAAATTGAGGCATGTTCAGGTTACTAAATCCGAATAATGGCTCAATTAAGACACCTTCACACTGTGATGGATTAAGTAAATTTTTTTGTTGTTTTGTTTTGTTGTTGCGGTTCGGACTGTTGTAAAAACATATTTTATAGTTTTCGTGATGATTTAGTGCCCTTTTGTTGTGTAATTTTATTGTGCATGTTCGAACACGATTGAATTTTTATGGTTTCTAAGTGATGGAAATATTTAAATTTTATGATTTTTATCAATAAATTTTTTTCTTTTATTATTTTATGAAGATTCTTTCAATAGAAGAATAAAAGAATTTTTAATTTTTTTTATTCAAAATCTTTCAAATAGTTAAAATAATTTTATTTAAAAAAATTTCAATTATTTATTAAAAAATTAAATTAAATTTAAAAAACGAAACAAAAAAAAAGTAATTAAATTAAAATTTAAAAATATTTAAAATAAAATATCTTCGTGATGTAATTAAAAAAAAAAATAAATAAATTTATTATTTAAAAATAATTTAAAAGGTGTTTAAAAATTTTCTTTCGTCAAAAATCAATTAATTGGTAAAATATTATTTTTTTTTATAAAAATAAATAAATTATTTTTTTTTTAAAATTAATGTTACTTTTAGATCAAAGTATAAAAAAATATATTTAATAATTTTTGAAATTTTTAAAAATTAATTTTGTTCAATTCAACTTAAATCTCAAAAAAAAAAAAAATTAATTAAATTTTTTAAATTTTTATTATTATTTTTCGTATTATGCGTATATTTTTTTTTTTTGAATTTTCAATAAAATTTTTTTATTAAAATTTTTATTAAAAAGAAATAATTATAAATTAGAAATTAAAAATTAAAACTATTTATTTAAAAATTGTGTATACCTAACTTTCCATTAATTTTATAAAAAAAAAATAATAATAATAAATAAATATAATTTTTTATTTAATTAATAAATAAAAATAAAATAAAAAAAAATTTAAAAAAAATAAAAAAAATCAAAACAAATTTTTAGTTCAATAACAATTTAAAAACAAAATTTATTTTAAAAATATGAAAATAAACCAATTGACGCTTTTCAAACTGCTCTCAACATTGCCAAAGTCCATAAAAGTGGTCATAATTTCAGTCATGTAGCGACATTTGCATGTAAATTCTACCTGCAGTTCGTTCACTTCGCTTCGACAAAAGTCAATAAACCACAAAATTTTATGTAAATTCCTTGTGAAACGATAAATTTAAACAACGAAAAAAAAAATACAAAATATGTGGTCTAGTTTAAACAAGTTTTTTACTATTTTTACCGCTTCACAACAATTTTATTTTTATTAATAAATATATACAGCTTGTACCATTTCAAACACCGAACGCATAATAAAAGCGGTTTTAACATTTTTTTTCTTCTCTCTTATGTTTTTTTCTTTATTAAAAGCACTTTTAGCTATTTTGATTAAAACTCACAAAAACATGTATTTACATATAAAACATGTTCTGTGCAGCAGCAGATAACGCGAAAAAAAATAACTCTTGTAAATCATGGAAAATGTAACTGTGCGCAATTATTAGCGACTATTGGCCTAGATATTGGTCAAGATAACCGACCGCGAGATTCCGGAAAAATTAAAAAAAAAATATTTTCTCGTTCAAATTTCACATCAAATGATAGCAATTATCGTGCGGCAGAGCGACAACATCTCATTAAAATTATTTGTTGGTGTGCTTGGATGCGTGACACTCGAGAGCTTCGTTGAAGGATCGTGTCAAGTGTTTGCGAAACGTAAACATTCCTCTGCTTTCGTCGTGCTTTTAATGAATTTTACATGCGAAATTACATCCCGAGAGGACACTAAAAACGACATGAAAGGGGTTAAAAGGGGGTGAAATTTGCATGAAAATGCATCCATCTGCCTTTCATCGTCATCATCATCAGCGTCGAGTGTTTTCTTTTTGTTATTTTTTTTTTTCTGTTCAAGGTGCAAACACTCTTTGTTCGTGCAAAATTACTCGCGATGATTAAAGTAAACAAACACGATAAAAATAACTAGTTTACGAGGAGAGAGAAAAATTTTTTTTATCTGATGACGATCATTAGCTAAAAGCGGTATTCGTTCCATTTTTCGATCAAAATTAAACAAGTTCCGAGAGATCCGTGTTGGCGCCTCTTTGTCAGGAAATTCCTCGAAAAACACCTCAAATAATCAAAACAAAGGACCACAAAGTCAACAAAAGCAGAAAAAAAGTTGTTTTTGTTCATTTCTTGAATAGAATTAATTTTTTGTGTCTACAAAGTTTACTCGACGCCGTCGACGACGAACGAACGGCAATAACAATAATAATTGAGTTTGTGTGTTTACCTCTAATTACAGCATCAACAAATAATAACAAAAGTGCGTTGTTATTAGTTCGTTTGCCTCTTTGTGCTTCGTTACAAGTAATTGTGGATAAACGAAGTTTTTATAAAAATAATTTGTGATAATAAGAGAGACAAAAAAAAAATGACAAAGACCGTAATTTGAGTGTGTCGTCGTCGAATGATTAGCTTGATGCACGTTAATTACCTTGCAGAAGCGCATTTTTATAGAAAAAATATTCAAAAGGTCGTCATAAGCCCTTTGGAGGAGCGTGAAAGTGAAACGTGACGAGAATTTTTTTTTTATTTGAACAAGTGACGACTTTCTTTCGCGATTTTATTTTAAAAATTATTTTCTCTTAAAAGACATTTTTAAAAAAAAATAATTTTTTAATCCGATAAATTGCTTCGATTTTGCATCGATTTTGTGCTGAAAATCTCATTAAAAATGTCACGTTAAATTAGTTTTTGTTGCATCGATTTTTATGGTTAAAAGTGTTTAGTTACACTTGCAATTTTGCCTCAATACGGAATACAATGTTGCATCAAAACTAGTTTAATAGCGGAAAATCTGACTTTTTTTAATATGAAATTATTGGTTTGGAATTTTTCGTGATATTTTATCGACAATCTGTGTTTATGGGGGTCATTAAGTGTTAAAATATTGCAGGAATGTGAGTTCAAGTTCACTGAAGAAACTTGATCTTTGATGGGTAATTTATGTCTTCAAGAGGTGTTAAAGACTAAATTTTTTAACTTAAAATGGTAAACGGTTTTGTTTGATTTTATAGTTAAAATTAATTTTAGTGACGAATTTTAAGATTTATGATTTTATGGCTTTAACTTAAAAGAAAAAAAACAGAATTTTTTTTTTAATTTTTTACAAAATTTTTAACCAAGCTTTAAAATTTGAAAAAAAAATGTATGTAGAAAAAATTCGTTGAACCTCTTAAAAAAAATCACCCTCACAATTCTACAGGAAACCACTTTTCCCAATTACTCCGAATACAAAAGTGGCTTTTTGTCTTTATTCCATCTTTGTTCCTCTATCTTTTAATTTATTCATCAAGCATTTCTCCTTTTTTTCTCCCTATTCAACCTATTTTAATGAAAAAAGCGCAGGTAAAATAATTTCACGTTGCAAAAACTGCACATGATGGCTTTCAAGAACACTTTTTAAGCTCTTGTCTTTGTTTCATCCCAGATTGCTACAGAAAGAAAAAAATTGCAAAGTGAATACAAAATTTCATTTCGCTTCGTTATTAAAACGAAAGATTTTTTCTTTAATTAAACTAATTTCCCGCTTCTTCCGCACACACGATTCCAACATGTGAATTTTTGGATTTGGAAAACATCGTTACACGTTTCGCTCTAATGCTATTAGGGTTTTAGATGCATTTAGTTGACCTTAATCCGAAATGTTAATCCTTGCAAAGCGAAAAATTTTGTAATTAGCCACGTGAGGGTTTTTTATGAAAAAAAATTGACGAATTCAGGGGAAAAATCAATTCAAGAACACCAACGCTCGACATCATCATAATTAATCATCCGCCTGTAGGAACAAGATGTTACTCGTAGTTGGAGCTTCTGTAGGCCTCGTTTCGACATGCAGCCCAAACGAATTTATTGTTAATGATATTTTAATCATCTGTACATGGCTACTTGTTCGCTCGCTTGTTTGTTTGACCAGAAATTTTAAATTTATAATCGTCTGCTGTGCCTGCTTTCGTTCGGTTTGTTGCAATCAAATGCAAATTATACGAGAAAAAATGTGTTTTGCTGCTTGTTGTTTAAAAATTCAACTGGATAATGCTGGCGTATTTTTTAATTGCCTAATTATGCGGACACGATGATGTTGATTTAATGCATTTTTCATCATAAATATATTAGATTAATGGATTATTTGTGTTGTTGGCATCTGATCGTCTCGTCGGTCGGTGAAATGCGGATTAAATGTTCCGGTTTTTATTTTGTGGGAGGAAAAAACGAGATAAATTTCTCTCTCTCATCCAAACTTGGGCAGAAAAAGGAAAACTTTCTTCCGGTATTTTATTGTTATTAAAACCAAGAATTTCCCTTCCATTTAAGGCAATGGAGATTTGGTAAGTTATGTGCTCGGTGTCTCCTAAAAGAAATGCAATAAACATAAGTTTCATCAACAAGAAATTACAGGACAACAAGAAAAATCGTAACAAATTGTAATATCTCTGTCTCCCCACGTACCTTGCGTTGCAAACAGAGAAAAGAGAGTAAATTAAACCACTTCTGTAATTTTTGTCTGTCTTTTGCATCGTCGTCGTCGTTGTCGGTGTCCTGTTTGGCATGTATACAAACTTTGGAAGAAAACCGGCAAGCAAACAAAATAAATTTTCAAGAACAACTTTAATCCTTAACTTTGTCTGTCTTTGTCTTCTTTTACGGATTCCGGGGAAAATTTATTTAAAAGACGAAGGAAAAAGGATTTTCAGAGAAACAAAAAAATTACTTTGTCTGGTTTGTAAATTATTGCGTTTCGATATTTTGTTGAACAGGAAATGTTTGAGGTTGAAGCGATTAATTTTTTTTTTTGAAAAATTTTTTAAAATTTATTTAATGAAAAAATTAATTAATTTTTATTAAATTTAATTAAAAAATTTAGAAAATTTAAAAAAATATAATAAATAAATCAATTTAATTCTCGATTTAATTAAATTTATAAATATTAATTTATTTATTTTAAAATTAAATAAATAAAAGAATTTAATTTAATATATTTAAAAAATAATTTAATTAATTTAATAATTTAATTTATAATTTAAAGAAAATTTTTTAAATATTCTATTTTTTTTAAATTCTTCTTCACTGAAAGCTCTTAAAAATTTTTATTTTATTTAAAAAAAGTATTTTTTAAAATTTTTGAATTTCAATTTGATGAAAATTGATAATTATGAAAAATTGTAAAAAATTAGAAAATTTATAAAAACAAAAATTCTCCATATCAAAATAAATTAACGCAAAATACTGTAAAAACTTTCCTTAACTTAAACTTAACAAAAAGATATTAATTTATTATTTTCAACCATTTTGTAACTCAAAACTGCCAAAAAATTGAAACTGAAAAAAATTTTTTTCTTTGACATAGTTTTGTTTTGAAAACCAAATCAAGAGAAAAACTAAATCAAAAACTATGTCAAAAACTGTGTCAAAGCAATTTTTATCAAATCTTGCTCCAAATGGATAAAAATTTTTCTGAGGGCTCTAATTTATCATTTTTAATCATTTTATAACTCAAAACTGCCAAAAAATTGAAACTGAAAAAAATTTTTTTCTTTGACATAGTTTTGTTTTGAAAACCAAATCAAGAGAAAAACTAAATCAAAAACTATGTCAAAAACTGTGTCAAAGCAATTTTTATCAAATCTTGCTCCAAATGGATAAAAATTTTTCTGAGGGCTATAATTTATCATTTTTAATCATTTTATAACTCAAAACTGCCAAAAAATTGAAACTGAAAAAAAATTTTTTCTTTGACATAGTTTTGTTTTGAAAACCAAATCAAGAGAAAAACTAAATCAAAAACTATGTCAAAAACTGTGTCAAAGCAATTTTTATCAAATCTTGCTCCAAATGGATAAAAATTTTTCTGAGGGCTCTAATTTATCATTTTTAATCATTTTATAACTAAAAACTGCCAAAAAATTGAAACTGAAAAAATTTTTTTTCTTTGACATAGTTTTGTTTTGAAAACCAAATCAAGAGAAAAACTAAATCAAAAACTATGTCAAAAACTGTGTCAAAGCAATTTTTTTCAAATCTTGCTTCAAATGATTAAAAATTTATCAGAGGGCTCTTATTTATCATTTTTAATCATTTTGCAACTCAAAAAATAGAAATTTAAAAAAAAAAATATTTTTGTTTTAAAGAAAGAAATTTAATGTTTTTAAGCTTGAAAATTGAAAAATAAAAAAATACGTAAAATATACGTAATTTTTTTTTTATGAATGTCAATATGATGCTTATTAAGATAAAAAAATTTCAGTATATTGTAAAAATAAAATTTAAACTTTAAAAAAAATTCAATTAAAAAAATTTCAAAAATTTCTCCAACCCAACCAATAAAATTAAAAACTTACCAGATTTGCGTTAAACTTGAAAGTTCTCCATCTCTCTTTCTTTTTTCAATAAAATGCGAATGGAATTTCCGGTCCTCGAGCATTTTAAATTCGATACCGAGATGACCTTTTTCATGTTCTTCCATCCAACCATCCATCTATCGCTTCAAACAAGTTTCTTCGTTGTTTTCTTATATTTTTTTTTTATTCGGTCACCTTGTTCAATAATTCAGATTCAGTTCTTTATGATGTAATAAGTTAAATTAATAGGTACCGCTTGCATAACAGGACACTTTGTCTTTTAAATTATTCACAAATTATCCGCAGCTTCTGAAACACGTCACGTCTTCCGTGTATTTTACAAAAAGGCAACAAACACAAACGAAAGACGAGCGAAAAAAAATGAAATAATAATTATAAAGCACGATTTAAATGTCCTCAGGCACCGATTCGGCAAACTTCCAAAACTTTTTCCTACACACGATTCTCGGCCTCGTTTATTATTTTTTTTTCTTGCTCTTCTGTTTTATTAATAACAAGAGAATAAACTGGAAGAGAACAAACAAGCGCCATAATAACAATTATATTGAAAAATGACTTGTAAATAACTTTTTTTTTGCTTCGCTTATCTCACACACAAAATTTTACATGGAATCAATTATTGCCAAAGTTGTAAAGCAAAAAAAAATAATTGTTCCAACGAAATCATTATCGCTCAATATCTCACGCAAAAGCTCGGAAAATATTCACTTAATTGGTCACTTCGGGGAGATTATCGTTGATTGACATGATTAATTGGTTTTCTTTCTTTTCGACTGTCGTCGTGTCATAAACTTGACGTCAATTTCCGTGTCACGTGAATGAAGTGCGCCAAGCAGCTTACGTCGAAACCAATCAATGGAAAATTCTTTCAAATGCGATTAAGTTTAAAAATCACAAGAAATCGATTCCGCATGAAACGAAATGAAATGCAATCAGATGTCATCTTAAATAAACTGCCTTGCCAAGGTCGAAGCACTCTTTACACACGTACCAAAGCGAAAAATTCCAATTCTATGACCATTCCAGTAAATTACAAACTCATGTGAATGCAAATAACTAAAAATAGAAAAAAAAAGATATTTTTATAAACGATCTCCTTCATGGACTGACTTTTAATTTTTTTCTCCATTCACATAAAAAAAATTAAAAATATGCAAACTGCTGTGATAATAGTTCTCGTTGATTGCTGCTCGCATGTCGTCGTCGCTATTTAATATTTTTTTGTGTTGTAGATGAAAAATATCTGCAGAGTGAGAGGAGTGTAATATTTTATGTCGTTGAAGATCCCGCATGCAAAACTGGACATTCAGTTGAACATTCCTGAATGTTGGTTATGCAAAATAGCACAAGGCATATTAATTAGGAAAAAAACACGTTTTATGCCATGCGAAGTTGTGAAGAATTTGTGTTTCGAAAGTTTTAATTTTTTAATGAAATTAAAAAAAAAAATTATTTAATTCAAAATAAATTTTAAAAATTTTTATAAAATAGGTATAATTAAAAAAAAAATAGTAAACAAAATTTTTTAAAATAAATTAATTTTAAATAAATTATTTTTTTTCAATTTATAAAAAATGTTAATATTAAAATATTTACAAAATTAAGTAATATAATTTTATTATTTTTTTAAATATTTTTTTTATATAATTAAATAATTTCATTTTAATTTATTTTTATTTAATTATTTTTCCTCATTTATTAAAAAATAAATTAAAACCTAATTAATAATATATTTTTATAAAGGATTATTTTTTTTAATATTCATAAAAAAATAAACTAAAATAAATAAACTAAAAATATTTTAATTTTATAAAAAATTACAAAAATAAAAAAATATAATCAAATATTTATTTATTTTTAATCAAAAATAAAATAAAATATATATTTATCTTTAATCAAAAGAAAAAAAAATAAAAATTAAATTAAAAATTATTTTCTATTTTAAAAAATTTAATTTTAAAATTAATTTATTATTAAATAAATTAATTAAATAATTTATTAATTAAATAATTAATTATTAAATTTTATATTGAAATATTTAAAATTTAAGGATTAGGTACCTAATTAAAAAATTAAATATTTTTTTTTGTAAATTAAAAAAAATTAAAAGTATTTCAAAGTTAAAAAAAATATTTGCAAAACTTAAATTCTTTCCATTTAAGCGTAGAAAATAAGAAACCCAGTTTCGTTAATCAAGTTCCTTCGTACCGTAGCAAAATTCTTCTAAATATATATCAAAAAAACGAGAAACATGACATCTGTTAGAGAAGAAAATTTATGTAACGCTCCTAACATACATTAACTTACCATCAGACAGGTTCTTAAATTGGGTCTGTGGGACTTCAATTGATGAAAAATTTATGTTTTCTTCATAAAAATATTTTTTTGCGACGAATTGCTGTTCAAATTATCATAAATCGTCATGTGTTGGTGTCATGTCACTTTTTCAACAGGTGCGTTTTCCTATTTTTATAAATTTTAAGCTAAATCAGCAACGCGAGATATAACGACGTCGACTAATCGCGTATATTTAGAACAGCCTTCAGAGTCGTGACTTTAATATTTTATTGAAAATGTTTTTTATTGCGAGCTACATGCACGCATGCAACATGAGCAAGAAGAATGCAACAGCAATTATTGCTACTACGCGAGACAAGTGTCTTGTTGAGTTGAGCGAAACTGGGTTAAATTTGTTTTTCTTCGACTTTTTTTTGTAGTTGGTTGACTATTTGAACAATGCATTAATTCACATGTTTTACGTTCTCTTTCTAGGTAAGCAACATCGGGATAAATTTTACAACAATTCAAGCGGATGGCGATCAATTCGAGTGAGAATCAATAAAAAGAGCTGTAATTAAAATCTAATTTTCGTATAATTACTGTGAAATGCGCTCCGTATAATTTTATCTAGTTTAGATTTACATTTCGGAAAATGCTTAATTAATTGATGAAATATTATTTTATTGCTGCGAAGAGTTCAACCGCTGACCACATATTGGCTAATTTGTGTTTTTTGCTTACATTTCATGCTGCTAATAATCAGCTTAAAATTACACACAGACCAAAAAACTTGAATAATTTGATAAATAAATGTCTGAGTAACCACAGCGAACCGATGTTAAGCTACTTATTAGCATTTTTTTATTTATTTATTATTTCTATTGATTTTATGTCTACAAAAAAAAAATATTAAATAAAAGTATGAGTGATGTGGGAAAAAATATAAAATACAAAAAAAAAACAGTTTAAATGAGTGACTGGGCAAGGACTGCAGACGACATATTTCGTATCAATGTCAGTGGCAACCGATGGTCAATCAAACGGGATCCTTTGTTGCCGGGAGTTTCTGATTGAAATGTGAAATGTCCATAAAAGAGACAGATTGTCAGATAGAAGGGGAAACGGGAGAGCAGTGAAAAAAAATTGTACAGAATATGTTAACAATTTTATTATTTTTTTTTGTGCTTGTAAATGAATTGCATCGCAAATTTCAATTAAAAAATTTATTTCGAAAAAAAAATTTGAAACTTTTGTGATGAAAAATATTTTGTGATGTGAGCGCATTTTGTGTTTAAAATAATTTAGAGCTTACAATTTTGACTATGGCTGAACAATTTTTCATTAAAATTATCTTAAAAGTCAAAAAAGAATATTTTATTTATTTAATTTAACTAATTTTTAATATTTGACACAGTATCAATTACGAATATAGAAGTATCTTAAAGCAAACCATTGAACAATATCTAAAAGCATCGACCAACAAGAAAAAAAGTTCTGCGGAATATACATTCAATATTTGACTGCAAAATATCGAAGTTGCTCTTAATAATGACTTATGATCCGTCACATGTACATACAAATGTTGATAAAAGGCTGCCTACGATACTTAATACGAAGAAGTTGATCGCACAAAATACAAAGAAGATTTTGATTATTTTTTTAACCGGTATTTGCTTAGCAAAAAATCCAACGATCCATGCAGATATGTGTAAACTATTCAATGGCAAAGACATTAAATGAACACTTAAAACTGGATCAACACTCAGCTTGCATAAAATTCTGATCTGTAAATTTAAGGAGTATCTATAAAATAACAACATTATCTATGGAGACAAAAACTAAGTTTTCATAAAGCTTCTCTTTGTTTCATCAAAATTGAATTCTTGATTCAAGTCGAAAAAAAATTTTTTTTGCTATTATTTTTTATGTATAAAGAAACAGACAGACACAAAATAAACCATCAAAACCCATTTTCACTTCACTATAGAAAAAAACTCATGAACTAACAGTTACTCCATTTTTTGTGTCGTCTTTCATTTTACATCCACGCGCGCGTTGATATCATTTCAATTGAATTCAATTTTTTTCGAACATACTTTTTATATTTGAATAAAAAATGTCATGTCATTGCAAAAAAAAATAAATTTCTGACATGATACAATTTCTGACCTATTTCCTGCAACGAAAAAAAACATACAATTCCAACTAAATACAAAACTACATAATCAAGATTTTTGTTAATGGATTTATATTTGCATGACTTGCTTTTATCGCAAAAACTATTTTTTTTTGTTTCTGCGAAAATTGAACATGAATTCTATTCCTGGATGAATTTTATCTCGGAAAAATGAAAAATCTAATGTCGTGTGTGAATTCTCACACAACAGCAAATAATACAAAAAAAAGTTGAATAACAAATGTTTGATAATTTTTAAGACAAAATTTTATATATTTCACATCACGCTCTCGGGTAAGAACAGAAACAGACAAATGGCATAAAATTACACATTCACACAATTTTCTCTCGTTCACAAGCTCGCAAGTCAAGTTTTTGAACACACAAAAATTTAATAGAATAAACTATCACACGAATTACGTTTCAGCATGGCAAACATACTTTATACAGCTGCTGGTAACTTAAAACTAACTATTTTGAATAAATATCTAAAATTTGAATGAGACAGGTTTCGTACTTGCTTTCTTCTTTGCCTATTCTTGTTCTTGCTACTCTACTCTACATCTTGTGGAAAAAGCAAGCAGACACAAAATTTTATTGTGTAAATAAATGGGTTTTGTTGTTTTTTTTTTTTGTTGATACTCTTCGTATATATGGGATGTAAAAGTATTTAAAATTCAAGCATTTTGTTATTCTATGTTTTTGTTTTGCATTTAGAGCTATTAAGAGCTGAATACGACAACGACGACGACGATGCATCTTTAAAACAAGAAGTATCGGAGTAACTGTTTTCAAAATAAATAAAGTGGAACAAATTTAAACTTGTACTTCTTGTGTGTACTTTTAAAATGTTTACCATTATTGGCTTTTTAAAGTTATTGTCTCGCACAAACATTATCAAAAATATAAATTTTTGGGCTACAATGCAAGTTCGGAATATGATAAAGAACAAAAGAGGAAGTGGTAGGTCATTCTCTGGGTTGCTGTTCGATGATATTGGTACTTACCTAATACATTCTCGATACTTTGTTTCTTCTTTCTGAAGCATTCACTGTGAGAAAATTTGGTCTTGAAAAGTTAAGTTCAACAAAGTTTTTTGATCGAAACTTTTCCTTTTAAAGAATCTTTCATGGATTTTGAGCTCCTTGAGTTAGCTTTAAGCTTTTAACTTAAAACTTAGTTAAAAAGCATCATAAAGACACCCAAAGGCATTTTTCATAACTTTTGATGAATTTCAAGCTTATAAACCATCAAATGGGCTCTCAAGATGAAAATTACGTATTTTTTACGTATTTTAGCTTTAAGCTTTTAACTTCAAAAATGGGCTTAGTTAAAAAGCATCATAAAGACACCCAAAGGCATTTTTCATAACTTTTGATGAATTTCAAGCTTATATACCATCAAATGGGCTCTCAAGATGAAAATTACGTATTTTTTATTTTTCAATTTTCAAGCTTGAGAACCATCCAAAAGACATCCAAAGGCATTTTTCATAACTTTTGATCAATTTCAAGCTTATAAACCATCAAATGGGCTCTCAAGATAAAAATTACGTATTTTTTACGTATTTTTTATTTTTCAATTTTCAAGCTTGAGAACCATCCAAAAGACATCCAAAGGCATTTTCCATAGCTTTTGGTCAATTTCAAGCTTATAAACCATCAAATGGGCTCTCAAGATGAAAATTACGTATTTTTTACGTATTTTTTATTTTTCAATTTTCAAGCTTGAGAACCATCCTAAAGGTATCCAAATGCATTTTTCATAACTTTTGATGAATTTCAAACTTATAAATCATCAAATAGGCTCTCAAGATAAAAATTACGTATTTTTTACGTATTTTTTATTTTTCAATTTTCAAGCTTAAGAGTTGATTTGTATCAAATCTGATCGATTTACAAAATGTCACCTATATTTTCATTCAAAAACTTAAATAAGTTGATCTTTGAATGAAAATAGATCTGAAAATTTGTGAATCGATCAAAATTGATACAAATCAACTCTTAATTAAGTTTTAAGTTAAAAGCTTTAAATTTTTCTAACTCAAACAACTCAATATCAATAAAAGTTTTCTTAAAAGGAAAAGTTTCGATAAAAGTCACAAATTCATTTACAGTGCATGCCAATAAGGAGACTTCCGATCAAGACAACGTCATGTGATGCATTGAAAAAGACTAAAAGAGAGAAAATTTTAAACTTTATTATGTTGTGGTCCAACAATTGCCTTGCCAAATATTGATGCAAATTTAATTATCTTCCATCATGGTTTTATGAACTTTTTTTGTGTAATTTTCTTCATGTCACATCTTTCTCTTTGGCAAATTTCATTCACAAAAAATATCCCGAGGCATCACATAGTTCCGAAACCCACTTTTTCTTTGTTCCAAAATTCACTAATCCATCGTGTAATGCTCCCACAAAAGAATGTTATCAACTCTTTCCACACATTAAGTTTTTGAGGGACTTGGAAAAACAAAAAGCAGGAATTTTCGGATAAACGAAAGAAGACAAAGATTGACATTTTCAATGAAATTGCGGTTTTTATTTAAATGTCTTGTCAGACCATCACTCATTCATCGCCACAAAATAAATAAGGGTCTCGTAAAACACTTGAGCCCATCGAGTGATGATGATGATGATGAGTATTGATGATGGCACAGAGCAGATGGAAGAGAAAGAGGAGATTATGATGTGGTTTTGAACGAGTTCACATACAATAAAAATGAAAGGCTTTCTCTGAAAACACGAGCGCAATGAAGAGAAGAAGAGTAAATTGTCACAACTATAAAATAAATTAAAATAAATGGAAACAAAAGTTCGGTAAAGATACATAATCCCTTTTAATATTATTAGTTTCCGCATTTTCTTTCACAAAATAAAAGCCGTATGAAGACAACATATATTCACCTCAAAATTGGGCATTTAATTACAATAAACCACTTACTCCAACCTCCGCAGAAACATTTTGTGAGAACAGTACTTTGTTTAATTAAATTGGCTTTATTGTGGCAAATAAGTGATTGAATTGACAATTACTTTCACTAAAAACAACCTTCATATTGAACGGAACCCACGACTGACAGATTTACGTTCCGTTTGTTCGTGATGAATGGAACGATAATTTTTCAACGCATTTCTGATTATTTTATGATGTTTTTCGGGTAAGACAGACGCAGCAAATTTCTTTTGTTGTTTTTTGACATGTCCATTAAAAAGGGCGCCTCATACAAGAAAAGAAGATGAAGAATACGAAAAGAGCATATTTTGAACAGTGGGCGGAAATATAAATGAATATCAAAAAATAAAAAGTATGATAACAATGATGATGATCATCATAAAAATATAATAATAACAACACAGGAAAAAAAATCTGTGGTATTAAGCCACAGATAAAAGGAAGTGCGTAATGGATGTGAAATTGCTATTGTGTCATTTCTTTGACGAACAATTGCTTAACAAAATGCTTTTAGATATTCTTTATCTGGAAAATTTTTGCCATAGATGAAGGACGACGATGACAAATGAGAATTTTTATTTTTGGCATAAAAGGCATTAGAAAGTATCAAGAGTTCAAGAAACTTGTTGTGAGAAATTTGTGTTTCGCAAAATTTTACCAATAAACAAATTTAGTCAAATTATAGAGGGTAAGTTCTTAAAAGAAATTTCAAATTATAATGAATTAAATTTTCTTTCTTTCAAGCAAAATTGAACATTGAAAGGAGCAACGAGTTTTATTGAAACTAAGCCTCTGTTACGTGTTAACGATCAATGTTAACGGCGAAAGAAAATTAATCATAGGAATCCGGGTTTAACAGTTTTTTCTAAAAATATCAAAATTAATTTCATTCCTTCTTCAACCATCAAAAGGAACAAACATAGATAAATAATAGTATAATTCAGTGCCTTCTTTCCAGGTATACCAATTGCCTATTCAAATAAAGTCTTGTTCTCATCAGCCTCTAATGAAAGTCAAAAACCTTTAAAGTCAAGAAAAACTTTTATCTATTTAATGGAGCATCTTAAAGACGTTATTTAGAATCCCAACTTCTTTGATTCTGTTCTCCGAATTTGCCAAAGTATGAAAAATTTGGATAGAATTATAAAGTTTATGACCTCTGTTGATTCACAACTTTTAAAGAACAAGAAATTAAGAATTTTGAAGATGAGTCTTTTATCTAATTCTATAGATAATTAACTTCAAGGTTTGAGAGTTCTCCATTTTAAAAGAACGAATCAACAAGTAAGAAGAAATCTCAACAGAAGTTGATCTTGAAACACCATTTAATGAACTCTTGACCCACTCTTGAACTTGTATTTCGAACGTGATGTTCGTCAAATTCAAAATTTTAAGTTATCCATCACGATAACTTTGCACAGTGAAGACTTCCGTAATTTTTAATATCAATTCGTCACAAATCCGATCCTTATCTCTCGCACACGCCTCGTACACGAATCGATGCAAAAGCTTGCCATGATCCCAATTCGATTACAGTTATTGTAAATGAAACGTGATTCAATGATAGTGTCAGTCTTTACCTTTCTCTCTCCTGTTCGTGCATGTAGCAGCAGCTTCTGAAGCCATACAGCAGCAAACAAACATTTCTTGTCAGAAATAGGCAAAATGCAACAAAACATGCAATTTTCTTGTGCAATGCTGGCAGCCACGCCGTGCAGTGATAGCAGTAGATATCTTTCTCTCTGTTTGATTGCGTTCGTGTTCCAATTATACGCTTTCATGAATCTATCTACGACGACGTGCTCATATATAAATTTATTTTTTTCTAAAAAAAAACATATTATTATTAAAAATATGTTTACTCTGAAAATCTACTGCTGCCTTGCTTCAATGCACTTTTTATAATTTTTGATTAACTCTCGAGCTTTTCTTGTACCTGAGGCATGGCACGTGTTTCTTTAGAAAAAAAAGTTATCAAAAATCAACCGAAAGATCTTTAATTAGCGCACTGCAATAAAATCGAGTGGCTCGTTAATCACAAATCCCCGAACAATTCCGGAAACGGAACATTAATCAAACCATTTTTAATCTGAGTTTGACACATTTTTTCTTTAACTACTATTCTACCCGCCTCCTCCTTTTCTCAAAATGTACAAAAAGACCCATTTAATTGTGAATGGCGCAAAAAAAAAACGAACGAAAGAAGAAAAGAAATTATAAAATTTCAAAGTTCATTGCGTTCGTTACAAAAGATTGAAATTATGCTTTGTGCACTTTTTATACTGCTTTTTCGTTCGGTGTGGGTTAAATACAGCCATAAAACTGTGTTAATGACCTTTAACGCGATATAAGCGAGCATTATATAACATCTTTGGCATTGAATAATCTGCCGTTTATCATCATCGAAATTTCTTATTATGCATGGTTGCCGCTGAATAAAAGAGACCTAATTTCGATCAACGTTTCAATTGAAGTTTAATTGAATGTTATTGCTGCAGCTTCGATACTCGAAGATAAGGTCCGAATAGAATTTCCGCATAATTACTTTTTGAGAAAACATAAATTCTCGCGTTCCAGTTGAACTATTTTCAATAAAGGCGAACGGGCAGCGACTTAAAAAAAGTTTTTTTTTCTTTTTTCGCTTTTGGTGTAAAACATTTACCCGACATTTCCTTTATTTTGCTCCGTGGGCACAAAAATCGTATAATATGATAATATAATTAACTGACAACAAAGAAAATTTTATCATATTTTTGAACAACAAAAAAGTTATTAAAAAAAAGTACGAGAGGAGGAAGATGATGGAAAAAGGACGAAATTTATTATAAAATGAGAAAGAACCGTTAAAAACGAAAATTAACACACTTTTTTAATAACTTTGTAAATTTCTTGCGGGATGGATGTCAAAATTATTTCATAAAACGATCACAATATTTTTTTTTTAATTTTTATCTTTGTAAGATTCTTTACGATTCATTTGAAAACGATTACGAAAGCAATCAACTTTTCATTAAATGAAGAAAAAATCTGCTGTTACTGTCATTTTTATTATCTTTATGTCGTTATTACATTTAAAAAGTAAATGGTTAATGTCCGTGACTGTAACGAATGATAATTAAACATGAATAAAAGAAATTAAGAACAGTAGCGAAGCGAAAGGAGGCGTCATCTCGCTGTCTGTCTCTAAATGGATTTTTTTTTAATTTTTAAATAAATCTTAAAAAATTCACGAGAGGATTTAAAACTAAATTATGCCGTTAAGAGATGTTTCCTAATTATAATGTATACCTGACAATTATTATTTTAACACAAAATAGTGAAACTCGAGCTTCGTTAGTGTATCAAAAGCGGAGTATCATGTCGTATTACTTGTCTAATTGCAATGATATAACGTAATTTGCTCAATTTTGAATTAAAATCCTACTTCAGTGCTTCTTAGAAGCGAAAAACAGCAAACGATAAGACAAGAAGTAAATATTGCATCATCAGTTTATTTGCATTTTCTTTTTTCTGGGTTAGCAATATCACGTATTCAGATTTGTAGCACAAACGCATTTGTTTTAATTGAAAAAAAAAATAAATAAATCGCGATTCTTGGTGAAACATTGTATGAGGGGAAAAATGTATCGTTTAATGTTTGAAAAAAAAATTTACGAGTTTTTGGAATGAATGTAATAAAATAAAATGTAGAGATTTATCAAAATAGGCAATTTTTTATGAATAAGTTGCAAGAAATTTTTATTTGATAAAGTAAGAAAAAAATTATTTAATGGAAAGACTTGTTTTGTGTCACATTTTTTTTAAATTTTATCGAATTTAAAGTGAAATTTTTTAAATATTAATTTTTTTAATAATATTTTAATAAAAATTAATTTTTATATTAATTTAATATTTTTTTAAATATAAAAACTTGATTAAAATTTTGATAATTAATTTAATTTGATTCAAATGAAAGCTTAATTTAAAAAAAATAACATTAATTTTTTAAATAAAAAAAAATATTAAAATATTATTTTTAAAATTATTTCTTTTTTTTGAATTTCATTTGAATTCAACTTGTAATTTTTTATTTTATTTTTTTTTTGTTACACGATATTTTACTCAAATTTACCCTAAATTTATTTAAATATTTTGTTTAAAATATTAAAAATATAAAAAAATGGTCAAAGATTTTTTTTTAATATTTTCAAATATTTTTTTTTTAAATAAATTTTTTTTTCAAAAAACATGTAAAAAAATTAAAAAAAAAAAACAGAAAAATTTTCAAAATTGTTTAATTTGTTAAATTTTGTAAAAAAAAAATTACTAAAAAAGAACATAATTTTCAATTAAAAAAAATGTCTAAATTTCCTCTGCATACCACAAAACATTCTCACAAATCAAATTATTAAAATAAAAATATGTGACTATTAGAAAGGAATTCAAAATCAACAAAAAATTGTATTCCATAACTCTCATCTAAAGCTCTTCACGTTCCTTCCTAACAAATTTTTATCACATTACTTTTATCAATATTACATGAGTCGCGAATGTTTATGGCATTTTAAATACATTTTATTTGTTGAGCATTTCTCTACAATTTTTTTGTTCCGCAAAGCTCTTTCTCGGTCTCGTTCGCAACACTCGCGGAATAAATAATGAAACCATCATGTAAATCACCGCATTGATAGCACAAACATTCATAAATATGTCCACAAGAGCGCACAAAAAGTCCCTCAGAATAATAATTGTAATTGTGTTTGGTTTCTTTTTCGCGCAAAAGTGTTTCTCTCGCGATGAATTTATGCAAAAGGCAGCAAAAAAGAGTTAAATAAAACGGATACATTGGATTGGAATTGCGGTTATGCCGGTTATATTGTGGTTTATCGTGATGATAAATAGTGAACGTTTTATTATAAAATGCATGAATTATGACCGGCTTGGTTGACTCTCTCGGTGTGTGATTCGTCAGCACATCATCGTCGTCGTCGTTCGAGAGAAGTCGTTAGAAAAACCTTGCAGCGTCGTGATTGAATTCAGTTGGTAACGTAATTGAATCAACTCATTTATCACACACGGGAACATCCATCTTCGTCGGCAGCAGTGTCCTATATTCATAACTTTTGCTCCATTTGCTGTTTGTAAAGCAAATCACTGATAAATTTTATTATCAACGAAGGAATTTTATTGCACTTGAGGTTGGAACAGTTTTTATTTTATTTTAAATTCTCTGAAAAAAATAAAATTTAAAAAAAATAAATAAATTTTTATTTAAAGATAAAAAATAATTTAAATAAAATTAATTTATTTAATTAATTTATTTATTTGTGAAATTAATTTTTAAATTATTTTTTTATTATTTAATAAAAATTTGATTTTTTTTCAAAAATTGGTATTTGATGAAATAAATAATAATTTTAAATTAACATTTTGATTTTTTTTAATTAAGTAAAAACAAATTTATTTAAAATATTTTTTAAAATTAAATAAACATTCATTCATTTTTTTTTAAATCAAATTTTTATTATGGAATAAAAATATAATAAAATTTATTTTTTTAAGTTATGAAAAATAATTAATTTAAAAAAATGTTTTTGAATAAAAAATTAAAAAAAAAATAATTTGAATTAATATTCACAATTGTTTTTTTTTATATAAAAAATATAAAAAAAATAGTACCTTTAGCGTTAAATATTTAATTAAAATACTTAATAAATTAAATAATTTTTATTTTTTTTCAAAATAACGAAAATTATTAATTCAACATAATTTAACAAAAATTTATTTTAATAAATTTTCAAAAAATTGAAGTAATTTTTTAAAATTTTATCTTAATGAAAAAAAAAATAATTTTAATACAAAACTAAAATTTTTGTTAAAAATCCTTTTAAAAAAAATTGTAAAAAATTGCATTCACCTTTTCGCTAAAACTGCAAATTAACGCAACGACAGCAAATCGAATTAGGGCATTGCAAAACTACATTTCTCTCGATAAGCAAACCACATCCAAAAGGAAGAGACATCTCCAAACAAATGTCATATCTAAAAATTTCTTCGTCATCTCTCTTTCTCTCTACCTTCGCTTCACGTAACGAAACAACGCACAACGAGAGACAAACAAACTGTTTCGCAATCGATAATCCGCATGGCAAAACCATAAACTAATAGATATCTTGTGAGTTGTTTCGTTTCGTTTTCGCAAAAATAGATTGCGGCTACACGACAGCAGAAAAAAAATTATTACAAGTGTGGTTTGTGGATGAGACTTTGCACATTGGAGATATATTTTTACAGCTAAACCTCATAACTGCACTTTGATAATAATTTTAACATTTTAGTGTCAATAGTGTAATCGGATTGTGACTACGGCGCGTACGACGAGATTTGTGATTATTTATGTTGGAAAAAGCATTTAGTTGCATACGGTGCGCGCTGTCTCGCATAGGCAAATATTGAGAGATGCGAGATTAGTTCAAATAATAAAATAAAATGTGTTAATTGTGAAGTTTCGTAACAAAAAAAAATTTTTTTTGAAGGGAAAATAAAGTTATTTTACAACTAATGAGGTGAGATTTCTCGCTTTTACTCCGAATTACAAACACAAAAAAATTGAGAGATGATTTATTCGGAAGAAGAGGCGGCATCGAAATGTTCGACAGAAGTAAAAGTTTTAATAGAAACTCTTTGTAAAGAAAACAAAGTTTTTAGATAAAGTGCGATTAAAATAAAGTTCAATTTAAACAAGTGTCTTAGAAAACTTCCTCATGTGAAAAAAAAACGAATTTCAATTAAAATACAGTGAAAAACATAAAAAATTAAAAAAACATTTTTAATTGCTATAAATGACTGTAACTAATTTAACAATCAATCAATCAACAAATTTGTAACAATTCAATAATTTTTTTATTGTTTCTCGCATCGCTCTTTGTTCAGAATCAAACGAGATAAAAAAAAGTAAGTAGTAACGTTATCTTGCCCTTGAAATTCGCCTTTCCGGCTTTATCAGAGTGAGACCGCAAAACGCAATGGATTCTGGTTAAGCATACAAAATATTCATCAATAATGCAAATTTGTAGAAAAAAAAGTAAACAATTCGTTTCTGTGATGCAATCACAAATAATAATAACAACAATAAAAATTGGTTTATTTGAGTTGTTGTTATTATTTTTCGAGTACAATATTCAATTTATGAAACGAAATGAATGTCAACACGACAAAATATTGAAAAGTAAATAGAGATTGATGATGTAGGTTTGAAAAATGAGATGATAGAGATGTAAAATTGACGGAGAGGGAGGAACCGATTGATATTTTTTGCTGAAGTTTTTGACCGTCAAATGATATTTTTGCATTAAAATATGGTTAAAAATTGAATTTTTTGATTTTATGAGGCAAATGTCATTTTAAGAGCTTTTAAAAGGAGAATGGAGACGCCAAGTTGACACTTATTTATTAACAAAAAATTTTTTTTAGAATTTTTTTTATAAGAGTCTTAAACTTTTAAATGAAAAAAAATTAACAAAAAATTAAAAAATTAATTTTTGATTAAATTATATTCAAAAAGTTTAATTTTTATAAACTTTGAAGTTTTTTTAAAATTTTTAATTTTTTTTTTATACTTAATTTTTTTTTTTAATTAATTATTTTTTAATTTTAATTTTTATTTTTGTTTAAAAAATATTAATTTATTTTATTTTTTATTTTTTTTTGAAAAATATGTAAGTTCGAAAATTTTATTTATATTAATATTATTATATTTTTGTTTTTTTTTTTATCAAAAAGAAATTTTAAATATCTTCTTAAAAAGACAAAAAAAAATACAATTTTATGTTGCTTGTTAAATTAAATGAAATATCTTTTTTTATTTAATCAAAATTTTTTAAATTATTTTTTTTCGAATTTTAGTATTTTTTTAAATATTTTTTTTTTAATTTTAATTATTTTTTGATTTAAAAAAATATGAAAGACAATAAATTTATTAATTTTTATTTAATTATTGAAATAATTTATAAAAATTTTTCAAAGTTTTTTTTCAAACTTTTTTTTTATTTTATGATTAAAAACTTAGTTTAAAAAAATTTAAATCAAAAAATGAAATGAAAACGAAAATTTTTTTTAATTTTTGCTTCTTTGAAAATTTTTTGGAATCAAAATCTAAAAAAAATTTCTTTCTAATTTTTTCGCAAAACATCAAAAATCTAAAAATAAACAAAATCAAGGTCCAAAAAATCAATATTTACTCAAACAGGTCACCAATTACCTTTTTAATCGTTCAAATTACTCTCCGCCTCCAATACTTGAGCTGCTAAATGAACCATTACCCGCAATCCATTCTTCCAAGAACTATTTGTCTAAAATAATAGCTTTAAAGTACACATAATGGAAGTGCTAATTAGAACCAGTTATATTTCATAATTCCCACACTACTTCACGCGAGATATTTTGCTGCTGCTGCAACAAAACTGTAATAGTTGTATGTTAATTTTTAATTAAGCTGTTGATTTAAGCTCTACACTATTTGTTTTCCATAATTACCATTGGATCAAAATTTGTATTTATTTTTCAATATATTTATTTACTCTTTATAATTTGTGTCCACTGAAGGCTTTGCGATGGATTTCAACACATCAGCTATAAAAAAAAACATTTATCGCTCTCAAATTACATCAAATGGCAATTTTTCCTTCGTCATTAAACTTGATGGCTCGTAATGACGTTAAAATGCAGTGTAAATAATTTTGTGACACAAACAAACAAACTTCTAACATTTTGTGCACCCTTGAAGAAGTTCGCTTTTATGACACAGGCACAAATTTTTACGACAAACTATTTAGTTCATTGCTTGTAGTCGTCGTCATTGTCATCGTAAAGCGTTTCTTGTGCAATGAACTAAATACAATGTCGTAAAGTACCAAACCTCGCATTCCTGAAAAAAAAAAAGATTTTTTTTAATTAAAGTCATTTTTTGCTGAAATTACCTCAAACCCGCGTGTGGTTTTCGAACTTTTAAGGAAAAAAGTTGAAAATTGAACAGAACAACTTCCCTTACAACTTCCGTAAAATTTTTAATTTTTCCTTTTTTTTTTTGAAGTTGAAGTACTTTTAAGTAAATAAAAAACAAAACATTTGCGTTTAATATGCAAAAAAACTCACGTTGCCTATTTTGAGTAAACTCACATCAACGTTTATCGCATGAACAGACTTGTTTAACTCTTTTGTGTCTCTCTACCGTAAACACAAGTAGAAAAAAACTTTTTAATTACACACGCAGACACAACTTTATTATTATTAACATATTTCGAACGTACAATGAAGCAATTTGAGCTCCTTTTGTGCATAAATTTTCCTTTAAACGAACGAAGCAGGAGGAAACTCAAGTAATTTTCGTGTAATGATGTATGACTCGATGTGGTTGGATTATGTCATAATTTGAGCTATTAACACAAGGAATCGACATGTTTCGCAAAATAGCCTCTTGACACAGACTTAACATTCGTTATTAACATGAAAATCAGACATATCTCTCGGTCTTGTATCGATCTTGTATCGTGTACGAATCACGTGCAAGAATGTTAACAGTATTTACGATGCGTTGAAATTTCAAAGCTACAACTCAACTCTACTCGACGAGAGATAATAGTAACTATTTTAATGATTATATTTCCCTGAATTTGAACATCACTTACATACATCATTTGCAAACGTGCAACAACGTTGTAAAGTGGCAATAATAGGTTTGCTACTCTCTAACATTTATTATTATTATGATTTAATTAATTTTCCGTGAAATACGTTGAACAAGATGCAACAAGGAATGCCTTTAAGAAATGCGTTGGTTTTGGATTAAAAGCTAATCACGTGCATTGAAGCAGTTAAAGTCTTATAAATTTCAGTTTTGACATTAAGTTTGACAATTTTTAAAAATTATGCTTGAAATGCATTAAAAGTTCTAAAAAATCAATTAAGATCTTCAAGAAGAGCTGAATGAATTCTAAAATTGATTGCTTGAGTATGAGAAACAATAGGAGTTTTTGAGATTGCGATGTTAAAAAATAATTCAGAAAATGGTTGGACAAACAAAATGGGGGATGATACACTGGATCCAAGATGGCCTGTTAACAAAAATTAATGTTTTAATTGATGATTCTCAAAGTCACAAATGATTTCAATTTTTAAATTTTACTTTACTAGAAGAATAAAATTACACGTTTCTGTTTTTTTCGCAATTTAATTTTTTCGCTTATTCTTTCAGATCCTTGAGGTTTTTCTATAAACCTTTTTGTGAATTTTAGCTTCAAAAAATTGTCAATCAAATTGTTCATATTTAATTTTTTTAAAAAGTTCAGTTCAATTAATAATTGAAATTCAAAACCTAGTTTTTAATGTTTTTTGAGTTATTCTAAAAAATAATACCCTAAATAAAGCTTAATTTTTGTTAAATTCAAGTAAATATTCTAATGTATACCTTTTCCCGCCAAAATTTCCTTTAGACTTACTTCATAAGAGAAATGTCAAAAAGATCCTTTTGAGAGTTGAAACTCTCAAAGAAACTTTGAATAGGTGACTTCATTTAACTTTAACTACATTTCTGACTACTTTGACTTAACTTCACTTAAATCTGCAAAACAGAAACAAAACTTGTTCAAATGAAAAGTTTATCAACAATTTAAGGAAATTTACGAAACTTTCCTGTATGAAACTTCACATATCAATTCATGTAAATAGCATAAGAAATCTTACAGCTGAGCGAATTTTCTTCTCTTCTTCTTCTCCTTGTTCGACGAATAAAGCATCGAAACACATAACATCATGTGCTGCACTTTACACGGAAATCTCGATGCAGATCAGTTCTTCATACGTAATGGTAATAATAGTAATCTCTTTCTATCGTCGGATTGAAATGGATTTTATCATGCATAAAAATCAGTTCTATGCCTCGTCGTCGTCGTTTGACATGTGAGTGAATCCGAAGAAGATCTTTGTGTTGAAATATTCTTATCATTTACAGCAGAAAAGTCATCAAAGTGCTCAGTTCAGTGTAATTGTCCAACGCTGTTGTAAATAATTTGCGATACAAATTATCTTTCATTTTTATTCTCACTCTCGAGCTTCTCTCGTACTTCGGAGAACGAATGAAGTAAGCATGGAAATGTGGAAAAGTGTTTCATTTAATGTTTATTATTACATTACACTCTTATGCAGATTATGTGTTACAATTTATTTGTGTTAGTTCGTTAGGCAGTAAGCGCCGTTCTTCTCGTGGCTGCACAAAAAAAAAAGTGAACAAAGCGCATAAAAAAGTGTTGGAGAACAGCACAAAAGCCCACTCCTACCGCAATATTTCGCTGTTAAGTGTATGTTCTAGTTATTGTGAGCTCATTTGCAATTGTAATACGCTCATTCTAATGTGGCACTATTTTAATTTTCTGCCTAGTTTTATCTCGTGTATGTGTGGCAACCAACAAAGACGGTTAAGCTTTATTTGCGCCAAGAGTGAAAACGTATAATGATGCGGAAGTAAGGTAATTAAATGGTTAAACGCTTGGATTGACGGCAATCCTAGTTGTTTTGGGTTTTGTACAGCATTTTAAAAGGACATGACAAAACTCTTCGACGTGAACAATTTTTATGGTAAAACGTACGAAGCGACGTAATAAACAGGTGTTTCGATCTTATATGGGCTTGTTTTTGCAATGACATAACATTTATAATCAATTCATCATCGGAAATGGTATTCAAGTGAGATTGATGGAGTTTGTCATGCCAAGAATGAATTGTGATCTATACAGAATTGGATAGCATTGATTTGTTTATATTCTTTGCTATAATCAGTCATTTTTGCCTTTTATATTCTTATGAGATGCAATAACAACAACAACAAAGATTGTAAAAGGCAAAAGTTTCTGATTTGCGTTGTGAAAGGGAAGGAAGCGTCTTTTGTAATTTTTCGCTTTAGAAGTTTTTGAATATTAACATTCAAAATAATTCTAAATTATTTGAAACTGTTTAAGAATTCAGAAATTGTTTAAAGCAAAAAATCACAAAAAAAACCCTTAAAACATTTTTAAAAAAATTAACAGATCTATTGTGATCTATTAAGATCTGAAGATCAGTATGAAAGATCAGTTTTAAAACAAAAAATTGATCTTTTATGTTGATCGTCAGATCTTAATAGATAACAATTGATCTCATATAAACTTGTAAAACTCTTTCAGGTCATAATTTCGATCTACAAAGATCTGAAGAATTACGTAAGGATCGTAATTTAACCTTCAGATCTTTGTAGATCGAAACTTTGACTCGATTTTTATTCTTATAAACAAAAAATAGATCAGAACAGATCGTTCATACGCCATATTTAAGATCGATCTGTTATGATCTATTCATCTGTTAAGATCTTTTGATCTTTAGATCTCAAAAAAGTTTTCAATCTCGAATAATCTGTAGATCAGTGAAAAATATCAGTTAGATATTTAAAATATCAATTAGATCTTTGATTTTGATCAGTGAAAAATATTAGATCAAGATCTTAACCTAAAAAAAAATTAGATCTTGATCTATCGACGATGACGACGAGCAACACAATCAGTCGTTGTTGTTTTTGTAATTTAAACTTTGATTTTTTGTCAAAAATTTAAGACAGATTACAAATCCTTTCAATTATTTCATTAACGCACTTTATCAAAACAAAAAAAATTCTAAACCTATAAAACATGAATCAAGATTTAAACGACCAGTTCTTGATTTTCCTTTGTTTCTCTCGACATTCATAAAAGATTTAATTAATGATGCATATTATCATTAAATGTGTGTGATACAGCTAGCGACGATGACGACGAGCAACACAATCAGTCGTTGTTGTTGTTTGTAATTTATTCTTTGATCTGATATTTAGCTGCATAACTGGCAATAAAAAAGATTATTTCTCCTTTTCTTCTGTCTCTCACTGCATCATCATCATCATCAGCAGCATCAACATCATCTTCATATGCAGTCCTGTCCACACAATTATAATAATAATGATGATAATACGAGTAGCTGTTATTGTCATGCAATCTCGCACATAACTCGTTTGTCTCTTTTTGTTGCGTACCTAACGCTCTTTCAGTCCCCAGTGGCGTGTTTAACCGTAATTTAATTGAATTCGCTCGGCATTGTGCAAAATTATGTTTGCAAAATTTTTAGTTTGTTTTTTTTTTTTGCAATCTCGTGAGGGCAATTACCTATCGACGATGTGCAGCCCTGATTCGTTAACAACATGCAAAAAAGACGAGAGAGTTGACACTTGTCCGTTATCATTTACATTATTATTGTTATCGGATCGGGTGAGTGATGTCTCGAAAGAAGCGTGAGTTGTGCCATTTTATTTATCGCAACGCCCGAGCTATTATCGACATTATGAAAAATTCATGTTTCGCAAGTCAAAAAAATTAAAAATGATAAAAATATTTGCGAGAAAAATAAAAGTTTTGAGTTGAAAAATGATTAAAAATGATAAATTAGAGCCCTCTGACAAATTTTTATCCATTTGGAGCAAGATTTGACAAAAATTGCTTTGACACAGTTTTGCTCTTGATTTAGTTTTTAAAACAAAACTATGAAAAAAAATGTGCAGTTTTAAGTTATAAAATGATTAAAAATGATAAATTAGAGCCCTCTGACAAATTTTTATCCATTTGAAGTAAGATTTGACAAAAATTGCTTTGACACAGTTTTTGACACAGTTTTTTTGCTTCTTGATTTAGTTTTTAAAACAAAACTATGTCAAAGAAAATTTTTTTTTTAGTTTCAATTTTTTGGCAGTTTTGAGTTGAAAAATGATTAAAAATGATAAATTAGAGCCCTCTGACAAATTTTTATCCATTTGAAGCAAGATTTGACAAAAATTGCTTTGACACAGTTTTTGAACAGTTTTTTTGCTCTTGATTTAGTTTTTAAAACAAAACTATGTCAAAGAAAAATTTTTTTTTCAGTTTCAATTTTTTAGCAGTTTTAAGTTATAAAATGATTAAAAATGATAAATTAGAGCCCTCTGACAAATTTTTATCCATTTGGAGCAAAATTTGACAAAAATTGCTTTGACACAGTTTTTGACACAGTTTTGCTCTTGATTTAGTTTTTAAAACAAAACTATGTCAAATGAAAAATTTTTTTTCAGTTTCAATTTTTGGCAGTTTTGAGTTGAAAAATGATTAAAAATGATAAATTAGAGCCCTCTGACAAATTTTTATCCATTTGAAGCAAGATTTGACAAAAATTGCTTTGACACAGTTTTTGACACAGTTTTTTTTGCTCTTGATTTAGTTTTTAAAACAAAACTATGTCAAATGAAAAATTTTTTTTCAGTTTCAATTTTTTGGCAGTTTTGAGTTGAAAAATGATTAAAAATGATAAATTAGAGCCCTCTGACAAATTTTTATCCATTTGAAGCAACATTTGACAAAAATTGCTTTGACACAGTTTTTGACACAGTTTTTTTTGCTCTTGATTTAGTTTTTAAAACAAAACTATGTCAGTTTTGAGTTGAAAAATGATTAAAAAAAAAATTTTTTTTCATTTGGAGCAAAATTTCAATTTTTTGCTCTTGATTTAGTTTTTAAAACAAAACTATGTCAAAGCAGTTTTGAGTTATAAAATGATTAAAAATGATAAATTAGAGCCCTCTGACAAATTTTTATCCATTTGGAGCAAGATTTGACAAAAATTGCTTTGACACAGTTTTTGACACAGTTTTTTTTGCTCTTGATTTAGTTTTTAAAACAAAACTATGTCAAAGAAAAAATTTTTTTTCAGTTTCAATTTTTTGGCAGTTTTGAGTTATAAAATGATTAAAAATGATAAATTAGAGCCCTCTGACAAATTTTTATCCATTTGGAGCAAGATTTGACAAAAATTGCTTTGACACAGTTTTTTTGCTCTTGATTTAGTTTTTAAAACAAAACTATGTCAAAGAAAAATTTTTTTTCAGTTTCAATTTTTTGGCAGTTTTGAGTTGAAAAATGATTAAAAATGATAAATTAGAGCCCTCTGACAAATTTTTATCCATTTGGAGCAAAATTTGACAAAATTGCTTTGACACAGTTTTTTTTGCTCTTGATTTAGTTTTTAAAACAAAACTATGTCAAAGAAATTTTTTTTTTCAGTTTCAATTTTTTGGCAGTTTTGAGTTGCAAAATGATTAAAAATGATAAATTAGAGCCCCTCGGATAAATTTTTATCAATCTGAACTTATGTTTTTTTAAATTCAGATTTTAATAATTTTAAATTTATTTTCTATTTACAATTTCACTTCAACAAATAATTTTGTTTAATTTCATTTTTTTTTATTTTGTAAAAAAAAATATATTTTAATTAAAAAAATATTATTAAATTTTATAAAAATTTATTAAAATCTATCTACCTATCATTGGGTTGAATTTAAAAAAAAAATTAATAAATTAAAAAAAATTTTTAATAAATTTTTACCTTAACATTTGCTCCAATGTACAATTTTTTTTTGGTCATTTGTACTGAATATAATTAATTTTTATATCTCGCATGTGTCTTGAGGATATTTTAATTTTGCGAAACATGAATTTTTTACACTTTATGCATAACAGTAAACAATAAACCGCATTTCACCTCGACTTTACGTATCTGGAATATCATCGGGAACGTGTTTCTATTGCAATCGAGTGAGTTAAAAAAAAACAGAAGATAGCGAACGAGCGATAGAACATGAATAATTGCGTTCTTTTGTGATGTTCATTGAAGGTTGAAAATGTCCGATGTTACGACAAATGATAATTATCGCCAATTCTAACCACATTCCTTGTATGTCTCCTTCAATTAAAGCTAAACAGAAATTCTAATGCGTGTTTTCTTTTAATTGCAGTTTTTACATGGGGCAGAAAGATGAGCAAAAAATTGGATTTACTCAGGCGACACGACTCACAAAAGCAATCAACAACTCCGTTACAAGCGAAAAACGAATCATCGGGCTCATCAACACTTCCGGCAAATTTTGGGGACTCTCTTCGAAGTAGCGGAAGCAAAAAAGGACCTTTTCGCATGAGTTCTTTCCCCTCTGAGAGTCTTCGGATGCCACGAGAACAATCTCCAAGTACTCTGAGGTCATTTTTTCATCGCATCGGATCAACGGGAATGCTCAATAGCAAGTCTTCGGGTCATTTAAAGGCAGAAAGCGGCGAAAAACCCTTGAAAAAAGAGCCTTCTGTGCAACTTTATCGCAGTAGTTCGACAAGTCAACTCAATACATGCTCTTATATCAAATGCGATGATCCCACAGACGGCGTAAATCTCGCAAGTAAACGTGCGGAAATGAGTCCCGTTGACGAAAGAAGCGACACGGAGTCAATTAGTTCGCCGGAAAAGTCCTCCAGTTGCACGGATATCAATAAAATGGCAAATACCGAGAAAAAGGGACATTTCCCATACGCGTTCTTGCGATCAAAATTATCTGTGTTGCCCGAAGAGAACGGAGGTTCGGTCCTAAATCAACAACGGCTGAAAGAAAATATCATGAAAGCCGGGCATCGAGGTTCAATTATTAGTTTACGTTCGGAAATCGATAATTTATCAATTTCTGACTCGAATTCCAACATAAATGAAACAACTTTTGACGAACCAAAGACACGAAATTCCCTCTCGTCGAACGAAAGTCCCAAAAGTGTCGGGACAACAGTTAAAGATTGGGATACGCAACTTTATCAAAGGCTCAGTAGTTGTTTGAGCTCCAATGAATCGGGATACGATAGCGACGGAAGGCACACAGATGAAACGGGACTCGTGAATTTTTCAAAAACATCCGATGCGTACATCGAAGCGATACGGAATACGGATGCGACGTATGCTTTTGGCAGTAGAAGACGACTTTCGTCGGCAAGTTCGAGCTCGTCGACGATGAATTTTGATCCGAGTAGCGTGAAGAGACGTTTTCGGCAAGTGATGTTGGAGAAAAAGATGCCAGATGATGTTGTTGGGGTGACGTTGGCGCCGCAAACGATCAAAAATGAGGATAATGAGCTCGAAACGAGATATGTCGTGTTGGAGATTGATCCTAATGGAATAGCAAATAGGTGAGAAATTGTTAATTTTATATTTTTTAATTGAATTTAAAAAATTGTTTTTTAAAATTTTCATGATTGCTCTCAAAAAAAATTTTTTTTTGATCAAATAATTTTTAATTAATTTTTTTTTCATTTTTTAATTAAAAAAAATTTTTTTTTCAAATTTTTTAAAATTTTATTTTGATAAATAAAAATATTTTTAAAGTAAATTTGTAATTAAAATATTCATTTTTATTTTTTCAAATAATTTTTCATTGAAAAATTAAAAAAATTAAATTATTAAGAAACTTTATTATTTTTATTTAATTTTTTTTTCAATTAATTCATTTAATAAAAAAAAATTAATTTTTTTTTATTTTGTAAAAAAAAAAATATTAAATTAATTACATAAAAATTACAAAAAAAAAATATTATTATTAAAGTTTATACAAATAATTTAAAATCTATCGTTAAAATATTTTATAAATAAATTTTTAACAAATTTTTAAAAAAATCCTTAACTCATTTCAATATTTTAAAAAATTAATTAAAAAGTTAAAAATAGTATTTTTATCAAAAATATTAAATTATTTTTTAAATTTTCAAAAATTTTAAACTCAATATTTTAAAAATATTATTATTATTGAAAAAAAAAAAATTAGAAAATAAATTTTTAAAAATTAAATTAAAGAACAAAATTTACAAAATCTTTGAAGAAATATTTTTTTTTATAAAAAAACCTGTAAAAAAAATAATACTAATTTAAAAATTTATTAAAAATTAAATCAAAATTTTTTTATATATTTTTAAATAATTAATAAAATAATATTTTTAAAAAATTTTTGAAAATCTATAAAAAAAAATAAAATTTCCAATGAATTTTTTTTCTTTTTCAGAGATGGGCGCCTCAGAACGGGTGATGAGGTTGTAAATGTCAACGGACAACATTTACGCGGTCTTCAATCTCCGAGCCATGTGCAACGAATTATCTCAACCTTTGTCAACAATCGCGTAGACCTCGTCATATCGCATGACGAGTTAACTACCGTGAGTTCCGAAAATCAGCGAAAAATAAATCTGGATGCGACGTTGGGTGAATCGAGTACAGATCCGGCGGAAAGTATCAACAAACAGCAAGAAATAAAAATCGGCGAACGTACACGTCGTTCGTTGTCGATGACGCCCTTGCATAATCCATGCGAATATGTTCCGGTGTACGCGAATCGCATTACCATCAAAAACGGCGGCGACGACTTCGAAATGCACCAACAACAGCATCGTCTTGGCACGAAAAACGTGGATGCGGAACCGGAAAAGAAGGAATTTTTCATCCGAAATGCCGCGTCGCATCAAAATTCGCGGAAATTCCAAAGAAATTTGCAATCGGCACACAATCGAAGGTCGCTTTATTGCGAAAATAGCGCCTCGTCGCCTTCTTCCTTCGACATCGGGAACGGGAATGAAGCGATTTACAATTTATATCGCCCGGCGTCGTACTCACATCTCGTCGATGCATCGACGTCAACCTCTCCAAAGCGATTTTCCGACAACAACTACGGAAATCTCGTTAAATTGAATCAATTAGGAGACAAATCAACTACTGTAATAATTAAATCGAGTGATCTCAATTATCGTTCAATTAAGTTGAAGAAGCGGGAGAAACAATTAAAATTGTCGTCGTCGTCGGAAGAAGACCCCATCGAACGTTGCGACGACGTCATTACCGTAAATGGGGGATTGCATCGGGCACGCACCGAAGAAAATATCAGCAATATTGTCGTCGATGACGAGCCAATTACTCAAAATTCGTTGAACAAACAACGCAGCGACATGAAAAGTTGCGAAGTACTGAGTCGCAATTGTGACGAAAATGACGACGACGAGAAGCAAAACGATAATCGAATCAGAATTTTAGTTAATGAGCATTCTTCGGTCTCTCATCCAACGACTAGCAGTTATGTCGAAGGTAAAAAATCCAAAATTTTCATTAAATTTCTTAATTTTCATCAAAAATTTTAATTTTTAGGTCTTCACAAATGCACTCTTTTGACGGTTACTTTTTACAAAGGCCCTGGAATGAAATCTCTTGGATTCAGTATCGTTGGAGGAAAGGACTCAGCTAAAGGTAGCATCGGAATTTACGTTAAGACAATCATACCGAATGGGCAAGCAGCGATGGATGGCACTTTACTGGCAGGTAAATTCCGGAAAATTTAATTTTTTTAAATTTTTTATTGGAAATAATATTTTTTTTTTGTATTTTAGGTGATGAAATAATGTCAATTAACGATCACTCTTTGCAAGGAATGTCGCATGCTGAAACAATTTCTCTCTTCAAAAGCATCAAGGAAGGACCTGTAGTGTTGAAAGTCGCTCGAAGAAGGTAAATAACGAATATTTTTATTTTTATGAATTTGAATGAGGAAAGTTTTTTACTGATACGAGCGCCATCTAACATGTTTCGAATGAAAATTCAATTTTGAGTCGGTTGAAATTGATAATGTTATATTTGTGATACTTGAATTGAAAAAGAATATCAAATTTCCGTTATTTAATTTAATTTAATTTTTTTTAAACAAATATTAAAAATAATTAATTTAAAAAAAAATAATTAAAATTATTTTTACTAATTAAAAAAACATAATTAATTCAAAAATTAATAAATAAATTATTAAAAGTAATATAAATTTTTATTTTTACTAATTTTATTAAAAATTATGTGAAAAATTTTTTTTTTTATTTTTTAAAAATCATTGATTGTTTCAGAAAAATTTTAAAATTTTAAATTTTTTAATTTTTAAAAAATTTTAAAAAAATAAATAAAAAATATTTTAAAATAAATAAATAAAATTTTTAAATACGAATTTAAAAAAAAAATAAAATTACAATGTTTTATTTGAAAATTATTTAATTTTAAAAAATTTATTAAAAATATATTTTTGTTTTTTTGAATTTTTTTTTAAATTTTAATTAATTATTTTTTTTAAACAATATTTAAATAATTTTTTTAGTTAATTTAATTAATTAAAATTTTTTTATTAATAACTTGAATAATAATTATTTTTATATTTAAATGAAATTTAATTATTTACTTTATTTACTTTTAAATTTAAATTAAATTTTTAATTTAATTATTTAATTTTATAATTGCAATTAATTAATAATTTTGAACATTTTTTTTTCATTTTCAGATATTTACGAGCCAAATCAATGGACAACATCCAAGATTAAACGAGAATCCTTCAGACATGCAGAAGAGAAGAAAAAATAATTCAAAATTAACCAAAAAATAAATTTTAAAGAAAAATCACCCTTAGCACTTAATTTTAAATTTACAATAATTCGTACTAAATCCACGCATCTAGTCAAATAATGTTGCTTTGATTTATTTGAAGAAAAGAAAAAAAATTAAAAAAAAAACATAAATAGACCTGATTAATTCTTAAAAAAAAAAATATTTTATTTAATTTTAATGTAAAAAAATTGTAAACTAAATAGATATTCAATAAATATTTTAAAAAATTAGAAAATTTTTTTTTTGTGAACTACCTTGACCTCGAAAAAGAAATAATTTTTTAATTAATATCTCTCCGCATTCATAAAATAAACAAAAAAAAACTTTTCTCGCAACTATAAAAAGGTTCGCCAAACAAAACCAGATACTTTGCGCGTTCTCACACCGTAATAATTATTCAAATTGTATATTTATTTAGAAACATCTTCGTTCTGCTGCGTGTCTGTATTTTTATTCCATAACGTCGTTACGTGCCTTCTTCTCGGGTAGGTCTGTGAGATCACACATAATTATTGTGCAAATGTTGTTAAAAGTCGTGTAAATACACTTGACGCCAATTTCTAACGTTTTTTTTCCTAAACGATGTCTCGAAGTACTTGTCGATGTATCAGGTGCAACAAATTGCAAGATTATTCCGTGTCAAGCGACGACATTCAAGGTCGTGTCAGAACGAGCGCAAAGTTCAAGACCAAGCAATAAAATGACAAATTTAGAGAGAACACATGGTTCATTGTGCAAAAAAAAGTGCTGTCATCGTTCCTTTTTCTCTCTTTTTCTGTTTTGTCTTGCACTTAAAATTACATTTGGAATTAAGAGTATTGGTTAGAGGCATAAAACACACGCACTGCAGTTGGTTCATGTAATTATTTTTAATGCAATGACGGTTTGTGTGGTGCTAATTTGCAAATGTTGTTAATGGAATCACTATAAAAAGGCACTAAAAATGTACTTTGAAGCGGAGATGGAAAACAAAAAAGGGCAAATTTTTGTGTAAATGGTGAGTATTGACGGTAAAAGGGACGAAAATGGGATAAATTTGAGACAAATTGAAATTTTGTATTAAAATTTTTAGCTGAATAAAGTATCAAGTAACGAAATTTTAACATTAATTGATGCGATAATGAAAATTTAGGTAAAACTTTTTTTACAAAAAAAAAAAAATTTTAAAAAAAATTATTCGGGGTAAGTAATTTGAAATTTAATTAATTTATGTGAATATTATTGAAGAAATTATTGAATTAATAAAAAAATATTTTTTTAAAATATATTTTCCAAATTATTAATTTTTCGCTATTTTTCTAAATTTACTAAATAAATTTAGAAATGATTTAATTGAAATTTAATTTAATTTAATTAAAATTCAATTTAAAAAAAAACAATAAATCTATTTTTTTTTTCTAAAAGTTAATCAATAAATAAATTTTCCTGAAAATAATTTATATATAAAAAAAAATAAAAAAAAAATTATTGAAATTTATTACTCTTTTTTTTGTTTTATAATTTTTTGTATATATTTTTTATTTAATACATATTTTAATTATGATTTTCTAAAAATAAATCTAATTTTTTTTTCTTAAACTTTAACTTTTTTTAATATTTAATTTTAAAAATCGTCAAAAATTCATTAATTGTTTTTAAAAAATATTTGAAATTTTTTATTTAATTAACTAAAATTAATGAGTAATTTTTAATTCAAGAAATATATATTTAAATTACAAAAAATTAAATTAAAATAAATTAATTAAATTTTAATTTTAAAAGTTAAAATTTTCAAAAATAAAAATTTTTCTTTAAAATTAAATTTTTTAAAAAATTATTTCAATAAATTTAATTAAATTTTAATTAATTAATTAAATCAAAAAAAAAATTATTATAAAAATTCATTTCCATATAAAAAGATTTTTTTTACCAAAAACAGCTTCAAATATTACAACTTCAAAAATCTCTCGCTATTAACCGGCTCTTTAGCAGTATGTCACTAAACAAAAACAAATTTTTCTCAAAATATAGTTTTAAAATATCATCATTCACAAAAAAAAAAATTTTTAATCGTTCGCAATAAACTACTTCCAGAAAAAATTTAATTTTTTAGTAAACAAAAAATAATAAAAAATTAGTAAATAAAAAAAATATAAATAAATAAAAAGCAAAAATTAAAAAATATTTTTTCACCACAAAATAAATTATTTTAATTTATAAAAATTTTTAATTATTTTTAAATTAACATTATTTATTGCAAAAAAAATAATTAACTTTCGCATTAAAAAAAAATTTTTCGACGGGTGACGAAAAAATGGACAACGAACGGAAGGAAATAAATTTTTAATTCGTTAAAAAAAAATCTGTTAGCGAGTAAATTTTAAAAATAAAAAAAAAACATCGCGCAACGTTAAGTCACTACTCGTGTTTGTCTTTAAACTCTTTAATTTTTATTAATTATTCCTGCGTTCCTTTTAAAATTTCAGCCAAAAAAAAATATTATAAAAATTCATTTCCATATAAAAAGATTTTTTTTACCAAAAACAGCTTCAAATATAAAATTTTTTATCCAAAAACGACTCTCAAATCATCAGTTGCATCACTCTTTTATCAACAAATCTCTCGCTATTAACCGGCTCTTTAGCAGTGTGTCACTAAACAAAAACAAATTTTTCTCAAAATATAGTTTGTCAAAGTCATAATATCATCATCATCACAAACAAAAAAAAAAAACAAAAAAATCCCATCGTTCGCAATAAATTTGCACACTCTCCATTCACACATGTGACTTTTTCTTAGTAAACAAAAATAATAAAAAATGTGAGTAAATAAAAAAAATATAAATAAATAAATAAGCAAAAATTCGTTAAAAAAAGAAGATTCACCACAAAATAAAGGTTAATCTGCCTGACAAACATTCAAAAATGTCCATTATTAACATTAACATTATATTAGTATGCAAAACATTTTCGATATAACTTTCGCATAAAAGTTGATTTAAATATTTTTCGACGGGTGACGCCGAATGGACAACGAACGGAGGGTGTGTGCCGATAAATTTTTAATTCGTTAAAAAAAATCTGTTAGCGAGTGAATTTTAAAAATAAAAAAAAATTCATCGCGCAACGTTAAGTCACTACTCGTGTTCCTGTCTATACACGAGTTAAGTCTCTCTCTCGTAAAATTTTTATTATTGTCTGGTTGTCTATGTTCCTGCGTTCCTTGCTTATATTTATTTACAGCCCGGCAGCACTCACACACGAGTTTTTGTGTTGTCTATGTCTCGTTCGTCTCTCGCTCGCATGTGTTTCTTCGTACGCAGAGCACAAAAAAGAGATACAGAGTGCAGCAATTCAACTGGAACAGAACGATTTTTCGACGATGTGAGTTGAAATTTTGTATGGGACAGCACGCGGTGAGTCGCCCTGTAGCCCGAACGTTACTTTACTCACCGATTCTCATCATCATCAACATCAGTCTATTGTATATCGTTGTGAATTCAAGTTGGGTTTTATTAATAGCACGACAAAAAAGTTGTCTTCAACTATTTAATATTTATAAAATGTATACAAATGTGTGTTTCTCTTCTTTTTCATCATCTTCTTCGGCGTCGCTCCTGCTCGATCGTCACTGAAAAATAAAAAAAAAATATTTAAAAATTTTTTAATTCAAAAAAATCAAATAAAAACTAAAAATCGCGTAAAAAGTGATCGAGAACCAACAAAAAATCAAGGTATAAATTAAATGCAGTCACAATTAATTGATCGTGTCGTGCAAAAAACATAAAAATTAATGTATCTATCATAAAAAACCGGCTAGCGTCACGCGGAATAAGTGCAGCGCAGTAGAAAAAAAAGTGAATTGGACACCTGTGACAACAGCTTCAACTGCATGCAAAATATGATTAATGAAAAAGAACTTCCCTTCTTTAATATTTTATTTTTTTTTCTAAAAGTCCTTGAAAAAAATAGTGCGCAAAAATAAAAAAAATAAAAATTAGAAGGGTTAAATATTTGAGAACGTTCAATATTTAAATAATTTATTTGTTTAGACAGTGCGCTAATTTTTACGTGTTTTCATTAAAAAAACAAAAAAAAAGCGAAACGAATGAAAAAAGTAAATAAATGATAAAATTTTAAAATATAAACAAGTTAATTTATGTCATCGTGAATACTTAATTTAAATTTTTTATATAAAATTCAGTTGTTGTTAACACAAAAGTGTTTTGTTCAATTGTGTTAGAGAGAAAGAGTGAAGAAAAAGTGCATTCGACGATTTGAATTCTAATTTTGAGCTTTTATGAATTAATAAGTGACGATTTTTAGATTTAAATGATAAAAATTTGTGTTTCGGTGCAGGTTTTAATGGAATTTCCAATAGGCAAGTGCGTGCGGAGAGGAATATTTTAAAACAAAATATGAATAAATAACGGATTTGGATGATAAAAACTGATTTAAAGATGGATTTATGAGTTCTGATTTGGAAGAAAGGTCGAAAAAATCACAAAAAAATAAATAAAAAATTTTGGAATATTTTTCGTAATTTTAAAAAATTACTAAAGTCTTATGAATTATTAGATGAAAAATAATTAAAAAATATTTAATGTGAATAAAAAAAATAATAATTAATTAATAAAAAATTAATAATTAATTATTAAAAAAAAATTTGAATTCAAAAATTCAAAAATATTAAATAGAATTTTTAATATTTTTAATTTTGATATATTTTTTTAAATTTTCAAAATTTTTGTAATAATATTAATAAAAACAAATATTTTTTTTAAATTAATTTATTTCAATTTAATTTAATTTAAATAATTAAATTTATTTTATTTTATTTTATTTGATTAATTAATTTATTTTTTTAAAAATTAGAAAAGTTCCAAATATTAATTTAAAAAAATAAATTTTATTTATTTAGATGAAATCCTAAAATTAATAAAATTAAAAAAAAATATAAAAAATAAAGTTTTAAATTTAAAATAAAAAAATAAATAATTTCCTATAAATCCAATTTTTTTTTTTCATAATTTATTATTTTAAATTTGAAAAATTCAAATAATTTAAGTAACAAAAAAATTTAAAATAATAAAAAAAAATAAATATTTAATAAAAATTTTGACAATTTTATCAAAACATACGAATTTTAATGTCAAAAAATAATATTTTTTATAAAAATTTTCAAAAAAACTTACCAAATTTGACAAAATCGAACATTTTAATGCAAATTTAGACAAAATTTCCGATAATTCGTCTCCAACACCTGCAAATCCGAAAATTTCTAATCATCTTGTGTGATCTTTCATCAAAAAATAAACTTGTTCTTGTCCCAAAAAAAAAAAACAAAAAAAAACACTTGAGAATTTCTTTTGTATTCAAACCAAATCCATCAATGACACAAATTCCAAATTTGTCATGCTATCAAATTTTATTCCGAAACGTGATCATGTCACTTGTTTCAATCCATCACAAAACGAGAGCACAAAAATCTCCATTTCCTCACCGCAAACCGAGTCCAATAGATTTTTAAATGAAATGCGGTTCGAATTTGAACTCGATTGGTTTCACAATCAACAAAGTTTACATTAAAAAAATTTTTTTTATTGATCGCAAACTTTTTCAATAAATGCATTTTTGAGTTAAAGTTTTTCTACAAAATTAAATGAAAAATTAAAAAAAAAGTTTAAAAGTCAGAACAAAGCAACAAAAACCAATAAAAAACTAATAATGCTATAAAAGAACAAAATTTGAGTTTAAAACCGGTTGTTAAAACCTCTTTTTCAACTCATTCCATTTCATTTGCCTAACACGACTGACTCCAGCCAGTCAAGTTGCAACGTGAAAACAATAAAAAGTCGTGTGAGTTGGAAAAAAATTACCGACATCGAATATTAATTAATAAAGTTATTCGTGTCAATGCGAGACCAAAGGAGAAAGAAATGCGTGAGTTCTTTACAAGACACACAGCGGAAAATGTTTAAAGAACTTTTTTTTTATTATTTGGGTGTGATGTGGGAGTTAACATCGACGTTTATCGAAAAAAAATTTGGTTAAAAACTGTAAATCGATCAATAATCGCGCAAAGAGCCCGGAGAAAAGCAAGAGAGAGATAATCCGAAAAAAAATTAACGAATTCTTAATTATATTTATGTTTTTATTCAAACAGGTTATCACAGGTGTGGCTGCGATGCATCTGCGTTGAATGTCGTGAAACGTTCGAAACTGGTCATGTTTCGAGTAAATTAGGAAGCTTTTTTTTATCAATGCTTGCGCGTGTCGTTCGGACCACGCTTTCTTTATTATTACGTATTTAAATGAATATTTAAGCGTTGATGGTGAATAAATTATATTATTAGTCTACTGATAGTTTGTCAGGGACAGTCACTTTTTTTTCGTTAAAAGGTATTTCCTGTGTTCGGTTGTCGTTGAGAGATAAAAAATTTAAATTTTTATAAAAAAAATCTGACATTTCTTTTTATTTAAAAATTAATTTTTTTTTATTTAATTAATTAAAAAAAAAATATATTTTTTAATATTTTTATTTTATTAATTTTTATTCAATTAATTTTATTTTAAAATTATTATTTTATTAAATTTATTTTTAAAATTTTTTTTTATATTTTTATTTTTTTTATATTTATTTTTTTTTTATTTATTTATATTTTTTTTTTAGAAAAATTTTTTTAATTATTTTTTTTTAAATTTTTTAATTATTTATTAAAATTAATTTTTTTAATTTTTAAAATTTTAATAATTTTTTGTGATAATTTTTTATTAATATTTCAATTTTAAAAATTTATTGTTCTTTTTTAATTTTTAAAAATGTTTATTTAATTATTTTTTTATTTATTTAATTTTTTTTTTAATTTTTAAATTTTTTTCTAATATTTCTTATTGATTTTTTTGTATTTTTTCCTCTTTTTCAATATTCGTCATAAAAACGTGCTTGGAGTCGTTCACGCATAACACATCGCCATGCGTCACTGCCACACGTGATGACGTACATTTTTCTCTTCAACGACAAATTTTAATAAGCCTCATGTGTGTCCATAAATTTCGTTTGAAAATAAAAGTGATTCATATAATTCAATAACATCCAGGCGAGTAGAGTTGAGATGAAAAGCAAAAAAAATATGAAAGAGAGAGATGTCTTGTTAACACAAGTGTGTTTATTTTTGTCAAGTATCACTTCTCCCCTTTGTGCTGTGTTATTTTATTACACGAGCAGACCTTTTTTTTCAAACAGAGCCCCTTTTGCGACGCTTGTTTGGAAAGTGATGTGTAAGATGATATTATTAAAATTTATTTTGTAGCCGAAGAAAGATTTTTGTTGAAAAAAAAGTTGTTTAATGAATAGGAAGTGACGTTTTTCTTTCGCTTGATTGACAAAATTTAAATGAGATTAAAATGTTGAGATGACAAACTTTTTAAAATTTTTCCCTTATCTGAATTTTGTGTTGAGTGATTTGAACTTAACCTTCAAATTTGTTAGATCATGTGATGGCAATGACCTCTAACGGATTTTTGTAAAGTTAATTTTTATAGATCGAATTTGAGATCGCCATTTTTTTTCGCGCCATTTTTATTTTTGTTTAGAATTTTAAAAAATTTAAAACATTAAAATGAAATTAAAAAAAATAAAATTTTTGATATTGAAAAAAAATATTTTAAATTGACAAAAAAAAAATATTTAAAGAAATTTAATAATAAAATAAAATAAAATATTGTAAAAATATAAAAAATAATTATTCAAGAATTTACCTCAAAGCAATCGACTCAAAGTCTAATAATTCTCTTAATTAATTAAATATTCAGTGAAAAAAAATTTTCCACTCCGCTCTTTATGCGCCATATTTCGCGGAAATGTGATTCAAAATAAATACCGGATCGATAACGTAATAAAATATTACAATAAAAGCCGTTACTCTCACGTCGTCGTCGACATCTCACACGCGCAATTTTATCACAACCGCTCTTACTCGTGTCGCAACACTAAAAAACACAATTTTAATAAAATATTGGTAAAATATTTATTTAATAATAAATAAAATTTTCTTCCGTACGCAAGGTTATTACCATACGACAAAGTAATTTCGCGACAAAATGTCAACGCAACGTCTGAATATCAAGAGCAAAGTCGATGATGATGATAAAAAAAATATTGACTGCAATAAAATTACATGCGACGTCGCCCGCACTGTTATGCAGGTTATTTTCACTTTCACTCAAAACACAAAAAAACTCGTATTTAATCATCGGCATTATTATTACGCATGTTGCGCCTGGATGATATATTATTGATGATAAATTTTATTTTTTGCTCTTCATATCTCTCGTAAATGCAATAAAATTTAAGAATGCAGACGCTGAAAAAATATTAAATGCATTTTCGTGACGAACAGAAATTAAAAAATTCACATAAAATGAGATAATAATGAGACAAGTAATATTGTCCTGACTGGCATGATATCACAAACATCTTGCAGCGTTTCACGGCAAGCAATTATCACATATCCAAAACATGCCACAGACACTTTCAATTTTTATTTATTACCTCAGAGTACATTTTTTTTGATGGACTGTTTTTCGTTACAACAATGGACCATGTCAGTTGTTGAACGCTTGTAACTTTATCATCGTCAGTCATCATCATCATATGGCTCGTTTTTGTTGTGTGTATTGGACATAAATTATGTACTTTATCATCATTCATCATTTTTTTGGGGCGAAATATGTTTTTTTTCTGTGCGCTAACTAATTATTACGTATTATCATCATTAATTTATTATTGGCAAATTTATTGTCATGTTTGGTTATTTTTATACAAAAAATAAATATATTAATAAATTTAATTATCTTTACATGTAATTTTTTAATTATATAATTTTTAAACAGTTTTTATTGAAAATTTTTATTTAAAAAAATAATAAAAAAAATATAATTTTTAAAAATTTAAATATAATAAAATTATTAAAAATTATAAAAAAAATATTTTTATTATAAATAATTTAAATTAAAAAAAATAATTATAATTAATATTAATTATTTTAATAAATCATAAAATTTGATTTTTAAAATTATACAATTTTGTTAAAATTATGCAATTTTGTAAATTTTTAATTAATTAAAATTATATTTTAAATAAAATATTTTTAATTTATTTAAAATAAAAATAATGAATATAACTAAATAAATTTTTTACAATTTTGTTAAAAATATTTTATTGATTTTTAGAAATAATTTTTAATTATAATTAAAATAAAAAATGAATAAAAATATTTTTAAAAAAAAAAAAAATTATTAAAAATTTTATTTTAAATTTAAAAAAAAAATATTTTATTAAATTTTTTAAAATAATTTATTATTATTATTTATTAATATAAAATATAAAAAAATAACAATAATTTTTTTTCTTTTTATTTTCAGATATTTTCATTTAAAAGTCACATCAACAAAGCAACAATAAAAAAAATAAATTTAAAATAAATCCATTAAAAGTGATTCAACATAATCTACATCTAATATACATCGGAGAGATTGAAATCAGATGGAGATCAAAATCTTACTTGCACATATTATTCTATTTATAATTCAATAAAATAATCCATTTTCAATAGAAATTGCATTAGTGGCATAAGTGAACTTTGACAAGTCGAGTGATGTGATGATGAATTAAAATTGAATTCAATTTTATTTTTATATGTTTTTAAAATAAAAAAAAGTGGAAAAAAACTAAAAAAAAAATAATTTGAATGCAAAATTGAAATAAAATAAAATATAATAATCGAGCATTTAAATAAAAAAAGAAATTTAAAGAAATAAAATAAATTTGAATTTCGTGCATGTTTTATAAAATTTTAATAATAAAAAAATATACAATAAAATAAAAAAAAAATAATAGAAAAAGAAATGAAAGAAAAGTGCATTCGCTAAAATAAAATAAAAAAAGAAAGCAATAAAAAGTGAATAAAAAAATTTTAATAGAAAATAAGAAAAAAAAATAATAATGAATGGAGTAACAGCAATGGATGAAAACGGCGAAGATTCGATCAAGTCACCCATTAAGCGATTGGGTTCAACACGAAAATTATTATTATTTAACAGTAAGTTCTTTTTTTTCTATTTTTATTTAATTTTTTTTTTTGTTTATTCGTTCAATGCAATGTATGTCGGTTAGTGTAACTTGAATCTTGTAAACATCACTTTTTGTTTATATTTTTTTTTTATTTTATATACAAAACATTGTAGAACACCTATTTTTAGTCAACCACTCGACTTTGAACGTTGCGACTTTAATTCATTTCCGGATTTTGCACTTCAACGAGCAGAAAATCGTCAAGGGATTAAAAATAGACCGTTCAGCTTCCTAATCATCTTTTCACCTTTTCCGCTCGAGAATTCTATTTTTATTAGTTTGGTGCAATTTTAATCTTTTCATTTCATCCGTTCTACTCTGCAAAAAAAAAAAAATATTACGTGCGACGTAAAAAAACGACTTTTTGCAATATTATTGAATTTCCTCTCGTGTCGTCGTCGTCGTCGTTCCTATCTCGTTTCAAATAAATCAACCACATGAAAAAATATGGTTTTTGCCATCATTGTTGACGATAAACGTTGGATTAGTTGCAAATTCCTGCAAAAATAAATCTTTCAAGTGCAAGTTAGTAAGCTGCGATGTGACAAAATATATGACACTCTCTGTCTCACATTTGTCGCACACATGTTCGCACTCGTGATAGCAAATTTTTTTCTTTGCTCTTTCTCGACTGATATTAAATACACGGATTTAGATGCACTGCTCGTTAGTTATTTATTTATGGGGAAAATTGCTGAATCGCATGTTGCCATCATAAATTCTCGATACACTTACAGAGGAAATTGTTATTATTTATTATTATCATTGGATGTTGATGCATGTGACTCTTGCAAAGTTCAATTTCTTAATTATTCAAGTTTTAATCGTCAGTTACAAAGTTATTATCATTTAACTGCGTTATGGGAGAGAAAACACCAGTTGCGAGACAAATTATAACAATTGAGCGATAAAAAAAAAGTTATCTGCGGTATAAAGTTTACCTTATTTACAAGTAGCAAACTGTAATTAAATTATTTTAATATTTACGGTGCAGGGGTTTAACGTGTCTCGTGATTTAAATATTTTACGAGAAAATATTTTTTTTTATTTTTTTATTAAAATTATTTTTATTAAAAATTTATTTTTTTCTTAATTCTTCAAATTTTATCTGAAGTTTCAAATATTTTATAATTAAATCTTTAAAATTTTTCTAAATAATTTTTAAAAAAATTATTTATAAAAACTATATAAAATTAAAAAATAGTTTAAAATTGTATTTTTTATTCAATTAAAAAATAAAAATTTTTTTTTAAATAAAATTTTTAAAAATTTTACTTTTTTACTAAAAATATAATTTTATTATTTTAAACCCATTGAATTTTTCAAAATTAATAATTAAATAAAATTAAATAATAATTAAAAATTATTGTTCTAAAAAAATTAAATTATTTTTTATATAATTTTTAAATTTAATTCTAACAATAACTAAAAAAATTTACAAATTTCTACAAATGATTTTTTTTAAATTTTATTATTCAATAAAAATTCAAGGTTTATTTTAAATAACATTTTTTAAGAAATATTATTATGAATAAAATTTAAATTTTGATTAAATTTTTAGTTAAAAATTATTATTCCAAATTAATTAAAAAAAATATTTTCAATTGATTTATTTAATTTAAATTTAAAATGATTTTTATTAATTTTTTTTAAATTAAAATTTATTTTTTAAAATTATTTAATCATTAAAACTTATAATCAAAATAAAATTTTACAAATTTAATCAAAAAATAAATGTTTAAAAATTTTAAATGAATTTAATATTATTTTTTTTTATTTAAAATTAAAACTTTATTTTTTTATTAAAAATGTATTAAGATTAAAATTTATTATTTATAAGGATTAAACTTTTTTTTAAATATCTTTTGATAAATTATTTTTGAGAAACATTAATTTTCTACAGAAAATAAAACTTAACCTTTCCTAAACAATAATTTTCATGCAAAAAAATGCACATTACCAAGAGTCATGTACGTTAATTACTACTTATAGAACATTTTTTTTTCAACATAAATAATAATTAATCAAAAAAGACAACGAGTTTCACCTTTGTACATCTTCTTCTTCTGAAAAAAAAAGTTAGAAAAAAAGAATACAATAATAGCACTTTGCTTTGCTTGGGTAGATTTCTAAATAGGTCCCCTGCGATGCATAACCAAATCAATGCAATGCACGTCTCTTCTTCATTTCTCTCATTTTTTTCTCTAAACAATGCTCCATTATTCGTTGGAATGCGCACTTTGCGAAATTCAATCATCGCTGCAATAATATTTATTATTACATGCATTTATTTGCAAATATTTGAATAGAACCAATTTACTCTCTTTCCATCTTCTTCGTTATTTTTTTTCTTCATTTATTTGAATAAATACTAATTTTCTAACATCGCATGCGAGAGGTGCGTAGCAAAGATGTAAATTTTAATGTAAAGTAATTTGCTTTGTAATTTATCCGTGATGTGAATGATGGATCGGCAAACTTGAGAGCGAGTAAAAAGAAAGAAAAGAGAGTCGTCGAGATAATAGGCATCATTAGTTCAGTGTTACTTTACAGTTAGAGGTTGTTGGTATTTTTTTATTTATTTTTCTTAATTATCTTCAATTAAAGCGAACGTTTATTTTCTGCATAATCAATATTAGTAATTAATTTTAATAAAAATGCATCTAACAAATTAATTAACACATCTACAAATTAAAACGCCCTGATTCTAAAACTAAACACGCACAATTGGGTGAAATTTATTTTGAAAAAAAAAAATAAATGATTAATTTTTATGGATGATGACAGCAGCAGCGTAACGCTAACCAGAGACAGTCCCATTTTAAATAATAAAAAAAATAATAAATATTATGTTTATTTAACGTCTTCATTAAAGTTAATTTTTTGAACAAAAAAACATCTACAAAAAAAAATAAAAATTTAAAATCATAAAATTTTATGTTTCATAAAAAAATTAAGTTGTGTGTGTGTTTTAAGAATATTTTTTTCGAAATATATAGAAATAATAATAATAATCAACCACAAAACATACAAAAGTTTAATAAACTCATTATCTGGAGACCATTTCATTAAAAAGATTTTTTAGAGTTCATGTTCAATGTTCACTTAAAACATTTAGTTAACACACAAAAATTTAATGAATGAATAACGTTTGACGGCGTCGAAAAAAAACAAGAAGGAAATTATGACGACGTCGAACAAAGTCTATAACGGTAATAAATTAAAACAAAAATGAATAACAAAAGAAATGTTTTTAGGAGGTTCCCAACGTCTATCGTATTAATGGTTAATTGTTGACTTTTTTAACGAACGTGATTCATTTTTCGTGTAAGTTGAAAGAAATTATTGTTTCGAAACTAAAAAAAATATTTAAAAAAAAATTATTTAAATTTTTTTATTGAATTTTGGAAAAAAAAAATTTTTAATAATGAAGAAAAAAATAATTAATTTAAAATTATTAAATTATATGATTATTTTTTTAGGTGAATATTAAGTAAATATTAATTAAGTAAACATTTAATATTTTTTCTTTTATTAAATAAAAAAATAATATTTTATTTTAATTTAATTTTTTTTATTTCTAAAATTCATTAAAAAAAATCAAATATTGAATTAAAAAATGAATAATTAATATTAAAAGAAATAAATTAAATTAAATTAAAAATTTATATTTTATTTTTTTGAAAAAATTTTCTTTCTTTAATTTATTTTTAATTAAATTTTATTTTAATTTATAAACAAATAATTTTTATTGTTTTTTTTTATTTAATTAACTATCTAAATCTTTTTAAAAAATTTAAAATATAAAATTAAAAAAAAATCCTAAAATTTTCAGTTGCGAAATATAAATTTCTTACAACTTTGAAATCATTTAGATTTAAATTTTTAATACTATGACGCAAACAATCGATCACTAAAATGCTATATTTCTGTGGCTGGCGCTTAACCGTAAACCGCAAATCCAATACGAATTCCATTTTAGTCCGAAACATCAAATGCTTTGCCACTGGAATACGAATGAATTTTTTTATTACTAAATTTTTTAAATTAACAAAATTCGGACATCCGCGACATCATTTTGCTTGATTGGAGCTTCCGTAAAACGAAACTTTTTTGTAATATTTTTTGTTTTATCATTGAGGAGAATTATTTTTTTATTTAAACAATTGTGAATGATGTTTTCCTTTTGTTTCTATTCTATGCTAAATCAAAACAGATTTGACCTCACATATGTTTGAACAGCTTCTCTATCTCACTTTTTTTTGTTGTATTTTCATATTTCATGACGTAAAATAACAAAAATTTGAGTTTTTTTCTGAAAGTAAGCAGACAATAAAAAAATGATGATCGCACCATTAATATTGTTGATCTCCATATTGACAGAAATTCAACCCGATTTTTTATTTTTCGCGAATTGAGAAAAAAACGAGGTTAAGGTACATTTAATGCGCGTAAATCAATCAAGTCGCGAGTATTTATTACGATTTCTCGCAAATTGATGAGTGTTCGAACTGCATATCGACTGACATTGTTTGGATTGTTAGCTGACTGCTGCAGGAATGACGTGTTATTTAATTAATTTGCCTGCTGTTGGAGTTAGAGGCAACAAGTGCGTTCGCGATCAATAATTACTTTGAGTGAGTAATTTTTGATGAGGGCATTTTTTTCTCTAATTGAAGCTACTCTATAATTAATTTATTCACCTTTGTTGTTGAAAAACAATTTTTTTTTCATCATGAAGTTCAAATAATTAGTCAAATATTTTTTTATCGTGATTCTCGTGAAAAAAAAAATTAAATAAAAATCCGGAATCGATTTGCCTGTGAGCGAAACAAAAAAAAATCTGCACCAATAGACGCAAAATTTATGGCGTTTTTATCGCATAAATCATATCTAGTCCCATATTTTACAATTAATCGGTTTAAAACAAACAACCAATATACAAGTAAGGTCATGCATGAATTGGATGCATATTTATATCAAATGGTTTTTTTTGTCTTGTTTGGCATCCGTAGTTGGGGTAAAATTAAAATTTTTTTATTAAAAAATTTTTTTTGAACGTTTTAAATAATATTAAATATTTAATTAAAATTTATTAATTAATTATTTCTAACAAAAAATTTAAAAATAAATTAATTTTAATTAAAAGATTTTATTTTTTTTTATTTTCTGTTAAATTATAAAGTTTAAATTAAAAAATCAAAAAGATTAAAAAAATATTATAAAAAAAATTATTATAATTAAAAAAATACATAAATAATTAAATTGAATAAATTAAAATTAATTTTTTAGTAATTAATTTTATATTTTTTTTTTATTTTATTTTTTTTTATTTTTTTTTAATTATTATTTTTTATTTTATTTAATCTCTGAACTCAAATTTTAATTAATTATTTTTTTTTTTAATTTTTTAATTAAATTCGTGTCTCTTTTTTTTATCAATATATCCACCCATTTCATTCATTATCTGATAAAATCCAATTTTTGCATTATTAAAATCAATTTTAAAAAAAGTCAAATGGAAACAGTGAGCAAAAACATTTCAATCTCGTTAAAAGGGGTAACGCTTGATTTAATCCACTTTGATACTTATCAAAATTGCTCAGCAATATTGACAATAATTTAACCCGAACGCTCCATTAAAGTTTCCGTAGAAAGGTCGTGCCCATGACATTTGACGCGATTTTTATCTTATTTATGCGCTTTTTGATAAAAATAAATATTTTTGCAATCAGGGCTTGTTATCGCAGACGACGACGCGACATGTGTGACATTTATATTTTATTTATTTTTTATTTTGTATAAAAAAGTAACAAAACCGTGTTACCTGATCTGATTTGCTGCTTGATGCACCTTGAAGGGAATTATGACATGTTTGTTATTTATTTGCGATTTATTGCTCGCCGCATGTGTACTCACCGACAACGACGACGACGACAACGAGACACTTGTCAGCTGTTGCAACTTGTTTAATTTATTGCGGCTTGTCGTTCTGATTTTTGTCTTCTCTCTTAATTAAAAAAAAATTATATTTAATATTTTCTTGATCGATCTTAATATTTTGACGTTTTCTGATCTGGAAAGATTATTATTTTTATTTTATATTTTTTTATTTTTAAATTTATATAAAATAAAAATTTTAATAAAATTTAATTAATTATAATTTTTCTTTTAATTAAAATTAAAATATTTATTTTTTTTTAATATATTAAGTTTAAATTTTATTTTAAATTATAACTTTTTTTAAATTATTTTTTAAAATTACATTAAAATTATTATTATTAATAAAAATTTAATTTTTTAATGAAATATATTTAAATTTTTTTTTATTTAATTTTAATTCAATTAATGTATTTAAATTTTTTATTTAAATTTTTTTTTTAAATTAAATTATTATTTTTCAATTAAATTTAAAAATTTCAATTTTGAAAAAAAAATTATATAAAGGATAAAAAAAATTTATAACAGTCTGATAATGACTTTCATCATCTTTAAAAGCAGAAAAAAATAATTATAGCCTTGTTTATAAATTTAGTGTTTTATCATTTCACACTCTCTTCATATAAAATAATATATCGAACGGCGGCAGCGGCGTCTCTAAGACAATCCCGCTAAAAATATAACGCGTATGTTTTCAGCATGCATTTAATAAGAGATATTTTTAGCGATAGAATCTAAATAAATTTACGACACCCCTCAAGATTTTGAAAGATGTTGAATATTTAGATCACCTTTGACGTCATTCATCGTCATCGTCAAGGCATTTAGCGCTTAGCTTACAACACAACAACGACGACGAAGGGAACATCAATCATCGCTCATGTGGAAAAATATATAAAAAAAATATTAAATTTTTTGTTTGTATTTTCCATTAGATAATTTTTTGGATTGACTTAATGACCTTTGAAGGTACTTTGAAGTGATTTTCTTTTTTTTTACGAAAACAAAATAATTTACGATTATTACAAAAAATAAAAATTACGAAAAATAAATGGAAATATTCCAAACAAATTGAAAAACAATCGTTTTCCGCTATTATTAAATATTTTATTTCAAATTTATTTTCTTTTGTTAATTTTTTTCGTGTGTTGTGCATAAGAAAAGCAAAAAACAATAAACATAAATTATTTTATTCTACACACACGAGTAAAAAAAAGAAAAAAACAAACAAACCGAAAATTGCATCACCTTTTTATAAATTTTGAATTATAAATGTATATTTGGCACACACAGAAAACTTTCGTGAGGAAAGTGATAAATTGCATTATTTTACTCTATTTTCTATTTTTTTGTTATTTAAATTTATTTATAGACCATAATTTTTATTATTATTTTTTTTAAAGAAATGCAAAATTTTTTGGGTAGGTAGAACGAAAATTTACGTCACGAGAGAAAAAAGCGACACCCACAGAAATCGTTACACGTTATTTAATTAAAATCGTAGTAAAAGTCACGTTGTTTCTCAAAATAGAATTTTTTGCCTAATTTTTTTTTATTGCAGGGCGTCGTCGATTTTCATGCAAAAAAAAAAATTATTAAAAAAAAATTAGTTATTTAAAAAAAAATAATTTTAATTAATTTTAATAAATTTAAAAATTAATTTTAAAAAAATTATTTAATTAATTTAAAAAAAAAAATTTAATTTTAATCAATTTTAAAAAAATAAATTAAATTAATTAAAAAAAGTAATTTAATTAATTAAAAAAAATAAATTAATTAATTAAAAAAAATAATTAATTAAATTCATTAAAAAATAATTTAATTAATTAAAAAAAAATAATTCAATTAATTTAAAAAAAATAATTTAATTAATTTAAAAAAATAATTTAATTTATTAAAAAAAAATATTTAAAGTCTGTTAATTTTTTTTAAAATTTAAATCCCTCGTGATTTATTTTTCGAACTCTTTTTCGTATGTAAAACGTAATAAATCATAATTTTTATCTCATTTTGAACGAGAAGATCAGAAAATAAAAGCCGCAATACCAAAACTGCAGACAAAAGTAAAAGCATTTATATTTCAATTAATTATATTTCGCCCCTAAATTTAATTTTGCTTCATTTTTGTTACTTTTAATATTAAAATTTTATCCTTTTAAATCGTCTATGTTTAATTTTTTTGCTATTTTCACGAAACAGGATGTAAGTAATGCAAGTAACACAAAATTGTATGAAAAATCGATGTTTTTGTCTGGGCGGCGTGTGTCCTGCATGAAAAAAACTGCATTTAATTAACATATTTAATATTACATCAAGTCGAAAGTCTCGAAAGATACATTTTACGACCCTCCTGATTTTTTGTGGTATTGTTTTGTACACAAAAATAACAACAAATGGGTATGGCTGGAACTCCGGGACATTATGTTTATTAATTTTTAACACGATATTTTATTACCGCAGCTTTGATGGCGGTGTGGTATGTTGAAATTTAATTTTAATGATGGTCATTTTTTTTCTTTTGTTTTTTTTTATGTGAAGAAAGTATTTTTTATTTAAAAAAATTATTTTTTAAAAATTATTTCAAGGAATTATTTTAAAAAAAAAAATTTTTTTTTTTGATTTTTTTCGTTGATAAAAAATTTAAAAAATTCACACTGCACTCAATTTTCCCCTAATTGGCAAATTTTTTGGTCAAACACTTTTTTTTCAACATTATTTTAGATTATTTATTTATTTTGCCTGCAATTTGCTTTCGTCTCCTTCTCTTCTCTCTGATTCTTCATAAAGATATATTTTTTCAGTTGTTTAATGTTCAAATTGCATGCAGCACTCAAAAAATAACAAAAATTGGGGACACGTTTCGATTTCATCCAGGTGCAGTTTTTATTTTTTTTTGTGTTTCTTAAAAAAAAAAAAAAATCAAAGATAAATTCGATCAACAAAAAAAAATCTCGTGTGAGGTGAAGCGAGATAAAAAGTGAGCTAAAAAGGAGTAAATGCACATAAATAATAATAACGTCGTGTTCAAACATCTTGAAAGTTGAATAAATATGAGTTTTTAGTGCATTTCGTTCCATCACCTGTCCCGCATTTTTATCTCCAGATATCGCTTTAAAAGCTAAAAAAATATTTTTTTATCTTCAACTCTCGAAGAAAACGAAAAAAGATTCATTTTATTAATGCATGCTTGTTAATTTTCGACACATTATTACTTTTTATGCGAATTACGGGAACAAGAACGAGAAAAAGTATCAAATTTAACAAGACTATCAATTTATTTTGTTGAAAAATGAAATACGATGCAACAACATGAATATCATTCGCAGACCATTTCACAATACATTTAACATCCATTGTCTGTTCCAACATCATCCGTAAATTTTGTTTCGTTCTTTTTGCACGAAATAATTAAAACAATACAAAAAAATAATCGAAAGTGGTTCAGCTCTGATAATTTTTCCATGTTTTAGGCCCTTTAAATGATTTTTAGACAAAAAAAAATAGAAAGTCCGTCAATCAGAATTTTTTTCTTCCGACGTAAAAAAAGCACGCGTCACATTATTTATTATGTGAAAAAAAAATAAATAAAAAAAAAGTTTCAAGGTTGCTGTTTCCATCGAGAAACTTTTTTTTTCAAAACATAAACAAAACCTTGTCTTTTCATTACATTTCATAATAATAATAATTTCATTACAAACTTTTTATTTTTTTTTCTGTCAACATTGTGGAGTGCTTTCAAAAGATAGAAACTCAAATAAAAGTCGAGTTACAATATTCCATTAAACAGATGCATTATTCATCGAGAAGAAAAAAGAACACAATCGCATGTAAAAGTGTCGTCGACGTTCATAGCATGAAAATAGTACAACAAGAAGAAATAGGAGAAGAAGAATGAATGATTCACTTCCTTAAATAGAAACAAAAATAAAATAAAAGTTCTTTGTGAGAAAGGCAGTAAATTGCATTTAACTACTGCACTTAATTATTGTGCAAAAGGGAGCCTTAATGACGGCTCTTGTGGTGCGAGTGTAGCTTTGCTGTCATCAAGTTCATGTTTCTTGTAATTAAAAATGTTTTTTGAAATAATAATAATAATTTTAATGGGAAATAGGGGGAAATATTGATCAAAGGATATGATGTATTATGTTTAATGATATTATTTTATTATATTATTTTTTATATTAATTTAAAATTTAAAATTATAAAAAAATTAATTTTATATTTATTTTTGTTTTTTTTTTTTTATTATTAATTTATTTTTATAAAAATATGATTTATATTTTAATTTAAAAAAAAATATTTTTTTAATAAAAATTTTAAATAAAATTAATTAAAATTTATTTGATAAGAAAATATATATTAAAATATAAAATTCAATTTTTATAACAAAATTATTTTTTTTTTGAGTAAAAAAAATAAAAATATACATAAAATACAATTATATAATGTTTTGATATATTTTTGGGAAAATTAATGTTATTTACATACGAGGTTTTTTTTTAACTTAAATTTAATTTATTTTTTTAATCATCTATAAAACTATTAGAAATATACCTAAATAATATATCGTTCTAATATTTTTTCATTCATTTAAAATTATTTGTTTATTTTATTATTTGTTTAATATGAAAAATTATTATTATTTTTTTATTTATATTTTAATAAATAAATATTTTTTTGGAATTTTTAAATTATAAATTTTTAATTATTTTTAATAAATTTAAAAAATTAATAAAAATTTATATTTTTCTGAATAAAAAAGTATAAACAAAAATTAATTAATATTATTAATTATTTAATAAATAAAAATTATTTTATATTTTTTTTAAATAAATAAATCAATTAATAATAATTTTTATTTTTTTTCTCTTTTTAGGTAAGTGTCATACAACATATAATTTAAACAAAAACTCATCAATGAAGAAAATTCTCTCGAAAAATAATGATCAGAATAAAATCATGAAGGTGTAAGTTCAAACAATACACAGGAAGTTAATTATATTCCAATATAAACAATACCTCAAAAATTAATATTAATTACAAAATAATTGTTTATTAATATATAATTGCATCAATATTCATCAAAAATCAACAAACCACATATAATCCTCCCACATTCCATCGCCGCCTCTGTCCAAAATAAATGCACAGCATCACATTCTCATGCATTTGAGAAAAAATTCTCTCTTGAAACGGACTATAAATTGCATCAAAAGTGCATCTCATGTATGTTATATATACTTTTGTGTTGGTACGTAACCCGGCATGAATTGTGCCAGTTTTATTCTCTGTTTATAGTTGAAATGTTTCTGTGTTGGTAAAAATTAAATTTTCTCTCCGTAAAATGATTTCTTGAAACTCTCTTAAAAATTTTCTGTGTATTAAACATTATGCTGAGTTTTGAATGTATTTGTGTGTTTTTTGGATGCTGAGAAACGTAAACATATATGTTATATGTACAGCCGGTAACATTCACGAAAAGACGGGAATATGGAGAAACACAGAAAGAAACGACCAGCTGCTCGTATTTGTGTTTGTTTTGTATTGTTGACATATGCGGGCAATATGTTTCAACATATATATGATATATGTTGTATGTTTTATTCATTTATTCCAATAAGAATTATTTTTATATAAAATAAAAAATTATATATGTTGAAAAAATATTAAAAATAATTTTTTTTTTTTTAAAAATAAAAATAAATAATTTTTTTTAGTCATAAAAAATTTTTTTAAATTAATTTTTAAAATAAATTATTTAAAAAATTAAATTAAATTTATTCTTAATTAATTTTTTTTTTATAAAAACGAGTCTTAAAAATTAAAAAAAGCTTTCCCAAGGAAAATTTTTAAAAAAACAAAAAATAAATAAATAAAAAAATTATTTATGTTGAGAAAAATTATTAAAAACTAATTTTTAAATTATTTTTTAATTAAAAATAAATTTTATGAGTCATAAAAATATTTTTAAAATTTTTTCTTGAACAAATAAATCATAAAATGCATAAATTTCCTCATTTTTTTGCCTTTGTATGAGTGAATTGTGCGTAAAATTCTCTTTTTTTCATACTTTTCTCTCTCCCGCACGCACACCAACATACCTCGAAAAATTTCCTAAGCACACTCGTTGCCTTTGATTGAAAACTGTTTTCAGTTTGATTTGAGCTTACGTTTCGAACGGATCGTGTTTTGCATCGCAACCCACACATACAACTCACATATATTGTACATTGTAACATTTTTGCTAACAGAATTTCCCATTTTTTAACAATAATTATTTTGTTTAACAAATAAACGAAATATTTTGTGCCGCAAACACGCCAAAACGAAGTGAATTTTATCGAGAAAACAGTGAATTTTACCCGAAATAAAATCAAAAAAATTACAAAAAAAAGAAGAGAATTGAAGGAAAAGCATTTATTTGCGCATGCCTGTTGTATGTCAACGTTGTACAATATTATTGTCAGTCGGTCGGTTGTCGGTGTATAAATTATAAAATAAAGTTCTCTTTTCTATTTCTTCTGCTAAATACAAATATATACACGCTACATGTCTTCCTGCTTACATTCTACGTGTGTAGAGAAGTAAATACAACAAATATGGCGGTTTTTTAGTCGACGTCGTCGTCGCAAATTGAATGTTTTACATGAAAAAAACATTAAAAGTGAATAAATCGCATAGATAAAGTCGGAGAAATCAACGAAAAAATTGGTAATTAATTCATTGAAATGACCAAATTTGTGCAAAATCATTGTGAAACAAGATAAAATGCGAAAAAAAATTAAAATTAAAAAAAAAATATTTTTAAAAAAAAATATTCGTAAGTGATTTTATTGACACACTGACTTCGTTAAAAAAAATTTAAAAAATTTATAAAAAAAATTATCAAAGCTTTTTTTTAGTAAATATTGGGTGTGACGTATATGATATGATAAGAAATTCTTATCAAAAAAAAATTCGATAATATTTTAAAATTGATAAATATTTTTTTTTATTTAAAAAATTAATCAAAAATTAATTTTAATAAATAAAAAAAATATTTAGTGAAAAAAAAAATTAATGAAAAAATAAAAATTCGTTTTGTGTGACATTTAATGAGATTTTTTCCGACCTCGTATTTTTTTTTTTCTTATAAGAAGACATGGATAAATAAGAAATATATTAAGGAAGGGACGTACGTGATACCAGCTTATGTGAGGGGGAGAGAAAGGAAGACAAGAAACAACAGTTGATGTTCCTTTCTCCGCTCAACTAACTGCCATCGTCGTCGTCGTCGTCATGTCAGAAAATATAAAATACATCGCATGATGATAAAAATTTACATTTTCTAGCTATTTACTCGCCCATTCATTTTCATTGCGTTTGTATACTTTCATTCATTCATCCAAGGAAAGAAAAAAAGTTTTCTCTCTCTCGCACGATAAGATAAATGATGATGATGCGATACCCAAATACAAACAATGTAACACAAGAAATTTTCTCGCGTGGGCGAGTATTTTCTTCGCATTTTTTGCTGCTTTATTTATTATGGGTGTGTTTGATGCCATAATAAAAATATCTCTCGCTGAACAGAATTTCATTCCGTTTCATTCACGATCCTTTCTCATCCTTTTGTGCGCGCCCTTATATGACACCCCGACCACACACACGAAGAAAAATCATCAAAATGCGTTGTTATGACGCGTTTGTCTCCTCTCCAACTTTTGACGATCTCCGTACGTCGTGCGATACGGGAGGAAAAGTTATTGCGTTTCATTTTTTTTTTGTTCATTCAAGGAATTTAACCTTCAACTTTTCTTCGTTGCTGTATCCTGTTTTCTGTTCTGTGGAAAAACGAAGAGACCTTGAACATGAAATTTTTATCTGTAATGGACAGTAATGATAACAAAAATGAGTAAAAATAAAGCTGAATTACCAAAAAATAAAAGTCATCGTTGGTGGTCGTGCGTTGAATGAAGTAGAGTCGTAAAAAATGGTATTGATTAAGTCATTAAATTCTCTTTGATGACCGAGACCTTGATTTGCGTTTCATTTTACTACTTTTGATATCGAGTGTGATTGAAAGGGTGTTACGGGTGCTTTTTATGATTTTTGACAGTTGGAATTTGTGACAGCTGGAACCGTTTTTTTTTTATGAAAATAAGCTTTCACTGAAATTTAATTTAATTTAAATATTTTTTTTATTTTTTAATATTTATTTAATTTTTGTTTATTTTTTTTATTTTAAAAAATATAAAAAAAATTCCTTTTAAAAAATTTCTTTTAAAAAAAATGGATTAAAAATTTTAAATTTATTTAAATAAATGTTGCTGTTAGAACTCTAAAAAAATCATTTATAGACTTCAACCCTATCAAAAAACCGATATCAGTAAATAAATCATGAAATTGCTCGCCAATGCGTCAAAAATTAAATTATTATCTAATCAGTCTGAATAAATAAATAAAAGCAACTAAAGTGCTATATTGACTAATGATCTTCACTCTTTTATTTTTTTCCAAAAATAGACAAAAAGCCGTTAAATTAGTGAGTATTTGAATTATTGAGTGAATGAGTGTGACAATTTGCGACTTTTGTGATCAATCATGTGTTGACACGAGCTCGAAGACATTTAATGAGCTAAAACAAAAATAAAAATCTGCGAAAAGAAACATCAAGGTTAGGTTGGCAATTAATCCATTCATCATTTTAATTGTTTCTTTGGAAAAAAAATTTAAAACATGGTCGAGATTTTAAATCTTAAGTTTTTAATTAAAAATGGGCTTGTCCATAGAAATTTTTTTGACAGTTGAAATTTTGACATATTTTATTTAAAAAAAATTTTTTTTGACAAATTTGATGAAAATTACTTATTTTTAGTTAAAAGTGTTACAAAATTAATTTAAAAATAACTCAAAAATATTTTTTTATGAAAATTTTATTAACTGTCAAAAAATGACAGATGTCAAAATTTTCAATAAAATTTAATTTTTAAGCACTTTTAAAAATATTTTATGTCATTTTTAGCTAAAATTCAACTTTTTGAACTTTTGTAACTCAAACAAAAAAATATAAATGTAAAAAAAAAATATTTTTAAAGCTGTCAAATTTTCAAACTGTCAAAATTTTCTATGAAATCGCCCATTAAAAAAATACAAAGAACAGTTAATTAATTTTCGGTTCTTTTCTAAAAAAAAAAAAAAACAATAGAACTCCAAACACAGAACGGAATAGAACAAAACGGAATTTGAGTGACACACATTCAACGACAACAACAAAAAAAGTTCTATTTTTAGCTGTGAAATTACCGCACTTATCTTCACTTATTCATCCATAATTTAATTGTCTTGCACGGTGTGTGCTCTCTACTGCATTGATTGCTCAAGGGAAATTACCAGAAATGGAATATGAACTGGACAATGTAGCACGACACGACTCTCTTCTACCAAACAAAAAGGATACGAGCGTCATATCATGCGTGACTTGTGCACGATAATATGAGCTATGTAAAAAAAAGGATGAGGTGTGAGAGATATTCGATTTATGGAGTGTTTAAAACAAAATACTTGTGAATCATTTTTCAGTCGTGCTTGAGTTGCTGTTTGATTCGAATCGGAAAAAATCCTTCTAATAATTTTTTTTTGAAGAAAAAATGGAAAGTTTTGCTCGTTCAGCACGCCGAGCAAGTGTAACCTTGACTCACATTTTGATCCCTTCGTTCGATTCAGGTAAATATTTTACTCATCATTAATTTTCCCGAAACTGGTCAAGTTCGATTTTTAATGAAAATTGAACGATTTTCCGAGAAATCCAGAAACGTAAAAATAATAATAAACAAACCCAGAAAAAAAAAGTTTTTTTTGGCACCAAATGTGAAAAAAAATTACTCAATGCAATCGAAATTCGTAAACACGAATGGAAAATAAATATCTGTGTCTGAATTGGTAAAATCCGCAAGTCTCTGGAGATTCGTTTGCGAAAGTTCAATAGCAGAAAAATTGAACATCCAATGATCGTATAATAAATGATTTCTGGTCGATAAAACTATGCTCTCGATAAAATTTGAAGGTTTTTATTTCATAACTTTCGTAAATAAATTCAAATTTAATGAAGGAAAATATCACTCCCTCGTCTATCGTCAATAAAAATAATTTATCAGTCAATCTGGTTTCTGCCTGAGACCAGCTACTGGTTGGCTTGGCGTTGCAGAAATTGCACTCTCTCTTGTTTGCCATCATGTCTCTTTCTATGGCGAAGAGAAACGATGATTGCTAGTTACATGTTACAATTATTACAACAACAACAACTGCCGAGATGATGCTGATGACGTTGGTGTGTAAAATCTCTCTGTGATGTTGATGGAAAATTGATTAAGCATGAAAAACAATTAACCTCATTTTCATGTTATGCGAGTTGAGATGAGGCCCAAACAATATTATTAGCATTGATTAAGTGCGGCGTATTGATGGCAAATAGCAACAAAAATAATAATAGATCATTCATTGTGTGGTGAAAATAATTATTTATTAACTGTACACACGGCTTTTTATGCGATTTAAATACATTTCGCATGACGACGAAGTAATAGGTGCAAAATGCTTGGAAATTGAAGAAATTTACACCGAGAACAGTTCTTTAATGGATTTAATGGGTTTTGGGATGGGAATGTGTGAATAAGTGACGACGCGAGACAACCATAGCGATAAATGACAATCAATTCGCAATTAGGATGGAGCAAAAAAGTAATTTGTTTCATGTTATGTTTAACATCATTTATAATTTTTTTGCTTGAATTAGCTAAATGGCGATTTTCAAATTTCTTAAGTTTAATTAAGAACTAACATTTACGAATTTTTGAACGAAATCAGTTTTTTAAAATTCTAGATCTTGAAATTTGTCAGATTTCGAATTTTAAAAAAAATCACAACGTCATTCTTAAACAAAATTCATCTTTAATGTGATCCTTAATTTATTCAATCGTCGTGAACCATCAAAAGGCAAAATTCGTGAAAAGAATTCGCTCATTGGATAAAACAAAAAATCTCCGTCACAAATTTGATAAAACTCACATAGTATGCAGTTAATTTCGAAGAAGACCATGGCAAACCTCTCTTCAAAGAGATTTGAAAAGTCAGGTACAGTCGATGAAAAAAATAAAAGCAACATGAGTCGGCTGTCGAATGAAAAAGGAAAATAATTACGAGTTAATGGAAAGTCCATTCTATCTCAAGCTTTCTTAAACTTCTTATGCAAAAATATAACAAACGCATTGTGCCTTATATTAAAATAACTTATTTTGTCAAAAAATATTTCCATATATTTTTTAAAAAACATCAAAATTTTGATGATGTCTTATAAAATTTTTGTAAAATTATAAAAATTCTTCCAATTTTGACATTTCAAATTAATTGCAAGAATGACATTTGAAAAAATTTGAAAATCGCGTTCTGCTAATTCAATACAAATGAAATTTTTATACGAATGGAAAAACTTTTAATAATTGTATCAACCTAACTAACTTACTACAATTACGAATATTTTTTAATAGCATCTTTCATGTGTCGCTGAGAAGACACGGAGAATGATGATGATGCAAAGATTTATTTTATTGTTTGTCTTGCATCGCATTGCCTGTCGTTGACCTTATTCTGCATTTTATTTTACTTTATATTATTGTTTTCATTTGCAACGCGACGAAAGAAAGAAAGAACGAAAAGAGAAATGTTCACAAGAAGACAAAGAAACGAAGAGAAATACGTTTGAGCTCTTCTGCTTCTTTCGTTTGATGTTTTTAACACTTTTTTCCATTTCCTTATTTTTTTTATTTCACTTTTTTTTCAAAGAAATGTTTTTGACACATTATTTGTCTTTCTTGTCTATCCAGAAATGAAAAGAAGAACGGAAGTGCACTTGAAACATTTTTTTATTCCTCTAATGATTCATTAAATTTTTTAAAGTGTTTCGTAATAATCAGTAACTCAAGTCATAGAACATAATCTTGTGAATAGATGCGAGGTCACTGACTTGGATTTTTTTTATTATTAATGGATCAAGTCAAACTTTCTTTTTTCTTTCTTTCATCTCACTTCCCTTTCATTCAAAATTTTTGATTGATTTCCCAAAGAAATTTGTACCGCAAAAAAAATGTAACAATAAAATTTTACTTGCCTCTGAGGCTTGTTACGCAAAAACATTAACGAATAATAATTAATCATCAAAAATTTAACAATTTATAAAAATAAAAAAAAAATGAAACAGATTTGTATCAATTTAATCGAATTTAAATAATTCCGTATTGTTACAAATTTGAATATTCATCAATGTCCACGCGAATTTTTTTATTTATGTTTTTTTTTGGCAACTACAAGCTACGATCATAAATAATAAAATGGTCATTCCGACAACATTTATTGTTATTAATGGCGATACTTTCATCTTTCCTTTTGTTATTTGTTGTGTCTGTGAAAAATGTTCTTTGTATTTTTTATTTTGTTAAAAAAATAAAATAAAAATACGAAAGTAGGAAAAAGTCTCATAATTGTTCCAGCACGTTGGTTAGTGCCGGTAGTTGATAGTGTGAAATGCAAAATCTGACAAAATTTATTGTCGCTTTTCCCGCGTTTATTTTGCATCGCTCTCAAGAGAGAGGATTTTTTTTTAGTTTTTGATAAATTATTATTTTATTTTAATTTTTTTTTATTTTTTGAAAAAAAATAAACAATAAAAAATATAAACTAGACGTTAGTACATAATAATATATTATTTTTTTCCACGAATATATTTTTATGCAGTAGACAGTAAGCCGACATGTTTCACTTTCAATTAGTCGCCGTAAGCAACTCACGAGTTGGTATAATCGTCCATAATCACATGCGTGAGATTTATGTTGTTTTTTGTCTGTGTTTGTGTGAAATACTTTAATTAAGCGCGATTCAGGTAAATAACGAGCCGCTATAATATCGTTTGAAATCGATAGTAACGCAAACAATAGTTTTTTTTTTCAATCTGCCATGCAAGCTGTTCCATTATTAATATTACAAATGTTTATTTTTATTAATTTTGCAACATATATATTTTTATTATAAACATTTGTGTTTGTGTTTCATGTTTAATCCGCTTAACGTGCGGTGCAACAAATAATGCATAAAAGGGCAAGGGACGTCGACTGAGTAAGAGATCAAATAGTCCGTGTCATTTTTTCATGTTAATCTCGTGTAGTTTTTATGCGTAATCCCTTTTGAACAACTGTTGTTAAGTACTACAAGAAAAATAAAATTGAAACAAGACATCATTATTATTATTAATTTTGTTTTAACATTTTTATTAAATGAAAATATTAATTTTATTTTATTTTAAAAATAATATTTTATAAATATAATTCAAAATTTTTTATTTATTTTTCTTATTCATAAATAGTATAAAAAATAAGAATATAATTGAAAATAAAATAAAATTATTTTTTTATGTTTTTTTTTAATAATAATTTTAATTTTAAATAAAAATTTTTAAATTAATTGAAAATTAATAAATATTTAGATTCAATAAAAATATTTAAAAATTTATTCATTAAAAATTTAATGTTTTTTTAATTAAAAATATTTATTAAAAATAAAAATATAATTTTAAAATTAAAAATTTTTTAATTTTTTTTAAATAATTTTTTTTAAGTATTATTTCAATTTAAAATAAATAAAAATATTTAAAAATTTTTAAATAAATAAATTTTTAAAAAATTATTTTTTAAATAAAAATTTAATTTAAAAAAAATAAAATTTATTTTTTTAATTATTAATAATTTTATTTAGTTAATTTTTATTTTATTTTTATTCAAAATAATGACTTCTATTAATAACCAAAAAAAATCAAAAGGGACAAAAATCAACCACGAAATTAATGTAAACACAATTGCCCTTCAAAAAATTTATCATATATATTTAATACAAAGACCTTCAATTTATTTATAAATATAATTTTTTGTATTTATTTATTTTGTCTCGCCTTTTTATTCTATACATATACTTTTATACATGTTCATGTCTCCCATGTTGTTTAATTGTACATATAAAATTTTCGTTTCAGAATATTTTTTTTTTGTCATGAAGAATTAAATTCATAATAATAAAGATCGTAAAGATTATTTTTGTAACGCGCTTGATTGTTATTAATATTTATTATTTTTCGGGCAATTGTTTGAGCTTGTGTTTGTGCGAGACCGTCCCGAAAATTATTATCTTTAACGCTCTTTAACAAAAATTATTTATCGCTGGATCACAAAAAAATACGACAAAGTTGACTAAAATTTAATGAAGAATGAGATCAAGGTTGAAGAAAAAAAAATTAAAAAGGAGGAGTTGAGTTCGTTGAGTTTTTAATTGTTCATTTCAAGCATCAATCAATCAAAAAAAAAATTGTTAAAAGGCTTTTTTTGTGCGAAAAACTTGATGGATTGATAAACTATGCGCGTTAACTGTATTAACCATAAATATGAATAAAAGTATAGAAAATTGAATCTCTCATCATATTCTTTTATATATTTTATTATGATGTTTAATAAACCACATAATCGTCAAACAAAACAACGACGACGACGGCAACGGTACAAATTCAATCAGCAAAATGTCTAAATATTCAACATAATAATTGGATACGTGCTTCAAGACTTTATAATAGAAATCTCTCTTATTCATTCTGCTTCGAGCGGAAAAATGGAACAAACGGTTATGTAAATGAAATGCGAAAGATATATATTAAAAAAATAGATGATAGCGAAAAAGAGAATAGAAATCCTTTCGTTAGAAGAGTAGAAATACGAAAAAAAATCTTTATTGTTCTTTTGTTTGTTGATCTATATTATTATTATTTTTTAAGTATATAAAAATTTATATTAAAAACTGCACCTTTTGTTATATATATTTTTTTTTTATTAAATTCTAAAATAATAAAAATAACTTTCCTCTATTGAAAAATAAGAAAAAGACGCAAAACGCTTATCATCATTCGCACACAGAGCATTCTTGATAAAAATATAACAAAAGATGATAAATAAACAGAAAAATCGAGAATTTTCAACCACACAATGAAATAAAGCAAAAACAAAGTGCAGCGCCGATCAGATAATAATTATTATTAAAAATAATAAAACAAGAGCTTTGACTCAAGAAAAATAGTTCAAACAATATTTTACGCAATAAACATATTTTCAATAATAAAATGGTATAAATGATTGATCATAATAATAACATTAATAAAAAATACATTAAAATAGTTTATTTATTAATATTGTTTTAAAATTAAATTTTTCATAAATAAATAACAAAGATACTATTAATAAAATAATATTATTGTCTAAAACGATATGTTTTAATAAATGTTGAAATATTTTAATAATTTTGTTGTGTATGAAAATAATAATATTAATGATAAATAAATAATAATAATAACTGTTAAAAAAATCAAGTGCCCTCATGACACATTTTTTTGGTAAAATTAACCGAAATATTTAATTCCGCCTGCATTTTTTTAAGTTAATAATTTTTTTTTCTTTTGAAGAAATATCATTATTTACTTTCTTCTTTTTTTGTAATTTAAAGTAAATAAACAAATAAATATAAAAAAAGTTTTTATTATTATTAAATTATAATTATATTATAATAAAAATAATAATAATAAAAAAAACTTTAATGATGATTAAAAATTATTTAAGGTCAAGCGAAATAATGTAACAATAATAAAAAATTATAATGAGCAAAAATTTTTATTTTTTTTAATAAAAATTATCTTATATTATTATTAAAAAAAAATTGACAACTTAATTAAATGTTTATTATGTTATAATGTTATATTTAATGATATAAGAATAAAAAAAATCTAAATATTTATTTTTTCACATCATAACTAATTCACGTTAATAATGTTGTCTATTTATTTTTTGAAAACTGCGACTAATAATGATAGATTATTATTTCAAAAATTACAACAAAATTATGATAATCTTTTCATAAAAATTTATTATTTAAAAATAAATAAAGTTGTTACTTTTATTAATTATTAATATATTTTTTTTTATTTTATTGAAGTTTCACGCGAATCCAGTACTTCTGAGAAAACTATCCATCAAGCTGCATTACAACAATTTTGCAACAATGTTGTTGATATGTGTCCGAACATAATGATTGATAAACAAACCACCACTTGAGCGAGGAACGAGACATAAAAATTGATTGATTGGCTGTGATGTTTATCGTTTTTGTCTCTCTCACTCGCTTTTTGCTCTAACACGCTACTGAAAGGTTACTAACAAAACAGTCAATATTTATGATTTTGTCGTGCTTTGCTTCTATAATTAAATTAGCATGCACAACAGTTAGTAAACGAGCAAAGTAATAAATTTACTGTGACTTCATCATCAGAAGTTGGAAGTTGTGGTTACGAATGTAATAAATTATAGCGTTTTGTTTTCCATGCAGCATGATTGACAAATCTTTCCGGTCGTGCTGTCTATGATTTTTTTCTTTTCTTAAAACAACGAAAAATATTCAATTGTGAAAAAAATCGTTAACTGAGTAACTAATGATGGTAATTTTTATTATCTTCAATTTAACTCGCGCAACGTCTTTTTTTTCTTACTGATAATGCTCATTTTTTATAATAATAAATAAAAAACAAGATAAGGAAGAAATCTTGAGAACTCATGTGAACTGCAGTTCTTAAAAAAATATAAAATATCTACAAAAAAATGAGAGATAATACAATTGTATATGATTAAAACAAATTACTTTGCCCCATATTTCATGTTATTATTATATTGAATGAAACAACTCACAATTTTCATTCATAAATTTTATTTATTTTAATTTTAATTTATTCCGTGTCAAGTGAAGTCAGTTCAATATTTTTTTTGTTTTCTTTATTTATAAATATGGATTATTTATTATTACGTGATTGTCTTATCGCTTCATTGTGGGGTTTCGAGTATTAATCGCTTAATGATATTAATAAATTTAAAGTTAAATAAGTGCATAAGGAAGTTTATGTAGTGCGAATTTTATAAATTAATTTAAATGAGGCAAGGGCAATAAGTGAAAATAATTTACTTTTAAAATATTTTACGAAATTTAAAATAATTTTAAAAATTTATTTAATTAAAAAAAAATAATTTATATCAAAAAAAATGTATAATTGTATTTTATTTTATATTTTTATTTATTAAAATATTTCAAATAAGTAAAAAAATAATAAAAATAATAATAATAAAAAAAAAATATTTAATTATTTAAAAAAAAATTTTACTCAAAAATAAATAATAAAAATAAAAAAAAATATGTAAATAAATAAAAAAAAAAATAATCTATAAATTTTTTTTTTAATTAGAAAAATATTAAACTATAACCACAAAAATTAATAAAGAAAATTATAAAAATAAAAATGAAAATTTAAAAAAAAATATGAAGGATAAAATTTTAAAACATTTAAAATTATTGCACGTGCCTAAATAATTTTTTATATATCCTTTATATTCTGTCAATGAGGCTTCTGTTTGTCGGTTCGTACACGTCTCACGGCTTTCCCTTAATAGATAGAAGGTTCATTCCTTCGACAGGTCGTGCTTATTTTGCTTCATTTAGGTCCCATTTGTGGAATCGAGGCATGATCCCAATGCAAAAAAAATTTTCCCCATATAAGAGTTCGAAATTATAACGAAAAATAAACGAAAAATTCAAATTTAAACCGAATCCCAGTGCAAATTTCAAAAATCTAATGATGCAGAAATGTTTGTCTCGTCGAGACGCACAACATTGCCATACATCACTTTTATCCTACGGTTCTCTAAAATGGACCTCCCATACAAATGATACCTCTTAACCCAAGGCGGTCACTACAATGCATTTTCTGTGGGTAATTTTTCAGTTTTGGGAATTTTATGATTAAATATCTCTTGAACAACACTAAAAAGTAATAAATAAAAAAATATATATAAAAAAAAATAAAAAAAATTATTTAAAAAAAATATATAAAAAAATATATTAAAAAAATATATTTAAAAAATATATTAAAAATCTGTTATACAAGAAGTTTTCAACTTCAAAAATATATCATTTATATTCGTCAAGTAAAAAAAAGCGAACTAAAAAGGAATAAACAAGAGCCCTGTGTTAACAAAGTCGAAAGAAAGTAAATAAAGTTACAAAATTTTTGAGAACAAAAACTTGAATATAAAGGATTTATTTCAGAATAAATATTAATACTGACGTAGACTGAAATAAATCCTTTATATTCAAGTTTTTGTTCTCAAAAATTTTGTAACTTTATTTACTTTCTTTCGACTTTGTTAACACAGGGCTCTTGTTTATTCCTTTTTAGTTCGCTTTTTTTACTATTTTTTTTACTTGACGAATATAAATGATATATTTTTGAAGTTGAAAACTTCTTGTATAACAGATTTTTTAATATATTTTTTAAATATATTTTTTTAATATATTTTTTTTTCTCTCAGTTCAAAGACTTTTTACCGGCTTGTCGTTAATTTTATTGGAGTACTTAATTAGCGTTGATGATAATTTTAAATAATAATTCAACGAGACACTCATAATTAGCAAGCGTGGCGACGACCTGCATTGGTCAAAATTTGGGTTATAAAATACGTTTTCGATGATAATAAAGGGAGAAATCAAACAAATTGCTTGGCAGAGTTAAACACGAGTAACAAAACAAACATCAAATGTACAAACAATAATAATCATAAAATTTATTGGAACAGGAAATACTTTTAAAAATTTGTATTTATTATTGACTTCACGTAGGATTTTTATCAGCAACTTTTTTTTTTGTTTCAAACATATATGAAACAATTCTACAGTGGCAATTTAATTCCCGAGAGTGTTTGCGGAAAATATTTTATTTTTGCGCTCGACTCTGATTATGTTTGACCGTTTTGTGTTTAAACAGAAAAAATATAAAATTTTAATCATTTACGCGATCTTTTTGTGTTATTTATTCGACGTTCATGTGCCTTAACTGCAACTTCGTGATTGTCGTTTATTTAAAAAGACATGATTTCGGATGAGAAAATCGATATTTCTGTCGTCACATCGTTTTTTGTTTCACACTTTCCTCTGAATTTCTCACACACACAAAAAAAAAGTTTGTTTATTGCGATGCAGCAATTTAACGTCATTTAACACCAAAAAATTTCAATTATTTCTATTGTTCGTCTATTTAAATAACGATTTGAATGAATAGCAAAACACCCGAAAAACATTTCTAACACTCGCTTTTTGTTCAGTTTTTTTTTTCAAATTTAAATGCATGATCGTGCGTGTTTTCATTTAGCGCCATGGAAGTGCAATGAACCCAAAATTCGATATTTTTTTCGATGCATGGGGCGGCAAACAAATCAAACTATCGCGAGTGTGTGTAATTTTTTTGTCTGTTATGAAAGAATATATTAGAATGCAAGTAAATAATAATGAAGCTTGTTATTATTTTATTATTGTAAATAACTGCATTTCATGATGGGTTTGAGTCGCAGCGCGTGATGGTCGCACTCGGAGCGTATCTAACTGAATGTACCGCTATATGTTTAACTAACAAACAAAAAAGTGAAGTCATGGAAGAATGTGAGTGAGTTTTGTAAGTAAATACAAAAGAAGTAAGAAGGTCGAATTGGTGAATGATCATTAAGAAGGTCAGATTGGGAAAGTTTTCAGCTGAAATTAATTTTTTTCGATCTCGAAATGAACAGCTCAGATCTTGAAATGAACTCTTAGATCTCAAAATGAACAGTTTAGATCTCAAAATGAACTCTCAGATCTCAAAATGAACAGCTTAGATCTTAAAATGAATTTTAATCATTCAAAAAAAAATGTTTTATCTTCTAAAATTAATTTTACTTTGTATCTTCAAATAAAAAATCGACTCCACGAACCACAAGTCAATTCCTCAAATTAGCATGTTCAGTAACAAACACATCAAGAGTCTTTTGTTTCGTGCATAAGAATGGCCTGATGCACGTATTCTTGCCACATCACATCATCTGACTGACATTTAAATACCCCGCAGTGGACATTTAAAGCTCAAACTCTAATAATAATACGAAAAAAAAAACGCGTGTGCAATGCAATTCGTTTTGTATTTCATTCAATTCAGTTTCTCTTTTCATGTTTTTTTTTAATTTTTTTTTCTGACGAACACACATGCAAACTGACTGACGGTCTGCCTGCATTATTTTGACACATTTTTCATTTATTTTGTTCATAATTATTGTACGTCGACACGAAAACACATATTTTAATTAATAGCAATTCAGGAAATATGAAGACTTAATTAATGCGGCGCGAGATAAACTGACCAGAAGACAAAAACTATCCCTTGAAAAATTTTTTTGCCAGTCACGTGATTTTTTAGTTTCATGTCAAATTGGATCGGATCGTTCGAGCGTTTATCTTTTATGTAATAAACACCGAGAGTTGAGAGTAAAATAAAACACCATGACGATAAATTGATAATTTCATCCGAAAAATCCAATGAAGCGAAAATTTCTCTCTCTCTTGTACTTTCTTTAATTTTTTTTGCTACTATTTCATAACTTTTATTTTTTTTTTGCTCTTAAAATAAAAATTTAAACTGAAGTTTCCGTTTTTCAATCTTTTTTCTCGATATTCCTGCTTGTCATGGCAATTTATGGGCGCTGTCCTTAACATTTCTCGTTCATTTTTTATGTTCTGAGTTGCCTTTTTCTGCAATAATTCATAATTTTTTATTCCCTTTCTTGACATTTTCTCTGTATTTTATTATATTACATTACAGTAATAATAAAAAAATATTTTGCAGAAAGGATGTTGTTTGTTCCTTTCATGTTATAAATTTTTTGTAAATTGAATCGAAACATGAGAAAAACTGTACTTTGGCTCATCATTAAGAAACAATAAAATTTAAAAATAAGCGGGAAAAAAAGATTGTTTGCATTCATTTAATAAATATTTAATGATAAATAACACAAAAAATTCGTTTCTTGAGACTGACATGTTAAATTGCACAGACATAAAACATCTTTAAGTACGTAATTTTTTTCATTTCTTGAAACATGTGTGATATATGAATGTAAAATGATGACTAAATATTTTTTTTTATTTTTTACAGTTGAACAATAAAAAATACTCTCACTTTAATTTTTTTATTACATATCAAGTGAAATGTTAATAATATTTTTTATTAACAACATAATTTTTTTTCGCAGTTCTCAGAAAAAAATATGTATCATGAAAGGAGTTGCATGTTGATATATTTTTTCGTGGCGTTGGCCTGTCTTGTTAAAAGTGAAAAATAATTCGTGTGGCGTCCTAATTAATTTTTTGATTAATTATATGGTTAAATGGTATTAAAATGCTGTCATTTTATATTGTATTTTTTAATTTTATTTTTACATATTTTTTTTTTAAATTAAAAAAAATAAATATTACATTTTTTATTTAATTGTTCAAAATTTATTATTTTTTATTAAAAATTAAAAAAAAAATTATATTTTTTTTTAAATATTTAAATTTAATTAAAAATTTTTTTTAAATTTTTTATTATTTAAAAAAAATTAAAATAATTTTTAATTTAAAAAATATTTTTTTTTAAATTTATAAAAAAAAAATATTTAATTTTATTTTTTATTTATAATTTAAATTAAATAATTTTTTATTTATTTTTAAAAAAATATTAAAAATATTTTTTTTAATATTATGAAAAATAATTAAAAAGAAATTAAAATATGAAAAAAAACTCAACATAAATCTCTTTTTAAATTTTCTAAATTTCACATCTCATTACCAATAAAGCTCATTAAAGTAATTGAGAGTCATCATCTTGGCAAAGGTCGTACAAACAAAACGATGTTATTGTAAATTTTTTTGCTCTTTTACAATATATTATACTGTTAATCACCGACAAACAACACATTTATTGTAAACAACCTTTCGTCAGTTGATTTTTTTTTGTACATCGCGTCATATTACAAATACTACTTCAGAAACAAAAGTAAAAAAAAAATATTACACGAGAAAAAAATACACTTGAGAAAATGTTAAAAATAATATTTTTTATGCCTTTTCCATATAAATTATTTTTTATGTCTTGTTTATACAAACTTTTGATCGTTTTTCGATGAAGATTGTTGTTTGCTTGACTAACTGAGCAATAATTCGAGACTCTGATCGACACTGAGAAAAAAATTAAGTGTGTGGGTGTGAGAGTAAAAAAAATAGATACAACTTTTTTTTGTGATTTTTTTTTTTTTTTTTTTTTTTTTTTGAATGAACAATAAAAACTAATTTTAATACAAATTTATTTAAAATAATTTTAAAAGGAAGTTAAATCTTTAATTCATCTTTTTTTTCTCATGAATGCACATCCGAATCTCATTTTTTACTATTTTTGTCTGATTTGTCTGTCACGTGCTCAAACACCTCTAAAAATATATAAATAAATAAATATTCACATTTTTCTGTCATTTGTACAAATTTAACAACAATGATAGGTAACTTACCTATCCAAACCACACTTTTGTTTACCTCTGTCATGTATTTAAATTTATTTTCACTTTAAAATTTACGCATTTCAATTCAGAACATTTAAATAACAAAGACGTCATTTGCGTTAGTATTCAAATGTAAATGAGTCATACATGCTTGTTATGTCGTCTTCTTTTTTTCTCATTGTTTGTTGATTAGTTCCCTCATTTTATTTTAAATAATTTTTTTTCTTCATACGAAGAAATGAAATAAAGCACGTGGAATCCTTAAAAAAAATTATTATTTATTTATTTTGATTGATTTAATTCAATTTTATTCGAGATCGAGAAGAAACGTCAAAAACACGTGTTTCAACTTTTCGATAATGAAATGTAAAAATTATTTCCTGTATCGATAAATTTTCGCTAAAAATAATTATTTAATAAAAAAAAACGAAAGTCGTATAAAATCTAAGATTTATTTCAAGCAAAATAATTATTTAAGAGGTAATAACGTTGCAAATGTACGGATCATTTAAAACCTCATTTTATTTTCTTTTTTCAAGGCAAGGCAAGCTAACTAACCGTATAGTATAATAAAATAATAAGAGTAAAAATGTTGTGAATTTACTAAATGAGCATATAATAATTATTATAATAATCTTGTTGAGTGCATTTTTTATAAACATTACTTAGTGAAAGTTTTTTTTTCTCTGTATCTAATCTCTTCTTCTTGCAATTTATTTCTTTCTACGATAAAAAGACATGCAAAAAAAATAAATGCAAGTGCAATTATTATTTATATATATTTTTTGTTTGTTTTGTTCGCCACTGAAACGGCTTACTGAACAGTTAAAAAATATTACGGAAAAAAAATAAAATTTTATACAATGAGAGTAAAAGTTAAGAGATTTTCTATTAAGATGAATGAGTCATGAAAATTGTCCCTTTTTATCTCTCTTGCGTGCTTTTATTTTATTTTATTATTAATTTATGCGAGTCTCGTATATAAATTGCAAGTGCACTGACCAAAAGCTATTTATTAACCGGTAATTCCATTTTAATTAATTATGTCGTGTGTGAGAGATTCGATCGATTTCTTGCTGTATCTTAAGAAGACATTCACGTGTGTCTGTGGGATGCACCTTAATTTGATTTGTATCTTGGTTACTTGTGAGATTGATTCAATTTAGAAGCAGTGACGGATTCTGTGCCCATTTTAGTTGAAAAGTTTTTATGCTTGGTTTGGATTAATTGGAATAATGGAAGAAATTGACTTTAAAAAAAATATTTAAAAAAAAATAAAAATATGCTTTTTAATGAAAACGTGTCCTAAAAAGTGAAAAATAAACAAAAATTTTTCAAAATTTAATCAAAAGAAAAAAAAATCGAGTCCAATAATTTTATTTTAATTATTTTTCACTAAAATTAAAAGTTTTGGACTCAAATATTTTTTTTTTTCTTGAAAATTTTGAAAATTTTTTGTTTATTTTTTACTTTTTAGGACCCTTTTTTATTAAAAAACATTTTTTAAAAATATTTTTTTTCATAATTTTTTTTAAATTAGTTAAGAAGTTTTTGCTTGGTTTGGATTAATTGAAAAAGTTTGACTTAAAAAATCAAACTTTAACGAAGGAACTTTTAAAAAAGCTCTGATGTTCCGCCTCTGACTAAATATTCATGAAATATAAATGAGGATGTCATGTTCTTTCCGTCGGATATGAAATATCCTTTGTTCATCGCACGAGATAAGAAATGCAGTTTCATTGACCTCCCAGCCACATTTTGACGCGTAACCATTTCTGACACGAAACCAGATCAGACGAGTTGACATTTGATCGGAAACGTGAGCAATTTACGTCTTTAAGTGCAGCTTGATCTTGATCACGTGTTAAGATTTTCCACACTTTCTCGCCTTGAAACTGCGTCAAAACTGCAAGTAATCTGAAAAAAAGTAGAAAAAACACGAATGAGGGGCGCCTTATGTCACGATATGACCCATAATTACATGCATTTTACCTTTCCATTATTTGATTACGATCTTTTGTGGTATTTTACACTTTTTTCTCTCCTTCGTTGCCATTCCATGCTGAAAGTTACAAATATCTTCAATTAATTCTGAAATATTAAATTATTTGTGTGTTTCTGTCAAGCTCATATGGGAAGAATAAATTGGATCAATTAATGAAGGAGGAACATTTATTGCACACACAGAAAACTATTTAAATGCAAATTTATTGAATTGGAGACGATGACGACGACATTAATTGAATCTACATAAAAAAAGCTTTGATTCTCGACATAAATTTATCTTGTTTCGCAATGATGAGCACTCACCTCGACGGGAAAAATTAACATAAAAATTATTCTACTTCCATAGTTTTTCCATCATCATCATTGTTTCATCATCCGAACGAGACACGAGTTCTGAAAATAATTAAAATAATACGAACAACGAGATTTTATTCTATTATGTGAACTCATCTACCACATGTTCACGGTAGATTTTAACAATTTTTTCGTTACATAAAAAAATATTATTTTTCGGTTGTGAATATTTTATAGCAGCTTCCTATATTATTCAAAATGTAGAAAAAATATTTTTACATTAAAATTACATTAAAAATCGATAATAATAAAATAAAAAATTATTATTTGGAAAACGTGATTTTAATAACGAACTTATTGAGCATCTCTGAGCTTCAATATTTTATTTAAAAAAATAAAATTTTATGCAACAAAAATAATAATAATAATCATTATTGTGTCAAAATATTTATAAAATGTGTTAGAAAGTGTATTTTTATTAATCAAATATAATCAAAACTTTTAAACGACAGAAGCCCAACGAAGTCACATAACTTGTGTGAACAAACTCTTTTATCTAACAACGCATTTCTATCAAAGTTTTTTATTGCATTACTTGCGCTTTTAATTTTTGAAGTGAACGAAAGTTACAAAATGAAGATGAGACTTTCGACGAAATAAACGTAAACAAGATAATCATTTAAAAAATAAAGAAAAAAATATTCAATCGGAACGCAGAAACAAGCAACAAACAAAATGTTTCAATGCATTATTCAACAACGAAATGGATGGATACACGCACCAAATCCCGAATTCAGAGACGTTTTTCCAGGTAATTGTTATTTTTTGACAAATATAAAAGATTTATCTTTGAAGTTGAAAACTTCTTTAGAATGGAATAGAATTCTTTAGAATACAGTTTTTAAATATATTTTTTTTAAATATATTTTTTTTTTTAAAAATATAATTTTAAAATTTAAAAAAAATTTTTTAATAAAAATATTTTTTAAATAAATATTATTATTTTTTTTAAATAATATTTTTTTTTTTTTAAAATATATTTTTTTTTAATATATATTTTTAAATATATTTTTTATATACATTTTTTTTAAATAATTTTTTTAATTTTTTTTAATATATTTTTTAAATATATTTTTAAAATATTTTTTTAAAATATATTTTTTTAAATATATTTTTTAAAATAATTTTTTTAATATATTTTTTTAATATATATTTTTTTGAATTATTACACAATTATGCAATTAATCCGTGTCAACTGGCGACTACTGTTGAATGATTTATTTTTTATGAACCATAACTAATAAATCTGTCGTATTAATTTAAAATGTATAATTTTTTAAACAAATATAAAACAAATGTTATTTATGACTTTAAGTAAAGATACATACAAAGATCATGAAAAAAACACAAACTAAACAAAACATATATAAGAATAAACGTCGATTAGTGTTTGATAAATGAAATGCATTAACTTGTCGTTTGCTCTTGTGAGAAGCAACGCTCTATTTCATGAACATTCGAGAAAAATAAATAGAGTAGTGCAAGTTAATGACATTTGCAGAAGTGCATTTTATGCGTTTTAGAATAAAATTGAGTGCAAGTAATTTGTCTTGAGCTTTTATCTAAAGTGGTTTAATGCGCTACGTGATTCGAGTAATTCGTGATTAGAACAAAGGTCAGCTTTAAATTTTCTTATAAAGTAATTTTAAGCGAATTTTGATCTCATTTAAGTTTAATTTCTGATTTCTTTAAAAAATCATTAATTTTTATACCGTAAAGTAGATGATGCAAAGAGAAAAAAAATATTTAAAAAAAATTAATTTAAAAAGAAAGAAAAATTTTTTCATTTCTTAATTAATTTTTTAAAATTAAGAGTTTAAAATTTACAAATTAAATTGTTTTATTTTTAATATTTTTTAATTAAAATTTTATTAATTTAAATTATTTATATTTTTTAATACTAAAATGATAATTTTAAAATAAAAATAAAAAAATCCGAAATTATTTAAAATTTCATAATTTGTCAATTAAAAATTTTAAAAAATAAGAATTTGAATTAAGAAAACTATTTTTAACTTTAAATTTTAATTTTTCTCTTAGAATTATCTACATTACGGTATTTTGCTATTTTTTTTAAACTTTAAAAAAATAATTTATCTTGAATAGCTTAAATCTTTCAATTATTGTAAGGGTTAAAATTCCAATAAAATTTTTACTTACCAATTTTCCGTTAAACTGCTTCAAAGGTTCCATGTCAATATATTTAACTGCTTCAACATCCTGAAATATTTTACGTGCTTCCATTCCTGTAAAAAAAAAATAATAAAAAAGTGTAAAATTTATTTAACGTTCAACTATTTTCTAAACTTTCCAACAAACTCGAACAAAAACTTGCCTCTAACAAAAAATCAATGAAACCACATGCACTTTGCCATTTTCCTCCTGTTTTTCAACTCCTATGAGAACGAGAGTTAACGCTAAGTGATTACTTGCATTTTAACGATTGGCATGGTCATTTATCTTCCTTCTCTTCTCGTTCGAAATCTAAAACTGAAAAGTAACGTAAATTGATTTAAAATAAATTTTAATAGACAAAATTCAATTAAAAAATTTTTATTTTTTTGAAAAATGTCAAATATTGACAAGCCAACAACTATGGTCAACATTCAACCGCATCGAGGCTTGAAGCAAAAAAAAAACGAGGAAATAACATCAGTCACAATTTTTTTCGCTATTTTAATGACAACGAGTGAACGAGTGCACTTTTTATTATCATTTATTGTTTAAAAGCCTAACAAGCATTTCATTTTATTTTTCGTACGACGAGATGCATGAACAGACATAAAATGCATCAGATGCAGGTTTTCACACTGCAAAGGTGATCTGGTTAGCTTCGTATGAAAATATGCTAAACCAGAGGATAGCAAAAGAGGAATTTTCTAATCAAAGTTGAAACTTGTGCATGTAGCGTACAAAAAATCCAATTTAGATGAAAATATTGATTAAGGAAAGTACGTCAGTGACCTTTTTGCATGAACTTTTAACTGATAATAAAATTAACGCTCGACCAGGAAATGCTTTAACCTAATTATAACTGCATTTACGTGAATTAAAAAACAACGAGAGAGAGACCAACAAATTGCTTTAACCTTTTTTGTTGTGTCTTTCTTTCGTTAAAGACAATAAAAAGTTAAATTGTGTCAGAATCGTGTTTTTGTACAATTGTATTAAATTGCACTCAACTCCAACTCAAGCGACAACTCCTATTTCAAAAAGTTCGTAAATCTCTCATGAATGTGTCATTTTGTGTTACATTTTACCCGTATTGTCTCAAGTTTTTTTTTGCCGTAAAACGTAACACAAAATTTCGAAATAACAACTTTTTAACGATGCGCTTCAACTTTAACATTTAGCTCTCTCTTCGGCGTTCGCTGCATGGAAGATGTGCCATTGGCATGAACTGTAACACGAAATGAAATAAGAGATTACATTTATTATACTAGACGACGAAAGCAGCGCAATGTTGTAATCCTGTCTCTCTCTTGTGTAGACTTTACAATGTTTGTTGTCGAAATACCTGCATTTGAACGGGAAAAAGTTTTTAATGTATGGTTTTTTTTCATGTGTGTGCGGAAAAAATTTTAAAAAGTCATTGTTGGAAGAAAAACTTACCATTTTATCGTATTTTATGAGTTTAAAAATTTTTGGCCCAATGCACATTTTGAAATGTCTACCCAGCAGATATTTGACTTTTAGTCAGTATAAATTTCGTATTTTTAGACCAACTTTGCATTTTGAAGGTTTTAATTGTCAAAAGATTTGTTAATTTTTGCCTATTGTACATATCAAAATTTTGCCCAATGCACATTTTTAGAATTTTGACATTTAATTTCTTAATTTTCGATCAAATAAAAAACAAAATTTTTTCAACCCAATATGGATTTCTAAATTTTCTAAAATCTGATTTTTTATTAATTACAAATTTTAAATCCCTTAAACATTTTAAATTTTTGCAAAATACACATTTTTAATTTTTTCCCAATGCACATTTTTGTTTATTCAAACAATTGATTTTAGCTCCATTACAATTTTTAGCTTTCCTACAAAAGCAAATTATCAATTTTTAATCCCAATACACAAATTGAGTTCATTCTCAAGGCTCAAAAAAAGCTTCAAACTTTTGACCCAATGCACATTCTTAATTTTCAAATAATTTGATTTTCTCTCCAAAACACCTAATTTTTTTATACCAAAGAATATTATGAATATTCAATCGCAATTCACAATTTGAGTTTTATCCCATACCAAAAAAAATCATTTTAAAATTTTTGACCCAGTACACATTTGAATGTTTAAATCAATCGATTTTTGCCCCAATTAAAGTTTAAGCTTTTTTTACAAAAGCAAATTATCAATTTTCAGTCCCAATGCACATTTTAAGCCTTTTCCCAATGCACAAAAATAAATTTCAAATTTTTAACCCAATGCACATTTTTAAAAAATTTAACTAAACGACGTAATTTTCTTCTTATATCACATTTTTTCTTCATAATGCGGTAAAAAAAGAGATAATAAAGTTTACTTTTTACTGCAACACAATAAAAATAATAAAATATTATAAAAATAAAAACTGAAATGCATTACCGGCATGCCATGCAGTTCATGCGGGAGAAAAAGAAACTTTTTTAAAAAATATGAGAGGTGTCTGCTTTGGTTATTTATCTTCTTCCGTAAACCTATACACGTAACAAGAAGATTTCCTTCGGTAAAAACCGGATAAAATTCTCCTCCTCTTTGATTCTGTCAACTCTGTCTTTGACGTCATCATCGTTATTCTTACTATTATTATCGCCATGACTAAAGAAAAAAAAACACAAAAGGAAGAAGAAAAGATAATAATATTGTCGTCATATCAATAAAAATAAAAGAGAGAAAAATATTTTTGTTTCCCTGCGATATAAAAATATCATAAAAATTGAATTGTCTCCGTTTTCTTCTAAAAATAGCTAATATACGAAGACAGATAAAAATAACGTTCATTCATGGAATGGAATGGAAATTGTCTTCGACGATGATAATAAAAATAAATATTTTTCGTTCATTCATTAATTAAAAGCAAGCTCGTATTACGAGAAAAAAATAACGATGCCGCCTCCTCTTCTTTCGACTATAAATAGTTTCCTTGTTAGAAAATTTTCCAAAACAAGATCAAATTACTGAATTTATATCCACTTACTTCAGCTAAAAATACTTCCTTTTGACTTGTAAAAAAAATTTTTTTGATGAAGGAGCCACTTAGCAAAAAAAAAGTTTTGACGTCATAATATTTTATCACCACTTACGTGAATGAATTGAAAAAAAGGTTTCGCTCTGATAACGAATTATCGATTTTATTTTATGGTTCATGATTATCTCATGAGAATTTTTTTTTCTCCTTTCATTTTTAGGAGATTAAAAAGTTTTTATTTTTGAACTTTTAACCTTTGAATGAACCCTCAAAAAATTTTTTTACTGAGAAATTCTTTATAAAAATAAACTTCATAAATCATTGAAATCAAAAGAAAACTCCAGAACGTCTGGTAAAGTTTTTTTTTCGTACCCTTCATATTTTTTTTATGCTTAAATAAACAAAATGCAGACACGAAAAAATGACAAAGTCCCCAAAATACAAATGCGGAATGTGTCAATGTCAAGATTTATTATATTTTCGATCTATTTGGTCTTTTAATCTTTATTTTCTCCTCTCTTTGTCGACTTCTTTTACATGTTTGTTTACTTTCCTTTTAAAAAAAAAAGTTTCTGAACAAACAACATTCTATATTTAGCTTTATCTCAAAATGTGTGTCTCTGTCTCGAACTCCGATAAGGCAAACCAACAACAATAAATATCACAAAGATGAACAAAGTTGATAAATTTCCGAAATATTTACCCGAAAAATTGGTTCGTCATCGTTTGAATCATCGAGACTCGTGCCGACAACCACGAACAAGAACTTTTTGTTTAACAAAATTAATTGCTTTCCTGAAAATTGAAATGGAATGAAATTAAATGCATTGCACAAATACTCGAGAATTCTATTTTAAGCTCATAATGGGATTGAATTCTGAACGCATAGAACAAGCAAAAAAAAAAACGAAAAAAAAAGTTTATAGTTAATTAAAATTTTTTTATGAAGTGCTGATTCATAATTCCTTCTTTTTCATGACTTGATGTCATGTCATTTGTTAGTATTATGGCGCTTTAAGCTTTGGGATGAGTAAATTTAATTTTTTCCTATTAATTCTGAGTTCGTCTTTTTTGTTAAACTGAGAGAATTAATCATAATTGAGTCGTCGATCAGTAAAATGAGATCACATCTGGAACGAATAATGAACAAAAAATAAGAGACGAGGCAATTAAATTTAGTTTAACATGAATATTGTCATAATATTAGGACAATCTCATTTTTTTTTCGAGAGAACAATTTATTTATGAATCATGAATTTTTTTACGATTTTTCTAATAATTTTGTTTTTTTTTTCTTTTTAGGTAAGTTCAAGATTTGGTGCCTCTGAAGATGATGGAAATATTCAAAAAAAAAAAAAAAAATGGTGAAAAAATTAATATTAATTCAAGGAGTTCAATTGTACTTCATACTGTGGATTCGTAAGCTTTCTCAGTAAAGGACCTGTCATTCCAAAGGAGAGTCTTTAAAGTTAATTCAACAGCTCAACGGATCTTAAAGAGTTTCTTAGAATTACATATCACCCGATTTCATCATTTCATCGAAAAAACATGGCATTTTTTGATAGTTTCATGTTAGTTAGGCCTCAAATAGTCGAAAAAACCTAAAATCAGAGGTACTTTAAAGCCCCCAAATCGACCTCAAAATGTCTACATTCTCAAAAGCTCATTTCAAAATTCCGAATTTAAGTTTTTTCGACTACTTCAGGCCTAACGATTTTTGTGCCATATATGCCATATTTTTTTTTTTTTCGATGAAATATGAAATCGGTTGATATCAATTTTAATTATGTAATTTTAAAGCACGATTGGAGTCAGAAAAGTTTTTCATGATTTTGAGTCTCGAACTGATTTTTTGAACTTATTCAACTTTAAATTCTTCAGAACACGTAGAAACCTGAAAATATCAGAAAAAAATTCTCGACATAGACATCTGAAATCGAACCAAAGTCTTCCAATTGGTCCAAATTCCAAAAGAACACTCATCGCTTCCATCATGATTTTTTTCTGTAATATTTTTTCCGTCATAAATGTGTTTTTTGATGAATATTGATTTTTCATGGCATTTTAACATTTTATGATGTTTTCCAAATTTTAACTTGATCTTGATAAATTTCCTCAAAAACGAAATTCGCATCGATACCTAAAAAAAATCACAAAATTTAACTGAAAATTAAATTAAAAACAAATCTTACCTCATTATAATGAAATTATTTAACATTAAATCCATCGTAAATCTAATTATTTGTCTCTCGCGTGTATTTTTCGTGTCATGTATTACATCACCGCTGCTATTCCACGCATTTAAATTTTGTACACAAAAAATAATTTTTTCAATTAAATTTACTCGCGCGGTAACGACTTCGTTATTCACGCTCTAATGTCAAGGTTTTGCGTTTAGAAAATTAAAATGGGACTCACAAACGCATGGCACACCAACCATATGTTTATCTCTTTTTTTGTATAATTGACGCCAAAAAATGACTGCGTTGCATTTTTTAATTAAAAAGGAAGTGAACAGTTTTCTATTTTTAGATTTTCTTTTTTTTTGTGTTTTTTCATGCAATTTTTGAGGAATAATCAACCCCTTTTTGCTTTGGGGGCATTTATTGCATGACGTCTTTCTTTGTTTTCTTCAAAAAAAAATTTTTTTTCTGCACAAAGGGTGCACGAGTGTTTTGATAGCGATAAAGAAATGCAATCAAAAGCATGAACATGTGCAAAAATCCTTGTTTGTTTTTTGATCCACTTGTGTATGCTTGAATAGGGAATTTATCGCACTTATAGGATTAAGTCATGCCTTCGAATTCATTCGGGGGATGCAACATATTGCGATTTACTCCGTCGAACGTTGAAGGGGATCTTGGTCATTGTTCTCGAGTCGTGTTTTCTCCCCATTTGTATTTTATTTCTTGAATCAACAGGAATCCATTACAACGTTTTCCATTAGAATTGCGATAAAATACAAACGGGGAGTAATATATTCGAAAATAATATCATGCGACGACCACGAGTAATTGCCATCATCTATCTTTCGGTTTCGTGAAAGAAATAACGAGGGAGACGCATGCATGTGTTCTGCTCTACTTCTGGTTGTCGTTGCCAACTTGTAAAAATCTTGCATTCACGCATCATGGGAGACGAACGGTGACTCATCCAACAAAATGATGTCGTCTCGTTCATGAAAAGAAAAAAAATGTATCGCATTGAATTACTTACAAACAGTTACTTGTTTCGTTTCTTCTCCATATTTCTTTCATTTGGCATAAATAGAAAACTGATGGTGCGGCGAAATACGTCATAAAAATTTCTATTTTCTTTCGACTCATATCAATTTTGTAAGAAAATCGTGCACTTCCTGTGTCATATTTTTAACCAGAAAATATTTTTTTTTTTCAAGAAAATTCTTATTTGAAAAATAAAAAAAGGTCATTGACTCGTATTTCGCAAACCCAACAAATTGGGTATAAAATTGAGTCGATATTGGCTTCAGGCGAATTATTGAGTACCTACCTTCATAGCAGTAGAATGATAACCGAAAATGGAAAATGAACCAAAAAAAATCTCATGAATCATGGAAAAATATTCGATTTTTACAAAAAAAAAAGTATATTGAACAAGACACGTCGAGTAGAGTAAATTCAAGTAAAGAAAGAGAGACTTTTTTACCATAAATAGAATAAAATTGTCAATTTCTAAATCCATTTTTGCACTTGAATGGTAGTCGGTTGTAAGATAACATAACAGGCAATAAAGTAGTTTTTTTTTGTAGTTTGATAGAAAATTACATTATTTGAATGGAATAATAGACATGATGTTATAAAATGGGATTTAGTGAACTTTTTGAAGTTTTTTCATGTTTAGATTTTTTTCTGAATTTAAAAAAAAATAATTTAATAAAATTTAAAATTAATCAATTAATTTAATAATTTTTTTAAAAAATAATTATTTCAATAAATTTTCAAGAAATTAAAAATTTTATCATTAATTTTTAATTAATTAATAATTTTTCAAGAATTTTTAATTTTTTTAATAAAAAAATATTATATAAAATTTTCTTTTTAAAAAATAATTTTTTAAAATAAATTTTCAATTCAAATAAATAATAATAAATAAAAATAAATTAATATATAAAATAAATAAAATTTAATAAATTTATAAGAAATTATTTAATTTAATAATTTTTTTTTAAATATTTCATTCTTTTTTTTAAAATAATTTAAAAAATTAAAAAAAAATAATAATTATGAAATAAGATACAAGACGTTACAAAATAACTTGATCTATGAAAAAAAATTTCAGGTACTCTATTTAAAATTTTGAGACTACCTAAGACTTTTATTTCATAGATCAAGATATTTTGTAACGTCTTGTCTAAAATTTTAAGTACAGACAAATTTCTTCCCCTTTTATATTTTAAACTTTCTTTTTGATATTCTTTTCGTGTTCTCATAGTAATAATTGCATTGAATAATTTTAAAAAGTTCTTGGGGTGAAAATTATGCAGGAAATATCGATCGTCATTTAGGAAGTTTTTAAACATTTGGTACCGTATCAAATTTTAACTACAGGAGATAATAATAATCGAGAGGAGGGTAATTTTTAATGACACTTAACGATGATATGCTTTTAAAATAATTAAAGAATGATTAGCCACATTATTATTTTGTGTGCCTTTCTCCCTCAAACAGCGTAAAAACTGTCATCATGTTGCACTTTTTTGTATAAATAAAAATTCTACGAAATATTTTTAATATTTCACCCCAAATTTGACTTGTTAGTAATGTCAACGTTCACGTCATATTACCCAAAAAAATGTTTATTTTGTATTTATTCTCCCTTTTAATATTAAAATGTTTTTCCTTGAATTAAAATGACGAAACAAAAAAAAATATTGACGTATTTCCATCAATATGCATTAAAAATTATTTGCTTGGTTTGGATTGATCGGAATTGGCTTCCATTTTGTAATTCAATAATATACTTACCACAAAAATTACAAATATTTTTGAGGTTATTGCCTTTCCGTAATTGAGTCACTTCCTGATCCGTTTTTACATGGAGAGGGAATTCATCGACCGATGTGTGAAGAAGATACTTTTTCGTTCTTGCCCATTGAAAACAAATATTGATACTTTGTTGATATCCTTTTTTGCTGCTTTTCTTCGATTTTCTTGTTAGAGTTAGAAGTGTAGGCGTTTGCAGAGTAATTGCCTTTTGAATCCCACACACTGAAGAAATTTTCCTGTGAATCAGTGAATTTATTGAACTTTTATCACGTTTCGTTTTCTTCTGAATTTCTGAAAATTTTAAAAAAATGCTAATCAAATATTTAAAAAATTATTATTTTTGAAATATTTAAAAAAAAAATTAATAAAAATTAAAAAAAAAAATCTAAAAATATTTCCAAAAATTTTTTAAAAAATTAATTTTTAAAAAAAATTAATTAATTTAATAATTTAAAAAAAATAAATAATTTAATAAATTAAAAAAATAATTTAATTTCATAAATAAAAAAAATTAAAAATAAAATAGTCATTTTATTAAAGTTTAAAAAATTAAAAAAAATTTTTTTAAATTAATTAATTAAAAAAATAATTAATTAAATTATTTAAAAAAAAAAAAATTAATTAATTAATTTAATAAAATTTAATAAAAATAATTAATTAAAAAAATACTTAAAATAAATGAATTAAAAAAATAAAAATTTAACCTAAATTAAAAATAATTTTAAATTAATTTAAAAAATTAACAAAAATAAAAAATTTTATAAATTTTAATAAAATTGATTATTTTATAATTTTTTAAGAATTAATAAATTTTTTAAAAATAATTAATTTAATAATTTTTTTAAAAATTATTATTTTAATAAATTTAAAATAACTATTTATTAATTCAACAGACCAAAAATTATTTAAAACCAATAAATCCTGCTTCCTAAAACCCTTGGATTATGAATTTCAATTCACAAAGCATTAAATATCCATTTTCATATAATAAATATGATGATAAATAATAATAATGTTCATTTTGCACAAACAAGTCTAAAATAAACGAATCTAATGTTTATGTTTATCTCCGTAAATATTTGAAAATATTCATCATTTGAAATAATTTTCTGCCAAATGCAAACATTTACACACTAAAAATTTTCAGAGTTGCATTCTTACAAACCAACCGCAGAACTCTGTGGCATGTGGTTGACATTTTCCATTTATTCAAATTTCTATTTATAGCTTATGCCTCTACGACGTGTAATTCGAAGTAGATACGTGAAAATGTCATCGCGTGTGGGTGTTGATTTGCACTTTGCTAACATCCAATGTGACATAATATCGATCGTGCGTTGCGATTTAACTTTGCTGGCTGGAAAAGGATTTGAATGGATTTCTCGTGAAAATGGGGGAAAATGTGTGGGCTTGTTGTTGCCATCTCAACATCATCACGATCAAGGTCAAAGTTTTAAGAAGAAAGGATAAAAATAACTTGATTGATGATAGAATTAGATAATCCTTAGATGTTTTTGCGCTGAACTTGGCAATGTGGGTTGAAAGACATCCATTGACGACACTTTTTCTCGGAAATTGTTAATTTACGATGAATTTATGGAAATTCATGCTGTTGCTGCTGCCTTTCTGTCTGGCTTGCACAAAAAGAGCGAAAATAATTGGTCGCGTTGAATGCTGTTTATAAAATTGTAATAAATTTTAAAGCAAACATAATCAAGTTTATTATAAATTTTTAATTTATTGCTCATTTATGGTGCGAATCGAAACCCAAACTCGATTATTATTATGTTGTTATAAACAATCTTTTTTTTCTGATTAACTTGTTTGACTCCCGAGTAAATAACTCAAGAGCGACTCGATATTTTTGCATTTAGTTTGGTGAGTTAATCAAGCGGAACGTGTGGTAATTATTCGTGTTCGTATGAGTTTTTTTTTGTTTTTGAAGTGAATTGAAGTAATTATGAGCGCATTATTTTATGTTTACTATTAGACATGGAGGAGATAACATCAGGTAATGGAACGAAGAGATATATTTAGAGGAAGGAGGTTTTTGAAAAGGAAATTAGCTTAATTTTAATTAAAATGAACGGTATTGATCGGTATCAACGAGAAAATTGCATTTAATTAGCGAATTTAATGCGATTTTATAGATCGTGGTGAATTTTTGGTTTTACGAATTTCAAGGTTTGGTGAGTTTCTTATGGTAAAAATTAAAAAAAAAAAAATTTTTTGGTGAATATTTTTCATAAAAATAACTTTTCTTATGGTTAGAAAGTTAATATTTTGACTATTTTACGAACAATTCTAACAAATTTGATCAATTTTTATTTTAAGCTAATTCAAGAAATTCACCTCAAATAACGAAATTTGAAATTTTTGCTTTGGTGAGTTTTTTAAATTTCATATTTTTGGAATTTTAATTCTTTTTTAATGAAAATTGATGAAAATTTGAAAAAAATCTTAAATGATTAATAATTAAATATTTATTTAAAAAAATTATTTGATTACTGAAATTCACCAAATATCCGAAATTTGATTTTTTTCTGAATTTTTAATATTACTTTAATGCAATTTTCGATTAAACGTTAAATGAAAATTTATTAAATTATTTTTTTAATGAATATTTTTAAATTTCAATAATTTTCCTTGAGGTGAATATTTAAATTCACCACAAATTTTAAACCTTATGAAATTACATTAATCCAAATTTTATATTAAAATTAGTTTTACAGAAATTTTTATAAAAAAAATAAATTTTATTTGAGGTCACCAAAAATAAAATAAAAAAAAATTAAATTAACTCACCGAAATTTTAATATTTAATTTTAAAATGCAATTTTAATTCAAATTTAAATTAAGATTAATTTTTAAAAAATACTTTATTTTTTTTAATTAATTAAAATTTATTTATTATTTTATTTCTTTAATTTTATTTGAATTGCAATATTGAATATCTCAAACTCACCTCAAACAAAAAATTTCTTGAAAAATCGCAAAAAATCAAATATTTCTCAATAAAACAGCAAACAAACCAACAAAAGTCTTTGATCTTTTCATCTATTTGCTACCAATATTACTATTTTGCACCGACAACTTTGTTTACTCATTTTGCCCACAGGCTTCTCCGCAAATACCAATAACCACTCCATTACTTTATCACTCAGATATCACTTCCAATTCGAACTTTAAGCCGTAATCCAATAAACATAAAATGATGTTAGGCTTAGATTAGTATCGATTTGAATTGAAAACTTTTCAAAACCGAAAGACAATAAAAAGCCACTGGGCGTTCATTTACAATATTTTACAAAATTTATCGAAGTAAACTTTCTGCGCCCTTAATTTCCTCTCTTTTCTCGTGTTTTGTGCCTCAAACCATCTTTTCGAACATATGTGTGAATAAAAATAAAATTTATTACGTTTGACATTCGAGAGTTTGACCGAGTAAGCAAAGAAAAGTGTTTCTGGGCGTTCTTTGATAAATGTTTTAAATGTTGCCTTTTGTACGTTCTTTCATCTGGCAAAATGCAAACCGAGACGAAGAAATGAGAAAAATCAATAGAGGAGAGAGAGAAAAATATTTTGTAAGTGAAAGACATTCGTTTCTTTGAATTCCATTGTTCGATTGTTCGAAACAAAGATAGATTGCGACTCATAACTTTTTGTGTTTGCTCGCGCTAGAAAAAGGGGACGAACTCGAAGGCAATTAAGGTCATCAACATTTGCATTTCTCTCATTTTTTTGGGTACCTTTCTAATTTGCATGTCTAAAAAAATTTTTTTCTAAAATATTTTCGATGAACGTGATAAATTTACCGGTAGTTGTCTCATGAAATCGCCAAACTGCAATTTTTTCTCATTTTCACCCACTTGAAATTAAAATCTTCTTCTTGAAATGACTTACTTTTGCTCGAATACAGAAGCGGGCAATTTAAAATACATAATGGATGAAAATGAAAGTCGGAACATAAGAAGAAGAAGTAAAAATCCCACTCGCACTCGTTTTTTTCTCATCATTCATCATTATTTTTATTATTTATCACGTCGTTTTTTACCGCATTTTATGAGAAGTTTTGAGAAAAAAATTTTAAATTTTTTCTTCGGTTACGTCTTTCTGAAATTTTTAAAGAAAAATAATTTTTAAAAGAAAAATATCAAAATTTACAAAATAAAAAATTTAAAAAATTTAATAATTTAAAAAAAATATTAAATAAATATTTTTAAATAATAATTAAAAAAAATATGTTTTTATAAAAAATTTAATTTTTTTAATAATAAATAACGTTTAGTAATTATTTTAATTAAAATATTAAATAAAATTGATAAAAAAATATTATTTTAATATAAAAAAAATTATTAAAAAAATCTTTGAAATAAATTATGAAAAAATATTAAATTGATTTTTTTTTAAATTAATTCATTAAAAAAAATAAATTTATTGAATTAATTCATAAAATATGAAAAAAAATAATAAAATATAAGAAATTTTTTTAGTGACAAATTACTAAAAAAATAAAAATTTTAAAGTTGAATAAATATTATTTTAATTAAAAATTAATTAATTTTAACTTAAATTAACTAAAAAAAAAATTAAAATTTAAAGATAATAAAAAAATAAAAATGCGCTATAACCTTAAAATTTCACGAAAACCTTCAAATCCAATTTTTTTTTTTCATAACAATTTCAATTGCTTTCTTTTGAATTTCTTTCTCTCCGTTCTTATGCTGAGAAAATTTGTTAAAGCAAAGTATGTCGTCATCAAATTCGTACAAAAAATAAAATTTTATTAAATTTATGTTGCTCTTCTTCCTTTTGCATCGCCTCAACTGCAAACAACGCAGAGAGAATTATCGTCATGACAATATATTTTTATGAGTTATGACAAAACGTCCCACAATAATCCTCTGCAAATGGCAGTTCTTTGTGGCACATATGTTCGGAGCGCATCTCAAACAATGAGCTGTTAATAACGATTAAATATTTATCGTAACAATAAGCACGGGATTATGCCGTATTTGAGATTCCCTCAGACAACAACGAGACAAGAAGACAACAAATCATCAATTTTTATGAAACTCACTTGATTGGAGGCAATCATAAAATTTCACTCGAATGTCATTGAATTAACTCTAATGACCAACTTCCTACAAAAAAAACTCGCTTTGGTGACAACTTCTTTGAAAATTGACATTTTTGTGCATTCTGCAGACGTTTTCTAATCATTCAACTTTAAAAGTCACGTTTTTGCAATATTCTAATTTTTTACCTCGCAAAATAGGAGAAAAAAAGGAATATGCATGAAATTTCAAGTAGCAATTATTTTGCACAAGAATAATAATGAACGTGGACTTCCTGTCTGAGCTGTCGTCTGATGTGCGTTGCATTCCCTTTTTACCGACATTTTCAACTCTCTGCTTTCATAAAATGTAATCATGACTATTGTTATTTTTACGCTCCCTTTATGGACTTGGAACACTCGTGACAAGCTGTTTGGAGAGAAAAAGAATAGTTTTGTGATTAAAATGTCGGTAAAAAGGGTTAACGGACTTAGTATTAATGTTAGTTAAAGAAATTTTGTAGGGGAATGTTTCATTATCATTAAAAGTTTAAATTTTTCTTGTGAAAAATGAAAAAAAAACTAAAATTTTGAAGAAAATTTTTTTGTTTGAAGAAATTTTTCAGAAAAAAATTTTTTTTTTTCATTTTTTGAAATTATTGAGGAAATTAAAATATAAAAAATCTTTTAAATCAAAAATTTTAATAAAAATTGAATATTTTTTTAAAACTATTAAAATTAATTAAATGAATTCAAATTTTTAATTTTTTCAGAGCAAAAAATATTTTTCTGTTAAATTTTAAATAAAAAAAAAATAATTTTAAATCGCAAAAAAATTTTTTTGTGACTTTTTAGAGTAAAAACTAAATAAAATATGAAAAGAATATTTGCCTCAAAAAAAAAATTTTGATTTAAAAAATAATTAAATTTAAAAAAATAATTTAAAAAAAAATAAATTAAAAAAAAAATAAATTAAAACTTTAATTATTTTTAAAAAATTTTAAAAATTAATTTTTAAATTTAATTTATTTTTGAATTTTTTAAATTTTTTATATTTCAATTTTAAACAAAAATTAAAAAAAAAAATTCGCTTAAAAAAATATTTTCCTTCAAGTTTAAAAGCAACTATGATGATAAAATCCACTAAAAACACACAAAAACTCGAATGATTAATGTACTGTGCAAAAATCCTTTTTTTCCCATCATCCCTTTTACCATTTCCATCATCAAGGAAAATTTTGTTGTGATGCCAAAACTTGCCATTTCCTCTCTTTCTTTTATTATTTTCCGTCAAATTATTCAGCAAAAGACGGAACACAAGAAAAAACAAAAGACGTCATAAAATGCAAAAAAGAATAATTAGAGTTAAATTTCCTTTTTCTCGAATTTTTCTTTTTTTCAAGCTTTGATGACACAAAAAACGTCACAGAGAAAAATAATAAATTTTCCATCATCGTCGTCATCAAAGAAAAACTCTTGAAAGTAATTAACATTTTCTATCTTTTTTTTTATTTTTTGTAGATATTCGTCTTCAACTGAACGAGCAACTGAGATGTTTGGATGTTCGTGTCGAATCGCAAGTGTCACTCATACAGGAGTTGCAGGATTTCTTCCGACGGCGCGGCGAAGTTGAATTGGATTACAGCAAAAGTCTCGATAAGCTCGCGAAAAGTTTGCAATTGCGACACAAGGAGCAGAAACAAAAGTAATTTTTTAAATTTTTTCTTCAAAAAATGAATTTTTCTAATTTTTTTTTTAAATTTTTTGCTTTTTAGACGTGAACAATGGCCATTATTTTCATCGTACACATGCTGGCAACAGTTGGTCAATCAGACAAAATCGCTGTCGAAGGATCACGCTGCCTTGTCGGAAATTTATTCGACCCATTTGGTAGCAAGACTACAGACCGTGTGTGAGGATGTGCAGCGGATTTATCGGAGGGTGAGATTTTTTTTTCTTGTTTCTTGATGGATTTTTATAAAAAAAAAATGATTTTTTTTGTAGTGTCGAGAAATCGGATATGAAACACACGAAGAAATATTGCGCGTGTTGCAGGAATTGCACACGACAATGAAAACGTATCACACGTATCAGGCGGAATGCAAGGAGGCAGAGAAGAAATTACGCACTGCTGAGACACAGAGGACCAAGTTGCAGCAGACTGTACCAAAAGAAAAATTAGATCGTAGTAAAAAGTATAGACTGATCCAAAAAGAAGAGCTCAAGGTGAGTTTTTAATTTTTTTTGAAGAAAATTTAATTTAAAAATATTTTTATTTATTTTAAATTTTTTTTTAAAAAAATTATTAAATTAAATTATTTTTGAATAAATTTTATTTTATTTATTTAATTTTTTTTTAGAATTTTTTTTTAATTTTTTTTAAAAAATTATTTTTTTATTTTTAATTTAAAAAATTTATTTTTTAAAAATATATTAATTTACTTTTTAATAAATTTTAATATTTATTTTTTTATTTAATTTTTTTTTTTAATTTTTAAAATTATTTTTTAAATTTTTTTTTTATTAAATTTTTTTTCAATTTAATTATCCATTATTTTTAAAATTAATTTAAAAATGATAAAAATTAAAAAAAAATATAAAAAAATTTAATATTTTTTTTTAAAAGTATTATTTAAATTATTTTTCTTTAATTCTTGAATTTTTTAAAAATAAAAAAATAATTTATTTAATTTAAATAATTTTTAAAAAATATTTTTTTATTCATTTTAGCGCTTAAACAAATACACGGATGCAAGACTGAAGGCTTTAAAAGCCAAAAATGAATATCAATTATGTTTAGAGGCATCAAACACAACCATTCACAAATATTTCGTAGAAGATTTGAGTGATCTGATAGATGTGAGTTCCTCAAATTTCCAAAAAAAATTAATAAATTTCAAATTATTTTATAATTTTCCTTCAGTGCATGGATTTAGGCTTCCATTCAGTCGTTTCCCGTGCTTTGCTGCTACACGTATCGGCAGATCAAGGAAGATGTCGTGCCGTACTCTCCAATGCCGAGACATTATCACACATTGTGCATGCGATGGACTCGCGCGCCGACAAGCAAAAGTTCCTTGAGCAACATCATGGTGCGTTTATGATCCCAAAACGCTTGGAGTTCCAAGGGCAGCAAGATGAAGTAAGAAATTTATTGAAATTTTTTAAGAAAGTTACTCAGAAAATATTTTTTTAGGTTGAACCGGAACTACAAAAGGCCTTGCATCAGGAGATGGAATCGCGTTTGACACATTTGGAAACTCGCGTGAACAATTTGAGGATGGAATCGGAAGAAATTTGGAAGACACTCGAAGCTGCTGAAGTAAATCTCTTGGAAATTCTCAACACGAAGGATTACGATTGCAGCAGTTTGTTTGGCGATACGCAATTTAATAAGTTAGATGCCATTACGAGCAAACAACGCGCTGACAAACAAGAAATTGAAGAGTTTTATATTACGGTGAGTTTTTTAATTAAATAAAAAAATTAATTAAGAATAAAAATAATAATTTTAACTATTAAATTAAAAAATTATTAATTAATTTCACATTTTTAAATTTTATTTATTAATAAAAAAAAATAAAATTATTAAAAATTAATTCATTTAACTTAAAAAACTATTTATTTTAATTTGAATTTAATTTAATTATTTTAAAATAAATTAATTAAATAATTTTTTTAAAATTAAATTTAATTAATTAAATAAATTTTTTAAAATTAAATTTAATAATTTTTTTTTAATTTCAGAAAATCCGTGAATATATTTTGTGCACATCTCGAATCGCGAGACTCGATTCCAAAGCAGAATTCTTGCGAAATATCCTCGCAAAGGAGTCTGCATTGAACAGCAGTATTACAAGCAGCAAGGCGTTAGCTCCGAAACGGTAAGCATACGAAATTTATGCTAACCATCATTTGAGGCTCGTGACTGGATTGCATACGAAATTCGTCACGTGCCTCATGTATAACAATTTTCGATGTTGGTGAGTCGGCTGAAAGTGATGCTGTCAGGCAAGACCGGAAAACTGGTATACTTGCCTGACGTTTCTCGAGTTCAATTTCAGCCGACTCACATCGACTATCGCAAGGGCGGATCCAGAGGGGGGCAAGGGGGGCAATTGCACCCCCCTTTGAAGCTTAAAAAGCACTAAAAATCGCTAAAAAGGAAACAAAATTTAACAAAAAAGGTGATTTTATATAGATTTGCACCCCCTTCGTGGTCCGCTGATAGCCCTCTGGATCCGCCCTTGGTCTATCGTCAATATTGAATGCGAAAAATTATATTTTCTTAAAGAATAGGTACCTTTCTCTAAATTATTTTTGATTTTGAATTAAAATTTAATTTAAAAAAATTTAACTGTAAAAAATTTTCTCAATATAAAAATTTAAAATAAATTAAAATTATATTTAGGAAATTAAAAATTATAAAAAAAATACATTTCAAATTATTTTTGATTTAAAATTTAATTTAATTTAATTAAAAAAATATATATATAAAAAAAATTATTTAGTCAAAAATTACAATTTTCATTAAAAATTTATATTCATTTATTAATTTTTTTCCTCAAACAGCAAACGAATTGGTCGCATGAACATGTCGGGACGCCCCAAACTCTTTGGCGGTTCATTGGAGGAATATTTGGAGGCAACACAGGAAGATATCCCTCTCATAATGCGAAGTTGCATCAAAATCATCAACTTGTACGGACTCCATCATCAAGGCATTTTCCGTGTGTCGGGATCTCAAGTCGAAATCAGCAACTTCCGTGAATGGTTTGAGCGTGGCGATGATCCGTTAGCTGATACAACAGATGCTTCCGATATCAATTCTGTGGCGGGCGTTTTGAAACTCTTCTTGCGTGAACTGAGAGAACCAATTTTCCCGATTATTTATTTTGATCACTTACTATCGATAGCACGTAAGTTTTTAAAACTTAAAAATTATGAAAAATATTAATTTTTTATGAATTTTCAGAATTAGACACTAAACAGGAAATAATTCAAGGAATCCGAAAATTCATTTCCAATCTTCCACGTAGCGTTATTATCGTCGTCAGATATTTGTTTGACTTCCTGAACCAGTAAGAATTTTATTTTTAATGATTTTTGATAGAAATTAATTTTTTAATTTTTTTTTTAGTTTATCAGAATACTCCGATGAGAATATGATGGATGCCTATAACTTAGCGATCTGTTTTGGACCAACTTTGATGCCTGCTCCCGAGGACAAAGATCAAGTTCAATATCAGAATCAAGTAAATTTGCAATTTTTTAGTCAAAATTTCAAAAATTTAATTAAAAAATAATTTTTTAGGTGAACGAGCTTATCAAAAATATAATAATTTACCATGAAGACGTCTTCCCACGTGACATTGGAGGCATCTTTTATGAAAAATACATCACCAATGAGCCATTTGATGAAATGTGAGTCCCAATTTTACCTAAAAAAATATTTTTCTTAACGAATTTTTGTTAAATTTTAGTGACGTGGGCGATTCACCTACCGATCAAGTAACAGAGGATCCCGATTCCGAAGTTTATCCCTCCGAAGATGAATCTGACACGTTTGAGGCAACCGTTCAATTCGACTTTAATGCAAGATCTGAACGGGAATTGTCCTTGAGGAAAGGAGAAGCCATCACTTTGTACAATCAAGTAAGATTTTTCTTCAAATTTTTAAATAAAATTTATTTTTTAATTATTTTTTAAAAATAATTTTAGGTTTCTAACGATTGGTGGCGTGGACAAGTGAATGGCAAAACAGGATTAATTCCCGATAAATATATTTCACTCAAGATAAAGTATGTTAAAAAATTTAAATAATTTTGAAATAATATTAATTAATTAATTTTTAATTATTAAAAAAAATTAAATTATTAAATTAATGAAATTTTTTTAATTTTTTTAATTAAATTAGTTATATTAAATTAATTTTAATCAAATAAATTAAAAATATTTAATTTTTTAAAAATTAAAATTTAAATTAATTTTTAAATTAAAAAAATTATATTATTTAATTAAAATTAAAAATTAATTTAAATAAAAAATTAATTAAATAGTTAAATTATTATTTTTAATTAAAATTTGAAACTAATTTAAAAATAATTATTTTATTTATTAAATTTTTTTAATATTTAATTTTTTTTTTAAATAATTTTTATTTAATTTTTTTTTTAATTAATTTTAAATATTTTTTTTTTAATTAATTTTAAAAATTATTTTTTTAAATTTTAAAAATTAAAATTTAAATTAATTTAATTTTAATCAAACATTTTAAAATTTTCAATGAAAAAATTTTTTATTTTAGGGATGAAGACCGCGAAAAATCAAGCGATCACATGAAATCATCGAGTTCGGAGGAATCTGTGCGCAAAAGACGTCCCAGCGGAAACATTTCTCTCAACAGTCAACTTTCGATCTGCACCCAAAATTCCAATACGTTGTCCAATATCACCTATGGCAGCGATTATACCGCATCTACAGTAAGCGCGTCAATTCCGGCGCCTGTTCTCCCAAAATCTATCTCGCAAGCAAGCACACCGCATCACGTTCAATCCATCGACGTTTCGTCGTCGGACAAAAATGGACTAAAAGAAACGGATTTTCCGCAATACGAGAACACGGAAACGCTGAAGAAGCACTCGGGCTATGTGTATCACGACGAGCCGCATTCCTTCGAAAATACCATTGAATTCATGGAGGACTCGAATCACTTCACTTACGAGGTATTAGAAACCACTGTTTGACTATAAATGTTCTTTGTGTGTTTTTTTTTCTGCTACTTCTTCACAATTTCTTTTTTTTTTGTCTATGTCACAAAATGTTTTAAACATTTTTTTAAGCTTAAAATTATTTTTAATTATAAATTATTTTATTATGTGTTGTATATAGAAAAACGTCTTCGCACAAATTTTTCTACTACTTTTGCACAAGATCTGTACAATTTTTGCTTCTGTTTGTGTCACATTTTTAATCAATCAATTTTTTGGTTGGTTAAAATTTAATTTTTTATCGCATGTGTATTTATTTGATTTTTTATCTAATACAATTTTTGTCTTTATTAGCTAAAAATATTATAAAAAAATGTTTGTATGTGCAAAAGAAATATGCTGGAATTTTTTACAAACATATCCATTCAAGTCAGCATCGCATCAAATTATCCACTGATCTAGTTTCGTTCATATATGAATTGAAAAATTATATTTTTTATACGAATTCGAATACATTGAATGTATTTAAAGTTAAAATTTATTATTAATTAATTATAATTATATTATTATAAAAATGTTTGTTTAGGGATTTATTTTAATTATTATTTTTATGTATGTTAAAAAATTAGATTTTATAAAAAAAAATATTAAAATTAATTTCAGTTTAGGATTTATTTTGTATAATGTTTAAATTTATAGTTTATAATTATTTTATAAAATTTTCAATTAATTTAATTATTTTTTTAGTTTAAATATTTCTCAAAAAAAAGTTAAAAGTTATATTACCTTTATGTTATTTTGTAATTAAATTTATTATAATTTTAAAATAATTATAATTATTAAAAAAATATATTATAAAAAAATTTGAATGAGAATATATAAATATTATTTTAAACTAAAAAAAAAAAATAAAACTCCAATTTGATGCTATTATTTAAACTTTCATATAATGATAAAAAAAATTCAGAATGTTCATACAAGCATTAGTTTAGAAGATGAGAATTTTACTGTAGCGAATTTCCATATAATTAGTAGATGAATGAGTAGTTTCATTGCATGTTTTTATATTTTAACCTTTTGATGAATGTTTTGGGCAAACATTTTCTATTTTATTTAATTTTTTTTTTTTATAAATAAAATTATAAAAAAAGCAAATAAAAATAATAAAATTAATTTAATTAATATATTTACATTTATTGTTTTAAAAAATAAATAATTAAATTAAAATTAATTTTTTGAAAATTAATTATTTTTAAAAATTATTTAATTATTTAAAAAAAAATTAAATTAAATTTTTAATAAATTAATTTTATTTTTACAAAAAAAAAAAAAAAAATAATTTAATTAAATAAAAATATTTTTTTAAAAAAATTAAAAAGAAAATATTAAAAACATAAAAAAATATATTTTTAAAATAATTTAAAAAAAAATATAAATTTTAACCCAAAATATACATGAAAAGGTTAAACATGATCAGTACTGATTTCACTCCCATGATAACATTAAAACGAAAGCGTAGGTCGCTTTTAATTAAATTTTCTCTTCTTTTTTGCCTATTATTCTACATCTACATTTACAACTACAATTGCATTTTAATTACATTCTCTTTTGTTATTTTTTTCATATATAATTTTATTCACGTGCTTATAATATATTTTAATTGTTACTCTTTTTTATTGTTAATAATTGTTCTACATTAATGCTTAACTTTTTATGCATGCACTTTTACCTTTTATCTATTTTTTCTGTGTGCGCTTTTTTATTTTTTTTTTATTCAGTACTGTTTTTAATCTCCTCTTAACTAAACTATATTTTTATTTTGTGCTTGTTTGTGTTTAAAAAATATATATTTTTACAAAATTTTAAATAATTGCATGAAAATTGGAGTGTGTTTTAATTTTTTTATATTTTTTTTCTATAAACTGCTGAAAACTCTTCGCCTTGGGAATCAAAAAAAAATTTCTCAAAAATTCTTTTTTTGTATATAATTTCTCTCACAAAAAACTTGATGTTGTCTTTATTAATATTAATTTTTTTATATACTTTTCGATATAAATTTTATTTACAAAATTTTATTTTTTTTTATTTTAATTTTTTTAACCAAATATAGTTCAATCACTTCAAATGAGCGTCTTGATTGCCATTGTTTCTCAAAAAATTAAAAAAAATATGTTTAATCGTAAATAAAAAAAATAATTTAAAAAAAAATATTCGACATAAGCCACACAAAAATTGCCCAAAAAAGGTGAGAAATGGATTTATATTTTGTTTGTGTTAAAAATGCATTCAATCTGGGTTTTTTAACAAGTGACAAAAATTAACCTTTTAGAATAGCTGAATTGATTCCTTGACCGATCGATTTTTTTTAACAATCATCATTTTTTGACATTCCCACTAAAAAAATAATTTTAATTAATAAATTATTAAATAATTAAAAAAAAAGAAGCAACAACTGTAAATAATCGCAATCATTAAAAAAAAAAAATAAAAAAATTGAAAATTCCTTAAAAAAAATCATCAAGTAGTTTTTTTTAGTTTTTTAATTACACAAAATTCATCTTTTTCGCACCTTAAAGCCTCACCTAACATCACGCCTCGTTACTAACAATGGGAAAAAATTAACAATTTTTTTTTTATTTTTTTTTCAGTCATCAGCAGAGAAGCGTTCTCCCAATCGTCCCGAGCCAATTTATGCTGAACCCACAAAAATTTCTCTCTCCAACAAGGAAAATTGCGATACGAGCGAAGACGAAAGTGTCGTTTTGCGTCCCAAGCCCAAAGAAGATACGGGTCCGAAGCTTTCTCTCTTGCGAAATAGTGACGGAATCGACTGCGACATGCCCGACTCGTCGGAAAAGCGCTTTTCTGACAGCGATATCAACAAAAATGGCGACGTCCCGAGCGAAACACTCGAAAATCGGCCGAGTTTTCGTCGGTATCACAGCAAAAGTTTGAGTTTATCCGAAAATCGTGTCGCTTTGGGTGCTTCCATCTTCCAACAGCATCGAGATCTGTGGCAACAACGTGCTGCCGGCAAATCTCAACAAAATATCGGACCTCAACGGATACTTTCACGCAATAGAATTGCTCCAGATTTAGTCATGGATCTCCCGAATGACCTTGCGGATGCTCAAATTCGTGCTTCACGCGAATCCTTGGATGGCGAAGCGGAAAATTTAACCTCAGCTGAACGATTTGCGACCCAAAATCAATGTACGTTGAAGAAAAACGAGCGATTTTTGTCGGAAGCTGACATCGGAAAGAAAGAAGTCAAGCTGGAATGCAAAATAATCGCCGAAAAACCAAAAGCGGAAGTCAGACCGCAGCAGGAAAACTTGTCACGCGTTCCAACAGTCGAAATTCAGTGCGGCGATGGGGATGAAAACGACGAATTGCTTCACATAAACGAACCCGGATCATCTGGCGGCTTGGAGGAAAAGCAAAATATGTCACGTTCCTTGCGCGATGTCTCGAAATCGCCAATTCCGCTTCATAACACGCAAAAATTCGCATCGCAGTTCGCGGGACTTCATCTCACGGGCGGATGCATGGGCAAAGCAGATACCGCAGCACAGGGCAATTTGACGTCATTCAAGCCGCAAGTCAAAGTAAAGCCACAAATTATGAAAAAACCGCTCGTTCTTCCTCCGACAACGCCTGAGATGAATCGACGTGCCAGCAGTCAAGAATAAAAAAAAATCTAAAAAAAAAATAAATAAAACAGAAGGTTGAATTAATTGGGCGTCCAGAACATTTTATAGACTAAAAAAATTTTTTTTATTATTAAAAAAAAAAAATTACCTAAAAAAAATCCTAAAAAAATATGAAGTAAAAAAAAAATCATCAAAATAAATAAAGAAAAGTCTTTCAATGTTTTTACGAATTTGGAAAAAAAAATAAAAAATGAGAAAAAAATTCCTTGTCCGAGTTTTGTAACCAAAAAATAGACGTTAGGATGAAAAAAATATGTTAAGATTAACAACACCAAACACCGAAGCAAAAATTAGACAAAAAAAAAATGAGTAGCTGTTTTTAAATGTAAAAGACTGGGATTGATGTCAAAAAAAAAACAAAAAATATTTATACAGGCTCTGAATTTCCTTACATACTCTCTCGAACTGAACTGTAGATTTTTTTATTAGAAAATAAATGTTAAGAATTAAAAAAAAATGAACGAAAGGAAAAGTTACTAAATGATCGTGATGGAGTTGAAAAAAATAAATCGAAGGAATTAGCAAAAAAATACTATCACAAAAAAAAAACAAGGTACCTAAAAAAGTCACAGAAGAAAAATGTGTAACCTGTCTTATTATAAGCTCTTTGCTAAATATTTAACAAATATATTATCAACGAACCACCCATTTATATAACTTACTAAAAAAATAATAAAAAGTAGAATAAATGGTAGTGATTAGTCGATATTTATTATTGAGAAGATTTAAGGATAAAGAAAATAAAAGAAAACAGAGGGAAATGCCAAAAAATATTTTTATATAGATTTTTTTTCATCCGTCTAAAAATAATACAAAAAATAATTAAAAATTATTAAATAAAAAAAATCAATAGTTCCTTCGTTATTAATTATTATTATCATAAAAAAATAATTAAATTTTTTAAAATCGTACAAAACATCCAAAATTTCCCTCATCCAACTTCTTCTTCAATTTCTTCGAACAATTCCTAAAACTATCTAAAACAACAACAAAATAGCTGCTGTCAAAAAAATGCATAAAAAATTGTTTATAAATAAAAATTATAATAATTATTATTATTATATATTAATTATTATATTATATGAGTATGTCCTGAAATAATAACAAATATTAAAAAAAAATATCAAAATATTTTTAAACAATATAAATTATTAATAAAACATGATAAAATAGCAAAAACTGATAGCAATGGTGTTCGTTACCGACAAAAATTATGTTTGAACAGCGCAAAAGTATTTAACTCAAAAATAAATTAAAATAACTTTTTCCATCATATACAAACAACAATTAAAAATAATAAATAAACATTAAACATAAAAATAATAATAATATACAAAACAATCATCTTTACGTGTCTATTACTTACAATACAATAAAATATCCTAATTATTCAAACAATCAAATAAAACTTAAAATTCAAGTCTAGCCCATAAAATAAAATAAAAAATCCAAAGTATTACAAAAATAACTAAAAATATGATAAACATAAATATTTAGGTTTATCTTCCTTCCTTGTTCAACGAAGGCAAGTTTTATGTTTCCAATTGCGCCTAGTTAATATAAATTAAGTGCATTAGTATTCCAGCAGTTAATATGGAGAAAAAAATATATATTCTATTATATTAATAAATATATTAAAAAACAATTAATTAATGATGATGATACAACACACAAAAGTAATAAAAAAAATAATAATAATCCTAAAAAATATTCATTATTATTAAATTAACTTTTAAGTTATATAATATATGATGAGATTATTTTGTATATTTGTTTCATACATAGTTTGTAAGTTTGAGTCACATGAATTATTCTAATGAACTTGTTTATAATAATAATTATACACAATAAAAAAAATTAATGTTAAGTTTAAAATTTAATAAGATTCTATTCCTTACCTTATTATACACACACCGTACATCATAAACATAAACAATTAATGAAATTTACCTTTTAGAAACTTATATATCCTAGAATAATCAAAAAATACATAAATAATTAATTAATAAAAAAATATACAATAAATAAATTTAATTTAAAATATAGAAAGAACAAAATAATAATGAAAGGAAATTGTATGACTGTAGAATTAAAAAAATAAACAATAAAATTATACGATTTGGCATACTACATGAATGATGATCTAAAGTTAAAACAATACCTACCTAATAAATATATAATATTAAATAAAATAATATTATGTGACACACATAAATATGAATAAATTAAAGAAATAAAATCAAAAACATTATCAATGTGACCAATAATAATTTAAAAAATTTTGTTTTATTTGATTTTATTAAAAAAAAATATTTCTAAAAGGTTTGTATATTTAATTATAATTCTGATGTATGAAGGTTTTTAAAAAATTATTATATTTTTAAAATTTTTTTTTTAAAAATATATTTTTTTTAAATTTTTTAAAACTTATTTTTTTTTTTCAAAATGAATTTTTTTAATAATATTAAATATTTGAAAAAAATATTTTAATTTTTAAAAATTTGTTTTAAATTATTTTTAATTTTTTAAAGGTTTGTATTAATTAAATAATTTAAAATTTTAAAATATTTAATTTAAAATAAATTAAAATTTTTATAAATTTTAAAATAAAAAAAATTAAAGCAGTTTTTTTTTAAAATTTTTTTTAACCAAATTTTTAAATTAATTTAAACTTATTTAAAAATAAATTAAACTTACCCAAATTCAAATAATTGAAAAAAAATTAAAACATTTTTTTTTGTATTTTTCAAGCTTTTTTTTATTCGTTTCATACATTCTTTTTTGATATTTTTCTTTTACATTCACAATTTTTTCATTCGTTCGATTTTTTTTTATTATTTTCTTTATTATTATTACTACAATTATTATAATAATATTTATTTTAATAATATTACATTTTTTTAGTAATCCTTTTCTTCTTTCTACTAATCTTTAATTTTCTTTTCATTATAATAATGGTAATTTTTCTTCTTTATTATTATGTATATTTTCACACAATTCTACTTTTTAAACGTTTCTGTTGTAGACAAAGATTTTCTTTTATTTTATTTTAGGTGGTTGGTATTTCTTGTTAAATTGGATGAATTTCTGACATTTGCATTTTTTTTATTTAATTCACAAAGGAGGGTCTCAGAAACCATTTTATAGCTAAAATGTTATTTTGAGGGCTACACAAATATATAGGTTATTTTTTTACACAATTGGTTAGATATTTATTTTTTTAAAACTTTTTCGTTTTTCCAAAACAAAAATATTATTTCCAAAATAATAATAATAATGATAATTAGTCTAATGATAATTTTTTTCTTTTAATTATTTTACTATTATTAACGCTTTTTTAATTCATTAATAATAATATTCTAATTCTTATTTCGTTATAACAATTAAATTTCTTCTATTTACATTACACAGCAGTTTCGATGAGAACATTTTACAATTAGAAGGACTTTTCTCTTTTTTTTCTTATTAATTTTAATTTTTTATCATTATTTTTAATGATAATATTTTTTTATTACATTTAAAAGTTAATGCAGTCTCTATGATTAATAATTATTTATTTATTATTAATATTAATTATTTTATTAAGTTTGGATCTTTTTTTCATATCTTTGTTAAAAGTTTAGAGAACACTTTCACAGTAATAGAGAAAACATTTACAATTAGTAAGTTATATATATTTTTTTTTCATAGAAAGACATTTAAGACCGAAAACTTTATTATTTCTATAAGTTTAAAATTATTATTTTTTATTTCCATTTGATAACCAGCACTGAGAAGTTGAGCATTTTCATCATTTTTCTCTTGTTTTATGTACAAAAGTATCATTTATTAAAAAAGTATATGATAAAAGTTTAAGCTACACGCGAATTTTAGGAATGTTAAGCCTTTCCGATTGACAAAAAAGTTTAAAACAAGGAATTTCCGGAGTATAAATGACAAAACAGAATAAATTTATGAAACAAGTTTTTTTTAAGATAACTTTTTTTTTCTTTGTATCAAATATAATAATATATATAATTTTTTATTAATATATATATTTTATGTACATAAACTACTTGATCCCATTTTCATAATTTTTATTTTTTTTTTATTTAAAATTCTGACTGACTTTCTTGGGCATTTTTTATTATTAATTTAAAATTTTGGGGTTTCTTTTATTAAAATCGAATCTATTTTTTTTTTCTAAAATCAAGCTTTTTACGTATATGCTCTGACAATCACTGCTATTTTTATAATTACAAATATAAATGTTTTTTTATTTTTATTTTAGGTAATTCTAAAAAATTTTCCATTTTTTTATTTATTTCTATATGTTTGACTGACTGATGAATTTTTAATATTTTTTTTATAAGTTTTTTCCCTGAAATTCAGGGTCTTTGATACATTTCAAATGTTAGTGTAAAATATATATATTTTTATTTTTTTTTATTAATAATTATCATGGCAGCACAATTTTTTTTTCAAATAAATCATAATAAAATTAATTATTATATTTATTTTTAAATTTAATTCTTTTTAAGATGTTTTTAAATGAAAATAAGTCCTCAATCATCAAATGAACGTACCTGTGTCTGTTGAATAAATTTAAATTGATTATTTTTTTTAATATTAGTAGCCTTTCTTGAAAAATATCTTTTTTTGTCTAACAAATATTTTTTTACACTTTTAAATTCTTCTTTTTATATAACTTATACATGTACATTTTTTTATGATTTTTAATTTTTACTTTTCTTCTTTATATAAACATATATATATTTTATTTAAAATTAATATAAAAATTTTTTTTTCTCCTTAACTCAAAAAAAAAACCGAAAGCTCTTAATGCCACTTCTATAACAAAGTACAACAACAGTAATTTTTCTTATGACGTTTTTCTGACGTCATATTCATCTCTCGCACAACTGTCGCAAATACTTCGTTAACATTAAGTCGGTCTTTCGCTGAGGTTTCTATGAATGGGCAGTCCCAGATTTCGGCGAGGGCGCTTCCTGCAAAGATAAGAAAAGTATTAGTAAATAAAGTTTATTTTTCTTTTTGTCTGACATAAATCGCCATGTTTGCATTTTATTTAGTAACAACAGATACGAGTTGATTTATAACTCAGTGTAATTAATCAATATCTAACGATATCTTGACAAGACATTTTTCGTGCACTGTTGATATAAAATTTTACGGAAATGTCGTTCGAAAATATATTTTTTTATATGAGTCGACTTTAATATTTAAAGAAAAATTATAAAAATTGCAAATTAAATAAAAAATAAAATAAATATAATTAAATTAAATTTCATTTTTATAAACTTAAAAGTAAAAAAAAATTAATTAAATTTTTTTTATCAAAAATTAAATTTAAGTTTATTTAATAATTTAAAATGAATAAATTAAAAAATTTATAATTTTAAAAAATAAAAAAAATAATTTTTAAATTAAAAAACAAATATATAAATTTTTTAGAATAATAAAAATAATTTTTTTAAATTAAAAAACAATTAAATAAATACTTTTATAAATTCAAAAATATTAATTAAATAATTTTGAAAAAAATTTTAATTAAAATTAATTGAATAATTAATGAAAATTAAAAAAAAATAAATTTAATTTTACTAAAAATAAATAATTAATTATTAAATTATTTTTTTTTAATTAAAAAAATAAATAAATATTTTTTAAATTAAAAATATTAATTTAATTTAAAAAAAATATTCAATAAAAATTCGTCTCTCAGTGAAATCCAGACAAAAAAATCTCTTGAGCTTACAATTCAATTAAATTTATATTTATTTTGCACTTTTGTTTTGATTTTCTTTTCCATCGACTTTTATTACAACAAATATTATCTTTGAGCAAACACACACTCATTCATATATAAATTGTACCTTAGGTTGTTGCCAATTTCGGTTTCCGATAACGGATATGATATTTGTATTTGACACATAAACTTATTGAATTTATTGTTATACTTTTGCATTGCAATTGTCTGTAAATGTTTTTTTCTCTTATCATTTTGACATGCTTTCCTTCGATATTTTTTTCGATTTCTTGCACATTTGACGATTAACTTTATCAATAAATTCGCCCGAGAAACAAGATAAGCTTATCTAGCACAAACACGTTTTGAATATTTTTTGGCACAATTCAAAAAATGTCTGTGTTTACCTTGATGATTAATGTTTCGTGATTTTATTGCCTCGGCTGCTTCGTGTTTGTGTGAAACCAACGAGAGGCACGAAACAAGTGGGTTGTAAACGATAATGAACTTAATTTATTATGTTTTGTTTACTTTATTGATGATGGAGTTGGAGTAAATTGGAAGAAGAACTTTACATGAAAAGTTACTTTATGATTGCTGAGTGTTTGAGAAAGAGGTCAAAGACATCAAAAATTTAATTAATTAAAATATCAAAAGCAGTTATGGGAGATTCAATTGGGATGGTCCAAATAATTTCCGTTTTGTAGTAATTATTTTTTAGTAAATTAAAGAAAAAATAGGATTAAAATGTGTCAATTGCAAAATTAATATTAATTTTTTTTAATAAAAAATATATTTAGTAAGTAATAGATTTAAATATAAAAATTTTTAAAAAATTATTTTTTTAAATTTTAAAAAAAATTTTATAAAAAAAATTTTTAAAATTAAAAAACAAATTTGTTTAATATTCATATGTTTTAAAATATAGAATTTTTTTAAAAATTGAAATTGAATTAAATTTAATATTAAAATAATAATTAAATTTTATTTAAATAATTTAAAATCAATCTAAAATTAAATTAAATTTAAATTAAAAATAAAATAATTAAAATTTAAATAATTAAATTAAAATTAAATTAAAAATTAAATATTAATCTTGAATTAAAAATAAATCTAAAAAAAATATTTTTAAATTTAAAACTTGAAAATGCGTTAATTAATGTAAATTAATACATATACATTTTAAATTATTTTGAAAAATAATAAAAAAATTATTTAATTTAAATTTTTAAAAAATAAATTTTAAATTTTTAAGTATTAATTATTTAAAAATAATTTTTTGATAAAATATTTACATTTATTAAAAATAAAATAAAAATATTTTTTTTTAAAAATAAATTAATTAAATTCAATTTAAATTAACTTATTTTTGTAATAAAAACAAATATTAAAAATTTTAAATTTAAAAAAAAAATAATTAATATTAAATTAATTTTATTTTTCTTTTCTTCAGAAAAATTCAAGTAAAATATTTTCAAACATTTATTTTCATCCTTCAACAACTGAAAACTAATATTGAATAATCAACATTGAAGCATCAACAAATAAAGAAAACTTGAAGAGCATCACAACTTTTATTGCAAACATACGTTTTCACTCTGATTTGATTGAAAACACGATTGGAAAAATTTTCCATTTCTCATCAAAAGCGACATGGTCACAAAAGTTACAACTTGTTCGTTTAACCTTTCTCTCATGCAATCAACGAGATTTTCCTTCTCCGTAAATACCTGAAGTTTTCCAATCTTTTACATGCAATTTTCTCCGTAAATTATGTCAAAGTTTCTTACTCCAATTGTGACTTACTTTGCCATGCGACTCGGGTACAAAAGAGAAATAAATTGCAAATCGCACACAGCAATATTGCGGAAAATTAGATTTTTAGTTTAAGCTGACATAATCATACGGCTTGTGATTTGCATTGCAGTCGTGCCTACTTGTTACTTTTTGCGGCAAAGGGATTACTTTTGTGGAAAGTGTCTTGGAAGTTGTGAAAGGAAGCAATTATGTAATGCTTAAAACGGAGAAAATTTGTTTACGTAACAACTTTTTAAATCGTTTAAGAAGTTTCCTGAACTTTTTTTCGTACCTGACGTCTCCATCAAAGCGATTAATTTGATTTGACGGGCGATTTATGGAAAAAAATGATGAAAAATTAAATTACCTTCTGCTGTGGTGACTTCTCTTTGGCATTCTAAATCTAATTTGTTGGCGACTAGGAGAATTGGTGCTGGCTGACTACCTTTTACCCGACTGATTACATTTCGCATACTCGAAATATCCTGAAAAAAATAAAAAAATATTGATAAATTTAATTTACTTCCGAATAATCCGCTTCATTAAATTTTTTTGTGAAGATTCAAATTCAATTCAAATTTTTTTTATTAAATTCTTTTTTATGTAAAAAAATCAATAGAATAGCAGCAACATATTGAAACATAATTAAAAGTTATTACAAAAATCCAATTTTTCAGTGAAAAGAAAAAAAATTGACCAAAACCAGATTGAAGCCACGCTGGATGTAAAATAAAATAAAAATAAAATTTTTCCATTGAAAGTTGCTACACATTAATTAAAAATATATTTCCATGTGCCGCAAACTGCACACATCATTAGTATTGTGGATGTTCATGCGTAAAACGAACAATTAACGGACATCATTTTTGCAGGACGATGACGAGAACAAAAAAACTTTTTTATTTTGCATGACGAGGCTTTTACATTTTTTTTTTACTTTAAAAGTTTTAAATAATTTTAAATTTAATTTTTTTTTAAATTTTTTTGAAGATAATTTATGCCAAATTGAAAAAAATATTTTTAACTATTCAAAAATTTTATTTTATCATATTTAATACTTTTGTTTTATTTTTTTATCTATTTTTATTTTTAAAATTTAATTTAATTTTTTTTTAATAAAATTTTTATTAAAGTTTTTTAAAAATTAAATTTTTTTTAAATATATTTTTGAAAAAATTGGTTCAAATAATAAAATTTAATTTAAATATTAATTTATAAAAAAAAATTATTTAAAATTTATTTTAATCAAAAAATTAGCAATTATTATTTAAAAAAAATTGATTTTAATATTTTATTTAAAATTTTATTTCAATTTATGATAAATTTTTTTAAAATAAAAAATAATAACAATTATTTTTTAAAAATTATAATAACAATTATTTTTTTTATTGAAATTTATTTTATTTTATTAAAAAAAAATTAAAATTATTTTTTAAAAATTAATTTCAATAAATTTTTTACTCACTTGAAATGTTTGGTGATTTGTGAGGGAATACATTACAATAAAGCCATGACCATTTTTGATGTACAGATCTCGCATCGATGCAAACTGTTCTGTGCCGGCAGTATCTAAAATTTCTAACACACACGGTGAGCCGTCAACCTAAAAGAGAGAAGAAAAAAATTGTAATGAGAAAAAAAAATATTTACTAAAAGACTAATAATCAGATAACAAGTTACAAACGAAGAAGAAGAACGGAGACGTAAAAAGCAAAAAAAAGTAGAAGAAGAAAGGCATTACACAAATATAATTAGCTTTTCAAGTTTAATTATAATAATGTATGGACTCGTTCGTAGCATTTGTAGGCAAGTAAGACATTCCTGACACATGCTGTCTTAGTTACATAGTTACTTAGATAATTTCCTCTTCATTCCAAGAATGGAAGTACAGTTTGCGATTATTATTGGGCTGAGTAACGTGATGATGCTACTAACCAAGTAACCTTGTAACAGACCCTTTTTCTGTGTTTCTGTACTTTTAATAGTAAAAGTTGTCGTTAAATTAGAAATTTAAGCGTATTCTTATTTTTTTTTACATATTATATATTTTGTTCATTTAAAAATTTTTTAGTAAAAAAAAAGAAAAAATAAATTGAATATATAAATAAATTAAATTATTTAAATTATTTTAATTAATTAATATTTTTTATTTAATTTTTTTCTAAATTAAAATTAAATAAATTAAATTAAATAATTTTGTTAAAATAATTTTTCTTTACATGAAATTAATTATTTGAATTAATTTTTTTAAATTTAAAATTTTTATTTAATTATTAAAATTATAATTTTCATAATATTTTAATTATTTTTTTATTAATAATTTTTTATTAATATTTTTTTATTTTATATTATTAATTTTTTTAAAATAAATTTGTTTATTTTTTTTTTAATTTTTTATATTTTAAATTTTTTACTAATTTTTTAATATTTTTTTTATATTAATTTTTTTTTTCAACAGACAACAAAACGACCAAAATACATTTTTTCGAAAAAAAAATTCTTTAACATTTCTCAAACCAAGAGATAATTCTCTTGCACATGAAAGGAAAAAATAACGTTAAATCGCATCCTTTTGAAGAAGAACACTCATTAAAAGCAAATGTTGTTGAAACATGCAACGAGAATGACATGCGAGATACCATCGTAAAACCCATAAATATTGACATAAATGTTGCCAATTACTTTCATATCGACTTCCCTTCATCCAGGTCATCGTAAAAAAAAAAAATCAATTTTTAAAAATTGGTGAAAAATTCCGGAATTCATCCGGATGTGAACGAACAAATTGCATGGGAAATGGAAAAAGGTTGGAACAATTGCGTTGCATTTAATTTCCGATAACATTCTCGTCACTCATTAAAACTTTGTAATTTTTTTTTTTTTTTTTTTCATAAGCTCATTATCATCGTCTGGCGTTGAAGTTGTTGTTGTTTTGTCGACATTTCGTGTGAATTTTGAACGACAAGAGCTAATAAGATAAACAACTTGAGGAAAAACTACCAAGCTTGTTGTTTAAAATTCTCTTGTTTTAATGATTTTTCCATTATGACGTTGTTTAGCAACCAAAACCGAAATGAGCTGCTTATGTTAAATGGAAAAGTTTTACGGGAAAATTACAGCAAAAACCGACATGCAAGTGACGCAAAGTCGAAAATTAGAAAACTTCTTGATTTCAGAGTGAAACGTGCGAAAAATTTGATGCAAAAGTGCAGTTTTAACCAAAAGTCCTTGAAATGACCTTGAAGGTTATTTTATTAAATTAACTCGTCAAAGCTTTATAAAAGGAAAAATTTGTACGAATTCACTTCGTTTAAGGAGAAAACTGATGAAAACCACAAACAGGAGTCTCTTTTTGTGCAAATGGCACGTTCAAGATAAATTGCTAGTTATTTATTTAATGAACAACATTCACCTGTTTGTTGCCTCACTTTTGAACAGAGCAAAAACTGAAAAGATGATGGTGATGATATGAGTCTTTATTGAATGCATTTATTATTTTCTCAGGTGAAACATTTATAAAGAGAGCAAGAGAAATAAACAAAATGCGCCGTAAAGAAAATGCAATTTCTAAAGAACTTTTTTTTTTATTATTTTTAGTGTTCATCTATTGGGGTCATGGAAAAGTTTTTGATGTGTTTTGTTTTAATATTTTTTTTTTATTTCGAACAAGGCTGCGACACACTTATGGAGACGCCTTGCGGAAAATTTCTAATGAATGAAGGTGTTTCTTTTGTAAATTACCATTTTTACACCCAATTTATCTTTTTTTGTTAAGAAAACTTTTCTTGGCATGAAACTTGATTTTACAAAAAAAAAAAAAAAAAATATATTTTATTTAAGGATGAGATTTAAGAGACCTAAAATAATATTTATGATAATTTAAATTATTAAAATTTATTTTTATTTTTATTTTTTTTTTTTATTTATAATTATGAAAAAAAAAAATTTTTTTCTAAGTTAAGTAAAGAAAAAAATGTTAATGAATGTCCTTTAGTAATAAAAATTATTCAATAAAGCACGCGCCTATTTTTATGATCAAAATTTGTCATTTAATGAGAAATTTCATAACTTTATTCATTTTTTTAATAATAATTTTATTTTTATTAAAATGTTGCGAGTAACCGTAATAAAAAGTAATAAAATTCAAATTTTAATGGACATTTTAATCCTTTTTTCGTACTTGAACATTTTTTTTAATATTTTTTTTTAGGAAAAGTATCAAATTTTAAATAAAAATAATAATAATAATCCTCTTGAACCTGACAAAAACAGGAAATGACTTTTCAGGAACAAAATTTATGTCTCATACCCTTTTTTTGGTCAAACCTCGATACATAGATGAGATAAGAGAAAGGGAGTCAAACCACAAAATAAATTATTAACTAAACGAAAAAAAAGTGTGCAAAGGTTATAAATTCACCAATAAACTACCTTTTAATGTACTGTTTGGCTATAGGGATGCTGTTGACATGTTACATAATTTACTTGTAATTTACTGTTTTTTTTTCTTCGTTAGTTTTCTATCTCTTCGCTTAAATATTTTTGCTTGTAAAATAATTAATGTTGAATGTTCGAGCGAAAGAAAAACAAAACATAAAATAAATTTATGTGTGACCCCGGCATTGAATTTCATTTTACTCGCATTTTATATAATAATGTTAGTTGGTGTAAAATTCTTAAAGGAACGTATTGAACCGCAATTTATTGTGAAAAATTAATGTTTCGTAAATAAAGATAATTTTTAGTTTTAATTTTAGTTAAATATAATAAAAAATAATTTATAAAAAAATTATTTTATAAAAAATTAAAAATATCATTTTAAATTAATTTTAATTTATTTTAAAAATAATATTTAATTAATAATTAAGAAATATAAATTAATTAATCAATAATTAAAATTATTGAATTTTATTTCATAAATTAAATTTTATAAAGATGTACATAAAAATTGTTAAAAATAATTAAAATTTTTTATTTTTTAAATATTATATTATTTCTAAAAATATAAAAATAAGAATTTTTTCACTTTTAAATTTAATTAAAATGAATTAAAAAATTAATTAAATTCAATTAAATTAAATTAAACCTTTTTTATAACAAAAAAAAAATAGCAAAAAATATTTTAAAAAATTAATTTTTAGAAGATTAAGAAGTATAATTTTAATTAATTTTTATTTATATAATTTTATTTAATATTTTTAATTTTTTTTATTAAAATTAGGAAAAATTTTAAAATTTAAACTAAATTAATAAAAAATAATTTTAATTCAATTTTTATTTTATTAAATTTAATATTTTTAATTTATTTAATTAAATTATTTATTTAATTTAAAATATATTTTTTACTATTTTTATCGTATTCTAAATTTTACTTTTTATTTTTTTTAACTGTGAGACTTCAACTTTTTACATTTCAAAAACACAAAATCATTAATAAAGTTTTAATGTTCTCCATCAATGTAACGAACATTAAATCGATACAAAAACATAAAAAAAAAGTTCTTTGAATTACGTGATGAACCTTTCTTATGTTTCTCTCGATATTATTTCGTAAAACAATCGTAAATAATACAATGAATGTTTAAAAATTGTCTTATTTACACTGAAAACCAACATAAGCAAACAATATGTAACATTTCACATCGATCGCATCATCAACATCGACATCACCTACGACGTTCTTATTATTTTTTGACCTGGTATTTTAATGCCGCTATGTAATTTTTTTTCTTTCCTACACGAAAACAACAAAAAATACGAGAAACAATGAACTAGTTAGTCACTTCGTTAGTAGTTCACACAAGCAAACAAATGAATGGAGTGTTAAAGAATTTCTCGGGAAACAATATTATTAACGTTACCATTATTATCATCATCATCATCATCATCATTGAAGAAGCGTCAAAAAATTATTAAAATGACCGGAAATAATTTATGTCTAACCAAAGTTTTTTTTGGTGAACATAATGTACGAGAGTAAATTTAATTTACTAACGAAGAAGACGAAAAGAATAAAGTTTTGTGAGTAATGCTTGTGTGCTGGCGTTGACACTGATGACTATAATAATAATTATTACGATAGTTATCAGAGCGATGTGTGTTAAACCGACAAAAGTTTAATAATATTTTTTTTTTGTAGGAAGTGATTTTTTTTATAAATTATTATTAGGATTAGAAAATTTAATCAAGAAATAATAATAATTGTATTTGTTTTACTCGAGATACTTTATTAAAAAAAAACAAAGAATCATAAAAAAGTAATGCGATAAATGTTAATACTCTATAATGCGATGATAAACTGATGCCGACAAAAAATACAATTAGCACGTTTTTATGTTTGTTAACTTTTTTTTATTATAAATATGAAGAGCAAAAATCATTCAGAAGCTTTTTTATGATGTATGACAACCAGTTGCTATTTTTTTTTTAATATGATACGATAATGATAATACTCTTGGATATTTATTTTTATTATTTTTAAGCTGGTACACATGGCAACCATGCAAACAATGCGGGATTTGAGTCCGTTTTGTGCTCAAGTAATCCTTTTGTGATTGTTTTGTATGTTTACCGTAAAATTAATGATTTTATTGGAAAAATAAAATATATGTTTAAATTAATTTTTATATTTTTTCATAATTATTTAAAATAAAATTAATTAAAAAATTATTTAAAGTTTTTAAAATGTATATTTTGTATTTATGAATTTCTTCGTAAATTAATTTTAAATTCTAATTAATTTTTCAATAAAAAAATTATTAAATTATTTTTCGGATATTTTTTTTAAAAAAATTTTTTATTTTTTTATAATATATTTTTAATTTATAATTAATTATTTTATAATGGATAAATATTTTTTTAAAAATTAAAACAAAAATATTAAAAAATTTAAATTATTTATATATTTATTTAATATTATTTTAATAATTAAATTTTTAATATTTATTTTTTTTTAAAAAATGAAAATATTATTAAATTATTTTTCTATAATATAAAAAAATAATTAGTTTAAAATAATTAAAAAAAAAATAAATATCAATTTAATTTAATAAATGTATTATTTATTTTTGTATTTCTGTATTATTATGTATTTTTAAAATATTTAAAAAAAATTAATTCTTTGAAATAAAAATTATTATTATTTCAAAAAATTAATAATTTTCAAATAAATAAATAATATTTTACTATAAAAATTTTATCTTATTTATTTAAAAAAATATTTTTCTTTTAAAATGATGTATCTCACGGTAAATAAATGAAGAAATTCCCCAAACAACTGACAACCAAGCCAATTTAAACTTTCCTATTGTTTTACAAAGTAACCAAAGTTGCAGCAAAGTAAAACACAACAACAACCGACAATGAAAGATGAACTAAATTGTAGGTATATGTGTGTGCCCAGCTGTTCTTTCTTTCTCTCTGTGAACGTCTGCGGGATTTCATCAGAACAGCAAATAATAAATAAACATTCCAACTAACAACTTTAATCCAGACAATTGCACAGAATGCATGTTCTGTTTGCCAACATTTTTATTTTTATTTATTTATTTTTTTTTTTTTGCTTTTAAAAGGGACGTCATTGCTGTCCTTGAATCCTGCTCCGGTTATGAAAGTGTGAATTTTTAACGGAGATTTTTTTTTAAATTAATAACTCGACAAGTTCAAGGCTCATTGAGCACGAAAGTGTTTTAACTGCCGTTTTTACGATGACGACGCGATGATAAAAGTGAAATGCAATTCAATAAAAAAAAAATTTATTTGACACGAACTCAGTTGTCAGTTGAAGTCACGAATTTCAATCCAATAAGTGTTTCCTATACATTTTTTTTATAATGTTATTATTATGTGTAAAAATATACAATTGTTTTTAGTGCATTATTATAATATTTTTACATTATTTTTTAATAATAATACGGAAAAAGTTACTGACCAAAATCGTTGAACAAAAGAAATTTGATTTTATTTAAAGATTCTGCGAAAAATTTGCATTTATATTATTTTTTTATATAAAAAAAAATTTGAACGCAGGTGCGACATATAATAAAATAATGAAAAAAGGGCTTAAATTTTATTAAAAAAATAATAATTCTCATTATTTTCAACAAAAAATAAAAAAAAAGAAAATACATGTTCCTAATTAATTATTAAATAAAAGAGATAAAGACGAACGACACGACAGCCTGCTTTCTTTCTTTCCTTTTCTCCATTGTTAATAAAATTATTCTTACACAAAAAAAGGTAAAAAAGATTAATACACACGTAAAAATATTAATTTACGAAAAATATGCATAATAATAAAGAGACCAACGCCATGCCATATCAGAAAAAAAGGAAAAAGATTATTATTAAAATAATGACGAGCGACGTGAAACACATGTTTCTGTTATATTTTTATGTTTTTTTTTCGTAAATATCATACAATCATATATAATTTCTTCATACGAATGTTGAATAAATATAAAAAAAAGTAAACAAGAATCACGAACTTGCGTGTCTGAATGCCAAATTTCAAGTTTAACCCCATCATCATCATAAATAAATATATATGTTAGGATCCGATTCAGGAGTTGGCAGAAGAATCGCCCCACGTATGCATGAAAAGTAAATAAATTGCGTCTCGCCAACATTATTAGGAGTAAGTATAGCAATAACTCAGAATAGGAATTTTTGTCACGTGTTTCCTTTTTACGAAATTTATTTTTTTTTTGTAAACTTTAAATTCACTTTTAAGAAAAATTTTTATATGGAAACAATTTAGAAAAAATTGAATTAAAAAAATTTTATTTTGTTTAAATATATTATTTTTAAAAATTTTTTATATTTAAAAAAATATTTAAAATAAAATAATTTAATAAAAAATTATTAAAATATAAATAAATAAAACTTTAAAAATTAATTAAAATTTATTTTTTTATTTTAAAAAAATAAAAATTTAATTAATTAAAATAAATTAAAATAAAATAAAATAAAAAATTAAACCAAAAAAGTAATTAAAAAAAAATAAAAAAAATAAATATTAAAACGGAATTTAAATTTAGAGGAAAAAAGCAAACTTTTTAAAATAAAATTATAAAAATTAATTTAACAAAAAAATATGAAAAAAATTGTGAAAAAAAATATAACTAATTTTAAATTATTTTTTCAAAAATTTTTGATATTTATTAAAAAATTATTTAAAATAAAATAAATAAATAAAAATAAAAACAAATAAAATTAAATTTAAAAAATTTAATTAATTATTTGCTAATAAAATAAAATTTTATTAAAATATTTAAAAAAAAAATAAAAAATAAAATTAAATTTTAATATATTCCAATTAATTCAAACCAAGCAAAAAATTAACGAATTTATGACGTAATGAAGTCCCAAAAATTGCCATTTTCGTGAAAAACAAAAAAAAAGTTGATTATTGAACTTTTATGTAATTTCATGAAAAAAATTACTTTTCACACGAAAATCAATCTCAAAAAAGTCATCAATCAACCTCACCTCTAATAAACTTTTTTTTTGTTTTAAAGACAATGCGTTACTAATTTTTTCTGCAAAATCATCTGTTTCACACAACAAATGATTATTATCACTTTCGCTTTTCATTAGCAACGACCACTTATGTAACGCGGTGCTCGAGGCAACTATTATCTAGCATCATGGCATCCAATTAAAATATATTGCCAGCAGCTGACGATGCAAAAATTTTACAATTTTATATTTTTTTTACAATTCACATTAATAAACATCCCAATTAATTTTTTTTGTTCATTTTAAATTTCGTGTGTAATTATGCGATTAAAGTTTTGTGCCACCCAACAATTTAATTTATTTACGAAAATACGACAGATTAGCCTCTTTAGCACGAGAAATTGATAATAATTGATACGAAGAACGTAAGTTGGCTTGTCGATGATATCAAACATGATTGAATTATGTTACTCGGTCATGTCAAGCTGTACAAGAAGACAACTCATCGACTCGAGAGACTTGTCATTAATTTATTTATTTGTTTATAATGATACGCTTGGCGACGACGCATGGCATGGAAATGATAAGAAGTCATTAAAGCAACTCTCTTACAAGACATTCATCAAAAAAAAAAAAATCATGTGAAGCGGAGTAAATGTTATGAATTATGAGAAATGTTCCAGATTTTGTGGGAAAAATTTTCATGATTTTTCGAGAGGGAATTTTTTTATGCATGAATTAAGGTTAATTTTTGGTTTGGTATCCAGAATTTGCGTACAAATGTCTTTTTAATTGCTGCTTAATGACAAACTGTGATGAGCATCATTCAAAATTTTATGTTATTACGGAGGATTTTTTGCATAAATTACTCTATTTTTATAGTTTTCTCTCGGGTTTTTGTTTAAAAATTATATTATATGGGTACGAGAAGCGAAAAATTCCCACATGTTTGACGACCTTGTGGTAAAATTTTCAATTATTTCTCTACTTGAAATGTTTTTGCTCGTGAAATTCAGGGAAGTAGTAACAAATTTAATTATAAAAGGCAAAGAATTTTATTAAAATATTTTAAAATATTTAAAAAATATATAAATAAAAAAATTTATAATTTAATTTTATTTTATTACCGTAATTTAATTTCAGAATTAATTTTATTATATTTTTTTAAAAATTATTTTATTCGTAAAATTAATTATTTTTAAAAATATATAAATTATTTTCAAATTTATAATTTATTTAAAAATAATAATAAAATATTTTTTTTTTAATAATATTTTTTTTAATGAAAAAATATTTAAAAAAAAAAATAAAAAAATAATAAAGTATTAAAAAAATTAAATTAATTAATTAATTAATTATTTTTAATTTAATAAAAATTATTTTTCTAAAAATTATTTCTAAAGTATTTTATATTTAAAAAAAATTTAAATTTAATTAAATTAAAAAAAAAAAAATAATAAAATAATAATAAAAAAATTATGAAAAAATGACGAAAATAAACTAAATTTAATTTAATTTAAATAAAATTATAATTTATTATAAAATTAATTTTTATTTACAAAAATAAAAAAAAATACTTCAAAAATTTTCTCAATTAAATTTTAAATGCTTTAAAAAAAATACAAAAAAAAATCTCAAAATGACTTAATGTTTTTATTTTTCTTCCAAATTAATTTTTGTTTATTTTTCTAAATAAAATTTAACGCCCATAGGGGCGAATATTTTCATGACCTTCCGTAAACACAAACATTCTTCAAAGAAAACTGCGAAAATCTGCTGTTTATTATTTTGACCGAATTCTAAATTAAAAAAAATAATTGTTAGTATTAAATAAGTCTCTAATAAGGTGACGAAAGAAGTATTTATGCGCGCATTCACAATAAATAACCGTCGACCATTTAAACGTAAAGTAATTAAAGTTACTCAATAAATTTTACAAGTCACCGCTTTGAGTAACTTTGCAATGGAAAAAAGGTGCGGCATGAAATTTATTCGTTAGTCAACTCAACTAGATCATTGTTTTGTTTATATTTATATTTTATGTTAAAATCTTTAAACAGATGATATTTCGGTTTTATTTTTCAAGGTTCCGTAAAATTTATTGAACTTTATTGTTTTTTTTTTAAATATTAGATTTTATCATTAATAATTTTTTTAAAAAAATATTAAATTCACCCTTGAAACGCCGCGCAATATAAATAAAATGTCAATAAATGCATTTCGTGTCATAATCTGCCGGTATTTTTATTACTGCTAAATAAATTTCACTTTGCAATTATAAAATTATTGCACATGTTTACGGCCTAATATTATTATTTCACTTACATATATGATGATGCGTGTTTAATATGCGAATAAATATCATGTCGCGCAGATGTGAGGCAAAACTTCATAATTCGTCCCTAATAGCATAAACTAACATACATAATGATTTTGTTAAATTTTGCACGAACTAAAACATTTTCATAGTAAATAATTAATTATAGTTTGAAATTTTAATAGAGAGTCAAAATTTCGTCGTTGTTGTTGTAATTTGTGTAATTAAACTATAATTGACTTGCAGCTTTATTGTTTTAATTTTTTTCATTCGTTTTTGGACATAATTACAAGTTTATAGCAATAAAATGTTAAAATGCATAATAACTTGAAATATTTCGTCATGATAATAAAATTTTGTTTACATCCGTTATGAATAAATTTTCTCGAGCAATTCCAATAAAAATTCAACAATAGAACAATTTATGCCTGAGTTGCCTGAAATTTTATTAAAATAAAACAATTGAGAGGTGTTGAGAGAAAATACAAGAGATATATGATTTATGTGTAAATATCATCTTCATTTATTATTTACAACTGAACTTTATTATTATTTTCTATTATTTTCATTATAAATCACACAAACATGTATAAATCTTTATTATTTTATGTAAATTTTTTATGCGCGTGAACATTTCTCGGCAACATATATAATAATACAAAAACAAACGTAAACATACATTTCTTAAGAAAGAAGATAGAAAAAGGGGGCGGAAGAAATCTTGTCATATTAAATAATGATGTAATATGTTAAATGCGCGCGTTTGTGAGTAATAGATAAAACTTAAAGAATTAAACTTAAAGCCTCTTTTCTAAAAGATATTATTTAATCAATGTTTTATTATTATTATAATATACGCCTCTAAAAGTTAAACTTTTCATTCATAAATTTTGTATTCTTTACTTTTCCGGAATTTTACTGAATAACAGTCAAAACCACGATTAATGGTAAAACTTTTTTTTTGTGTATTTTATTTGTACTTTGTGTTAAAATATATATTATATATATTATCAATGATAATAATAATACACAAAATTTTATTCATATATGAATTTATAAATAAAATTGAAAATAAATTTTCAGGTAATTCTATATACTAAAGTTTCACTTATTTCGGAATTTTTGTATGATTTTCTCATATTTCATAATTTTTTTTTTATTTTTTATTGCAAAAAAAAAAAAATAAAATACTTGAACACGCCATGGTTTGTATAATATAATTGATAAATGTTTATAAATGAAAACTTCAAACTTTTGTATACAATGCTTGTAAAATATATGATTTATTGAATTAACTTGAAAAATGTGTAAAATATCGATTTATATTCAAAAATGAATCTATCACTTGTGAAAATGGATTAACCCTCCTCAACGTTCATGTTCTTTTATGAAGCTGTCCTCAACATATATAAATTTTATGTTATCCAAAATACTTCAAATCAATAAAGGTACACATGTCAAAATTTTGTGAGTATTAATTTAGGATGGAAATTTCTCGATAAAATTGGTTTTCTCATCGAGAATGTAAGTAATTTTAAATAATTAAATGTTTCAATAAAAAAATTACAAAATACATAAAATAATTTTTAATAAAAAATAATAAGAAAATTAATAAAAAATAAATGAATAAAATAAAAAATAAATAAATAAAAATTAAATAAAAAAAATTAATATCAATTTTAATATTTAATAGTTATTAAATATTTTTAATTAAATAAATTAAATTAATAAAAATAATTAAATAAAAAAAATTTTTAATTAAAAAAATAATTAAATTAATTAATAATTAAATAAATAAATAAATAAAAAAATCAATAAAAAAAATAAAAAATAATTTAAAAAAAAAATTTTAATTATATTTATATAAAAAAAAAAAATAATTTTCAAAAAATCAAATAAAACAAATAAAAAATAATATAATATAAAATCTTAGCTAATTGAAAAAAGAAAATTAAATTAAGTGATAAAAAATGAATAATTAAATGTGGAAGACCAAAATTCTTCAAAAACTCTCTTTTAAAGCAAAAAATGGAATTAAACGAAAAAACCCCCATTTTAAGGTGTTTGTTTGGCTTTTTTTTGCAAGATAACCATTAAAAGTATTTTAATTCTCTGCTTTTTTATATCTTGCCTTTTTTCCGTACGTTTTTCACGGCAATCGTTATTTTTACATTACTAAGCGTGTTTTATTTATTTATGTATCCCGTATTTATCCCCCTTTATAAAAAAATGTAAATGGACACATTTCGGTTTAGAAAAACGGAAAAAAAGTAAAAGAGGAGATAAGTACGGTCGAATGTATAAAAATAAATTTTAACTTGTACCTACATGCAATAAATTCAATTTTGCGTTCTTTTGCCAATGAATTTTTATGTTTTTTTTACCTGGCGTCTCCTTATATTTTTTTTTGTAACTTGTTAATTTTTTCAATTTTTTAATCAACAAACCTGAAAAGATAAGAAAAAAAATTAAAAATTAAAATGATGAAAATTTTAAACAAATAGAATTCATGTTCGCACATTTGAATAAAACAATCTTTGCCATAAATCAAGATGTCGAGATTTTTCTTCATTTAAGGTACGAACGAACATTCGGTAATAATTATTGGACCGTTCAGCATTTATTTTATCGTACACCAAAAATCTTCAAAGACGCAATTTATCATATTTTACCGCGTACACGCGACATTTATTGTTTGTTTCCATTCCGTTCGTTTAGCGATTTCGTAATTCATAAATTTTTGTGTGCCCTGCCTCGTGCACCGTGTCACCTTTTATTATTTATAAAATTTTACGTTAATAGTTGTAATTTTAACAGAATGATATTTAGCAATAATAATCATATAATTTATTATTTTCATTATTATTGTTATGAAAATGAGTCGCAGATGTTTCTATTTTATTTTATGATGCTTGTCAATGCGTCGGTGTTGTCGTCGTCGTGTAAATAATAATTAAATTTTTGTCTTCCTTTGAGTCAAAAGGAATTTAAAAAAAGAACTTGCTGGAAAAAAGAGGTTGAATTTTCCCGCTGAGCAATAATTATTTTTAATTAGGACTTGTTAGCGGTGACAACGGGAAAGAACATAGAAATGAAGTGCATCGCGTAAAAAGAAACCGCAACACGACAAACACTTTGCTTAATTGTCTTTGTTGCGGAAAATTTTCGTTTGAGGAGTTTTTTGTTGAAGGTGAAGAACTTTGCGTTTCCATTTGAGTTTTTATTAAAGAAAAAAATCGTAGATTTTTATTAATTTAAGTTAATATTAAATATTTCATTTTTTTAAGTTTTTATTTTAATTCAAAAATAATTTTTAATAATTAATTTTTTAAGATTTTCTTTTTATTTATTATTTTAAGAATATTTTAGAATATTTTAAAAATTAGGTTTGTTATTCAAAAAATTGAAAATTAGTTAAAAAAATTTAATGTTACGAATTTTAAATATTTAAGATAGGAGAAATTTTTTAGCTTTAAATTAATTGAATAAAAATATATTTTATTAATAATTTTTTTTATTATTTTTTTTCAAATTCAAAATAAATTAGGTAATTAATTTTTTTTTATTTTTTTGATTTATTTATTTTTTTATTTTATATTTTAGATAGAAAAATTAAATTTGTTATTTAAAAAAATGTAAATAATTAAATTATTTATTAAAATGAAAAATTTTATGAGTTATTTATTTTTTCAATTTAAATTTAATTTTTGTTTAAAATATATAAAAAAAATAGGTAATAAAAAATTATTGGAAGTAAAAAAAAATTAAATATCATAAAACAAAAAAAAAAATATAAATTAAAATCAAAAAAGTGAAAAATATTTAAAAATTATTATTTAATTTAACTTTCCAAAAAAAATGAAATGTATTATAATAACAATTAATTCAAGAATTCATAAATGTTAAAATAAATTAATTATTTTTTTTTAATAATAATATAAAATAATTGATTTATCAAATTTATGTATTTTTATTTTTTAATAATTAATTTAAATTTTATAATAAAATTTTATTAAAATATTTATTAAAAAAAAAACATTTTTTCAAAATAATATAATTATAGAAAAGCTTCGAGAAACTTCATAGAAGCTTCGAGAAACTTCATAGAAGCTTCGAGAAAATTCATAGAATGCTCTCGAAACTTCATAGAATGTTCTAGAAACTTCATAGAATGTTCGAGAAAAAAAAATTTCTTAAACATGAAAAATATTCCTCAAAAATATTTTTTTAAAGAAAAAAGGAACATAGTTGCCCATTTTCATAAGAATTTCATGTATTTTTTAATAAAAAATGATTATTTATTATTATTTTATTTTTTACCATCATTTCCAATATCATCATTAAATATTATCGCAAAAAACCAAAAACCCACAGTAAAGTAGCTTTTAATATTTCCGTTTATCCCTCTTCCTCAATGTAGCTCCATTTCCATAAAAAATAGGAAAACATTTAAAATTTTATTTCTCTCGCAATAAGCAAGAAATATTTACATTAGATCCCGTTTCTTTTTCTATTTCTACCACTACAAATGTATTTTTAAGCCTGCATAATGTTGTCTCATAATAAAAAAGGGATTGCCATTTTATTTATTTATTGTAAACCAATGCAAGGCAGGCACATACTCGACGATAGCATTCCATGATTTTGCATTCATGACGTCGTTTTTGTGTCGAGTAATGAAGATTTTTCCTCTTTTGCTCGATTTTGCTCGAACCGGATGCCATTTACGGGACATTTATGCAAGAGGAGTAGTTTTAATAAGGATGTGAAATTGTAATAATAATAAAGATAAACGTGTGTTGTACCTTTTTTCGTTTCTTCGGAGCAAAAGACAAGAAAAGACATTTCAATCACTTTAAAAGTGAAATATGACACAATTTCCCGTACTCCAAAACGTGAACAATACGGAATTTAGCTACACACTTTTTGAGCCATTGTCTAACTCTTAGCTGCCTTTTATTCGCCGCATTGTTCCATTAATCTCCTCTGCATGAAAAATGTCCTTTTCATTCATTAGTGCAAAAAGTATACACAAAAGGAACCATGACAAAGACACAATTTATGAAAATTAATGTTCCTTTTTTTTCTGTGTGGCTGACTTTCAAAAGTTACTCCAAAAAAAAAAAAGAAAAAATGCGAGAAACACTAACCTAGAAAAATCTTTTTGTTGTGGCTTTTTTTCCATTTTTAACGAAAAAGTATCCAAAAAATGTAACAACAGGTTTTTTTTTGTCTTAATGACGAAAAATATTTTGACAACAAAGCAATTGAAAGCGCATTAGGGAGCAATCAGGAGAAAATTATTTTGTTGACAAAAAATAAAACGAAGGCGATTCGAACGTCAATCGAACAATAAACAACAATAAAATAATTTAATAACATCCGAAGAATTTGAAGCGACGACTATTCGAGTTACAATTTATTACAAAATTGCTTCTCGTTATTTATTTACAGCAAAAAAAAAAGAAAAAAATTTTCCAATTCGAGATAATAGAAAAAAATATTCTTTCGTTTCGTCATAAATATAAACAATAAAAGTTGACAACGAATGGAAAAAAATGTAATTTTCTCTGGAATTTTCTTGAATGGAGGAACGTTGTAGCACGATTTTATTTTTGTTCTAAGGTTACTCGTTTAAAAGGTTTCACAGTAAAAAAATATGAGGATTTTTACTTTTTGATGTCATTTTTTTAAATTTATGAATAAATTTTATTAAATTTAATTTTAAATGATTTTTTTAAATTTTCACTTTATATTTTTATAAATATTTATTTTTACTAATTAAATTAATTATTTATTTTCACAAATTTAATTAATTTAAAAAAATAATTAAATTAACAACATTAAATAATAAAAAATAAGAATTAATTACAATTTACGGGTATTTTAAGTAAAATTATTTAAAAAAATTAAATTTAAATTTATTAAATTGTTATTTTATAAAAGAATTAAAAATTAAATTATAAATATTAATTATTATTATAGTTTTTTGATTTATTTTAATTTAATTTATTTATGTAAAAAAATAATTTAAATTAAAAAAAATAATTGAATAAAATAATTCAAAATTATTAAATAAAATATTTTTTTGTAAAAATATAATTAATTTAATTATTTTTGATAAATTTAAACATTTTGTTTTTATATTAAATTTTGGAAAATTTTGAAAAAATAATTTATTAACAAAATAATTTAAAATTATTAAATGCAATAATTTTTTGTAATTTATATATTATTTATTTGAAAAATTGATATAATAAAAAAAATAAAATTTTGGTAAATTTCAACTTTTTATTTTAAATTAAATAAAATTAATTTTAAAAACATTTTTTTAATAAAAATAAAATTATTTTAAATATTTTTTGTTCAAAAAAATTTATTATTATTTTTTTTAAAATAAATATTTTTTTTTTATATTTTTTCTTAAAATTTTGAAAAAAATCAAAAAAAAAAAATACAAATAAAAATTAAAAAAAATTAAAAATGCGATAAAATCCTTCGTTCCTTTAAAAAACGAAACCTTTTAAATATCTCATACTTTTTTATGCTATAATATGTCACTATCACTTGCTTACTACAAAAAAATAAAAAAAACGCACGAAGAAATATCGCAAGCATATTTTATTACAGCAACATTAAAAGTATATTTATGTCCGTACGCACAACAACAACAACAATAATTTTTAAACCTTTAAGCCTCGCAGCGATAAAAAATAATCCACAATAAACGCGGTGCGTAAAAAACATTTTTTCTTGCTGTCATAATTCTCTCCGAAGCCCTTTCCTGCGAGAGATAATCTGCGGCGCGCGCTGAAATCGCATTCGACACACCTCGTCAAGAGCCTCGTTTAACCCTCACTCGTGGTTCGCGTGCCAAATTGCAATCTGTTTTTTTTTGTTCGTATTTTGTTGAAACTATTAAAGCCTATCATTGTACAAAATAAATTATTCTCAATTGTTTTTCTTCGTTCGTTTCTTCATTTGTGCTCGTTCTTGCTGCAAAAGTCTCTTGTGCCCGTTTAAATTGATTCTCCATGCAATTTGTAACAACTCACATAAATAATATCTCTGAACCATCTCGTGGTTGTCGTTGTTCTCGTTAAGCGCAATTCCCTTTTTTTAATCAATTATCGTTCCCAGACAGGATTTTCTTCTAAAAAAAAAATCGAAAATTTCAGAAAAATCAACAAAAAACGATTTGTTGGCAACAAAAACGAAACATAATTGATGATTTGTGTATTTTGTTCGACAAATTGGTTCAATTTGGAATTTTCTTTTTAAAAAATGCTACCAAACAAGCAACATGTTCATGAAACTGATATGCCAAATGATTTCAACAACAAATAGAGCGAAGATTTGTCTACAACTCACTCACACGAGAGACGATGAGAAAAAAAAACTTTGCAAACACGAGATACACGAAAAAGGCAGTTTCGTCAATAAAAGCGATGAGAAAAAAGAAGAAAAAAATCTCGAAACGTAAAATAATAGAAAACAAGTTCGGAGAAAATAAGAGACAGGTCTATTTATAAATTTAATCAAGAAAATGTACATTTCCGTTAAAATTGAAATAAACAATGAGCGTAATGAGACGATGATGTCGCTGACGATGAGTGAAACGAACGCCGCCCACTAAAAATTCGAACAAAAGATGAAAAACTTAAATTTTTGAGGAAGTTCAATGGAAATTTTTTGGGTGTGAGTTAATTGAATAAATTTTTCTAAACGCGTAAATTCACGTCACACATTAGATTAAAGCCATCCAGTGAGCGGAAAACGCCATTAAATCAGGTAACATGACAACAATTCTTCCTTTCGCACGAGAAAAAAAAAACGAAGATAAATGTACTCGAACAAATTTGTGTATCAATGTTCAGTTCAGCACAAAAAATAACTGGGAGGAAGACACGTGCCATTCAGCGCACGTAAAAAGAGGTAATCTTTCAAAGTGAAGTGACACATATGGGAGATAAGCGAACCTTGACATCGCATCGCCAACAAGTAGCGACGGAGCGTAAAAAGGTGTCTAATTAAGCAATTTTGAGGTAGTTCTTTTGTTTTTATTTTTTTTTCGAGGAAGTGAGTTTGAAGAAATGTGTCAAAAAGTTAAAGCGGATGAGTTTGAAGAATTATTTTTGAGACGTTTCATTTTTTTATTATATTTTTTAATAAAATATAAATTTTGAAGCAGCTTTATATCACTTTAAAATTAATCGAAAATTTATTAATTTTTACAAATGTTTAAATTATTTAAAATTTAATGAAAAATTAATATTTTATTTTTTATTGATTAATTTTTTTATATAATTTTTTGACAGTTTTATATAAATTTAATTTAATTAAAAATATTTTTGTTTCAAAAGAAATTTAAATTAATTTTTTTTTTCAAAAATTAATTAAGAAAAATTTAGCACATTTTTTTGAAAATTAATATTTTTATTTAATTTATTTTGAATTAGTTAAATTTCTATTAATAATTAAAATTTTAAATTTTAGCTTTTATTAATATAAAAATAAACAAAATTAAATTAATTAATTTCTTAAATATTTTTGATGCTGAATTAATTTTTTATATATTTTTTTATTATTTAAAAAAATTAAATTAAATTAAATAATTTTAAATTTTTATTAATTTTATTTTTAAAAAAATTATATTTTTATAAATTAATGAATAAATTTAATTTTTTAATTTTAATTAATTTATTTATTTTAAATTTTCATGAATTTAATTTTAAATTAATATTAATGATATTTTTTAAATTTTTTTTTAGAAACTTTCAATTTATTATTTTTTTTCTTTAATTTAAAAAAAAAAAATATTAAAAAATTGTTCAAAAATTATTACGTAAGAAAAATAACTCAATTTTTCACAATAATTCATTAAAACTATTTATTGCTGCCTAATTGCATCCTCGAGTCATATTAACTCATAATTGAACCATATCCGATTTTGTAACACAAAAAATGTAACAAAACAATTCAAAACGCGCAAAGATTTCAATTCGATAAAATGTTTAACTCATAATTTATTGATTTTTTTTATTTTTTAACTTTGCTCTTATTTTGTCTCACCGAATGATAAAATTCTTGAACGACACATTTACCAAATATGAAGAAAATGCGTTTTTTCTATTGAATTTTTATTAAGTGCGCATTACTTAACCTTCAGTAAATCCGAATTATCTACAGTCTAGTGGTCTAGTTTAAGTTTAAAGTTGCATGAAATTCGCATCGATACACGACAAGATACCGATAAATTTGGTAAGCAACGAAAAAAAAGCTAAATTCAATAACAACAAAAATATTTACGAAATGTACCGAGTGGAAAAAATATGATACGAAGTCAAGTACAAATTGAATGTCTTGAATGCAACACGGTAGAAAACTAGTTTGGATTGGTTTTGCAAAAAAAAAATATTTATTTCATTTTATTTTTCTGTATTGGCAAAATATGCAGCAATATTCTAAAATAATTCAGTTGAACCAACAAGACTTGAAGCAATTGCACTTGATTCGCTTTTGAGACTTGAAATTGTCGGAAAATTGCGTTCAACCTAGCCGACGATGGTTTTACAAAAATAAATGGAAATCGCATTTGAATTGAATCGGAATGTAAATTCTGACGATTTTTGCCTTTTGAATAAAATTATGAACATCTCGTCGTTATGGAAGAATTGCAAATTTCCAACGAATGAGCCGAGTACAAAGCGGTAATGATGTCGTTTTACATCCAAATGTGCATTTAATTACTCGTTAAGAGTTAGTTGGAACGCAGAGGAGACTAACATTAGACATGTCATGCACACACTTGATGTCGCCCATTCCTATTGAATTGTTAAACGGCGTGAAATGATTAATGTGAGCTACGAATTGCGTGTGGTCTAGCTAATGAATTGTTTCAAAAGTGCAATTTTGAGATGCAAAATTCGCAAATTTTAAGTTTTGGTTCAAATTTCATTATTTTTTGTTAAAATTTTTATTTTTTATGATTTTTTAAAATTTATTATTTTAATATTTTTTAAAATTATTTTAATTATTTTTTTTATATATTTTTTTAAATTTTTTTTATACGAAATTTTTTTAAAAATTATTTTAATTAATTTTTTTTTATTTTTTTATTTTAATTTTTTAAAAATTATTTTAATTAATTTATTATTTTTTTTAATTAATTTTTTTCTTAACTATTATTAATGGGTATTTTTTTAGTTTGAGAATAAAAAAAAATTGTTTTATGAAAAATAATTTTTTTATTAAAAAAAAATTTAAAAAAAATTAATTAATTTAAAAATTAAATTAATAAATTAATTCTCAAAAAATAATAAATTAATATTTTTTTTTAAATAAAATATTTTAAAATTTTCAATAACATCATTTTTTACTCACGTCACAGCATACAATTTTTTTTTGTAACAAAACTAAATATAGTATGACATAGTTAATCCATATTTATCTTCATAAAACATACCTAAAACGAGAGAAAAAATATTTTTTTATTAGAAAAACATTAAAAAAGAGATTACATTTAAAATTTATTGTTACTAATTGACAAAAAATGGGCGGCCCGGCGCTATCATGACTCAATTACAACAAATTATCCGTACATTCACCTTGCGCTGTTCTCAAATCTTGTGAACTGTATCAATTTCTCATCATCCCAAACGACCGCATTTAAAATAATTTTTAATAAAAAGAGAGATTTCCTTTATATAAACTTGACTTTTCTTCAAATTACACGAATAAATAAAAAAAAATTGTTAAGAGCACAAAAGCATAAATTTGTGTTCAACATAATTTCTTTAATAGGCGTACAAAGCACCTTCTTGACTCTCCAAACGAAAAAAAAGTAGTTTCAATAACAATTTTTTTCTTCTTCTTCTTTGAACCTGAATACTTAGAAATAAACGCCAAGACCTTGATTTCGAGTTTACTATTATACTTATTATTATGTTAATGCCAGATTTTTAGTAAAAATGATTTTTTTTTCTCGTTTCGTTATTTTTTTCTCGTTCTGTAACCAAGAACACATTAATGATAATAAAATTGTATTGTGTGCCGTTTAATGCCGCACCGCAACAAGACATCGCCTCGGATCGCACCACAAACAAGACTATCATTATTTTGCGTTTTATTCCAGAAAAAAAAATTGTAAGTAAAACTTTATTACCGCATCCGATCTCGTGTAATAATCATAAAGTATATGAAAAATGTGGATAATTGTTTTTTAAATTATAGGCGAGATAATGACAAAAGGCATAAATGAAGGGAAAGTGTCCTCTTGAAAGTTCTTTTGTCACACGTTCTGTTTTTTTCTTCCTCATTATTTATAAGGAATTATAAAATTTTCGATATTTAAAGGAATAAATGACTTAAGACTATTTTTTTATTAAGTTTTTTTAAAATTTTCTGAAACTTGAAAAATTTTAAGAATTATTGAAAAATATTTTATTTTTTATTTAATTAAAATTTAATTAATAATTAATAATAAAAAAACATTAAAAAAAATAAAAAAAAAATTTAAGTTTATAATTTTATTTTAAGATAAAATAATTTTATTTTAATTTTCTTTATAATTATTTTTAATTTAATTTATTTTAATAATTTTTTTTTATTTATTTTTTTTATAAAATCGAGGAAAATTCAGAAAATTTTTCAAAGCAAAAATGAAAAAAAAATATTATGACTTTTGATATTATTATTTTAATATTTTTCATAAATTTTTATTATTTTATTCTAATTTAAAAAAATAAATTAAATTCTAAATAAATTTTAAAATAAATAAAAATCTATTTAAAAAAAATAATAAAAACATATTTTTCCATATTTTCCAAAATTTTTCAAATTAATAATTTTCTTAAATTTTCCGAGAATTCAAGATATTTTTGTTTTTTAAATTTTAATATTTTTAATTAATTTTTTTTTAGTTATAATTAAATAATTATTAAAATTAAATTCAATTAAAGTTTAAGAAAAAAAAATTTCACATATTTTCTTAATTTTATATAAAATTTTTAATTTTTCAATTAATTATCTTTAAGCTTTCTTAATTTAACAAAAAAAAAATTAATAAATAAAAATTAAATAAAAAATATTTTAATTATTTTTAAATTTTTTTTTTAATTATTAATATTTTAATTTTTTATTTTTTTAATTTATTTTTTATTTTCCTGAAGAAAAATGACAGACAAAAAATTTCCTTCATAAAAAGCTTATTTTATCTTCAAAATGCATCTGAAACGAGAAAAGCAAGAGAACCACAGGCACCTGTATTTACGTTAATTATCACATGTTTCAAGCATCTCTTTTCTTTTCCATTCCAGTTGAAGAATCAACAAACACTTCTTTCTAAGCAACATTGTCGTAATTACACGTGGCGCTCTTAACACAAATGCATCCTACCAGAAAATGTAGTTGTTAGTTCAAAAACAGAGAAAAAACTTGTAGTTTTAATATTTTAATGTGAACAACAACAGCTGAGGAGATGAAATAATGAGACGACGAGAGTAAACCACAAATTTGATGATGATGATGATGATTGTACAAAAAAAGTGTTCTTCTTCTTCTTTCCTCCACAACTTTCGTTTATTTACAGGCAACACACGAGCGCAGGTAACAAACATGGCGCATCACGTTGTAAATATTAAAACATCTCGCAGCTCGCAACGAACTCAATTAAAGCACGACGACGAAAAAAAAAGAACATACGGTTAAACTTGTTTCGTTTTGTGTCTCTCTCGCAAACATGTAACTGTAACATTTGTAAGCAGGAAACGAGACGAGAAGAGAGATGCAATTGTTCTTTATTTATTGCTGCAAATAACGCGATGTTGCTTCTAGGATGCGCGGCGAACGAACAAAAAGCAACGGAAACTCAATTAAAATCTCACCTGCTCGAGACACAAAATGCAAACAGTAGAAAATTTCTCGTAAAATTCATCTTTTGAAATCAGCGAAGCGTCTTTTTGGCTCAACTCATTATTTATTTATTTGCCGAACGAACGATTGGATCCAAAAGTAAATAAATAAGTTAGTTACTGTTTACTCTAATCACGGCTCGAGGCAATTTTCAACAAAAGTCAATAATTCAGGTAAATAAATTCTTAATTATTTAACTGACAGATTTTACGAAAATTATTGATCATCTTCTCATGTCAACCCCCCACAAAATAAAAAAAAAATTAAAAAAAAGATTGATGAAGATTAAATGAGTGAACGGTTGTCACATTTATTTTACGTTTTGACGTCGTTTCATTGTTATTCTTACTTTTTTTTTTGTTGTAAAATATTGAACAACATTTTGTCACGATTTTACTAAAAGTTAACGTCTACTGAGTTCCGTATAACGAACAAAAATTAAACATGATAGAGACACGTTTTAAAATTTTTGTTAAAGTGCATTTTGAGGAAAATTAAATAAAATGATTTTTTTTCGTAATAATGGATTTTCGTTAATTTTTGAGTTTTCAATTTTATAGCAAATTTTGAAATTTTTTATAGCAACCCTAATGAACATTTTTTTATTTATAGGACAAATTACAGATGAATATAAGAAAAATATGTTTATAAAAAATTATTTCAAATATTAAAAAAATCATTAGAACTTAATTAATAAAATTATTTTTTTTAAAAAATAATTTTCTATTGTTTTATAGCTATTTTTTCTATTGTTAATTTTTTGTTTTATAGCAAATTTTAATTTTTTATAGCGAAAAAATTTTTAAATTATTTTCATTAATTTTAGAAAATATTCAAAAGAAAAAATTTATTTTATAAATTCAGAAATATCAATTTTATTTTAATTAAAAAAAATTTGATTAATTTAATTAAATTAAATATTCAATTTAATTAATAAAACTAAATATAATTAAAAAAAATTTCTAAAAAAAATTCTGAAATTGAAAAACAAAAATAAGAAAAAATTTTTAAATATTATTTTTTTAATTATTTTGATAATTTTTCTTTACTCTTTATAAACTATGAAAAAATAAAAAAAAAACAAATCATTTTTTATAAATTTTTGAATTTCTATAGCAAAAACCATAAAAATTATTAAGGTTGTTAGGTTTGCTATAAAATATCATAAAAATAAATGATAAAAAATTCAAACAATTAAAAATTAAATTAAATTAAAATTAAAAAAGATAAAAAATTAAATTTTGAAACAATAAAAAATATTTTAAAATTTTAAATAAAATATTAATTAACTTTAAAATAATTTAATTTTTAAAATAATTAAAAAATTATTTGATTATTTTTTTTAATGAAAAAAAATTAAATTATTTAAAAAAAATGCGCATTAATTAATTTCACAAAAAAAAAATAATTCAAACATTTTTGTTTCATGAACAAACTTTTGGTTCAAATTTAAAACAAAAATTAAAAACACCTGTGATAAGATTTAGACTCCCTTTTGTCTCGCTTGTCTCTTTCTCTAAAAACGGTACAACATGCACCATTTATCATTTAAACCATAAGAAAGTTCATTAATTTACGACCAAAAAACGATATCAAGTGCCTAAACATTTCATAACCGAACAAATCTCCTACTGGGAGACAACGATATCTCGTCGCTCGGTTGTGTTGCCAGATTATTTAAAATTGTAGTACCATCATCATTAGAAGCATGTGTGTGGCTTTTTCGAACAATTCATTCACGTTCAAAAGACGAGAGAGAGTGTAGCTAAAAATAATAACAACAACAACTCGCATGTGAATGCAATTTATGTTTCTTTATGGAATAATAATAAAAATATCTCTCTCTCTAACAACTCAGAGGTTAAACGTTGTGTTAATTATGCAAAAGTATTTCACCATTTTTGTTCTGTTTGTGTGCCGCGAAAACTCGTTAAACCTTAACACCGATGCGATGGCTTTTATTTACCGAGAGTAGTTACATATAAATTAGATGATGAGATTTTTTATGTTTTTTTTCATTTTAAATGGAAAAGATGCTTTTAAGGCAGTGACGCAACGTGTTGATGTTGTGAAGCGTTAAAATGCATCAGAAACAAATAAATATCACTCACACACATTTTTTTCATAACTGTTTGTTTGATGAAAAAAAATGTGAAGAATTACATGTAAAGTACTCAAAAGGCATTAGGAAATTATCATCGTGAACAGCTTATCGGCCAACACAAAACATTCTTTCCGTAAATGGCATTTTATGACTTTATAAATATTGATGGCGATCTAATTATGTCAAAAATTGTCACAGATCCGAGTTGATTGATTCAGAATTGAGATCAAATGAAGTTGAGTCGAAAATGAGCGGTTTTGAAAAAATGGCGGGAAAATTGGCGTCATATGAAAAATGGCGCGAAAAGTTCAAAATTGTTTTATTATTTATTAAAAATTACGAAAAAATTATTAAAAATGTATAAATTTTTTTTTTTCATATTTTAATATTTTTTAAATAAAAAAAAAATTTTTTAAATATAAAAATAATAAAAAAAATTAAAAAATTTATTTAAAAAAAATGAAATTTATTTTTAAAAAATATTTCCCAATTTTTTTCATCAAATAAAATTAATAATAGATCTTAAAAATCAAGTTCTAAAAATTTTTAAGCTTTATAATTAAATTTTGTACAAATTCTCATGCGTCACAACATGACAAATTTCAATTTAACCGTAAAAAGAAATTTACATATATTGTCCAACTTTTTGACTGTCATTGCAAATAATTACAGAGTTCACGAGTGGTGACATGATGATACATTCACTCGCGATGTAAATAAATTTTAATCGATACTTCCTGCAACGCTGCGCTCATATTTCATGCGCTTCGTCGACGCACGGAGCAGAAAATGGTCAGCGGGGTATAATTTAGATAAATTTAAACTGTTTTTTATTATCAATTTGTTTGACTAATTGGAAACATGATCGCACATAACGCGCCGCCATGCAATGAAAACGCGTTCCGAGATAAATTACAAACATGTTTTTATTTTCGGAAAATGATGCAATGGATGCGGTTTCCAACGAAAATCATATCGCGATGATATTGATTCACTTGCTGTGTGTGCGACAAACCGCGAGGGACAGATATTTTAATCAAAAAATGATATAACATCAAAGTTGTTATCCGCACTGATTGGCATCGTTAATAAATGTCTGATAACGAGAAAATTATTATTATTGAAATGTGGTCCGATGTAAATTCGGAGAAAAAAAAAGAAAAAAAATAAAAAAGGGATAAAATTGTCATTTTGTTATCAAATTTTGATATAATGATCCGCAGGAAACATAAAATAAAAGAAAAAATTAAGGAAAAAAAATATAAAAGGCTTTCTCAACAAATAAAACATTGCGCAAAAAAAAATCATAAAAAAGTCCTTTTTTAATTTTTTTTCTTTTTTTAACGACTGAATTTCATCAAATAAAAGAAAAATACAAAAAAATGGAAGGAAGCAATTACATTTTGGTTGCTTTTTTATATTTATTTAGATTTTTCTCGTTTCGTGTCACTTTACAAAATTTTCATAGACCGAGTAAAAAATAAACCATCCAGAAGTAATTTCAAAAGAAAAACTTTTGTATTGCATTTAAAACCCTTGAGACATAACTTAAGTACGAACTCGTCGTAAAAACACAAGAAACGAGCATTTTGTCCAAAAAGTCTCCAATGACTAAATTTTTTTGAGTTATTTTATTTTTTCATTTTTTTTTTTAAAGGAGACGACGAAGAAACATGAGAATAAATATTTACAGGCAAGTTGCAAGGAAATAAGAAAAGATACCCGAGAGAGTGTTAAATTAGCTCGGCAGACGAACGATTGTTTATTTTTTTTAGTGCTTGGATATTATTTTCTCCCAAGTTTATCGCCGCATGGAAGTAAACAGAAAGAAAAATGCAAAAGAAGCCGGAGAGAGAAATCAATTTTATGTCTTACTTTGTCTTTGTGTCTGTAGCTGCGAGGGATTTTCGCTTCAGACAATAAGAAACCAGACGTCTCCAGAGATTTGTTTTTAAGGAAATGTTTTAAAATTCACTTGAAAAAAATTACTTCTGAAGCTGTTTCATTTTTTTTTGTCAAATTTTAAGAATATTTTTAATTTTAATATATTTTTTAAAAATTTTTATTTTAATTCAATTTAATTTAAATTAATTTTTTATTAATTCTTTTGACAAATTTATAAAATTTAAATACTCTTAAACTTTTTAAATTAAGATTTTTTCATTTAAAAAAAATTATTTGTTTAAAAAATAAATTAAATTTTTAAGTAAAATATTTAACAAAATTCTTAAAATTTTTAAATGCTTTTTTCAATTCAAATTTTTTTTTTATTTAAATTTTTTTAAAATTAATTTTTTAAAAATATTTTTAATATTTTTTTTAAATAATTAAATTTTAATAAATAAATTTAATTTAATTATTTATTTATTTTTTTTAATTTTTTTTTAAACTAATGAAAATTAATTTAGAATTCATTAAAAAATTCTAAATGAAATTTCTTCTATAAAAAAAAAAAAATTAAAATTCAAAAAAAAATGTAAAAAAAATTCGTAAAACCCTCAAACGTCTTAATAACCATTAATAAAAATATTATTATTTAATACTAAACTGCATCGAATATCTCGTTATTGTCTACCTTTTTCTGTCATGCCTTGATTTATTACATTGTATTTGTTTTGCCAAAACAAACAAACAAATGTCGACACACGACGCCGCGATTTTCTCATAGACTTTTATGCAACAAAGTACCAACCGCACAAAACAATGCAACAACACAAAAGCACAAGCTACGAAGCTGCTTCTCCATATTTCTCCGCAACAACAATGGTATTCACTTTCGATTCATGTTAATTGTTTGCTGTGCCACAAAACGAGAAAAATTGCATCGTATTTGGTGATATTTGTGCTACTACGTCATTCATCACTCTCACACTCGTTCGCTCAGACGAAACGAAAAAATATGGATTATTTCATTGCGTGGTTTGATTCATCTTCATTTTTTGAATTGAATTTTCGTTTATGAATGATGATTGTTGAATTGTTACATAAACGGCGCAAAACCACACAAAACATGAATTTTTTTTCGAACAGGTTTTTGCAATTCCATTTTTGAAAAAAAAAATTAAAAACTGCATTGTTCAAAAAAAAAAAAATTTTTTTAGACATCTTTGAACTCGGAACGGATTTCACGGAGACTCACGTGGGCCGTCAATTGGTGTCAAAAGCTTAAAACTAACTCGAAGAGGTGTGTGAATCGAAAAAAAACCCAAGTTATTGTTGAAAAAAAATAATAATCCGAACTAACAGTAAATAAATTCAAATCTAAAAATAACAAAAAAAAAATAAATTGAATTTAACATAAATTGACATTTGTATTTGTATTTTCATACAAAATAAATAAACAATCATGATTCTGCACATAAAGTTATTGACAACGAGTGGATTTGAGTTAAAACTTGAATTTATATTGAAATCAAGGCCACTCAGAATTTAGTTTCTTTAACTAAGCAAATGTACTTGATAATCACTTAATGTTACAAAAATTGCTTCTAGCAAGGTATTTTTTTTTTTTTTGAGAGGCGAACACGAGATGACGATGCCTAAAGTGTCAATTTAATGTTTAAATAATTTTTTGTACGTTTATTTTTTTTTTGCTATGCAGAAGATGTAAATGAATTTTAATTGAATGCTGCCAGGTTACTCTAATTTGGTTAAAAAATTCATTTTTATGCGACACTGACTTTGCTTCATTATGCTAAAATTAATTATTATGTGAAATTGTTTCGTTTGTCAAATTAATTAAACGTTTACAACGAATTTTTTAAATAATTTTTTGAAGTTAGAAAAAATAAAATTTATTATAACAAAAATAAACGGAAAAAAATTGAAAGTTATAAAAAAATATTTTTAAAAATTTTTTTAAAATTTTTTTATAAAATTTTATTAAAAAAAAATTTAAAAAAAAAAAAAAATTAAAAAAAAAAATTCTTTAATTTTAATTCATTTATGATTTTTTATTTATTTAAATTTGTTTTTTTAATAATTTTTAAAATAAAAGAATTTTTAAATTTAAATTTATTAAATTTAATAATAAAAATATTAAATATTTTAAAAAAAATTATTAATAAATTTTAATTTTTAAACTTTTATTTACAAAAAAATAATTTTAATAAAATACATATTTTTTTAATATTTTTAAAAAAATAAAAATAATTAAAATATTTTTAAAATTAAAATAAATAAAAATTTAATAAAATTTATTTTAATTAAAAAAAATCATTTAATTATTTATTAAAATTTTAATTATTTTTTTATTCATTATTAAAAAAAACTTTTAAAAATTTTTCACGGATGGACTATAAATAAATCCTTCAAAAACATTTTTTTTCAAACACTTGAAAAACTGCACGACTGAATAAATTGCAATTAAAACTGCATGTCAAAGTGCTAATTTTTTAAATTTAACTTTTCCTTCTCTCGAATCGTTTTATTTTTTTTTAATTTCTGTTTGTTTGACTTTTCCTCTTTTTCAGTTTGGAAAAAAGATTTAAAAAAGTTTTATTTCTCTCTTCTGTTCTTCAACTCGGATTTGAAATTAAAACCGTATGTTTGCCGTTTTTGTTATTCTTCTCACCTGCGAAAATAACTGCAGGCGTTCCTACCTGTCGCTAAATTCTCTTGCGCAAGGATTCGTTTCAGAGGAAAGATTAAAATGTTCATCTGTTGTGCAAGTTCTCGGAAAATTATATAAAAAATACGGAATATTTTTTTTTGTAAAAATAGAACGAAGGAGGAGAAGAAGAGCAAACAGGTATTTTTTTAAAAATAATTTCATTAAAGAAAAAAAAATTCCCCTTTATTTGGTTGATGAATAGAATTTTTTTTTTGCTCCAATTTTTTTTCACATGTGAGACGAACTGAACATGTAAATTTAATTTTTCATAAAAAAATATTCTTTTCTTCTAAAATAACGAGAAACAAGAAGAAAAAAAGAAGAAGAATGCACTTTCCTTTCATTCAATTTTTTATGCAACACAAAAAACTTCCTTATTATCTCTCACATGAACGTCGTCGTCGTCATCGTAACCGGCACTCATCCATCAATGTGTGCACCATAAAATTGCAACTCGCTACAATTTACAATTTGCTAGAGCAATATCAGATAAGAGACAACGATATTGTTCGTATTAAATATTCATAAAATTTTTACATTTTACTCGCATGTCTGATCGCATCTCGTCTCTCTGTCGCTCGGCAGCAGAAAAAAAGTAACTTTGAGCAAAGAGAATAAAATTTTATATTTTACTCGAGTTTATTTTAATAATAATATACAACGGCACGCAGAGGAATGTCGAGCAAGTATTTATGAGAAAGATATTCTAATTTGGATAAGAATTCCCTTTGAGAGATGTGCTGCTGCTGCTGTTCTGTCTTTCTATCTCCATTCAATGTAAATTTTGCGTTTTTATGCAAACGAAAAAAAAATCTTTCTTGCAAACTTTCTTTTGTGGCTTTTTTAATCAGTTTTTGAAGAAACGAAGTCTCTCAAGGTTTTTGCAGCAAAACGTGAGAAAAAGACGTCTGACATTGTCATAACAACGAACAAAATAGAAAGAATAAAAATCTGTCTGAATATTTCTAAGGAAGATCATTTAGTGAAATGAAGTAAATGTACTTCATTCAAGTCCGAGCAGGTACTCAGACAGGCACTTGTGACTACTTTGTTTGTCTCTTCAACGTGAATTCAGTGAAAGAAAATATGAAAAATTTTATTTGTGAAGAAAACTTATCCGGATTTTATTTCAATTTTTTTTTAATCTTACCGCTTTTCGAAGAAAAAATGCGGTAATATTTATTAATTTTAATATTTATTTTAGTCTTTATTAAAAAAAATTAATTTTCGTTCATTTGAAATATTTTTAAAAATTATTAAAAAAAAATATTTTGAAAATTTGAATTTTTGTATATTTTTGGCGAGATAAATAACACAATAAAAATTAAATTAAATCAAAATTAATTAAAATAGATTTAAAATTATAAAATAGAAAAAGTAGTCGTCTAAAGAACGACATACTATACCGCATTTCGATATTACATACATATCTTTATTGTTGTCCTCACTTTACAATTTCATACTCCTCATTTCAATTTTCCGAACTTTTTATCAACTACAGACTTTCCATTGAAATGCATATATTTCATAATTTTAAAGCTAAAATTGAATAAATATTCATTCTAAAGTTCATTTCTGTTCATATTGGGTCGATATTTGACGTAACAAAAAAATCAGAGTTTGGAGGTTCAAACTCTGATTTTTTTTGCAAGTCATTTTTTGATCACTTTTAAGCCTAAAATTGAATAAATATTCATTCTAAAGTTCATTTCTGTTCATATTGGGTCGATATTTGACGTAACAAAAAAATCAGAGTTTGGAGGTTCAAACTCTGATTTTTTTTGCAAGTCATTTTTTGATCACTTTTAAGCCTAAAATTGAATAAATATTCATTCTAAAGTTCATTTCTGTTCATATTGGGTCGATATTTGACGTAACAAAAAAATCAGAGTTTTGAGGTTCAAACTCTGATTTTTTTGCAAGTCATTAAGCCTAAAATTGAATAAATATTCATTCTAAAGTTCATTTCTGTTCATATTGGGTCGATATTTGACGTAACAAAAAAATCAGAGTTTGGAGGTTCAAACTCTGATTTTTTTTGCAAGTCATTTTTTGATCACTTTTAAGCCTAAAATTGAATAAATATTCATTCTAAAGTTCATTTCTGTTCATATTGGGTCGAGGAGGTTCAAACTCTGATTTTTTTTGCAAGTCATTTTTTGATCACTTTTAAGCCTAAAATTGAATAAATATTCATTCTAAAGTTCATTTCTGTTCATATTGGGTCGATATTTGACGTAACAAAAAAATCAGAGTTTGGAGGTTCAAACTCTGATTTTTTTTGCAAGTCATTTTTTGATCACTTTTAAGCCTAAAATTGAATAAATATTCATTCTAAAGTTCATTTCCGTTCATATTGGGTCGATATTTGACGTAACAAAAAAATCAGAGTTTGGAGGTTCAAACTCTGATTTTTTTTGCAAGTCATTTTTTGATCACTTTTAAGCCTAAAATTGAATAAATATTCATTCTAAAGTTCATTTCTGTTCATATTGGGTCGATATTTGACGTAACAAAAAAATCAGAGTTTGGAGGTTCAAACTCTGATTTTTTTTGCAAGTCATTTTTTGATCACTTTTAAGCCTAAAATTGAATAAATATTCATTCTAAAGTTCATTTCTGTTCATATTGGGTCGATATTTGACGTAACAAAAAAATCAGAGTTTGGAGGTTCAAACTCTGATTTTTTTTGCAAGTCATTTTTTGATCACTTTTAAGCCTAAAATTGAATAAATATTCATTCTAAAGTTCATTTCTGTTCATATTGGGTCGATATTTGACGTAACAAAAAAATCAGAGTTTGGAGGTTCAAACTCTGATTTTTTTTGCAAGTCATTTTTTGATCACTTTTAAGCCTAAAATTGAATAAATATTCATTCTAAAGTTCATTTCTGTTCATATTGGGTCCTTTTTTGATCACTTTTAAGCCTAAAATTAAAAAAATATTCATTCTAAAGATTTTTTAACAAAAAAACTCTGAGGTTCAAACTCTGATTTTTTTTACAAGTCATTTTTTGATCACTTTTAAGCCTAAAATTGAATAAATATTCATTCTAAAGATTTTTTTTCGATCGAAATTTCCTTGATTTTTAAATAAATAAAAAAATTTTTTTTGGGCACAGCGTTACTGACACATACACACACACACACACACACACACACAGACGACAAGTCGAATTTAATACCGCATTTTTTCTTCGAAAAGCGGTAAAATTATTTTAATTTAATTTAAATTCAATGAAAAATTAAAAGTAATTTTTTTTTAAATTTATATTATTTATAAAAAATTTTAAAATAAATTTTTTAAAAGTAAATTAAAATAAGAAAATAATAATTTTTTCTAAATTATTTTTAAAAAATAAAATTACTATAAAATTAATAGAATATTACCGCATTTTTTCTTCGAAAAACGGTAAGATTATAAATGGCTTTGAATTATTTTTTATTTTTTTTTCTCATGAAAAATCAATATTATCTCGTCAAAAATAATTTTTCCATGGAATTAACGTTTAGATGTCACTTTCAGTAATTTAATTGCCTTTTCTCTGATGACATCGAACGTGATTTAAATTAAAATCCTTTCATTCATCGAGCAACAATTGTTTCGAACGCGTCGCAGGGATTAACAATCCAATTCCATTATCGGATGAAAATTTCAGCTAAAAATAGATGATTTTCCGTATCATCCAATGACTCATCATCCCGCATCGATTTTTGAAGCTGTAAAATTTTCCCGCTGAATCAACTTTATTTTTCAACCAACGAACAATAAAAGCCATCAAAAAGTTAAAAGCGAAGACAAATTAAATGAAATCCCTTAGATAAATACAAATAAAAGTCGGAAAAATGAACAACGTCATGATGATCAAATAAATATAAGAAAAATGTCAATACAACTCCATTGTTTTAAATTTTCTCTGTATCGTGAACGCGGTGACAATCGCAAAAAGTACACATCAAAAGCGATAAAACGGATTAAATTTCGTTCAGTAAAATTCTGAAACCGAATTTTTTGTTAGGGGAAAATTTTTTTAGACGTCTGGAATTTTTTTTCAATTTTCCTGTCAACATTTTGCGAAAAAAAAAATAAAATTACGGTAGCAACTCGTAAAAATGCACATATAATTATTGTCATGGTAGGAAAAATTTTGTATAAAAAGTGATTTATCTACTTTCGCGTCATGTTTAGAGAGAAATGTACAAACAAACGACGCTTATTGTCTTACAAAAGTAACGAGAAAAATAAAACAGAAACAATATGCCATAAAAATCAGTGAATGAGTGAGTGAGTTAAACTTTCATACATGGCGTTATGTTAAAAAAAAATAAAAAAAAATTCATGCCACTCCACGATAATTATGTATTTTAAGAAAACTAGGTCAGATAAGCAGTAAATTTGTACTTCTGTGTTATTTTCTATTTAATTTGAATTAATTTAATTTTCTCTCTCTTTCTCTAAAATAGTTCTGGATTCCGAGTTTTATTTTAATAATAATATTACTTGTGGCAAAAAGTGCCAGATGAGACGAGAGTGACGTTAATTATCTGCTTTTTCCTTTTATTTTTGGTTCTGCTGCTTTGTGTCGGGCCGAGTGGAAATATCATGCCAAATTTATTGAACGATTGATGCGGAATCGAAATGGCATTAATTAACCCGATTTTCCAGAGAGAGAAAACGACGGCGGCGAGAGAAAATATAGCAAACAGAGCTCTTGAAATAATTTCATTTGATTCAATTATCTGCAATCAAGATAGAGTTTTGTATTTCTCTCTCTTGCTGCCTTGCTGTAATTGCGAGTTTGATTTTTAGTGAAGTGTAATGTGAAGTAATGGAATTGGAAAATTAAAATGGATGGGAACACTTGTGAGGATGCAATTTGGGTCATAGGAGATTTTAATTTAAAATTTTTGAGGGATGAATTATTTATTTATTTTTATTTCAAATTAATTTCACTTTAATAGAAGGTAATGAATTTAAATTTTAAATAAATTTTAAAATTTATTTATTTGAAAAAAATATAATTCTACTACTTCACAAAAAAAATTAGTTTTTAAAAATTAATCATTTATTTTTTTTTAATTTAAAATAATTTTAAAAAATTTAATTTTATTTTTTTTTAATTTTTTTTTTCAAATAATAGTTAAAATGATATTAAAAAAAAAAATTTTTTTTTTAATTTTTAAAAATAAATATTGTCAAATTTTTTTACTGTGTGGAATAAAAAAATAACTTAAAATTTAAATAAATAAATTTTAAAATTTTATCTTTAATTAAAATTTTATTCTCATCAGAGAAGAGGCAAAGTAACATAACTCATCCATAGAAAAATTTGTTTTGACGAGCTAATATTGATTTTTCATGAGAAAAAAAATTTAAAAAAATAAAAGCAGGTACAAGGCCATGCAACGACCTTACATGAAAAAAAAATCCAAAAAATAAATAAAAAAATTACATGAGAATCGCGACACGAATCTCTCTGGTTTTGCCATTAAAATAAATAAATTTATTATTTTTTTTTTTGCTTTTTACAAACAAACCACAATCAGTCGTCGTCGTAAAAAAATGTAATAAATTTTTAAAATACAAATTTATATTATTTGAATCGTTTCTCTATTTGTTTGTTGTTGAATGTGCAGAACTGCAATGGCAATAATTCATTCGTTTGATCTGGAGACACCTTTTGACAAATTTATTTTTCTGTGAATGGAATTTTGCTGCCTTCGGAGAATATGAGGCGGAATTGCATTACATGCAACTTTTTTTTTTTTTTTTTTTTGTTCAAATGAAAGTTGAAACGAAAATGAAGAGAAAAAAATGATCAAAAAGTGAGATTTTCTAGCCTGCAGAACAATTATTACTACGTGTCTTCGCTTGAATAACTTTGCTGCTACTCATTTTAGCACAAAACGCTTTTATGACTACTTAGGTGATGCGCCTCCATTGTGCATGCGGAAAAAGACGATGAAGAAGGAGCACTTTTTTTATTGCAGTAAAGATAATAAAAATGTATAAAAATTTTTTTTTTTTACTTCTGTTTCTGTTGCAGAGGTGTAACTATGGGCGTTACATTGGTACTTTTGGGATACTTTTTGAATAAATAAAAATTGTATATAAATATTTGACATGAAAAAAAAATTTTTTTAAAGAAAAAAAATAATATATTTTTTTTTAATTTAAAGAAAATAATTTAATTAATAAATTTAATATTTTTTTTTTATTTTTTTTCAATTAATTTATATTTTGAAAAAATTAAAAATATTTATTTTTTAATCGTTTTTAATTAAAAACTTAGTTAAATTTTAATTTTAATTTTATTTATTTAAATTTTAATTTTTTTAAAATATTTTTATTTTTATTATTTTTTTATTAAATTTATTAATTAATTTTTATTTAAAAATTTTTAATTATTTTTTTTTAATTTTTATCTAATTTTTGAATGAAAAAAAAATTAAAATATTTTAAAAAAATATTCTACATCTCTGAATATTTTTTTTCAGTTTCATTCTCCACACAGAGTAACTGAAGAACAAAATTTTCAGACAAGAAAACATTTTTCAAACAAAAAAATGCATGCAGTTAATCATATTCGTAACTCATATTTTTTACGATGTGAAAAATGGATTCATTTTAAACAATTTATTCCCATAAATAAAAACTCACGAGAACCGAAGCTTTTCACATACCAGACAAAATTTATGCATTTAATGTAAAATATTTAATCACCAAACACACAATTGTGATAATTTTCGGGGAAAATCGCCCAACCGACAACCATTAAAATATATTTTCATTATCGAGTTTTGCGTGTTCACAAGCAACGAACAACTTATTAAGTGAACCGGATGAAGTGCAATTTTCAATAATAATGCACTTACACATTAACTAGCTGCTGCTGCTGCCGTCGGGAGAAAGAGAAGCTTTTACCCTTTTGTTGTTATTTCATATGCAAATACGGCAGAAATGAAGAGTTGTTTGGTAGTTGGGTGTTTTATTGCGTTCATCAATGTGCATTATTATTTTATTATTGCATTGTTGTTAATGTTTGCTCGAATCGAGCGGAGCAGTAGCTTGGATTATTGATTAAGCATGGAGTGTGCTGATAAAATATTGTTATTTGTACAAGTTATGGTTTGATTCAATAATTGACGGTAAATATGGAGTCGGTAGCATTTTTTTGTAATGAAAGACGAAGCGGATCCTTTGATGATGGTGTGAGAAGATGAAAGAAAATCTTCAATTAGAAGAGATGTTGAAGGATTTTTGACCTGAATTTGTAACGCAAATTATTTTTTGAAGTATCAGCTTGCTTTAATTGTTTTTTGAAGGATCAATAAATGAGAAAAAAATTATTTGAAAATAAAAATGTTATGAAAATATTTTTTAAAAAATTTTTGAGTACATAATTTATGGAAAATAATTTAAAAAAAGTTAATTTTAAATTAAATTAAAAATTATTTATATTTAAAAATTTTTTAAAATTATTTTATTTTTAAAGAATTCTAAGAGATGTATTCAAAATATCAAAAAATTAAATTCTATTCCATTAACAATTTTTTTTTTTAAATTAAAATTTGAATTAATTTAATTTAAATTAATTTTAGAAAATATAATTATTTAATTATTTTATTTTTAATTTTTATATCTAAAAAATATTTTTTCACATTTTTAGAATTCAATCTTTAAAAAAACTTTAGATACTGTAAAAATTAAATATTGTCAAAAATTTTAATTAAAATATTAAATTATTTTTAAAAGAAAAATTTTACAAATTAATGAAATTTTAAGTCTTTGTAAATGACGAAAATAGTAAAAAAATTATTTATTATGAAAATTTAAAAAATTTGAAAGCATAAAAAAATTAAAATATTTAAAAAAGTAAAATTTTAACTTTCGTTAAAAAAATCTTCTTCAAAGAAAATTTCATAGAATAACTTTCAATTTTTTTTAAAAAGATAAAAATACTCATCATCACTCCGAACATTTAAAAACCCCACAAAAATTACTTTTAATGCAAATTCACGTCAAAAATTACAAAACATGAAGGGGAAGTAAAACACTATAAAATAAATGCTCATCTTCATTAAAAACTTTTCCGAACATTTTTAAAAATTTGTCCCCATAAAAATTTAATATTCAGAGATTAAAAGGGAACTTTTTTAAAATTAAAAAAAAGAACTTTGTACAACATACATTTTTAATGCTGTTTATCGTTCCTTGTGGAAAAGGTTTTTTTTCTTCTTCCACACTTTTTCGGATAAATTTTCGCATATTTGCATAAACCACATTCGCTGCACGATGCCTGCCATAAAGTAAAGCGAACGCGCTACCATAAAGCCTATAAGGAAATCCCTTATGGCAAACCATACATTCTCGCTTTTTTCGTGTTTCCGTGTAGTAAGTAATGTTATTGTTGACGATCCATCCATCTACCCATTCGCTGTCGTCGTCGTCATTACATCATTATGCAATCCGTGTGGCATTAACAACAAAGTGTGTGTCATTTCGCATGGTTATTTGTATGCGATTAGCACTTTTTTCTGTCTCTCTCTGTACGTATTGACACGTAAATTATTTTAAGTGAAGTGAGGATATTTGAATTTCAAATGAACTTGGGTACAATTATTATATTAGGTTGTTACAAAAAAAATATTTTATTACATTTTTTTTTTTTATAAAAAAATAAAATTAATTAATTTTAAATAAAAATAATTAAAAAAAATTACCAAAAATAAAAAAATTAAATTAATTTTAATAATTATTTAAATAAAATTTTATTTTATTTATTTTTAAAATTTTTAACTTAATTTTTAATAAAAAAAATATAATAAAAAAAATTGAAATTTTTTTTTTATAATTATTTTTTTAAATTTTAATTTAAATATTATTTTATTAAAATTTATAAATGTTTTTTTAAAAAATAAAAAATAGTAAAAGTTAAATAAATTAATTAAATTAAAAATCAAAAATTAAATAAATTAATTAATTGATTAATAAATAAATTTAATTATTTTATTTAAAAAATAAATAAAAAAAATAATTATAATATTATTTTTTTAAATATTTTTTTTATTAAAAATTTTAAAAAAATTAAGTGAAAAAATTTGGAAAAATATTCAAAAATTAAACAATTTGTTTTTAAAAATTAAATTTTTTATCTTAATATTTTTTTTTTTTAATTCTACGAAATTTTTAACATTTTTGTTTATTGTATCAACCTAATTTTGTGTGATGCTCATGGTGTGGCTTGGAACAAAATGAGATAACACAATAATATTACCGCGCTTTGAATTACAATTTACATTATTTTTTCCCCGGTTACTGCCTTGTTGGGCAATTTTCGTTGTATGAGAAACAAAACAAGGCGATATAAATCTCGGAATCGCATATCATTAAAAGAAAGGTAAAGTGAAGTAACTCTCATGAATGGAAGCCGAGAGAGAGAAAAAATAATAAAAATAAAAAATAAACAGGGAAACATAAACAAAACTCGAATACATTGACATTAAAATTTATATGCAACGCAGTCAGTCTCCATCGAGTTCTCATACAAGAAGAAAAAAAAAAGAATTTTATTTTTTACAAGAAGACAACGAAGAAAAGTTTGACCATAAATATTTATGTTTCCTCCGTACAAAACTTTTTCACGATGCGAAAATTTGCATTTTCAAAAGTTTGATGGTAATTTTGCTGATGACGGCAATAATCTTTGTTTATATTAACTTTAACGTTCATTTTCATCGCAGGCAGATAGAAAACTACGAAGGTCGATTGTAAATTTAAGCGATAGTGACATTGATTCCCCTCAAGTCCTTTTAGCGTGCATTGTAAACTTTTTTTCTGTTGCGCGCTCCATTAATGTGCATAAATAGTTGAATATTTAAAAAAAAAAAAAGTTTGTCTTCCTTGACTTGTCTATTCCGTGTCGGTTTTAACGAAAATAAATAACATTTATTTTACATCGACGTGGGTTGCTGCTCAATGTCAGGCTTAACTCGAACGGAACCGCAGAAGTCATCATTTTGTACTCACTCACTCACTCACAGAAATTACTCTCGAGAGACAGTTCAGTCAATTAAGCGAGGCTCTCTGTTGGATTTTTTTCCAAAGCTTACCTGGAAATAAATAAAATTGAAAAAAAAAGTTAGAAAAAAGTTTTTAAACAATAAGTGAAGTGAGTTGAGAATTTTTTTGTTCCTCGATGGAAAATGAGGTAAGTTTGAAGAAATTGTTTTTTTTTTATTTTTTTAAAAATAAATAAATTTTAATTTTTGAAATATCATAAAAGTGAACAAAAAAATAATTTTTTATTTGATTTAAATTATATAAAAATTAATTTAATTTATTAATTAAGATTATTATATTTTAAATAAATTTAATAATTTAAATTCATAAATTAAATAATAAATTATTTTTTTGTTCACTTTTATGAAATTCAAAAAAATTAAAATTTTTAATTAATAATTTTATTTATTTTATTTGCTTATTTTTTTATAATTTTTTTTCGATTAATTAATTTACATAAAAAAATAAGTTTTAAAATAATAACTTAATTTTTTTTCTTTGAATTATTTTAATTTCTAAAATTTAAAAAAAAAATTATAAAATTTCTTTATTTTATTTTTTTTTTAATTTTAAAGTATTTTTTTAATTATTTTAAAAATTTATAAATTTTCTGAGAATTCTTTAATTTTTAAATTTAATTTAATTTTTTTATATTTATTTATTATTATTTTTTTTATTAAATAATTATTTTATAATTAATGAAATATTTTAATAATTTGAAATCTCTTCGAAACAGGAACCGAAAAGCTAAAAATTAATACCAATTAATTCAAACCAAGCATATAAACTTAATAAAATGAACGATTTTCGTCAACAAATTAAAAATTAAAAAGGTTAAAATTAACTTTTCATGAAGTAACTTATCACACTCCGCAAGAAAACACACTCTAAAAAGCAATAAAAAGATGATTTAATTAACGTAACTGTTGTTAATTACTTTAAATGAAGTGCTCGCATTTTTTATTTTTGTATCGAAAGTCTCTCTCACTAAAGTGCAATGTCATTGTTAAGTAAATGCTCGAACACGAGATCATCAAAGAGCGCGAGTTTAAATTAAAAATTACAACAAAGGAATTAAAATAATAAATTTTTCTGAAGAAATGATAAATTAACATAAATTACATGCTAAAGAGAGTGTGTGTGCAGCTAACGGATCTCCAGACATTATTTATTTAATTTTATTAACTGTTGTTCGTGCGATGACGTTACCTTGTCTCTCAAACGAAGCAGGAACGGTAATCATCTCGAGTACGCGTCGTTGCGTAAAAAATGACCGAATTTCCTACATATTTCGCTTTTTGCACACAAAACAAAGGTCGCCAAGCTTCTGTTGAACATTTTGACATGTCACGTGGGAGGACATCTTTTCTGATCTTAACGAAGGTCATTCAAAGCAAAGAGTAAAAAAAGTGTAACAAAAAAAAAATATGTTAAAAATGTCAAAAAGTCAGAAGCGTGACATTGACCCATTTTTCATCGCTATCATTACAAAAATTGCCATAAATCGCTTTATGAGCAAGTTACATCAATCGAGTCGTTTTTTTTAAAGCTCATGTTAACCCAATTTCTTTACTTTACTCCAATAAAGCCTCATTTATCACATTTTTTTGTCATTTTTTGCGCACCTGTTTTCTCGTGAGCTACATTTATCATACATCGTATGTCCTTTTTTACCGCTTTTTTCGCTTTTTTGTTGCCAGATAAGGGCAATGTGTGTCATAGCACGCAAAAAAATGACAAAAAGCGCGTTCGCGTTCACGTTCGCTGAATAAATGAATGGCAGCAAAATTTTCCATGCAAAATTGATTGGGACATGAAATTTCTCTTACGTAAGAGCATTAAAGAGACATGAAAAAAATTCAGTTGTTGATATAAATGGCGACATGACTGACAAAAGAGAACAAAGAAGAGGACAGATTGATTTTCCCTGCGGGCTAAGGAGGTTTTTTCAACAAAGAAGGAGATACTTAGGACTGAAAAAGATGAAAGAGAGGATTAGAAGTCAAGGGTTGAGGTAAGTAAAAAAAAATAATTCTAATTTATTTCAAACCAAAGATATTTAAATTTTTTAATAAACTATAATTTTTAAAATTTTAAAAAATTAAAAAAAAATATTTAAAAAATTAAAAAAAATTGAAAAAGCAATTTTTCAAACTTTTTTTAATTTTTTTTTTATAAATAATATTTTTTTTTTTATAAAATTAATTTTATTCTATTTTTCATTAATAGCTTAGTTTTTACTTTTATATTTTTTTTTATTAAAATAGAAATTAAAAATTTATTTAAAAAATTATTTATATTGAAATAATAAAAATAAAATTATTTATTAAATAAATTTTTTAATAAAACAATTTATTTTGAACATTCTGAATATTTTGAATAATTGCGTTTTCAATTTTTATTATTTTAATTTTTTTTTATTTTTAATTTTTTTTAAATTATTGTTAATCAAAAAAAATTTATACGTTTGGTTTGTATTTAATTTTTTTTATATTTTTTTATAATAATTTATTTATTTTTTTTTTAATATTGGAATTAAATATAAAACAAATAATCAAATTAATTTTAAAAATTGAATTATTTTATTTTTTTAATTTTATAGAATTTCCTTCCATAGAATATTATTTAACAAAAGTAAAAATACTTGAAATATTTTTTTTTATATATTTGATTATTATTATTTTTTGTTATTTATTTTTTTATTTAATTTTTTATTTTAATTATTTATATATTTATTTTTTTTTAATAAAAATCTCTCTTCAGAACTAAAATTCATCAATTTTCATTCCACAAGGAGGATAAGTTGGATTGAAAACCATTATTTTTTCCTTTTGCATAACCCAATAAAATTATCGTACATTTTCCTTCTCAAAGGAAAAATGAATAAAAAGTACAATAATAAAAAAATGCCACATGTGCTTTGTCTCCTGTTTATCGAGACAATCCAATTCGTAATAAAAAAAAAAATGTGGCACAAACGATACAACAACATGATATTCAATCAGATCCAAACGTGAGTTGCCTCCTTTATTTTTTGATGACCTTGGAGTTTTGGCAGCCGAAAGTTTGTTTTAAAAATTTTCACGTTTTTCTGCGTTTCCGACGTTATTCTATCTCCGCAGCTCAAATTTATTCATGACGGCGTAAACAACAACTCCGATGGTGGTTAATGAACTCAAAATTGTCAACGCAACGTCTTCGTTTTTTTTTTATTTCTTCGTTTTTCGCTTCTTTCGCATAAAAATATTGATTTATTTATAAGCAAAGGTATTGTTAGCATTTTTTTAAATTATTCATAAAAATAATAATAAAATAAACATATTCGCGCGACTTGATGTCGAATGCGTAACGTAGCGTGGGTTCTCGCGGCACAGAACTCGTTTTGGTTATTTTTTGAGTTCACTCGCTTGAGGTCGATTTTAATTGCTTTTTTCGAAATTGACGCTTTTTATTGTTCAAACTAATTAGTTTTTTTTCGAATTCTAACGGAATTCGTTATCTGGCGATTGAATCGAGGCAATAATTGATGGATTGACCAGCATAACGACGAGCGAACAGGTGAGGTAATTGATATTCTCGTGCTTTCTTTCATAAAATGATGATTGGTAAGAAACTGTTGAGTCAGAAAAAAAAAACTTCTTCTCCGTCTTTTTTTCCTTGATTGAACGAGTTTTTGAAGTGCATTGTTAACTAAAATTGGTCGTCATTCAATCAAAATGGGGTTAGGCAAAAGGAAGCCATAATAATAAAGATTGATTCGAATCGAAAAATTTGAGTTATGAGTAATCGATAAATAAATGGATAAACGTTATGAGCACCGCTAAGAAGCGTTTATGGAATTTGCCAGTTTATTAACACCTTTAGCAAAGCCAAACATGGCGATGCAGTTATTTTTAATAAGCTCCATTTTGTACATTTGTTTTGATTTGCCTATCGTTTAAATCAATTTTGGAGACGTTACAGTGTTACAAATTAGCGTTTTGTAAATTAGAAAAAATTCCAACAGTTTTGGAATTGTATTTTTGTTTGCATAATTTTTTGGATTTTCAAGCAATTTTGAAGTTGGTAAGGTATAATTTTAACATAAATGATCGGTTTATGGTTAAAAAAAATTAAAAAAAAAATAAATTAAATTTCAAAAATAATCTAAAAAAAATAATTTATTTAATTAAAATTAAAAAAAAAGTAAATAAAAAAATAAATTTAAATTTAATTAAATTTAAATTTATTTTCGTATTTTTAGTGCAAAAATTAATTTTAAAAAATTTAAAAAAAATAATTTTATTTTTTTTTTTAATTTATAATTTTTTTTTAACTTTTAAATAAATTCAAATATCAATTAAAATTATGAATTTTAAATTAAATTAAATTTTTTAATAATTTTTTGAGAGATTTTTATACTTAACTTGTTATTTAAAATACATATAAAAAATTTAAAGATTGTATAAAATTTAGCATTTTTTTATATTTTTAAGTAAATACATATTTATTTAATAAAAAATTACTTAAAATTTTTTAATAATTTTTTAATTTAAAAAATATTTATTTTAAATTAAATTTTTAAATGTTGATTAATAAAAAAAAAAAATGATCTTTAATTTTTTTTAGAATTTTTGAAAAAAAAATTAAAAATTATTAAAAATTTAATTTTAAAATTTTCTTTTGTTAAATATTAAAAAAATAAAATAATTAATTAAATTAATTTAATTTAAAATATATTTTTTTTAAATACTTCTAATTTTTTTTAATTAATTTTAAATTTTTTTTTTTTTTTTTGGAATAAAATTACAATGTAACAAACAATTGTTGCTTTTAAAACAAAAAAAAAAAGACGTTGACCGATTGACCCTAATTTCCGGCAGTAATTTAATAAAGAACGCCTTTTAATGCTAATGATATATGTCAATAAGTATTAACTCACCACTCGCATCGCGTCGTCGCCGTACCTCGAATCGAGTGCGGAATTAATGAGATTTACAAGTTGATTGACAAGATAAGCAGCAAAACCCGCGCAAAAAGAGTAGAAGCCATTTTTACTATCAATTTGTTAACATCGCGTCCATTTAAAACGGGTCCAGATATTTATTATTATTTTATAATCAACATTCACGAGAGAGCACACAATGATATCATTGCACAACGTCCTTCTTCTAAAAATGGAATCAACATTTTTTTCTGTTCTCTTTTTTTTTATTTGAACGTGTTCGAAGCAATTCAAGTGAACGATTATTATTTCTTTATCCATTGCGTTGCTCTCTCGTCGTACCACGCTCAACTTTTTTTTTCATTCTTCATCGAAATTTCTCAGAATTGAGTCTGTTACCCGCGTGCTCATCAAATTTTACACAGTCCATTGAGTCGATTAATCACAGATTCTTGTCTTTCGTGTCTTTCGTTCGATTCTCTCGAAGAAAATCAAACACCTGAATAAATTAAAAGAGTTTTGAATATCCAGACTCGATTCCGATTAACGAACACGACGAACAACAAAAAAAAACGGATTTATTGAGAAAGAACTCGCTCTTTATTTATGAGATAAAAATTGAAAAGTGTAATAAAAAAACGAAAGGTAATAATATTAACGAGGCAGCAAAAAAAAATCTTTTATTTATTTTTACCTGTTTTTTCCTGAATAAAAAAAAATCGGAATGACTCATGACCAAGTGCCAATGACACGATATTTATTTACATTTATTTAGATTTGACGGAGATACGGGAAAAAATATATTTATGAGAGAACAACAAAAAATTTTGTTTCTCCCTGTTTAAAAAATATTTCTTTACATCGTCATAATTATGTGCAATTCTCTGAAGAAGAATTCTCGTAGTTATGGCAATATTTTATTGAAATTCCTTTTTATTTTGTTTGTTTATCTATCGAGTTATTTTTTGTTTGTTGTAGAGTAAAGTAAGAAAGCTCTTAGTCACTTTTGTCGATAGCATCGGTAGAAATTCTTTTGAACTCCTGAATTCTTTTATTTTTCTCTTTTTATCCCTTTTTCAAATCCTTTTTTCTATGTGTTTTTGCTTTGTCTGGGAATTAACTTTTATTTTAGTGTTTTAGAAAAAGATATGTGAAAGGGCAACAAATCAATATTTTGAATATTTATTTTAGGATTTGAAAATAAAATGTTGGCGTCTTGCATTAAATTATTACAAAAAATATTAGATATGCATTTTTTAATTTAAAGTAATTTAATTTAATTTTTTTATTATTATATATTGTTTTATTTTTTCATTATTTCATTTTTTAAATATAAAAAAATCTTTGGTTTTTATATTTTAATTATTAATTTAAATTTTTTAATTTGAAAAATATTTTTAATTTTTTTTAAATTTTAAAATTAAAATTGTTTTTTTTTTTATTATTTTTTTTTTAATATAAAAATATATATTTTTTTTTTATTTTTAAAAAAAGTATTATATTTTCTATTTAAAAAAAAATATCTGCTTCGCATGTTCAATTTTTTCTATTTTTTCGTAATTAATTATTTTAATAAATAAAAATAAAAATTTTTAATTTAAATATATTTTTTAAAATAAATAAAAAAAATATTATTTTTATTTCTTTTAAAAAAATATTTTCTTCTGAAGTTCATTTTAATTAATAATTTTTATTAATAAAAATTAATTAAATAAATTAATTAAATTTAAAATAATTAAATAATTTAATTTATGGAAAAAAATTTACATAAAAAATTTTGATTTTTTTTATTTTTTTGTTGCAAAGCGCAAGTTTTAATACAATTTAATGAAAGGATTGTCTCAACAAGCTTCTTATACTGAATTTATCAAAAATTCATGAACAAATAACACTTCATAATCCTGTAAAAGATTACTAACGAAAGAAAATCCGCCCTTTAATTCCCAAAATATTTATTTCAGTAATATTTTTATCTTTCAAGGTTTATTTTTAAACCTTTTAAGCAAAAATATAATTCTTACGAGAATTGAAATGATCTTATATTGTTTAAATTTTTGTGTGAAGAATTCAACAAACTTTTAGATATTTATTTTTAAATAAAAATTTAACTTTAATAAAAATTAAATAATAAATTAAATAAAATAATAAATTTAATTTAAAAAAATATAAAATTAAATTAAATCCAATTTTAAAATATTTTAAATATTTTTCCAGCAAGGTATTCAATTATTAACAACATTAAATGTAAATCAGCTGCCAATTACTTGCAAACCAGAGGGAGTCATGATTATTTACTCACATCATTGGTTTTTTTGTTCTGAACAATTTTTATCGGTAAACAACGATCAGACGAGGAGATAGAGAGAAAAAACGTCGATGGAATATTTACAACAAATAGCAAACAAAAGCATCATCATCAGCATAAATTGACCATAAATACCACACAATTCCTCGTGCTGCATTCATTTATAAATGAAAAACTTGTGCTACTGCTGCTGCAAGTCGAGAGCACAGGATAAAAGTTTATGAAAATTTTATTTGATCCTACATATTTTATTACGGATTTTGTGTGTGTTTGAGTAAAACCCTCTTCTCCGTCGTCTCCTCATCGATGTTTATTCCAATGCAACATTTTGCGGTTATCAACATACCTGATATTTTCCTGATAGCATTCAGCTGGATTAGGAAAAAGGACAAAAGGGTGATTTTGTCGACAGGACATTATTAAAATATATTTCTCTGTTGGACAAAATGCGTCACAAGCCAGGAAGCTATTACCGAATATCTTGCCAATTTACGAACTTTTGCAGTAATTGATAGCTTTTACTTGAGCATTTAATAAAATTCAATCGAAATTTTTGGTTTTCATAAATATCCGGCGGCAAAAGAGTCTCAAACTTGTCAAAAAATCCAAATATTTGTTTGAAAGTTTTGCGTATTTTGCATGGGGGGAACATGAAATTCTCATTTACTCACCGATTTTATTTGAAAAAGTTGGTTTTTGTGTTTGAATTATTTTTTTTCTTTCTTCTTACCTAAAACGAGAAAAAAATAAAAAAAAATATTAGAAAAAATTTTTAATGCTAAATTTTAATGATTTTTGTCAACAAATGCCATTTTCAGGATAATTTTAATTAAAAATCCGATTCCTGCTGCGTTCGTTCGTTACTTTTAATTGAAATTCTTGTAATTCAATCCCCCGGATGAAAAGTCACTCGAAAAATGTCTTTGTGTAAAATTTGATCTCGTTACTGTAACTCAATATTTACTCATAAAGGGGGGTCGCCAATGCATAAATTATTTTTTACAACTCGGAAAAAGGGGTTGCTCTTGTTAAATATTTGCTTTTCTGGCATCATCTGACAACTTTCTCCATTTTTACCTTAATTGAATTATTATTTACCACAAATTTCGGATTAAACATTTTGTATGAGGAATTATCTCAAAAACTTTTTTTTTATCGACAACGAACACACTTCGTAACAAACCGATAATTAAATTATTTACAGTCAAATCAATTTTCGTGGAAACGAATAAAATGAGGTGTCACATCTATCATTCGTTTGAGGTGTAAAAATTAGTGCCATTTTATGGAAATCATCAACGTAAACACGATTGACATTCAATGGCATTGACAAGCTAATGAGATGTGATGAGCTTTAATGAAGGGAAAGGAATTTCTTTTGATTTTCAAAATTATTTGTGATTATTTGATGAATTTCAATGGCATTCGCATTGATTGACGAACACGAAAATGTTGGAATTTGAGAGAAGGTTAATTAAGTGAGAGGGAGAAAATAAGGAAAAAAATGTCAAAGTGCATTTTTTGTACGAAAAAATATTTGGTAAGAGGATTTTTAAATTTTTCTTAAAAAAAATTATGTTAATTTTAATTTTTTACAAAATTTTAAAAATAAATTAAATTTATTTTTATTATTTGATTAAAAATTATTTGAATTAAAAATTTTTTATTCACTTTACTTTAATTATTTTTTTTTCAAAAATTTTTAGATATTTACTTAATGTATTAATTAATTAAATTTAATTTTTATTTAATTTATTTTAAAATAAATATTTTTATTATTTTAAAAATTTTATTTTTTTATTTAATTTTTTTTTTTTTTTGAAAATATAAATAATAATTTTTTAAATTATTTTTTTATTATTAGATTTTTATTAAATAAAAAAAAATTGTACATAACTTTTTTAATTAACTAAAAAAAATTATTTTTATTTTATTTTATTTAATTTAAAAAAAAAATAAATTTTTTGGAGTTAAAATAATTTTTATTTTTTTTTATTCTACTAATAAAAATATTTTATTAAAAATAATTATTTATTATTATTTTTATTAAAAATATTTTTAAAAAAATTTTTAACTAAAATATTCAAAGATAAAAAAAAAGAAAAAAAAAATAAATCTCTTAAAAATTGATTTTGAATAAATTTATTCAAATAATAAAAAATTTAATCAAAATTTTGACATCTGTCATAATTTTTTATTATCAAAATATTGCCCGTGAATTAAATTTACGACTCAAACCTAAAAATAGCTCTTCACTCATTGATTATTATTCAAAATCAATAAAGATATTTCGTGATCTATCTACGAAACTTCTGTTACTTTTTGTGTAAAACATTCCACTTTTGCCATAACCCAATGCAAATACCATCAAAAATTCATAAGTATCGCAATAAATAACCGTTCGTCGATAAAGACGTCGTAAAAAAAAGAGCATCCTCTTGTTCTTCGAGCCTTGTTGGAATATTCCACCCCCATGCGCGACATTATCGGTCGTGTCACATATCATTCAATAATAAAAAATATATGAAAAATAACAGCCACATCCGTACTTTATTACAACATTATTCCACACACCGCACGACAACGAGCCTCAATTTATATGCATATCAGATAAATATTATTCAAGTGAGCGCAAAAATGACAGAAAAAACGAATGTAAACCACAAACAAGCAACTTCGAGCAGTATTCAAATCATTTTATTACGATTATTATTATGATGATTATTATTATCATTTATTATATTATTATGTATTCGTCGCGACATCCAAATACGGCGATATTATAATTAACCTGTTGTTCGTTTCGTTTTATTAAAAAAAAAAATATTTTTCAAAAAAAAAATCTTTTTTTTTTCTGTACGCTTGAATTTTCGATCAGAAATAATGACAGCACATGCGGATTTTTTTTTCGTTCTCTTCATTTACAAGACATTCACGAAAAAAAACCCAAACTCAACAGTTCTTTTGCTTGGCGATGACGAAAGACATGATGACAGAAGCCGGGTTCATGAAGTGCGCATGTCCGATATTTAGTTTTTTCAATGTAAGCCGGCATTTTATTGCTTTCGTTGTGTGTCGTTTCGTGCATAAAAAGTGTTTCAATATGTTGCTTCTCCGTGTTGGATGCCACACTTGACTTCACTTTTGATGCATTTTTGCTTTTTTCTCTGTTTTAAAGGTGATTTTTTACAGATTTGTTGATTTTTTGTTTGTTTTGTGAGAAATTTCGCACTTTTTGAATTTTTTTTAAATAATTGAAGAAGAGAAAAGTATTTTTTTTTTAAATTCAAAAATGATTAAAAAAAATTTAAGATTTTTGTTTTAATAAAATAAAATTAAATTAATTAAATAAAAATTAAAGTTAAAATTTAAATTTAAATTTTTTTTCCATTAGAATTTACTTTTTTTAGTTAGTTTTGTTTTATAAAAATCAATTAAAAAATAAAAAAATATTTTTCTAATTTAATAATTTTTTTTAATTTAATTAAATTTTTGATATTTTTTATATTTTGATAAAAAAAAATAAATTTTTTGCCTTACAATATTATTTTTTTAAATAATTTTTAATTATATTTATATTTATTTATAATTAAATTAAATTATTTTTTTAATTAATTTATTTTTTTTTGTATTCTAATAAAAAAAATTATTCTTTAAATTTAAAATTTTAATTATTTTAACTGTTGATATTGTATTATTAAATTTTTTAAATGATTTTTATATTATTTAATTAAAACATTAAATTTTTTATTCAATAAAAAATAAATAAATAAATTTAAATAGAATTAAATAAATAAAATTATTTAAAAAAAGATGCTTGAAAAAATAATTTATTGTAAATCGTTCCAACTCGTTAGAAAAAAATTATCTTGCATTTTTTTTCTTTGTAAAATTGATAAGAATTTGCTTCAGAGACAGATTCCTACCCACATTATGTGTCATATTACCGAGAAAAACGTCAACGAAGAACAAAAAAAAATAAAAGAAGTAGAAACGAGATATCGACAGTTATTTGATTTATTATAAATTTTTCATAACGACGAACATCGACCTTGGATCCGTCGACATCACACACGCATAAAATTCTTATTTATCATTGTTTTTGTCGTCATCGTGCGTATTGTCGTCAATTATTGATCTGAATCCATAGCAACTGCGAGATGTAAATGAACAGAAACACGCGTAATTACGACGATATTTAGATGAAATGAAGAAAAATGTTTCAAAGTCAGCTGTCGTCGTGTCGGTGATACATCAATCATACTTGTTTGTTGTTGTTGATTTGATAAGGAAATGAAAAAGGGTCCATGTTGCATGATTTATGTGCGTGGCGTGTGAGGAGGCGTCGTTAAAGGGACTGAAATTGACAGAAATCCGGATTTGAAAGGTTTTTGTCGAAGGGCCAAGAGACAAAATCCTACGAAATGTCATTCAAACATTGATTAGGAATTTCTTGAAAATGTCAAAATATTAATTAAAAATGTTCTTCGCCAGATTTGGATGGAATTGATTAAAAGTCGATCAAAATAATTAGATATTAATTCAATGAGCGTTAAATTAATCTCATTAGAGCTCATAGAAAAATATTTATGGTTTAAAATATATTTCAAGAATTATTTTAAATATATTTTATTATAATTTAGAAATTATTAAGTTATCAATTTTAATTAATATTTTAAATATTTTTTTTAAATTATTAATTTTTATTTAATTAATAATTTTCATAATTTGAAAAAAAATTATAAAATCTGTATAAAAAGTTTTAATTTAATTTTTTAAAAGTAATTAAATAAATTTAAAAATAATTAATTAAAAATAAAAAAAAATATTAAAATAAAATTTTTATTGAAAATTTTGTCTTTTTTTATTTTTAAAAAAATATTTTTTATAAGAAAAAAATTTTTTCTTGCCTCAAAATACATTTTTAAAAAATCCGCGCACCTGAAATTTGAACGTGCTTCTCATTTTCAACTCATTTTTTTTTCTCATTCTCATTCTTCTTTACGCTACAATTTAATTATAAACACCATATTTATGATTGGCAACCGGCTTCAACGCATGTCGTGTCATTCTTGTCGCAAAATTATAATAAAAAATTTGCGTTTTTTCTCCCATCATGTTTGTTCATAATCATAATAATAACAATAAAATACATTTTTTGTACGACTGCCATGCAAAAAAAATAAAATTCTAAGTTGTACGACAGTCTGGGGTTGCATTTATAATAAGTGCTTCCGCTTCTATTTTAATTCATCATAGTCACTTTTTTTCCGTGGATTTTTTTTATCTGAGAATGATGAATTACTGGACATGGAAAAAAAGTTTCAAAAACTCCCTTAGGTGATTTCGGAGCGAGTTCATTTTATTTTACGCGCAGCAACGAAAAAAATCGCTAATGGTCGATTGAAGGAGGATGGAATGAAGAACGAGAGGAAGAGGAGTGGGAAGAATGAACCTTTTTTTTTGGATGAAGTTCAAATCATGCCCCAGGCGAGACGTTTCAAGACCAGTATAGACAAAAGGGCGTCAATTTCTTGTCTGTTGCTTATTATTTATTTACGCTTCAGCATTATTTCTCCAAAGAAACGACATGAAAAGTGACAAATGTCTCAGAACTTTTGTTTTAATTCAAAAGTTATACAATAAATTGTCTCCGAAATTCGAATCTAATAACAAAAAACAGACAATTTCGATTACTTCAAAGAAAAATAAATAAAAACGACGACGACAACAGAAGGAAATGAGATGGGAATTGATAGGATGCACGACAAGTGATACAGACGAAAAACGAAAAAAAAAATCCGGGAATAAATGATCTTGTCTCCTCTCATTTATTTCAATCAAGTTATTTTGTTGTGAATTGGCTTCCTTTCCTGTGAGACATTTTTTTGTGCATTTCTTCGCAAAAAAAGCAAACAAACAGGAAGTAAAAGGGAATTGTCTTTGAGTAACGACGAAAAAAAAGTTAAAGGATATAAATTACATGTCCTGAATTTTTTTCGTCATTTTTTGTAATTTTTTTGTCAAATACACTCGTCAAGAACTTCAAGTCGTTACAATTTGAAGATGGCATCCATTTCACTTATCATCGTAATCTATCTCTGTTCTTTCTTGTTTGTTTCATTTTTCATCGAATTTGAATATTTTTTTGTTTCAGAGGCGAAAATAAATGGATTTTTAAATAGTTTTTATTTTTCATCAAAATAATTTTTAAATAAAAAATATTTTTTAATTTAAAAATTAATTGTTGAAATTTATTTAGTTAAATTTAATTTAATAATTAATTTAAAATTTTAATTAATTAAATTAAATTTATTTTTTAAATTAAATTTAATTTAATTTTTAAAAATTTTTAAATTTATTAAATTAAAAAAATGTTTTATTAAACACTAAAAAATTTCTAAATCAATAAACATGAAAAATAAACTAAAATATAAATTTAAATAAATAAAATAAAATAAAAACAAAATTAAAATAAAAATACAAAAAAAATAAATTCAATAAAAATTGTTATGAATGATTAAATATTAATTTAATTATTAAAAAATATTTTTTTGTAAAGTTAATTTTTAGATATATATTGAAAAAAAAAAATTTTTATATTTTAAAATAGGTAATTCGAGCTTTCATATTTATTTTTATTTAATTTTTTTTAATTATTTTCAGTTTTTGGTTTTTTTATAACAAAAATATTAAACTTTGAAAAAAAAAATTAAAAAATTAGGTAATATTTAATATTTTTTTTTTTTAATTTCTGAATTATTTTAAATTTTTAAAAATTTATTCAATATTTATAAATTTAATGCTTATATATTAAAAATTTTAATTAATTAATTATTTTATAATTATTTTTTATTTAATTTAGTTTTTTTTATTTTTTTTTATTTTATTTATTTAAATTAATTTCTTTAAAACCCCTTTCTAACTTCACCTCTGTCCCATTCATAAATATTAATGACGTTTCGTCTCTTTTCATGCACACTTCGACGTTCTGTTTTAAAAGCATCGAGATTACTAAATGAACAAACAATTAAAATGATGAATCACAGGGAGCGACATCATCACTGCGGCGAGAGAGAAATGGGAAAAGAAGGAAGCGAACGTGCATCAAAAAATATGTAAAACATTTAAATTTTGAGGCAAAATGTGCAATATGGCCTCTTCACGGCACAGCACGACACATCATCATCATCTGCATATTTTTGTTTATTTTATGCGGTTTACAGTTCGACAATGTCGCTCGTTGTTGTTCCTACACTCACACACTAATTTCCAAAACAAAAATAACACTTTAGGAAATTTAAATGTTTTTTCAGTGTGTGGGTGTTTGCATACTGATTATCGCCGTATTTGAATAGCTTTTGAGTGTTAATTTGGCTTCTAACGTCAAAAATGCCGAAAATAAATTGAATTCTTTGGAAATTTTTCCGTTGGAGGTCCATAAATTGCCCCAATTTACTTTGTCTGTTTTTTTCGTCTGTGTCTGATATTAAACCGATGTTGCTGCACTAATTCTTAATTTAATAAATAATGAATGAATTCCCGTTTATAATGGTTTATTATGAAGAGAACACATGTAAACGCGAAGAATAGTGGCAACAAATGTTCCTCTAATATTTATTTATAAATCATTCTGTGTCACTTTTTGATGTTTTAATATAAATCATGCATTTGAGAAAATAATTTGTACCAAAAATATTCTGCGGGTCTGAAAATTAATTCAGTGACCATCAACGAAGCGACTCCATTAAAAATACATTAAACCCTCGAGTGCTGCACAAACACACTTCACGAGTAAATTCATAAAGAAAACAAAAAACTTCAATCAATGAATGGAGGAAGTGCCTGTCATTCGGTAAAATGCAGAAGGAATTGATAAGTAAGTTTATTGATCTGAAGTGCAATTTTATAAATATTTAAAATAAAAACAATAAAACAAATAATAATCACAGTGCAGCGAGTAAAGTACTGCGGGGCAATAACCTCAAGTCGTCGCTTTTGTTCCGTCATTGATTGTCACAGTATTCACAACTCCTCATAAATAAAACAGTTTTTTTTCTCGCGCGCGCTTCACCTATTTATGGTTGAGTTATGGCGTTAAAAGTGCATTTGTCGCGCTAAAATACATAATATTGCATCGCGGATTGAAAATGAATTCATTTTACGCTTTTTAATAATTTAAAAAAAATATTAAAAAATTAAAAAAATTTAAAATAAAAATAATTTAATTTTTTTTTTTAATTAATTTTATTATTTTTATTATTTTATTTATTATTTTAAATAAATTTTAAATTTATTTTTTTTTTTAAATAATTTCATTAATTGATAAAGTATTTCAAAAATTTTATTAAGGTATTTAAATTAAAAATTAATTATTCAAGAACAAGTTAAAAAATTTATTCTTTTAATATTTTAGATATTATTTTTTTTTTTTAATTTTTTTTATAAGGTTTTTTTTTTATTTTTTTTTTTTTTTTGTAATAAATTCATTAAATTAATTAATAAAATATTTTAAAAATAAAATAAAAATAATTTAAATTTTAAATTAATTATTTCAGACCTTTTTAAATTAAATTTTCTTAAAAAATTATAATTTTTTATAAAAAAAAAACATAATTATTTATTTTTATTAAATTTTATTTATTTGAAATTAAAAAAAAAATAAAAAAAATAAATAGTTTTAGAATTTATTTTAATTTATTATGAATTATTTTTGGTAATTTTTATCTCGTAAAATTTTAGGAAAAATTAATATTTAATTTTAATTTTAAATAAAATTTAATAAAAAAAGTCAAAAAATATTTTTAAAAAATTAAATTATCCCCCAAATGGGCAAAAATCAACATTTTTGCACAACAGAGTGAAAATCGCAGTAAGGAAAAAAAATATTTATTATTATTTATTTATTTTTATTTTTATTATTTATCGTAAACTGATCAAAAAGATGCAAAAATATGTCATAAAATTTATCCTTAATAATCTCTTGTTTATCAATTTTTTTCTTTTTATTTATTTGATAAATCGACATGAATTGCATTCTTTTTGTCGTCATTCTCAATTTAACATGAGAAAAATTAATGACTCATTTTTTTTCTTCTTTTATTTTTCGGTGACACACATTTCATCAAGAATTTCAACAAACATTGCTCAACAAAAATGCGTGAGATTCTCCGTTGCAAGCAGATGGTTCATTTCGCATTTACGAGACAGCGACGACCGACGTGACATTCGACAAAAATGGTAGCCAATATGTTTTTTAATTACTCCAGGGACGCATTTCGACAAAGATTTTAATTTTTTTTACGCAAGTAATCAACTCGTGTGAATCCCAAAAAATCTCGTCACGTACGCTCGTCCTGTTTTGTCTTTTTTTTTTTGTAAGATTTTAGGTGTGTCTTTATTATCCGTATCTCTGTTTCGTATCGATTTTTATCACTTTTTTGCGTCTCTTGTTCGCCTTTACAAATCCCGTTGACCTCGAGACTCAATTTTTGCTGCGCGTGAACTAAAATACCAAGAAATGCATGAAAATGCGTCTTATCGCGCTGCGACATCGTTTTACCGAATAATTGTCGTCACACATGACTTGACACAACAAATTATGGTTATTAATGAGATAATCTCGCGACTCACTCTTACGCACCAAAAATGCATGGTTATGTCGAACAAAAGCTAAATATCTCCGATTTTCGTGTCTTTATTCAGTGTTTTGTCCGAATAAACTCTTGTTGTTTATTTGTTCGGATAATTATAGGACCGGCTTGTGTTTATCGATTTATTTATATCATTTATCATGTTTTTATTATTTTTTGCTCTGACCAGTCAACCCCAATTTCGTAAATGGAGTTCAGGTAAACATGACTCACCACAAACATTTTTTTGGGGGAAAAATTGAATAATCATGCATGAGATCTTTATTCACATTTTTTCGGACAATTCATTTATTTTTATTTATTTTTTCATAATTGATAAAATTCCAAAAAGAAAAAAATTAATTGAATAAAATAAATCATGTGAAGTTTTTCAACAACTAAAAAAAACTAAAGAATTTTCATGCATGTGTAAAAATAATAAAAAAAAAACAAAAAAAATTATGCGAAAAATTTTGTCATCGCAAATTATATTTTTTTGTTTTTATTTTTATATGTTGACGTCGAAAAAATTCAAAAAGAAATAAAAAAGGGGAGAAAAAAAGCAAATGGATCTTAATTATACACTTTTTTGCCCCCAAACCCGAAATTATATACAAAATGATGAATGATTACGCAACAAAGTTATCTAAATATTTATTATTAAATTATTTTTGTCTCGTTTATTATTAAAAATATTTTTTTTATTCACAATAATTGCTGTTAATTAGTCTGGGCGACGACGACAATGGTCAAAGTTGAAGTGCCTTTAATGTTATAATTATAAAAAAAAGTTTCATAACGATTTTTTTTTTATTTATTTTTTTATTTTATTTTTTTATTAATTTCACTTTAATTTTTTTTATTATTTTTATTTATTTATTACTATTTTTTATTTACAAAGTTTACTATTTATACTCATTAAATAAAAATTTTAAAAAATTCTAAAAAGTTTACTTTTTTATTTAATTTTATTTAATTTTATTTAATTTTATTATATTTTATTTTATTTTATTTTTTTTATTAAAAAAGTTTATTTAAATACAAAAACTCATTAAATAAAAATTAAAAAAAATTCTACGAAATTTCTTTTGTTTTTAAATTATTTTTTTTTAAATACAAAAAATTTATGAGTTGCGGTCTCATTTGTATTCAATTCCAATATAATTTGCATTTAAACGTTTTTTAATCGATTTACATTTTTTTTCTTTTGTATTAGTAAAAGTTCTGCACAAAGAGGAAGAACAGAAAAAAAATAATTTAACATAATATTTAATGCAGAAACAGACTTTGCAGAGACTAATTTACCATCATCATAGAAAAAAAAAATAAAAAAAAAACTTTCGTCTGTCTGACTATTTTTATTACACATTTCGAACACATTTACAGAACATGAATTTTATTCCGATCGGCAACACGGAAAACTACATTTAAATGTACAAATTTAATCTATCGAGTATTATTGCGAAACTATAACAAAAGAAGGCGAAGAGAAAAAAATGAAGAGAGACCATTAAAAGCTCGTCTAAACTTTTCAAATCATTTGCAGAACATGGTTTCAATGAATTTTAATACAAAATGTTTTTTTTTGTGTCTTGCAAAGAAATTGAATCCTTTGAAAAATTTTAAATCAGAAACAGAAACAGATTGAAAATGGGTAAAAAGTGCCAAGTTATCAAAAAAAGTAATAATTTTTTTTTTTTGTAAAAATTTTTGTTAGGACACTCACGTTAGCAATATGTGAAAAAATAAATTTAATTATCAAAAGTGTCAATATTGGTATTTAATTACATTACAACAATAAAAAAAAATTTTGCTGATACAAAAAAAAAATTAATTTAAAAAAAAAATCAAATTTCAACAAAAAAAAAATGTACCAGCTGCCAATATTAATTTGCGATGCGATTTATTTTATCTCTATCGTCTTCATCCTCGCTCTGATGAATGAATGAAATTCACTATCACATACGAACGAGCGAAAAAAAAAATAATAAAATAAAAGAAGAAGAACGTTTGGGTCAATCACCCTTAAAAAAATGTTTGTGAATCGCCTTCGAGGCAAAAAAAAAAGTTTTTTTTTTACATCCGCGTATTTTTTAAATCTAAGCAGATTTTTTCTCGATCTAATTACAAATATCAGCAAAAATTTACTGTAAATGCCTTCAATTACCTTCTTCATCGATATTTTACATTTTTTTCTATTTTTTCTTTTTATTATGTAGCATCATCATCATCATCTGCGTCTTACGGCGGAATAAAAAAAAAACGTAAAGTACTGTAGATTATGTAAAAAATTCTCAAAATTGTAGATTGCCTGGAAATTTGCATTTCGAATGAAAATAATAATAATGACGATAGCAACATGTACATATTATAATGCAATCAAGCTCTATCTCAAGTACACTCTTCACTTCATACACTCTTCAATATGCGTTCAACGAGTAAAAACTTCTTGATAATATTTTCTTATCGCCTTCAACGACGACTTTTTTGTAAAATAATAAGCTTGGCTGCATGTGATCATAAAATGCTTGCACACTGCTTTTTTGTGATTTTTTGTCAATTTGCAGCTAATAAGTGAACGACAAAAAAAAATTCCATTAGACATAGTGCATTAAAAATATGTAAATTAATTAATTGCAATAAAAGTTGCGGACAATAAAATTCACATAAATGTACTTGGAGACTTGACTTTAAGTTAAAGTTAACCTAATCTGGTTTTTAATGGATATTATATTTCATTATTAAAAAGAGCTGAATTGCTGGTTATTACGACAAAAATAAACAACTATTGAGGCTGTTGCAATTTTATGTAAGATTTTTTTAATTTTTCCCCAAAATTTTTAATTTTATTAATTAATTATATAAAAATTCTTGAAAATATTTTTTTTTCAAATTTAATAATTTTTTTTAAATGATTTTATACATTATAATTTTTCATAAAAATAAAATAAATAAATAAATTATAAATAATAAAATAATTAATGAAAATAAAAAATTAAAATAAATTAATAATTTATTAAAATTAAATTTTTTAAATGATTATTTTTTTATTTTATTATTAATATTTTTTTTTTTTTAAAAACTTAGAAGTATTTTTTTAAAAAATTTAAGAAATTGAATTTTTACATGAATTAATTTTAATAAGGTATTAAAATTTAAAAAAAATATTTATAAAAAAAAACAAATTAGAATAAATAATAATTTAATTATTAAAAAAAAGTAATCAAAATTCAAAATATTTTTTATTAATTTTAGTTATTATAAATAATTTTTATTTAAATTAAATTAATTAAAAGTTAAAATATATTTAAATTTAAAATAATTTAAAAAAAAATAAATTTTAAAATAATAAAATAATTCGCAACAGCCTCAAACCCTGTTGGTGAAAAAACAACGTATTTTATTACAAATGAGCCTCATATCACCTGACAATAAAGCAATAAAGGTACATGACTTTTTAAGCTTTTGCACAAAGCATTTGTCATTCTTCGAAACTCGTAAAAACCGTCAAATCTGATGAAGTTCCTCGTTAAAATCAAACGCTTGGCGGTGATAAAAATAGCATTTTACGTCTTAATAAAAATAAAACTAATGACACATCGACCGAACGCTGACTCAAAAGAACTTTGCGGTTAACTTATCAACAATTTCAAGTTTTTGATATCAACATGACGCATAATTTCGACAACAAAGCGAGATTTCTCTGCCAGAAAACACATGTTACGATTTTTTTTCTCACTGGGAAGCGAAATTCACGCAAAAATCATTAAATGAAAATAAAAAATCAATCAATGTTAATGTCTAACATTATTTACAACCTCAACGATTGCTTGCCTGCCTCGCAATGATTACAGCTTACGACGCAGAAAGAAGCGGAAAAAAACGAACAACAAGTGATTTCAAGTGAAATTTTTCTGTAGTACAGCCAGAGATCAAGTATATTCATGTCATTTGAGCGATAAGAAAATTATTATGGTTAACGCATTTAAATATATTGAATGTTCGTTAGACAAAAAGAAAAAAAGCACAAAACGTAAACAACCACAAAAAAATGATGACTAAGAGTAAGAGTGAATGAGTTATTACATCTGTGTGCCAAATTATTAAATCATCCGTACGTGTGGTCAATTTTTTTTTATTTATTAAAAATAAACAAAAAAAAAAGAAATTTAGAGAAACACGGCATGGCATGTCTTGTACTTTTTCTCACATCGTGAATCTTTTTTTTTTGTTACAATAAAAAATAAATACGAAAAATTATTTTGCTATCACTTGTGTTTTTTCCCTCTAAACAATCATCATCATCGTAATAACATCGAGTAACGATTATTATTTTTGTTCATGTGTTTTTTTTTTTTTCTTTGCAGAGATATTCGATAAGATGGAATTTTTTGAATTTTAATAAACGTGACAAGACATGCACTGAGCAATGAACGGAACAAGTAAAAGTATTTAATAATGTAATAACGACAATGTTGTTAAGGTTGTTTTTGGTGCGTTTCTAATAAGAGTGAAGGTTTTTTCTTGGATATGAAACTAAAAAAAAAGTGTATAAAAATTTTTAAATTTTTTGGGAAATTATAAAAAAAAATTTATTAAATTTTATCAAAAAAAAATTATATTAAAAAAATTTAAATAATTAAAATAAAAAAAATATATTTGAATTAATTAATTTTAAATTAAATTATTTTAAATTAAATATAAAATATTAAAAATTTAAACATTAAATTAAAATTTAAAATTTTGAAAATAAATAAAAAAATAAAAAATTTTTTTTTTTTAAAAAAAAAAAAAAAAATAATTTTAAAAAAAAAAAATTTTTTTTTTTTTTAAAAAAATTAATCAAAAATTTAATTAAATTAAATTTTTTAAATTTTATTTATTTTAAATTTAATTTAATTTTTTTTAATTTCAATTTTTATTTTTTTAATTATTTTAATTAATTTTTAATTTAATTATTTTTTATATTTTTATGAAGTTAATTTTGATGTTTTGAAAATAATTTTTAAAAATAATTTAAAAAAATGTTTTTTTACATATTTATTTAATTGTTTTTATTTTTTTATTTTTTTTTGGTATTTTTTTTTTTTTTTTTTTTTTAATTTATTTTTTTATTTTTATTTATTTTAATAATATTTTTTTAAAGTAAAATTCCTGTTTTTATTCAATAAATTTTTTTTTTAATAATAAAAAATAATTTATATTTTTCCATTTCACTGTAAATTTACTTTAACCGCTCAAATTTTTTTTTTTTTTTTTTTTTTTTAAATAAATTTTAATTTGTTTTATTTTTTAAAAATTTCATAAAAAATGCGCTTTCATATGAAATTCACGATCATTTTTAAATACAAAAAAAAACTTGTCGACTTTTTTGTTTCAAATCCAAATTCTCTACAATGTACTTATTTCTCGTTTTATAACAAAACAAAACAAAACACAAGAGATGTGATAATTATTGAGTCACGGCGGCGCAATTTGAACACAAATTTGACGTCATGTGCGATGTTTGCCTCCGACATTAAATCTTAAATTCTAATTTCCATAAACAATAAAACTTTTTTTTTATGAGAAAGTCAAACACTTTGCATCTCGAGCATCCACTTGAACTTTGCTGAACTTTTTCTCTCCTTCTCGTTGTCTTTGTTTGCCGCTTACTCGCAGGTGACTCGCATGCTGTTAATTGAGTTGGATCGAGATCAAGTGCCTTGAATGTTCGAATAATCATTAAACGCCCCCCTTAATAAATCATAATTTTACTGTGAACTTTTGACTTTTGAAGCACTTCTATCCTTCGAATGACGACGAATAAAATTTGAACGAACTAAACTCGTAATTGAGCACTCTTGACGCTGGATTTCTGCTGAAATGTACTTGAAACTTTTTTTTTGTTTGTTGTCGGAAAACAATTATTATCGAATCATGAAATTTTTTAATTATTCTCGACGACCCGTTTTTAACTGTAAAAAAATTATTTTATGAAATTATTTCATAAAAAAGGTCAAGAAAGCAGCAGCTGCTCACATCCGTCACAATTTCGCGGTACGGTTCGCAGTTGAGTTGTTAACTATCCAGGTCAGAGGTGAAAAATACTTTCGAAAAAAATTTTTCGAATTTAATTATTTTTTTTTTTTTATCAAACAGAGCGCGAATTATGATGGATTGAAATTGTACCAAAAAGGATTTTTTTGTTGTGTTAAATTCATCAATCTTCATCAATGCTCATCACAAGACGTGCCTTCAAAAAAAATTTTTTTTTAAATTTTTGTGCCATGACCTTGCCAAACAATTCGCATCACAAAATTTTATCACGACAAACGCCTAATTATTTTTTTGTCGAGAGAATTATGACAATAGATTACAAATACAAACACACCGAGATTTGCCTTGCCATTTAAAAAGTGACAATCATGGTCTTTTATTTTTTTGCTGCATTTGTCTGTGTGAGTGTTGAAACACATTGTGTTGTGAATTCAATTACTGCACTTTGTTAGAATATGCAGGCAGAAGAATGTAAAGTATTGTAATGCATTTTTTTCATTATTATTATGAGAGAAACCGTTGTGGGTTGCTTTGCTTGTCGAAACGCATGGAAACAATCAACGGAATTGTGTTAGAAATTGTCAATTAGAGCTCGAAAGAGGCTTAAATTAATGTTTGAACGAAAAATTCATGAAATTAAAGTTTATTTATTTGAAGATGGGATGAGTTTTAATGAAATTTCGGTAACTAAAATTAAATTTACGACAATTTTAAATTAATTTTTTTTACTTAATTTATTTTATTTAAATAAATTAAAATAATTTAATAAATTTATTTTATTTTTTTTTGATTTAAAAAAAATTTAAAAAATTTCAGAAAAAAAAATAAATTAAATTTTATTTTAAAATGAAATAAAATTTTAAATTAAATTTTTTTAAAAATTAAATATTTAAAATTAAATTAAAATAATGAAAAATAAATAAAAATAGAATAATTCATGAAAAAATTAATATAAAAAAAATATAAAATTAAATAAATAAATGATAAATTTTTTTTAAAATTAATTTCTTTAAAATAATTATATATAAAAATAATTGAAACGTTTTTTTAATAATTTATTTTTTATAAAAATTTCATAAAAATATCAAATTATCAAAATTAATTGCAAAAATTAATTTTAATATTTAAAAAATTTTTAAAGTTTTTCATAATATTTTTGTAATTAAAATAAAATTTTTTTTTTCTCAAAATTTAAAATTAATTTTTTAAAACATTTTTTTAAAATTTTTTTTTGCTAATTTAAATAAATAAAAAAAATAAAAAATTATTAAAAAAAAATTTATTTAAAAATGAAATTATAAATTATAAAAATTTAATAAAAATAAAAAAAAAATAAAATTTCAAAAAAATAATTTTTTTTAATTTTAAAATTTTGAAATTAAAAATTGGAAAAATATTGTTTAATTTTAATTAAAAAATTTATAAATTTAAATCGTTTAAAAAAATTTTAAAATTTAAAAAAATAAATAAATTTTTCAAATTAATATTCGTTTAGCTTTGTCAAAAATCAAAAAATTTAAAATTTCAAAATTAAAAAATGAATTTCCAAAAATTTTAAAAAAATACAAAAAAATTTTCCAATTTTTTTTCCAACTTTAACCCCAATTGTAAATTAATTAATGAAAATAAATTTCAAAAAAAAATTTTTTGAATATTCAATTTTTTTACTTTAAATAAATTTATTTCATTTTTTAATTAAATTTCAATCTCATCACAAAAATTTATATCAAATTCGCTCAAAATTGATTCTAATTCAACTTTTTAAAGCAAAATCTGTCAAAAACTTTTATGAAAAACTCTTCAAACTCTTCGTCATAAACTGTCTCCCCTGTCTCATAAATCCATAAAATTCCCGCCTCTGCTCGTCGTCTCGTGTCATGTCTTTTGAAGTTCAACGTATTTAGAAGAAATTCCTTCCATTCTAACACAGTTATTGTTATTATTCACATAATCTGCCAGAGACACTCACACAGAGACATGAAGAGACATAAACTTCAACAACGACGACGTCGACGTAATTTAAAATGCATGTTTACGATGTGGTAACGACACTCGTGCACTTCACAAATTTACTTATTCAGGAAGCAATAACATTATTACTCACTTTCGAAGCGTTTATGCATCGCGCCGCAAATAAAATTGCAACAAAAACGAACTTTTTTCGTAAATTCTTGAATATTTATGACTCAAAATGAACATTTTTGGTCAAAAATCCAGATTTTTTCCTTTTGTGATGCGCTTCGTAAGACAATAAGAGGGAGTAACACGTGTTTTCTACCCCAGAGGATAAAATTTCGTTTAAAGGAATTCTTTAGTAGCCAAGATGGAACAAGCAACCAGTGTTTTTTTGTATGTCTGTGTGAGTTTCTTCCTCTTTCTTTTAACAAAATCCTACGAAAAGTTAAACGAATATCTTGTTAATGGTATTTTTACTGCTTTTTTGCGAACGAAAAAAAAATTCTACCTGCTCGGACCCTTTTTAATATTTTTTCTCGCAAAAATGCAAGAAATTGGGGGCCACCCGTAAGAACAGCACTGAAAAAGCGTCAAAAAGGAAGATTTTCTGTCAAGTCATCCGAAAAAAAGCGAAAATTTCGAGTGTTCTAAGCCGACAAGAACATGACAGCACCTTAATTAGAGCTTCTCCGCAACGACATTCGAAGGACAGACACTTTCCGAATTCCGATTCACGCAAAATCGAACGTAATTCGATGAGTCATCCGATAAAATCATCGCTTCAGGTTGAATTTTGGCTCGACGCGAAGTGATAACACACAAAAAACTTGTTTTGAATCGTTATGAGTTCGTTGAATTGTGACGCGAATGGGATTAGTAACTGTTTCTTCCTTGTAAATAATTAAATTGACAACAAAATTCACCTTTTTTCTGCATTTAAATGCAAATCATGCACGAAATTTGCGGTTTTTTCATGGAATTCGAGTCTAAAATGATGAAAAAAATTTGTTTTGAATGAATGACGACAACCACATACAACAAAATTGGATTTATTTTTAACACAAACACCAATACCAATGCACAGATTAATAAATAGACAGACATCCAACTACTAATATTAGTTCGTTTCAGCATGGAAGCAAAAAAAAATAATAATAACGTTCAACGAGAGTGGCAAAGTAAACAAAATATTTTATTTGTTAAATCGCTGGGGACAGAATTTTGTTCGATGAAATTTTTTTTTCGAGCCGATTAGTCATGATCGAATGCATTTCCGAGACAACAACACATTCATTGCTTTACATTGCTTACGCAGTTAATTATTATTGCATGACACAAATAATGACGAGTAACGAGTTGTCGATGCGAAATGAAATCAAGAGCGGAATACGCAACATTTCTAGCGAATTTTAAGGTCGACGGGTATCAGGAAGTTTTTGCGGAGGGCAGTGACAGCGGGATTGAGGATAATTTCTTAATGATTTGAATTATTTTTGATTTTAATAATTTCAATGAATTTAAATTTCTTAAAATTAAAAAAAAATAATTAAATTAATTTAAATAATTTTAAAAACAAATAAATAAAAAAAAATATTTTAAAAACAAATTATTTAATTTTTTTTAAATAATAAAATTTTTAATTTATTAAAATATTTTAAACAATTTAAAATTTATTTATTTATTTTTTTAATTTAATAAATTTATTAATATTTAAATATTTAAATTAATATTTAATTTAATTAAAATTTAAATTTACTAATTAAAAAAAAAAGTTTTTTTAATTAATTTTTTTATTTTTTTAAAAATTATTTATTTTATTTTTCTTGAAAAATTTTTAATTAAATTTAATTTTTTTTCAAAATTAAATTTAAATTTAAAAAAAAAATAATGTTTTTTTTTTTAAATAAATAGGGTAAATTAAATATAATCGCTTAAAAAGATTTTAATATTTATTTTTTTTTTTTTGAAATTCCAATTTTTTTTATTTTTTCAAAATAAAATTGATTTACTTTAAATTATTTTTATTGCTCGATGAGCATTTTTCAAAGTTTTTTTATTTTTATTAATTTTTTAAAAATAAATTTAGATTATTTTTCAAAATTCATTTATTTATTTTAGATTTATTTTTTTTTATTAAATTAATTTTATTCTTTTAAAATTATTTCATTAAAATAAAATTTAATTTTTTTAATTAAATTAAATTTTTTAATCAATTTAATTTTTTAAGTTAAAAGTTTGAGAAATTTAAAATTTTATTTTTTTTTAATTAATTGTAACTCACCTCAATTTCCTTTCGATAAAAATCCTCAATCGTTGGATCGTACTTTTCAATAAAACATCCGGAGACAAATTGTACTGTCAATGCTGACTTCCCAACTCCTCCGGAGCCGAGAACAACAACCTTGAATTCGCGCATATTTGTTGATTTTTTTTTTATTTTATATTTTTTTTAACACGTGAATCACTCGGCGGTGAGATAATCTCAACTTATTTTTTTGATAAAATGATTATTTACAGATAAGATTTTAAAAAATTATTTTTTTTTTTTCGAATTACTCAGCCTTGCAATTTTTTTATTTAATTTTTTTTTGTGAATTAACTTTTAATCAACTCAATAGCACCTCGATTTATTGTCTCGCTGTAAAATTGTAGACAATTATTTTTTTTTGTATTGAGATAATTGGCTGGAATTATATATTTTTGTAATAAAATAATAAAAAGCAGCTGCACTCAATAATAATAATAAAAATATCACTCGCGAATTCTCACTTTTTTTTCTGTTGTTTTCTTATAAAATTATTATTTTCTCTCTTTTCTATTTTATTTTTTTTTATTGTTGAGTAAAATATTTTCACAATATTTTTTGCTTGATTGATTTTTGCGTATTTTACTTCAAATACGATTTTTTTCCTCCTGAATTTTATTCATAAATATTTTCTTTCGTTAACACCATTACTCTCTGTTGATAGCGACGACGACGACAACAGCGACGAGACAGACCGAAGTAAGACTTGTCGAAGTAGTAATCCACTCAAAAAAGCTGCGAATGCGGGATGCAGAAGCACAAAAATGCCTTTTTAATGATGAAAAGCGCTTGCCAGATCCGTTTTGGGCAATATCGCGAATGGCTCGGCCATTTATCGGGTGTAATTCTGTCGTAAATTCACCTTTTTACGGAGACTTTTGTGCATTCGAAACAGACGAATGGCAGATATTTCGTCTCGTTGACGTGAAAATGGGGATTTTTTGGAGCGTAGGCGTTCGGAATGACAGTCTGCAACGGGAAATTGTGTGCCTGCAGGAGCCTGAGAGCCGATTTTAGCCTGATTTTGATTCGGATTCGAGTTAAAACGAGAGGCCGACTTGCACGAATGACGATTGAAGCGATACTGAAAGGCAAGGCAAAAAGATTCGTTCCAGTTTCATGTTGTTTTAAAATTGGCTGTTACGAATTTGAATGAAAATAAAAAAAAATAAATGTAAAAAATTAATAATTAATGAAAATATTTACCTTTTTATAAAATTTTAATTAAATTTCGATAATTTTTAATTAAATTATTTTTTTAGCCTGTTTCAAAACAAAACAAGCCATCAAATTGAGACGAATGAAAATGATAATTTGAAAATTGCCTTCACGCTAATTGATTTAACGGATGTCAGATGGCGCTGTTGTACTAAAATTTCCTGTTTAGCGCCTTCAAAGCGGAAATGCGACCAAAATTGCAAGTGCAGAAAAAATAAAAATTAATTTTAAATATTTAATTTAATTTTTATATTAAAATTTTAATTTATAGAATTATTTTGAAATAAAAAAATTATGTCAATTTTTAAAAATTAAAAAAAAAATTTTAGACTTTTTCTTTAAAATATTTTTTGTTTAAACTAAAAAACTATTTTTTTTTAATTTAATTTTTTATTAAAATTAAAATTTAAATAATTATTTTGAAATAAAAAAATTTACGTAAATTTTTTAAAAATAAAAAATTTTTTTAAAAAATTAATAAAAAAATAAAAAATTTTTAATAAAAAAATATTTTTTTTAAAATAAATTTTCAATGAAAATCGTTTTATCCTTTTTTACCTGAAATTCAAAAAAAATAATTTTAAAAAATTCAAATTTAATTATTTTAATATTTTTTTTTATTCATTAAATCCAATTTAGTTCGCGGTGCTTATCTTAGTAAAAAATCAATAATTTAATTAATAAATAGGTTGGTTTTTTTTATTAATTTATCTCCTTTTTTTGTTGCTTAGATACAATTATTGAGCGAGCACGTTGAAAAAAAATATTTTAAAAATAAATTAACTATTTTTCTTCATTTAATTTAAATTAAAAATATTTTTTTATTATTTTATTTAATTACATTAATTTTAAATTATTTTTAAATATTTTCGTGCTCGCATTTTTTTTTTGTTATTTTTTTTAATCCGAATTGACTCGAATTAATTGGATAAAATTAAATATTATTTACTTTAAATCTATGATAGAAGAATTCACAACAAAAAAAATATTTTTGGGGACTTAAAATATCATTTAAAAGGAGGCAAGGGGATGAGAGAACAAAATTAACTAGCCGTGTTTTATTTATTTTTTTAATGCATATACGTATAGGTGCTTGCTCTATCTATCTTATTAATTTTTTTTACAATATTTATTCTTTTTTAAAGAAATTTTACATTTTTCTAGCATTTTTTTCTTCTTTTTATATATGTTTCATGTCTCGTAACGGACATCCTTCTATACATCATTGTACTAGATTTTGGATTTAAATCAATGGTTAATAATAATAATTTATTTTTTTTTATTTTTTGAAGAAAAATGTTTCTTTTTTTAAGTCTTTAATTTTTTTTTAATTATTAGCAAGTGTTTCTTTTTTTTAAATTTCACTATCTACGGATCTTTTAAATTTAATTGTTTTTCATTAATTTTTCATTTTATTTTTAGTTTGAGAGACATTTTTCTACGAAACGTTTGATGACTTTGTGCAATGAAATTAGCATGGATAAAATTTCTTGTTGTTGTTGAAATATTTTTGTTTTCTTGTATTTGCTTATTTTTCGATGAATCATCAAAAAACATGAATTGCAATTTTGATGTACATTACGAAAGGTTAGGAAATTATTTTGAATATTGTGAAATTATTTAAATTAATTTTTAAAAATGTTTGAAATTTAACAAAATAATTTTAAAAGTTAAAATTTAAATAAAATTAATTTCAAAAAAAAATAATTTTTTTTTTCAATAAATTTAATTAATTAATTAAAAATTAAATAAAATCAAATTAATTTTTAAATTTAAATTGAAATAAAATTTAAAAATAAATAATATTTATAGATTAATATTTTATTCAATTTTGACTTAAAATTCATTTAATTTTATTAAAATTTTAAATTAAAAATTTAATTAATTTCATTTGAATTATTTTTAAATAAATTTTAATTTTTTTTAAATATTTTTAAATTGAAAATTTTTCAATTAATTTTAAATTAAATTAAAATAATTTTTCAATATTCTTTTAATGAAATATTTTAAATTTCAATTGAACTAGATTTAAAATATTTTTTAAATATTTTTAAAAATTAAATCAATTTCATTTAAATTAATTTTTTAATTTTTTTTAAGGAAAATTTTCAAATTTCATTTTAAATAATTTTCGAAATATTAAATTAATTATTTTAAATTTTCATTGCACAAAATCACATAAAAACATTTCATAGAAAAATTTTTTCTCATACTTTTTGCACCACTTGATCCTTAATTCTTCATTTTTTTTTTAATTTTTGTCTCTTCTCTCTCTTTTTCATTAGTTATCATTTTTCGGGTCGATATTATAGGTCTTGTACCGCACTTCGTTGATGGCTTTGACCCAATGGAGCGCATACCCTGCCGGATCATCGAGATAATAAGTGCGATTCGGCGTATGCACAAAGAAGATTTTAAAGGTTTTCGATTCGACTTTCAATTCGCGAGACCACGGAATCTCGCCTTTCTTCACCATTTGCACGGGATCGATGTAGATGAGACGCGGGCCTGTCGTGAGCAAAAGCATCCTTTTACGCGCAAACAATCCCTTTCGCTTATTCACAAATCCCTGTTTCAGTATAAGTTCGCCATCCGCAAAGGGATGCCATTGATTCGTGCGCGCTTGTTCCTCCATGCGACGTGCCCTCTCCGCATCACTTATGTCTAAAATGGTTTTTGGCTCTGTTGTGTTATTGCTGCTTGTTTGCTGCTGCGTCGCCGTTGCTGACACAGATTCCGCCGTACTGCTCCTACTAATTTCCTGTATACTGCTGTAAGAATCCGACGTGCCGATTTCCATGCCGATCAGTCTTCGCAATTGCTCTTCGCCCAGTCCGGGCGCAATGTAATCCGGGACCTGATATTGCCTCCGTTGATCCGTATCGGATTCGAGTCCCGGCAAATAGGGGTAAATTGGGGGCGAGCATTGCGTTCGCAACGTATCCCAACATATCGACTCGAAGAAGGGATGATTCCGAATCGAGTCATATTGCGTGCCAGTGTCACTGTACCCGATGCGTTCTGTGGGCTGCAATCGGATCAACTTCTGTACGAGATCCTCGGCGACGGCGTCAAATCCCTCGGGGAAGCTTATTTCGACATTTAATACTTTTCTGAAGATTAGGTATTCGGAGCCGGCCCGAAAAGGCGGCAATCCCGCCAACATTTGGTAAATTATGCATCCCAAAGCCCACAAATCCGAAGCCCGTGATGAAGGTTGACCATTCAGAATTTCCGGCGAGACATATTGCGCCGTGCCCACGAAACTATTCTTCCGTCGACGACTTGAATTATTCTCGTCGGCATCGTTTGGCGGCGCATTTTGAGCATTTTCTTGCAAATCGGCATTTCGCAAGGTGCGATGATGAGCTCCCGTGGGAGTGCAAATTTTCGACGACCCGAAATCCGCAAGTAAAATATGCATGTTTTCGTCGAGCAGCAAGTTCTCTGGCTTAAGGTCACGATGAATGATGCCCTTGCAGTGCATCTGTTCCATGGCGAGCACCAATTCGGCGGCATAGAATTTCGTGCAGTCCAAATCGAAGCTCCCGACTTTGTTGATGTACGGCAGCAGGTCGCCATTTTTCGCGTATGTCATAACAAAATACAAATTACTCTCGTCCTGGAACGTGCAATAGAGATTCACGAAGCCCGGACTGTTGTTTAGCAGGTTGAGGACTTCGCGTTCGCGCTTGATGTACTCCGTTTTGCGTTCGCGGATGATGTGTTTCTTATCACAAACTTTTATTGCGTATTCCTTGTGTGTGTGGATGTCCTTGGCGAGGTAGACGGTGCTGAAACTGCCTTCGCCGATGCTCCGTCCGAAACGGAAGTCGTTCGCATTGCGACGATGTCGATGATGATGGTTGTTTTCCGATTGCTGACGATTGCTATCTTGTTGCTGTGTCTGGTTCTCGATGCTTTCGCGACGTCCCAGGGGCTGCGATGTCGTCGTTGTGTTATTTTCCGACGCATCAGCACTCACGTTGTTGCTGTTGATGTGATTGTGTTGCTCCTGCTGCTGATTCTGTGTAATTTCCGATGACGACATCAGTGCGTATTCTTTCAACTTTAGATCACTTAGGCTTATTATCAGTTTTTCGCAGTTTAAATTTTCTAAATTATCTTTTTGGTTTTGCATCATACTGATTATTACTGTGGCGTTGACCTAAATTTTCCTCTTACGAACATTTATATCTCGCTCGCTGCTGTTTGTGTCTCTTTTACTGTGTTGTTGCTGCTGCTGCTGCTGCTTTTGACGACGATGATGAACTAAAAAAATTTTTTTTTTTTTGTGTGTATTATGAAGCGAAATGTGTCGAAGAATTTTCTCGCTAATTTTCGTGCAAACGCACTCGAATTTCAGACAATTACGCGGCACGTTCGACGCACGATTCGCTAAACTCGAGAATTTTCGCAGTTTTTTCCACTTTTTTCCAGTCTAAACTCGAAATTAGTTGCTTTTATTTTTCACGGATTTACGAAATTCTGTACGAGACATACGAGACCAATTTGAGGATAGTGACGGGATTTCACGCGAAATCCATAGTTACTTTTTGCCCAAGTGACAATTTGACAGTTTTATAAAATGTGACAAGGGTAGGGTTTTTACAATTTCAAAATTTGTTTTAGTTTCCTATTTTTTGAAAGTTTTTAGAGATTTTTTTTTATCAGACAAAATTTATTAATTTCAAAATTGTTGAATACATTTTATGACAAATATCTCTCAAAATGGATAAAAATTTATCAGAGGGCTCTAATTTATCATTTTTAATCATTTTATAACTCAAAACTGCCAAAAAATTGAAACTGAAAAAAAAATTTTTCTTTGACATAGTTTTGTTTTAAAAACTAAATCAAGAGCAAAAAAACTGTGTCAAAAACTATGTCAAAAACTGTGTCAAAGCAATTTTTGTCAAATCTTGCTCCAAATGGATTGAAATTTGTCAGAGGGCTCTAATTTATCATTTTTAATCATTTTATAACTCAAAACTGCCAAAAAATTGAAACTGAAAAAAAATTTTTTCTTTGACATAGTTTTGTTTTGAAAACTAAATCAAGAGCAAAAAAACTGTGTCAAAAACTGTGTCAAAGCAATTTTTGTCAAATCTTGCTCCAAATGGATTGAAATTTGTCAGAGGGCTCTAATTTATCATTTTTAATCATTTTATAACTCAAAACTGCCAAAAAATTGAAACTGAAAAAAAAATTTTTTCTTTGACATAGTTTTGTTTTGAAAACTAAATCAAGAGCAAAAAAACTGTGTCAAAAACTGTGTCAAAGCAATTTTTGTCAAATCTTGCTCCGAATGGATAAAAATTTGTCAGAGGCCCCTAATTTATCATTTTTAATCATTTTTAAACTCAAAACTGCCAAAAAATTGAAACTGAAAAAATTTTTTTTCTTTGACATAGTTTTGTTCTGAAAACTAAATCAAGAGCAAAAAAACTGTGTCAAAAACTGTGTCAAAGCAATTTTTGTCAAATCTTGCTCCAAATGGATTGAAATTTGTCAGAGGGCTCTAATTTATCATTTTTAATCATTTTATAACTCAAAACTGCCAAAAAATTGAAACTGAAAAAAAAAAAAAGTTTTTTCTTTGACATAGTTTTGTTTTGTGTCAAAAACTGTGTCAAAGCAATTTTTGTCAAATCTTGCTCCAAATGGATTGAAATTTGTCAGAGGGCTCTAATTTATCATTTTTAATCATTTTGCAACTCAAAACTGCCAAAAAATTGAAACTGAAAAAAAATTTTTTCTTTGACATAGTTTTGTTCTGAAAACTAAATCAAGAGCAAAAAAACTGTGTCAAAAACTGTGTCAAAGCAATTTTTGTCAAATCTTGCTCCAAATGGATTGAAATTTGTCAGAGGGCTCTAATTTATCATTTTTAATCATTTTATAACTCAAAACTGCCAAAAAATTGAAACTGAAAAAAAATTTTTTCTTTGACATAGTTTTGATTTGAAAACTAAATCAAGAGCAAAACTGTGTCAAAAACTATGTCAAAAACTGTGTCAAAGCAATTTTTGTCAAATCTTGCTCCAAATGGATAAAAATTTGTCAGAGGGCTCTAATTTATCATTTTTAATCATTTTATTTTTTCTTTGAACTCAAAACTGCCAAAAAATTGAAACTGAAAAAAATTTTTTCTTTGACACAGTTTTGATTTGAAAACTAAATCAAGAGCAAAACTGTGTCAAAAACTATGTCAAAAACTGTGTCAAAGCAATTTTTGTCAAATCTTGCTCCAAATGGATAAAAATTTGTCAGAGGGCTCTAATTCATCATTTTTAATCATTTTAAAACTCAAAACTGCCAAAAAATTGAAACTGAAAAAAAATTTTTTCTTTGACACAGTTTTGATTTGAAAACTAAATCAAGAGCAAAACTGTGTCAAAAACTATGTCAAAAACTGTGTCAAAGCAATTTTTGTCAAATCTTGCTCCAAATGGATAAAAATTTGTCAGACGGCTCTAATTTATCATTTTTAATCATTTTATAACTCAAAACTGCCAAAAAATTGAAAGAGAAAACTAAAAGAGGGCTCTAATTTATCATTTTTAATCATTTTATAACTAAATTATAGCCAAAAAATTGAAACTGAAAAAAAATTTTTTCTTTGACATAGTTTTGTTTTAAAAACTAAATCAAGAGCAAAAAAACTGTGTCAAAAACTGTGTCAAAGCTATTTTTGTCAAATCTTGCTCCAAATGGATTGAAATTTGTCAGAGGGCTCTAATTTATCATTTTTAATCATTTTATAACTCAAAACTGCCAAAAAATTGAAACTGAAAAAAAATTTTTTCTTTGACATAGTTTTGTTTTGAAAACTAAATCAAGAGCAAAAAAACTGTGTCAAAAACTGTGTCAAAGCTATTTTTGTCAAATCTTGCTCCAAATGGATTGAAATTTATCAGAGGGCTCTAATTTATCATTTTTAATCATTTTGTAACTTAAAACTGCTAAAAAATTAAAACTGAAAAAACATTTTTTCTTTGACACAGTTTTGATTTGAAAACTAAATCAAGAGCAAACTGTGTCAAAGCAATTTTTGTCAAATCTTGCTCCAAATGGATAAAAATTTGTCAGACGGCTCTAATTTATCATTTTTAATCATTTTAAAACTCAAAACTGCCAAAAAATTGAAACTGAAAAAAATTTTTTTCTTTGACACAGTTTTGATTTGAAAACTAAATCAAGAGCAAAAAAACTGTGTCAAAAACTATGTCAAAAACTGTGTCAAAGCAATTTTTGTCAAATCTTGCTCCAAATGGATAAAAATTTATCAAAAAGGCTCAATTTCATCATTTTTAACCATTTTATAATAAAAATAATAAGTTTTAATGAAATATGAAACATTTTCAAAAATTGCTCTTGCCTTATCATTTTCATTCGTCTCATCCGCAATTTTTGAATTAACAAAAGGCAAGTTTCTCGGAAAATCAAAATAATAACAGAGCAATCTCTCACGTGTTTTCCACATTTCCTGACAAAAAATGGAAGAAGAAGAGCAAGCAGCTGTCAATTTCATCTCCTGCATCGCTTTTGTAGCACGCGGAATTGCAAAAGAAAACCCCGAAAAGGTAAAATACTTCAAAAACCCTTAAATTTCATGTTCTCACATTGTTACCTTTTGCCATCAGGTTAATCTCTCGCCCGAAGAACTCAACCGAATCATCGCCGAAACAAAATCCGAACTCCGCGATGGCGAAGAAGAGGAAGAAATGAAAACTTCTGACGACGAAGCGCCATCCGAAAATGACGAAAATATGACACAACCTGCTCCCAATAATGGCGACGAATATCAATTTGACAAATACGAAACGGAAGGCGGACAACCGGGGATGCGAATTGGCGACGTTGCTGTTGCGGAAGACGATGGGCAACTTCCCGACGAAGAAGATTCCGAAGCTGAGGATGAAATTATCAAAAGGAACGATAATTTGATCCTCGTTGGGCATATCGAAGACGATGCAGCGACAATGGAAGTTTACATTTACAACGAACAAGAGGACAGTTTGTACGTTCATCACGATTTTTTGCTGCCTTCGCATCCGTTGTGCATCGAATGGTTGAGTTACGACCCCGGAAGTGAAGAACCTGGAAATTTGTGCGCAATTGGATGCATGGATCCGATTATTACAATTTGGGATTTGGACATTCAAGATTCGTTGGAGCCTACGTTTAAGCTCGGATCGAAAGGAAGTCGCAAAAAAAATAAGGAAAAATTCGGACATACCGATGCTGTGTTGGATTTATCGTGGAATAGAAATTTACCGCATATCATGGCGAGTGGATCAGTTGATGAAACAGTAATTTTATGGGATCTCGACGAAGGATCTCCCCATACGACAATCCGAGATTTCAATGAAAAAGTTCAAACGCTCAGTTTTCACTTTGCCGAACCCGAATCTTTGCTCGTGGGAAGTTGCGATGGAACCGTGAAGCTTTTCGATTGTCGCGCCACAGATAATTCTCACTCCGAATTCACGTCATGGGATGTCAAAGCTGAAGTTGAACGCGTTGTTTGGAACAAACACAATCCAAATTGCTTCATGGTGAGCACAAATGACGGAATGATGCATTATTTCGATCGCCGGAATGCTCAAGGACCTCTTTGGCAACAAAGTGCGCACGAAAAGGAAGTCACAGGACTCGTGCTAGCTGAACACGTTGATGGAATGTTGTGCACGGCATCCGCAGATGGCACGGTTAAAGTTTGGGATTACGATCAAAATGGCGCGACGTTGATTTTTGCGAAACATTTGAAGATGGGAGTCATTCAAAATATTCAAGAGTGCCCGGAAAATTCGTTTATTTTGGGCGTTGGAGGCGATGTGAGGAAGAAAAACTTTCAGAGACTGAATTTGCTGGATTACGAACAGGTTTCCAATAAGTTTAAGGATCGGAGTTTGGTGAAACCGGAAATTGCGCCGCCAACGCAGGCGATGGAAGACATGGAAGTTTAATTTTTTTTTTAAGTGAAATTAATTATATTATATGGAAAATAATAATTTTTGTTAATTATATTTTGTTTTTTTTTTAGATTTTCAAAAAAGGATCAGAATTCAGAAGGAAAAATACAAAAATTAAATTTAAGAAGCGAAAATTAATTCCTTTCCGCCGAACCGAGAACGTTATCTACTTTAAATCAGAACTGAAAAAAATCTTAACTAACGAATACAGATCTATCCTTACGTCCCTTAAGTTAAGAGAGCTTTAAGTATTAGAATAAGTCAAAACTCTGGGTCAAAACTCCAAATTGTCTTCCCAATTTATGTCTCCAACTGTCAATAATTAAAATCTGCAGAAAAAACGAATTTTCTATAAAATTTAGTTAATTTGAAGAATTTTTTGATTTATATTTTAAAACCAAAAAATTATCAAAAATTCAAAAAAATTTAGATAAATGACAGAAAATAATTTAAAACTTCGAAAATTCATGAATTTATACAAAAAACGGTTAAAAAATATTTAAAACTTGAATTTAAGCTCCATCTATTAACGAAATTTATTCAAAATTCTCAACAGTTTAACATTTCTTGATGAATTTTATACTCTTCATAATTTTTAACATTCTCCAAAACAAAACAATTCACGTCAAAAAATCACAACAAAATTAACCTTGACGACAAATCATACTTTTTAATTAACAAAAGTCATGAATTCATAAACCAGATTGCTGCATATTGGATTAAAAACAACCAAAAAATTGACGTAGGTCAGTTACGAAAAGCTTTTCCTGTTTATTAATTAGCATAAATGTTTATTTACGAAAACTTCAAAAAAAAAACCCAAACTTGAATTTAAAAAAAATAGTAGAAAAGTAGATTTTGATTCAAATTCAAATCTGGACCAGAAGAGAAAAAATAACCTTCAAATTTTTCCGTTTACCTTGAATAAGACACTTTTTTCGGGTGATTTGTTGCTTTTTTCGGGGGAGCAGCAATTTTGACAAGTTTTTATTTTTTTGAGAAGTGATTTGCATTAAAAATTATTTTTTTATAATTTTATTTTTAAATATGGAGATGAAATAGGAAGAAGGCGTGAAAGTAAACCAGATTTTTATCTTATTGGAAATTTATGCATTGAAAAAAATTCTTGTTGGAGTTTAAAAAGACGCCATTGATGCCTTTCGCAGGACGAAATATTTTTAAAAAAATTTAAGAACATGAGATTTTTGATTTGAAATGCCATTGATCAAATTGATGATGATTAACATAAAAATTTTATAATAATTTAGAAATAATTTTTATGATATTAATTGAATTTTGTAAATTAAGTAAATTTTTTGTACTTCGAAAAGCAATTTTTGAATAAAATCAATGAAAATTATTTGAAATAATAATTTTAGTCTTATAAAAATTAAGAAAATAACAAAAATTTTGCCATCAAAATCTTAAGTAAATTTATAAATTAATTAAAAAATATTATTTTTCGTAAACAAGGCAAACATATTAATATTTCTGTTTTTTCTTAAATTATTTATTTTATTTTTGAATTTTTACTTTTTGTAAGAATGATTTTTTATATTGAATTATTTTTATTTTATGTTTTGAAAATTAGAAATTTTAGAAATTTTTGAAAAAAAAAATGTAACAAAAAAAAATTTACGAATTAATTTATTTATAAAGTTTAATGTTTTTGATAAACAAAAATCTTTTTATATTAATTAATTTTAAAAGTTTTTTAAATTTAAAATAAAAAATAAATATTAAATAAATATTTATTTTTAAATATTATTTTTAATTATTTTTTTTTAATAATTAGAAGAATTTTCATTTAATTTTATTTTATTTTAAAATTTTTCAAAATTTCATACCCGCATTTAGAATTCCATTAAAATTTTTGCCTCCATATTCACTTAAAACTATGTAATTTGACATAAAACTCAAAAAGCCGACAAATCATAAAAAATAAAATTTACATCGCATCCCTCGTTGCTCTAATTTTTTTCTGCGAAACCTTAAAATTTTTGTGCACTTTTATTGCTCTAACAACTCCATTTACACTCGTAAATCATAAAAACTCAGATTTTTTCACATTTTCTCAAGAACTGATCTAATTTTGTTTTTGTGTCCTTTGTCTCGTCTAACTACATCGACATCCTGTGCATTTTGTTGTGCAAGTTTCGTTTTATTGCTCCAAATTTCTTTGTTTCTTTTTTTTTCTTGAGTTGAGTCATAAAAAAAGTTTCGAAGAAAAAAATTAGAGCATTTTATTTATCCTTTCCTTTTATGAGACTTGTAACCCTGTCGTAAAAATTTTCTATTGTCTTTCGTCGGAGCAAGTACGAACAAGGGAAGTAACCTTGAATAATAATCGAAACAAAACCATTTTTGTGTAACAATATTTTGCTTTGCTCTCATTTAAATTACTTTACAATGTTTTGTTTATTTATCATTTCTTTTGTCTCCAGCCTTGTACTTCACGCTTTCTAACCCCTTTTTCGAAGCGAAAGACGAATTTAAGGATCGAGGTGTGAAATTTCGTAAGGTTTTTAACGAAAATTTCTTCTTTCGGATTTTTTTTAAATTACTCTAAAAATTGCTATTTATTGTTCAAAATGCTCTCCTTTAAATTGCTTTAAACGATTTTTTTTGGAACAATAGATTGCAAAAAAAAAACATTTTAGGGCATGAAATTTAAATAAATATTTCTTTTATCTTTTGTGCAAAAAGGATTCGAATTTTTTGAAAAATTCAAGACAAAAACAAGTCACCGCACTCAAATTTCACAAAAAAAGGAGAAAAATATTTGAGACGCATGTGGCAAATAATGTGTAATTTCTTTGAGGCCATGTCAAATTAATGATTTTCTGTCTATGCCTCGTCATACGTTCGTCAGGTCCTCAAAAAATGTGAGAAATGGAAAAAAGGAAGAAGATTGATTGGAGTAATTTTTCATCATCATTTCATCCTATTATGTGTTTTTGTAACCGGGAACCGTTAAAAAGATTTTTTTTTGTTTTTTAAATTTTTTTAAAAATTTCTTGCATGAAAAAAAGGAAGAAAGTCGATAATCTTTTTTTTTTTTCTTTTTTTTTAGGATTTCAATAGAAAATGCCACACATTATTATTCAATGATGACGCGCCGTAGGATGAAATGACCAAAAATGGGCTTTTTTGTCTTTGTTTTTTTTTTAAAGAGAGTAGCAAAGACAAAAAGTTGCAAAATCCGTTCCATCAAGTTCATTATTATGATCTGACGCCCACGAAAGTGTGTTAAGCGAAACAAGAGACCTACGCCCTTGATGGAAGTGAATCAGAGTCATTTTTGTAATTTATGCAAGAAGATGCTGCTGTTTCGCTGCGTTTGTTGTTGCTGTGGGGGTGATAGTAAAAAATTGCTTAATTTTACGATGATGGCGGGAACATAAGAGTTGTGGCGATTTAATTGTGCATTTGAGGTAATTTATGGCAAAGTTGGTATAAAATGTTAATTTTTGCTTGAAATTTAAAGTTTTATATTCAATTGAGATATTTTTTTTTTTTGTTTATTGTAAATATTCAAAAAAAATCTTAAATTTATATTTTTTTATCAAATATTAACTGAAATAATTTTTGGTTGAAATTCTTAAAAAATCATTAAAAAAAGAGAACTATAAAAAATTTAATAAAAAAAAAAAATTTATGATTACGAAAAAATTTTGTATTTTGTTTTTGTTAAATTTTTCGAAAATATAAAAAAAAAATATGAAATTAAATTAAAAAATTAAATTATTTAAAAAATTTTAAATTATTTATTAAAATAAAGTTAAATTTAAAAAAAAATCAAATTAAAAATAAAATAATAAAAATTCTAATTGTAATTAATAAAAATATTGTAAAAAATTCAAAATTTTAAGTTTTTAAATTTATATTTTAAATATTTATTTTCAATTTTTTAATTTATTTTAAAAAATTTCATAAAAAAAATATTTTATTTTTATTTATTAAATTATTTAATTTATTTTAATTTTTAGTATTATGATTTTTTTAAAGAGTTTTTAAAAAAAATCAGGTGAATTTTTTACTTTCATTAACTTTCAAATTCAAAATTGATCAATTTCCATCATATCAAAACCTTTCCCGTTTTACAAAAATTCTATCAACAGTCCTTTTCTACACTCACAAATAACTCCTCCCTCAACTCGAACGAACGCATTTCGAATAAAATTTTTAATGTTGCGCAGCTGGAATCCATCTACACACAAAAACTTCTTTCTTCCTGCATATTGTACGTCGACGCACCGAACACAAACAACTTTTATCCAAAATCTAGGCATAAAACAACAAACCCCGAGAAAAATGGATGCCATTCTTCTTCTCTCTACCAGCAGCATTCAAAATTAGATCGAAAAAAAAGTCATTAAAACTTCTTCTTTTTTTCGTGTCTATTGAAAGGCAGGCAGCAGGGAGAGATATTTATGTTGCATGTTATCACATTTTATCGCATATGATGCATCCCAAAAAGTTATTTTTATTATTATTAAATTTTTGTTGAGAAAAAGGCCCAAAAATTTTACGACTTTTTTTTACTATCCATCGACAGTCAATAGAATCTTTTATAGTTTTTGTGACTTTTTGTGAGTTTCCTCCTAAAACAACATTGCATGTCGTGTTGCATTAAATTTCAATTGAAAATGGAAAGAAAGAGACGACTCGCACGAAGAGTCATAAAATGCAGTCTGACATAATAATCCGATATTTTGTGTGAGTAAATGGAGCGTTTTGTTGCTTCGGAGATTTTTATGCGTTTTTGGGTGCCGAGAGGGATTTATGCTGGAATAGAAAATGGACGGAAGCAGAAGACAGAAGCTCGTAATTAATGACTCAGAAATGTTTAATGACTTTTTTTCAAAGTAATCTTCTGGATTTTTAAGTGACTTGATTGGATGGAATATTTTTGTCTCATTAAGATAAATTTTAATGAATATTTTTAAAATGAAAGATTTTTAAGTTTAATTAAATATTTTCGGGTTTTGAAATAAATTTTATCAAATATAATATTTTTTTAAATTATTCATGAGAATTTTTTGCTATTTAATGATTTTTCAAAATATTTTAACATTGAAAAATATTTAAAATAATTTTTTTACAATATTTTAAAAAAATAATAATTCTTATAATATTTTCAATTAATAAATTAAATAAATTTTGAATTAAATAATATAAAATTAAATAAAAGAAATTAAAATAAAATATTTTTTAACAAATATATGATTTTTAAAAAAATAATTATTAAAAAGTAACAAAAAACTGAAAAAATAATCTAATTAACAAATTTTACCTAAAATTATAAATGAATTTAAAAATAAAAAAAAAACAAATAAATTGTAATATTAACATAATAAAATTAATTAAATTAAGTAAATTAATTGAAAAATAATTTAATAAATTAATTAATCAAATTTTAAGAGAATTTTTTTTCTTTAATATTTTTACTGCATTTCAATTTTTTTGTTTATAAAATTATTTTTTTTTTTAACTTTTTAAAAAATTATAATTATCATTATACATATTTATGATAATTTATATAAAAGTAGTTTTCATTACCTAATTAAAAAAATAATAATAAAATTTAAAAAAAAATTAAAAAATCATATATGATTGAAATTTTTTTAAATATTTGTTAAAAAATAATAAATACATGATAAATATTTTATGAACAACTTTACAAAAATATTTTAAATAAATTAATTAAAAAAATATATATTTAATTAAATTAAATTTTAAATAAATCATTTTTTTTATCATGATAATATTTTTTTATTTTTAAAATATATTTTTAGTTTTTTTTAAATTTTATAAAAATGAAAATTTATTCTTTTCATTAAAAATTAATGTTATTAAAATTATTCAAACGTCATTTTATTAAATAATAATCGATGCATTCTTCAATTTTCGAGCAAAATCCACCTTTATCCAAATTTTCGATGCCATTCTATAACAATTTATTCGTTCTATTTGAATGTCAACTCCGAATTTAGGTCAAAACTAACGTTAATAATTTGCTTTTCTGATGAGAATGGAAATGTGAAACAATAATTCATACACACAAGAACCGCGCTATTATTATTATTACATAGCGAGCGTCAAAAATATCTTCAAAGACAATCACCAATTTATTCAAATGCAATAAGTCAAGAATGAATAATATAACATTGAAATACAAAGAATCAGATAAGAACTAGGTACGTCAGTGAATGAGTGAAGGAATTGCATTCTAAAAAAAAATAACTACTTCTTTTGAAGTGTTTTACGGATCCTGCGGCTTTATTCTCTTTATATGGCAATTTTATGTTATTTTTTTTTTTTGAAGCAAATTCTATCAAGGTAACGCGATTCTAGTTACAATTCTTCATCTTGCAATTCACACAACTCACATAAATAATAATATAATAATAATGTAATTATATTCAAAAAAAAAAATAAATAAATAAATATTTGAATGCAATTCTTTCAAGATTTTATTTTGTTATTATTTTAATGAATTAATAATGAGGTAAATTATATGTTTGGCTCGTCGTCGTGTATATGTTGACATTTTGTACGAAAACTATATTTCGATACACATCTAAATGCTTCGGCAAATAATTATGAGGTTTCTGCCGCAGCAACAATAAAAATTAAAAACCAACAAGTACTTCTCAGGAAATAATCAAAAAATAATAATAAATGTATATCATTGTTCTACTATTTTTTTCTTATTATTTTATTATTATTTCATTTAACTCGACAAATGCTTTTAATGCGATGGTGATTGTGCAATGTTTGAAAAAAAAATAAGAAAAAATCGTTTGTCGGTTTCTTTGTCTTTGAAGTCGTCTCTTGAATTATTTTTTAACGAAAGAATATTTTTTTTAGAATTTTGCAATCATGAATCCTTTAATATTCAATAGAAAAAAAAATTATTACACAATAATTTAAAAAAAATATCTGACATAAGAGCGTTTATGTGGCATGTCAAAGTAAAAAAAATAATCTCATAAACTACTGAAATGAAATAAAATAAAAATAAAATTTGTGTTGAATTTGTATAATAATAAGAAAACCTTTAACATGGGCTTTCATTTGGAACAAAAAAAAACTTTTACTTTCATTTTTCTTTTTTTTCTGTACTCACTGACGCCGAGTCAGCAGCATTAATTTAATGCCTATTAATTCCAGTTTTGCATTTTCTCAGTCACTTAATTTAATCGCTTTTATTTATGTTTTCACTTTGTTTGAAAAATTTTGTCAAAAAAAAATTATCTAACAAAGAAATTAGCGAACAATGAACAAAAAATCGTTTTTTTGGTTAGAAATCCGTAACTTCGGTGATGTAACTTTTTTTTTAATGGCTGTCTCATGATTTTTTTTTATTTTTTTTTTTTTTTTTGGTAAGAAATTTGACGACATGTGCATTCTTTCGTCCAAAGTCGTAAATTAAGTTCTCATAAAAGAAAAATGGATCCCTGATAGTAAAATAGAAGAGATGAGAAGCTGACAGAAATTTTTATTTTATTTATTTATTTATTAGGGATAGTTGTGTGTTCGATTTGTGTGCTTCATGGATTAGAAGCTGACAAGAGAGACACATAAATTATTTCGTTTTATTGCATTTTTTTTCTTCTTTTTTGTCTATTTCAGGAATTATGATGATTACATGACTTTTTTGTTTGTTTGAAATGTGTTTGAAAAATTGAGAATTTATTTCTTAACTAACGAAATATCTGTTTCTCATAAAATCTCAATTAAAAAGCATGTGACGTGCAATGGGATTTCCTTGTTAAAGAAGTTTTGTGTTTTTTTCGAAAACCATTACTGATTTTTGATTTGTGGTTGACGATGGGTGAGATGAGCGGAAGAATAGGAAATAAATTTTGAGAATTAATGAAATTTTTGGTTGTTTCATTGAAGATTTGTAAAAAAATACTTTATTATATTGATTAAAAAATTTTTTTTAATTTATAAATTTAAAAAAAATCGATTTTTAAAAATTTTTCAAAATAAAAGTTACTTTATAATTATAATTTTAAAATATTAATTTTTAATAATAATTTTAATTATTAATTATTATAAAAAATTATTAATATATTTAATTATTTTACATTTTTATTAAATGAATTTTATTTTAATAAATTAATAATATTATTAAAATAAAAAATAATTAAAAATTTTGCTGAAAATTTTTTCTCTTGACAATAATTTTTATTATTTTAAAAATATTAATATAAATGTTTTCACTAATTATCACTATACCTATTTAATTATTTTAAATAATTCAATTAATTTAAAAAAAAAATAATTATTAAAAATATTTTAAAAGTAATAAATATATTTAATAAATAATGAAAAATCAAAAAATTAAAAAAAAAAAAATTTATTTTTAATATTTGAAATTAATTTTTTCATTTTATTTTATAATAATTTAATTTTTATTTTATTTTATTATTAATTTTATTTTATAAATAATATAAATTGGAAAAAATTTTGTTAAAAATTTCAATTTTTGAGCATTTTTAAAATAACTTTAAGAAAATCTTTTTTAATAAAAAATTATTTTAAATTCTTTTAAATTATATTTAAAATAAAATAAAACTAATTAATTTTTAAAAAATTTTAAAATTTTAAAAACTAAAAATATTATTAAAAATTTTCTAAAATTAATAAAAATTTATTATGAAAAAAAATCTAAATACAAAAATTTTATTCATTCAAAATTTAAAAAGTTTACAATAAATGTGCAATTTTTCTAAAAGAGAAAGACTCATCTTACCGTAAAATAACAAAAATATTATTTTAACATGTTAACGCTAAAATATCCTAAGGTGCTAATTACTTTTCTCAATAATTTCTGTTCTTTTACTATTTTTTTTTATTATTATTCTACCTTCAAGTTTACATGAAAGAACAAATAAGCTACCGAACTGTTTCTTACTCATCTTTTTTACACAAAAAAATATAAAAAAAAATTCTACGTAATTTTATTTGTTCTTTTTCTACTTCATGAATGAAAAAAAGATAAAAATTGAAACAAAAAAAAATAAAAAATTCAGTTCAACAAACAAAACAAAACATCATTAATGGTCCATTTAGGTGAATTGCGCATAAAAACAAAAAAAAAATAATTTTTTGTTGTAATGTCAGTATTTTTCCGTTTCTCCAAACGTTAAACGCTCCAACAAAGTACTTACAATGTACTTACTTTTCGTTCGTCGCCGATCGTTAGTATGTCGATTGAGCAAACATTTATGTTGCAGCTATCGTTGGCTACTTTGCTTGTTGGTGTGTGTCGTGCCGCGCAACATTATTACACACACCAATACACCCGCAGCTGAAACTAGGTTAGTGAAAGTATTATTTAATAGTTTTTTTTCATATATTTTTATTATTATTATTGAATCGTACGAGTATGTAGAGATTCTACTCATATTATTGCCTTTTTGTTCGATCGTCGCTTTGTATGAATAATGCAAAATGCTGTATGTTGTTGTCGGTTCGGTATATAAATAATAATATTAAAATAATAATAATGTAAAAAATAAAAATAAATGCATTCTATTGAAAATGCTGTTGTTGCATTCACTTCGCTTGTGTTGGTGCAACACACAAACAAATTGATGCAATATCGTGAGATAATAGTAAAAGTAGGTGAATTGCATTATGTTGCAATAATAAATAAAACTTACATTCATCCAGGTTACTGCATTCACTTTTACTTTCATTTGTACCTTCTATTTCTTCGTGCGTCATTTTGTGTTTATTTCAACTTTTTTTTCAATAAAAATAAAAGTAAAGCATAAATTTATAAATGAAGGAATAGTTTGCAATTTATCTGAAATATTTATGAGTCAGTTCTTATGGTCACGATCGTTTATTTATTTTTTTTTATTTATGAAAAAATATTCTTATTTATTTTATTAACAGGGATGAAAAATATATTTAAAATATTTAAATATTTATTTAAAAAAAAAAAATAAAAATTAATATTTAAAAAATTATTATTCAAATTATTAAAAATTTAATAAATAATTATTTTTAACATATTTAAATTTTTTTTTAAAAAATATAAAATTTTAAAAAATTTTATAAATATTTTGTATGTTTTTTTTTATTAAAAAATTATTAGAAATTTTTAAAAAATTTTAGTTATTTTAATGTTTTTTTTTAAAAATTTATTATTAAATATTAAAAATAATAAAAAAATATTTTTAATTTTATTTTAAGATTAAGATATTTTTAATAAAAATAAATTATATTTTTTTAAAACATTAAATTTATTATTTTTAAAAAATTTTTTTCAAAATCTTTTTAAAAAATTATCAAAATATAGTATAAAAAATTAATTTATATTATTAAAATTTAAAAAAAAAATTAAATTTTATATTAATAATTTTATTTTTTTTAATTATTAAATATTTTCGAATTATTTTAAAATGTTTAAGAATAATATTTATAATTTTTTCTATATGATTAATATTTTTAATTATTTCTTATTAATTTTTAATTAAAATTAATTTATTGTTAATTTTTATTATTAAAATTTTCTAAATATTTCAAAAATTAAAAAAAAATATTTTTTTTTATCCCTGTGTATTAAAATACATGTTTAGCACCGCTAACTGTCATGCCTCGACAACAATGGAGAGGAAAAGGATGCTAATTAACTGTAGCTTCCATTCTAAATAAATCGCTGACGAGCTAACACAAAGTGAGTTATGATACTTGTTGACGTCGCAAAAGCTATTAAATTAAAGCTTAGCATGATTGACGAGTTACTTGCAACGTTAATGTTTATGATGATGAAGATTAATGAGACGAGTTAAAAAGGCGCCTAATTCAAAAAAGATTTTATTTTTTTCAACAAAGGACCATCCCTGAAAAAAATATCTAAACATCGCCCTTAGGGCTTGGCTTGTTAACAATTTGCACAACTTAACCTTTTCACAATTATATCATTATTATTGTAAAATGAAGAAATTGAGAACATCAATCCATATTTAATGCAAAAAAATAAAAACTAATTTTGTAATATCGCGTTTCGTTTGTTAAGAAGATGTAAATTTTGATAAATGAAATGCCTTTTTATAGTAATTATTTGCGTTATTTGTTCAGCCATGTTTGGTCAAGAGGCAATTGCAGCGAAAAATGTTTAAAGTTTCCAATTTGAAAGTTTTCTGTTCATGTCTTGTGGTTATAAATATACTTTTAATGCACACTTGTGTAGATATTTCCAGGATATTTCGCAAGAACGGATTTTTTCATTATAGTACTTTAGTTGGCTTTGGTTTATTTCTATATGTTGTACTTTGTATTGTATATAATGAACTAACGAGTTTTTCACATTTCATGCATTTTTGCACTGAGAAAATAATTTTATTAAATTTTTGATGGATAAGAATATTTAAAAAAAAATATTGAAAAATTTATTTTAATTTAAAAAATAAATTTAATAATATATTTTTTAAATTAAACTAAAATTTTCAATAATTTTTTAAATATCAAATATAAATAAATTTAATTAATTAAAAAATTATTAATTTTCAATTTTTTTATTTTTAATATTTTTTTATAATTTTTATTTTAAATTAAAATTAATTTAAAAATTGAAAAAAATATATTGATGAAAAAATTTAATTTTTTTAATAAATAAATTATATTTATTTTCAAAAATTAAATTAAAATATTAACAAAAAATAAATTTAAAACTTAATAAAAAAAAAATATTAATTAAGAATAAATAAAATTATTTTTTTTTGTATTTTAAAATAACTTAAAATTAATTATTTTTTTTTAATTTAAGAAAAAATTTAATTAAAATTATTTTATTATAAAAAAAATTAGTTTTAAAAGTTTTGAGATTTTATTTAATTTTAAATTATAAAAATTATACATTGAAAAAAAAATATTTCAAAACTTATTTTCTTATTTTTTTCTGTCTTTTATTAATAATTTTTATAAATAGAAAAATAAATAAATAAATAAAAATATTAAAATAAAAACTATCAAATAAATAAAAATTTTGAATTAAAAAAAAATAAATAAAAAAAAACGTTAAAAAATTTATTTTTTTAAATTTTAATTTTTATATACTTTTATTTTTTTTTATTAATTTATTTTTTTATAATTTAATTTTTTTTATTAATTTTAATAATTTTTCTTTAAGAAAAAGTATTTTTTAATAAAATACAAATTCTAATGAATTTCAGAATTTTCTCGTCTCACAGTGCATGAGAAACTATGCTTAAAAGATATTTTTAAAAAAGTTTAAATTTTGCAACAAAAAAAGATATAAAATATTTCTGCAAGAGAGAAACTAGAAATATTTATATTCAAGCATGTGCTAATGCCATGCCATGCAAGTCAACTTGTTTCCATACAAAACTCCCAACATTTACATTAGAAAAAAAAAAATAATAATAAAAGAATAAAAAAAAAAAGATTTCCAATAAATAAAAAGTGAATGTAAATAAATGCAAGTTTAGTACCTTTTTTAAATGTTGCAAGCAACTTCATTTTTACACATTTTCGGCAATTACATCATAAAACGATGAAACCATTTAACATTTATTAAATAACCGTCATCAACCATAATGTACGACGAGCCGCCGACGAAATTTCACAAAACCTTTTAATACATGAAATCATTTTTATTTCATTTTGTTCGAAAAGTAGACGAATGACATACATAACGACGACCAAAACCTGAATTCGAATGTAAAGCGGCAACAACAACAACAACAACTATGTTAACAACATGAAAGTGAAGACGACGAAAAAACTCTTACTTTCATTATTATTACACGATCGCCGAACGAACAGACAAACCTCCAGTCATCCGTACGACGACGACGACGAGAAATTACATAATTTTTCTGTATTCGCCTTGTCCATGCCCACAAAAAAAGCATCTTGTACCTATGGTAACATAATTTCACCATTTTTACCTTCAACGCTGTACGATGCGAATCTATGGAAACAAAAAAAAAGAGAAATGCAAAAAAAAACGAGACGTGCACGAGAGTCTGCGACAGACAAATAAAAGTTAAGAAATATGAAAAAGAGGAGAAAGAAATAAAAGTTGACGTAATATTTGGGTATCTATGAAAAAGTTCGTACCCGAGTCAAAGTGAAATGTGTTACGTACCCGAAAAAGAGTGTAAGAGAGTGTAACATTTTTTTGCTGCCATGAATGAATTTTGCGCTGTCTGTCTTCTGACAGTCTGCATTGTGTTGTCATTGCACAATTTTAATTTTATTTATTTATATGCGTCTCTTTCTCCGTGTCGTCGCTGTTGTTGTTGTTGATGTCGCCGGATGACGATGTGAAACCTTTCATTTGCTGAAAGTTGAAAGTGACTCACGAAATTATTATTATTTACTTTCATCGCATCGCTGATTTTTTTTTTGTGTTTTCAATTTTTCATGAGCTATATTGTTTTTTGTCGAATTTTTTTATTTATTTATTTTTTTTAATTTTTTAAAATAATTTTTTTTATAAAAAAATTAAATGTTTTAATTAAAATTAATTTTTGAAATATTTTTTTTTTATTTTTTAAAAATTTTTTCATATTTATTTTTTTTTTTTTTTAATTTTTATTTTGAACATTTTTATCGAAATATTTCATTAATTATTTTAATTAAATTTATTTTATTTTTTTTTTTGTTTAATATATTTTTTACACACTTTTATATTTTTTTTTATGATATTTTATTTTTCTTCAGAAAAATTTTAATAAAGCTAAATATTTTTTTTTTAATTTTTCGAAATTAAAATTAATTTTTTTTAAATAAAATCTTAAAATTATATATATTTTAATACGTTTTTATAAATTAAACTTTTAAGATTTTTTAAATATTAATTTAAATGTTTTTTTTATTTATTTTAATATTTTTTAAACTTTTTTGTAAACGTTTTTTATCGAAATATTTTATTAATTATTTTTATTTAATTAATATTAAATTTCTTTATTTTTTATTTAATATATTTTTAAATTATTTTGATATTTTTATTTTAAAAATTGTTTTAATTTACTTCAGATTGTTTGTATTTTTTATTTAATATTTTTTTTTACAAATTGAACTATTTTTTTGATATTTTATGCTTTTAAATATTTTCAGAAAAATGTCATTTATTTTTGAAATTTGAAAAAATTAAAATAAATTTTGTATTATTTAATTAAATTAATTTAATAAATATATTAATCTATTAGAAAAATAATTTTCATATTATTTATTTATTTCAATAACAAAACAATTACTATAAGATTTTATTTTGATATATTTTTTTATTTATTTTTTTTTTATTTAAATTATTTTTTTTTATTTATTTATTGAATTTAATAATAATAAATTAATTCAAAAATATACTAAAATAAAATTTGCACCCTAATTCAAATTTTTTTTTTATATTTTCAAATGAATGTGTGTGATGATGTGAATTATTTGGGTTATTTTCAATTATTATTATCATATTGTCTACTGGACACGACATGACAAAACACGTGAAACGTGATTGTCTTTTTTTTTGTTTTTGTGAGTTGATTGATTTATGTAACTAAAATTTGACATGAACAATTTGACAATCATCATCGATGTCACCACTGCTGGGAATACTTTTACGTTTTTAAGTACAATTTTTTTTTTAAATTGATGACAAAAGTGGATCATTGTGTAATTTTTCATGAAGTGAAGGTGTCAATCAATTATAAATGTATTATGTATGCTTTTTATAAAAATTCATGTTGTACTAATTGATTGATTGAATCAACTGGGCATTCAGTATGAAATTCAATAAAAATATATAATAAACATATATGCAATGATAAATGATACAAAACTCGCACAAAATTCAATTAATTATTGACTTTTGTCATTTGTCTCAATCACAGCGAGCGACAGTAGCGGAAAAATATCGGGTTTCAACATCGCACCTAATAACCAACAAATGGCGACATTAAAATATAATCATTAATATTATCAATAAATAAATACAAGTTTGACATTTGTTGGCAATATCATTTACCTTTGACACTTATTTTGTATTTTTTTTTCTAATTTTATTTTATTTTGTTAAATAAGTACAAAACACCCATAATTGTTACATTCCTTTGAAATAAACTTTATACATGTTGAATATTTATATATATTATATATGTTGAAGTAACTGTGAATATGTTTACTTTTAAAAACATTTATTATTATTGTTTGTTCTTAAATAACTACAAATCTGTCGTGTCTTGACTTTTGTGATGTTTAATCCTTATACATTTAACATATCTTAAACATATACATTTAAAACTATATAATAGATAATTACTATAAAATAATAATAAACATCTGACGAATTAAGCAATTTTCGCAATTTTTGTAATTTTATAATAATAACCATAAATATGTTGAATTTTTTCTCTTAATTTTATTTTTCATCATTATTATTTTTATTATTAAAACATGCAAAAATCAAATGCCAAGATTAAAATATCCAACATATATAAAATTGTTACACCTGTGATTGACATGACGACGCGCGTACATTCATTTTGCATACAACATCAAAAAATCAGTGTCAACTGGAATTGAATGAACAATAAATCAAATTAAACGTTAAGAATGTGTAAAAATATTTTTTTTATAGTTTTAATTATATATCATATATGTTGATGATATATGTTACTTTTATAATTTTTTTTTTCAAACATAATATTTAATTAAAACTTTACCTAAATGTTAGTTGTTTTGTTAAATTGAGACAAGAAACAGTAACTCACACACGAAAAAAAAAATAAATAACAATTACAAAACATTTATGGGAAATATAGTAATTAATTATGCAATCTGTTTTAATTGAGAATTAATTATTTTTGTTCGGCTTTTATAGTTATTAATTATACATTTGCATTACATATATTTCCATTCTTAACTTGCTTCACTTTTATTTATTTTTTTTTCGTGTAACGTGTTGCTTGCTCACACGTTTGCAATCAAAAGTGAAGCAAATCTTTGTGTTCCTAAGTGAATATTAACGATCTTATAATTATCATCTAGTTTCCAGTCAAGTATTGTAGAATGTCAGCGTATAATTTAAATAAACAAATTTATGTGCAAAAGTCACTTGTAAAAGTGTGAACGAAAAAATTGATATTCTCTCGATATTATTTTATTTTATTTTTTTATATGCTATATTGTTTTTAGTTTTTTATTTTTAAAATTTTCATATATTTAATAATTTAATAAATTTAATTTTTAATAATATATTAAATCTCAAAAAATTTATAAAAAATTTGTTATACCTATTTTATTTTTTTTAATAATATGAAAATATTTATCTAAATAACTTTTAAAAATAAAAAAAAGAAATTAAAAAATATTTTTGTTAATTTTTTTATTTATTTTTTAAATTTTTATATTATTATATACATTTTTATTTATGAAAATTTATGATTTTTTCTTTTAAATTAATATTAAAAATTTTATATTTATTATATTGTTATTAATAAAATATTATTAAAATATTAAAAATTTAAATGAAAGTAATTTAATTTTTTTTTTAAGAATATAAAAATATTTTTTAAAAATAATTTTAAAAAATTACAAATAAAATAAAAAAAATATTTTCTAATTAAAAATAATAATTTTATAATATATAATTCTTAATATTTTTACCATAACGATATTTTTTTATTTTTATAAAAATTATATTATTAATTTAAATTTTTAAATTTTTTAAATTAATTTAAATAACCGTAAAAAAAAAATTCTTATAATAATTTAATCTATCATATATTTATAATTAGTTTAAAATTAAAAAAATAATTTAAATATTTTTTATGTATTTAAAATTTTAAAATAAATTAATTAAATATTATAAATTAAATTTTTAATTATTTTTATTTTTAATACAACATTAAAAATTTTTCCGCTAATTCAAAATTCTTAATAAAATGTTTATATGAATATTTATTAATAAGGTTGCGTTTGGGTGTAAATGATAATAATTAATCAATACATGGTTGCGCTTGCTTTTCAATTAACTAACATCAACATTCAACATTATACTATTGAGAATAACTTGAATATCTTCCATCTTAAAAATGCACAAAAAATTCGAGGTCAAAAAATAAAAAAAAAACTTCTTGTAAAAAATGCATATTAATTTTAGTAGGAAGAAGAATGAGTATCTTATTTTTTGTTAAATGTTAAAAAACAAACACAAAAGGTTATTAAATAACTTTTGCATCAACTTTTGAAACACTCCAAAAGTCATAGAAGTACTAAACACAATAATAACAATAATACAATAACTAGACACTGTACTTCCTCTCACGGCGTCGTCGATGATGATGAGATGCCTCGTAGCAAAAAATTTTTTTCTTCTTTGTTAATTTTATATTTTTCTATCGTGGTAGTTACGGTTATTTTATTACAACAAGCCAGCAACGAACAAAGAACATTTATTTTGCCACACAAAAAAAAATCCAGAGTTCCGAAAGTTTTGACCTTCAGAATAAAATTGAAACTCGCGATTGAAAGAAGTAACACAACAACAACAACAACAACAAAAAAAAACTTGTGTGAATTTTGTCTGGTTTGAACAATATTTGTATGTGTGTCGATATAACTAAAAAAAGGCAAACCATCGATAGAGAAGTAAAATAATTTCATTGTTGCAAACCGAATAATCGCACGCGAAATTTGTCTAATTTATAGTTGTTGTAGAGAGACAGCTAATGATTTTTTTTTCGGTTCGTGTACCTACCGAAAGCAATGTCAAAACAACAAAAAATCCGTGAAGCGGAATAGCAACGAAATACGCAAAAAAAAGATGTTTATGAATGTGTAGAAATGGGTAGGAAAGATAATAATATTATTAATATATACACGAATGTGTGGATGGATGAATTTTTTGGTGAAGTGTATTTAACCTTCACATTGCTTTTCCTCCTTTTTTTCTGTTAGCCATGATGATATTTACTTTTTTTTTATTCGTCGTACTTGCCAATTGTGTTTTTTTGCACACACAAAAAATTATCAATAGCAAATAAAAACCGCGTTTTCGTCGCAAGTTGTTATTGTCAGAATAATGTTGTTGATAAAAGAAATAGTTTTAATTATTTTACGCAAATAACGAGTGTGAGCAAATAATGAAAGTTTATTTTTTATTATTTTTTTTTTGTTGCTAATAAAATTGCGAAAAACATGTGTAATGACGCACATTGATAAGCTAATAAAATTAAATATTTTTTTTTATTTTTTATAGATTTCATAAAAATATTTTTTGAAAGTTTAATTATTAATATTTTATATTTTAGTTTAATTTTTATCCTGAAATCTCCTGAAAAAAAAATATCATTTAAAAAAAATATATTTGAATTTTTTTTTAATTTTGTTCTAATTCATAAAAATATATAATGAAATAAATAAAAAAAATAAATATTATTATAAAATTAGGTATTTATTAATTTTTTTAAATATTTCATAAAAAAAACTATTTTTATTTTTTAAAATTATTTTATATAATTTAATCCAATAGTATACGATCCTGAAATGAAATAAAATTTTATAAAAAATATTAAAATAAAATAAACTTACTTTTTAAACTGTAAAAATAAACTTTTAAAATTTTAATAATATTTTTTTATAATTAATTAAAATTATTTTTTTAATTTTTTAATATATTATAAAATTTTAATATGTGAATTTAATTTTAAATTTAAAATATTTTTATTTAAAAAAAAATAATTTTTAAATTTTTTTATTTTTTTTAAATAAAAAAAATAAATCATGGACAATTAAAATTATTAAAATTTCAATTTTTAAATTAAAAAAAATCCCATTTTTTTACATAAAACAGTAACAAAATAAAAAACTGAATTTTATCGTATGTCCTCAAAAGCCTAATTAGAGAAAATTAAATTTTATTTTTTTTTGAATGGTTTTAAAAAATTTTTATTAAAAATAAAAAATCCGTTAGCTTAAAAAAAATTTAAATTTTTTAAAAAATTTTTCAAAATTTTTCATTTAAAAAATAAAATAAAAAATTTAAATTTCCCAAAAATGTGATAAATTTTAAAAAAAATTTAAATTAAATAAAAATTAATTTTAAATTAAATTAAATTTTTTAAAAAGTTTCTTAATTATAATTAAAATAAAAATAAAAAAAAAAGAAAAAATATAATATTTTTTTTTAAATTAATATTAATAATATAAGAAAATTTAATTTAAAAAAAATTTTAAAAAAAATTTGTCATAATTTGAACATTTAATCAATTTGAAAAATTAATATTTTATTTTTTATTCAAAATTTCCCGGATTTTCTTCAATATTTTTATTATATTTTTAAATTGTTTTAATTCAATTAAATTATTATTTTTATATTAATAAATAATTTAAAAAATAAAAGTATTTTTATTAATAAAAGTTATAAAAAATTTTTGTAATATAAAAAATAATATTAACATATTTATTTTTATCATTTTAATTCAATTTTCATACAATTTTGCAATCAAAAAATTTAAATAAAAGTTCTTCACTCAACTTAAAAGCTTTGAAAAATAAATCATCAACTTTTTTATCTGCAAAGATGAATTTTAAACAAGATCTACCTAAGTTTTAATTGCACAATAGTCACAAGTAATTTATATTCCTCTCACTTAATTTTTCCATAAAAAGCAAGAGTTTACAAACAAAAACGAAAAATCTGCCTTCACAAATGCGCAACAACAACCGACATTTTAAACATTGTAATATTCATTTTCAGCTGATAAAATAAAAATAAAATAAAATATTCAAAATGTTAGAGATTCGATGATAGAGATTTGATGACAAAATAAATTTTACAGACTTCACTCAGTGCAAACAGCGAACATAACAACGCGAAACCTACACCTTTAACCTTATTAGCTTATCTAAAAAATGCATGTACGATCATCATCGCACACATTTAAGCATTTTACAACATTATTACTCTTTTTTATTTTTTTTTTTTTTTGCAACAAATGTTTAACAACAACAACAACGGGGATCAATAAAAATCAATGTTACAACGAACTAACAGTGCAAATAACTGTAAAAAAAATATTAAATTAACAGAAAAATGCATTGTTTGTCGTCCCACATTAAAAATGCAAAGATTGTCAATAATATTTATATATTTTATCTAATTTACGTTAACATTAAGCGAGTATAGCGCAGTAAATGTCAATGTTGCAAGCGACTCATGAAAGCGTGATTTATTATCTTTTTGTACGAGATTTATCATTTTTTTGTGTTTTTCGTCTTTTTTTTGCATACTAAACAATTTAATATTATTAATAATGATCATCTTCGATCCTTTCATTTTCTGGCCTAATTCTTCTTCTCGCAGAACATGACAAGAAAAAATTTACATAATTACTGCCATTTATTTACTTTACAGGTTTATCTTATTTTTTTGACGATTCATCAACATCAAGCAACATGCATTGAAAAAAAATTCTTGGCTGCTTAGAAATATTTTTGCTTGTGACAGATTGGCCTTGAAACAAAACTATAAAGTAACAACATATTTTAGTGTTTTATTATTATTAGCATTACAATTAACTGAAAGAATTTTTATTTTGTCATTGTTTGCCGCGCGCGTTTCGTGATGTGATACTTTATATTGGCTGCCGTTCTTTATCACTTTTTGTGTCCTCGGAACGGGAATTCTTAAGAATGGAGTGACGAGTTAGTGTATCAAGAAGTTATTTTTTAATGGAAATTTTAAAAAGGGTAATTTTTTATTTTTATTAAATTAACATATTAAATATTATTATTTTAAAAAATTATTAAAAATAATTATCATTAAAAATTTTTTAATATTTTTTAAAAATAATTTCTTTTTATATCTTAATTTTAATGTAAAAATTTAAAAAAATAATTAAAAAAATAAATATATTTTATTAAATTATTTTAAACCTTTTAGATGCATGGCAAGAGGTTTTAATATTTTTATTTTTATTTTTTTTTATATTTTTTTTTTTTTTTTTATTGATATGAGAATTTAAGAAAAAAAAATAAAAAATATAAAAAAAATTTAGAATTTAAAAAAAATAATTTTTAAAATTATTAAACAATTTATTTTAAAAAAATATTCTTTAGTTTTTAATTTCTTAATTTTATTACAAAATTTATTTTTTTTTATAATTAATTTTTTTACAATAAAAAAATAATAAAATAAAATTTAAACCCCTTGTTAAGAAAATTTTACATCTTAAAAAGTATGACATAAAAATGATTTATTTTGTATCATTTTTTAATTATATTAATTAATTATTTTTATTCATCAATTAATTATTTTTTTACTATTTGTATAAAATTTAATTTAAAAAAATCGTTTATTATTTATTTTATTTTTTATTTTTTATTTTTATTCAAATTTTTTTTAAAAAAAATTTCTAAAAAATAATGTTTTTAATTTTTTATACCAAAAAAAAACATCAGAAAATAAATTTTCTGTACAAAAAATTAAAATAAAAAAAAATTTAAAAAATTAAAAATTTGCAAGATTCTAAGACAATTTTTTTTTATTTTTTAACCTTCAAAAACATAAAAATATTAATTAAAATTTTTAAATAATTTCTTTATAAAAATATTTTTATACCTCTTGATGTTAAATTACCCTACTTTTCCGCAACTCAGTATTTACCACTCGGAATTGATGTTAAACATGCCTTAATATGCAATTATTTTATGAAGTAACTCTAACAAATCCTGCATACGTGAGACATTTAACGATTCTTGCAAAATATACACAAAAAGAACACAACACAGAATTAGAATGGATTGTTGTTCCAGTTAAATTTTTTTTCTGCAAGCAAGCAACGTGCTGGTTATATAATACCACTTCTAATGATCGTTATAATAATAACAACAAAAAATTAATGGAGGTCAGTTTTTTGTTATTTTTTTGTTGTTGAGTTGCTTAAAGAGCTTAAAGAAGAAAAAAAATTGGTGAAGTAATCAAAGAATTTCTAAAACTTGTCCTTGAAAGACTTGACTTGACTCAACAATGTGTTACATTCTAATTACTCAACGCGCGGATTTCTTTTGAAAAAAAAAAATTTTTTTTGCGCAACAAAAAAAAAAGAGATTCGTTGTGTTTGTTAACAAGTTTTCAGGCTAGCACAAGCCATAAATAAAATTTACATAAAAAACATGCAATTTGTAATTGTAAAAAAATGCGTTTTTATGTGATTTCTTGTAAATGTTCTTACGCTGACATCAATAAATCTGCAAAAAAGTAAAATTAATCTTATTTGCCTTGAATTTTTTTTTATGTTTTCATAAAAATGACAAGAAAAGTGTTTTTTAAAAAGTTACCTTGATATTTTCACCTTTCACATCAATCTTGCAGCCACAAAATGTCAGATTTACGACATTCCTAACACAATGCGAGCATAAGCAACAATTAGCTTCCCGCTGTTAATTTAGACAATCTGTTAATTGAACTAGATTAATATATATATGTTGTGTGCACTGACTGACAATGGACAGTGAACTTTTTTTTTAATTTTAAAAATAAAACAAAAAATGGAAGTAATTAACAAACTGCAGAAAGCGTGACATGAGCTTTTAATTAAAATTTTTAATTTTTGAGTCTTGCGAAATTTTGACAAAAAATATTTTGTAACAATTTTCAAAATATATGTTGAGTACAAATTCTAATCAAATAACAATAATAAATATAAATTTTCCGTATTTCGGTACTTTTTGTTTGATTTCAGCGGAGATTAAAGTCGCTAGCAGGCACAATTTATTCGATCAACACAACAATTTATTATTATTATTATTTTATATTGTGTGCAAATAATATACAAACGAAAAAAAATCATCAAACAACTGTACTTGTATAAAATAAAATAATGTTAATCTACGCACATGGCACTGTTGAACATATGTTGTCCTACTGATTGCAATTTTTTTTAGTACACACGCAAAATAAAATCAACTGTGAAGATTACAAAGTAATAAAGTTGGTAGAGTAACAGGTATGTAGCGTTAATGTTAATGTTAATGTATGTATAAGTAAATATGTTTATAATAATATATGATAAAAGTTCTTTTTAATATTATTGAATTAATTCAAGTTTGATTCTTGTTGGTCATTTTATTGTTGTTTCTGTTCTTGATATAATAAATTTCTATTAGGTAGGATATTTTAATTTTAAAAAAATAAATATTTTTTTTAATTATGTATTCATTTTAACAAATTTTAAATTAATTAAAAATTTAAAAAAATTTATAAGTAAATAATATTTTTATTTTTATAATAGAATTTATATTTTTATTAATGATTATTAATTATTCATTAATTAATTTAATAAAAGTATTTATTTATAAAATTTATAAAAATTTAATATATTTTATTATTTAATACATAATATTTTTTATTTTGAAATTATTTTTAATTATTTATTTTATTATTTTTATTATTAATTTTTGAATTTTTTGAAATTCAATTTTTAAAAATAATTTAATTTACTCTGATTTACAATTTCTTGTCTTTTAATTTCAAAATTTATTTCAATATTTTTTTCTAAATGTTTAAAATTATATAAAATTTTTTAGGTATAAAACTATTTTAATTAAGAGTAGAATTACCGTAATATATTTTTAAATAATTAATGTATATATTTTTTAATATTAATATTTTTAATAAAATTTATTACTATTATTTTTTTTACAAAAACATATGATAAAGTAAATAATTTAATAAAAGTTAATAAACTAATCAAGAATAAATATTAATAATATAAATAATAAAAATAAATAAAAATTAATATACAAAAAAAATTGTCAAATAGTAAGAAAAATAATTATTATTAATAAAAATATTATTATAATAAATTATAATATTAAATATAATAATTAATATTAAAAAATGAAAATTAATTAAAATTTTTTATCATATTTATTTATTTTTTTATTAATTAATTTATTTAATTTCATTATTTTTTTAAATTATTTTTAAACTTTAATCTTATTTTTTAAATTATAATTTTTATTTCAAAATTTTTTAATTAAAAGAATATTAATTTTTTATAAAATTCTTATTAAAATAACATTCCCTATCTACTGCAAAACTTTTATTTTTTATAAAATATAATATGTGTGCATTAATCGAGTGGAAATAAAGTAATTGCGCGCGCAAACTTAAATTTTATTCAAATTACCTTACATTGTATACCAAATGTATCTAAATAAATGTAAAAATAATATAATAAAAGGTAATTGCAAAAAAAAAAAAAAAAAAAATAAAAAATGTTCAATCTAACAAACAGTAAATAAGTAACAATTCGTGGACAGACGGATGGATTAAAAGCTACAAGCGAACATGACAATAGCTATTATCGAATTGGAATTGTCTTGTTTTGTACGATGCGATAGATTATTCAATTATTATTCAATTCAGGCGGTATGTAGTTTTGCATCAATGGGAAACTGGGTGGGTGAGAAAATAATAGAAATGAAGCTAAAATGTTGACCTTGGAAACGTGACTTTTAATTTTTTTTTTTGCTGTGATTTTTTTTGAAATGAAAAAGTTGAACAATATTGATTGAAAAAAAAATAGATAAGATTTATTTTTTTTTAATTTAATAGAATGTTATCTATTTGATTAATTTATCATTTTACGTGCATTTAAATTTTTATTTTTATCATTGCAAACGACTTTTACCGGAAATTAATTCGAAATAAAAAAAAATTTAAATTTAAAAACCTTTCTCTCCTTTTCTAGTCCTTCTCCGAACCGTAAGTTAATGCGAAATAAATTCAAAAATAGTAAACATTCACCAATTTAATCGCCTTGCCGCTAAAATTTATGTCAAGTTGTTGCAGTTTTTTTTTCATTCTATACATTCTATTTCATAATCATTTCATATTCCTTTCACTATACAATGCAACGCGTCGCTGTCGACGTGAAATAGCAAACCAAGTACATGCAACAACAAAAAATATAATGAAATTCATGAGTGGTGTTATAAAATGTGGTAATAATGTTATTGCAACCTAAAAAAGTTAGCAATATAAAATTTTTGAAATGCATGCCGCTCTCTATCTACGAAGGAAATACGTTGCTTGCGGTTTCTAAATAAACTTTTGCGAACCAGTTTAGTTTTTTTTTCGGTGCACACACATTTCTAATCCATTTTTTCCGTAGCGAATCTTAATGGTTTTTAATTTTCAAGCATTTATGAAACAAATTTGCAAAATTTGTCCAAACACCCACGAGAACCACGTACATTGCTTTAATTTAAGCGAACAACAGAAATAAATATAATTCTTGAAAAAACTTGCATAATAAACTGTGGCATTTTCCCTTTTATTATTATTATTATTATTTTAGCGATTTGTACATTTTTTGTATACATAAATAAATATATTGGATATAGATTAGTTGTGGTTAGGAAAAAAAACTGAAATGCCAAACATTCGAATAACAAAGGTGCATTTGTTCGTGGCTTTACTTAACTTTGAGCTTGCATAACTCAGTTTTTAATTCTGGGTCAAAGAATATTCTTAATATGCATGAAATCAACGTGAAATCGAATATATATACTTTTTTATTATTATTTTTAATATAAAATACGTGCGATGCAATATTAATAGGGAACACAGTTTGATTCTAATAATTTTTTTTTTATAAAAATTAGAGTCAACAAAATTTTTTCTTAAAAAATTTTTTCACTTTATCGCATTTTGAGTTTCTTTTTAAAATTTTTTACATTTTCTTACTCCTCAATATTTTTTTTAAACATTTTAATACTCCTCATGATACTGAACTAAAAATTTCTTTAACATCTTAAATAAAATAAAAATTTAAAATAACTGAAATAAAAAATTTTACAATTTTTTACTCCTCATCTTCTATAAGGCTTTAAATTAATGTACGTCTTAAAATGTAAAAATTTCACATTATTGTACTCCTCAATGATTAATTTTTTTTCTCATTTTTATACTCCTTATGAAATTTGACTAAATTTTTTTTCAGATATTTCAAATAATTCTTATTTTCATTTAAAAATTAAAATTTTACATTTTAGTACTCCTCATTTCACAATTTACCTAACACTCCTCATACCTAAAAATTAAATTTTACAGATTTTTTAATTTTTTAGATTTTTTAATTTTTTAGTTCTAAAGTTTCAAAAATTAATGAAAAAAAAATTTAGACTAAAGTTCAGGTTAAAACCGCATTTTTTTTCTTCGAAATGCGGTAAGAAAAATTATTAAGAAACATGTTTTTTTTTATTATTAGAAATATAAGAATAAAAAAAAAATATAAAAAAATACGGAAAATTGAGCAATCCTTTATTAAATTTATAATATCTAATATGGAAATTTCTTGTCTTGTCCTCTTTATTTAGCCAAAGTCACGAATACATTAAAATATGTTTACAAATATAATAATAATAAAAAAAAAATAATATTTAAACAGTAGCTGAAAAAAAAAATATTCTGATATTAAAATGATATTTTTTTCATAAACATAGATTTTAATCGAAAAGTTGACATTTTTGCATGGGAACCTTTGAATGGCAAAAATTATGACCATAATTATATTAAATAACCAAATAAATTTATAATAATGTACATGATATTGTTTTAATCTGACATGATGTTTCTTCAGGTGTTTCTTGTATTTTATATTGCGACGTTCGTTCATTCATTCAGATGTTCATCAATAAGTTTGTTCGTCATTATGTGGACCTTGATAATTTCATAACAATTTGTGTGTTTGAAATGCATTCATTAGTACCACGACGAAAATTTATAACATCCGTTTTTTATGCTCGACGTGCAAATGTAAACCGAAAGGAATTGCAGTTAATAATTTAACATAATAATAAGGCTCTGTCGTTTTTTTCTTAATTTTTTTTTGTACAAGAAAAATAAAAATATAAATAAATAAATAAACATTGTAACAACATTAGTGGCAAACAATAATTTACCTTTTTTGAAATGTATTGTTTTTAATAATATAACCTGACAAGTGACACGTTTGTTGGGTTTTCGTGATGCTGGTAAAATACTTACTGCAGAAAACGAGGTTGCTGGAGCGGCAGCAAATTAATGTTTTTGTCTTTAATTAATTTAACCATGCATGTTACGGGCTTCTCTTACAATGTGTACAAAATACAACAACTAACGATTATTATTATTATTATTATATTGAAAGTGTTACCAGGAGGTGTGGAAGAATGATTCATTACCAATTGGATGGAGTTGCTGAGCGAACATGGCAAAACAATGCCATGTCAGTGTAATCGATAAATTGTTCAATTTATGATAATTAGATGGTAGGAAAAGATATGTCGCTGCGAGCTGAACTGAGATTACTTTTTCATGTTAATTTTTATGAATAACCAGACGTTTCCATTTTAATATTATTTTAATAAAAGAATAAAAATTTTATTAATTATTTATTATAAAAAAAAAAATAATTTTATTAATTAAAAAATGAAAAAAAAAATAAAATAAGATTAATTAACTAAAAAATATTATTTTAAAATTAAAAAAAAAATATTTTTTTTTATAATTTTAAAATTTTTTACTTTATTTATATTTATTAAATATTTAATTTAAAAAAAAAAATAAAAATAATTTATTTAAGTAAATTATTAATTAATTTATTATTTTTATTTATTTATATTTTAACAATTTATTTATTATTTATTTAAAAAATATTTTTTTAATTTTTTTTTATTTTTTATTAAAAAACAAAATAATTTCATCGATTGTTTATTAATAAAAAAAAATATTAAATTAAATTAAAACTTTTAACCTTATTAAAAATTTTAACATATATATTTACCTTTTATATTAATAAACTTAACACTTACGAACACTTAAAAAACAATAAAAAATTAATAAGTAGTAAAATTGCTTTTAAATTTCAATCATTAACATTGAAATTATTATTTTTACCCCTTCTTGACTCGAGTAAACATTTCGGTATGTAACTTCTTCAAAGAATGTCAAAAAAAATCAAGGTAAATTTTTGTCAGTGAAATATTGTAACCTCAATAAAAAAAAAGGCAATCCTTTCGTTTTTTTATTTTAATTTTTTAACAACTACAAAACAATGTTAAACTATTACTCGCGAACTGAATTTTAAATGTCATCAGTCTTATTGTTATTCTTATTTAAATATTTTTTTTTTCGTAAAAACATAAGAAAATGTTAACAATAATTATTATTATTATTATACTTGTTGTAAAATAAACTAAAATATAGGTATGCGAAACAATATTTGTTTTGACATTTAGTTCAGTACACTTTAGATGCAACGAACAAAAAAGTGTTAGTTAATGAAGCAAACAATTTTTTGATGTTTTTCAGAGATACGCTGTCATGTGTCTCTTTTTTTGTTGCATTATGTCGTATATATAAATTGTTTATTGACGTGCATTTTTATGTTTTTTTTTTCAACTTGGTTGTTGTATAGCATACAAATTTTCATTTTATTCATAGTAGAAAAATATTTCAAAATATGTTAACCTAATAAAATTGCATTTACCACTTTTAACATACTTTAAAAACTTGCATATATGAAAAATTTCGTATGTTTATTTTCCATTTATGCACATTTTGCTCGTGTGTGTGACATACAATACAAATACTTTCAAAATAATGTTTATAAAATTTTATGCACTGTGTAATGACAACACATTAGCAAGTAGTTGCAGCAGCGGGTGATTTTGCAATTTTTGGATTTTTTTTATGGAAAATAGTTTGTAGAAGCTTTTGAACTACTTTTGAAAAGATTTGAAAAATTAAGAAAAAATTTCTTTAAAAATTTATTTATTTACTCATCGATGTAGCAATTTTTTTCATAAGGCAAGTACAACGAGCAAAAGCGTTTATTATTATTTTAGTTTATTTTTATTATTATTTTTTTATTCTTTAAAAATTTTTTTAAATTAATTTTTAATTCAATATTTTAATAAAATTAATTTAAAAAAAAAATAAAAAAAATAAATTATTTATTATTATTTTTTAAAGTAAAAATAATTTAATTTTTTATTATAAAATGTTTATTTTTTTCGAAAATTATTATTTTTTGATTATGTATTAAATATTTTAATTATTTAGCTTGAATAGTATAATAAAAATTTGCCCACAAGTATTTAAATAATTATTATGAAAAATAATTTGGATAAAAAAAATATTTTTTAAATTAATTAAAAATTATGAGAAATACAAAAATATTGGAAAATACTTTTTTTTTCTTAAAGTTTTAAATTTTTATTATTTTTTTAACCAAAAATATTTTATTTAAAGCTTAATTTTATATTATAATATTAAAAACTTCCATCAAATATTTTTAAAATTTAAATTTAACTAAAAAAATATTTAAAATTAAAAAAATTCAATATTACTCAAAAATATTTTCTTATTTTAATGTATTTCATTTTTTTTTTATCTTAAAAATTTTAAAAACTAATAATTTTTTAACATGTACCTATTAAATAATAATTTTTAAATGTATTAAAATTAAAAAAAATAATAATAAAACAATTATTGAAAATAATTTTTATTTTAGTTTAATATATTTTAATAATTTATTTATTTTTTTAAATAATAAAGTAAAACAAAATTTTAACTTGCGCTTGCCTAAAATTTGCAAACAATTTTATGATTTATTTAGTAATAAAAATTCCTGATTAATGAAAAAAAAATCTCATTGAAGATACTCCATCATAGCAACAATTATCATATTTTTCTTGCTACATGTAAAATTAATAAATAATAATTTTTATCTAACTTTTGCACATGTCAGAGGTCATGTATTGTAGTTAAACAAGCAATTTGACGGCGTACGTGATTTTCTGTGATTTTTCCTTTCCCTTTCAATGCAACCGATTGATTGTTATGATTGGCTTAGTCACAACGTTGTGAAAAAACGTTTAAATCAAGCCATGTGTGAGTCGAGTTTGCATGTCAGTTTGTAATTATTGTTTTGCCTGGTTCTATGTCATGACATCGGGGCTCCTTTTTTATTATTTATTTATTATTAATTTATATTTTTTTTGCCAGCAATTATTATTTGAGAGAGACAATATATTACAATGAAACGATAGAATGCAGCATGGAGTAAAGTATATTGATATTTATTGCCATAGAAAACCGACACGAAGTGTAGAAAATTTATTATTTTTATCTAATAACATCTTGTAAAACATTCAGTTTAGTCAGATATTGTTAGATAGAATTTACGAGAATATGTATGAAAAAATATATAATAAAAATCTAATCATTCATTTTAATATTTTTTAAAAGGTGCAATAAATTATTATTAAAAAATAGCAATTGCATCTCAAATATAATAATAATAATAATTATTTTATGAATGTACTAAAATCGCTTATTTTCCCGGTATATAATTGTTGGCTAAATAAATAAAACAAAATGAAATATCATTTATCATTGCGCGTGCATGTGTTGATTTGCATAGTAATTGAATTATTATTATTTCATTTAAGTATTTATCATTTCAGGCTTTTACTTGTCCTTGAAAGCACCTGGCTTTTACTTCGTGTACACAATATTATCTATTGTTGAACGTTATTATGTGTCAAATCGAGTAAATAACATAAAATAATAATTAATGAGGAAGATTCTTCTTAAGGTTATTGTTTATTGCTTTTTGTAATTTTAATGAGTAACGAAGTTTTTTGCAATTTTTTTATTATATTAATGTTTGAAGAAGCAAAAGTAACATGAAATAATGATTGGATGCGTGCAGCAAGTGGCGACCCAAATTAAGCACGACGACACAAAACAAGTGTGAGAAGTTTTTCCTCTTGCTATTTGTGCAATTTAATGATGATCATCAAGATTATAATAATAATAATAATGTGTGAGTAATAATTTTTACACAATCTATACAATATACACGGTATACAACTTTAACATTAATGCAATATAATATAATAATAATAATCAATAAGAAACTGAAATATAATCAGCAAGCTAATAAATAATGACAAATTGTGTTTAGTAATTTTACGTTTTTATTTTTTTATTTATTATTTGATTTTTTTACAACATATATTTTTTTATTATTATTAAAAATAAAAATAATGATTCTATTGTTTAATTTTTTTTTTAATATTATTTTTATTATTAATTATATATGTTGTATAAAAAAAAATTAAAGTTATTTTAATGAAATTTCTTAAAAATATTCGACAAATTTTTAATTTTAATTTTAAAATAAAAATACCCTCAGGTATTTTAATTAAAAATTAAATAAAAAATAAATAAATTAAAAATTGAAATTAAATTAATATAAAAATAATTTAATATTTAATTATAAAATATTAATTTAAAAAAATATTATTTTTATTAAATATTAAATATTTTATTTTTAACTTAAATAATAATGAAAAAAATTGCCCTCAAATATCTTAAAAATTAATTATTAAAATTTGTAAAAATAATATTTTTTTTAAATATCAAATTATGAAAAAAAATTATTTGAAATTTATTTTTTTTATTTACCTATTTGATTTTTTTACAACATATACATTTTTTTATTATTAAAAATAAAAAATAATGATTCTATTGTTTAATTTTTAAAAAATATTTATTATTATTAATGATATATGTTGTATAAAAAAAGTAAAAGTAAAGTTATTTTAATGGAAATTCTTCAAGTTAATATTATTATTTTTAAAAAAATATATATGATGACAAAACATACATAAAATTCAAGATCTTAACATTCCAAGACCTTTATTAAGTTGTTAAAATGTCAAGTTGATCATTCATTCGCGAATTCTGCATTCAATTCGTATTTCGTACAACATGTTGATTGTTATTATTGTTATTAAGGCTTTTTATTATCTTTACGTGTTGCTGCCGTAATAAAAATTAAACAAAAGTGACAGTGAAGTAAATTGTTATATCATGAAAATTAACAAAAAAAAAACGAGGTAAGACAAGAACCTCAAGTAATCGACGCGACCTTTACTGTTTTTACCCATCTCTATCATCATCATCATCATCATCATTATTATTATTATTAGCTAAACTTATAATAATCGAAAACGATCTAAACAAGAAACCTTGATCTTCTTTTACTTTTCATGTGTTTATTTAAAGTTATACAAAAAAAAATGAACATGTAACGATTTTTTGTTTGCTGAAAAAAAAACTTGAAGAAGCATCAAAATAATGATTTGAATATTTTTGTACATCCTTTCATGCTGGGAGGCATCTAATCATTAAATATTATTAACTTTTATTTGTTTTGAACAGTCCTCTGTTTTTTTTTGTCGACTTGCCAGTGAAGTTTAAAATGTACGACAAGACATGCAAGGAAAAAAAATTGATTGAATGACCTTATTTGAGACATATATGTTTGCCAGCTAATGCACTGAAGCATGTTCATTCAAGGATTTTAGCGCCACAGCCCGGTATGCGCTTTCCAAAAGTGTGTCTCGAAATAAAAAAAAAGTACGCGAGAAAAAAATAATTTTAGAAACTTTAAAAGTTAGACAAGACACACAAACACAGAGAGCGCAAAAGAAACGGTACACAATTTCCTTGATATCGAAAGCCAGTCATGCGTTTCACATTCACAATAATAATATAATATTTAAATGCATTAACCACTATACCAGAATTAATTGCATCAAGGACAAGCGCTTGTCAATTTCTATAATAATAATAAAATAGTAAATTATGGTTACATAGACAAAAGTGCATGCACTTACTTTTCAACACAAAAATACTTAACGCAACGCAAAACCGCGGCAAAACCATTCAACGAGCAAACATTCACTTGCGCGAGAAATTTACGCCCCCTTTATTGAAAGTATCTATTATTATTATTAGCATTATTTGGGTTAAGGTTATTTCTATTTAACAATTCTTTTGAAAAGATCAAATTTAGACATGCAAAGGACGTTTCGTTTAATCGAAAATTTCCTTAATAATAATCAACACTTGATATAATTTTATAAATTAACTTCCTTGAAAAAATCATCAGCAGTAGTCTCCGTGTGTGAGTCGCATTTCAAAATCATTTAAATTAATAATAACTGAACATAACAATTTTCAATCATAAATAAAGAAAAATAATAATATTTTCAATATGTACCCGATATGCAGATAATTATTTCAATTTTACACACACACGTCATATTATAATGACAGCTAATAGTTTGCGTTTCTTGATTGGATCAAACATCGCAAATCACACTTTTATTATTATTATTTCTACGCCGCTTCCAGCTACTTTACTACTCGCGATTTCATTAATATTTTTCTCGTGTAAAATGCAGATTTTTTTGTGAAGTATATTTAGTGAAATATGTAATTTAGTTTTGAATTAATAATGAGATACGTTCGATTTGATGGGCATTGTGGGAAATTTGTTTCTCGCAGAATGACGAAAAATTGCGTGAAGAATTTTTAGAGTTATTTCAGTATAAAGTATAATCTTGCTAAAATGCAAAAATACAAAAATGAAATGTGATATGCCGATGTCTTAATAAGTTTAAAATTAAGCTTTTCTCAAAAATTTGTTTGGTTTTACCAAAAATCGATTTTTCTGAAGTTCAGTCGTTTGCCCTTCTACTAAGTTTCATAAATTTTGTTAGGTAGTCCAATATTCTTGACTTCGTTCTATTTAGCAGCATAATTTTTCTTGACTCGATCTTCTTTTACAACGTTTGTATGATAAATTTGGACCATCATATGGATTCATATGGATATAGAGATCATCTCGATGAAACAAAATTTTTAATGAGAGTGTATCTTTTTTTCCTAATTTAAGAAAATCAAGTCTTCTGATTCAAAAAAATTTATGAAAATGCATGACAGAGTTTGATCTTGTCTGCTCCCGATCTTATTTTTCATTCTATACGTAAATGTTACCGGAAGAAATTTTACTTTAGCATCATTCTTTTTTGTGTTCTTCTAATGGTCTTTAGGAACAGTAGCTTCTTAAAATCTCATGTAATTTCGTATGGCAAATATTTTATGTTCCATCAAAAAAAAATATTTTATTGGTCTTCTCAAGATCTCCTCTAACCTGAAAATAAAAAAAAATAATTAAAAAGATTCTTCTTAAAAAAATTTGTCTTCTTTAAAATAAAATTATAAAACGAGATAATAAAGTTTTTTGAACTCGCAAAAAAAATTTAATTGCGAGACATCAATTCTTCACAACATTGGAATTTGTGAAAAAACTAATATGAATATTCTACGTCGTGGTTTTTAATATTTCTATTATAGAACTCAAGTTACAGTGGGATAGAAATTACCTGCAGGCAACATCTGATTGAAAGGTTGCGTGGGCGACTTTGTTATGTAACTTTGTGTGATTTTCCTCTCGAGCGACAGTTTTGATCTCTTCCTACAAAGTTTCTAAGTAAATAGTTAAAAAAAACGTTTAATTAACAAAAATGTTTTCCTTAAATAAAAAATTATTATAATGATTCTAACACATGCAATGCTTCGTGTGTTTTTTTTTGCTACAAAATACAAAATTGGAACGTTTAATTATATTTCGTTGTTGTTGCAATATTTCCTCAAAAAAAAATCTAACGATATCTAGAAGATTAATTGTCTTCTCCTCCTCTTTTTTGAGCCTTATTAGGTCATAACGACACAAAAAAAATGAAAGAGAGAAAAAAATTACATTTAAAATAGGTTGGGATTTGTCCTTGAAACACGCGGTGATCCAATCCAAACTCTTAACACACACACACACGATCGATCGTGTGCATGGAACTAATGTTAAAATGCCATGACAGTACAGAAGTGATCGCATCTCACGAGTATCTTGAGCGTCGTACAAGCAAAAAAAAATGTATAATATCTTAACGAGCGGAAAAAAATGTCTGCCTACAATTTGCAGCAACAAACACTTTTATTTCATTATTATTATATTATAAATATAGCACACAAGCGAGCCATATATGCATTATTATTATTATTATAACGCTACGCTCATTTGACAACGACTTTTATAACACGTTATGAATGATTATTAATGATTGTTGTAGCTGCCATGCCATGAAGCTGAGAAAAAAGCGTTCCTTTGTGTGTGAGTCGCAGCAGCCCAAGCTAAGAGCTAAAAAATGATAGATTACCATAAAGTTGTATTTCTGGTTTATCTTAATCTGTGCTCTTATATAAGACACGTTTATTGAGAACATTTATTTATAAATAATAACTTTTACGAAAAGGGAATAAAATGCATATTTTGCAATATTAGTCAGCTGCCTTCTATTTCCCGTCAAATGATCTGTGAAATGTAACAAAATAAACAGACCGTTTTTTTCATACCGCATTTCGTATTGAAAAACGGTAACATTTGACAAAAATGTCTTTTATAGCAAAATTTTTATAGCAACCCTATATGACAAAAATCTTTTAAGGAAATTTGTTGTTAAAAAATCATGAAAAATTTTAAAATTGATTTAAAGTTCTTGTAAAATTATTTTCTGATTTGTTTAGAAATTCTTAAATTTTTCATGAGTTTTTAACAAAAATTTCCTTAAAATCATATTGTTCAATAGGGTTGCTATAAAAATATGCTATAAATTTTTTTAAAATATATTTTACGTTTTTGATACGATAAAATGTAAAAATTATTCATTTTTTAACTTTAAAAATAATTAATTAAATTAAATAAAATTAAAAAATTAATAATTAAATTATAGTTAAAAAAATTAAAATTAATTTTTTAAAAATTAAAAAAAATAAAATAATTATATTCTTTAAATTATAAAAAAAGTAAAAAAATTGTAAAAAAAATAATTTAATTTAAATTTAATTTTTTTTATTTTTTAATACCTAATTTAAATATTGAAAAAATATTGAAAAAATATTTTTAAAAATATTTTTAATAAAAAAATGCGCTCAAATTATTAATTTTACGGCAATTTAAAAATTAAAAATTTTTCGGTTACCATTAAAAATCACTGTGAAATTCTTACCCAAAATAGAAAGCCTTCTGCAAACCGACAAAATATTGAACAATCATTTAAAACATTTGTCACAGCCAATTCCCATCGTGACTCGACATTTTTCAGGCTTTATCCCGATTTCAGAGATTTACTTTTTGCACCGCATCATTTATCATATACATTTATGAAAAATCATAAATTTATTATTTACTCCCTTGATTGCTGCCTCTTAAACGTTACTTACATGATAAATGGATTATTTTGTTACAGTAAATGATGCAAAAGTAAAAACTATATTTTTCTCCATCATAAAAGAAATCTGTAAAAAAAAAGTTTTTTTTTTATTTTTAATAATCCGCAAGTCATTCACATCCTCCGTGTCTGTAATCAGGACAATCAAATTTATTACCATTATTCTTGAATGGCGATCAAACCTTGATTTTTTTCGTTCCTTTTTTTAACGACAGTAGAAATTCGGGAACAATGGACTGTCTCGAGGGAGATTAAGATACAATGTTGCTCGGGGATTGCAGTGTGACAAATGCATCAAGTATAAACAAAAAATACGCTTGAGTAATTTTTTGGGTTTAAGAAATTATCCTCAGTTTAACCAACAGAGAAAGAGGTCTTTAGAGGTTTGAATTTTTGTTTAGATTTTTTTTTTTGCTAAGAAAGGTCTCCCACGATTTTTTTCTAAAACAAAAATAACTTTTTTTCTGCTACTTTTAGAATGAACTGAATAGGTCTGAAAGTCTAAGCACGTCAAAAACTTAATCCGCACCCACTTTACTTCTGCATCAGTGAATTTTTATCTTCTTTTATTTCGTATTGTGAAGTAGTTGGAGAATGTTACATAATGCAGGGTTTATCATTGAATAAGCGTGGATAAGCTTTAATCGTGTTTTGTTTAGATTTGCTTACCTTCGCTGCATGTGGTCAACTCTTTTTTTTTTGTACCTTCTTCATGTTTTGATGTTAAACAAGGGATTGAAAATTTTTATAAGGATTTTTAGAAAATAAAAAATTTAAACTGAAGTGCATTTTTTCTACTAAAATCAGTATTTTAAAGAGAAAAATTGATATTTTATGTTATTTTTTTAATAACTTCGAGGGCAATAAAAAGTTTAAGTTGAAAATAAGAATACCTAAATAAAAAAAAATATTTTACAACTTTAAAATATTTAAATAAAATAAAATTATTAAAATAAAACTAAATATTTTTAAAATTAAATATTTTTTAAAAATTAAATTAAAAAAATAATAAAATAAATTTTATGAAAAAATATTTTTTATTATTGAATTAATTTTTTAAAATTTTTGGAAAAAAATTAAATTAAGAAAAATAAATATTTAATAAAAATATTAAATGAATAAATTATATATTAAAAAAAATAATTAAATAAAAAATTAAAATTTTATTTAATTTTTTATTTTCAATTTATAAATTTTTTAAAATTAAAATAAATTTAAGTAAAATTAAATATTTTTTCATAAGAAAATTTGATGTAAAATTATTAAAAATAATTAAATAAAAAAAAATAATTTACTTTTTGTTTCAAAAATTCTGAAATTATTATATTTTATTATTTTTTTATTCAATATTTTATTATTATTAAATTAATAATAAATTATTTTATTATCATTAAATTTAATTTAGTTTAAGTTAATTTAAATTATATTTTATAAATATATTCTTAAAAAATATGAAAAATGTGACTCATAAAAAAAACTTTAAGATATCAAAAGAACAAAATTCGTTAAAAAATCATCAAAAAAAACCTTCTGATGTTCACCTAACACACAAAAAAACCCATCGGTAGACAGCAACCCAGACACTTTCGACATGCAACACATTTTTTGTGAGTGTCTTTCCTACACAAACACTCTTTTTTTATTATAACTTTTGCCAATACATAACTGAATAACATTAAGCTGAAGTAACTAACAACCAACAGACAGACTTCAGACCAAAGCAATTTGATTGTTGATTGAAATTTGCACTTTTTCGCTCTCTTTCTCTCTTTTTTTTTGCAGCTTGACGACTTTTCGAGTCAATGATATGCGTTAGACATTTTTTATTTGTTTATACGTCTGTTGAATTTTTTTCTCTCTCTCTACCTTTTTTTTATTATTTAATCATTTTTTTTTTGTTTGTTGGTCGGGTTGTTGCAGTGTAACGCCCGAATAGTTTTTTTTTCGGGCCTAAGTAAATTTTTTCAATGTCTGAAGGTCAATTTTTGCTCAAAATTTTGCATATAAAGGTCACCTCGTAACACCTGTCATGCATCGCACAGAGACGAATGTAATTTTTTTTTTCTTTCTCTCTCTCACTTTTTGCTGTGTTTCTCGACATTTTTGCAAGAATATTGTTTGAAAGTGAGTAGACGACGATCAATTTACCGGTACGCTGTCTGACATCGCCAAACAACAAAAAATGAATGAATTTTGCAAAAAAAAAATGTTTCGAAACTTATTAACGCAGATGATGAGGATGAATGACTGAAAAACTGAAGCGAAGTTAATTTGCATGGAATTCAAACGGAAAGGAATGCGAAATATGAATGAAATATTTTTGCATTTGACTGAACGATTTGACATTTGTCGGAGATCGATTAACTCCCTAAACGCGTTCGCATGACGTAATGCCCGAAAATATTTCGAAAGGTTCGTTAGCGCGTCAGAAGAGATGAAATGTCTGACCCAAACATGTAATTTTTTGATCATTGATCATCATCCGGTGTGCACGGGAATGAAATGAAATATAAAATCGTGAATAAAGTAAAAAATCATTCAAAAAGAAATTATTTGATAAAATAAAATAATATTGTTACATTCCATTCTTTGATCCGTTTTTTTATAAAAATTTTAAAAAAATAATATTGAACCTTTCTAACTTTTTTTTTATCATAATTTTAATAAAGAAATGGAATCTGTAGAAAAAATTATGATGTGAAGTGAAAGAAAGGTCCATCAATCAAACATATTATTAATTTTTAATGCTTTTTCTATTATTTCATGTGTTTTGTATTAAAAGATAAAAATATATTAATATAAAGAAGAAATGCATTTGATACTTAATTTTTTTTAATGTAGACAAAAAAAGTTGTAACTTTGTATAGAAATTGATGAAAGTTTGATATTTTTATTAAAATATTACAATTTTAGGATAATATTTCATTATTTTTTTGATATCTTAATGGTTTTGATGAAAAAATATATAAAAAAAATAATTTATATAATAATAATTTAATTTTTATTATTAAATTAAATAATAATTTTTATTGAAAAAAAAATATTTTGTATTTTTTAAAAAAAAATAATCATATTTTGAAGAAATTTCATTAATAAAAATATTTTTATTTAATTTAAAAAGAAAATTTTCTTAAAATTATTAATTTTTAACAATTTTTTTAAATTAAAAAAATATTTTTAATACAATTTACATTTAATTTTCATTTTTTATTTAATAATTTATCATTTTTAATTAAAAATAATATTATTTTAAAATTTTATTTTCTTTTTTGTCAATTTTTAAAATATTTCAATATGTTGAAAATTTTAATATATTTCAAAAAAAAAAAAATAGGATTTTTTCCTTAAATTTATTGTTTTTTTTTATTTTTTTAATTATTTTTTTATTTAATTTAATTATTTTACTTTTATTTTAAAATTAATTTATTTTTAAAATAATAAAAATGTTTATAAAAATTTTTAATACAAATTTAAAAGAAAATTACAAAAATTGTCATAACTTTTAAAATTTTATAACCGAATTTCTTCTAACGCTTAAATCATCATAAAAATATTTCGTGAATGAAGCCCAAAAAATTCATTTTTCGCAAAACTCCATTGACCGACATTGTTTGACAACTCGTACCACACAACTGCACGAAGAAAAGGGCAAAAGAAAAGAGTTAAGAATGCAAGTCCGTTTTTTCTCCTTCTCTTCTTCACTGTGTACTTCACGACACACAGAGACGAACATTTGACAAATGGTGTGCTTTTTAATAAACTAAAATAATCGTCTGATGTCTGGACTCCTTTTTTTGGGTTCCTTTTTATTCTTCGTTTTTTTTTATTTTTTCGTCTAAAGAACATGATTCCATTGTACGTAATAACAATATTTCTTTTAAACACGTTGAAAAAATTACTTTTTTTTCGTGTCGTGGTCTGTTCGCCGTACATTCGTGTGCTTTATTAACGCAGCAACAAAACAAAAGAAGAAAACAAGAAAAAAAAATTGTTAGACAGACGTAGAAGGTATGATGTACGAAAAATATCAAGGTCATGCAATTAGAATGTTTTTTTGGCGATTGTATCTTTGCAACGAATTTAACATATGCGCGTTCTTGCAAAAAATGAAAAAAAAATGGGAAGGAGAGAAAAAAAGGAAAAAATAATAATCATCAATGAGTAAAAAAAAAATTTTTTTCGTGCACTGTAAATGGATTTTTAATACGAAACGAGTCTCCCACAATTCAAGTGTTGATGCGCAAAAATTAGTCGCAGCACGATTTTAAGTGCAGACTGACAGCAACAAGCCTTTTCAGCAAAAAAAAAAATATTTTTATTAACATATCCAACGTAATTAGTGAACGGAATTCATAGATTTGATTGATGCATGACTCTGGCTGCTAATTCGCATTAATCAATCATTCTTTGCGCGCTGCGTCTAATGAACATTTGTCATTTATCGGATTAAAATTAATTTTTCTGTCAATTTTTTTTTATTTAATTTTTTTTTTGAGACAAAAAAAAAATTCTTAGAAAAATTCGCGCCTTTCTTCAAAAAAAAAATAAAAAAAATTAAGCGACGCGACACTCAACCTTCTAATTTACGATGCCAAGTCAGGTAAACAACTTGAAATACAGGAAAAAAAACTTTACCGCATTATAAGCAACTATCACACACAACCCAGTCCAAGGCTAACTTTTCCATTTCGTGCGTGAAACGAGACAATTTTTACACACAATCCGATCCGGGATAGAAAATTATTCATGCAAATGTCGCATTTTTTCATAATTTTCGATTCATTAACAAAAAATGTAAATTTCTTCGGTTTCGTCGTCGTGACAAATTTCCTGAATAATCGCTGATGGTCAACAACATATCGCACAAACAAACAAAAAGCAGACACGAGTTAGAAAGGTCTTTTTCGAATGTAGGAGAGATATTACTTCTCGTTCGAGACGAAACGAGAATTTAAAAGTGGTTTTATTTATTTAAATGAGTGAGTTTATAAATTGCGCCTGTATAATAAATATGAATGTGAATGTTTTTATAGTTTTAGAACGAAAGTGAAAGGAAAGGCTCATGATGCAATTTTTTAAGATATATTTAATTGGAGTAAAAAAAAGTGTTGCAAGTTAAGGAGAGTGGTAATTAGTGTGAAAAAGTGATTGACGTATTTTTTGGGGGTGGACAAGTTTTGTGTCAAGGGAGTACGGATTGGAATGTTTTCTTCGAACTTTTTCTTTAAAGATTTTTTATTGATAAATTTTATAAAATTGCGAACTTTTTAATTTTTCCATAAAAGGCATGAACGATCGATGTTTTTAAAAGTATTTTTTTAAAATAATTCCTGAAAGTAAATAAAAATCTTCTTTGAACAGAAATTAAAAATAAAATAATATTTTTTTTATTCAAAAATTAAATAATTTATTTTTTTATTAATTTTTTAAAAAATATTTTGATGAGTAAAAAAAAATTAAATTTATTTTTTTTTAATAATTAAAAAAAATAGAAATTTGAAGTGAAAATAAAAAAAAATATTAAATTAAATTATTAAAAATATAAAAAAATATTTTCTATAAGTCCAAGATTTTTCAAAAAATATTTTAAAATAACAAATATTTTTTTAAATTTTTAAATCTAGGTATAAATTTAAATTAAATTTTTTTTTTTTTTTTTTTTTATCTTTAATTATCTTTAAGTAAAAAAATAATTTTTGAACAAAATTTTCTCTTTTAAAAAATTTAAAATATATTTTTTTAATAATTTGATAAATAAAAAAAATACATTTAAATTTATTATTATTATTATTATTTTTTTGTACAATATTTTATCAAAATTAATTAAAAAAAAAATTAAACTTAAACTTGAACTTTTTATTTTTTTTAAGCATAAAATATTTTTTTAATAAATAATAAATAGTTAAATAATTTTTTTTAAAATTAAAATTAAATTTTTAAAAATTTTGTTCAAAGTTTTTAATCGTTTTAATAGAACTGAATATATAATAGGAACATTATTAATTTTAAAGAAATTTTTTTAAATATTTTTATTACTTTATTAGCATTAAAATATTGAACAATTTAATTTTTAAATAACTTTTCATTATTTTTATTTTATTCGGAACCAACAAAAATTTAAATTTAATTTTCAAATCTTAAAATTTTGAATTTTAGAAAAAAAAAATAAATTTATCAACTCGTAATAAAAATTTTTCTAATAAAAAATAAAAAGTCGAATTTTTATAAATATTTTTTTAAATTTAAAACTAACTTTTCCCATTTGTCAAAACTTTTCACATCTCGTCAAACAACACTTCACGATAATTTGCATAAATTTAGCAAGAGAAAAAAAAACAAAAGCAACGACAGTTTCGTCAAGAACAATAACAAAACAACAACAACAAAAAAACTCTCCGCCATCCATTGAACAGAAAAATTTCAATGACAAAAGCGTCCAACTTCAGCACCATCATGAGAAATTTTCACCCCTATTCGAAATACGTTAATGAGCGATTTCCATATCTCCTCTCTCTCAGCGACAATTTGCGCGATATGCATTTCATTTCACATTCACGTCATACGCTCGTCATGAAAAACTTAACGTCGAAGCAGCAAAAAAAGGAAAGAAGAGAAATAAATATACTAAAAATAATTTTACTGGTTTTTATTTCGCATTTCGTTCGTACACGCAGTAATTATATCGCATCGCGTTCGCTGATCCTTTCTCGTGCACGACGCGTTTTGTGCAGCGCAGAAGAGAAAAAAAAATGTGCAAAAATCGAGATGTAGCTACGCGCGCGGACTTGTATATAATTTTTATATTTTACACTCACATTTATATTTAATAATGAGAGGGTAAAATTGGCGGCATTGCTCTTGTTGAAGGACATCTTGCACGTCGTTGTCGTCGTCGTCGTCATGTGTAGTTGTTATTAAATATAAAAGGCAAAAGTAATAAGGTAATGAAGCACAAAAAAATAAAAAGAAATAACAAATAGAGTGGTTGCGAAAATGAATGCGCGGTGATTGCGAGCAAGCAAGAATATTAATATTTTTTAATAAAAAAGTGTAGAAAAGACTTGTATCGCAAGTATTTCCTGTCTCTCTACTTTTATACGTGACGGCGAGGCAATAATTGCAATTTTTTTCTTTCGAGAAATCGTCGCGAATAATTAATGTGAAGGGAGAAAAATGTCAGAAAATGTTCTTTTTCTTCATTAATAAAATAAATTATAGAGAAATAAAATAAATTTAATAACAAAAAAAATATTAAAAATATTCATAATTTAAATTTTACATAAATATTTTAATGTTAAAAAAAATTATTTTATTTAAAAAGTTTATTAAATATTTTTTTTAATTAGGTAATTAAAATTATTTATTTAAAAAAATTTTTTTTTTCAAAGAAAAAAAAGTTCTTTTTCTTAATTTAATTAATTTTTGTATTAAAAAAATATTATTATTATAAATTAAAATAAATTTATAAAAATTGTTCTAATTATTTGAAAATAAATTATTTTTTTTTATTCATAATTTTTTATTTATTTAATTTTTTAAATTAATTTATTTGTTTGTTTTATAATTTTTATTTATTTATTTTTTCTGAAAAAAATTAATTTAATTTAATTAATTAATTTACAATTTTTACAGATTTTGCGTTTAAAAATTAAAATTAATTAAGAGAAGATTTTTTAATTTATAAATAATTTTAATAATTTAAGAAAAACTCTCAAAAAAAATTTTAATTATTTTTTTTTTCATTTCAAAAAAGTAAAAAAAAATAATTAAAAAAAAATTATGCAAAATGTGAAAAAAATTAAATTAAAATTAATTAAATTAAAAGAATCTAAATTTTTATTTTTTCAGAAAAATAAATTTAATATGTTTTAAAACCTCTCCATTAATTAAATTTTTCATATTTTGCTCAATTTATTTTATTTTAAATATTTTTTTTTATTTTTTCTTGGAAAAAGAACGAATCCTGACTTTATTTCTCTCTTCATTAATTAACAAATATTTTTTCAGATTTTTTTTTTAATTTATTTTTTTCCCTTCGTGAATGTTGCCTTTGACTCAACTTGTGTCGCCCGTACAAGCGCTAAATATTTTTGTAAAAGTTTCCCTTTCTATTCCATTCTCTTTTAATTTTTTTGCAGGCAATTCTCTCTGCCGTGTATTATTTATTTATTTATATTCCTACCGCCGAACCAAATGCAAATATTTTATTGCCTTTTATTATTATTTTATATTTCTTGTTTTTTTTTTAATTTGATTGGTTGCAAAACTCGCCTCGTACAGCAATCCGTGAACATTCTAAATACTCTACGCGCGAGCTGAACATATTTTTATACTATCTGGTTTACCTAAAAATAAAATTTACTGAAAAAAAGCAGTGAATGAAAGGAGATCGTTAAAAGCCGAGCGAGCGAAAATCATTGTTGTTATTATTTTATTGAATTGCACAATTAAGTTCTTGTTTTTTATTCGCGAGGAGTTTTGTGTTATGATCGTTGAATTTAATACAAAAAAAAGGTTTATGCAAAAAAGGGACCGCTTCTGGCAAGTCAATATTATTTATACCTAAATGTTATAATGATGATCGTTAGAATTGGTTCTCATGCATGAAATGAAGGCGAAATTGAGCGATTTTGAGGGTTTTTTGTTAGATTTGTAACGAAGTTTTTGATGAATGAATGTTTCTATGAAAATTTGTATTTTTTTTTACTCTCAAATATTTTTTTTTAAATTATGGAGAAAATTTATATAAATTATGACACATTTTAAACATTTAAATTATTTAAATTGAAAGAAATTTTTATAAAAATATTTAAAAAAATAAAAATAAAATAATTTTTTTTAATTTAAAAAAAATTCGACAAATAATATTTTGACCATCTAAAAAATTTTTAAGAATTTTCAAGCTATTTTTAAAGTAAAAAAATGTTCGTTCTAAAAAATAAAAAAAAATTATTAAAAATAGAAAATTTTTAAAAGTTTAAAATTTTGAGCTTTAATATTATTTATTTAATTTTTTTTAATATTTTTTTTAGATATTAAGTAATATTTTTTAATTAAATTTTAATTTTTAATGTAAGAAAAAAAAATTAAATTAAGTTGATTAATTATAATTATTATGTATTAAAATTTTGATTAAAGAATTAATAAAAATTAAATTTTTATGAGAAAAATGTTCAAAATAATTATGAAAAAATTAATTAAATAAATTAAATTAAAATAAAATAATCTAAATATTTTATTTAAAAAAAATATTTTAAAATTAAAAAAAAAATTAAAAATAAAATGTTAACCTCCTTAAATAATTTTAAGAATTTTCAAGCTATTTTTAAAGTAAAAAAAATAATTTTCTGTTCATTCTGAAAAATGAAAAAAATTATTGTAAATATAAAATTTTTAAAAATTTGAGCTTTTAATATAAATTTCTTTCATAAATTCACATAATTTTAAATTTTTTAATAAAATTTTGCCCTAAAAATGACTTTTTAAAACTTTCATCAGCATCTAAAAATTGAAATTCCTCAAAAATCTAAATCTTTTTAACATTTTTACCAACAAAATATAAAAAAAAATAATTTTCATGAAAACTCCTTCATTTGACCTTGAACCAACCCGTATCCGAATGCAAAAACCAACCATCATTTTCATCTTTGCGAAAAAACAAAAAAAAAATCTGCCATATGCGAAATAAAAGGACTCCCTACGAACAGCAACAAACAATCAAAACACTCACGAAAGTGCTCTCGTCATCATATGCTCGTCTGCCGCTCGAAACATTTGCATTTATAAGTCAGAAAAAAGTAAAAGCAAGCACAAACAACACAAACACACTCACACAGATGAATAACGAGTCAGACAGAAACACATTCACCGCGCATTAATCAACTCTTCCATATCAAGAGATAGAATTTTTAAATTTCTGGTTTCCTTTTGTGTTGCTGCTTCGCAAAGAAAAAGAAAGAAAAAATTGACCTTGAACACGGTTCGCAAAAAGCAGCAAAAATACGACGAGAAAAAGCGCAAGAGGAAAGGAAAGAGAAGGAGAAAGAAGAACGTTAATCAAGAAAGAATTGTCTGCTACGTGTGTTTAATATTATTATTATCTTCGTTTTTTTTATCCATAAAAGTGGACTTGGACAACAACAACGACTCGCCATGAAGAAAGAAGAATGTTGCACAAAATAACAGACAAACCTTCCTCTTCTTCGTTCGTCGTCGTTTCTTGGTCATCAGAACATACACGTAAATATAGGTAACGAAAAATATGTGAAAAAAAATAAAATAACAGAAAATTGATGCACGAACTGACGAGAACGAAGAAATTGTAAAAATTGTTCTGCTACAATAAAAAAAAAGTAGAAGAAAAAAAAACAATGTTTCAAAAACACGTTTTGAATACAAAAAAAAAATACAAACACGAAGGAGAATGGAACAAGAATGGAATGGAGAATGTAATAATAAAATATAGATAGTAATGATGACTGACTGACTGACATATTTAAAAAAAAAACGAACAAGAACTCTGTACGTCGTGCTTATTTATCTAGAAAAAGTAAGATATTTACCTGTTGCTCGTTCGTTCATTCGGACTTTCAATTGAAATTCTAGACTTATTATTTTTCCATTTATCTCCGTCGTCCGTACCGAAAGAACGTGATTTGTAATAAACAGAACTTTGTAATTTTAGTCGGGTTTTATCGGGCTTTAAAGTTCTGCGCGCGTAGTAATTATTTTATCGCTGCTTTCATTTTCTTGCGAGTTAAAAGATTAAGTATTCAAGTTCAGGATCTTGCTTGCTCTTAGAGACAAGAAATAAATAGTTAAATCGTGAGATTAACTTGTGTTACATTGTAAGATTCTGACAAGTTTAGTTCTCGTCAAAATGCAGAAAAAAATTAATGTGAATGTGTGTGGGTTGCAAATGATGGGATTCTTGTTCGGTTGTAGTTCGGTTAATGATAAGAATTAATTGTTGCTATAAATATTATTTGAATAAAGAGGCGATGAGAAATTTATCGTTCTTTGTTGATTCTTTGTGGGTTTTTGATTTTTTTTTTAATTATTGCAAAAGAAAAAGTTTTTTTTTAAATTTTATTTTTGATAAATTTTATAATTTTAGAGCATTTTTCGAATTTTCATATAAAAATAATTTTTTCTTGTTTTATACTTTTTAGTTTATTTTTGAATATTTTTTATAATTTTTTTTTTAAATAATAAATAATTTATTTATAAAATATTTTTTATTTGTTAAAATTGACTTCGTATAAACACTTACGATATAAATTGCCAAAAATTTATTAAAATATATTTTTAATTAATTTTTTTTTTAAATTGTTCTTTTTTGTAAATTAAGTTTATTTTCTTGAGCTTTGGCCTAAAATATTTTAATTTTTTTTTATATATTTGAAATTTTCAAAAAATGTTTAAAATCTTTTTTTTATTTTTTTTTTTATAAATTTATTTATTTAATTTTTATTCATTTTTTTTTATTTTTTTTTTTGAATATTTTTTTTTTATTTTTAATTTTTTTTAATTTTTTATTTATTTTATTTTTTTTTTAACAAAATTATAATTTTTTTAATATAATTATATAAAAATTATAATGAGAACATAATTCTTTAAAAATAATAAATTATTATTTTTTATTACTTTATTTTATTTTTTTTATTTTTTTATTTATTTTTTTTTTTATCTCTTAATTTATTTTTTTAATTTTTTCGATTTTTTGAATTTTTAATTTAATTTATTTATTTTTGTATTTGTACCTACTGTGAAAATAAAAAATTTGATACGAAATTTATGAAATTTTTCAAAAATATAAATTTGTATATCTTGAGCTTATAAATATCTCAAAACGTCAACAAATTATTTAGAAATTTTTTTATTCTAATTTTATTTGTGTTTTAATTACAAAATTTTTGAAAATACTAAAAATTACTATAAAAAAATAAAATTACAAAAATTGCAAAAAAGTTATTTTTTACAAAAATTAATGATTCACACTGACTCTGAAGAAATTTTTTAAAATAAATTTTCTTTTTTTTTTATAGACGTTGCCCTGAAATGACCCTTTAATATTCAAAATATAAAAAAAAAATCGTCAAGGTGAAAACTTTTCCATTTCTCAAAATCAAAAACCTTCGAGAAATCTCTTCAAAATTTTCACCGCGTTCATCTCTCATCGTTAGTCTGGTCATAAAATGTAATAGCAATAATAATAATGTTGATGTAAAAGGCCACCAATTCTAAAATTATGCTTCATTTTCATAAACAAGCCGCTGTCACTTTTCTCGAATATTAAAATGTGTGAAAAACATCGTCCGCAATTTAAATAAATAAATAACGAACGAACGAAAGTCATTGAAAGAAAGGTGAGGTGTCTTATTAAAAGAAAATAAACATTTTAATTTTAATTGCACAACATTTAACGCAAAATTAGATATTTTCTTGACCATTTCTAATTAACTACGCGTCACGTTAATGTTGCAGCGAAAGATCAAAGTTATCTCGTCTTATCGATGCAATTTCGCCAAAATTCGCTACTTTTAATTAAAATCGTTTGTAATAAAGATAAATTAGCTTGTCGTGTCATTTGCCGCCAAACCGACTGTTTTCCCAGCGCGATCTATTTTCGGAACGACGTCATTTTTGAATTTTTCGCGCGCGCGCCTAAAAATAGATCTGTAGGTGTTTGGGGCAGATTTATTTTTGGCGCGAAAGTGTGCGAATGACTCAAGTAGCCGAAGAAATGTTTTCTAAATTTATTGCACAACATTACCTGCTGCCGTTTGATGTGCGCTGCGAGACAATTTGTGAGTGCGATGTGACAATTTTAATTGAAATTTATGGTTGATTTTGTAACACAAAATATGTTTTTTGGCAATTGAGTCTTTCTTCGCGCGGCGAGAGTTGCGGTCGTTCTAATGATGAATGTCACCGAAAATGTCTCGTTTTTGATCTTAATTGGGGAAAAGGAAGACATTAATATTCAGAAATTGTGACACAAAGTATTAATTTTTCATGTTTAACGCACATTTCTCCATGCGACGACGACGAGTGACAAAAAATAACAAATAATTAAATTTATTATCAATTACATCACATTTCTACGAGAAAAACTACTGAGGAAGAAAAGTACTTGGCTTGGACTAATTGAAAATTAAATTTCTTCAAAGGCGACGAGACATTACAGCTGTCATGTGGTCGTTTGTCAGAAATGAAAAAAAAAAGAAGAAAAATAAATAAAAATGATGAACGCACAAAAATGTAGGACAAATTAATTAAAGAAAGATATTAATTTAGAAATAGATTAATTTCGAAAGATCTTTGGAGAGAAAGAGAATGAACGAAATTGAAAGAAAAAAATCTTTGTGTATGTTTAAACTTTTTTTAAGAGCTGAAAGAATTTTAAAAAACTATAATTTTAATAAAAAAAAAATTAAATTTTGTAAAAAAAAATAATTCATGAATAATTAAATAATTTTTTTATTAATTAAAATTTAATTAAAAATAATTTTTAAAAATTAAAAAAAAAATATATTATTAGATTTAAAAAAATTAAATTAATTATTTAAGTTAATGAATTATTTAAAAAATTATTTAAAATATCAATTTTAAAAATTATTTCAAATTAAATTAATTAAATAATAAAACAATATTAAAAAAAAATAATTTAAAAATTTAATTATTGAAGAATTAAATAATTAAAATTAATAATTAATTTAATAATTCAAATTTAAAAAAAATGAATGATCAAAAATATTTTATAAAATCTTAAATTAATTAAAATTTATAAAATAAAAAAAATTATTGAAAAAAAATCAAATTAATGAAGAATTAAATCTAATAAATAATTAGTTTAATTTTTAAAAACTAATTTAAATTAAAAAATAAAATAAATTAATTAAATAATAAAAATATGTATATTAAATATTTTTTAATTACATAAATCAATATTAATTTATTAAATAAAATAAAAAAAAAAAATTTACTTTAAATGAAAAAAAAAAGATTTTTTAAAATTAAATTTAAATAAAATTTATTTGTTTAATTTTATTTTTAGGCAAATTATTAAATTAACATATTTTAATTCAAGAATAATTTTTTTTCGAAAGATCTTCAAGAAAAAGAGAGAAATGAGCAAAAAACCCGTCAGACTCTGAAAAAATTTCGTTAAAAGTCGTTAACCATATTCGGCAGAAAATATTCACACCACATGTCAGCGTCTCCCATACAACGCCGAAAACACACAAAAAAGAGTTAATCATTAAATAAATATTGCATATGAATGTTATAACGCAATACTTAACGACATTCTCACATACGCTACACATTTCTCTTTTTTTTTTTTTTTGAATGAATGAAAGGAAAAAATTCAAGGTCACATTTATTATTTTATTATTATTATTTTTATTTGAGAGAGATGTTTTTGTGTGTGTATTTCGTCATTTGTAGCGTAGAAACGTACGAAACGCGAAAGTGAAGTGAACCGACACTCGTTTCGTCTCGCTTTTAAAAAAAATAATTTCATGAAAAAAAAAAGTTTTATCTCTCTTCTATTATTTCATTTAATCGCGAGCGTACATAGAGAGCTATTTCCCAAGTTTTGCATTATTATTGTCTTGCACAATATTTCTCGTGTACGTTCCATCGATGCAAAATCACAAAGCACTCAACTCTTCTATATGCGGAGTAGATTTGGTATGCAATTATTATTTTTTTTTTTATTATAAGTTGCAAACAAAACGCGTTTTCTCTTTTTTTCCCTTTTACTTACAAATTCACATTCATTCAGATTCACACAAAATTCATAGAAACCAAATAGAAACAGAGGCCTTGCCTGTTTGAGAGTGTTTCTTTCGTTGTATTGCACGCTGAAATTTTATTGCTAGTTAGTGTTACAAAATTTTTTTTCGTACAATTTTTACAAAACTCTTTTTTTTTCTAACCATATGCGCCTTTCATATTTTTTTCATAATGTACCATGAGAGTACTTGCATGAGAAGCAATAGTCAAGTACAGCGCAGAAATCAATGTAAATTTAAATGTTGAGACCGACTTTCTGTGTTACTAGTGTGGAAGCGGAGAGGTTCAACAAGTTATTTTTTTTACGGAAAATGGCTCTAAATGGATTTTTTGAGTTAAAAATATTTTAAAAAAATATTTTTTTTTTTAATTTTAATTTTTTAATCAATATTTTATAAAATTTTAAAAAAATTTTTAAAATTTTATTTAAAGTTTAAAAAAATAAATTTTGTCTTTGAAACTTCTTTCGAAAATTTTTGAAAATTTTCCATCATTAAAAAAAAAATAATTTCTTTTTTTTTTAATTTAAATTTCTTTATACATACAAACTTGCTAATAAAAAAAAATATAAAAAATAATTTATGAATATTATTTAACAAAATATTAGCTAAAAAAAGTTTAAAATAAATTTTTAGAAAAATAAAAAAATGAAAAAATAAATAAAAAATTTTATTTTCGAAATTTAACTAAAAGATAAATAATAAAAAAATATAAAAATAAAATTAATAATAATAAATTATATTTACCTATTTAAAAAAAAATTAAAAATAACTCTAAAAATTACCATAAATAATTTTTAAATATTTTTTATAGTTTTAAAAAATGATAGCAAATTTTCTAAAATAATTAAAATTAATTAATTATTTAATTTAAAAAATTAAAAAAAAAATAATTATTAATTTCAATTTATATTTTTTTAAAGTTTTTTATTATTTTAAAAAATTTCTGTGAATTTTTATTAATTATCTAAAATAATTTAAATAATTTACTTTGTTTTTTATTTTTTATTTATTATTTTTATTTATTTAATTAATATAAAACCTTGAATTGAACATCTCTTCCGCACAATTTAACTTTATAAGTGAATGGATTTACTACTTTTTTAAAATTCGTACATTTATGTACAAAAATAGTCGATACCCAAGTACAATAGTACACTTACTAATATTGCAATATAATAATAATGCTCCGTTGTAAAAGTTAAAAGTTACAACGGACTCACACACATTTACATTGAATACATAAAATTTTCATTTTTTTTTTACAACAGAGTATTATTACAAAATCTTAAGAGTTAGAAAATGCGAGTGTATTCGTGTGTGTAAATCTATACGAGATAGCGATTACGAAACTCTCATTTTTTTTTCTCTACTATGGTAGTACGCGCCGTATTTCATTACAATGATATTTAGAGCAAAATTTTTGTACGACGACGGCATGAAATTTTTAATCAAGTTTAGAATTGTAGATTGATTTTTAATGAAGTTTCGTAGCGGCATGAAATTCAATGCAATGCAAGATTGTCGCAGATGACGATGATGACACACAAAAATTGGAATGAAAAGGGCGCAGAGAGTCAAACGCAATTCATTAAGTCCATAAATTTTATTAGAAACAAAGAAAATTTCTACATACAGAAGCTGGAATGCTCTTTCTTCATCATCATCATCAACGACTGACTAAATGTTTTATTAAATGAGTGAATGTGTAACACAAAATGTGTTATGTATGTTTTTGGCCTAGATTTGCTTCTCCTATCTCTCCAAACATACTTTAGCACATTTTTTTTTGTTTTTTTGATGAGATTAGATGAGAAATGTTTGTAAATAAATTCAAATAAGTAGCTTTCTTTGTTTTATTTTAATTTTTTTTAATGTGTCTAAATATGTTATATGAAGTCATGCAATTAGAAAAGTCTGTTATATGTTATATATTTTGTTGTTGATGGGAAGTGTATTGAACTTTGTTTAGAAAGAATTTTTTATATTTTTTTATTAATTTTTTTTTAAGAAATTTTTTATTTATATTTTTTTTTTTTGAGAATTAATTTTTTTTCGATTAAATAAAAACATTTTATAATATTAAATATTTTTTATAATATTTATTAATAGTTTTAATTAAAATAAAATACAATTATTTTATTTTATTTATTTATTTTTTATTTAAAATAAATATTAAATCCAATAATTATTTTTTTCACTTATTTATTTATTTTAAAGAAATTTGTTGAATATTATTAATTTTATTTTAATTTAAAACAATAGTTTAATTAAAAACATAAAAAAATGATTAATTAAAAAATTATTTTTTTAATAAAATTTCTACTATATTATTCATCTATATATATTTTCTTGTCAATTAATAGTTTCATTTAATACCTACTTAAATTTATATTATTAATTTAATTTATTTATTTAAATTAAGTTTTATTTTAAATTAATTATTTTTTTATTTTATTTTTTTTTTTAAATTATTTTAAATAATTAATTTTTATTGACTTTATTGAATTATTTATTTTTATTCAAATAAAAAATTATTCTAAATAATTTTTATTTTTTTTTTAATTTTATTTTAAATTGATAAATAATTAAAATTATGATTTAATTTAATTAATTTAAAGAAGTTAAGAAAAAAATCATACATTGTAAGACATATTTATTTTATTTGAATACAGAGCACACGTTCGCAAATATTGGCTGTCTTATATCGAAAAAAAAAATAATTTTTATTTAATACAAAAATGTATAAAATGAACACTTTTATTTAATTTATCACAAAAATATTTGATAAAGTTACGTTTTTTTTTATTTACGCACATGTCAATCTTTTTCGCGAACATTTTATCATTTGATAAAAATTTATAAAATGTATTGAACAGTCATTCTGATTCATTTATTGTTATCAAATTCGGTTACTTTCTTGCAAAATAAAGGAATTTCTTTGACACAACCTTCTTTAAAAATAAATATTTGAAATTTAAATATTTATTTTATTTTTTTTAAATATAAAGGATAATATTAACTTGCAAAAATTTTATAAACAAATACAAAGTAATTTTTTATGTTAGTCTACCTCAATAAATTTCATGTTGAAGTCTTTATTTTCATAAAATAGTTTAAAAAAAATTACGCATACAAAAAAAACGTCAACTTCCGTTCTAATTCACATTTTTCGTTACATTTTTAATCTACGAGCAGACAAAACGCACGCACAAAAAAAAATTCACTCTCACTTTTTTCTCTATTGTTTGTTACGTGTCCATATCGCTTTTTTGGGGCAAATCAGACATAATGATCAATGTAACAGATATTCACGACGAAAAAAATGCGTTTCGCATATTTTTTTTTTTTTTTTGTGAAACGAAAAAAAAACTTTCCCGCTTCACAAACAATCAATTAACTTCAATAAAAAGTTGTAATCGGGTTATTTAATGTTAGCAACAATTTATTACACGTGGATTGGACCTCCAGTGAAATGTTGTTACATTACGCACTTTTACTTTTTTTTCAGTCTTCCTCTATGCGTCAATGGCGAATTAGACAATGCCCGCCTTTGGCATGAAATTTTCGAATAATGACCATCTTCGTGTTTGTTGGTGTTCGAAACAATAGAAAAGTGCCTTCAGCTTTACTTTTTTTTTTAGATATTTAATAATGAATTTGCCATTGTTTCTCTCTAAGCAAATTTTTTCAACAAAAAAAAAAGTTGTGATGACGAAACACATGCAAACATCTCTTTTTTTGCGGCGAAGACCATCCGAAAAATTGAAATGACATAATACGTTTCTCACCTCGATGCACGCCGAATACCGAAGACGTCGTCTAATAATATCGCAACAATTGTGTAAATTATTTTCTAAAGTGTAAAATGAAAAGGTGTGTAAATTACATGGATGTTTGCCGTTTTTTTTTAACACAAACGAATTATTATTGAATAAACATTGAGAGCAACGAGCATGAATTTTGAACATAATTTACATAAAATTAAAATAATGTGAGGAAGTTAAGCTTTTTTTATTTAATTTTTTAAAAATTGATTTAAAATATTTTTTTATTTAATTAATTTTATTTATTTAAATATTTTAATTTTTTATTAATTTAATTAATTATTTTAAAACTTAAGAGTTTATAAAAAAAAGAATATTTTTAAGAAATAATTTAAAAAATTATCTGTTTATATTTTTTTTAATTTATTCGCTTAATTTTTTTTTAATTATTTATATTGCATGAACATTTATTTAATTAATTTAAAAAATTATTTTTTTTTCAATAAAAATAAATTTTCCAAAATAAAATAAAAAATTTTAAATATAAACCTAAAAAAATTAAGTGAAAAATTTTCTCATTTATGTTTTATTTTTCGCTTAAACTTTATTATATTTTTTTTTTCAATAATTATCATTTAATAATTTAATTTTAAATAATTTTTGCGATAAAAAAAATTTAAAAATATGAAATTAAAATTTTAAAAATTCATAAAATTGTGAGAAAAAATTAAATAAAATTTTTTGATTAATAATTTATTTTTTTGCGTTAATTATTTAATTAATTTTGTTTTTTCGATAAAAAATATTCTGAAATTATCGATATAAAACAAAAATTTTGAAAAATATGAAAAAAATATTAAAAGAAAAATTTTCTAATTTATTTATTCTATTTTATTTTACTATTTTTTTTATTAATTTTCTTGAAATAAAAAATATTTTAAAAAATTTTCAAGATTAAATTTAAATTTTTAATTTTTTTTTTTAAATTTTAAATTTTATTTTCTTTTTTTTTAAATCAAATAAAAACAAATATTTATAATTATTTTCAAAATAATTGCATAAAAAACAATTACATTTGTCATAATTTAAATTGTCCAAAAAAAATATGTCAAGACTTCACGTAACTTTCAAAAAAAAAATCATCATCTTCAATTTTGAACTACTTTCAAAGCATCATTACGAACATTACGACATTTCCAACAAAACTTTTTTTTCTTATCTCTCCGAAAGTGTTCCGAAAATTACAAAAGACCTTCATTCAAACATAAAAAAAATTGTAAAAAGTATTACATTCGACCATGATGGTTTGTTGTTGTTGTTGTTGATGATGATTATTAAAATAAAAACTTTACTCTCCAAAATAAATATAAAAAATTTACATTCACACAATTTTTATACGTCACTCTCGCTGGCCGCCGCCGATTCGAAGGTAAAGTCAAATACGTTACGAGTTACGTAAGTGAAAGTGATGCGAGCGGAGATTTTTATTGTAATAACAATTTTTTGTGTAAATATCGTAACTGCACCCGAAATTACATAAAAAAAATTGAAAGAGAAAGAAATGACGTGAATGTCGCTGCTTTTTTTGGTTGTTTGCCATGGTCAGGTTTTTTAGCTCGAATTTTTATCGCATTTCTGCAGCTAATGAAATAAATTTTTAATAACTTCAATGACACACAATCGCATTTTTTGGGAGCAATAACAAAATTTTTTCGTCTTTAAACTTGAAAAGGGTCACAAGTGTAACGCAAAACTAGACAAAAAGAGATTGACAGACATTATTTTTTCCTTTTCTTTATTTGTACTTAAGTATGTGATAAATTGCCTCTCATTAATTATATATTATCTCGTATTACGGAGAAAAAAGGGGACATGACATATTTTTACGTCGAAAGAGAGCAAACAGGAAAAAAGTTAAGATTTTGTCCTTGACGGTTGTTTTTTATTTCTTGTTCGGTTGATACCCCTCAATTAACATCAAATCGAAAATCGATCAATTAATTGACATGCACAGGGCACACACGAGGCTAAAGACCTCACAAAGTCACCCTAACTGAAGATTGGAATAATTTTTGCATGAAAACAACACGAGTCCAAATTACACGGTCTACCAATTTTTGCCAAAAAAAAAGTAAAGTTGTTTGTGCGATGCATCTATATTCTATGACATGAAAAAAAAACTAAAAAAAAGTCAATGTCTTGTCTGCTTTTCGTTCGAAAGGGGTGAAAATTTGGACATTTCAAGGTCAAGTTCAGCTTAGGTCATTTTACGGTAAGGAAAAAGAATAAGATCCAAATTTTAACAAAATATTTTTTTACTAAAGCGCTTTTTGATTTTATTAATTTTTATTAAAATTTTATTTTTTGTGGAATTTCGTGAATTTTCAATTTTAATTAATATTTTTAATTTAAAAAAATTATTTTATTTAATTTATTTTAATGAATTAAAAATAAATCAAATAATTTATTATTTTTACAATTTTATACTCCTCAAGTCTCAAAATTAACTCATTTTAATACTCCTCATAATTTAAAACATTAAATTTCAGTCAATTTATATGATCTATATGAATTTTCTTTTAAAACAGTAAAATTTCTCATTTTAGTACTCCTCACTTTTATTTTTCTTACTCCTCATGGCACATAATATTGTTTCATTAACCTTCTAAATTATTTTTCATGATTTTTATCTAAAAATTTTAATATTTCACATTTTGGTACTCCTCATTTCACAATTTTATACTCCTCATGTTATTATTTTAAAAAATCATTATTTTTTAAATTATTAAAAATTTGAAAAATTATTTTAAACTAAAATTTTTTCAAAAAAAAAAATATGATTAATTTAATTAAAATTATATAAAAAATATAAAATTGCTTAAAGAACTAAAAAATCCACAGACGGTACAATACCACATTTTTTTCCTCGAAATGCGGTAAGAAAAAATACGAAAGAGTTAACTTTTTGACTTCAATTCATCATTCCAGAAAATAAATCCTTTCTCCTACTGATTAATACATTATTATCCGCTTTGTCTTGACTTTCTTCCTTCTTTCGACGAAACAATGGCAAAAAAGGCACAAAAGATGAAAAATAGAGTAAAAGATCCTCTCGCCTTTTATTTTACTTTTTTTTTGTATTTAATTCAATTCAGAAATTTTTTAATCCTTTTATGCGTGAAGACGGCATTATATACCTGAGCGAAATGGAACGTGACATTATTTATGACTTTTTACAAGAACTCTCGTCATTTCTCTCTATCTCTTTAGAAATTTTTCAAAAAGTCATTTAAATCAATAGTCTCCATATGATAAGAAGAAATTTAAAATAATTATTTGTTCTTGATAATAAAATTACTTTTTCCCATTAATTTGATTGATCTACCTCGAATGTGCTAAAAAAATATCATAAGAACATTTGTACCCGCAACGTACGTCTCGTACAGAGCGCGATCAAAGAAACAACTTGAAAATAAAAGTTTTTTTTTCATCATCATCACGATCGATGATGATCATCATCATGAAACGTATGACCGTACAGAGAACTACTATTAAGTACTACCATACAACCAGCTTTCATGGATTGATGTGTAATACCGTAATGGAGATAATTCTAAAAAAATTTAAAAATTGTCTTCTTAAAATTTTTTGTTTAAAATTCTAATTTTTAAAAATTTTTAATTAAAAAATTAAATTATTTTTTATTTTTAAATAATTTATTTTTTATTAAAATTAATTAATAATTAAATAATTAAAATTAAAAAAAATTAATAATAATAAAAATTAAAAATAAAACATTTAATTTTAAAAAATTAAAAATAATTAAATTAAAGAAAAATAAAATTATTTTAAATAAAAATTAAATTTATTTTATAAAAATTCAAAATATTTATTTTTAATTAATTTTAATATTATCAAAAACGTGTCAAAAAAAATTAAAAATTGTAAAAAAATTTTTTTTAAATTTAAAAAAAAAATTTCTCTTATTTATCTAAATTTTTGAATTTTTAATTTTTTTTCCATAAAATTTTTTTACATTACGGTAATAATAGTGAAGTGAATGTTCGTCGTACGTGTCACAGAATCCCCCGTGCATGCCTGTATTTCCATCTCTTTTCAATTTTCGCTTTCAACTCCGTTTCGCTTTGCGTAGCCAGCTTTAAAGGTATGCGCAATACACTCTCGGTATCCATAGAACAATAGTATGAAAAAGCAGAAACTCTTTCTACAAGCTACAACAACTTGTATTGAACTTGTACAGTCAGTCGAAAATTAGACAGCCGCTTAGTAACAACGGTTGCCGATGCTGTGTTGCTTTTTTTCTTGTATTTTATTTTTCATCAAAAAATAATCAAATACAACAAAAAAAATCGTTTGTGTTAAATTTTCCAAAAAAAAAATTTTTTTTTGTAAATTTTTTTTTACGTACAAATTTCTTCAATTCTATCCGCGAAAAAAAATCATAAACATAAACAAAAAAAAAAATAAAATTTTATTGAAAGTGAACTATTTTCTGCATCTGCATGATTCATCATCAACAACATTCAGCTGCGCGCTTACCTGGTTTAATTCTCACATCGTTCAATTGTTTCGCGAACAACGGACGTGTATTTTAATTGTGTCTGCTGCAGGAAGGACTTTTCCTGATACACAAAATAATTTTAAAAAAAATAAAAAATTATTTGGGTAATAATAAATTATTATTAATAATTTAATTTAAAAATAAAAAAAATAAAACAAATCAGTGAAAAGTGATATAATAATATAATATCAAATAATAAACAAAGATAATAAAATACAAATAATAATTATTAATAAAATAAATATTAACTGGAAGTGAAAATTCTTATCTCAACTATGATGACAAATAAATAAATAATTTTAAAAAAATAAAATACCGCAAAACATGTTGATAAAAATAAAATAAAAAAAAGATAATGATCATCATTTATTATTATGTATATTTATAAACAAACTATTCTTATCATAATTATGATACAAAAAAAGTGTTAAAAATTTTTTCATGGAATAAAATAAATATTATCTAGATGAAATATAATCTCAATGCAACACAGCTCAACAAATCGTGCGACGAGACGACGATTATTACATAAACTTTAAAATATATAAAATAAAATTAAATAAACTTTTACTTTCATTTTCATTTCATTCAGTATAATTTTTGTATTAATACACATACAAAAAAAAATACAAAACTTTCGTATTATTATTACCTTTGTTATTATATATAATATTATTTTTATTCATTCACAAACGAAAACGACCAAGTGTAAGCAAAGCATGTTATGATATAACAATAAAATGGAAGAAATGAGCACAAAAATTAATGTTCCAGTACAAAAAATAAAATAAAAAATGATAATGATGAGCAATTTTTTTTATAACTTTGTGAAATTTTTATAATTTTATCATAAATAATAATATAATAATAATTTTTTATAAAATTATATATCTTTGCAGGTTGACCACAAAATCAACAATTCCACAACATCTTGCAAAACAACGTACAAATTTTGTTACAATTGAGTAATATTTATTATTACAACATCATCATCGCATCGTTAAATATTATATATATATGGACGATACGCGAGCCACTGATTTACATGCGCTGCACATAATATACTAAACTATACAACAAATGAGTAGTTGAGTACTTAAAAAAAATTACGAATAACCTACATCTACAAAAAAAAATACAAACAAACAACAAATTTTTATATACAAACTTAGTGCAAAGAACTTTTTGTGGAAACAAAAAATTATTATTATTATTAAAAGTGAAATAAAGCGATGATAATTAAATTAACATACATTGCTAAACTAAAATAATAAAAAAAATTATCAAGTGAGTTAGTGACACACAAGTTTAATAAAATTATAAAAGGACTGTTATTATGGATAGTGACAACAAAAAAGACAAAATTTTATCCATCCAAGGTATTTTCGGTTTTTGGCCCAAATTTGAAAATATTATTAAATGAAAAAAGGATTTAAAGTGCAATTAATATAAAACATTATTAAACTATACAAAAATAAACGTACTACAATAAAAATAATAAAAAATATATAATCAAAACTTCAAGTTATAGAAAAAAAATTATAACTTAAAAAAATTATTATTAAAAATAATTTAATAAAAAAAAAAAAATCCGACAAGGATAAAAAATTTTCACTCGAAAAAGTGTTAAACAGCCGCAATACTGGATACATTTCTATTGGATTACCGAAACTATCTATTACAGACAGGTAAGTAACCGATTTATCTTTATCGGGATAATCTTAAAACTATGAACCAGTTACCAAGCAAGATGGATTATTATAAAAAGATTAGCTTTTGAATGAAAGGAAATGCGATAACATTTCTATATGATGAATTAAAAGAATTTCGTGGTTCGATATTTTTTCATTTTTCAAAAAATTTATTAGTTAAATAGTTTAAAGATTAAAATAATAAAATCTTTAAATTTTTAAATATTTAAATATTTTTAAATATTTTTAAAAAAAATTAATATTTAAAATAATAAAATGACTTAAAATTAAAAAACATAAAAATTTCAAAACAAAAAAATATTAAAATCATTTTTTACAAAATTTATATTTTTATTAAAAGAAATATCTCAAATATAGTAAAAAATTAAAACATGATTTTCAATTGAAATAAATTAATTTTTAAAATATTAAAAAAATAAAATTATTAGAAAAATGTTTTGAAATTAAAATAAAATAATTTCAAAATATTAAAATATATTTTTTACATAAAAATTTTATTATAAAATATATTCTTTTTTTAAATAAAAAAAATATTTGTTAAATAAATGTTAAAAATAATTCCAAAATGTTTTAAAAAATTTATGAATATTAAATTTAATAAAATTTCAATTAAACAATATTTAATTAAAATAAAAATTTCGCAAAAAAATAATAATTTCCAGCGAGTTTAGTCACAAACTCGTTCATTCCCTTTAAAAATAAAATTTTATATTTAACACACAAAAAAAAAAATTATAAAAGTTGTCTTGCCCGTTTAACCACTTACTCTCTCACTATCGTCTTCACTGTCTGGCTTTATCCTTTCCTTTTCTTTTCTCTTCTCTTTTATTATTCATTTTTATTAACATTCAGCTTGACTGGTTACACTGTTTCGTATTGTCTGGCTCGCAACCATGTTGTTGTTTGCAAAAATCGCCGTGTTTTGTAACATTTTTTTTATTGTGCGCCTATATCCGGTGCTGCTTTGCAAAGGGAACTTGGTGTGGTCTGAAAGAAGAAAAGAAAGAAAACCCGTATAAATTTTAATACAAATTTTTAAACAGTGTGAAAATTGTAAACAATCAAGAAATAATTCACAAAAAAAAAATTTTTTAAGAGAGACAAGACAAGACGAGTTATCATCATCAAACAAAAAAAAAATCGAGAAAAAGAGAGAGAATAGAATGACGTTGTTGTTAGCGCGATCAGACTCAGAAGCAGACGATAAAATAATTTATTCTGAATCACGCAACCTTTGTACACAACTTTTTTCTTCTATTCTCCGATTTTTTTAGATGTGTGTGTATTTTTTTTCGTATTCTTCGTAAATCTTATTATTTTTATTTATTTGAAGAAGTTAGAATTTTTTCACCGAATGAAATGGAATCCGGATCTTCAATTAAATCACAAAATTACCATGAATCGTGTGAGTCACGGAAAAAAAAATTGTTATCTTATGAACGCACAAAAATGACACAAAACTTAATTCTATTGTTTGTTGTGTGAAAGATTATTATTACGCGTCGTTTGTTAGATAACTCCATTAAAATCAGGTTATGTACCTACTTCTATCAAGAAACGAAAAAAAAAATTGAAAGTATATATTATTGTTTAATATTATCATATTTGTTTATAAATAATGTTATTGTTATATAAAATTTTTATTATTTTATTATATAAAGTAAGTTAGTAAGTAAATCGGATGCCCTACCTTAATTCAATTTCAACATCATCTTTGTACTTTTTTTTCATTAGAAATAGACTACTTATTTCTTGTTGACTTGAGATCGTGCCTCATTTCAACAAAACGTTTCACATCATTAATTTTTCGTCGATAAAAAAATTAAAAAAAAAATTTCTCAATATAATCTTCTAAAAAAATGATATCCTGCTTAACGCCGTCGCTCGATAGGGGCAAAAAATTGCAACGGAAATATTTTTTTTATAAATATAAAACATAATTATCTTAATATATATCTTGCGCACAAATAATAATAAATAATTTCCAAAATACAAAAAAAAAACATCTTGAGCAATTATATTAATTTTACAAATAATTATCACTCTTGTTGATATTGAGACATTTTTTTTCTAGATATTTAATGGGCATTTTTAATGAAAGATATGTCGACACGAATGAAAAACATGTTTCTTTCACCCATAAAAAAAACGCGTCAGAACGTCAAAAAAACAAACGACGACAAAAAACCGCGAAAGTTAAACATTCACATTGTTTGTGCCTACTTCCATACGAGATTTCGTCATTTTTCAAGGTTATACCGAAAAAACTTGTATGCTGTATGTATGTTACTCGGACAAATGTTTATAATTTCAAAAGTTAATGATGTTCATAAATTCTCTCCATATGCAGTACGGGATGTATTGGCGCCTCTTAAACCTCTTCTTTTTTCGCTTTATTTATTTATTTCGTCATTAATATTTTTTTTTGTGACAATCCATTTTTCATATTTTTAAAAAAATAGAAAAAAAAAAGATAACATATCGAGGAGAGTCTCCAACTAATCTAGAACTACGTCGTTGAATTTTCTAGCAAACAAAAAAAAAATTTTTTGAATAAATTGATGGATATCTGTAAGAATTTATCATATTTTTGAATGAATGAATCAAAACCGGAAGGTACAATCATTCAAAGGTTCCGAGGAAATGTTTACTATAGAAAATATATCGATTTAAATATTCAAGTGAGAGGCGAGAGATGAATGACTATGAACATGATAATTGAACAGCGCGATGAGTAAGAATAAATAAATTAAAATGATGGGCGAAGTTGTTTTCTCGGAAATCGTGTAACTTTTTATTCTACGAAAGAAAAAAAAAACAACAATGCCCTTGAAATTTTTTCTTCGGTGAGTTGTTTGATAACTTTTACGTCATACTTTTATTTGCTGTTTTTTAGCATTCGAAATATTTTTAAAAAAATAAAAAAGTAAACATTTTTATTAATTAAATTATTTAAAAGAATTTAATTTTAATTCTATTTATTTATTTATTAATTTTTTATTTTTATTATATTTTTTAATTAAATATTTTTTATTTTCTTTATTCATTATTTATTTTAATTATTATTTTAGTTCAAAAAATTTTTTAAAATTTAAAAATTTTATTTAAAGAAAATATATTTTTAATTATATTTATTTATTGATTAATTGTTAAAAAATAATTTTTATTTTATTTATTTAATTTTTAATTGAATATGTATTTTTTTAAACAGAAGTATTTATTAAATAAGTTTTTTTTTTTTAAATCATTTTAATTTTTAATTAAATAGTAATTTTTATTTTATTTAATTTTTAAATAAAATATTTATTTTTTTAAACAAAAATATTTATTGAATAAAATTTTTACAAATTTATATTAAAATTCAATTTATTTAATTATTTATATTATTTATTAATTAATTATTATTCGTATTTAAATTAAAAATAATCTTTTTATTAATTATATTATTTTTTAATAATTTTTTTAATATGAAAAAATTATAAAAGCTAAAATTAACTAAAATTTTTATTGATAAAATTAAAAAATAATTTATTTATATAAATAATTATTCAATTTATATTTAATTTAATATAATTTAAAATATACAAAACTAAATAAATAAATTATTAAAAAAATATAATAAGAATCAAGTATTTTCAAGATGTTGAATATTTTATTAAGAATTTATTAAATAACAAAAAAAATCTGTGATCAAATATTTTTCTCAGAAATTCCCCAAAAAAAAAGAAAGAGATGCCAAAACAAGGAAATGCATCATCATGGATGCTCCGAACTTCCCATATTTCATCAATTCACCAATAAACAAACGCAAAAAGTAATAAAAAAAATATTTACTAAAACACACAAAAAAGATACAAAAAAAAATGTTAAAGGACAAAACCATAAATAGGCATTTTTGTATCTTTTTTTTCTTTCTCTTTTTTTTACATACAAACGTACATCTTTAGGTACACTATTGGTACTTTTTGATGTTCCGTTCCCAACCTTGTGATCCTGTACGCAGGCCATAAAACTCTCACATGACATTGTAACTGGCATCGTACACAACAATTTATGGATAGAAAGGACGGCCTTCATCTCGCTTCCTACGAATTTTATTGATTTTTATTTTATTTTTTTACTTTTCGGATTTCATATTAAAATAATAATGTTGTTTATTGTTTTCCTGATTGTGCACGGGCAATGATAAATTTATGATAATTATAAACAATACTTTTATTTTCTCAGACAACGTGATAGTTTTCTACATAATAATAAAAAAAAATAAAAAAATATCAAAGAAATAATAAAAAGAAAACGATTGTCTCTTAAACATATATTTTATAATTTTTTTTCTTTTGTATTTTTTTTTATTTATTTTTTTTAAATTGTATAAATGTACAAATGTCTCCCATGATGAAATTTTATTTTATTTTATTTTATTATACAAAAAAAATGAATACAATGAAATTTTAACATGCTACAAAGAAATTTCGCACATATTTGCAATGTTGTATGTACAAACAAAGCAACAGGTTACAACATTTTTACCCCCTTTTCAGACACTTTTGTACAACATGTTTAATTTTCTCATCGTTTTGCGACCGTAACTTGAGAAAAAAAATATTTTTCTAAACTGGGCGCCGCCAAACTACACTCGAAACTACTGTTCCAGTAAACTCTTTCTCTTTCCGCCGTAAAATATAAAATAATATGTCGCACACATCAATCAAAATAACGACAAACAAACAACTAACCGAGTAACCGAGAGTGCACTTTATCATCATTTATTATTATTACAAATATCATTAAATGCAATTTATTGCATAATATTTACAAATCGCTGCGTATATGAACATGTATGATATTTGTGTCATATTTACTCGCATTTTATAATAAAAGAAAAAAATTTAAAAAAATAAATAAAAAAAATTTTTTTTTAAATATTTAAAAGAAAGAAAGAAAGACGACCGCATTATTTAATAATAAATAATAAAATAATTTATTATTTTGCATACAAATAAATGCGGCGTGTGCGACGAAATGATTTATTTATTAATTTTTTTTTTTGCAAAAACCCAGATATTTATTTATTTATTAAAATATTTATTTAAAAAAAATTAAAATTAGGTTTCGGGAAAATTCTCGAGAATAATAAATGAATTTTCACCTAAATTCATACAAGTCATCAAATTAACTACTGACACATTAAAATTTCGTGAATTATTTATGAAATTCAATTCTACAAAATAAATAAATAAATATTTTATTCATACAAACAGCACAGAAACACGAAATCGGTTGGAAAAAAGTGTCTGTCTATCCATTACATCACATTCATTGTTACCTTTCTACATGAAAATAAATAAATTTACCTTCGCATGACTATTACAACAATACAAAAATAGTATAATACTATTATAAAATCGCCTCTACCGCGCTCTGTGTGTCTATTTATGCGTTTAAACAAAAATAAAACACTTTCACTAACCTAGATTTTACGATTTGTGTGTCTGTGTCTGTATTTTTTGTTTGTATTTTATAGCAACAATTACCTTACTCAATAAAATAAAATAAAATAAAATAAAATTCAAATTGATTCATCAGAGTTACACACCGTTCAGAGAGAGATGCTTGTAACACACTTTTTACAAGTTGTTGGCATAAAATTGGCATTACAGGTCACCTTTTTTATTTTATTTTCTTCTCTTACTCGATTCACGTTGCTGCATTATTTTATTATATATATTTTAAATGAATAAAATAGAACGTCGTCGTCATGAATGAATCAATTTAAAATGTTCAATTGACGTGAATCACTTCGATTTCGCGTCGTCGTTGCGATTTTGTAATAGCATGATGATGATGAAGAAGAAGAAAAAAAATTAACGTTGAACAGATGGTCAGTAATCCCACTGCCCTATATATGTATATATAACATACTTGAGAAATGCGATAATCTTCTTATGTTACATAAATAAAAAAAAATTCGATAGAAATGAATTATTGATGAAATTTTCCAGAACAGTTTTTTTTTTGTTTTCTGTAAAAAAAATAAATTTTAAATTATTTGTAAATTAAAGCGTCACGTGTTGGATCAGCAAAAAAGGAGGAAAGTAGCACATTAAAATTAAGTGTCAGCGAATTATTTTATTTTAATTTAATTCAATATAATATTCGAAACCTGACCTAGCTAACATAATATTAAGTGTCAAAGTATTCGATTATTATTTATTTTTTGAAAGATTATTTTTTGTTTTATGATATGATTAGCAAAGTTTTATTATTTTTTTTTTTGCGAAAAATCCCAATTTGTAATTTTTTTTAACTAATCAAGGAAATTTTTTGTATACCTACAAATTTGATAATAGTTGATAATAAAAAAAAATTGGTGATTTTATTTTTTATGTGCCCAAATTATTTCACCCAATTATCTTTAATAAAAAAATTAAAAGTAATTAAAATTTTATTTTTTTTTATTTTATTTTTTTTTTTTTTTTTTTTAATATGAAAATCAATTTTAATATTATTAAATTTTTCATTAAAATTTTGAATTTATATAAATTATAAAAAAAATAAATTTAATTTATTTAATTTTAATCAAAATAAAAACTTTTTAAAAATAAATATTAAATTTTTTTTCTCTAAGAATAAAATTATTTAAATTTTAAAATTAATTAACTAAAAATTAATCAAAAATTAAATTAATTAAAAATTGTGAATTAATGTAAATTATTAAAAAAATAAAATAAAAAAATAATTATACTTTTTTTTAATTTAATAAAAAAACTTTAATGAAAAATAAATATTATTTTTTCAAAGAATAATAAATTTGTTTAGTTTAATTTAAAAAAAAACTTTTTGAAAAAAAAATAAAATTAAATTTTAATTAAATATTTAATAAAAAATGTGAGTTTCTTATAATTAAAAAAAAATGTTTTTATAAATTTAATATCACGTGCTTCAAAAAAAATGTACAATAAAAAAATTATCAATATAGTACTGGCGTCTTTTATTATCTGTTACCAACTGACGATAAAAATCTACGATAATAAAAATTTTTATATTAGAAATTTTTCGTGAATCATCATCAATTAATATTTCACAATTTTTATGATTTTTTAATTTTTCAATCAAATTAAAATCCATTTACGTCAAAAAAATCATAAATAACGTTAAAAAAATGCCTTTCATATTTTCTAATATTCACTCTCTCAATTTTTGTCTATAAATATAATTAAATGGCCTAGTTTTGAAATTACCGCCGTTCAGTTCGTTGCATTGATAGTCAATAACTAATGTTCTCGTTATATTTTTGTAAGAAAAAAAAATATTTATTATTATTAAATTTTATTTATAATAATAAAATATACACATTCACTATCGTAATAATTTCGCTTTCAATTGACCTTAATAGTTTATTTATTTATTGCATCTGTTTTTGTACACCAACCTATGTGTATTAATATATTTGTATGATTTAAGTTAATAATTATTAGTACTTGCGGAATAAATTTTTGTTTTGTATTTATATATAAAATGTAAGTTTATTGTTTACATGACGAATTTCAAAACAATTATTAAGGAGGAATGACCTGAACTTAATGCGGAAATATTTTACATGCAATTTTTTTCTACATTTTGTGTCAATTATGATTGAAATAAGTACAGGTGTCTAGTTTTCTTATCTTTTCTCAGATTACACAAAAAAAAGAAAAAACTGGCTCAGCGATTAAAAAACAATTAATATAAAAGAATCGAAATTTTTAAAGCTGTTATCAAGGTTATTTATCAATTACGTGGTCCGTGGCGTAAAGTCTAAAAATTTCTTTGAACACTTTTTTATTAAATTATATAGTTATAGGTACAAAAAATAAGGTTTTTATCAATCTTATCAATTATATGCTGATTATTTCGTGGAATTATATAAAAAAAATTTCATTGCTAACCCCCTTTTTTAATCGACGAGTTCAGTTAGCAAGTGAAAATAACCGTGATAAGACGTAAAGTGATTAAAATTGAAAACTATTTCAAGTGGCAAGATATTAAGTTAAACTTACACAAATGGTCAGCGACAGAGATATCTTCATGGGAGAGCGTTCAAATGAAGGTAATGTCCGATTTATGAATGAATTTCGAGTGTTTCTTATCATGAGAATTTTTTAAAAATTCTGTGAATGAAGTATTTTATTATTATTTGATTGATTTTTGGAGTAAGAAAGTTATTAATTTAAAATATATTTTAAAAAAATTATTAATATTAATATAATAAAAAAAATTTTAAATTTAATTATTTTATTATAAATAATATTAATAGTTAATATTATTATTAATAATTATTAATTAATAAAAAAATATTAAAAAAAAAAAAAATTCTAAATTAAAAAATAATTAAAATACAAAAAATTAAAAATTATAAAAATATTATTAAGTAATAAAAAAAATTGAAATAAAAAATATTTTAAAATAAAAAAAAAAATAAAAATATATTAATTTAAACAAAAATCTAAAATAATATTAAACAATGAAAAAACTATTAAAAAATACATTTATACAAAAAAAAATACGTGAAAATTTTAATTTTTTAATTATGTTTTATTTTTTAGTTTTACTTTTATTAAAAATTATTATATATTTTTTCTTGTTCAAAAAAACTTTTTTACATAAAAATATTTTTAATATTTATATTTTATATATTTTTATTAAAATAAAAAAAAGAAAACATTTTGAACAAAAAAAAAATATTTAATAATTCTTAATAAAAATATATCAAATAAAAATATTTAAACATATAGAAAATAAAAAATAATAGAAAAATCACGTATTTTTTATCTCGATTGTGTCAAAGTAAGTCAATATATAAAAAATAATAAACTAAACATGAAACCACTTTGTAACATAAATAAACATTTAGCATTAATAACTTACCTTACCTAACGCAGTACATGGCAACAACATGCATATTGCTCAATATTTACGCTTGCATGTCGCGTTTCCCTCTCTTGAAAAAGCTAAAAATTGAAAAACATCTAATGACAGGTTCCTTCCTTCATTAATGATGAATTTTAGCGATGCTCGTGTCGCTATGTTGCAATTAACATAAAAATAAAAAAAAATATAAACACGTACCGCCTTAACATATATTTTATAATAATAAAAATAAAACTTGTATCTACAACAAGTACAACTTTCAATTTCATTGCAAAATATCAATGAACTCACACTCTAATAAAGCATTTTCTACGCTGCAACACACTTTTTCGTACGGCGCAAGAAACTGGTAGCTGCAATAGAGCTTTTCAAGTGAGAAATGTGCATAATATAATAATAAGTAATATAAAAAGTGCTGACCTACTTTGGTTATAAATTGCATTAACAGTGCAATAACTATGCAACGCGCAGCTAGACTCTCGAGAAATAGTCAAGTTTTGCCGTAGACACACGAATATTATTTATTTAATATTCTCCGCTAGCTGATTGCGACGTACAAAAACCATCAAGATTGAAAAATATAAGAAATAGCATTTTTTTTTTCAATTAATATGCCAGTGCGAGTGCATATGGAAGTTTGTGAGGCAATCCGTCGTCGGTACATTGTCATTTGAAAGTGAATTTTGTGTGGTTACTGCGCGCGGGTGAGATATTGATGCAATTTATTTCGACTTCCATTTTCCAGCATGAAGTAATATTTATTCATGTATGTTTAATTTTTCATACGGCACACCGCATGAGAGCGCACATGTTAGGTTTTATTTTTCATTCTTTCCACTTTTTAAATTATTAATTAATTTTTTTGTTGTATTATTTGTTTTTATGATAAAAAGTTGTCGCTGCGGGTGATTTGTCAATTTAATTGAAAATGAATAATGGAAAATAAAGCGGATAAAATAAAAACCGACGTCGTTCTGATTTATAATAAAATGTGATGTGGTTCTATTGTTTTAAGTCATTCGATTTTTTTATAATTTTTTTTTTCAAAATATAAAAAAAATAAAAATGGTAAAAAATATTATAAAAAATTTATAATCTTTAATGTTTTAAAAAAAATATTTTTCAAAAATAATTTTTAATTAAATTTAAATTATTTTTTTATAGAAAAGTATATTTATTTTGAGAATAAAAATATAAATTTAATTCAAATTAATTTTTTTAATAAAATAAAAAAATTAATAAAAAAAAAATAATTTGTATAAAATTTTAATTATTCTATTTTGAATTTTAATTAAAAATTGAAAAAAAATAAAAATTATATTTATTTTGAGATTTCAAATAATTTTTAATAATAAAAAAAAAAAAATTAATAATAAAAATAATAATTTTTATATTTTTATTTATTTTTTTTAATTGTATAATTTTTTATTGAATTTTAATTAAAAATTGTATTATTATTTTTTTAATTATTTAAATACGATTTAAAAAATAAAAATTTTAATACATTTTTGATTGTTATGTTGTTATAAAAGAACTAAATATTTTCATCAAAAATTATTTAAAAAATTTAAAAATTTTAAAATAAATTTAAAATTATTTAATTGAAATAATAAAAATAATTATCATTTGGCTAAATATATATAAATATTTTTTTTAAATTTATTTTAATATAAAAAAAACATTTAATTTAAATTCTTTTATTTTAATTCAAACTTAATTTTTAATTATTTTACAAACTAAATTTTTATTATTATAAAAATAAAAAATAAAATTTTATTATTTAAAAATAATCAAAATACCTAATTGTAAAAAAGTTAAAATTTTTTATTTTTATGCAAAAAAAAATAAATTATTAATGAAAATTGAATATTATAAAAAATATCATTAATTTAAATAAAACTATAATTTTTTACAAGTTTTAACATTATTATTTTTCAAAAAATTACAAAAAAAAAAATATATGTTGAAAAATTGCACAATAAAAATTTTAATTTCAAGTTTAATTAATTTAAAAAAAATAATTATAATAAACTAATCAAAATCTACATTAAACAACATCTTTGACACAAATAATTTACACACATTTAAACATATTAAAATATTTTCGAGAAATACTTCGCATCATCACTTATTATTTATTTATTATGGTATTTATTGCTTATGCAAATGATCGTCAAGTAATCACGATAATTAGTATGAAAAGCTAAATATATATATTTAACTATTTATTGACTTTAAACCTGCTTTTGAACGTCTCAATCTTAAATTCGTACTCAATAGAAAAGTTAATATTTATTCATTAATTTTTTTTTTGGTAGGGGTTCGTAGCTAACTTTCGCATTTAATTCTTTCATATCCTTTTTTGCTTCAAGAATTTTTTTTTTATTTTTATTTAAATTAAAAAAAAAAACAAGAAGCGCGTCATTTATGTAAATTTTTAATTAGAAAAAAAAAATAATAAATAAACAAGTGAGTAAAAAGAGACATTCTCTTTTATTTGTGTTTATTTTTAAATATAATTAGCTTATGTAACTATCACGCCCTTGACTTTTATTTAATATTTATTTACTTGTTTGAAAAGTAATAAAACGTGTCTTTTTTGTCTAACGAGCCAACAGACAATAGTTTTCTTTATAATTTTTTGTCTCTCTCTCCAAAGTTCTTACGGAACATGATTTTTGAAGGTGACTCGTTCGCCATTTATTCACAATTATTAAGTAATTGAAAGAGAAAAAAAAAGTTTTGTGAAAGGTTCATCAATATTCAACAATGAATAAATTTTTAAAGTGCTGTAATTATCATTAGTCAGTGAGACTTTCCCACAGAATTTTTTTTTCTTTATTCATCTCGGTAATTGAAAAATTTGTAACTAACACAAGCGAACGAGCAAAAAATAATAATTCTTTCCTCACTCCGTTTCAAGGTCAGGCGCTTGATGTTTTATAATAATATATGAAAGTGCGCAACAAAATGTCATGTCGTCGTTCGTTCGTTATCTACAACAACTTTTTTTACATGTAAATTTTTTGAAATATAAATAAAAAACGATGATTACATCGATAACAACATCATTCCAGGCAGTTCATGATATAATGTCGTTTCGCTCTTTTTTTTGTGTATGTTCTTTACATTTCCCATAACATGCCTTTTAATTGTTTAAAAAGTGCCACAATTACGTGTTTGATGACGCCAATAGAAAACATTGTTGAAACTCGTGTCCACGTACAAATAAAAAAAAAAAAAAAAAATAAAATAATTGTTAGAAAAAAAGTGTGGTCTCTCTGTTGAATAAGAATTGAACAACAACACACGCGAAAAAAAAGAAACAAAGCCACTGCAATGCATGAGAGAATTTAGAATGTATATCCGTGTCCGGTGTGTTGGAGGCCCTTTTCTGTCATAATTAACGTTCTTTTGAAAAAATAAAAAAAATAACACGAACCAATTTCAAGCAAAAACATTTTTTTTTGCCAATAGCGAATTTCATTAATCCACAAAAATTTAATAATAATATCAGAATAATTTGATGAAACACACCTTGATGATGTTTTACAATTCAGTAGTCACGAATAATAGAAATTTCTGTATTAAATGAAAAATAAATAAAAAAATAAAAAGTTGGTTAGTCAATGTGTTGATTCTAATCTAAATCTAAGTTTAGGTTGGAGCGATTTGGGAAAATGTTTCATATTTTTTTAAAATTAAATAATTAATTATTTTAAATTATCGAATTATTGATTATTAATTAAAATTATTCGTAAAAATAATAAATTATAGAAAATAATGAAAAATATTTAAAATTTTATTTCATTAATAAATTTTATTTTTAAAATTTATTTTTTTTACATATAAAATTTTTTATTTGTATTTTTATATTTATTTATTTATTTTTTTTATTTATAAATTTTAATTTAATAATTTTAATAAAAATATATTGAAATTATCAAATTAAAATTTGTGAAAAAAAAAATAATTATCAAAAAAGGTATAAATTAATTTATTATTTCATTATTGATATAATTAAATTTTATTTTTTTTATTAAAATTTTATTATTATTTTTAATTAATTTATTTATTTTTTAATATTTTTTTATTAAAATTTTTTATAATAAAAAAATAGAAAAAAAATAATTTTATTTTTTTTTTAATTAAATTAATTTATTATTTTTTACCAAAATATATAAAAATTAATTTTTATGAAAATTTTGTTTGAAAAAAATAGTTGAAATTAAAAATTGTTCCAACCTAAAAAGTACAAAAAATTCATTGATACTTTACCCAGATAAACCTCTTATTGTACCTATAGATATTTATTTTTTTAAAAATAAATTACTTACTTGTCTGTTGTAATCATTCAATTTTTCCGCTTGCACAGAAGTTTTTTTTTCAATCCGCACGATGAGCAATATTAAAGCAAATCAATGCAAAAAAAAAACTAGTTTAACAACTCCGTATTAATAGATATTGATTGTTGTTCAACATACATACAAAAGTATAACAATGCAAACAGTACCTTTACTTTTCATACAAAAAATGTAGGTTTCGCTTATTTATATTTATAGAATAAAAAAGAGACATATTGCATAATAATCGAACGTAATTAGAGATATTTGTAATAAAATAATAATAAATAATGAAAAATTGAAGGCAATTATCGAACGAAGCCAACAATGTACCACAAAGTTATCAGCAAATTGAAAGGAAAAATACCTCCTATCAAGTGGCATCCCTCGGAGGGTGCATCGTGCAACGCTTGACATTGTGCAGAAATTAACTACAAATTAACACACACGAAAAAAAAAGTTACGGATGATATCAGAAATCGTGAGTTACTCATATAAAACTATCATTATTATTTAAAAATTTTTATATCGTTAGATTTCGCATTGATTGCTTTAATGTATTACAAAATTATACAAATAGCCATTTTTATTGCTTGCATTCATCAAATTAACGAAGATGAACGGAACAGATACAAATTGAATCATTATCCGAGATAATTACTCCGAACGGGAGAATGTTGAAATGTGCGCCTTGAGGTGCAATTCAAGTCAGTTCATCAAACATTTTGCAGATTTTAATGATGAATTTGATTGAAATTCCTCATATATTTACTTTTCACACAATTTCCTACAATAAATAAGTCCGATATTGACGCTGAATGATGATCTTTATCTCGCTATTTATTTAATGAGTGAGGCAGTGAAGTTTGCTTTTTCGTATTTTAAGTGTACACGACGACTAATAATTAAAATTCCGTCGTAAATTAAACATTAATCAATAATGACCGAGAAAAAAATTACCATACAAACAGTCTTAATATTAATTAGTAATGATAAACCCTTCACTTCTCAACAAACAACAATAACAAACGATATCTGACAGTCGTCAATATATATAACATATATAATTAATATTTATTTTTTTATGTATTTTTTTATAATTATTTAGAATATTTTACTTCCGTGGAAGTTTCCGGGATGCTTCTTTATTTTTATGAAATTAAATAATTTTATAAAAAAAATTATTTTTTAAAATTTTAAATTAATTAATTTATGATAAAAAATAAAAAATAAATAAAAAAATTTTAAATTTATAACAGTTTTTAATTTAATTTAAACATTAAAGAATAAATATATTTTTGTCATAAATTTTTATGTTTAATATTATTTAAAAAATTTATAATTTTTTTTTATTAAAAATTTCAACATTTTATTTTTATAAAAAAAAAAAAAAAATAATAATAAAATACATCATATATTAATATTAATTATTATTTTTTTTAATAAAAATAAAATTTTTAATTAACTTAAATTAAAAAAAAAATAAATTATTAAAACAATATTAAACATTAAAATTTATAACAAAATTATTTAATTTTTTAATAATTGTATTAGTTTAAAAATATATTTATTCTCTAAAATTTAAATTCAATTAATTTTTAAAAAACTGTTATAAGTTAAAATAATTCTAATTAGTTTAAAATATTACATAAAATGTATTTTTAAAAAATAATACTTCACGAAAAATAATTTTCTGAATTAAAAAATAATGTTTAATATAAAAAAATATATGTAAATATTTATTTATTATTATTTTAATTAATTTAAATTTATTATCCTTAATTTTCAAAAAAAAAAGTTAAAAAAAATAAAAAAATTGAATAAAAATAATTATTTTTTAAAACTAAATTTAATATTAATTTAAAAAATATTTATTAATTTAAAAAAAATCAAGTTCAAGAATTTTTTATAATAAAACACTTTTTAAATTCAAAAAGAATAAAATAAAATATTACATAACAACAAGTGACACTCAACATTCCAATCTCTTTTGTTAAAGTTTTGCATTTTTCATCATTTAAATTTTTTTTATTTTTTTATTAAGTATATGAATATTATTTGCTTACTTATTTGAAAATAAATACACAAATGAAAAAAAAGTACATGCGACACTCGTATAAAATTACCTACTTTTTTTCTTGAATAATATTCATACATATGCTAAACAAAGCAAATTCTAATCTCCTCGGTATCTACTGCGTCATTCGAAATGAAAGAACAATGGAATGATGGTGTTATATAATATTTAAATGCATTCTCGCACATAAATTGAGTTTGTGTCGTTTGTTACATCGAGTAACTTACTTCCCCATGCGCGCGCGAGAAAAAAAAAGTAGCAAACTCAGCTCACACGTGTTGAATAGATTAGAATGTGCAATTTTTATATATAATGACAATTTATGTAAATTACTTTAATGCCATAAATTTTGAAATTAAATGGAAAACCGCAACTAATAGGATCATGTAGGACGCAAAATTCCATTTAAATTACAAACTATTCGAATTATTTTTTATTGTTTTTAATTTAAAACCACTTGTGATCGTGCCTGAATACTTAAGAATCAGAATTTCTGGAAAAAATAAAAAAAATAATGAATCATTCAAAAATGAGTCAAATTTCATAACTTACTGACACATTTCTCGTTGTTAACCTATATGATAATTTTTTTCGATTTTTTTTTTTTTTGTTTATGGTAACTTCCTGTTTTAAATTTGTTTTTATTTCTTTTTCTATATATTATTAAAAAAAAAAAACCAGAAATTCAGATTTGCCGCCAAGATGAATAATTTTCCATTTAAATTTCAAAAAAAAAAAAATGAAGACGACATAAATTTTCGGATCCATGGCCAAAGATAGCATAACCAGACAAGAAAGAGACTAAATTAACTTTTACTTTCGAAATAACCTGTTTTCGTGATATCATTATTATACATTTATATTTTTTTTATAAGAAAAAATAATAATAATTCATTTTGTGTACGTTATTATTTATTATTATTATAAAATATCAGCCAAACTTGTTAAAATATACAAATTTTGGTCATCGTCGTTATCATCGCGCACGCACAGTAATATATACACGCACGAAAAAACGATGTTCATTACCATAACATGTCTTTCGAAAGAAAAAAAAAATAGTAGAAAGGTTACAACAAACATGTATGTCGTAATAATATGCAACATAACAAACATTTATATTATTATTATGATTATTTATTATGTAAAATAATTATTCGATTGACCATGAAATTTATGTTTATACGTGTTTGGTGTATAAAAAAATTTTTAATTTGGACGAATTGTTAATATTCGTATCACAGCTGAAATTTACATAAAAAAATTATCGAAAAATTCCATCGATATTTTTTAATTATATGCAATTATTTGCAGAAAGTATTTATTATTATTTTTTTAATATCTTGATTAATTTTTTTTATAAATGTTTAATAATTAATTTTTAAGATAATTTTTTTAAATATTTTTTTTTAAAGGAAATTTTAAAAAAATAAAAATTCCGATGAACATTTAAATTTAAATGCGTTACATGACCTTGACCTATTCTATTTTTTATACATATATATTTTTTTTAAATTCAAATATTTTTCCTGCATGCCAACAACTTCTATTATGTATGCACAACAATCTTCAAACCTACATCAATGATTTTTTTTTGTGTGTGGATTTTTTTTTTTTTTTTTTTTATTAAACATATTAGTATGGAGCTCACATACAAGAAAAAAACTTTTTTTTTCGGTCATACAATTTTTTTTGTATAACAAATAAAAAATAGTTGGCTTCACATCTTCAAGGTAATCCTGTCTCATGCATGTTTCTAAATTATATGACAATACTCATCTCCATCTTTAAATGTTTGTTTTATTAATATTGTTCCTACTTCATTTTTTTTCTATTTAAAATACATTTTTTTTATTTGAGTGAATTTTTTTAAAAAAATAAATATTTAATTTTTGTAAATAAAATTTGGAGTGGAAAAATACTGAATAAATATTGAAATTTTTTATACATAAAAAAAATTATTATCAAAAATTGATTTTTATTAAAAATTATTATCTTGGCGACAGGTGACAAGACAAGAAAAGCCTTGAAATTCTAATCTGTCTTTGGCAGTAATCCTACGAAAAAATTTTTAAAGATAATAAATAATTTCCTAATCATTCCGATTTTTGATTAAAAGTAAGAAATTATTGAACATGAACATGATAATAAACAGACCGAAAAAATAATCCTGAATTATTGCGCATTATTACAAAGAAATAAAACTGATTAGACGTAATTTACAACATATTGATAAAATCAAGGAAATTTTTCAAAGTAATAAGCTGGATTAATAGAAAAACATTCAATCACCGAAAAAAATCAACGAGGTCAACATATTTTTTTTAAAAGTTGTTACATGTGATGTACTTGAAGTAACTTACAAAAGTTTAATATTTAAAGAGATGATAAGATTAATATTCGAGTATTGAGAAAAGTTTTGTTTGAAGGTCAAATTAGCACGACAGGAAGTGCGTTATGGAAGACTTAACTTTCCTCTTTAAGTTTTTTTTAAAATTTTTTTAATAATTAAATAATAATTAGTTGTCCTTCATTTTTAAAACTTTTCCGTGTCGAAAATTAATTTAATTCATTAATTAATTAATTAAATGAAAATATTAAAAAAAATATAAAATTAAATATATTTTAATAATATATAATATTTATTTTTTTAATATTAAATTTTTATAAATTTCAAAAAAAAATTATAAATAATTTTTAATTTAACAATTTTTAAAATTTTTATTTTTTTATTTTTTTAATTTTTTTTATTTTTTAAAATTTTATTTATTTTTTTCTTTAATTTAAATAATTTCCAATTAAAAATTTAATTTAATTTAATTTTTTATAATTAAATTTTTATTTAATTTTTTTTTTTTAAATAATATAATTGAAATTTATTTAATTTCAAAATTTTATTATTTTTACAATTTAAAAAAAAAAAAAAAATTTATATTTTTTTTAATAATTTTTAAATTTTATTTCTGTAAATTTATTTTTTTTTTAATAATTAAAAAATTTTTTGTCCTTGATTTAAAAAAAAAACTTTTCCGCGTCGAAATTAAATTCCATTAAAAAAAGTCGAAATTTTTCACGCGAATCACCCGCGAATTTAATTGTGTTATTATCACCGTCATAGAATTTAATTAAAATTCAGCTGTTTAAAGCTGTACAGGTGGAAATCCGTTGTTGTTATGTTACTGACGTGAATTAAAAAGTCAAACAAACAATTAAATTTAATACAGGAGCACATTTAACACACAGAAACAGACAACAATTGACAATCAAATTAATTTACATTTTTTTCGTGTGTGCCAAACAAATTGCAATCTATGCAGGAAACGATTTTTTTTTGCGCTCTGTATCGATGCAGCTCATCATTTATTTAAATTTAATTTTTTTTTTTCAAATTTTCACCTCCATCATTTCCTAAGTCACTTTGTGAATGAATGCGCACAACCTTGACTTGCAATGATGACTTCGTTTCTCTTTCCGACGTTTCAACAAAAAAATTACGTCAGCACGAGAAATTCAACACGAGGAAATCTCTTCTTTTGTCCTTCATTTTTTTTTTTTTGTTTTTGAAAAAAAAACATGGCAATAAATTAAAGTAAAAAAAAAATAATTTACCGTTTCCTTACAAAAAAAAATGACTTTTACACCTTTTTTTCGTATAAATTTCCAGAATTCAGTAATGCACGACGGCCCACAAAAATATCGCTGCCAGCATTACTTTGCCTATTTTTAGAAAGGAGGAAGTCATTTCAACGCGCAGACAACAACCGAAAATTTTTTCAATGTCAAACTTTAAAAATTATTACAGACAGAAAAAAAAATCTCATAGAAACACGTTCGCATTACAAAATCTCAAATTTTACAAGATCACTATTTATGAATTTTGTCGAGAAAAAAAATGATCATTATTATTATTATTATATCAAAGTTGTCTATTCGTGATATTTAAGCTTTCATGTTGATTTTTTTTTTTTTTTTTTGATTGAATTCAAGTCTCTCTAATGATCGCAACACTAACACACAATTTTTGAATGGGGAGTAAAATTTCAAGGGCTTTCCACATATTTAACTGCACACAAGGCTTCGTTCCGTGATGTCGTGTATCGACAAACCTCTTTACCTCTTTTTTTTCGAACCATACAGTAAACGTTTTTGATGATTATTTTACAACAAATACCGACATAATAGACATTTTGACCAAAAAAAAAGTGTGTGTGCGTGCTATTGTCTGTATTGGCAATGTACTTGAGCTTACACATAATATACGCATAGGGAAAAATTTATAGGCTCATAGACACACTGAACATTTTTATGTTTCAGTCAGGCTATTACCGTTGAAGTGGTTACACATAATATATATTATATAATATTAGTTTTTTTATTTCTTGCGTGTTTTGTGCTTAAAAATGATTTTTTAAAAAAATAAATAATTAAAAAATAAAAATTTATTAAAAAAAAAAATTAAAAAATAATAAATGATAAAAAATATACAAAAATAAATAATATTATTATTAATTTATAAAATATATATGTTGAAAAAATGTGTAAAAAGTGACGAAAAATAACCTGAACTTGACCTGAAAACCTTTGAATAATTAAAAAAAAAATACAAAAAAAAGCAATATTATTTTTTAAAAAAATTTAAAAAAAAGTTAAATATAAAAAAAATATATTTAAAATATAATTTTAAAAAATAAAAAAAAAATATATATATAAAGTATAATATTAATAAAAAAAAAACAAAATATAGTGATTCCATATAAAAATTATAACAATAAATATTTTATATGATTTTTTAAAAGAAATTAAAAAATACAAATAAAATAAAAAAAAATATTAAAATTAAAAATAAAAATTAAATAAATACATAACTTACAAAATATATAAAGTATATAATTTAATAAAAAAAATATTTAATAAAAATATTAAAAATAAAATTTAAAAATAAATTTTTATAAAAAAAAATACAAAAATGAAAAAATATTGGACACACGTTAACAATTTATTCCATGAATGTACGTATATTTCCCAACATTTCACACCTTCATAAGGTTACTTCATTACAAAAGAAACTATCTAATAAAATATACATAATATTTTTTGTGTAAAACATCAAACAAGCGCCCTTTTTTACAAAAACAACCTTTTACTCAACATCGAACGACATTGAAAAAAATTAACATTCATCTCTCTCATTCAAATTTTTATAAAGAAAAAAATAACAAATTTTATGTCCGAATCTAATCAAAAAGTGTTACAACAAAAGTATAAAAAAAAGTTTATAAATTGTGTCACAATAAAGAGATGAATGAAAGAATGAGTAATACTTTTGTACGTAAAAGATTATTTTTTTTTATTGTACTACGTTCAGTTGTGAAAGAAAGGAGGATTTGACGTAAAAAGAACTTACGTACTTGGAGCAATTTCCTCTTGATTTGATAAGGGCGCTAATGTGCTTCACATGTGATGAATTTTTATTTGTAAAGAAATAGTTCACGAGAACGGATATGAAAGTGAAAGGAAAAAAAGTTTAAAGAAAAAAATATTTATTTTAAAGAAATGGAGACGACTGGTTATAAAAATATTAAAAATTGAAAAAAAAAAAATTTTTGTGTAATATTAAAAAAATAGTTTACGCACGTTTTTTCTATTTATTTTTTGAAATCAAACGTATCTTATCAACAATACACGTGGAATATATACCAAAGTAACATATATAAAAAAAGTATACGAAATTGATCGACAAAAAATTTTACGCAATATTAATTGAACAAAAAAATTATTATCAAAAAAAAAACTTTTCTTTAAAAAATAAAATAAAAAATCACAAGATAAGGTTTTATCAAAAAATAATAATAATTCGTATATTATTGCGTTGGGCAATATTTTTTTTATTATTTTTCAATCAATCATTATCTAATTTTTTTATAAATTTTTATATCATGTGATTAAAATTTCTTTGTCAATGTTTTGGACTGGTTTATTGTTTTTTACCAAATTTTTAATAAAAGTGAATTTTTATTAATTTATTTTTTCTTTTCAATTGCAGCTAGGATGCTTATGCTTCAATATAGCAAACACAGTGAGTGCATACTCCAGGAAATTGGTGCTGCATTTCGCGGTGAACATCCAGCCGATCTGTTGCTTGTGTGCGAAGGAAAGGAAACGTTAAAAGCACACAAGCTTGTGTTAGCTGCTGCTAGTCCGTTAATTAGGTGAGTTTTCTGATTATTTTTTAATAAATTTATATTAAATTTAACAATTTCAATAATTTTATTTAAAAAAAATAATTAAATAAATTTATTTAATAATTTTTATTTTTTTTAATAGCGAAATCAAATTTTAATAATTATTTTTTTTTAAATAGAAAAATATAAATAAGATAAATTAAATTTTTATTGATATTTTAATAAATTTTATCATTTTTTTTATATTTATATAAAATTGGTTAATTTACATTATTTTATTAAAAAAATGATTAAAATTCATATTTTTATTAAATTAAATTAATTAAACAAATTATCATTTAATCAGATAAAAATTTTAAATTAAAAATCTTAATGAAATAAAATAAATTTTATTTTTTAATTATTTATTTTTTTACATCAAATTATTTTTTTTTTAATTTTAATAAATTATAGTTTTTTTAATTTTTAAAAAAGTATTTAAAATAATTTATTTTAAATTTTGTTAATTAATTAAAAAAAAATTAATAAAAATTTATTTATTAAATTTTTAATGTTAAAATAATTTTAAAAATTGAACTAAATAATTTATAAAAATTAATTATTATTTAATAAAATAAATTTTAATAATTAAATTTTAATTCAAAAAAATTATTTTAATTAAATTTATGAAATTATTATTTTTTTTTATTTACAGAATGATATTAGAAGATACACCATTAGTAGAGGGCATCACAACGGTCCATTTTCCCGATGTACAAGCAAATTATTTTAGATTACTACTGGATTTTTTATACTCTGGCGAGACATATGTGCCTGCGAACGAGGTAGATTATGTGTATGAATTATTAGCGTTATTAGAAATTAAATCGAATGTCTGGCGAAGCGGTAATAAAAAGGATCAAGGTAATAAATTTCAAAAATTTTCTCCTAAAAAAATCTAAAATTTCAATTTTTTTACAGAATTACTTAAAAACGAATCCCGCATCGACATCAACAGTAACGAAGGCTTACCACGACGAAATCGATCGCGAACCCGTTCAGGCTCTCTTTCCGCCGACGACATTCCAAATTCGCAAGGCGTCAAGCACGAACGCAACTTGGGCAGTTCGGGCGAAGAAGATCGCGACGACGAGCTGTACAACGACGAGGATTTGCGGATACGAAGAGACAGCGTGCGACCCTCGTCAAAGGATGACGACGAAAATGACAGAGATTCCGACGACGATCGAGGGAGACGAAGTTCGGGATCATCGCAACGTCGCAGCTCGTCAGATCCGATGAATTTATCGGTCGTGAAATCAAATAACGAGGATTCCGACGACGGAAATATCGACGTTGAGACAATCGGCAATGCGCCATCCAAAGTGAGTGAATGTCAAGAATCGAAGCCAAAAGTTTTGCTAAAAATTTTTTTCGATAAAAATATTAAAATTTGTTTTTTTTTCCGCTTACAGAGTTTATTACCAGCCCGATTTATGGACACGTATCGGAAAAGGAAAGCGTTATATGCGCACGCAGATTCGGATTTGTTGAAACCGCCAGAGCATGAATTGTTGCACAGCTCTCCGGATAATTATGTCGTGACGCCACACAGGAAACGACGACCAGGTTTTCACAATTCGCCCGCACAAAACCCCCCATTTACTCCAACGTACCTTGAGGATTATGCCAATCGTGAACGAAAGGGTTTCCTTTCGCCGTCGGCTTCGGCGCCTCCAACTTACATAACAGGTAAGAAAATTTTTTGGCATTTTATTTAATTATATTTTTCAATGTTTTGTCGTATTTTTAAAAATTCAGTCAGGAAAAAATTTATAAAATTAAAAAAAAATTAATTTAAAATTTACTCAAATTTTTAATAAAAAGTAGTTAAAGTTATTTAATTAATTATCAAATTTTATTGATTTAAAAATTTTAAAAAATATTTAAATATTTTTTTTTTCATTCAATAAAATAATATTTTTAAAAAATTAAAAATAAAGAATTAAAAAAAATTAATTGAAATTAAAATTTAATTTAATAAAAAATAATTCAATAATTTTATTTCATAAAAAATAAATTAATAATCAAAATTAATAAAATTTATAATTTATTTTAATTAAAACTATAAAAAAATAAAATAAAAATACTTTTTAAATTAATAAAAATTTATTTTTTTAAATAAATGATTTTTTCAATTCTTAATTTTTATTTATTTTATTTTATTTACCTATTTATTTTTTAAAAATAAAATATAAATAACAAAATTTTATTATTTTTCAATTTAAAAAAAAATTAATTAAAAAAAAATTAAATTTTGTTAATTAAATTAATATTAAAAATTATTTTTTGAAAATATAAATTTTTTTTCTTCATAAATTTCGACATACATTTTTTCATAAATTTTTCTTATAATTTTTTTTAACAAAAAATAAAAATTTTTTAAAATAAAAACAAAACATTGGAAAATAAAAATTTATATTTTAAGCACGAAAAAAAATTATTTGGCACAAAAAATTTCAAAATTCAAACAAATTTTAACACAAAAATTTTTCTTAACCAGATTTCTTATTATCAGGCGAAAGATCTCAACGACCCACCGATCTGCTGCATTCAAATAACCATCATCACAACAACAACAGCAGAAGGCGTCCTCCGAGTGCCGATAACCCGTTAGCGGTTGCTCCATCCTTCGTGTATGCATGGCCTCCGCCCGGCGCCTTAGCAGGTCTCCCGGGATCGCCTGCCGACCTTTTGGGACTTCCGCCTTCGTTGCATGCCAGTAGTGCGGATAATGCGAGCGACGCGAGTGGGCATCAAAGTGTTTCGCACAATTCGCGCAGTTCGAGTGCTTCGGTGACGAGTGCGGGCGGCGGAAATGGCAGCAATGGAAGCGGAGCGCCTGTACGGGAATACCGATGCGAATATTGTGGCAAGCAGTTTGGGATGTCGTGGAATTTGAAGACACATTTGAGGGTGCATACGGGCGAAAAACCGTTCGCGTGTCGATTGTGCGTGGCGATGTTCAAGCAAAAGGCACATTTATTGAAGCATTTGTGTTCGGTGCATCGAAATATCATAAATGCCCCGGAAGCGGGAGGGAGATATACTTGTTGCTTCTGTACACTGATGTTCGAGACGCTGCAAGAGCTGGTGCGACATTTGTCGGGGCATCATAACAATTTACTGCTTAGCAAAAATTTACATGAATAGTATTTAATCACTGTTAGACAAATGTTTTTCTTTTAACGACGACTTAATTTTATTATTTTTTTAAAATAAAACTAAAATTGGACAAATTTGCACAACATTCGGTTAAAAAATTTACAAAAAAAAAATTTTTTTTTAGACAAATATTCCTCTAACAAAAATAAAATCCAAAAAATGCACCTTAAAAAATTTTTTGAAAGTAGAAAATAATTAAGAAAAAATGAAAATGTACAATAATTGATGCGAAATGTGATATTTTTCTTTCTATTTCCATCTACAAATGTATTTTAGTGACTAATATTTTTTTACCAACTTTGTATAGTTTAACATAAAAAATAACAAAAATGACCTTTGGTATGAAAAGCTTTCGTAGAATAAAAAAATTGTTAAAATAATTGTAAAAAAAAAGACAATTAAATTTTAAAAAATTTAGATTTAAGAAAAAATAACGAAAAATAGCCAAAATTTGAAACTTTTGACAATCAATAAATAAAAAAACAGAAACACACAAAAAAAAACCACAAATAAATAATAAAAATAACGAGCGGGTCTCAATAACAAAACTTTTGTAAATATATTTTTCCGAAACTTCTCTAAAAATAGGACCAACATTCAATCAAAAGCTATTTATTAATAAAAAAATAAATAAAAAAATATTTAAAAGCGGTTTAAATAATTAATAAAATAATTCAGAGAAAAAAAATCAACCATTAATTTTGTAATATTTTTTTTTTTAATTAGCGAGATACCAAAAAAAATCTAAAACTTTTTTTTCTTTTCTGTTTCTGTTCCACAAATCGACATCATTCCACAAAAATAAAAAAAAAATAAATAAAATCCAAACATAACCGACAACTTCAGATACTTAAAGAAAAATATTTTTTTTTCCAATCCGTCCAAAAGTAAAAAAAAAAATTAATAAAAAAAACAATGCAAATTATTAGTTTTATCCTGTCATCGTGTTTTAGAGTAGAATTTTTTTTACAAAAAATTAAAAATAAAATAAAAAAATACCAGTTTTTAAAAAAAAATAATAATTAATTTAAAAATAATTAAAAAAAACAAATCCCAGAACCAGTAGTAATATTAACTTTTTTTATAATTTAAAATATTTAACTTTAACATTCTTACCATAAAGATAAATGTGACTTGAACATCTTTCTCTCTCCCGAGATCACAACAGGTCCTGCCACAAAATCCCATAAAATACTACAAAAAATGTACCGATTGACTTTCCCTTGAGATTTTTACTTACTTTTTTTTTAATTTATGACATTCAGTTTATTTTATAATTTTTAATGAGTAATTTAAACACTGCTAATAATATATAATTTTTTATGTAAATAAATGTATCTTTTTTTTATTAGTTTAAAGTTATATAAATTTTTCGAAACAATAAATCATGCGTTTCCTTACTAAAAATAAAAATTTAGACAAATTTTGGCTTTTTTTAAGAAAAAATAATTAATTAAAAAAATTATATTCCAAAATTGTTAAGCTTTAAAAAAATGTTAAAAATTAAAATAAAATATATTTTCGGAAAAATTGCCTTTTTGATAACAAAATTATATAAAAAAAAATATTTTAAGTAGGAAAATTTTTTGTAATTCATTTTTTGTAAAAAATTCTTTTATATATTTTGTACATAAAAATAAAAATTAATTAATAATAATAATTTTAACTTGTACTAATGATAATCATGTTGAAAATGTATACAATGTTGTATGTAACAAACATACATATATAGTATATATACAAAAAAAAACAATGCTAAATAATATTTAAATACATTTTTTAAATAATTGTCAAATCATATTTCCACCGATTTCATCAACGATTTTGTTGAAAAATAAAATAAACATGTTCATATAAAAAATTAAAATGCGTATGATTTTTTTTTATTATTTTTCTCTGTTACAAAAATCAACGTTGCATACAAATTTTGTGTATTTTTATTATTTAATTGATTGTATAAAAAAATTTTAGTAAACAAAAAATACAAAATTATTATAAATATTAGAATATTTTTAATTATTAATTAATTTTTTAATTATTATTATTTTAAAACACAGTAAATAATAAAGTAATAATATTTTGTGAATTATATTATAATTATTATTATTAAAATAATAGTAAAGCAAATTTTTTGAGACAAAACTAAAAAAAATGAAGAAGATATTTAAAAAAAATATTTTGTGTTTTATTTTAAAAAATTAATTTTTTTACAAAAATCATTAAATAATGCAAGGTAAATATTTAAATTATTAATTTTTGACTTATTAAAATCCGGAATGCATGAAACTCCGGCATAACTTCCCATGTCAAAGTCTCTTTTTCTGACATCTTGTGAAAAAGTCACTAAAATATCATTTTTTCTGAGTTCTTCTATAATTTCTTTCATGCGAGAACAAACAATATCGTTATCATTTAGGTAAATAATCTTCACATTTGCACAATTTTTTATCATTTTTGACGCATCAACATCCACAAAATGATTCGAATGCATCCACAACGTCGTTAAATTTTCTTTTCCACAAACCTCGTCATACGGGAAGTGATTCAAGGCATTTGCAGACAACGACAGCTCCCGTAATCTCGTGCATTGATCAAACGCGCCGTCATTAATTGAGGTCATTGACACGGAATTCGCATAAAAAACTTCCAGATCCGGAAATGCGTTGCAAATTGAATCCGTTAAAAGGGGAATTTTCGATCCAAAGTTGCTCCAACCGCCGAGATCGACTTTTGTGACAGGCGAATGTTCAGCTAAGGCGATAAAATGAGGTCCTTCTCGCGTCAAGTTCAGGTTATGAAAGACACAAAAACCGTTGGATGCAGTTTTGCAATGAAAAGTTGGAACTTTTGCACGTGCGAACGAAATTAACGCGATAAATATTAATTGGATGGAGAGTTCATTGAGGTTGGTACGTGACATCGTTAGCTGAGTTCTGTAACGAGACTGATGAATTGCAGCGAAAATGTAGATGTTAATGTGTAAAATAATACAAGTGTGACGTCATTCGGAAGGTATGTCAACATTGAAATGAGAAATGGAATATTCATTTTTTTTATGTTTTAATTCAATATTTGCATGAAAAATAAAAAAAAATATTTTTAAAAAATCTAAATACGGCACTGAAATATTTTACATTTGTTATCAGTTGCAAAATAGAGATAATTATTACTTAATAATAAAAAAAATTATATCACTACTTTACAAAAATTTATAAATAAACATTACCATACAAATATAACATAATAATGTTAACTTACTGAAAAAAATCAACTTTATTTTTTTTAATAAAATAAATTTTTTAATAAAAATTGAAAAAAGCAAAAATATGGAAGAAAAAATTGTAGTAAGAAAAAAATTTAAATATTATTTTTTTTAATTATTTTTAAAAATTAAAACTTCTTATTAAATATATTTTAATTTTACTATTAATTATTTGTTTTTTTTTTATTTAAAATACTACAAAATACTTTTATTTGCAATTAAATCTTATATTTAATTTTAATAAAAAAAAAAATAAAGTAAAAAAATATAAATTTCATTATATTATTTATAAAAATTAAAATTTATATTAAAAAATTTTATTATTTTAATTTTATTAATTTATAAAAAAATGAAATTTTAATTATTTATTAAAAAAATAAACTTTGTTTAATTTAAATGTTTTCTAAAAAAAAAAATTTTTAAAAATTTAAAAATTATTAAAAATATATTTAAATAATGTACATAACTTTTTAAAAAAAAAACTCTAATTTAAACTTAAATTTATATTTAAAAATTAAAAAAATAATTTAAATAAAAAAAATTTTGAAAAATATTAATTTTGTTAAATTTTTTTTAAATTTTTTTAATTTAAAATAATTTATATATATTTTGTTTTGTTTGTAGTATAATTTAAGATTTTTTAAAAACATTTTTATTTTATTAAAAAATTAAAATTAAAAAACTTACCATAAAGATTCATAAATTTTAAAAAAATATATTTTTGTTATTTTTCACTGAGATGGCACCCGGCAATTATCTTTATTTTCCTTCATATGTTAATCTAGTATCATCATTGTTAATCCTTCTATTTATTTTTATGTGTGTTTTACATTTTTTTTAATTAATTGTTTTTTCTACATTTTCCTTCTTCTTATTTTTGTTTTTATAATATTTTTCTTGAGTGATGCACATTTTTTTAATTATTATTTTTTTTTTTCATTAATATTAATTTTATAATTATTAAACATAATTTTTTTCATATATATTCTCTCTTTTTAATCATTATTTATTTATATTTATTGGTATTTATTTTAATCTTTCATCTTAAATAATTTCATCCACTCACATTTTATTCAGATCTTATTACAGTTAGTTAATTGATATCTTTTTTGTTTTTATTTTTGTAGTTATAATAATATGTTTTATTGTGTTGTGTGATAAGATAACTAGATTGTTAATGTTATATTATTATGTTTAAAAAGGCTTCACTTTTTAAATTTATAATAAAAGAGATGGAAAATATGTTGGTAATCATAAAAGAGCAATGAAAAGTGATTATATATAAAAGGCTTTATATACTTTTTTCAATGTTAGTATTAATTATTATTAATATTATTAAAAACACGTAGCGAGCAACAATACAGGAGAAAACATGTCAAGTGTTTTTTTTTATTTAAGAATGTTAAACAACATTTAGATTTTATTATATATTTTTTTTTGTTTTATAATATTTGTATCTTAAATCTTTAATGAAACTTTTTTATTGTTTAACTTCTTTTTTTAAAAATTTCGCAAACTGTAACAAGTAATGGAATTATTATGATATTCTGGAGTATATTAAAAAAAATCGGAGCAAAAATATGCGAAACAAGAAAAATACATTGAAAGATATATAATATATATATTTTTTTTATACGAGAACAAGACTTGACTACATCATATATTAATTGTACGACACATTTTAAAATTTAATAGGATTTTTTTTTCTTTTACTTTTAAAATTGATTTTTTTAAATAAAACTTTTTTTAAAATTTTCATCATCATCTGTTCATTAATAATTATTAATTATAATAATAATATATATTTTATATAGTTTTAATAGCGTTTTAAACATTTTATCGTAATTTTATCTTCTTTGTTTAATAAACACATCTTAAATATCTACGTATTGTCCTTTTGAATGTTTTTTAATTACTTACTTTTTACTTTTTTGACTTTTAATTTAAGTTTAATTAAGTTATATTTTAATGATACGAATTTAAATTTTGTTTGAATGATTGCTTATTCAAAAATTTTAGTACTTTTGGTGAAAATATATATTAAAATCTGATATAAATTTATATATTTTTTTATTGAAATTTAAAAAAAAAAATAATTTGTAAGCATTTTTCATCAAATTCATTCATTTTTTCATTGTATAGTTCAACGTTTATTTTTTTTTTGTGTTTTTTAATTAATATTTAATTTTTTGCAACATCAATTTTTATATTTTAAATTTTCCTTTTTCCGGTATTTTTTTTTATTATCATCATATATATTTATTTTACTTTCTTGATATTTCTCATGTATATGTTGTATTGTAATTTTTTTGTATATATTATCATATTGCTAGTCCCTTTGTTACATATCTGGTAGCTATCAATTGTCTCAGCGCGTAAAACATTCATCTCAATCATCACTTTAAATTTGTTAGGAATCCTATCTAAATAATTAGTCAATAATGTAATAATAAATGATAATAATATTATTAACGTAGCACACAATTTTCTTTGATGTTATCATCATCATACTGATTTATTATTATTATTTAATTATTTTCATTATTAAGTGTGTGTTTTAATAGCGATCGATTGTTTATTCTATCACATTGTAGAAAATTAGAAATTTAATTAACTAAAAAAAACAAATTAATTAAAAATTATTTTTTTATATATCTCAAGGTAGGTATTTTAATTAATTATTTATATTTAACAACATTAATAATAATAATTAATAAACAAGTTAATATTTAAAAAAAATCAACAATTAATAATTTTTTATTTCTTTTTTTTTTGTATGATGATCAAAAGAGATGTAGCTTCAATATTATTTTTATCATTTGAACATTAATATTTGTCTTAAGATATGACTACGTTTAATCATTTGTTTATTATTTTTTTTAATTTTTTTAATAACTTTCATTAGATTTTTAATATAATTAATAATAATTGAATAGACAGCATTGAAATTGCTGAAAAGTTGAAAAATACTTGGAAGAATTCACGAAAATTAAAATTTTTAATTTTTATATATGTTTATTATATATATTATGTTATATAGAATAACCGGTAGGACAATCTTTCATGTGAGGTGAGTTTTTATTTTAAATATATGATTGAAAAGAAACATAAAAAAAAATAATAAATTCGTGACAACTTAAATTATTTTATGTTTTTTATTGGCTATCAACGGGCAGATTAACGTTCCTTTTTACTTTTTAACAGTTATTTTTGTTTAATATTATTTTTTAGCAATTATAATATTTTTTTAATAATAGTTAATATAATTAGAATTACAATTAATTGATACAAGTCGAAGTCAAGATGAAGTGAGTTTTTATGTTTGACTAATTTAGGGCAAAGGTACGTTCACTTGCACGTATGTTTGGGGGAAATAGCCTGTGCGCCCATTCACGCTGCCTTCGAACCAGTTGTCATCGACACGTTGGATCAATTGGATGATGTCATTTTCCTAAAAGAAATTTTTTGGAATGAAAATTTGTGTCAAGGTCAGTGAAAATTTAAAAGAGAAAGTACCTTAAATCCTAATTCTCCGGGATTTTCTGCCTCGAAATCGTACAACGCTGTGCAATATGGCTTCTGAGATGGCGGCATGGGTGTTCTTGCGGGAGATTTCATCGGCGATGGCAACGGAGATGCTGAAATATTTTTATCGTCATTATTACTCGTTCGTTTATTGACACAATCAAAACAATGGAAAAACTCTCGTAATCTATTCATAATAATTTTATTAATTTTTTTTCGGTAGGAGTTGTTTTTAGTTTTATTTATTTTTAGAAAAAGAGAGAGAATTGATTCAATTTTAGATAATTTTCAACGAAAGACAGGATTTTTAATTGAATTTATTAAAATTTATTTAATAATAATAAGCAAAACACTCAAAAAGTGCGAGAGAGAGAAAGATGAGTACAGAAAAAAAGACAATTAAAATTCACAGAGCACAAAATTATAAAAGTGAAGCACACGAAAATATTCACACACATAGAAAAAGATGAACTTTGATGAGAAGTCGAGTCAATTGAGGCATGAACAGAAAATTTATTTTTACAAAAAAAAAATTGTTTTGTTTTCTCGCGAAAAATTATTCAAGCGCGAAATCGTCATTTATTGTTATGAAGAAAATTATTTATTATCGAGAGTGTGTGACCGTAACGTCGTTGTCGTTTTTTTATTAAATTAAAGAAAATTTTCAAAGAGAAAGAGGTTGTTGAGCCCTTCATGCAAACATTCAAAAATTTAAAAAAAATACCAGACGGCTCCATTTAATGAATGAAATTCGTGTAAAAATAATTTTTCATGCAAAAAAATAAAAGAAAATAATTTCATGCAAAAAATAAAAATTTGAGAAATTAAAGGAGCTACGAACAAAAATAGGAGAGAGACAGAAAAGAGATGAAAAATGTACGGTCTTTACCATTGGTTGACCGCGCGTTGGTACCGTTGCCCAATAGCTCCAGATGAGATGGTTTATTGATTGGAGAGTTGAGATGCGATGAACCGCCTAGCAGTAGAAATTCAAACAAGACAATGACAATTTTTCAAGTCAAAAAAATTAAAAAAAAATGATTTTTTTTTATTTAGTGTTAAATAGGATCGAGGATTAATTAAATTAGATTTTAGTTTGAAGTTAGGGCTGTTTTAATTTTTTAAAAAATATTTTGATTTTTTTTTCTTATTTTCAAATTATTTCAATTTCAATAAGACAACATAAAAAAAAAATATTTTTTTTAAATTTTAATTTTTTTGAATTAATTTTTTTAAAATATTTTATGAAATTAAATATTTTTTTTTTTAATGTTTCGGTTAATTTTTTTAATTATTTATAAAAATAAAAAATCTAAAAATTTATAAAAAAAAATAAATAATTAAAATAAAATTTTATTTTAAAAAAATAAAATAAGTTAATAAATTTTAAATAAATTAAAAATTTATTTTGATATAAAATTACTATTTTTAAAAAATTTTTTTTTTATTAATTTTGTTTTCTCATTAAATTATTTTTTTTTTTCATTTGATTAATTTTTAATATTTTTTAATTATTTTTTTTTATTTTGTCTCATTTTAATTTTTAAAGATCAAAATATTTAAAAAAAATTGAAACAGCTTTAATAGAAGAAAAAAATGCACAAGCAATAAATTTCCCTCAATTCATCATCATCTTCATTTTTGCACCTAAAATACGCTTTACTCAGTCGATTTCGTCGAAAAATGATTTTTAACTAAAATTTCTTTATAAAAGGAAGAACACTTTTTTTAAGAAGACACTTTTAAAGACATTAATTAGGTAGGAGGTAGTTAACAGTTCCAACAAGAAAGTACATTTACCTGCATAATCGTGTGTCATGTGGTCTGTGTGTGTATCAGAAATAAATAAAGAAAAAAAAGAGGAAGAAATAAAATGAGAGAATTTCTCGAAGGTATTCGAGTGAGTTGTGGCGTCATGTTTTTTTGTATGAAGTTTCACAGCAAAAAGGGACACTTAACAGATATAATAAACATCAAAGCGATGAAAAATGTATTTTTAGTAGAGAAACACTTAAAAACACGGCTATAAAATAGGTTTTTTTTCATATAAAAGGAAAATTTTTTTTTTTGTAAATATTTTTTAAAGAATTCTCGGAATCCATCCAGTTAAAAATTTTCTTTCGTTTTAGGGCAAATCCTGTACAAACAAAAAAAAGGAAACACATTTTAACTTTAATTTTTACGAGAGGACAGCTAACTACGAGTTAACCAATTTTTGTTCATTTTTGAACTTTAGAAGGTAAGAGAACATTGAGAAGGACACGAAATTCGTCTCTTGACACACTTACTTGTTGTGCCCTTTAAAATTTTGGCACTCACAAAGCTAGTTGGATTCGGAATTGAAATACCGAAAACTGCAGAAAAAGAGATTTTAATTTGAATTGAATCAATTTTTTTCGATTTTTTTTTTTTTTTTTTTTTTTTTTTTTGCTGTAGTTCTCTCTTTTTACTGTTACTGTTCACTTAGTTGTAAATGTGTGAATTTATGAAAAAGGTGAGGATTCGAAAGGAATTTTGCCAATTAATTTTTTTTTCAGAGTGTCAAGTGTGTTTGTGTTTGATAAAAACCGTCACCAACTAAAAGCGTACTAAACTAACGAATATTTTTTTTTGAAGCAACTTTTGTGAATTAAATACGTGAAGGCATGAAGAAGAAATCCGTGAACCCAGAGACAGGCAAGTCTAAACTAAAAATAAATTTAATAATAATGGGAGGAAGGTAAGAAAATGGAATTTATTAATTTTTTTTACTTTTTTGTGTCATTTAAAAAAATAATTTATATTTTTTTTTTTTTTTTTTTTTTTTGTAAATAAAAACTCGATGAAAATTTTAAAATATTTTCTTCAAAAAATTATTTTTTTTAAATAAAAACAATTAAAATTTAAAATAAAAAACATTTTAGAAGCATTTTTAAAAATTTTTAGATTTTTTTGAAAAAAAATATATTTTACTAATTTAAAAAAATATTTTTAAAAATTTTATAAAAAAAAAAATAATTTATTTAAAATTTTAAATTTTGGTTATAATATTTAATTTATTTTTAAATTTATTAAATTATTTTTAAAATTATTATTTTAAATTAATAACAAAAATTTTAAATTATTTTTAAACTATTAAATTAATTTTTTAAAAAATTATATCATCTTGAAAAATTAGAAGTACTGTCGAAAATTTTAGAAAAATAATTTTTTTAAATTATTTTATTTTGTGCACATTTTTATGCGGAAATTATCAATTTTTAAAAAATTTAATTTTTTAAAAAAATTAAAAAATTGGAAAAATATTTTTAAAAATTTTAAAAAAATTAATTTTAATATTTTTAAAAAAATATTTTTAAAATTAATTTTAATATAATTTAAATTTTTTTAATATTTTTATAATATTTTAAAGATAGAGAAATAATTTTTAAAAAAATAAAATTCTTCAAAAATAATAAGAAAAAATTCAAAAAAAAAATTAATTCCATTTTCTTGCCTTTAAAAAAGTGAAATTTCCCAATATTTTTTTGCATCTAAAATCATAAAAGAAAAAATTGAAAAATAAAATTTAAAAAAATTAAAATCACCTGCCCAAGGATCGAAATTGCCTGTTCTTTGTACATTCTTATTATGGATTTGGATGGGCTTTAGCGGGAGTGTAATTGGCGCATTATTGTTACCGAACTGATAAGAAGAAGTAGAAGAAGTGTGAGAAGCAGAAGAAAAATTATTATTTGAATTAAAATCGAAATTTGGCTTCTTTGTCGTCGAAGGAACTCGGAAATTTTGTTGCTGCTGCTGCTGTTGCTGTTTCTGCAATTCGGGATTATCCCACGCATTGAGCCAATTATCGACAGGCACATTCGTCATATTTACATTGTTGTTGTTGTTAGTGTTAGAGGCGAAAGTAGTTTGAGAGGGAGGCACGGAAAAGGCATTGTTGCCCAAGTTCTTTTGCAAAATCGCGATATTCGACGTCGACCCGTAAATTTTATTACGATTCAGATTGTTATGCGCGACATTGTTATTGTGACTTGTGTATCGTGTGGTGCTAGATAAATTTTGTTGGGAACTGTAGAGATGATGATTGCTATTGGGTTTGTTAGCGTGATTATTGCGGAACGAGGAAGAGGACGAGGAATTTGAGGAAATTGAATAGGAACGTGAAGAAAAGCGCCCACCATTATATCCATCGGAGACGCCGTCGATGTTCAACTCTGCCAATGTCTTGGGAACGAACTCAGAACGCGGGCGGTTTGCTGACTCTTCTTTCCTAAATTTTAAATTTTTCATAAAAAATCAAATTTTTTCAAAAAAATTTCAGAAAAAACTTACTTTTCTTGCATCGTCTCGTTCAGATTTCTCAAAATCTCGATACACTGTTGATGGTAATCGAGTAACGCCTCAGCGAAAGATGCTAATTGAGAGATTTGTTCCGACTAAACATAATAGAAAACATTTTTTTTTTTTGGTTAACACTTATTATTAGCAGATTATTTTTTTTTTTTGCGAAACTTATGCAACCAATTTTTATTTATTACTTTCACTGAGGTTCAAATACTTTTAACTCGTCATTGCTTGTCGTCGTCAGGTAACGAAAAAAAAGTAAACCGCAAAGCAATGAAAGCAACAAATTGGTTAAGTTTGCAAAAAATTGCAATATTTATGCATTCAACGGATCGTTTGAGGAATTTTTAATTATTTTTCGTGACACAACTTACATCATTCTCGAGCAAGTTGAACATGCCGACTTGGGCAAGTTGCAAAGATTCGGCGAATTTCTCCTCAGCGCCGCGAATTTCATCATCTGTAATAGCGGATCCTTTTGGTTTTGATTTTTTTCAAGAGGTTTTATGGAGAAATCATAAAAATGAACCAAAAATTATACGTGAAACATGAAAAAATAAAAAAAAAAAATTAAAATAATAATTTAAATTAAAAAATATTAAATAAATAATTATTTTAAATAAAAAAAATTATAATTAAAATTATTTTCAAATTTAATTTAATTTTTTTTAATAAAATATTTTTTTTAATTATAAAATTATTTAATAATTAATTAGTGAAAAAAATAAAAATTAAATTTAAAAGAATTAAATTTAATACAAAAAAAAATTTAAATAAAAAATTGAATTTTTAAAAAATAAAAATAATTAAATTTCGAGTGAATTTAATGACAATTTTAATTATTTTTATATAATAATAAAAAAAATTATTATTTATTAATCATGAATAGTGAAAAATTATAATTAAAATAATTTTTAAATTTAATACAAAAAAAATAAAAATCAAATTTAATTAAATTAAAAATTATTTTAATAATTTAAATAATTTTTAATTTAATACAAAAAAAAAATAAAAATTAAATTTGATCAAATTAAAAATTAAAATTGAAACAAAAATAATTTTAAAATTAAAAAAAATAATTTATATAAAAAAATTAAAAAACAAATAAAAATAATAAAATTTCATGTGAATTTTGTGGCAATAAAAATTCTAATTTAATTTTTAGAAATTCAATTTACAAAATTAATATTTATTGAATTTTTTAAAAAATATTTTTAATAAAATTTAATTAAATATTAAAAATATTTTATTATTAAAATAATTAATTTTTGGTCAAAAAATTCACTCTTATGAAAAATAATAAATTAATGAAAAATTAAAAAAAAAATTACCTTTGGCTTGTCTACGACGTTTGCAATCAAAATCTAATCTTCGTCCTTGCAGCTTCTTACGATGATGCTAAAGTCAAAAAATTAAAAACATCGAGATGCTCAAAGTATTCTAACACAAATCTACAAAATTATCTACGTTCTACTTACCATAACTTCCTTCAGATCTTTCATCTGAAGCGAATGAAGCGGTTCGAGGAAGTTTTGTTTCACATTGTCGTCAAGTTGGTATTTAACATCTGCCATTTGTTTCAACGAGTCTCCAAATTCGATGAGAGCTTGTGCTGTTTTTGTCATTTTTCGTACCCGCGACACAAATTTTGTTACATAAAAAAATTAATTGAAAATAATAAAATAATTTTTTTTAGCAATACCAAATTTTTTTATTGGGAGCGTCAAAAAATAATAAAAAAAAAAATAAAAAGCACGCGACGCGTTGCGCTACACTTACCGAATATACTTTCGTCGCCTAACTTTTTGCCGTACATGAGCATTGCATCACCTAAAAGACCTTCAGCTTGGGGATAAGTATTAGTCTTTGCTTGACCAGATAGTTTAGAAATGCCTTTCACAGCAGCCATCTTTGCCCTAGCTGTTGGATTTGGTTGCAGGAATTCTTTGGTTTTCACCTGTAATTCCTCAACCAACTCCACTGTTACGTCGGTTTTCTGAAAAGTAAATGATCAAACGAACACTTGGTTTTTTTGTCTGTTTTGTTTCTCTGTGTTTGGGGATTTTTTTTGGGTGTGATTTTCAAAATTTCGTTATTTGAAACAAATACAACCAAAAATATAAAATAAAATAATAAAAAAATTGGAGATTTGATAATTACTCGTTCCATATCCGTGAATTCCATGTCCAATTTTGTGCCCTCGGCACCGCCCATTTTTTCCGTTACATACTGCAATGAGAAAAGCAAGACATTTACATGCATTCCAACTAGCTTTTAATACTACAAGGTTTTTTTTTAAATAACATTAAGTATAAAAATTGCACTTGATCCTTTTTTGAGTAAAGAAAAAAAATTATTTTATTTTTTTAAATTAACATTTTTCGAAAAAAAATATTTCTTCAAAGTGAATTAATTTAAAAAAAAATTATTAAATAAAATTTATTAATTTAATTGATTTAATTTTTAATTGAAAAATTAATTAAAATTTATAACTTTTTATTATTAATTTTTCATTTTTTTTATGTTAAATTTTTTCTAAAAAAAATAATATTTTTTAAGAAATTTTTTTTATTTTTGATTATTAATTAATTTAAGTAAACCCAAAAATAATTAAAAATTTTTATTTGAAACTAAATTAATTAATTTAAATAATTTAATTTAAAATTTATTTATTTTTAATTATTTAATAATTTATTAAAATTTTATATTTTATTTATTGATTTATTTTTTTTTATAAAATAATTCCAAAAATCAAATTAAATTTTTTTAAATTTAAATTTTTAAATTAAATTTTTTTTTATTAAAATTTTATCTTTTTTTTAATTTTTTTCTTTTTTGTATGTATTAAAAAATATTTTTTAAAAATTATTTTTACATTAAAAAAAAAAAAAATATTATGACTCAAAATTTTTATAAAATTTAAAAAAATTGTTGATACAAAATTTTTTCTCTGCACTTTATATTTAATTTCGAAAACAATTTTTACTTAAAATGCAAAAGTTGACATAAAAATAGTTTAATAAAATTTCAAAGAAAAACACATTAATGTCTTAATCTGATACTTTATTTTTTGCATTTGACAAATTTTTCCTTTATAAAAAAAAAATTACATAAAAATCCCACTCGAAACTTTAAACTTTTTGCTTAAAAAACTTTTCATTGTATTGCATGACAAAAAAAAAATTGAAAAAATCTCATCACACACTTGTTGTAAATAAATGTAAAGTATGTCACAAAGTTTGTCTATCCTATTCTTCCTCGAACGAACAATGTGTGGAAATTTCGCAGTAGACATTCGAGGAAGACAATTAAATTAAATTAAAAGATAAAAACTTGTTCTTTGTCTCTTTTTTTTAAGTGTAAATCTTATTATTTTTTTATTTAAAAAAAAATTGCAAAAAAAAATTTTTCTTGTTTTTATGCAAAAAAGTTAAAAATCAGTGGGCGAAATGAATATTTTCGCATAAAAATTGAAATCAATCCGCCCACGTGGTATTTTCCATGATTTTTCATAGGATTTCACGCATCCATACAACAAGATAATTATCACTCGGTTGCCTGTGGGCTTACGCGTGATATACAAATTGGGTTGAAAAGAGAAAATTTTCGAGAGAATGAGAGAAAATGTGTTATTTACAACCCACGTTACATTTACATCATGAATGAAAAAAAAATGGCAAAACAGTATCGAATTGACTCACAGACGAAAAAATGAGTCACTCGTTTCCTGAGAAGCGGAAAAATTGATTACATAAGAGAAGAAAAATATTTTCCCCCTTGGTGCATCAACACAAAAGCTACTGTTACTGGCTTCTGTGAGAGATGAGAGAGCGAGGGAGGAAGGGAGACGAGCGATACGAGGGGGGATGTGTACATAACGATAGTAACCGTGACCTAATTTCTCGTTCGTAAACACAGGAAGCTGGGAAACTGGGTTGAAACATCACACGAATAGGTCATAGAGTGAAGGATGACTTGCCGAGAAAAGTAAATCACGGTCATGTAACGAACATTCCTTCCTCAGATTCGCTTATTTAGGTCAAAAATATCGATTTTTTTTCTATAAAATCGAATTTTTCGTCAATTTCTTCTTTACTTCAAGCGCAGGTCAAGGCAAAAATTTCTCTACCTACAACAATTCACATTTATGAAAAACGACAAAAAAAAACTACACAACTTACCTGATTGGCTTTGTTTATCTGTTTTCGCAGTCCTGCGAACGCCATGGTTGCTTGTAGTTTTTTATCTGATCTTTTGCCTCCCTCGCAAAACGACTTCTTGATTTATTGCTAAAAATAAAGAAAAAAAGAGAGAATTTTCGTTATTTTGCGTCACATAATAATGCGCAGCATTTCCGGGAAATTATTGTTCAAATTTCCCGTTCAATTATAAAATTATACATTTATTGGGGGTATTTGGCAAATGCACGCACGCAATTCAATTTTGTTCGTCAAAAATTATGAAAAAAAAAATCGTTTAAATGGGATTCAGGATGACAGACAAGTGAAAAATTTATGTACATTTTGAAATTGATGTTGAGTCGGAAGTGAAGGATTTTTGAGCGTAAATTATTTTGAATGGCGGGAAATTTAATGAAAAAAATATTGAAAAGGTCAAAGTTAAAAAAAAGTAAGATTTTTTGATAATTTTAAATTTTTGAATTAATTTTTTTATTTAAAATCTTAAGTTTTTCATACAAAAATATTAAAAAATTTTAAAAAAATCTTATTTTTTAAAGAAATAATTCAAATTTAAAAATTTGTTACAAAAATTTTATTTGAAAATAGAAAATTAAAATAAAGTTAATAAAAAAATTATTTTTTATTTTAAAAATGTTAAATATTTTTTTTTATATTTTTTGAGTTTGTTAAAAATTTAAAATACTTAAAAAATATAAAAAAATATTTTAACATTTTTAAATTAAAAAATATATATTTTTTATTAATTGTATTTAAATAAAATATCACAAAATATTTTTAATAAATTTTTTTTGAAAAAATTTTTAGATTAAATAAATAAAGAAATTTGAATAAAAAAATTAGATTTGATCAAAAATAATAAAAATTTTAATTTTATGAGAATTTTATTTGATACTTTTTTGCCATACTATTTTTTTTAAATAAATAATTTGCTCGCATATTAAATTTTAAAAACTTTAAAAATAAAGTTAAAATTATATTTTTTTTAAAGATGACAAATTACAATTTTATTTTTATATTTTTTTTTATAAAGAGTATAAATTTTTAATATTTTCAATTTAATTTAAAAATGATGATAAAAATTTTAATAAATTTAATAAAAATTCATGAAAAATTAAATTGTTTAAAGTAATAAATTAATTTTAAAAAAATAAAAGAAAAATTTAAATTAAATTAAATAAAAATAATAAAAATCAAATAAAATTTAATTATAATTTTTTTTAATTTTTAAAAAAATTAATTTTAATTTTAAAATTAAATTTAAAAAAATATTAAAATTTTCTCAAAAAAAAAAATAAAATTTATTTTTTTCCGAAATTTTCTTTTTAAATCCCCTGACATTTTTATTGCTGCCCATTCAATCACTCTCATGACATTTTCTTGACCGTGATATGTCAAGAAAATCGCTCAACGACATCAAATTATGAAGATGGATGACAAAAAAGCATTTTTTAAGGATATTTTCTCCCCCTTGTCCCATTTCAAGTCACTATCAGCTCTATTTTAATGATCATCTTGATAAATGTCGAAAGGTCGATTCGAACGATGGAACGAGAAATTTTAAATCCTCACGGCAAAATTTTCTCTGTTTCTGTGACAAAAATAAATAATGAGGAAATGCCCTAATTTGGTTTTGTTCGAAGCAAAAAGTGGGCAACAATGGAGAAAAACGAGAAGAGAAGGACAGGAAATCGTTCAAAATTAAAGTGGTTTTTCTCTCTCCATGTCACTCGTGTCAGCAAAATGATACAAAATTCGATTATTTTTCGGGCATTAACGGTATCGACACGTTAAATTTGTTTACTTTTATTGTCCGCATCGTCGTCGATGACACACAAAAATGTTTCGGCAATGAAATTGTTTGTCTTTGCGTTCTTCTTCTCTCGTCGCTTCAATCGATGTTGCGTGTCATTCGTCACATATACACCTAAATATTAAAAAAAAAGTGATGCTGCGAGAAATGAACGCGATGAACAAGTCTCCTCTGTGTGTTACCAAATACAGCAAAATTCAACTATTTCAAATAAATTGCATAACTTTTCACTTTTTTTTTTGCCGTCGTCGCTGATGAACGACGAAGCAAAATTACTGCTTTTGAGCCGCAACATGAGCAAACAAAGCATTAGACGAGAAAAAAGTGCTCGATAACCAAATAATACGTTACAAGGTCGTTATTAAGCTCCCTTCCGCAGTTAAACCGACAAAAATTGTCGCAATTTGAGTGTCATGACGTCAAATCAAGCGAAATTGTCACGCATCTCATTTCGCATGTTTACAAATGGAATTTTCCGAGAAGTCTTCGTTCTTCGTTAAAATTATCCTTTTCTACCTTTTTCTTTCTTCTCCATTTTCTTGTTTAGTTTTCTCAGAGGCGCAGTAAAAGGATATCCTCGCTACTATTTATAAATTTAGCTTTTACGTCATGTCATTAAATAATAATAATGAAAGGAGCTTTTAGAACAAAAAAAAAAGTTTTTTTTCAACATGTGTGTGGTTTGAATACGAGATACTTTTAAAACAAAAGACAACAAATGGCTTTACTTAGTGAAATATTAAAATATGTGAGATGAGATAATGGAAAATTGTGCAAGTAAAATTACTTTTTTGCATTTTGCAGGTAAGAATGGAAATGCAGAACGATTTTTCATGGTAATTCGTTTCGACAGATGAGACATGATGCAAAAAAGTGATGACAGATAATGAGATTAACTTACGTGCGAAAAATGCAAATCGAAAAAATTTGTCATTCAAGAAAAAAAATTTTTTTTCAAAATTTAATTATATATACATTTTTTTTAAATTTTAAATTAAATAATTGCTTTTAAGGAAAAAAATATAATTATTTATCAATTTTTCAAAATAATATAAAATAAAAAAATTAAATTATAAAAATAAAAAAATTAACTTGAATTTAATCTTTTAAAATTAAAAAATTGAAATTAGAGAAAAAATTAATTATCATTAAATTAAATTAAAATTTTCAATAAAAATAATTTTTGTAGTTAAAAGAGCATAATTTTAAAAATTCAAAAAATTGTTGAAAAATAATTTTTTTAAATTAATTTCAATGAAAAATATTTAATTAATTTAAAAATTTAAAAAAATTTGTAAATCGCCATTTCGCTAATTCAAAGAAATCAAAATTCAGCAAGCAATAAAATAAATTTCTTACAATTTACGAATTAATAATTAGCTTGAAAAAGTACTTAAAAGATTTTTTAACAAAAACTTTTTAAAGAAATTAAAAAAATTTTAATTTTTTGTCGAATTATCACAAAAAAAAACCTTTTTATCATAGTTAACGAGTTTAATTTGCAAAAAAAAATTATCAAAAAAAAAATTAAAATACTTTAAACATTGAACTGGTTTAACGAACGAACAAACGCCAATGTCATGATTGCCAATGCAAGAAACAAGTCTGCTGTATGATTTTCCGAACTTGAACTATATTTCTTGTCGTAATTATTATTTGCCAATAACTAAACATAAACTTAACGTTACTTATTATCTAACATAAGAAAACAATTTTTACATTGATATTTTTTTTCTCATTATTTTTTTTTGTAAAATATTCATAAAAAAAAACTAAAATAATATAATTATCTAACACGAAGAAAAAAATGTACAATTATTTTTTTGTATAATGGTAAGTATTCATTTACTTTTGTCACATTTAGGATGATACAGAAATTTTTTAATTTTCTTCAAATTAATTTTTTGAATAATTTGAAAAAAATATCAAATATTTTTAAGTAAAGAAATTTTTGACTTTAGATTTTATTTTAAAGTAAATTTAATTATTAAAAATCCGATATTTTTTTAAAAATTTAAAAAAAAAAAATAATAATAATTAAATAAGAGGAAATTAAAAAATATTTTGTATCAACCCTTTTTATGTTTTTGTTCATGTAGTAAATTCAGTTCACTTTGTATCTTCATTTAAATCATGGGAAAATTCGCATAATTTTCCTGTTCAATTGTAAAATTTTTATTTTTTTTTTTACTGAAGAGTAAATAAATAAGTTGACTTAGCATTCATCATCATCATCATCAAAATTATTTCCTACATATGGTTTTTTTTGTTCATTAATTACAACCTTAACTAATTTTTTTCACACATTTCCTACTTCTTTATTCACTTGAAGGTCACAGCATTCCCCAATCCTCCTTGATCATATCGGCGCCTTTTTCTCCGATCATAATTACCGGCGCATTCGGATTCCCGCTCACAATTGTCGGCATAATACTGGCATCAATAACACGCAATCCCGAGACGCCATAAACACGCAGTCTCGGATCAACCACAGCTTCGGGATCATAGCTTGGACCCATTTTGCAAGTGCCTGTCGGATGATAAATCGTAAACGTAAATTGTCTCGTGCAACATTCCCAATATTCGTCTGACATAAAAGGATGATGCGCGCAAGCTGGGAATGGGATTGAATGAGGTCTTGAGCCAAATTTCTGCATTGCTGCTGTCGCTGAGACATTAATGGCGATTTTGATGCCTTCAGTAAGTACTTCGATGTCTTCCTTATAAGTGAAGTAATTGGGATCGACTGAGGGGTAAATAAATGGATTTTTACTGCGAAGACGAACGAATCCAGAACTTTTGGGTCTTAACAATAAAGGCAATATTGTCCATGTTTCTGATTTTTCAAGCGGTTTATAAACCGTATTGTAGAACCCAGGGCGTAAATTTGTGATTTTCCGTATGTTTTGCCCTCCATCTGAGTTTATAGAGCTTGGACCGAAGTGAAATTGAATATCAGGCCATAATCCATCTTTTGGCGCGTATTTTGAATTAACAAAGGCAAGTCCTTCTATACCGGGAAACGCCATTGGGCCTTTTTCATGCATGAGATACTCCAAAGCGACAGCTGCTGTCGCAAATCGATCCGTTCGAACGGAAACTGGTTCATCGATGACGAATGTGAGACCTCCTAAACCCACGTGATCTTGCATATTATTTCCCACAGGCAAGTCTGAGACAACAGGTATGTTAAATTCTTTTAAATGATCAGCAATTCCAATTCCGCTTAACATGAGGATTTGTGGGGTGTGTAACGATCCAGCTGAGAGAATAACTTCACGACGTGCAAAAACGTTCGCTTTGACGTTATTTTTGAAATATTGCACACCATATACGCGATTATTTTTGTCAATTAGTAGTTTCGTAACCTGCGCATTCATGGCGATATGCAAATTGGGCCGATGTCGAAAGGGGCGTAAAAATGCTTTTGACGTACTACATCGCATACCGCGACGCATTGTGGCCTGGGTCAACATAAATCCCGTTTGAATCTCGCCATTGATGTCACGATTCTCATAACCCATCTCTTTTCCTGCTTGAATGAAGGCAATCGATAAGGGGGATCTCCATGGCGCTTCTTGAACCGTAAGTAACCCTCCTTTTCCATGATATTTTGTTCCCGCCAAATACGGATTTCGATTATCTTCGGATTTTGTAAAATACTTTAAAATATCAGCATAAGCCCATCCCGGGTTGCCCTGCTCTGCCCACGAATCGTAATCGCGACTATTTCCTCGAACATAAACCATGGCATTTAAAACGCTCGAGCCTCCCATAACTTTGCCCCGAGGCCAATTACAACGTTCGCCAATCATCGCCTGACAAAATGCTCGATCAGCTCGTGGTTGAGTTTGAAATTTCCAATCCAGTTCGGATAGTTGGAGAAATCCCGCTAACGCGGGAATGTCACTAATTTCTGTTTCGTCGCCGCCCGCTTCGATCAAGAGAACTGTCCAATTTGCGATTTCCGAAAGGCGTGAAGCGACAACAGCTCCAGCTGATCCGGCGCCAACTACGATAAAGTCGTATTGGGCATGGAGGTTTGTGGCGTCGATGATTTTTCCCTCGGGATCGTTATCGACGTACTTTAGGTAGTTGAATCCTATCGCTAATAATGGCACCATCGCTAAGAGGGTCAGCGGAGACCCGAGTATTGGTAAAAGAGGCATTTTTCGTTCGGTAAGAATATCACATTCCACAGCTGTCTCGTTTTTATTTGTGTTTTTTTTTTCTATGTGTGCTTTTTTTGCGTACGTGTAAAACTTTCGTTGGTACACTTTTCTTTTCTTTTTTAGTAGTTTACAGTTTCAATCAACTTTTAATTGTATTTCTTCAAATATTTTTTTTGTGTGTCAAATTTAATGATCCAATATTTTCATCTCCTTTGCGTGATATCACATTTTGATTATTACATCAAAGAAACCAGTTGATTATCAAATTTATGTTTTTTTGTTGTTGTTGTGTATCTTCTTCGTTTTTTCTCTCTCTAATAATTTTTTTTTTGTTGTAATAATTTGACGAAATGACTGCATTCGACGAGTAACACGACAATACTGAAGAAATCACGTCTTCATCGCCAAAGATTTACCGTATGAGAGATATCCATGAATGAAATGAACAGCAAAACACGCACACAATCGAAAAAATAACGGGCCTACAGGTGGTAGCTAAGTACAGAAACTCGCTTTTTATTCGCTTCTTTCTTTGCTTTCATTCACTATTTTTCGTTATTTTTATTATATTCTGTAGTTTTTTGTATGTTATTAACGTGATTATTGTTATTTATTATTTACAACAACTTTAACTTCTATTCATTTAGTGTACTGTTTATTGTTGTTGTTGTTGTTGTTTTACACGAGTTAAGTTTTTTTGCATGATGATCGTTTTGATTTAAATGAGGAGTGATTTGTTCGAAACAATTGAATTGATCGGTTAAAATGAATTTTTTATTAATAGTTTTTTTTGTGAATGGAATTCGCATGAGATCAGCTAAAAAAATCTTTTAACATTCCAACATTTAAGTTGATAAAAAAATCTTAAATAAATTTAATTAATAAAATTTAAAAAAAAAATGTTTTTTTTTATTTCATTATAAAAAAAATTTGTTAAATAAAACAAAAAAATAAATAATAATTTTTTTTTTAAATTTTTAATAATTTTATAAATAAAAAAAATAATTTTTAACAATTTAAAAAAAATTAAAATAGATTAAAATTATTTTTAATAAAAATTCACAAAAATATTTGATAAATTATTTTATTTTTTTAAAATTATTTTATTTAAAAATTAAATTAATACAATTTTTAAATTATTAATAAAATTAATTTTAATATATTTTTTTTTTGTTAATTGTTCAAAAAATAAAATAAAAATAAAATTTATAATTAATTTTTTTAAAATAAACCAATTGAAATTAATAAATATTATTATTTTTATTAATTATATTTTTTTTTTTTTTTTTTTTTTAACATTTTTTTAAAAATTTTTGAGTGTTCTAAAATATTTTTTAAAAAATGATATTAAAAATTTAATCTTTTTTATTTATATTAGAAAAAAAATTATATTTGATAAAAAAATTTAAAAAATTAATAATTTTTTTTATATTTCAGAACGATTTTAGAACGAAAACTTTGGCAGTAAAGGACTCAACTGAAGAAAATTTCATCAAAACAACTCAGAAAATTTTCAAACGAATTTTTTGAAAATTTAATTTCAATTAATTCAAACCAAGCATATAAATTAATTTTTTTTTTTTCAAAATGAAAAAAAATTAAGCTCAAAAAAATGGAAAAACTACAAAAAACAACGTTCCTGATAACACCTATAAAATTATGTGAGAAATATGTAAATTAACATCCAATTATGTTAAGCTAAAAAGAACATTCTCTTGAATGTCACTCGAAGAAATAGTTTCATTATCGCATCATTCGCTACAATTAAACGAAGAGAAATTATCTTCTCCAACTCAGAATAAAATTCCATCAACACACAGACAAACACTCTGAAACCATAAAAAAATGTTCATTTCTTCTTTTTTATTCATTCACTTTACTTTTATTTATCGAATCGCCGGACGACAGAGAATGAGCGAGAAAAAAGTGAGTCAAGGTGGTTTGCTGCTTTCGAACGGACGACATGATCATTGGCACGTCGAGCTTTGACGATGTAACAACTCATCATTATTATTTGTTTACACAAATAATTCACAAGTGACTACTAAAAACTTAGAAGAAAGTCAAAAATAGGTTTTTTGCGTGTTTCAGACAAAAAAAAGTAACAGCAAAGTATAAAAGTGAATTTCGACGCGACAGTGAAAACAATCGTCGTGATGTTCTTTTTATCACATGTGCGAATCGGCACGATGATGCGAGTTTGTCATGCAAGAAACTTTTCATTTCGTTTCCTGCTTGCTGTGAGCAACAATTATTTTCGCATTAAGACCCAATTGTCAATCAATCAAAATGGGCAAATTGTATTAAAATCAATCAATCCCAGATCTGATGAACAAAAAAACTGACATTTTATGCAATTCCGGATAATTTTGGGATCTCTACCTGAACGAATAATTAATGAATTAAACACGATTCACTTTTTAACATTTTTTTTTTGAAGCGATTAAAATTTTTGTATCAGTGACATACTTTTACGCGCGCTACATTTCACTGCGTTTTGTTTATTTATCATTTCGAGCAACATATGAGAGAGTTCATTCGAGTAATTCATTCAAACTTGTTCTAGATGCGAAAAAATCACGAATGTCTGGGGAAATTTATCATGAAAAGCAAAAGTTCGCAGTCAGTCTAAGAGGAATGTTGCAAATGACTCAAAACAACAAAAAAAACCAAAGAAAGAGAGAGATAATAAAACTAAATACAAGCCATTTATAACTTTTTTTTGCAGTCATAAAATGAAGTACGAGACATGTTACTGAGAATTTTTACGTCAACACACTTGTTGTGGTCATGTTTTTCCCCGTAGCTCGATAAAAAAGTACAAGGTGAAGGTAAAAACATAAGTTTTCACTTTCAGAATGTGGTTTACTCACGGATTTGTATGAGGTTGAGAAGACAAAAAGTTGATGGATGTGACATTTTTACGGATGAAATTGTCACATAATGAAGGTTGAAATGTCTTGATTTTGGATAATTTATCAAATTTACGACTAAATTCTTGGTTTTTATCAGAACAATAACAAAAATTGCGCGCCATATTGATCTACATGATTTTTTGAAGCGCCCTCTATAATTGATCTCTTTTTACTGACGTATTTCGCCTAAAAACAAACCCTTCTACATTTGTTTATACAAAACTTAGAAGGGTTTGTTTTTTGGCTGAATACGTCAGTAAAAAAGATCAGATCAGTAATAGAGGGCGCTTCAAAAAAAATTTATAAATCAATATGGCGGGCATATTTTTTGTTTTATTTAAAAGATCTTTTTAAGTAAAAATCTCAAAAATTTTGATAAATTTTAATCACATATAAGAGATTAATTATATGTGATTAAAATTTATGAAAAATCCAAAGATTCAAAAAGATTTTAATGCCTTTGATAGATTTTTCTTAATTCGCTTCTCAACATTCCAAGAAATTTCCTTCTTTTCATCTTTTACTTTTATCAAAAGATCTCTAAAGAGATGTAAATGTTATTTTAAAATTAATTTCGACATTAAAATGCTTTTTAAAAAAATCTCTTTGAGACTATTAAAAAAGGATTTTCATGCGAAATTTCTTTCAAAAATAATTAAATTTGATCCCCGTATCTTCCAAAATAAACTCTTCAAGGTCATTTATTACACGCGCCAAAATTCATCTCGAAATTTCTCCATTTCGCCCGAGAAATTGCTCTCGAGAAAAAAAATAACAACAATTGAAAAACATCCATTTTGCCGATGAGGCATAAAAACGAAGAAGAAAACCGTCTTTATTTACATTTAATCTACATGATTATTATTTATTTATTTACGAACCTCAGTTACAGCGAATAATTCGACATGAAAAGCCCCTTAAGTGAGAGAGGAGCGTAAACATAATTTTTGCGCACACCCGTACTTTCGTTACAATGCAAAATTTGAATGTAAATAAGGCTCGTTTTTCGAGTAAATACCCGAAAATGTTAATTTTTGGTATAAATTTAAATACTCTTTTGTTGAAAGATGTTATTCAATTTTGCTTCATAAGAAATTTAAACTTTAAAAGGTCAAAGTAGATTTTGGTTTGTGGCGAAATTCAGTCTGTTCCTGACATTTTATGCACCCACACGACGACATTCGGACAACAAGAATCGTATTAAAAATATCAAATTTCTCGTTAATCGACCTTTTGCAATGATTTTCGACTCGACACCTACTCAAATGGTATCTCGGATCACACATCATGGAAAGTTATTTATGATTATCCTGCAACCTTTTTGAGGATTTGATTGGAATTTTGGACCGCATATTTTGGTCTGAGTTATGGAAGATAAAGTTTAAGTTCGTAGTCGTGGGTTTGTGACGTTATGTGATGAATATTAAATGATGGCAATTAAGATGCTTTTATCGATAAATAATGTTCTTCTGAAAGTAAATTTTCTCACGAAGTTGATTCAAAATTTTGATAAAAGAAAAAGAAACATTTTTATATCAAAATTGATAAAATTCAAAGAAATTTTTTTTTTTTAATTTTTATCAATTTTGATATGAAAATGTTTCTTTTATCAAAATTTTGAATCATCTTCAATATAAATATAGAAGAAAATTATTTATCGATAAAATTTCTTAAATCTGAAAATGTTTAATATTTCACAAGAAATTAAATTTTATCGAAATTAAAGCAAAATATCTAAAATTAAAATTGCTAAAAGTTTCTCTTGAAACATAATAAGTTTGCCCTTGACCTCTTTTTCATTAAATTTTATGTTCTTTCCTTTTTCTCTTCCTCTGTTTTTCTTCTTTAATACACAAAACTCATAACATTCTTTTGTATATATTAATCCTTTTCCTCTGTGCTACATTTTTCCTCATCATTTTTTATCTCCTGCCTTTTTTCAGTTTATTCCCTCTCCAATGAATAAAATGATGGATGAAGAGGGAAAAAAACAAAGAATGCCACGAATGTCGGTAAGCAACGCACTCACATTTCATTAAAGTTGGATTACAATCACAGAACAATCAAAGTTTTCCACGCTACTTGACTAATTAATAATGAAGTAAATGTGCGTTGGTTGTTTTTCCCGGAAATTCATCTCTCTACATGAAATATTGCGCCAAATGTATGTGATAATTGGCATTGTCAGTGCGACAATGGGAGATATGGTTTTGTGGATTAAATATTTCAACACATTATTACTTTTCGTGTTACAGGGTGAAATTGTGGAACATGACACGTAAAGGAGGTAAAGGAGGATGGACCGAAATTGTTGATTATTTGAGTCTCAAGAGAGAATGAACAACAGAACAGAAGCTGAACTTGATACAATATTGCTGAATTTGGTTTAACTCTCTTGAAAATTGTTTGCTGAATACAAATTTGCTGAATTTGATTGTTGCTGAATACAAAATTTGCTGAATTTGATTTTTTCTGAATACAAATTTGCTGAATTTGATTTTTTCTGAATACAAATTTGCTGAATTTGAATGTTGCTGAATACAAATTCGCTGAATTAAATTTTTGCTGAATACAAATTATTTAATTTTAAATAAATTTTCTATAAATTTTCCATTTATATTCAGGCAACCTCACGCGCACATAATAATAATTGAAATTACATTATTCATCATCATCTGCACCTGTAATTAGTTCAAGTGCCATACGGAGACACTGCATGCAACTGACATGACTTTAATTTTATTCAAAAGCGATTGTGTAATTAATCAACGTGAAATCCGTCTTTATGTTTGCACATTTTACGTGACATTTTCTCCAGAGATACTTTTTATATTAAAATTTCGTCAACTATTTTCCTCTCCTTCATCTTCGTATTGTTCAGAATTTTAAATAACGCAATTTATGATGATCATAATAAGAGACACTCGGGAGGAAAGACAAGCAAGAAAAGTTCAACAAACAAAAAATTCAACCGAAAAATAAAGCAGATAAAAACTTTGCGGTTACTGCATTCATGAAATACATTCTTCTTTTATGTAGAGTGCAACTCAGTGTCATGAAGAAAATTTCACACTGTGCGATAATAAAATTAAGCTAACCGTAACAACCATGGAATAATATATATATGGTTTTAACATTATTATTATAATAATAATTTTTTTATGAATAAATTTTCAGGATAATTTTTACATTCTGTGCAAGTAATTAATGAGGACTGCGAACATGACGGGAATTTATGAGAGTTTTTTAATGGATTTCATGACACTGAATGGAGTGAAAAATTTATGTAAGTACAAAAAATTTACAAAAAAATGTTTTTAATTTAATAATTTTATTTTATTATTTTTTTATTATATTTATTTAATTTTATTAATTTTTTTTATTTATTTTTTTTTGTTTGAAAAAAATTATCATGAAAATTTATTATTTTTTTTGTTATTTTAAAATTTTTTTTTATCGAAATTTTAAATTTAATTTTTTATTTTAATAATTAATTAACTAATTAAATTTTTAAAAAATATTTATTTATTTTTTTGAATATTAATTTTTGATGAAGAATTAAATATTATTGAAAAAATTCAAAATATTTGACAAAAACAAAAAAAATTAAATAAAATAAAATTAATATTCAGCTTAAATTTTTTTAAATAAAAAATTTCTTTCAAAGTTTTTCATTTAAAATTTTGCACAAAAAAAATTAATCTTAAAAATCAAATTTTTAAAATATATTAATTATTTAATATTTTTATTAATTTTATTTTAATTTTTTTAAGCTAAAATTATTTTTTTAAGCAAAATTAAAATAAAATACTTAAAAAAAAATTATTATAAATTTTTAATTTTTTTTTTTTTTTTGTCAAATTTTTTTAATACCTAATATTTAATTCTTCATTAAAAATTAATATTTAAAAAATAAATAATTATCATTATTTTAGTTTACTTAATTAATAAAAAAAAAAATTTAATTTCAATAATTTTTTAATTTTATTAAATTCTTCATAAAATTTAACAGATTTTAATAAATTAAATCAAATCTATCCCTCTCATAATTCAACAAAAAACACAAGTCGTCTCCATTCCCTCCTGTTTTCAATAATAAATTATCATGACTCAGCCGAAGTTAATCAAATCAAAGTCCTCACACGTATTTTCATTGATGTTTTTGATACGTGCTTTCGTCAAAAAGGAATATTTCCATGTAATTTATTCAACCTTTTGCTGTACAGTCCGCGTCACGATTTACGAGTTCTAACGAGACTTTTACTCGCACTTACAACAAACTTTTTACCCAAAAACAACAACAACAAGCATTACACTTTTTTTCTCGTTCCAATTCCGTGAAAAATAATAATAACTACAACAAATTGTATAGCTACCTAATAAATCGTATGGGTATGTGCTCGCGCTATTCTACAGAATAAGTAGCAAGTCACTCGCTGTTGTTGTTATTGTTGCTGCTTGCCTTGTTGTGTAATACGACGAAATCAATAATTTTTCAGCTTGTATCAATTTCACATGTATTTTTTTATTTTTTTTTCTGAATTCACTCAGAATTTTTTTTATTTTATTTTTTTTTATTTACTGCACCTGATAATAAAAAAAATATTTTTTTTTTATAATAAAATATTAACTTTGTTGTCGCTATAGATTAACTTTTTTATTCATTTATTTTTTTTTATAATAAAAACTTTTTTTTACACAAAAAGGACGTAAATGAGAATTTTACGCTTTTACGCACACAATTTTTTTTATATTTTTTTTCAACTTACTTTTTACTTTTTTTTATAATTTTATTTTTTCAACTTTTTTCTCAAATATTTCACTAAATATTTTTCATTTATGTTTCAGACTCACAAAAAAGGATTTCAGTAATTTTCCTCGACGCGACTGTCGACTCTCAACTACTCAATAAGAATAATATTGTGATTCGTCGTTGGATGTCTTGAGCGTGTGTTTGGTATCTGCATTCAATGGAAACTTTTTCCTCTCTCAATTTCGTCACATGAGTGAGTCACGAAGCGCGATTAGGTATATAAGGGATGATTTTGAACGTTTTTCGTCCTTTTTACGAGCAAACATGAGAAATTTGTGTAAAATTTTGTTAAACAACCCCCCGTTTCGTACGAACGTGAAGCTTTTCATTCAAGCTTGGGCACTTGCACACATACTATCATTAGATTTTCATCGGCGCACGCGCTTTCTTCGGAGCTACGATGACATTTTTTCGCTCTCTGTGCTCTCCGAAAATTTTATTTTTCCACATAATCAGCATAACTCACGATGTATGTGTGCAAACAAACGAGACGCTTAACCTTAAACTGGATTTCGCCTGCTTCGCATAGGAGTTTGTCACCACGTCTAAATGTACATCAGGGAATGTAGAAAAAAAACATTTTCTTGCATTTCATGCTATTTAAACGTCAGAACCAGGCGTTTCCTTTCATTGTCTCACAAAGTAATGAATGTGTCTCATTCCGACTTTTTTTCAGGTTTTTTTTTATGGAATCGTAAATCGGTCTTAATTTTGTCCTTGCTGCGACGCAGAAGATGCTCGAAAAAGGCACGTTCCACGCGAGTTGCTGACATTAAAAAGGACAAAGTTTATTTGTTTTTTGCTACCCACAAACATCATCACACCACAGGAGCTCTGAAGCGTAACCATCCTTCACGTCGTCGCTGGAAATTTTCTGATGAAATCTAATTAAAAAATTGAGAGTTGTTAATTAACTCGGAATTTCTTCGAACTTGAACTCGTTTGTTGTTACGAGTGACAGCCAATAAATAATAATTCCGACGTTTGATGTGAAGAACAACGAAAAAAAACCACAAATCCAATTTTTCCTACCCTCCGGATTTTCGATGTCCCCTTAATTAACGATGAATGCACGAGAGACCGGCGAACTGTTAATTAATAATTGTTTGAGTCTACAACAGTTTTCATCATCTTCATTCGTTAATTTTACGTTTGTTCATGCTTTATACATTTTTTTCTGTTTAATCAGATAAATGCCTTCCTTAAATGCCTTCTGAAGATATCCGTTTTCAAAACTCGTCTTTGAACGTAATCACGTCGTATGTTATCCTTTTTTTGCAAATCCTTACCAACTGAAGTCAATTACGATAAAACGAAGATAAACAGATCAACGAGGCGTCTCCATTATTACGAGCGATATTTAAATCGATAGAGAAGAGAAAAAAAATTGTTGAAAAGGGAAATCCGAATAATGATGCGCTTTAAATATAAAATATTCAAAAGTGCTCCTACCTGATTGCTCTTGGTACTCGGAAAAAAGGAAGAATATAAAAAAAATCAAACAATTGTTTTATTTGAATAACAAGAAAAATATAAAAAACGAGAGATGATTTTAATATCAATCATCGATGTGAAGTCAGGTTTTTTTTATCTTCTTTAAATCATACGATTTTTTTTATTGGATTTCGAAGAAAATCAACAAGCAATGATTCTAAAGAGTAATTTAAATAGAGGATAGGAGGAGAAGAAAAAAAATCCAATGGAAAATTTCTGAGAAAATTGTTGATTGATTTTTGTGTTAAAAATTTTCAAGGTTAGTTTATTTATTTTTTTTTTTTTTTTGAGGTCAATGAATTAATATTTTTTTATTTTCATTCTTCTTTGTGAATTATAAATTAAATTATTTATTTTAATTTATTTATTATTTATTTAAATATTTATTTCACTCATTTTATTATATTTTAAAATTATTAAAATATATTAAAATTATTTTTTAAATAATTCAAAAATAATTAAATTACAAAAGAATAGGAAAAAAATTTAATAATTTTTTTTCACCTAATTATTTTAATTTTTATTTAAATTATTAAAATTATTTAATTTTTTTTTGTCCTTTATAAGGAAATTTTTAATGAAATATAAAATAAACTGTAGCTTTAACAAAATGAAAATTCAATTTTTCGTTCAAAAAAATTAATTTAATTTTAAACAAAATTTTAGATTAAAATAATTTATTTGCTTATTAAATATTAAATTAAATTAGTTAAAATTAAAATACCAAAAATTAAATTATTTTTTTAATCATTTTTTTTTTTTTTCAATAGAAATAATTTTTTTCTTTTATGCAAAAATAATTTTAATTAAATTTGTTCTTCATAAGGATTTTTTCGTGGATTTTTCTATATAAAAAATATTTTTTAAATTAAATGAAAAATCAACTGTATCTTTAGAGCACAGTAAATTTTCAATTTCTTTAAAAGAAAATTTTAAATTAAAATTTTAATCGATATTAATGACATGAAAAAACAATTTCATTAAAAACCAATAAATTTCTCGTCTTAATATCCTGCAAATAAGAGCTACATCAAATAATATTATTGCAATTTTTCGTCTGTAAAAAAATAATAAAATTTCTCATGCCTCATTGAACAACAAATCAAACTGCCAAACATTGCCTCAGGCTCGTTTGTGATGTCCAATATTAAATTATGTCTTTATAGATTTTTTTTATTCTTTTTCAACTTTTCTCATTTTTTTTTCCTTTTTTTAGTTGATGCATTTTTTTCAAATGCGTCAATTTTCATTATTATTTCATTCGCTTTTATTGGATGTTGTGTTTTTCGGCTAAATTTATCTAAACCAGTACTGAATTGAACGAGAGATGAATTATTAATAAAGTGAAATTTTATTGCTTGCCGCCAGACAAAAAATTTCGTGTTAAATTTTTTAAGAGAAGAACCCGAAACGTGTGTCCGTGTTTTTCTTTTATTTTTAGTCTTACGAAAAAAAGGAATATTTGGCATGTCCGAACACGATTAATAAGGCGGATCAATAAATAAAATCTTTTTTCGTCGGAAAATTATTAAATAAATCCTTGCACGTTTTTGGTGAGTCGGAAAAACTGACAAATTTGCGTCAAAAGCGAAAAAAGTTGTGACAACTAATAAAAGTTTCGCACACATGTTTTGGCAAAAAAATAAAAGGCATGAAAAAAATCGATCGATCGGGTTATGTAAGCATTTTACTGCCAAATGTCGCTTGTTTCTTCTTCTGGGTAATATTTTATCCGTATGAACGTGAAATATGTGTGAACATCGTTTTACACTCCGCAATCCCATGAAATTGTCTTTTTTTTCTTGTGGGAAATGTGAAAATGAGACGCCAGTCAATATGACGCCCGCACTCATTGTCTGTTATTTCTTCCCTCAAGATGCGAAGAAGCAAGGCTGTAGGTCATGTCCTCATAAACTTTCTTGAGGGTAGTAATGAAAAATTCCAACAATGTCTGTGATAAAAGTCAAGTTGTAAAAAAAAGATGAAAGTAATATTTATGCTCTCGAGGGAGTTTTCATCCAATTAAAAGTTGGTATCCTTCAGAGGAGTGAAAGTTTGTTTAATTTTAATTTCTTCTTTTTTTGCGATAATGCTAATTATGTTATAAAATTTGTTTTTTTTTTTGCATAATTTATGAGGCTGTTAACATCATTTATCATTAGAATTTTTTAAATTTTATTTAAAAGTTTTTTTTAATAATTTTATTATATTTTTTATGAAGAAAAAAATTTAAAAAAATTATTTTATAAAAAATTAATTTTATTTTATTTGATTTATTTTTTAATAAATTAAATATTTTTTTTAAATAATAGTTCAAATAAAATTAAAATTTAGAATATTAATTTAATAAAATGTAATCTTTTATTTTAAAAATATTTATATACACATTAAAAAAATCATTAAATGTTATTCATTTAATAAGAATGATAATTAAAATAAATTAAATTAAATTTTTATTATTATTAAATTAATAATATTTAATGATTTTTATTTAATTTTTAAAAAATAATTTATTTATTTTAATTAAGTAATAATAAATTATTTATAAAGGTAGATGAAAAAAATAAATAAAAATAGATTTAAAAAATTATTTTAATTTTTATAACTATTTTTTAAAAAAATTATTGAAAAACCATAAAATAAAATATTTTTGAGTTAATTTAAAATATTAATTAAACTTGAAACATCCCGTCATCCATCATCAGAAAAAAAATACGAAAAAATTATAATTATCTCATAAAATTTCTGATTATGGTGATAAAAATACATTTAAACTTCCGTTCTTTAAATTCTTGCAGACAGAACAATTTTCGCCAACGCGTGCTGAGCAAAAAAAAAATAATTTTATTAAAACTTTTATCTTTTTCGCTTGTTTTTCTTTTGTCTTCCAGCCATAAACTTGAATAAATTTTCTAATTAAATCAAGCGAAATCATCACAATTTGCTTCTTGGCAGTATTCGTTCTAAAATTTTCATTGCCACAACAAAGTAAAAATAAAGTGAATTAATTTCTGCCGCAAAACAAAAAACAATGTACAAGACAATCACCTGCCTTGAGGGAATTTACTTTTTTACTCCGACATCAATCGCAGAGGGAAGTATGGTTGAATGAGGCGATAAGTGGGAGATTTTTGCCATGATTTATTTTCAATCCATGAAGGAATTATGACTTAATCGCCAGTCTAGCCATTTTTCGTGACGTTATGGAAGTTATGAGATTTTGATGTTAATGAAATTTGTTCATGTTGTGATAAAATGTCAAGAAATTATCATAATTTTGTATCATAAGAGTTATTACCTCTTAAAAAAAATATTTTTCATAATAAAAATTATTTAATTATATTTTTTTAAATTAAAAATTTTAATAAATTAATTTAAAAAATAAATTTAATTTTAAAAAATAATTTGAATTAATTAAAAAATATAATTTTTTGAAGTTTTATATTTATCTTTCAAAAATTAATTTTTTTTTAATTTTAAAAACTAAAAATTTTTTTAATAATTATTTTAATTTGATTTAAAAAAAACAAATAATTTTTTAATTTAAAAAAAATCTGATAAAAAATATTTTTTAATTTATTTTAATAATTTATTTTTTTTTCATAATATAGGTTAAAAATATTTTTGAAAAAAAAATAAATATTTTTAAAAAATAAATTAAAATAATTTTTAATGAAAAAAAAACTAACAAAAAATATTTTTTAAATTAATTTAAATAATTTTTTTATTTATTTTAATTTCTATAATTTTTTAAAAATTAATTTAATTTTGTTTTTTTAATTATTTTTTTTTATAAATTTATTCAATAAAAATATTAACCCACGTGACTTGTTCATATCAACAGATAATTCAAAAATATTTTCGAATTCGAATTTAATGAATTAGTGTGATGTCAAGTTTATTTATCAATTTTATTCGTCTCAAATATCAATCGTTTAAAAGCCGCTCTCCATTAAAAATTGAAGAAAATTAATTGATTTTCCATTAAAATAATTAAATTTCATCTCGAAAAAGCATTTAAATAGTCAACAAAAATGGTAAGAATTGAAAAATATTCAAGATTTGTAAAAATTTTCAATATTTTTCAATAAAAATCGATTTTTTGCATTTCATAACCTCACGATTTGTTTTCAATTTCTAACAAAAATTATTTTTTTTTAGACTATTGGCAAAAACAACAAGATGGTTCAGCATTTGAACTATCGCGTTCGCGTCGTTCTTCAGGACTCCCGAACTTTCATCGGCACATTCAAAGCTTTCGACAAACACATGAACTTAATTTTGGGCGATTGCGAGGAATTTCGCAAAATTAAATGCAAGAACACAAAATTGCCGGAGCGCGAAGAGAAGCGAGTTTTGGGATTTGTCTTATTGCGCGGCGAAAATATCGTTTCGTTAACAGTTGAAGGTCCTCCGCCGCCAGAAGAAGGATTACCTCGTGTTCCAATTCCCGGCGCGGGAGGTCCCGGATTCGGAAGAGCTGTTGGAAGAGGAATTCCTGCAGGCATGGCGGGCATTCCAGCTGGTTTGCAAGGACCTGTAAGGGGAATTGGAGGACCTGCGCCTCAAAATATGGCGCCAATGCGAGTGCCGGGCATGCCGGGAATGCCTCCGATGGGTAGAGGACAACCTCCTCCGCAAATGCCGCCCGGAATGAGAGGACCAATGCCGGGTATGATGCGTGGACAACCTCCTCCGCGATATTAAATCAACAGAAATTCTTGACTTTCATTCATTTTTTATTAAAATTTCATCATTTTTCATCTAAAAATGCGTTTTTAACGTCTTGCAAAGTTCGACTCCATCGTCCTTGACGAACGTTGAATATTATTCAAGTTGGATTTGATACGAGACTCGACAGAAGTTGTAGAATTTGCTGTTTTCTTCAGTTGTTTCGTCAGGAAATCCTTATCGAACTCTCGTTTCGCCTCCTCTTCTTCACGTTTTTCGTTGTCGCGATATTTTTGTACCTTTTCCGTGCGTTCTTTTTCACGCCACGAAGCATTTGCCGCCATTTCTTTCAATCGAGCGTCAATTTCTTCTTGTGTTAGTTTCGTAGTTGATCGTTTTTGATCAGATTTTGATGCGGAAATGCTTTTAACTAATTTTTTCGGACTTGGACTCCTTCTTTTTGTCATTTTTTGTGGATTTTTCAAGGCAATTCCCTTTCCATCGGACGTAACTAAGCCAAAATTTCGTTTTTTTGGGCGCCCATCGTCGGAATCTCCATTGTCGGGTTCAGAATTTGAAGCCGAAGAAGACGACGAACTCGATTTTCGTTCCTCACGACGTTCTGGCGGAGATTTGTTACGCTTTTCAGGCGTTCGGGAGCGTCTTTGACGAGGTTTTTCGATGCTACGAGAACGGGAACGACGATTTCGGCGAGGAGATGTGTTTTTTCTGTCATTTCGCAATGAACGATCGGGACTTCGATGGCGTTGAGGGGATCGGGAACGTCTTCTATTGATTTGAAATTGTCGATTATCTCTTCGTTGAGGACTTTTTGATCGATTTCTATCAAAATTGGGTCTTCTGTCGTCTCTGCGATCAAAATTTCTTCGAGGACTTCGACTAAAAGAGCGTTTTTTATCGAAATTTCTCTCATCTCGTCGATTTCTGTCGTCGCGACGTTCATTTTCTAATTTTTTCGATACTTGAAAGTCATCTGAAGAGCTTCCTGAACTCGAATCTCGTTTATTTTTCTTCTTTTTCTTCTTCTTTTTGGATCCCGTCATCTTATCAAGTTCTTTTGATAACACTTCAAACTTGCGCGAGAGTAATTTATCGACATTTCCGTCGTCATTGTCGTCAGAATCGACGTCCTTCGTTAGCGCGCCTTGCAATCTCTTGTATTTTTCCGCTAAAGCTTTGTCCAAATCGACGTCGCTGTCACTGTCGTCGCTGCGTTTTCGTTTTTTCTTCGATTTTTTCTCCTTTTTTGACTTTTTCTTCTTACTTTCGCTCTGTTCCTGCTTCAGCATTTTGTGTAATTCCTTTAATTTTACGGGATTTTGCAAAATTTGTCGTCTCGTTTCCATTTCCTTCTGTTTTATCAGCATCAAGGGATCCTCGAGCATCTTTCGCGCCATATCTACTTGCTCCGTGCCCGGCAATCCTTTGTACTTTCGAATGCTAAAGGGGATGACTTCGTGTTCGACGTGATTTATCGGCTGAGAAATGGCAACATTGTTAATTGGATCAGCTTTTGCCTTCTCTTCTTGGTCCAATTGTTCGAAATTTTTGTCAATTGTGCGTCCCATCAAGTATTCCTCGCGATTTAGTTGCTGCCCTTTGTACATCCATTCGAGTTTTTTATTCGCTGAATCGCCGTCGTCGAGAAACCCGGAAGAACGAGCGATATTTTTGAGGTCTTCTCGATCGCGTTCATCCTGGATTTCACGTTGGAGCTCCGCAAGACGCTTTTTCTCCGCGGCTTCTTTTTGTTCCGCCTTCCAAACTCGCTCTTGGTTGGAGAAATTTTTTGGATGCCATGATTTTTTCGTGTTCTATAAAATTTTTTGTTAAATTAAGAGAAGTTCAAGGAAGAAATTAAATGAAAAACCTACCAAATCCCCTCCTCCCATGATTTTTTTAAAGAAATTTAAGGAAAAAAATAAAAATTTGCACGAATGACGATCAAAACATGGGATTTTGGCCCACAATTCGTTAAAAAAATCATTACTCCTCATGAAATTTTGTGAGTTGGTTGAAATTGATAATCTTATTTATCATTTTCGATCGTCTCAAATCATTTCATGAGGAGTAACGAGTTGAAAAGTAAATATTGGGACCATGAATCGAAGTCTCATCGACGTAATTTCATAAATTTAAAGGTTCGTGAGTGATTTTCCATTCAAATATTTGTGAAAAAAATCATCTGAACTTCTTTTCTCTTGATAAAAATTGAAATTTTCCTTCAACCATCGATATTTTCGGGGAAATCAAAAGAAACAAGAGTGCCCTTGTGAAAAGTGAAAGTTTTGCCCAAATAAATTTCGTGGATTTCAATTAAAGTTCAAAGCTCAATGTGCGAAAAATGCTTAAAAATGTCAATTTTTCATAAATTTTTTAAAGAAACCAAAAAAATTCTCATTTTAAGTGACGTCAATGAACATGTCGAAGAATTTTTCAAGCAAAAGGGATCAAATTCCATTACTGGATTTGTTGTTTAAATATTTATGGAGCGTATTATGTAACTCCAGCAGTAGTTGCGAGTCATTCGACATTCAATCCGTGCTCAACAATGACCTGAACAGACTTTTTGTTTCAATTTTTGTGCTTTTTTGTGTTCTTCAAAGCACAATTGACGGCAAACTTTTATGTTATCAGCGATTTTGTCGTATGTTCTGTGCAGTTTTATACGGTTTTCGAGTCGTTCGTTCAACGAAATTGCATCATACGATGATCTGGTCATGCGTGGTTTTCATGTAGAAGAGGCATGAAGTACTTTTTGTTACAATGAATTTAGGTTTCTGAATGATTTTTTGTCTAAATTTAAACTATGTGTATTGGAAATATTGTTGGATGGAGTGAGAAATGTTATTGCGTTTGATGTTTTGTGTTTTTTTGTGCTTTGTTCATCGATTAAGAGAGAATTTGATGAATTGTTAGAAGAGAATTTGAATGAAAAGAGCGCAATTTGAAAATTTTATTGAAGATTTTTGAATTAAAAGTTATAAAAATTGAAGATTATTGCACGAAAAGTGAAACGAAAAATCGAAAATTATGAAAATAAGGTACTTTTCAGAAATATTTTCAAAAAAAAAATGTATTTCAAAAAAAAAATTTTAAATTTTTGATACAGAACCAAATTTTGCTCGATTTTGAGAATTTTTATTTCCTCAAAAATTTTATTTTAAATAAAATATTTACTTTTTGTGACATTTATTTGAATTTTTAAATTTTCAGAGCTTCAATCTATAAAAAAAAATTTTCAAATTTTTAACGGTCAATTTTTGAACTGACATTTGATAAATTTTTTCGAAATTTGAAAAAAAATATTTAAAAATTAATGAAATTTTACATATTTTTCAATTTTTAATAAGATTAACATTTTAATAAAATGTTAAATATTTTTTAAAGATTTGATGATAAAATTTATATTTTTGAAAAAAATTTTTAATTTTAAGAAATATTTCAACATAAAAATTAAAAAAAATTTTAAAATTTTTAATAATTTTTTTTTTATTTTAAAAATTCATAATGAAAATTTTTTTGAACTTTTTTTTGAAAGAAAATTTCATGAAAACTTGAGAAAATTGACAAAAAATTATCTGAAATTGAAAAAAATTTAATAAATTAAATAAAATTACCTCTTAAAATTTTTATTGTTTTTTTTAATCAAAAATTTTTTTTTTGAAAAATAAATAATATTAGTGTTTAAATAAATATTTAAAAAAAATAAAAAAAAATTAAAAAAAAATTAAAAATTTAAATTTTTAAAAATAATTTAAAATTTTTTAAAATTAATTAAAAAAAAATATTTTTTTTAAATTAAATTTTAAATAATCAATATTTTTAAACAAAAATTTATTGAAATCCCCGAAAATAATTTATTTTCATTAAAACTAAATAAATAATAATCAAACACTTTCACAAATGCGAAAATTTGTCATTCCTATAAAAATTCCTCAAAGTCGTTAAAAGAAATTCTTTCACTTAAAAACATTGTGCGTCACTTCCCATCATTTATTTTTATTTTTTTCTGCATCATTTTTCTTTCAATTTCAAAGTTCATCTATTTTTGTATATTTTTTTCTCTATTTTTTCTCTTCTTTTCTTCCGCGCTTTGACAAAAAAAAAATATTTTACGTCAATTCACCTACATTTAAAATTTGTCTGATTCACAATATTCATGCAAAAGTTTATCAACGTGTTCGTGTTGGTCAGACAAATAAATAAATACTGATAACGACACATTACAACCTTTTTTTCTGGTTTGTTTGTACATATTTACAACTTTTTCTTCGTATCATCGCTTTCGTACGTCGACTTATGTGTGGACAAGTCAATAAAAATATTATTGTATAATCGTTCAAATACCGGTCAGTCAGTTGAAAACGACTCTTTATTGAATTAAGTCGTGTCTTTTTTGCCGTATTAGCATTAATTGTGGTAAAAAATATTTTTTGCATTTGAATTTTTTTTTTTACAAAATTTAAAATTTTTTGAGTTTAGAAGAAATTTCTATTCAAGAGATAATTTTAAAACAATAAAATCGGAATCAGATGATTTTTTGTGCTCTTTTTACGTAATTTTTGTATTAATTGAAATCATATGTTGTGCTTACGTTTGCAGCTCTCTTGGTTGGCAGTAAAGAAGGAACGACAAAGCCCGACGTGGAAGTGAAAAAAATATTTTTTGAAGGATTTTTGAATTTTTTAACGCGAAAAAAAGAGAAAAATGTCTGACAAAGGAACTATGAGGACATTCATCAATCCCTATCCACGTAGACCGTGGATGGCAGAAACGGGAGCTGCAGCTCCAGCGGGACAAACAAAAGGCCTCAAAGGAATTGTCGCGGGCGGCATAACGGGAGGCATTGAAATTTGCATCACATATCCCACGGAATACGTCAAGACACAATTGCAACTCGATGAAAAAGGTGAGATTTGAGTTTTTTTTTCTATTGCTAGGTCAGTGATGCGCTTATCGATATTCACGAAGTATGTGAAGGCCATTGAATTTAAATAATAATTTTATTTTTTTGCAGCGTGAGAATTAAAAGGGAATTAAATTAAAAAAATATTTTTAAAAATAATTTAATAATTAAATAAATTAAAAATAAATAAAAATTTAATTTTTTAATCATTGATTTAAAAAATTTTAAGACACTACTATTTTTTAATAAATAATTTTTTTTAAATATATAAAATTTTAATTCAAAAAATTTTAAAATAATTTTAAAAATTAAAAATAATTAATTAATTTAATTATTTCACTTAAATTATTTTTTAAAAATTTAAAATTTAATTTAATTTTTAAAAAATTTTTTTTTTCAAAATAAATATTTTTATCTTTTTTATTTAAATATTTTAATTTTTTTTACTTTTTTTTCACGTTAAAATTTTAATGATTTATATTTTAAATTTTTTATGAATATAAATAAATTTAATTTATTTAAATTAATTTTTTTATTTAAAAAAATTAAATTTATTTTTTTTTTAATTTTTTTATTTAATTGAAAAATTTTTAAAAAATTAATTAAATTTTATTTTTTTAAATTAAAAAAAAATTTATTTTTTTTATTGCAAAGAATTTAAACTTAATTTTATTTTTTTTTTTTTTTTTTTTTTTTTGTTTAAAAAAAATTAAATTTTAATTGAAAATTATTTTTAAAAATTTAAATAAAATTAAATTTGAATTAAATTTTTTTATTTTTATTTTTTAAAATTTTCAATAAAAAAAATAAAATAAATTATTGAAATAAATTTTAAATTAATTTAAATGAATATCAGCGACAAAAAAATTTACCACTGCAGTATCTACGTGCGATAAGAGCCTCTTCAAATCAAAGTTTTTTTTTTGCAACAAACTGATTGGATTAATTGATTTTTTTATTTTTTCAGGTGCCAACAAAAAATACAACGGCATCATCGATTGCGCCAAGAAGACTGTCAAGCAAAATGGTTTCTTCGGACTGTATCGCGGTCTCAGTGTTTTACTTTACGGCTCCATCCCCAAATCCGCCGTGCGTTTTGGCGCCTTCGAAACGTTCAAACAGCAACTTGTCGACGAACGTGGTCAACTCAGTACTCTCGGGAAACTCGGAGCTGGCTTGGGAGCAGGCGTCGCTGAAGCACTTTTAGCCGTCACTCCCATGGAAACTGTCAAAGTGAAGTTCATCAACGACCAACGAAGTGCAAATCCCAAATTCAAAGGTTTCTTCCACGGCGTCGGGCAAATTGTCAAGGCAGAGGGCCTCACGGGCGTGTACAAGGGCGTTACAGCAACAATCATGAAACAAGGTTCAAATCAAGCAATTCGTTTTTATGTCATGGAAACGTGTAAAGATGTCTACAAAGGCGACGATCCGAATAAACCGGTGCCGAAACTCGTAGTTGGAGCATTTGGAGCGATTGCTGGAGCGGCAAGTGTCTTTGGAAATACCCCAATTGACGTCGTGAAAACTCGTATGCAGGTAAGAATTTTTTTTATTTTTTTAAAAAATAATTTTTTTAATAAAAATCAAATTTTTTAGGGACTCGAGGCTTCCAAGTACAAAAATACAATGGATTGCGCGATGACAATTTGGCGCAACGAAGGACCAAAAGCATTCTACAAAGGAACAATTCCTCGATTGTCGCGCGTGTGTCTCGATGTCGCCATTACTTTTATGATTTACGACTCGTTTATGGACCTTTTCAACAAATTTTGGCATTAATTTGTTCATTTTTCGGTTTTTTTGGTGTTTTTTTTGACAATTTTTATTTTTTAATTTTTTTTTTAATAATTTTAAATCGTTAAAGTCATGAGATAAAAAAAAGTTCGTTAACTAGTCAAAAATTTATTCAAAAAAAATTATTGCCATTAAAAAATATATTAATCGCGCACTTTTGTTGACAAAAATTAGAAAAAACGCACGTTTTAGACGACAAAAAAATACAAAAATTGATGGATGCACTGATATTTAAACGTAAAAATCGCACATGCCTTACAACAAAAACTATACAACTGAAAGTAGAGCTCAAAAAAACATATTTAGAGATAATTATTTACCTCACAATGAAAAAAAAAATATCTCGCAATGTTCACTTTTGCATTTAATTTAATCAAAACTCTGTTCTTGTCATTCCGAAACTATTTCATGAGAGATACCAAGCTTTTCTATTTTTTACTATTTTTTTAAAGAATTTTTGACAATTTTTTACGTAAACTGTTTCAACTGTACCTCTGTTAAAGCTATTTATTTTAATTTTTTTTAGATTTTAAGGTTATGTTGTACTACTTTTTTTTTTGAGAAAAAAAAATATAAGAGAAAAATATACATAGATGAATATTACCTATTGATGGAAAAATTTGATGATTTTTATTTTTATAAGGCTTCAATTAGTCGTTTTCTGAAGAAAAATTATCTAAAAATGTCAAAATTTAAATTTTTTTGCGAAAAATTTGTAAATGTCAATTCAAAAAATTTCCGTTAAAAATTTGAAAATTAAAAATTTTTTTAATTAAATAGTTTAATTAAAAAATAAATTAAATATTAATTTTTTAAAAAATAATTTTTTTTTTAAAAAATTAAATATAACAAGAGGCTTCAATTGTTGGATATAGGATTTTTTTATTAATTTTTTTTTAATTTTTTTTTATTTATTTTTTAAGAATTTAAAAAAAAAATTTAAATGTCAATTCAAAAATTTACCGTTAAAAATTTTATTTTTTATTTTTTTTTTTTTAATTATTTTAAACCAAAAAAATTTCTTTTAATGATTAAAAAATTAATAATTTTAATTAAAAAAAATAATTTTCTTCAAATTTATTCAATTTTATCTTTTTTATTCAAAAAATTCGTAAACGTCAATTTAAAAATTGACAGTTAAAAAATTTGAAAATTACTTTTTTGCTTATTCAAACTTAAAAAATAATTCAAATATCAAAAATATCAATGGAAATATACAAAATTCTAATGCTAAGCAAACAACTGGAAACTTTTAATTAAAGTTCATCGACCAATTAACGCATTATCTAATCTAAAATTTATTTCATAACACTTTATCGGATGAATATGGTGACAAGCCGAAAACATTAGAAAATACGTTTTAATAAAATTATTCCAATTATCGACAATTAGATAAGATAACGATGATATAATTGAACAAAATATGGAACGCAACTTGAAACGCACTTCAGTTACTTTGCTGTTTCGTTGCTGTCTCGATCGAAAAACTTCGCAAGAAAAATCTCTAAAATGGCTCCTCACTGGCAAGGAAAGAAATACAAGATGGTCAAGTCGGAAAACTTTGACGAATACATGAAGGCATTGGGTGTTGGTCTCGTTTTCCGTAAGATGGGAGCCGCATGGAAACCCAGCTTCGAACTCATCAAGGAAAGTGACACAAAATATTTGATCCGTTCCACGTCATCGGTTAAAAATGTCGATTTGCCGTTCACGATTGACGTTGAATTCGACGAGACAACGACGGATGGGCGCAAAGTCAAGTCAACGTACACGTTCGAGAACGAAAATAAGTTGGTGCAACACCAAAAAGGCGACGTTGACTCAACAATTATTCGTGAATTCACGGAAACTGGATTCGTTGCTGTAAGTTTTCAATTTTTTATTCTTAAAAAAAATATAAAAAAAATTTTTTGATTTTTTTTGTTTCAGACATTGACCGCTAAGGATGTCGTTTGCGTCAGAACTTACGAATTGGAGTAAATTTCAAACAAAATTTGTAATTTTTTAAAATAAAATTTGAAAAAAAAAATTAATAATTTTTCTTTAAAATCCAAAGTTCTTAGATTTTCCCGTGTCATAAAAGCAGATTTCATATCTTATCACTCAGTTTTTGAAAAATTAATCAAAAGATAAGATTTTCAGACAAGCTTAAGGCGTATTATTTCATCATCGAGATATAAAATGAACAAAGTTGATATCATAATCTATAGAAAAATGTGAAATTAACCAGACGTTTCCATCAGAAAAATTAAAATCTGGTTTTCTTCAGAGGTTTTTATCAAGAATTTTTTTTGTATTAAAAATATTTTTTTAATAATCGTAAATTTAATTAAAATCCATGTTGTCTTATTTTTTTAGATTTTCGTTAAAATAATTTTCGTATGAAAAATTTCCCAACAAAATACATTTTTTATGTAACTTTTTATTTATTTATTTATTTTTTTTTATTTTTTAATTTATTTTCTTTTTTTTATTGTTAAAAATATTTTTCTTAATTTAGTATGAAATATTTTTAAAAACATTAAGAAATTTTTTAACCTTCACAAAAAATTAGTTTTTTTCCTGAAAGGCGTTAAAAATTTGAAAAAATGTTTTAAATAAATCTTTCATTGAAAAAATAAGTTTAAATTAATCAAAATAATAAATTTGAAAAATTAATTTAAATAGTCATTTAATTTAAAAAAAAAATAAATTTATTTAATTTCTTTTAATTTTTTTAAATAATAAAAAAATAATCTTTAAAAAATTCTTAAAATTAAATTAATAAATCAAATTAATTTAAATATTTTTTGAATATTTAAAAAGAAATAAAAAAATTATTAATTTTTTAAATTAAATAATTACTTAAATTATTTTTTTAATTAACGAAAAATTTTCAAATATTAATTAATTGATAATTTCAATTTAAAAAATTATTTATAAAAATTTTAATAAATTTATTTATAATAAAATTTTAAAATTTCCTTCCTTAAATAAATAACAAACAACAAGACGTCTCCATCTATATCAAATTTCTTTTCTAAATCCCTCAAAAAAGCCAATTTGCACGTTTTAAGTCAAATCTCAAAAAAAATCCTCATTTAAATTCTTTAAAAATTCACGTCATGATCTCCCATAAGCCCTTTAACCGCAAATTCTCAACAAATTCCATAAATAAAGAAACATGACTTTTGCACACGAGAATCCGCTCGCATTTATCGATCTTGCATAAATTTGTAACAAGAATTTATCACAAACACGAGCAAACGCAGAATATGGAACATAATTCATTCATCGCCTCAAATGACCTTGCAATTCAATTTTATTTTTTTTTATCAACAGTCTTCTTGATAAATTGCATCAAATTATCGTTTCTCGTCTCGTTTCACGAAAAAAAAAAATAAGTCAACGTCTTTTGATGAAAAAAAATTTTTTTTTATCAACGCTCTCTTATCATCCGTCGTCGTCGTCACCTTGTATGGACAAGTGTTTTGATATCTAATTTTTTATTTATTTTTATTAATATTAAACGTAGAAATTGTTCAATTGAATCGTTGAACGCACACATTCGCCACAGATGATGATGAAGAGGAGAAAATATTCACGTTCAATATCACGGAATGGCAAACGGCAAAACAAGTTGTTGTTGATATTCATTTAAAAATATCCATTCGATTGGAACAGTTGGTGGCGTCGATTCTATTTTTGACCTTATTTCTGGTCTCCTGCATCAAAAATTCTCGCATGTGGCACTCCATTCGAATATTTTTATGATTCTGATCTCACCATTGTCGCACAATTTCCTTGTTTTTATCTCAAAAATGCCTCGAAACGCGAGAGGCGATATCAAAGTTGTGATAAAATTGCGAAAAATTCACTTCCGGTTGATGGCAAGTTTCATTCAACTCGTCGTCGTGCCAAAAAATGCCCAAAAATCGATACCTCTTTGACGTGTTTGCACGAAAAACAGCCAAAATCGATTACTCGAAGGAGCACAAACACTATAAAAATAGCAAAAAATTATTCTCACAGTCTGCAGATAATTAATAATAACAAATAAATAACAAAAACAGTCGTTTCTGTCGATGCAGGAACATGAGAATTTTTCTTCGAGACCAACAATCTGTGTTAATTACGCTCATTCGGAGGCCGTCAATTAATTATCTAACATTTTTCGTGTCTGTTATGCCGTGAATCGAGAGTTTTTCATTAATTTCGTGGATTTTTCGATGTATTGATGCAACAAATTCGCGTACAGACCCACAGAAAGTCATTGCGGGAGAACTTTGACTTACCTTTTTAAGAGGTATCCAAGAGATTTTGACAATTTTCTTGTGATTTTCAGCTGGTTTTAACACAATTGACTTTTATTTTGCTTTTTTGAAGGTAATTTTTGGTTTATTTTTGCACAGAACTAACTTTTCATGCACTTTTCCAATTTTCCAGACTTCGACTGAACAGTTACTATGGATTTCCGCGTGAATTCCAGTCATCTTTGGCAGTTCAAAGTGAATTTCGGCTCGGGATGAACAGCTGATGCGATTTTTTTCAATGGAAATTGATGAAAAATGAATGAAAACTCGTGAATTTTCCTATTTTCTAAATTTTTATTGGTCCTTATCACGAAGCTGATGGTTCATTGTCGATTTTCTAACTTACTCAATTCATTAATTAGTCGATTTCCGAAGGATTCGGTGAATTTTTTGGAGATTGCTGACAGTAACGAGTACGGGGTCTCGTAAATTTGTTGATTTTCGAGCGCTTCGGAGGCTCGGGAGTCTTTTCCATGTCCAGAAATTAAAAATCCTTCGCTGTTGAGACGAATGCAGAAAATTTCTCCTTCGATTGTCGTCACGTTGAGGTAGATTTTGGTCTCATCCGAGGGAAGAACGTTACTTAACTCGATGCCGGAGACGTGATCTTTGATGTCGTTGACTACAGCAAGCGCTTCCGACTTCCAATCGATAATTTCTTCGTCGTCGTCCATTTTAAGCGAAATTAACTCGTTCGAGAGAGGAATGTTCAAACTAAAAATCAATCGGAAAAGCAAATAATTGTTTAGACAACAAACGAGTGACAGTCGATTCGTGAATGTAAAAAGGATTTTTTTATTTGTTTCGAATTTTTCCGTTTAAACTTTTAATCTTTTGAGGAAATGTTGTTGGGCTTGTGCCTCCAAGTCGGCGAGTTGTTTGACGATCGGTACCAATTGAGCGACGTGATCTTTGTAGCCGGTTCCCTTGTTGATGCGTTTCTCGCCGTACACGACTTTTCCGTCAAATTCGTTAAGCGGGACTTTCAAATCAGGCGAAATTTGAGTGATTGTCATCGTGAGATGATCTTCAATTTCTGCCAAATAATGCTTTTCGTTGTACCAAATGCAACAACCTTTGACGTCAGTGAGATTTGTGTTCCAGCAGTTTTTACCGCGCGATGAACACCATTGTCCGTGATACCAAACTTTTTCGGGGACAGTTGCTACTAACGAAATTGCCAAGCCCATGCGTTCGGCACGACCTACTCGACCAATGCGATGCTGAAAATTAAGAGAAATTTGATGAAATTGTGTTGGTAAGTGTTTAAAAAAAATTAATTTTTTAATTTAATTCTTAATTCTTCAAAATTATTTAAAAAATTTTAAATTTTAAAATCAATTTAATATTTTATTTTTTAAAATTTTTAGTTTTAATTTTAATTCATTAATTATATTTGGGGGTCTCACAATGACGTTTTGAAATTTGCTTAAATTGGAATTGGAATTGTTGGAAATTTCAATAAGTTCAATTTATTTTTTTTTTAATATTTTATTCAAATAATATTGGTTTGACAGCTTCTGTCCAAACAAAACTATGTCAAAGAAATTTTTTTTTCAGTTTCAATTTTTTGGCAGTTTTGAGTTATAAAATGACTAAAAATGATAAATTAGAGCCCTCTGACAAATTTTTATCCATTTGGAGCAAGATTTGACAAAAATTTGAAGCAGACAAATTTTTTTTTAAAGCAAGATTTGACAAAAATTGCTTTCAGTTTTTGATTTAGTTTTTAAAACAAAACTATGTCAAAGGAAAAATTTTTTTTCAGTTTCAATTTTTTAGCAGTTTTGAGTTATAAAATGATTAAAAATGATAAATTAGAGCCCTCTGACAAATTTTTATCCATTTGAAGCAAGATTTGACAAAAATTGCTTTGACACAGTTTTTTTTGCTCTTGATTTAGTTTTTAAAACAAAACTATGTCAAAGGAAAAATTTTTTTTTCAGTTTCAATTTTTTGGCAGTTTTGAGTTATAAAATGACTAAAAATGATAAATTAGAGCCCTCTGACAAATTTTTATCCATTTGAAGCAAGATTTGACAAAAATTGCTTTGACACAGTTTTTGACACAGTTTTTTTGCTCTTGATTTAGTTTTTAAAACAAAACTATGTCAAAGGAAAAATTTTTTTTCAGTTTAAACTTTTTGGCAGTTTTGAGTTATAAAATGATTAAAAATGATAAATTAGAGCCCTCTGACAAATTTTTATCCATTTGTTTGACAAAAATTGCTTTGACACAGTTTTTGACACAGTTTTTTTGCTCTTGATTTAGTTTTTAAAACAATGTCAAAGGAAAAATTTTTTTTCAGTTTCAATTTTTTGGCAGTTTTGAGTTAGAAAATGATTAAAAATGATAAATTAGAGCCCTCTGACAAATTTTTATCCATTTGAAGCAAGATTTGACAAAAATTGCTTTGACACAGTTTTTGACACAGTTTTTTTGCTCTTGATTTAGTTTTTAAAACAAAACTATGTCAAAGGAAAAATTTTTTTTCAGTTTCAATTTTTTGGCAGTTTTGAGTTATAAAATGATTAAAAATGATAAATTAGAGCCCTCTGACAAATTTTTTCCATTTGAATGACCAGTTTCAATTTTTTGGCAGTTTTGAGTTATAAAATGATTATAAATGATAAATTAGAGCCCTCTGACAAATTTTTATCCATTTGAAGCAAGATTTGACAAAAATTGCTTTGACACAGTTTTTGACACAGTTTTTTAGTTCTTGATTTAGTTTTCAAAACAAAACTATGTCAAAGGAAAAATTTTTTTTCAGTTTCAATTTTTTGGCAGTTTTGAGTTATAAAATGATTAAAAATGATAAATTAGAGCCCTCTGACAAATTTTTATCCATTTGAAGCAAGATTTGACAAAAATTGCTTTGACACAGTTTTTGACACAGTTTTTTTTGCTCTTGATTTAGTTTTTAAAACAAAACTATGTCAAAGGAAAAAATTTTTTTCAGTTTCAATTTTTTGGCAGTTTTGAGTTAAAAAATGATTAAAAATGATAAATTAGAGCTCTCTGACAAATTTTTATCCATTTGAAGCAAGATTTGACAAAAATTGCTTTGACACAGTTTTTGACACAGTTTTTTTGCTCTTGATTTAGTTTTTAAAACAAAACTATGTCAAAGGAAAAATTTTTTTTCAGTTTCAATTTTTTGGCAGTTTTGAGTTATAAAATGACTAAAAATGATAAATTAGAGCCCTCTGACAAATTTTTATCCATTTGAAGCAAGATTTGACAAAAATTGCTTTGACACAGTTTTTGACACAGTTTTTTTTGCTCTTGATTTAGTTTTTAAAACAAAACTATGTCAAAGGAAAAATTTTTTTTCAGTTTCAATTTTTTAGCAGTTTTGAGTTATAAAATGATTAAAAATGATAAATTAGAGCCCTCTGACAAATTTTTATCCATTTGAAGCAAGATTTGACAAAAATTGCTTTGACACAGTTTTTGACACAGTTTTTTTTGCTCTTGATTTAGTTTTTAAAACAAAACTATGTCAAAGAAAAAATTTTTTTTCAGTTTCAATTTTTTGGCAGTTTTGAGTTATAAAATGATTAAAAATGATAAATTAGAGCCCTTCTGATAAATTTTTATCCATTTGAAGCAAGATTTGACAAAAATTGCTTTGACACAGTTTTTGACACAGTTTTTTTCTTGATTTAGTTTTTAAAACAAAACTATGTCAAAGGAAAAATTTTTTTTCAGTTTCAATTTTTTGGCAGTTTTGAGTTATAAAATGATTAAAAATGATAAATTAGAGCCCTCTGACAAATTTTTATCCATTTGAAGCAAGATTTGACAAAAATTGCTTTGACACAGTTTTTGACACAGTTTTTTTGCTCTTGATTTAGTTTTTAAAACAAAACTATGTCAAAGGAAAAAATTTTTTTCAGTTTTAATTTTTTAGCAGTTTTGAGTTATAAAATGATAAATTAGAGCTCTTCTGATAAATTTTTATCCATTTGAAGCAAGATTTGACAAAAATTGCTTTGACACAGTTTTTGACACAGTTTTTTTTGCTCTTGATTTAGTTTTTAAAACAAAACTATGTCAAAGGAAAAATTTTTTTTCAGTTTCAATTTTTTAGCAGTTTTGAGTTATAAAATGACTAAAAATGATAAATTAGAGCCCTCTGACAAATTTTTATCCATTTGAAGCAAGATTTGACAAAAATTGCTTTGACACAGTTTTTGACACAGTTTTTTTTGCTCTTGATTTAGGTTTACAAATCAAAACTATGTCAAAGGAAAAAATTTTTTTTCAGTTTCAATTTTTTGGCAGTTTTGAGTTATAAAATGATTAAAAATGATAAATTAGACCTTTGACAAATTTTTATCCATTTGAAGCAAGATTTGACAAAAATTGCTTTGACACAGTTTTTGACACAGTTTTTTTGCTCTTGATTTAGTTTTTAAAACAAAACTATGTCAAAGGAAAAATTTTTTTTCAGTTTCAATTTTTTGGCAGTTTTGAGTTATAAAATGATTAAAAATGATAAATTAGAGCCCTCTGACAAATTTTTATCCATTTGAAGCAAGATTTGACAAAAATTGCTTTGACACAGTTTTTGACACAGTTTTTTTGCTCTTGATTTAGTTTTCAAAACAAAACTATGTCAAAGGAAAAAATTTTTTTTCAGCTTCAATTTTTTGGCAGTTTTAAGTTATAAAATGATTAAAAATGATAAATTAGAGCTCTCTGACAAATTTTTATCCATTTGAAGCAAGATTTGACAAAAATTGCTTTGACACAGTTTTTGACACATTTTTTTTTGCTAATTTTAAATTTTTAATTTGAAGCAAGATTTTTGCTTTGACACAGTTTTTGACACAGTTTTTTTTTTGATTTAGTTTTTAAAACAAAACTATGTCAAAGGAAAAAAAAATCAGTTTCAATTTTTTGGCAGTTTTGAGTTATAAAATGATTAAAAATGATAAATTAGAGCCCTCTGACAAATTTTTATCCATTTGAAGCAAGATTTGACAAAAATTGCTTTGACACAGTTTTTGACACAGTTTTTTTGCTCTTGATTTAGTTTTTAAAACAAAACTATGTCAAAGGAAAAAATTTTTTTCAGTTTCAATTTTTTGGCAGTTTTGAGTTATAAAATGACTAAAAATGATAAATTAGAGCCCTCTGACAAATTTTTATCCATTTGAAGCAAGATTTGACAAAAATTGCTTTGACACAGTTTTTGACACAGTTTTTTTGCTCTTGATTTAGTTTTCAAAACAAAAAATTCAAAGGAAAAAATCAGAATTTTCATTTTAATTCTAAATAAAAAAAAATATCAACTTAAAATTTTATACGAATTTTTATAACTAAATTTAAATATGACGAATCATAAAGAATTTTTTTCTCGAAATTTCAATGATCAAAAATATTTTTTTTTATTTTTTAATAATTTTTTAAAAATTTTTTAAGTTAAAATTGAAATTGAATAAAAAAATTATTTTTAAAAATAAATTTTGTAACACTTACCACATAATTCGCCTTCTCATCAGGCAACGTAACATTAATCGCAAACGGCAATCCCGTAATATCCAAACCACGAGCAGCAACATCGGTACAAATCAAAAACTTTACTTTCTGCTGTTTAAACTTTTCCAAATTATCTTTTCTCTCTTTCGGATGACGATCTCCGTGCAAACAAACACACGAAAATCTTTCGCCTCCCACAAATCGCAAATATTTCTCCAAATTATCGCAATCGATCTTCGTGCGACAAAAAATAATCGCTCGATCCATTTTGTGCTCTTCAATTGCCTTCACGACATATTCTCCTTTCAGCAATTTCACCGCTTCCGACAACGTTTCGGGCGTATTATTTCCCGGGCGAACGTTATCTTTCGCATGAACGCCATCAGTTTGCACGTGATTCCTCAGATTTTGCCATCTCGTGTCTTTTTGCGGATCAACGAGGCAAACGACGTGATGAACTGTGTCAGGAACGGCATCTTCTCCCTTCAGATCGACCCACGTTGGAAAATGCATCAATTTGTCAGCCATTTTTTTGACATCGAACGAATGGAGAGTCGCGGAACAGACAATCATCTGCAAACGACGCCCATCTGACGTGATTTTGGGAATTTGTTTGTGAAGATTTTCAATTAGCTGCCCGTAACCTTGCGATAACAAGCCATCTGCTTCGTCAAGTACGAAAAAGCGACAATGGGTGAGAAGAACGTATCCGTTGTTGATGAGATCTTCCAAACGACCCGGCGTAGCGACAATTATGTCGACTCCTTGTTGTAATTTTGCCATTTGATCTTTTACGGAGACGCCTCCGATCAGCAAAAGTTCATTTATGGCGGGATCTTTCAAGTATCTCTTAAATTTTTGCAATTGGGAAAAAGTTTGTTCCGCCAATTCACGAGATGGCTCGATAATAATTGCCTGAGGAGCGTTTGGGCGTTGCACAAATTCACTCGGAGCAGCATTTGCCGACGCAAAAGGATTTATTTTCTTGTTTTGCTCTTCAACTTTGTTCACGGCGACAAATCCTTCAGGAATTTGATGTTTAAAAGGATTATTTCCGAAATTAAATGACATTTCCGCATTTTTTAGAACGACAGCTGGATAAAAAGTCTCATTTCTCAAGTGATCCGGGACTTTAAACGCCACGCCGAGATTTTGCCCGTTCTTCGTGAACGTCACTTCAAGCCTTACCAAATCCAGAAGACATCCAATAACATCATTTTTGCCAAAAGCTTCTCCATAATTGTCAAATTGGCGATTATGAGACTTTTTTCCGGTTCCGCCAAAGCCAAAACTCCATTTATCTGTCCCCAAATCGAGAGATGCCTTTTGCGTGGACCATCCAACACGACATAATCCCTCGTCTTCGACAGTTGCTTCGAAATAATAACGTCCTGTGTTCGCGACGCCCGTGGTACAACGACATCCATGCCATTCCTTGAAGTCGCGCGATTGACAACGCATTCCATCGGGCGTGATTGCCATCGAATTGCCACGATCGAAGAACGACATGGTCCACGGAGGGATTGTTACGCCATCTCCGCCTGATTTGCCCTTGCCTTCTTTCAGATCTTTCAATGTTTCCCACACAATTTGCAAAATTGGCAAACAAAAGGCTCCAGTTTTGCCGCTTCCGGTTTCAGCAGCCATTAAAACGTCGCCTCCGCCGAGAATTAAGGGAATAGCTTCCGCTTGTACGTCAGTTGGGAGAAGCCAATCCATTTCGTCGACGGCTTTTCCGATTTCTGGCATGACACCGAATTCTAAAAAAAAATATTTAAAAAAAAATATTAATTAAAATTTTTGTGAAAAAAAAAATGTTAAAAAAATTAAAAAAATAATAATAAACTTAAAAATTAATAAAATTCAAATTTTAAAAAAATAGAAAAATATATTTAAAACAAAAAATTCTACAAAATTAAATATTTTAAAAAAACTTTAAAAAAAAATTTTAAAAATATATATTTTAAACATTGAAAATAAAATCAATAAAAATTTAAAAAAAAAATAGAAAATATTAAAATATTTAAAAAAAATTAAATATGTACATATACAATTAATAATAATTTTTGGAGAAATAATTTTAAAAAATAATAATTTAAATTAAAACCTTAAAAGTTTATTTAATAAAAATAAACATCTAAAATAAAATTAAAATAATTTTTAAAAATTAAAAAAAAAATAATTAGAAAAAAAAATTAAAAATTTTGATGAGTGAGAAACTTACAAAAAAAAATATAAATTTAAAAAAAAAATAAAAAAAATAATAAAAAAAAATTAAAAAAATAAAAAATAAATGAAAAAAAATAATTTTGTATTTAAAAATAAAATTAAAAAAAAAACATTTCAAAAAAATTTCTTTGCTATGACAAGTAGAAAAAATTTTTGATGAGAAAAATACAATTTTTACACATTTTTATAAGATTTTTAATTTAAAAGTAATTTAATTTAATTTAAAAAATATTTAAAAAACAAAAATGATAAATTTTTAAGAAATTTAAGTCTTTTCCACAAAAATAGTAAAAAAATAAAAACTTTCATAAAATACAAAAATGTGAGAAAAAAATCTTGAACCGGCAAATTTAGATTCTTACCTTCAAAAGCTGTCATTTTTGATGATTTCCTCTTTTAAAATGTTCTTGAATTATTTTTTCACAATTTAAATTCAATTTTCACACTTAAATCCTTTGTAAATGCTTAAAAAATCAAAATTTATTGAAAAATTCTTATTTTCAGCAAACGATGAGGCAATGAAAACAATCCAACTGCACAATTCTTCACCAAATGTCATTGAGGCAGCTGATTTGATGAATGACATCGTCTCATTCAAAGTGAAATTACTGAAAAAAAAGACAAAGAATCGAAATTTCTTCGTATTTGGAGTCATCAAAGCGCTAATTTGATGCAAAAAACGTGACCAATGTCACTTTTGGCTTGTGTTCCATGAATTTCACATAAATTCATCCCGCAACAAATATCGAGAGTCTCGAAAATTGCCCGAGACAAGGCTGTGCTATTTTAGGGTGAGTCACTTTTGTATGGATTCTCGTTTATTTTCGATTCTTGCTTGACGATGAGTCGTTTTTTGACGAATTTTTTTGTGTTGTTAAGTGCACGCCGGAAACGCGATATGAAAAAAAACGAGCCGTCAACTCACTTTCTCCCGAGAAAAGTTGAAAGGTTATCGATTTTGATACGTCGCAGTTGAAGGAAAAAAATTTACGCAGCGCTTTTCTGACTCATCAAATTAATTTTGATTTGTTTTTATTCCGTTTCAGTGTCTTCTTGTTTGTTGGAAGCATCATTTCCGTATAATTTTTACAACTTTCGTATCAGTTCGTCGTCGTCGTTCGTCATTTTTGTGTCTGTACAATTTTCTAGCGGATAATTTTCTGTCAGTATGAATAAAAATCTCGGCGGATATCAACGCGACTACGGAAGCACGAGCTCGAGTCAAGCCATGAGCGGCGACAATTTCGCAGGATTCAGTCCCACGGAGTTCATCTCGTTGAAGGAGAACATCGCCTCGAATATCGTTTACATCAAATCCAGCTGGCATCAACTCGAAAAGGCCATCAAGCATGTCGGGACGGCGCGCGATACGCCCGAATCGCGGAAAAAAATCCACACGATCCAAACGAACACAAACACGAAAATCACGGAGACAAGTTCGTACATTGGAAGACTGACGCGCCTCACGCAGGGCGATCGACAACAACGCATCGATGTCGAGCAACTCAAGACTAATTTCAAAGACATCGTCGAACGGTACTCGAAGAGTCAACAAGTGATAGCGGCGAAAATGAAGCAAGTGCTTTTGGTGAACCCCACGCAGTATGACGAGGATATTGACGAGGAGACACGCGAATCGCGGCGTTCAAGGTATCAGTCGATGCAGGCGCAGGAACAACGCGATTTGGAGTTTGAGCAGGAGATGGCGCTCGAACGCGAACGCCAGATGCAACAAATTGAGGCAGATGTCATCGATGTTCACAAAATATTCCAGAATCTGAATGAATTGGTGCACGTACAGGGAGAACAAATCGGTAAGTTATTTAAAATATTTTTTTGAACAAAGGCAACTAAATTTAATTAATTTTAATTTTTTGTCGAATCAGAATATTTTTTCATTTTTTAAACAATTTTTTTGAAAATTTTTCAATTTAGAAATTTTTTTTATAAATTTAATTGAATTTATTTTTTCAATTTGAAATTAAAATTGAAAACAAAATTAATTAAAAAAAAATGAAAATATTTTATTTTTTTCAACTTTTTATTTTTTTTTTATCTTGAATTGGATATTTTTTATTTTAATTAATTTTAAAATTTTAAATAAAAATGAAAAAAAATTAATTAAATAAAAAATAAAACAAAATTTTTTAAATATTTAATTTTTTATCTAAATTTTTTATGATTTTAAAAATATATAATTTGAAATAATTTCTATTTTTTCAATAAAAATTTTTTTTTTTTTAATTTTAATTTTTGTTATAATTTTCTAACAATAAAAGATTTTTAAAAAAATCATTAATTAAATTAATTTTTTTTTATTATTTTTGAAATTAAAAACTAAAATTTAAGATAAAAAAAAATAAAAACGAAAAAAATATTTTTTTCAAACAATTGTTTTTTTTATCTAAAATTTTTAAGTATAATTTTAATTTATTTTTAACTAATTTTTATTTTATAGAATTATATTTTATTTTATTTTATTTTAACTGATGTGAAATTTCTTATGATTTAATTTGAAATTTGTAATTAATTTTTTTAAATTAATTCAGAATATTTTTTAATTAAAAAATTCGATTTTTTTTAAATTTTTTATTCTCGATTTTTTTCAATAAATTAATATTTTTATATTTTTTTTAAATTAAATTTTACGAAAATATGTGACAAAAAATTAAAATAATTAAATTTTTTCGCCAAAAATCTTCAAAATTTTAAATAAATCTGAAATAGACAACGTCGCTGAAGTCGTTGAACAAGCCGACGTGCAAGTCGTCGAAGGAATGATCGCCTTAAGTAGTGCGGAGTCACTCAGAAACAAATCTCGCAAGAAACTTTTGTACATAATTTTGATAATTCTCACAATTATTGGCATTATTATTGGAGTTTGTGTCGCACCATCACACAAAACCAAAATTTCTCTCACAAATTTCTCAAACTCAACTGAACTTGTAACTGAAAGGTTCGAAATCGCCTTGCCCTTGCCTTTCAATGCTTCATTTTTTTATTTTATGCGCGAGATAACGTCAATCAAGTCAACTTCCGTTTAATAATTCCTTCCTTTTTATTTTTTTTTTCAGATACAATTGAGAACACTATCGAACAAACTGCGGGCAACGTTGAAGCGGGACGCGAAGAATTAATCAAAGCAGCGGAATATCAAGCAAAATATCGCAAAAAAGTCTGCATCTTGTTAATTATCGCCGTCATCATTGGACTCATTATCACCGGAATCATCGTTTCGCAAATGAAGAGCTAAGCTTCTAATTAACTTTCAATTTCTACAACTCACATTTCCATGCCAATGATGTTAATTTTTCAACACCAAAAAAAATTGTTTTTTTCAATTCCAATCAAAGCTGTCACTTCTATTAAAAAAATTTTTTTTAATTTAATTTTTTTTTCTAAAATTATTTTGTTTTTAAATTTAATCATAAATACGTATTATTTCGTAACATTTACTAAATATGTTAAAAATTTAGCTAAACAAACAAAAAAATGTTAAATTAAATTTATTATTAGGAAAATTTAATATTTAAAACAAAATTGTTGAACAAATTAAGTTAAGGCCAAAAAAAATTTTTTTTTTCTAAAATTCAACCAAAAAATACATTTTTGATATTTATTTAAAACTTTCCTATTAAATAAGTTCCGTAAGCAAAAAAAAATTGAATTAGGTTTTATTATTGAAAATTTGTCTGTGTAAATCTTGCCTTTAAATAGTTTCCGTTGCTTTATTAAAAATATCTGTTTTGTTGTGTAGAAAGACATGAAAAGGGTACTAAATTATGAATTAAGGAAGAAAATATCTAAATATTGCTGAAAAATAAATATTAATAAAAAAAATAAAATTATTATTAGATATAAAACTAAATAAATATTATGTAAGGATATTTAAAAAGTAATAAAAAAAAATAAATACAAATGAAGTATTCAATCATTGAGAAAAAAATTGTAGTTTTATTTATTTATTTTTTTATGCAGATTTTATTTTAAAATAAATATTTTTTTTATATCAAATTAAAAATTTATTTTTTTTTATTTTAATTTTTTTTTATTTTTTATTAATTTTTTATTTATTTATTAAAAAATTATTTTTAATTTTTTCAAAAAAAAAATTGTTTTTTTTTAAAAATTTTATTTTTAAATGTTTATTAAAATTTTTAAAAATATTTAGTTATGAAAAAAATTAATTATGAATTAATAAAATTATTAATTAAATTATATTAATTTTTTAATTAATTTAATTAAATTTATTTAATTAATTATTTAAAAAATATTTTTTTTTAAATTAATATTTTTAAAATTATTCTTACCTTTTTTTAATAATTTTATATATTTATTATATTTTAGAAAAATATTTTAGCAAAAAATTAAAACAATTTTTTTAAAATAAAATATCATAAATTTTTATTGTCATCTTTAAAATTTTAAAATTAATAATTTGTTCAATAGAAATTCTTACATTCAAATCATTTATTGTGCTAATTAGTAATTTTTATCTTTTTTCCTTAAATTTTCTTAAATTTTTTACAAAAAAAAACAAACAGTGATAAATAAATCTTAACTTTTACAGATAATATCTTAGAAAATTTTACAAAATTGAGAAAATTTTTAAATTGTCATGTTCAAGAAACTCATAAAAAAAACTTATTTAGATTTATTATTTTTATTTACAGCTCCGTTCGCTCCATTCGGTGACCGATGATTGCTCGACGACGTGCCCGATGAGCTTCCAACGTATTTTCTACCTTTTATTCTGCTTTGTAGCGTCGCTAACAAGCCATTTAGTACATCGTGATTGGGAATTTTCTTCGCAAACATGAGACGTTTGACGGAATCGTCGTAAGTCAGGAGCGCTACCATATTTTGCAGCAAAAATCCTTGACAATATTCCATTAGTTTTGTGGCGTTGTAGACCTAAAAAATAAAATTTTATTAAAATTTCAAGAATTTATGACAAATTTTGAGCAAAAAATTACCTTGGCATGAATGTACATGGCAACAACGTTGTCAATATCGACCATTTCGGCACAACGTGACTCCGTGTAACGCAAAAGTTTGTCAAGTTGGAAGAAACTGGCAGCTGCCATGAGTTCAAGAACGTCTTCTGTGGCAACGTCGAGAGCATTGCAACCGCCGGAGTAAAGGAATTGCATGACGAGCTGTTTTTGAAAGGTAAAAAAAATTAAAAATTAAAAAAAAAAATTAAAATTATTGAAATTACCTCAAAAATGTGATATCGAATGTCATTTATTTGAATCGTTGGTGTCGTCGTTCCATCATTGATTTTTGAGCTCAGCATATTTTGAAGACGTGGCGCAGCGGTAACGAGTACAATTTTATGCCCATAGAAGATTCTGCCCTCAACTCTGTTTAAAAAAAAAGTAAAAAATAAATTAATTTTTAAATAATTATTTTTTTTCTTTTATTTTAATATTTTTTATTTTTATTTTTTATTTTTATTATTTTTAATATTTTTTTATTTTAATATTTTTTATTTTTAATATTTTTTTATTTTTAATATTTAATTTATTTTTAATATTTTTTTTATTTTTAATATTTTTTTTTTAATATTTTTTTTTTTATTTTTTAATATTTTTTTTAATTTTTATAAATTATTTTTTAATTTTAATTTTTAAAAACTCACCTAAAGGTCACATCACTCAATTCTGGATTATTTACAAATTTAGGATCAATTCTGCTTCCATTTGGCGGTTGAAGTCCTGATTCTTTGATCGGTTTAATAGGCTCTGATCCATAACAAGTACTGAAGATATCTGCTAAAATTAGTGTCGTTCCCTCTTTCTGTTGAAAAAAAAAAATTAAAAATCAATTGAAAATTTCCAAAATTTAATTTTTTCAGACACAAACCTTGCTATAACGGAAAATATTGAACAAAAGCGGAAGACATTCCATGACAAATTGTTGACTATAGTCATCGGGGCACACTTGGAGGAAATCCTGAAGAAGCTGATCAATAACAGCATCCAATCTCAGTTCATGTGCCGCCGCCAAAGCATGCATCCAACAATGCAAAGTCCATGCAACGCCCAAAGATCGCAATTCAAGCGTAATATCGAGATGATTATTTTCCGCGCTGTGATACATTGCCTCTTGCAGCGACTTAATTTGCGTTTTATTCAACGTTGGTGAGTCATTTGCGCGATCTCGACCATTATCGCCTTCCGCTAACATCTCTTCGAGCGATAAAACTTCACGTTTTCCGGGCGTCAAAGGATGAGACAATAATTTTCGGAGTACTTGACGTTGTCCGTGAGCCGCAGCTACGCTTATTGCACTGTAACTACCTCGTTGAGCAGTTCCCGCGAAGCATAAAGTGTCCTTTTGCTGTGTCGATAAGAATGCTTGAGCCCCATGCGAGAGTAAAAAGGCGACAATATCGACACTCATGCTACCGGAAGCAGCTTGCAAGGGAGTTATTGTGCATTTTTCGTCACTTAACCGTGCTCCTCCTTCAACTCGAGCGCCGCGTTCGATGAGAATTCTCGTGGCATTGTAATTTCCGCGACATGCGGCGAACGTGACGGCAGTCCAATGTTGCGTTTCGGGATGAACTGCGGGATAATTTTGATTTGCGGCGGAAGGGACTTCGATATTTGGATCTGCGCCGGCATCGAGAAGTGTTTGAATTGCTCCTTCGTCATTTCGTAAGGCGGCGATCATGAGAGGAGTCAGTCCTTGGTGGTTAATTGTGTCGTATCTAACAAAAAATTAAAATTTTTAAACAAAAAATTATAAAAAAAAAATTTTTTTTTCATACCTTGTTGTTGGAGGAACTATCGACAACGCTTGAATAAGTAATTCAGGTCTTCCGGAAAGCATTAATTTAAATGCCAAAGCTAATGTTGCTCTTTTTCCGCATTCACTTGATTCCTCCTGTAACAAAAAAATTTTTGAAAAATTCTTTTTGGATCAAATTTTCAGAAAAACTTACGATACTCGTGGATCCCGTTGAAGAATTTGACGTTAACGATCCTTGATTCGAGCTGGAATGGCTTAAAATGATATTTTGACGTTTTGAGGGTAAGTCTTCTTCGCTAACAATGGGTCTTGGAGGGCAATCGACGCCTGGAAGTAACAATCGAGCTGCTTGCATGATGTCGTCTTTGTCAATTAGGATGGCGTGTCGATATTCAGCGTGAGCAGAAGCAACTCGTAACCATTCAACAAGAGGAGGAAGAACAACATACGCTCTTTCGTAACATAACTCTTGTACGTTGCTTGAGTTGCTTGAATTGCTGCCTGTTTTAGAAAAAAAAAATATAAGAATTTATTAAATTTATTTTTTGCATGAGAAAAACAATAATTTAATTTATTTATTTTGTTTTATTTTTTTTTTTATTTTATTTTCATGTTTTTTATTTTTTATTTTTTTTTGATAAAAATTTTTTTATCGATTAAAAAAAAATTTAAATGAAAATAAAAAATAATTTTAAAAATATTAAAAAATACAAATATAAATAATTTTGAACTAATTTAAAAATAAAAAAATAATAATAATTAAAAAAAATTAAAAATAGGTATAATTAGAAAATTAAAAAAAAAATTAATAAAAAAAATTAAAAAAAATAAATTAAAAAAAAATTAAATAATTATAATGAAATTAAATTTGAAAAATTAAATAAAAAATAAATTTGAAAATTTAAATAATTAAAATTAAAATTTAAAAAAAATAAAAATAAATGTGAAATAAATTAAAAAAAAAAAATTAAAAAATTAAATTAAATAAATATTTTTTTTCAATTTAAATTTCAACTAATTATTTTCTTCGATTTTTTTTTTATTTTAATTTATTATTATTTATTTTTATTATATATTTTTTTTTTAATTAATTAATTTTGCTTAATTAATTCATAATTTTTCTTGTAATAAATTTTCATAATTTTGAATTTTTTTTATTCTTTTCAATTTTTTATTTTAAATTTTTTTAAAAAAAAAAATAAATAAATATTTTTTTTTCAATTAAATAAAGTAAAAATGATTTTAATTTTAAAAATTTTTAATTAAATTTTAATTTAATATTATTTATTTGTTATTTAATTATTTAATAAATTTTAAAGTTTATGAATTTTTTAAAAAAATTTTAAATATTTAAAAAGTGAAAAAATTTTTTTTTAAATTAATTTTGTTTAATTATTTTTTTAAATTTTTTTTTAAATTATTTTTTATAATTTTGATATTTTTTTAAATTTTATTTTAAATTTTAATTAATTTAAATTTTTTAATTGCATAAAAAATTTAATAAAAAAAAATAATTAATTATAGAATGAATAAACATAAAGGATCTATAAAAACTTTTAATTTTTAAAAAAATAATTTAAGAATAAAAAATTTGAAATATTATTTTTTTTAAATAACTTTTGAAAACTTGCCTTCATTATGCTCCAACTGCGAACACCGCATAAAATAAAACAACGCTCGCAAGGCACCATGTGACAGCGTTATATGTTGACTTCTTTGCTGCGCTCTTACAACCAAGTCTTTCAGTTCATTCAAACTCCCCACGCAAGTCGTTAACAAACACGGCTCTAACCCGGGACTATTTCCGTTATGCGACGCTGAACCTCCCGATCCCGATCCTATCGAACTTTGACTTGCCCATCTTGGCATCGTCAATGCTCCCGAAGCGATTCTCCCCGCATTTAGATGCGCATACGGCTGAAGTAATCCCCACAAATCGCCCGAACCAGCAATCGCATGTTCCAATCCCGTCGCTGTGAGCGGCGAATTTGCATCTTGCGGCAAACATTGCAACAAAATTTCCTCCAATAAATTTTCCATGCCGGCACACAAATAAACCGCCGCATATTCGTGCACAAAACGACCCAATCTCGCATCGACCATCCATCGATGAAATCTGCCAACGGGGAGTTGAAGGCCTGCTCTTGCACTTTTACTCTGTTTTATGGCGCCATCGCCGGGAACTTGAAACATCGCCGCTGCCCGAAGACAAGTTTTGATGCAAGAATCCGCCAACGCGGGGCAAAGGACGATTTTAAAGGCACTCGCAACTTCATGTTTCGCACATAATCCCAGCCCGCCTGAAAGTCTCTGAATTTCGCGAGCAACTCGAACAAGTGCTCTTTGAAGCAAATATCCCAAACGAGGAATCGCTTCGACGGAAATTCTTTCAGCATGTTCGCGACATCGACCTGATTTGATAACTCGCATGACGCAATGTTGACTCCAAGGCGGATGTTGTAACTCGACGAGGCGATTATGCGAGTCAACCCACACAAATTCATCAGCAGAAGTGACATTCGTGTTGATTGTTTCCATCGACGAGTATCGCGCAAGTCGTCTTACGGGCTCTACTGAACTTTCGGAGCCCGCACTTAAACTACTATAGGTACTTGTACTTGTCTGCGATCGCATCGTCAACTGTTGAATTGCCGCTTTGATGTCTTCCAAGCCTCCGCCGGCCCATGGAATCTTCGCTGGAGTCCCTCTATGCCGCGCTCGAGGATGTCCGTTGCTCGTTTTTGATCGTTGGCTGCGATTCGTGACGCCAGCTGCAAGTCTCTCGGTTTCTGGAACCGAATTCAGGGGAATTCCGCCGCCCGGAGAACTACTTCCATGCCCATCTGACATGCTGGCGTGTCCCGAAGATCGATTTTCGTCCGAAGAACTGTGACACTCTTGAACGCGTTGTAATCTCGGGAAATCGTGAGCGCCGTTATGATGATGCGTTCGGGTAATGGGAGTTTTTGCCGTTGGCAATCCATTTTGATTCGGTGAACTTTTGCCATTTTTTTCCTCTTCTTTATCCAAGACATTCGCTTCGCCTTTTACGCCTTTTTCCTCGTTGATTTTATCCAAACCTGAACTAATCATTGCCGGTTGCGCTTTTACAGGTTGACTTTGCACCGTAATTCGTGTCGGATTTGAACTTTGAATTTTCGCCAAGCCACGCATCAGTTGAATGTCTACTGACGCAACTTTTCCGACGATCGCTTTTTGGCAAGGCGTTGCTTTCGGTTCGACAGCGGGAGATTCTCTTCTTGCATTCACGCTGTTGGCGATATAAACATTTCCGGGCTTTGTTTCGGGCATTTTTGGTGCGGGAGGAATTTTTCCCTTCATTTCGGCAGATTCGGGTTTTTGGTTGATCGGGGAAAAATGTTGTTTTGGCGATTCATTCGGAGGACTAATGGGAGATTTGAGTTTTGCAGGAGTAGCAATTAGGGGACTTTGAATGCGGTTGGTTGCGGAAACGGGATTTGATGTCGCAATTTGATGCATTCCGGGAGAAATGGGCGCTGAGCCATTTTGATTTTGGGGTTTGTAGTTGGGGATGTCGCCGCGAGGATTGCCAGAAGGTCTGAAAAATTACGAAAAAAAATTAAAAATTAATAAAAAAATAATACAATATTCAAAATTAAATATTAATTAAATATTAAATTAATTTGAATTAAAAAATTTTATTAAAAAAAAAATATTTTAAAATTTAAAAAAAAAAAATAAAAAATTAATTTTTAATTAAATTATTAAAATTAAAAAAAAAGAAAATAAAGATTAAAAAAAATATTTTTTAGATAAATAATAATTCAATTTGAATTAAATAATTTTAAAAAGCAAAAATTACGAAATTATTATACAATAAAAATTATTTTTTTAATAAATTAAATTATTTAAATTAATTTGTTACGAAAATAAATTTAAAAAATTTGAATAAAGATTTTAAAAAAAAAAAACAATTAAAAATATTTTTTTAATTAAATAATTTAATAGAAAAAAATAATTTAAATGCAAAAAATTATGAAAAAAAAATAAAATTTTTTTAAATAATTAAATTAAAAAAATAATTTGAAAAAAAAAATATTTATACATACAAACTAAATTAAAGAATTTTTATCAAAATTAAATAAAATTATTTTTTTTTGATTTTGATAATTAATTTTAAATTTTTTTTGAATAATTATAAATTATCAAAATTAATTAAAATTAATTAAATTTAATTAAAATCTTAATTAAATTAATTAATTTTTATTATAATAAATTATTTCAATTAATTTTATTTTGTATATTAATTAGGTAATTTAAATTAAAATTTTAATAAATAAATCCATAAAATTTAATTGATGCCCAAACAAAAAAAAATTAATATTTTTACCGTGCACGCCACTCTTGCACAAAACTCCAATCGAAATTCTCCCCATTTTCATCCTCTTCGTCACAACACTCATCGGAATCAACTTCCTCATAACTTTCCTCGTCAAAAAACTCCATTTGCCCATTACCCTCAACCGTCACTTCATTCACTTGTTTCTTCTGTTTCACGCGTTTCTTGCTCGGTTCATGCACTTGTTGCACAATTTTCGATGCCGCAACGAAATTTTCCTCAATTCGAATGTTTATGACGCCATTCACGACACTTTCGATATAACTCGGAAGCGATTTATCTCTTTCCATTTTCGCTGCAGCAGGAATATCGGGAGCTTTTCTCTTAAAAACGGGTTCAGGTAAGGAAATTTTCTCCGCAACTCCTTGTTTGGAAGGTATTTTTGGCTTTTCTTTCGCTACCAAAGGCTTCGGTTTAACCGGAATTTCCGTTTTAACCGCTTTTTCTCCGATCACATGCTTTAATTGCTTCACAAAATCAGGTTTTTTCTTCAACTCCGGTTCTTGTACCTTTTCCAACGGGATTTCCTTCTCTGGCAACGAAATCCCGGGCGGCAAATCGACTCGTGATTGCGCAAAAGCCTCCGCCTTTCTTCTGAGAGCTGAAAAATTCTTCGATCGTCGCACGGAATTTTGTCTGCTGAACTTTAGCTCTTCACATAACCTCCTTGCATGGTACATATCTTGTTCCTTCGGGATTTCCTTGAGCGGCAAGTCATCCGAACCCTTTCGAAAAGAGTCCCCGAAATAAATGACAGTTTTGTGATCCGTTAATTTCGAACTGGAAGCCGCACTTTTGAGCATTGCCGTTTGTCGCGGCGTCGGATTTTCCTCTTCCAATAAATTTGAAGTGCTGTACATTTTTTTGTATTCTTCGAAATTTCGACGATAATTGCTTTGATAATTTTGTTCGAGTTTTTTCGAGATTTCTTGATAACTTTGGGATTTTTTGATGCGACTCGACTCCATGATGCCCAAGTGTCGCAAATCACTTTCGCTTTTTTTCAAGATGAAATTTTCGTTCAAATCGGGCGTTGGCGCATTTTTCTTGTATTTACGTTTGGTTTTTTTCGCGTCGCTGCGATGATCGACGCAATGCAACTCCAAGCAAAGGCTACACGTGCAATCCGCTGAACAGCGATTTTTCTTGCTGCCTTTAACAATGTTCAACATGTTGCATCATTTTTCGTACTTTTTAATTTTTTAATTTTCATTCTAGCATAAAACTCGAAATTTATTGCTGAAACATTGCATTCGTGGATGTTGCAACGCCCAAAAATATCGCCGGCTATTGTTTCTCTTGAACACAGACACAAATTTAATGCTTGTATGATTTTCACGTCTTCTTTGTTTTATTTTATTTTCATTTATGATCTGATAATATTTTATAACACATTTCACCTATTTCTACCGAATTGCATAACTTTTCATATGAAATGCTTCCTTTCTTTATTTTTTTAAATTTTTTCCTCATGCAAATCAAATTTTCCACTCAATTTATTTTTTTTTCAGAGTCCAACACTTAATGGGAGGTAAACTGCTTCTTCGACGAGTTTCTTTCACGTCACATCAAACATGCATTTGCTGTTCGCTCAAATTAATTTCAAATTGGCATGAAATGTTCACTTAAATGTTACACCATAATTTCTCATGTCTCTTTGCAGTCCATCGAAATTTGCATGATTGATTTTTTTTATGATGCACAAAATTATGGAGAAGTGTTCGCTGAAGGTTGTGTAATACTTAATGCATTGTGAGATTTTTTCCTTTTAAATTTTTTTTTTTTTTTTTTTTTTTTTGATTTATTAGTTTTTGGTGAACTTTCAATGATGAGTTTTTTTTCACATGCAAAAATTTTTTTTTATTTTTATTTTTTAAATATTTCGAAATTTATTTTATTTCATTAAAATTAACTTGTAACGAAATTTTTAATTTATTCAAAAAATTTTCCTTAAACAATTTTTTCGTGCACTCAGAAACATAAAATTTTATGTTTTTATTATTGATCAACTTCTATTTCATTATTTTATTTTTTTTTTTTCAAACAGGCGATTAATCGTTTTTTCGAAATTTATATCCAAGTAACTGTTTTTCTCTTTTTAAACAGACATTGTATTAATAATAATCACGAAGACACAAATTATAATGTTCCAACATGATCTTAATGTCTATTTTAGTAGTTAAGAAAAAAATCTCAACTTTCGAAGCGGAGTAATTTTTTTCACGTCCGATTGCTACGATGTACACTTGCTAACTAACAACAACTTTAATGAAATTTTCATCAAAAAGTACGGCTTACAGATTGCATGTACGGAGGTTTTGTGCAAAACAAAAAAAGTTGAAGAAGACCGACGTTCGGAATATGTAGATTTGGATGTAACAAAAGAAAATCATCCGAAAACAATTCCGTACAATTTTTATTTTCTTTGAATTTCATATTTTGTTGTTGTTTTATTATTTGAAAAAAAAAATGTATTATATTGTTATGTATAGCGTGTGCTTGAATAGTTAACTTTTTTCTTGCGCGAGACGATTCATTTCGTTTTCATTCATGTTTAAATGTGGTGTAATTATACATAGGCCATTTAGATTTTTGGATAAGTTTTTTTTTCATTTTTCATAATAATTATTAATTTATTTATAATAATTAATTTAAATTAATAATTAAAATATTTTTTTTTTTAATATTCAATAAAATTAAAATTTTTCAAAATTTATTAAAAAATTATAAAACTAATAAAAAAAAAATAATAATTATTAAAATACAAATAAATAATAATTAAATAAAATATAAAACAAATCAAAATTATAAATAAAAAAAAAATTAAAATTATTGAAAAAATTTTAAAAATAATTTAAAAAAAAGAATAAAATAATAAATGAAAACAATAAAAAAAAACAAAAATTTTAAAAATTATTTTTAAAAATTTATATTAAATTGATTTTTAAAAAATGCTCAAATTGTCAAGAATTAATAAAAAAATTTTTTAACTTCATATTAACTTAATAAATTAATAAAAAAATTTGAATTATTAAAAAATTAATTAATTTATAAAATTTTTATATTTTTTATTTTAATAGTTTTTTAAGTTAATATACTGTTAAAAACATTTTTTTAAATTTTTTTATTCGTTAAACAATTGGTACTTGTCAATTTGAGAACTTTTTTTTTCAAAAACTAATAAAAAAAACTAAAAAATTTAAAGATTATTTAAATAATAAAATAAAAAGTTTTGAATTAATAAAAAAAAATTAAATTAAAAAAATTTATAAAAATTAAAATTAAAAATTATAAAAAAAAAGAAAATTTAAATGTAATAAAAAAAAATAAAATTTTATTCAAATATTAAAAAAAAATTATTTAATTTATTTTTCTTAAAAATTCAAAACCCAAAAAAAAACATTTTAATAAATTCAACCCGCCCAACGGTAGGTAATCTGCAGATTTTTTTTCATAATGAAAAAAATACACAAAATTTCTGTCTAACGAGTGCGCTTAAGCTTTACTTTAATAATAATAACAGCAACCATAATAACAACAGTAGTCGCACGTACTCTCATGATGAATTCATGAAGATGGATAATAATAACAACAATTTGCATAATAATTTTTCCCACATTACGAGAAAAGAAGAGTTTAAACAATAAATGATGAGTATTGGGCGGACATTATCGTCGACTCTGTATAAAACTGTATCAACAAAGAAAGAAAAAAAAAAGAAAAAAGTGGAAGTGAATTTTTTTTTCTCGTCTTTTAACAAACAAGAAGAAACACCGAGAAACGTTTCAAGGCCTTCTTTTCACTTTTCTTTTTTTTTTAATTTTTTTCAAAGCAAATACTTATGAAAAATTCAACAATTATAAAACGTAACGAAAAATTGTGTGATATTCTTGCAACAAAATTCAATTGTTTAGAGTTTCAATTTCGCTTTTTTTTTACCCAACAAAAGTCAAAATATTTTTACATTTGGCGGGGCTTAATGCATGTTTCGCGTTGTTTTGTATAAAAAAATAAAATGTACGACGCGCGTGTTGCCGTAAATTGTCATGAAATAAAATGTAAATATTTACTTGGCTGCATCAAGATTAAAAAAACGTTTTTTTATATAATAAAATAATGTAAGAAATTTTCCATTTTGAGAGAAATGCTACGAGATCCTAAAATCACGTCTCTATTAATTTATTTAATTTATTTATGGTGCACTATATCATTATTATAACTGCCGTTGTTATGATTTAAAGCTCAACTAGACACGTAACAACTATTTTTACAAAAAAAAATTAGTATAATGCAATATCTTAAGAGGTAGTTAATACATTTAATATAAAGGAAGATTCGTGATGATTGAAATTTTATTTTTTTTAAATTCTCACAGATAAAATATAAAAAAAAATAAATAATAATAAAAGTTTATGAATATTCACCAATTATTTCCGAAATTAAAAAACTTCCTCATATCTCATCATTTTTTTTTTTTTTTTTTTTTTGAATGAAAAAAAAAAAGTTTTAAATTTCAACAAAACAAAAACGAAAGAAAGTTCAGCAAAATAGGAAGCTGTGAGTTACGATATTCATTAAAAATTGTCAAAAGGTGCGACTTTCCGTGTTATTTTTAATGCTTTTCAAATGATTTATTAGGCATTCCGTTAATGGAGTTGAATGGCCTGCACGCTACCAACATCATAATTCACTCCAATTTAAATAACATTAACGTCATTTTCTGTCTCAAAAATGTCAAAACACTATAAAAGGGAAATTTGATCGTAACTGATTTTTTTTTCAAAATTTATTTTTATCGAAAAATTTGATCCATTATTCGCGCTTTTAAATTTTTGACATTTTTTGACTTGATCGTGATTTCAGTTAAAAATTTTTTTTTTCGTTTTCCCTTTCGTTTAATTTTTTTGTTTAAGAAATTCACTTTTATCTTCATATCTCCATATCTTTAATTAAAATTACAAACAACTGATGAGAAAATGTTTACCAAACAATTGCATTATAGTTTTTTTGTTGCTCGAAATGATTATTGCAGTGAAAAGTAAACATTTGAACAGGTACATGAATCATGCGTAGTTCGGAGCATACCGCAAGTCAAAAACTCGAAACAACCAGAAGAAGAAAGTGTGGGAGAATTTCGGGGCATCAACTTTTGTCTAGCTGTTTGTTTGCAAAATACGGTTCTCAACGGCGTCGAGGTAATTATTAAAAGTGAAGATGATTTGAATATTTTTAATTAAAAAAAATGCAGAAAAATTTTCGATTGAATTTTTTTCATTTTTTTTAATATTTTTTTTATTTAATTAAATATTTTATTTTAATTTAATTAAATTTTATTTTTTTATTTAATTTAATTAAAATTTTTTTAAATATTTTTTTTTATTTTTATTTTAAATATTAAAAAAAATATTTACATACTTTTATTTTAAAAATTTAAAAAAAATTAATTTTTAAAATTAAATAAATTTTTTAATTTTTTTTTATTTTTTTTTTTAATTTTTATTTTACTAAAAAAAATATTTCATTTAAATTTAAATATTTTTATTTTAATAAAAATTGAGTTTTATTTTTTTTTTTAATTTTTATTTTATAAAAAATATTATTTAATTAAAAATATTAAATTTTCAGAAAAGTAAGTCATTTCCTTTTTTTATTCGTGGTTCAACTACCTTTTAATTGCCCAACAAAGATCCAGATTTAAGATCATAACAGTATGTAACAACAACAGCGTAATTCATATGAAAGTCTTAAAACTTACAAAAAAAACGAAATTAATTTAAAATTTCTTCCAAAAGTAAGACAATAGGACAATTTACGACGAAAAAAAAAACATTTTTTCACATAATTTAATATTTCAAATAATTTTGTGTAAGTACAAGCCATTCATTAGAGCTGCTTATGGGTTTGAAGTGACAAAATGTACGAGAAATGTCTCACACGTAGAGAGATAAATTGCAACTTAATTAATTGCGAATGAATGCGACATGCGAGACGTTTGTTTGTTTGTCTGTCTCTGTTTTGTTTCTTTTTTTGCTTTTTATGGCGTGATGAATTGCTAGTTAAGATGTCGCACATGTGTGTAAACATTCACATAATCTCGGACTGTAATTTGCATGAAAAAGCTTCGGAGTAGGTTAATCGATAATGAGAGTGATGACGAGGCGAGTAATTGAAAAAAATGAGGAGAAAGGTTATGATTTTAGATAAAATTATGATTTTTTGTCATTTTAAAGAATTATTTTTTTTTTCTTTTTTAGGTTCTTTTATGAAAAAATAGGTAAATAAATGTCAAAATAATTTCTTTCTGTAAAAAAAAACTTTTTTTTTTTGTAATATTTAAATTTTTTAAAGTTAAAAAAAAATAAATAAAAAATTAATAAATAATGGAAATTCAAAAATATTCTGAAGACATTTTCTAAAAAAATTCTATTCAAAAAAAAATTTTTTATTTTTATAAAAAATAAATATCAATTTAATTAAATTGATAAATTATTATTAATTTTAATTAATAATTTATTAATTATTTAATTAATTATAAATTTAATATTTTTAATATTAAAACAATTTTATTTTATTATTTATTTTTTTTTAATTCTAATTGTTTGATTCTTAATTTTAATTTTTTATTTTACAAAATTCAAAAATTTTAATTTTTATTAATTTTTTGATTTTTTTAAAAATTAATTTTAAAATTATTATTTTTATTGTTCAATTAATTCATATATTAATTTAATTTAAATTATTTTAAATTTTGAATAATTTTTTTAAATTAACAATTTTTTTTTTGTATAAAATTTTTACAAATATTTGAAAGTTTAAAATTAAACTTCTATTTAAAAATTTTAAAATTACAAAAAAAAAATTATTTATTGAAATTTATTTAAATTTTTATGAAGATGTAAAAAATAAAGTTTTCATTTTAATGCAAATTTAATTTCAAATTAATTCAATAAATAATTATTAAATGTTTTATAATTAAATTAAGTTAATTAAAATTTAAATTGATTTTTTTTTTAATTTTTCGCATTTTTTATTGACATTTTTTATTGAAAAAATTAAATTTTACTAAAAATTTCCAAAAAATGATGAGACACTCTCGTCTGACGATGTGAGTCGGCTGAAATTGAACTCGAGAAACGTCAGGCAAGTATACCAGTTTTCCGGTCTTGCCTGACAGCATATAACAGTATCACTTTCAGCCGACTCACCAAACTGACTAACGACCATTTTCGCCATCTATGAACGAATGGCAAAACTAATTTTCAAATTTTACCGTGCCTAACGGAAATTTCTTTACCCCATATCACAATTTAACTTTCATACCGTTATTTTAATTTTTCATTTTCTTTCAGATTTTCCATTCACTGCTCTTTAAAAATGCACTTTCTCACTCATTCAGTCAGGGCATCAATCAAAAAAATTTTTTTTTCATGACGCAAAATAAATAAAAAATCACATAAAACTCACCTCCTCGGCTTCGGTCGAACAATTTCGTGATTTGCATCGGTGATACAGAGCGGACTAAGTGCTCCAGCCAAATGTTCCACGCCAATGCGTCCCGGCTCCCAGCTGCTATGCCTTCCGGCAATTTGCTGATGATGTTGCGCCAATTGTTGCATCGGAAACGTTCCGTTGTTCATCATGTGATGTGACCCATTGTGCTGTTTCGGCGGATGGATGGCAGGCAGCTGATGATGAGGATTGTTATTTTTCGGCGGCGACGGTTTTGCGGGCGTTTGCGGTAACGGCGATTGCTTGAGTGTTTGCACGGCATTCGGCGAGGCGATATTCTGCGTGTGACTCATCATCATGATGGCAACATCTTCTTGCGTCGCTAGTTTATCGAACTCTCTCGGTTGGCTGTTTGTGTGCGAAAAGACCTGAAAAATAAAATAAAATAAAAATAATGAGGTCGATATCATAATAAATTCCGCACTTGAGGTATTTTACAATTTTTTTTTTATTTTTTCATCTACAGATCAAGTTGTTTTGATTTTGCGCGATAAGTCGCAGAAAGGCAAAAAACGATTCTTGTGTTAATAAATAAAAATGTCTTTGCTCGCATGTGATGCCAATGTGATGGGAAACAGCAATATATGTAATTTACATATAATTACATGCCATAAAAACCGCCTAGTTGTGTTCTCTCCGTTACTCCGAGAGCGAGAGATCCTTAGGTATTAATGCAGAAAAATATTGCAAAATTAATCACACATTATCGTACATGCACATTACCATATTAATTGTTTGTTATTAGTTCGTTCCCTCTCTCGCGTTCTTCTTCGAACGAAAGCCACAAGCAAGCCAGCCAGCTAACAAGTGAAATTAATCATCATGTTCGATCGAAAATAGATAAAAACACACACTCGGTAATGTCTCGAGAATACAAAAAAAAAGATACACGTCAAGAGAGGAAAATTAATGGGCCGTCGAACCCAATAATTAAGCGACTCGTGATGAAATCGGTCAAGAATTCCATTGTCAACTTAATCCCGAAAAAATGTACAAATAATTTCAGAGGCGGTTAGGCAGCTAAATGACCTTTTTAACTCGATTTCTTCTCTTTTTCATTCTTCTCCGTTTTTTTTTATTTACAGACACTCGAAAAAGCACGGCGTTGCATAATAATTACACACAATGGGGATTATGTTTCTCGTTTAATATTTATCCAACGAGATGCAACGTCAAAAATGCATGGAATGCACTGAGGTACCTGACTTGCAAGTAAAAAAGATAACAATTAAATAAATGAGGTTGGAGTAATATTTAAAAAATTATTAATTTTATTTATTTTTGGATTAATTTATTAAGTTTTAAAATATTTATTTAAAAAAAGTTAAAATTTTGATTTTGAATAAATTTAAAATTTTTATCATTTTAATTAAAAATTTAAAAAAATAAGATAACAAAATTTAATTAAATTTAAAATAAATTGATTAATTTTAATTGATTTATTTTTAATTTTTTAATGATGAAAAAATTATAATTTTTTAAAATAAAATAAATAAAAATTAAAAGAAATATTAATTGTATTTTTAAAAATTTTTTTTTTAAATTTTTTTAAAAAAAATTTTATATTTTTTAAAATATAAAATAAATATTTAAAAAGAAAATATGTTTTAAAATTTAGTAAAAAATTATTTTTTTTAAATTTTTTTTAATAATAGGAATTTTCAAAATTTAAATATTTAAAAATAAATTTTAAAAAAGTAAAAAAATTTTTTTTGAAATTGGAATTAAAATTTAATTTTTAAAATTTAAAATAAAAAATAAAAAATTTTTATTAAAAAAATAAATTTTATTGGCTTATTTTGCTTTAATTATAAAAAAAAAATTTTTTTTTTAAAAATAAAACAAATTTTTAAAAAAAAATAATAATATACGATTATTTAAAAAAAAATAGTAATTTATTATTTTAATATTTTTTTAAAAATTTTATAAATTATTTTAAAAATAACTTACAATCAAAAATAATTTTTATACAAATTAAATTTAAAAAAAAATATTAATAATTTTTTTATTTTTAATTTAAAAATTTAATTAAAAAAAAAAATAATTTATTCAATTATTTAATTTTAATAAATTTTTAAAATGAATTCTAAATAAAATATTTTTTTCAATAATATTTAAAATAATTAATTATTTATTTTTTTTAATATTTAAAAAATTATTTTTTAATTATTTTATTTTATTACTTATTTATTTATTTATTTTTTTTTTTTATTTCAGCCTGTAAATGAATAAATGAATAAAATTTTCAACAAAGCGCTCGCAAATATTCAACCATGAACCAAATTCACTCCAGTCATCTTTAATAGGCTTAATAAATTTAAACAAGTCAATTGGGCTTCAATTTCAACAAAATTAATAATAATTTTTTTTTTCATGGATTAAATAATATTTTTATTATTGAATAATTACCCACAACTTAAAAGTCAAGTAAAGGAGTAAAAAGTCAATGAAATGCGATATGACTCATAATTTATCATAAAAATTTCGTGTTTCGCATCAAGGCGAGTCTTTTGCTTGCTTTTGGCGAAAAGAGAAGAAAAAAAATATTTATTACAAAACAGAACCTTGTCGTAAAATTATGACAGAAAAGCAGCGAGAAAATAATTTTTGGCAATCAAATAAAACAGTTGGGAGTGCAGAAAGTTATGCGATGAAGCAACATGAATCGATGTTTTATGCTTAATTTTTTTTTCGGTAACAACGACCTCCATCTGAGCGCGATGTCGCGTCGTCTTTTTTTTAGAATTCTCACCGACAATCGAAAATGTATCGATGAGACGAGACAAAAATCGATCGATTAAAAAAAATATTCATTCATCATCAGTCGAATGTAAAACTGTCCATTTTAATCACAACAGATGTCCTTTTGTTTATTGTTTCCTTCTTTTCTTCGTCTTTCGTGTTTTTATTTATTTTTATTTTTTTATGTTTTCAGAAAATCTCAGACGCTGATTCTGTCGGCGATAAAACGGTAAATATTTTATTTATTTGTTTAACACAAAAAACGACAATACGAAAGAGACGAGTTAATCGACGTGATCAATCTTAAATATTTCATTAAGAACGTTTGTGACTTTTTTAATCAGATCGGAGATTATGATGCAGTGTGTGGTAAAAAAAAATTTTTTTAAACTTTCAAAATAAACAAGAAATTTTGATATGAAACAACTTCTTCTTTTTTCAGGATTTGATGAATTACTTCCAATTAATTCAAACCAAGCATTTAAAAAAATTTAAAAAAAAGTCAACAGAATTCGAAAAATTTTTAAGAATAACATTTCTCGTGGATAATTTGATGAGTCATCGAATAGTTGGAGTGTTTTCTAAGTAAACGCATGCCGAGTAAATATTTAAAGGGTTGTTATTAGAGTTTTGTTTGAAGAGCAAATAAGGAACATCCGTGGTTTATTTAAGAAATTTTGTAGATTTGATGAATCATTGTATGTGTGTGACATTTAATTTGAGGCTTTAAAGGAGATTTTCGGCATCTTTTGTTCCTATTTTTTTTTTTTTAATATTTTTGAGTTTTTAAAGGATTTTCAAGTAAAAAAATATTTAAAAAAAAAATTAAGAAAATTAATATTTAATTTTTTAAAAAATGATAAAATAACTTCGAAGTAATTAAATTTAATCAAATAAACTTTATTATTATTTTTTTATTTAAAATTTAATTTAATTATTTATATTTAAAAATTATTTTTATTTAATTTAATTTTTTTAAATTTTATTAGCTTAAAAAATAAAAAAAAAATTAAATCAGATCTTAAGAAATGCAGTGTGTGGTAAAAAAAAATTTTTTTAAACTTTCAAAATAAAATTTAAATGAAAATATTTTTAATTTATTAATATTAGAAAATGAATTAATAAATTATATTTTTTAAAATATATTAAAAAATTTAAAAAACTCAAAATAAATTTTAAAAACTTAATTGTTTTTTAAATTTAATTATTACAAAATTTTTTAAACAATTTTTTTTAAAAAAAATTTAAAAAATTATTAAAAAATTATAAAAAAATTAATATTATAAAAAAATTTTTTTAAAATTTAATTTAATTATTTTAAATTTATTATCTTAAAAAATTGCTTTTACTTATTTTTTATTTTTTTAACAAAATATTCATTAAAATGCATTAAAAAATAAAAATCATTCTCTCACTCACTCTCCCTTTGTTAATTAATAAAAGATTATATTATATTGTTAAAAATTATTGGCGATTCATTGAATGAACGTTACTTTTTATTGTTATCTCGCCATAATATTCTCATTGCACAAGTTATGCAAAGCTCTCGAACATTCATTAAAAGCGGTAATTTTTTTTCTTCTTCTCCCTGCATAAAGTACAAAAAGTTATTTAATAATAATAAAAATTCAATTAAATTTCCTTTTGTCTGTCGCGCAAACAGAAAGAACGCGTTGTAGAAGCGAGAAACAAAATAAATTGTTTAACGACATGCAATATTTGTACAATAAAACGTATGCAATAAAAAAAGAACTCTATTGCAAAATATTTTAATTTTTTTATTTTTATTTATTTTTAGTAAGAAAATGTTAAAATTTATTAATTTTTGTTTGAATAAATAAACATTTATCAGCGTGATAGAAAAATTGTCGCAATGTGAAAAATGTGAAAGTGGTCAAGATTTATTGTTGTCTAAGTAAAATTTAAAAAGAAAAAAATAAAAAAAATTTTTTTTGAAGAAAAAAAAAATAAAAAAAAATTTTTTAGAAGAAAAAAAATTAAAAAAAAAATTAGAACGATGATTTATTACTTCATATCTGTATCTATCATCAACGCATCGTCGAGAGGTGTGGCAGGACGACAACTAATGATACTCATTTAAATAAATATTAAATAAAAATAAAATTAATAGAAATTCCGATTCCGTGTCGAAATGAAAATAGGAATGAGGTCATGTCGCGAGATGAGAAGCTAAAAATAATTAATAAGTGTTTACTCAATACACTAAAATTCAGTAAAACGAGACTTTTTATAAAAAAAAATAATTTGTTTCTATCATAAATTTAACTATTTTATTGCTGAAATCGAACCTGCCAACATTTAACACTTTTAAACTAGACTCTCTGCGCTGCAAAATGTCTCTTCTTGCCGAGATTTATATTTTTTGCCTCGTTAAATTTATTGCCGTGTTTTTTCATTTGCATATTTTACGACTATTTATTGAGAAAAGGTGAAAGAAATGAATGAGAGACAAAAAAAAAGTGTAAAGCTCATAATTAATTATGAGCTGAAATGAGTTTTTGACGATGGAAAGGGGTGAAAATGATCGATCATCAACCCAAATGTGATTTTTTGTTCGATTTAGATAAAATTCCGTTCGAGCCCAATTTTATTAATAATTTATAACTAAATATTTTGATATTTTTTCAAAAAAAATTACAATTTTGAAATTTTTTTCGTATTAAATTTCTATCAACAACAACATATTTTACATATTCATTAAAGAAGAAAGAAAGAAAAAAAAGACAAATTTATGCTAATCACAAAGAAATATTTCCAACATAAAAAATAACAAACTTGATTCACGCGTGATTCATCCGAATAATAAATAACCGACTTTACCGGATCAGAACACGAAGAACTTTCACCAATCCAATCAAGCCAACGATAATGAAGAAATTATAATAATAAAAACTTTTTGATTTGAAGAAGACGAAGACGATGGCAGTGAGTCGCACAAGTGATCCATCAATTGTGATAACGATCGAGAATGAACTTTTTTTTTAATTTTTTAATGTAATTCAATCAAGTCTCTCTCGTTCCCGATGTTGATAATAATAAGAGCATTATTGTCAGATTATTATTATTATAACGGAATATGATGTGAGAAAATTGCGAAATTTTTAGTGCAACAGGACGTGCAAAGTTTTTAAAAATGTTTAAAAATTCCATTATGAGAATTGGCTGACGATGACGATGCACTCTCTTTTGACGATGGAAATTCAATTTAAAATTGATGTTTTATTTATGAGGCGCGAGAGAGTGTGTTTGAGCAAAAAGGATTGAAAGGCAAAAAATTATTATGAGCAAGTTGCGCGAGAAAGGCGGAATATGCGGGTTATGTGAGTTTATAAAAAAATAATATTAATAAAAAAACTTCTTAAAAAATTAAAATTTTAAAGTCTACAAAAATCAATAAATATAAGTCTCGAATTGAGTACTTAAAAATATTTAAATAAAAAAAAATTTCATAAATTTTTTAAATAATATTCTGCTAAAAAATAAATTAAATTAAACAATTGAGAATAAAAAAAAATAAAAATTTAATTTCAAATTTTAAAAAATTTGTAAAATATCGTAATTTAATTTTTTTTATCAAAATATAAATTTAAAATTGTTTAAAAATAGCAAATTATAAGTTTAAATTTTTATTTTATTTAAATTTAAATTTTTATTTTATTTAAATTTAAATTTTTATTTCGTTCAAAATATTTTTTTTTTATATTTTTTAATCAATATTTTGTAAGTTTTTGAATTTTTTAATTATTTTCATTTTATTTTTTTAATTAAAATTTAATTAAAATTAATTAAAATTTTTTAATAAATTTTAAAATTAAATTAAATTAAATTTTATATTTTAAAAAATTAAATTAATTAAATTAAGAAAAGATTTAATTAAATTTTAAATTTATTCAACTAAAATACACTCAAGTTAAAATAATTAAAAAATAAAAAAAAAGTTTTGCCATAAATTTATCCAATTTTAAAACTCCTCTAAAGTGCATAAATAAATCCCTTATTTTTTCGAATCAAAAACACATAAATCGTGTCATTAAGTCTGTCTGCTTCTCCAATCCTCGCCATTTACGGGAGGAATTTATGAAAATGAAAATAGATATCAATAACATTTTTAACTTTATAACCATCGAACGTTCTTTTTACTTTTCTTTTCTCTGAAAAAATAATAATAAAATAAAAAATCGACGACAAAATCCAGTTTCTAACGTGGTACTCGTTAAAACCTTTCAAGAACTGTATTTTTTTTTTTGCTTTTTTTTCATATCATGTAAGCAAGGAACGCGCAACAAGTGAGCTATTCCGCACAAACTGATGACTAAAGAAAGATTTGATATCGTTTTAAGTCTGTTAACTGCTCTTTTTTTATAATGTGTGTGCTTTAAGCGATTCTCTGGCACATTCTCGTCGTCGTCGAAAGAAAATAAAAAAAATAGTATTTTATCATTTATTGATCTGTGGTAGAAAAGAGAAGAAGCGAACGAAGACGAGAGTGTTGTACGAGTGAAAAATAAAAATGTTGATGATGATGAAGAAGAAATTCTTGCCCGTATATTTCATTCAGTATTCAAGATCATAACGAGAATTAAGACAGCCAGAACAGAGATTAATATCTATCATATATTATTATTTTTTTTTATATATGTTTATAAATAAAAATAATAATAATAAAAGTGATATGATATTTTTTTTTATTTTTTTAATCTTATTTATTTTTTTTTATAATATTATTCAAAAAAATTAAATTTTAGATTTTAAATGCATTTTTTACGATTTTTTTAGAAAAACATTTATTTTTATAACATAATTAAAAAAATTCGAAAATCAATAAAAAAAATAAACCTTTTAATTAATTCGACTGATATAAATAATAAAATAAAATAATAATAATTAACTTCATCCCACGAGACACTTTTAATTGTTTATTGCCTTATTTAAAAAAGCTCATTTCTCTTGAAATCTCTTAACGCGGCAAGTTTCTTGAACTCTCCTATCTAAATATTTAATAATATTACGACTTCTAAGCATTAAATTCACAGGAAATTCTCATATTGTTTATCAATAAAAAATAAAAAAAAATAAATTGCGTGGGTTTTTTTTCTAACATTCCGAAATTACCAAATTTAGATTTTTTCTGTAAAAAAAAAACAAAGGCAAGTCGCGTATTTTGACATTTAATCGGCAATAAATTAAATATTGATCGAACAAAAGAAATGTGTGGGCTACTTCGTATATTTTTTAATATCAAAATTCATTAACACACTTTTTTCGTAATTTTTTCATTTATTTTATTTTTTTTTATTATCAGCGAAATGAACTTCAGCAGCAAAGCAATAAAAATCAGGTTCGTCGTTTAAGTCTTTTGTATTATTTATTATTCTTTCTTTTTTTTATTTTTTTTTATTTATCAGCAGATCGCGAATAATATCAATTGCATCGTAAAATTAATGATGTACATAAAAATTTGTTTGCTCTACATTTTTTTATTGTATTTTTTTTTTAATAAAAAATTTAATAATAATAAAAGTGCATACAAGATAAAACAAGAAGTTAAGAAGGAAAAGTTAACCCAAAAAAAGAGAAGAATAAGGAACTGCAAAATTTTTACACACATGGCATGCAAGACACACGAAAATAAAAAACGGGTGCATTGAATGTGGTAACGAGGAATTTATGGCTCGTACCTTTCTTATCATCTTTCTGTTACGCAGATGTTCTTATTGTTCCATTTACATATTTTTTTGCCATACAAGCAACGAAAAAGGAAACTTATTAATTTTCGCACATTTAATGTGATTTATTGTTCATGTTCGAACAACAACGGAATTCCAGAAGCGCGCAATGCTCAAATTTTGTCGCATCTATCAAAATAAGGAATGTTCATAATCGAAAAAAAAATTGTTTATTTTTCATGCCTTGCAACCAAATAAAGCGACGAAAATGTTGTCTACCCATAAAAATATTCAAGAATTAAAGAGATATTTATTGAGGACGGTACAAATTTTTAATTGAATTTTAAAAAAGTTTTTTTGAAATTTTTAGATATCGAAGAAAAATTTTTAATCGAAAAAAAAATTTTAGATCTCGAAATAATTTTTTTTTAATAATTTTTAATAATATTTTTTTTTAAAAATTATTTTGTTTGAAATAAAATTCAGATCTCGAAATAATTTTTTTAAATAATTTTTTAATAATATTTCTTTTAAATAATAATTTTTTTAAATAATAATTTTTTTAAATAATTTTTCAATAATTAATTTATTAATAATAATTTTTTTTAAATAATAATTTTTTTTGATATAAAATTTTTAGATCTTGAAAAAAAATTTTAAGATCTCGAAATATATTTTTTTTTTTTTGAAAATATTTTTTTTTTATAAATTATTGATAAATTAATGAAATTTAAAATATTTTTAATTATTGCTCCGTCCTCATAAAGTCTCATTTTGCCACAAAAAAAAATAAAGAACATCCATATTTATGTTTGTTGTTGCGTCGAGTACGAGGATCAAAATGATGAACGATAAATAAAGAGCGTTTAATAACAAATAATAATGTAATAAAGAAAAAGTGTAAAACATTCTTTATGTAGATATTTCTCTTCTTATACTTTGCAGCACACAACATTCAACAAATAAGGGAGAAACATTCAATAATGTTATAATTTATCATTTGTGCGACATTCAACATGTTACGAAGATGAAGAAACGTGAGTCTCTAAATAAAAACAAGTGCAACGAATGTCACGTTCACGCACATACCTTACATTACAACAACAACAACAACAAAAATATCATCTCGCCGGATCTAGACAAAAATGCATAGTTACGGAGAAATTTTTCCATACGTTTAATTAATATGCAAGTGTATGTGTTAACATTTCCATATAAAATATAAAAATTTATTGGAAACGATGAAAAATTAAATTCTAAAAGCACGATTTAGTTAGCGACAATCGGACAAGGCGAGATCATCAGATCCGGTCGATCAATGTGAAAAACCTGTTTTTTCAAAGTATTTTTTCTTTTTTTAATATAAATATATTTTATACATTATTATAAGTTTATAAATGAAATCAAAACATAATAATCTGCATGTCTCGACTTGCTTTTAACATACTTTTAAGCTCTTTTTCTTTTATTTCTTCGGATTTATTAATGTTAGTCGTCAAAGTATGTTAAAAGTTAGGTTTTAAGTCTATGAGAGTGTGCGAGTAATGAGATGATGGCACTATTTTTTATTTATTTTTTTATTATTTAAAGTTTATATTCTGTATCGGGGATTTTGTCAGCTTATGAAAAATTCGATTAGATGTGCTTATGTTATTATTTTAATTAATAATGTTCTATTTTATGATTATAATATGAAATTTATTATAAAATATTTATAAATATTTAATTTGATTAAGAATTCTAAAAAAAAATTAATTTTTATATAAAATTATCTATATTAATTATTTTTTTTTAATTTTTAATTTCAAATATAAAATATTAAAATATGAAAAGAGTAAATAAATGTGAAAAAGTAAAAATTAATATTTTTATTTTAAATATTTTAAAAAATAATATTTTATAATAAATTAAGTTGATATAATAAGTTTTAATAAAATTTGAAGTAATTAATAATTAAAATTTAAATTTTTAAAAAATTTTAAATTAATAAATTTTTAATAATAAAATTTTAATAATAAAAAATTTTTAAAATATATAAAAAAAATATGAAATCCAATTTTTTTAAACTTTTTTCATGAAAATTATAGTATAAAGTTTAAAATTTGTATTTATTAAGTTCAGTTTTATAAAATATTTTTTTTAAATATTCAATAAAAAAATGTTTTTTTTTTTTATAAAAATGTAACTTTGAAAAATATTAAAAATAATTATAATATTTTTTTCCTTGAAATAATTAATAATAAATCATATTTAGGCAAATATAAATTTTTTTAGTCAAAATTTATTTTATTTATAAATTTTATTATTTATTTAAATTTAAATTAAATTTTAAATTATTTAAATTTCTATTTAATTTTAAAAATTTTTAATTAAATAAAATAAATAAAATTTTATAAAAAATATATATATAAAATTAAATACAAAAATAAATATTATTAAATATAGAATCAATGTAAACATATATTTTCATACAAAAAAAAATATTAAAAAGGGGAAAAAGTTAATAATAATAATAATATTATTGCTTCAAAATAAATATATGTTACTTATTATTCATAATAATAATTCTTCCGTGAAAAAAGAACATATTATTTACAGTTCATTATTACTTTATTAACTTCCAAGCTACTGTTTGATTTAATCATCCTCCATACAACAACATTAACTTTTCAAAAGGAGCACACTTTTTATCATATATATTCTTTTCAATAGAATTAAAACTTGTTGAAATATAATTTGCAAAAAAAAACATACAAAAAAATGTAGACGACACGGACAGTAACTTGTTAAAAATCCCAGCGACAACTTATTATAAAATACTTTTAAAAATTGCATAACTGTTTAGCGTGTTCTTTTCTCTTATTTTTTCACATATTTTTATAACATTATATTATTATTATTAATCTCGTTCTTCTTTGATGCAATAATAACAGCACTATTTTTCATTTTAAAAATTTACATTGTCATAAAGACTGATAATGCATTAACGAGAATCGGCTAGAACGATGAGGGAACGATAACTCTCTAGACATATTAATTTAGTGCTTATATTAAATAATAATAATAATAATGATTCTTGTCGTGGCATTCTAGCTGGTACACACATAAAAAATATACATAAATATTATTTAAAAAGACAACCATTAATTAAGTACTGTTTTTTTTTCTTGCTTCTTCTGCGACGTTCCTGCGATGCGCTGCGGTTAATTGTGTGAGACAACGTTCGACATTGGCATTGACATGGTAAATTGTACTCCGAGTGATAATTGTTTTTAACAGTTGTTTGAACCGAACATGATTCCGATGAATTTTTACTCACACGTGACACGTCGTTCGTCAACTTTTGCCGCGAAACAGAAAAAAAATAACGAAGAAAGGTCAAGCAACTTGTCACAAAGATTTAAAATTTATCGGTTTCACGCCTACTTTTCGACAGCGAATGAGTAAGCAAGCAAGCGCGTATGAGAAAATGTTATGACCTTGAAAATTACCAGAAATGCACTCCAAGTTTATTACTATACTTAGATAGATTGGAGGAGTGCATAAAGAATTTTTCCTCGAGGGCACAGCATTCTGGTTGCCATTAAAAATGCGAGATTGAAGAGTGTTTGTCTTGAAAAGAACGTTCAACTATATCGCATTTTAATGCTTTTTTTCTACAAATTTCACATTTTTGTACTCCTCAAAGTCAAATAAAGTTTTAAATTTTTATTCTTCTTAAAGTTCGAAAGAAATTTTTATCTAAAAATAAATTATTTTATAAAATTTGCATGAATTTTTCAATAAAAATTTATTATTTTGATTTTCGTAAATATTAATTTCACAATTTGGTACTCCTCATTAGTTAAAGGACAATTTTTTGTCAACTTTACTTTAAATTCTTATACTTTTAATAAATTTTTAATAAAAAATTAAAGTTTCTGTTTAAACATAAAGTCGATCAACTCAAATTTTTAGATAAATTTGCAATTTTTTCACATTTTAATACACCTCAGCTACATTTTATTACTCCTCAAAACAAATTTTAGATTTTTTGTTTTCACCTTGATGATTTAATAATTTGTCAAATTATTCAAAAAAGCTTCGAGTTCATAAATTTTTCGACTATCAATTAAAATTTCACATTTTGATACTCCTCACTTCACAATTTGATACTCCTCATAATATAAAAATCGATTTTTTGATGAATTCAACACACACGGACAACATTTCCATCACATAACCGTATTTTTTCCTCGAAATGCGGTAAAAACAAGAAACGTTCACGCACAAATAGTTTTTAATATTATACACATGTGTGATGTGAATCAGGTTGTTGCTTGCCCATCATTCATCCACGACGACGACGACGAAATGTTATTTTTCTTCCATTCCATAACAAAATATTTATCTCAAGTTCAAGTTTATCAAAAGAAAAAAAAATAACAAAAAAAATGTTTATTCACAGTTTCATTAAATAAATTTTATTTTTGTTTAATATTTATTTTTATTTTGAGCAACATTTATATATAACACAAATATTTATGTTAGTAATTATATGGTTGCAGCTTGAAACTTTGTAACTTTTTTTTTCAACTTCTTTTCTCATACATCTTCTGAGGAGTGTGTGACTGATGCACAAGGTTACACACTCTCTTAAAAACATTTAAAATGTTGCTGCATAAGGCAAGCGAATCGAAAAATTTGCCTCCAAGGGACAATAAAAATTTAAAGACAGGTTCATGTTACAAATTTTCTTGCCAATTTATTCTTGCGTCTTTTTTTTACACAAAAAAAAATGTTTGAAAAAAAATGCTGAAAAAAATCTCGTCGTATGCCAAGTAATTATTTCACGTAATTGATAATAAAAAATGTTCAAAATTATCCTGAATTATTAAACGCTTATTTTAAAAATAATAATAATAATAAACGCGACTTAAACATTAAATTAAACATTATTATATAAAAATAATACAAAATATTTTCTTGAAAAAAAAATAAATGAAAGAATTTTGTCGTAACGCATGATTTCTTTGTCAAAATTCAATTTGTTCTCTTTTGGTATGGTGTTTGGTGGCATTTTTGTGAACCCGTGTTCTCGTTTATTATGATTATCATTATTATTATATTTAGTATAAATATATATATTATACGGCAGACTAAATATAAAGACAAAAATATTTTAATGCCAACAACACGAAAGCTGTTTGTCAAAGCATTTTTATTCAAATTATTTCTTTTGTAATAAAAAAAAAAATAATACAAAAAACGCGTATCGAATTTCACTACAAAATACTTTTTTTACCTCAATTAAAAAAAAATTTTGAAAAAAAATATTTTTTTTATGTCTGTCATGAGGTTAAAAATTTTAAATATTAAAAAAATTGCAAAAAATAAAAAAAAAATATTTTCTTTATTTAAAAATTTTTTTTTGAAATATTATTTTTTTTTATTTTTATAAAATTTTTTTAAAATTGTTAAATCAAAAAAAAAATATTGAAAATTACAAAAAAAAATTATTTTAATTTATTTTTTAATTAAATAATAAGTGTAAAAAAAGATAAATAAATAAATTAAATAGTTTTTTTTAAAATTAAATAATAAGTGTAAAAAAAGATAAATAAATAAATTAAATAATTTTTTTTAGGTAATTTAATTATTTAGTTCAATTCAATTTATTTATTTTAAAAAAATTCAACATAAAAAAATATTTTTTTGGAATAAAAAAAGAATTAAATTTTTAAAATATTTGAAAAATATATTAATTAAATATTTTTTTTATATAATTATTTAAATTAAATTTAATAAAAAGTAAAATTTTTATTTTTTTATATTTAATTAATTTTATTTTATATTTACTTTTATTTTAATTAAAATACGCTCAAGTTCAAGTTGCAATTCAAGAAACATTTAGTCTCGTATTAAATTTAACAAATGATGTCTTTAAAAACTCTCGTGGGCAGCAGCTAAAGAACAAAAGCGCAAAATGTCATGATCTGATGGAATGACAGGAATTCTGTAGCAGTAGTAAATATCCCAAAATTCCGCGGAAAGTTGATGACCTGACAAAAATCCGTGTAAAAATTGAGGCGATGACAATTTTATTACACTTTTACAACTTTTACAGCGTGTTGCGGAGAAAAAACGAGCTAATTAGGTTAATGCAGGCTTTCTCTCATCTGGGTGACTGACGAAGACAACAACGACGACGAAGTAAGTAAAAAGTACAATCATAAATTAATAATAAGTAATAAAACATGGCAGTTAAATTCTTTTACAAGCACACTTTTATTGCGCGGATCACACTGGATGACGCGAGATGATGGAAGACTCGCAAACGAATAATTACGGGACATGCAAAAATATCGACGATTGATTGCAAGCACATGACTGATGTTAGAAAATGTCAGTTCCGGAGTCAAAATGAGGCCCTGAAAAATTTTCCTTGAAAATTTCTTCAAAATTCAATTTTTCCAATTAATTCAAACCAAGCAAAAAATTTTAAAAAAATATTTTTAGGTACGAAAAAATCAAGAAAAATTCAAATCCATCACTGAAAATGATGATTTTAATTTTTCTTGTCGTTCATCGTTCGAGCGACGTCGTTCGTCATGAGTGTGCGGAACGTCGATTGCGTGCCAAGTTCGGAAATTTGTCGGATTCCATGGATGGAGGGCATCATGTCCCGCAGAAATTTCTCATTCAATTAACATTTTTTTCGTCTTTTTGCACCGGTTCATCGGCAGTCTATGCGCAGTCTCGTTTTTGCTGAAGAATGTGGTTTGATTTGCAAATTTATAGTTATTTATTATAAACAACTTGGTGCAAGAGCGATTATGTATGTATGAGATGCTCGTCTCTCTGCATAAAAGTGAACATGGGATCCCGTTAGAGCAACATGCAAAATAACTTGATTTTTTTTTTTTTTTTTGCAGGAGGGCCGAAACATGGCTTAGATAACACGGAAAAGGGCAGTTGGATGATTCACGCGAAATTACTCGCGTCACACACATGCGTGATTGCTGCTCCTTCTGCGCGCTGTTTGTTAGTCTTGGCATCGCGTTTGGTGTTTCTAATAATAAATTAAACATGTGCACTAATATTTGCCGTTTCAGCGGAGGAAAGGAGGAAGAAGAATGCGAAGGTGTAATTTACATATATTTTATTTCTCGTTTTTTTTCTTCTTCTTTTTTTCTATCAACTCCCGGACAGCATCACTAATTATAACAGTTAAACTTGTAATTCGATTTTAAACTGTTTTTGCTCAACTCAACTCGGTTTTGTTACTGTTTAAATGCACCCAAGTCACGCTATTAACTTTTTTTCAATGAATTTTATTTAAAAAAAAATTCTCATAACCTATTTTTTATTATTATTAAAATTTATTTTAATTTTTTTAATCAACGATGTCGCCAATTATTATTTAAAACTGATCCAATTATAACAAAATAATAATAAAATTTAATTTTATTTTATGTATTTTTCTTGCTGTGCAACGACTTGTCCAATTTAATTTACAAAAAAAAAGAGAAAAAAACATAAACATGCACGCAAAATGATGAAAACAGAATTCTAATTTAAAAATCTAATATTTTTTTATGTACATGGCTGTTGAAATGGAAAACTTGAAATTAGATAGGCAATTTTATGCGTGCCAGTATCGTAAAGTTTTTCTATATATTATGTATATTTTACACAAGTTGAGATGGCTTTAAAACTTGAACATTTATGTTTTTCTGTGTTCGTTTTTAATAAATAAAAAATATATATTTTAAAATTAAATAAAAATAAAAAATTAATTTAAAATTAAAATAAAATTATTTAAATAAATTTTAACAAATAAAAATAATTAGATAATAATATTTAATTCTTTAATGAAATTTTGTAAAAATAAATATATTTGAAAAAAAATATAAATAATGAAAAATATAATTATTATTTGTATCAAAATAATATTTTATTTTTTTAAACTTAATTTTAAAAAAATTATTTATTTATTTAATTTAATAAAATAATTTTAAATTTATTAATTTAACTAAAATTGATCAATTAATTGAAAAAATTAATTTAGATTTTAAAATAAAAAATTAAAACAAAAAAAAAAAAATTAAATATTTATATTATTACTATGTATTAAAAAATACAATGTATTAAAAATCAAATTAATTAAATTATTAAAAATTTTATTTATAAAAATTAATTAATTTCAAAAATTCAGTAATAAATTATAATTCATCAAAATTAAATAAAACAATAAATTTTATAAAAAATTACATTCAAATATTAAGTAAAATTAATTAAATTTTTGCAAACTTTTTTTAATTATTCATAATTATTTTTTAAAAATAATTCAATCATTAATATAATTATTAATTTAATTTTATTTTTTTTTAACTTTCTTATTTATTTTTTTATCAAAAATTTATTTGTTGAAATAAAAAAAAAATAATAATGAAAGTTTTTAACTTTATTAATTTAATAAAAATTGAAAAATAAATAAATATAAAAATTTTTATATTAAATATTTTTTTCAAATTAATAATAAATTTTTAAAAATTATTACAAAACCAACGTTAATTCAAATATTAAAAATTCCTTATTATTCCAATAACGACACAATATATAGTTTTACTATCATATACAATATTTTTTGTACAACAAACCCATGTTATACAAGATATTCTACGGTGCGCCATTTAATAGTCTCGAATTATTTTTTACTTTTTTTTCGCGAACCCCGATCGAGTATGTATTAACATACATTTAAATTATTATTACTGAATGCTTGTCAATATTTTTGCATATATACAATTTTGAAATCGATCGTATGCGACCACATGCTATCAAATCACTGTTATTTGTATATCTAAACATTTTACGAACGAAAATAAATAAAAATAAGCTGAACGAGCTTTCACTTCGTGTCGTCTAAGACTCATAAACATAAACTTTTTAGTAAATATATCTCTTATGATAGATATGCATTCAACTTATAAATGGCATTTTTTTAATCTTATTATCTCTCAACGACGTGTAACGACGCGCGACACAATTCAGGTTGCATTTTATCGCGGCAGATTACATTTTTTATGTAAAACATAACCATTAGAAGAATTATTGTCTATTATTTTTTTTTCGAATCTGGTCCAACATTAAAGAAAGATAAGATCACAAAATTAATACCACGATAAATCCTTATTAAATCAAATTAAACTACTATTTTTACTGATTCAGCTTAACGCAGCAGGTAACAAAATAAACCATAAATTTATGTGTTCTTTAATCGTTTTCTTTCAAATATATTAATGTCTACGATTATTCTTACTAGAACACAATTGATCGAGTTTTTTGTTGTGTCTCTGATGGAACAATAAGAAATTGGAGAAAAAAGAAAAGGGAATTGAGATACTGTTACATGTTGTTGATACAACTTGAGCTTAAGATGATTGTCGGTTTAACATGTTGAATGCAGGTAAATAAAAAAAGAAGAAGTTGTAATTGTGATGTTAAAAGGTTCCTTCTTTTGTTTCGTGGATTCACACATTCTTCAGAAGTTTTTTTTTTTTTTTTGAAGTACAGCTGATGAAATTTTTATCATGCATGTTCTATTTTTAAAGAGATACTAAATTTGAACAAGTGTAAGATTATTTAAAAAAAAATAAATAATAAAAATTATACAAAATATATTTTTCAATATAATTTTAATTAATATTATAAAGTTAAATTAAATTCAAAATTGTTACGAACATTAAATTTTAATTATATATTTTATAAAAAATAATTTATTTTTTTATTTTTTTTTTTATTTATTTTCTTAAATTTAAAAAATTAAGAAAAAAAATATTTTAAACAAAATCATTAAAAAACAATATTCATATTTATTATTTAATTATTATTAAATTTATATTTTAAATTAATTTGAACTTATATTTAAATTTTAAATATATTTATTTTAGTTAAAATATTTTTTAAAATTATTGAATCATCAAAAAATTAAAATTAATCTTCATAAAAATTTTAAAATAATTAAAAAATCATAATTAAATTATATATTTTCATTTATAAGAAAATATTTTTTTATTTAATAAAAAAATATAACATATTTTTAAATAATCTTATTCTATTTTAAAATTATTTTTTTTTTTAATTTTTTTTTATTATTATTATTTTTTTTTTTTGTATTTTTGAAATTAAAATATTTTAATATTATACAATTTGACTTTAATAAAGTTAATTTTTTTAAATAAAATGTTAAAAAAATTTTTCTTATAAAATTATTGATTTTTTTTTAACAAAAAATTAAACAAATAATAAAAAAAATTATAACAATCAAAGATGATATATAAACTTTTATATACTTTTAATACATTTTTATTACATTACAACTCAAATTGTCCATAATGACATGTTTAATATCATCATTCATAACTTTTATTTACAACAATCAATACGATAATCCAGCAATCTCATTTTCTGATCTCCTCACATATGATCGCCTTACAACTCATCATCATCAACGCACACAATGGAAAGTATTCAAAATATTTTAAATCTCTTCTTAAACTTACACAATACAAGAAATTGTTATTATTACCATTCTTCCGTCTTCTTCGGAACAAGCCAAGTAATGTCAAGAGAGAGCTCACTCTGGGTAATAAAATAAATATGTTAGTTTCAACAAAAGCGCTCTTTCTTATTTTTTTTTTTTTGCCTCGTACGATCCATGTCAATATTAATAAAAAATAATAAAATAGTAAGTAATTCAATGCACGCGGCGAAGAATATTTCCTTATACATAATTCACAAAAGAAAAATATATATTTTTATTTTTTTTTACAACCACAATGAATTCTTTTCATCTTTTTTCGCATATTTATGTGTGTGCGCATTCCCGTTTTGTCGCGTCTTTGCAGCGATATCACGGGTAATTATAAATACAAACTATTCACTAACTAATGGAATAATGAGGAGAAAAAAGTACTTAAAATTCTTCGTTCTGTGATTTATGACAGCTTGAGAAGAGACTCGTTTGTCGGGTTTGTCGCTGTGTAAGGCAAATAAACATCATAATTGCTTTGTTTTAACAATTAAAAAAAAATTTTTCAATTGAAAACGTTAATGATGATGATTTTTCTATATTTTGTGATATTAATATATTTTACAAAAAAATCTAATGAATCATCATTTTTACAATTATTTGTTCATTAAGTACCTAACTGTAGGGCAAATATTTTGAAATAACTCAATTACGTTCTATTCAAGCCCATTTTTAGCTGATTCATGAAGAAATCAAAAAAATATTTAAAAAATTTCCCGTAAATGAGGGCGTTCCTTATCAAATTACAGTTATTAAGCTCCTCCGAAAATCATGTTAAACATCTTAAGTTATTAAATATAATTTACAGCACGTACCAAATTCCAGAAGCCAAAAAATTTTCAAAACTATAAAAATATTGACAAGCGGATTAATTTTAGTTTCGCCTCGAAGTAATTAACGTCGTATGCCAAGCCAGTAGTAGTCGTGATGCACTTTAAATACCCATCAAATGAGTAATCTTCTGTGTAACATGTAGTTGTTATAACGTCAAAATTAGATCAAATCCCATTTAATAGTGTCTGGATTTTTTCTTCGTTCTTTGTTTTGAAAAAAAAATATGCTGGTTTTAATGCATTTTGTAGAAAAAAAAAAATTTTTTATGGAAATTGATGTCTTTTGAAAAAAAAATTTAAAGAAAATTTATAAATGTTCATTGGGGTGAATTTTTAAAATTTGTCTAATTTATATGATAATGACAAAAATTTATATAAAATTTTTAAATTAAAAAATAAAACAAAATTTGCATTGAGTTAAAATTTAAAGAGTGAACTTTTGAGAATTTGAATTGGGTTTAAAGTTTAAAATGTGCATCGGTTTTGAACATTTTGAATTTAAAAAAGGTTAAAGAATAATATTTGAAATTTGCTTTAATATGCCACAAAAGTTAAAAAATTAATTCACAAATTACAATTTTTTTTTCGAAAAATTTTTAAATGTGCATTGGGGTAAATTTTTAAAATATACATTAGGGATTAAAAAATTAAATTAATAAAAGATTCAAGAATGAAATTTAAAATTTGCTTTATTAAGTCACAAAAGTTAAAAAGTTGATTCAAAAGTTAAAATTTTTTATTTCGAAAATTTATAAATGTGCATTGGGGCAAATTTTTAAATTATGTCTTATTTTCAAGAATTTGAATAAATAAATATTTTATAAAATAAAATTAAGAAAAGGTTTTAAAAAAATTACTATTTGCATAAAATTAAAATTTTTAGAGAAAAATTTTAAAAATTTGCATTGGGTCAAAATATCAAAATATACATTTGGGTCAAAAAAAATTTAATTTATAAAAAGTTCAAGAATAATATTAAAATTTTGTTTTATTTACACTCGGTTTGTATTCCAAAGTTAAAACCTTCTTACTTCGAAAATAAAAAAATGTGCATTGGGCCAAAAGTCTTAAATTTACATTAGGGTTCAATTTAATAAGAAATTCTATTTTATTAAAAAATAAAAAAAATTTTTATAACAAAAAAATTTCATAATGTGCTTTGGGATACACTAAAGCAAATTTCTATTGGGATTTAATTTTTTTTAATTATTTTTTTTTAAAAAATTAAAATGTATCTTGAGTTTTAATAATTTTAAAAATTTTAATTGGGATAAAAATTATAAATTTGCATTGGGATAAAATCTAAAAATGTACATTGGGCTAAAAAAAATAATTTTCTTCAAATTCAAAACCCAATATCATCATTAGTCCATTTTTCTCCTGAAAACCTTCAACTAAACTCTTATTTATTAATACCACACACACAACTCAATGTAATGTTTGTTTTACTTTTATTTATAACTCCGTGCTAAACATTCAACTAAAAAAGCCACGCCGATGACGATGCAACCGAATGCGTGGGCAGCAACACTACCGAACCGCATATTTATGAGATATTTATAAATGACAGTCGCAGATAAGGATCTACTCACAGTTACAAAGCTTTTTGAAGTGAAAGAGATTAAACGAGGGTCATTATGAGAGATTTGAATGCGTGGGCAGGTCATTAACGAAAAGTGATGAAAAAGGTCGAACAAAATTCTACGAGAAAGCAATTACCGATTGAATTCCGAGTAAATGCAATAAAATAAAATGAAATTAAAAAAAAATGTTTGCATGGGTTGGTCATTTCCTTTACAACAAAAAATTACAAAAAAATAAAAACATTCATGTTTTTACGATTTTTTTTTTTTTGCTTTATGTTGGATACACATGACATGACGAACATTGTAGCAATAAAATTTTTAATTTTCCTAAAAAAAAAAATTATTTTTACTCTCCCACTGAAAAAAACGAAGCCATTCACTTGGAACATTTTCTATGCATTTTTGACAACATTTAGCATGGGGCATGGCACTCACCGCACTCCATTAAAGCGACTAACAAGTTTATATTGTTCTCTTCTATTTGTGTTAAACTACTGTAAATCCTCCTTCGTACGAGACAAAAGCGACAAGACAATCACGTGAAAAATTGCAACAATCGGAATAAAAGTGCAGATTCATGTTTTTTTTGTCTTTCTTTTTAATATTTTCTCGGTTTTGTAAGTAAATTGTAATAATTTGGTGGTAAAATGTTTCTTTCGTTAAAATACGGCACGCGTCATTTGTCTTGTAGATAACAACCGCGAGTTATGGAGCTTTTACTTTTCTCCAACAAAAAAATAAACAGAAACGAATAGATAAGAGTTTGCATAAATTTCATTGAAAAATCCGATTGTTGTCATAAATTTTCCGCTTACGCTTTGTTCGGCTGATTGAATAAAGAAATTCTTCGAAAATCGCTTATTTTATGTTTATTTTTTTCTTACATCAATAAATTCTGGTAATCCGCTTTTTATAACTAACTTTAAAAAAATTCTTTTTTTGTTAATATTTCTCTTCGAGAAGAAGAAGAATGTCGGAACTTTAGAACCGAACACACAAAAAAAATTAGCTGCATAAATTTCCTGCTACCGCAGTTACACATTTTAACTTTTTTCTTTCAATTATCATGATTTATTGTTCAAGAAGGCTCGATATCTCGTGCGGAGTAGACAATGTTGCGAAAAATCACGCACGCAACCAATTGTTGAAAATCGCTGTTCGTCATCCAGTTTTGTAAGAAATTTTAAATAAAAAAAAATTAATTTATTGAGAAAAGAAGTCATTAATACATCCCCGCTGATCTGTCATAACTTTGCCTATGTAAGTCTATTTTTTTTCTTTTTTTATTATTTTTATTTTATTATTTTTTTTAAGAGAGAGAAACCACAACGGGGAACGCATCGCAGAATATCGCAATCAGTTTTAATTTATTTTCTTTTATTATTATTATTTATTGAGAGTTATAAACCATGCCGTGCGCAACCATATTCAGTGACATTATATGTCATGCAATTAAATAAATTTTGTATTTTTCTTGTGGCAACATTGTTGCTGAAATCAGGTATTAATTGCATTAAATGAGGTTAACGAAAATAATTTATTTTACACTTGAACTGATTTTTTTGTTGTTAATTATTTTGAATGTCAAAGAAAGTTATTTATGTGAAATTTAAAAAAAAAATAATTTAAAAATTTAAAATAAATAAAAAAAATTCTAAAAAAATTTTTTTGAGGGTATTAAAAATTTATTTTATGTATTTAAATATTTTTAGTTTTTTTATATATAATTTTAAAATATTTTTTATATTAAGATTTTAATTTTAAAAAAATAAAATTAATTTTAAAATTAAAAAAAAAAATAATTGACAAAATAAGAAAATAATTAATAAATAAATTTTTTTCTAAAATCAAATTTTTCATGATAGGTAAATATATTTTATTTTATTTTTATAAAAATTTTAATATTGATTTTTATTTTAAAATTTAATATTACATTATTGGTACAAATTTTAGAATTTTGAATAATTTATAAATTTTAATTAAATATTAAAATTCAAATAATTTAAGAATTATTTTTTTATTTATTTATTTATTTTTTTTTTTTTTTTTGAATTTTTTTTGATTTTATTTATGATTTTTTTTTATTTTATTTTTTTTGAGTTTAAATAATTTTGATTTTTATTAATTTCTGACCATTAATTTTAAAAAAATTAGTAATAAACTTTTTGAAAATTATATTTAAAAATTACTGTGATAGATGATACTGAGATTTAATATAAAAATAATTTTTAATAAATTAATAATTGCTATTCATTTTTTTTTTCATTAAATATTAAAATAATTTTTTATTTAATATTATATATTTTAAAATTTTTATTAATATTATTTTTTTAATTAATATAAATCAACAAAATATTTTTTTTAAACAAAATAATTTAATAAAAAAAAAATAAATATAAACTTTTAATTAAATTAAATAAAAAAATAAATCTTTTTTTTTATTACATAAAATTTAAAAAATAATTAAAATTTTACTCAAATTATTACAAATTTTTAATTATTCATATAAATTAAACAAACAATACAATTTTAATCATTTTAAATTTAATTCAATAAAAAATTAACATTAATTAATAAGAATAATAATGTTGCAATAATTACCGCAATTAAGAAAAAATAATGATAAACAGCGATTAACATTAGTGAACACATTTTTTCTCATTTTCTCCGCATTTTTTCATTATAAAATAAATACAACAACGTTTTTATCACATCTTATACTACATAAAACAAAAAAAAACCAGACAAACTTTAAACTCCATTATAAATAAATTAAAAGGTAAAAAATATAAATAAAAGCAACATGATATACACGATAAATCTAATTTACTTGACTCACCTTAAAGAAGTTGAAATGTAATAATAATGTAATGTATCGCAGTTGAAAATGTTTTCCAGACGAAATAAATAGTGAAACTGTTTTCTCGATCGTGATATGTAAAAACAAATGTTACAACTCGACTACTGTTCTGTTTTCTTATTATATATATTTTTTTATATTTTATAAGTCAAGCACGTTTTTTGTTTATTTATTTTTTTTTGTTATCTTGAAAAAAAGTATGATTTTTATTTTATTATTAATATTAAAAAATATTATTTTTTTTAAGAAAACGAAAAATTGTGTAATAAAAATATTTTTATAAATGTCACAATTTTTTACACTTTTCACCTGCAAAAACACTCTGAATAATAATTATTATGAAATTCCTCATCAACGAATTCCGTACATTAATTTGCGGTGTGACAAGAAGAGCCACAAGCACTTTGCCTTATGTTTCTTCTCGAATTATGTTTATTATTATTATGATTATTATTTTATATATGTTGCTGCTTGTACACAAAAAAAAAATAAAAATTGTCGTTGTTGTACCACTTTTCGAGCTCCTTCCACGTTGCACTTTCGTTCGTATGACAAAATAACGTCAATTTCTTTTTTGTAACATAAATTTTTTAAAATATATTTCTTGTTTTTTTTTTCTCTTGCTTTATTATTTTGCTTTCCTCGGCGATGCTAAAAATGCTTTTCCTCTTGTTTTTTTCTCTCCGAACATGATGTCAATTTATTTTTATTTTGCACTGCGACCAAATAATCATCATCTCTGGCATTTCTTGTCGCGTTTATTAATTCACTTGCTTGCAGTTTTTTTCTTTTTTAAGCACTAAACACCTTTAACACTGAGCTTTAACTTTTTTTTTTTGAGGCAACACGTGCATGTTTCGTATGTATGTTGGAGACAAAAGAAGTCGAAGAATATTCAAATAAATTGTCATAAAATTAAAATTTTTATCACTTTTTTCGTATCTTTACTAAAAATTTATGAATATTGAATACATTTGTAAAAAAATATATTTTCAACATATATTTAAGTAACTGTTTTGTAGCGATTTTTTTATTTACTTTTTTTTCTTTTTTTGTCGTCTACACAATTCTTAAGCTACTTCTACTCAGCTATTTTTTTTATGTTTTTTTTTTAGTTTTGAAAGGCGAAATCGCAGCAAGTCCTTTTAACTCCGTGGTCCACGAGAGACTAAAGTTGTCTTTGTGATATGTGAATGGAGTATGTTGATCGTCGCGCGTACATACCTGAAACGAGACACGATATGTGCATAATGATCGTGAAAGAGTGTAGAATGGAAGAAAAAAAAGAGGAGAAATGAGAATACGGTGTAGCGAGTAGTAAGTATGTGATACCTGTTTTTAAAACCTGTTCAAGTTCAGAATGATGTGATTGTCACAAAAATGAAGGAATATTTGAATGAGCGAGAGATGCAGTTGGATTGGATTTTTTTATGGGTGAAATTCTTATTGGAAAAAAATATTTTTTTAAAAATTTTTTAAAAGAATAAAAACATATTTTTTAAATTAATTTTTAAATTTATAAATAAAATTTAATTAATTTTTTTTTTAATTAAAATTAATAATTTTTAATTAATTAATATTTTTGATTATGTTTATATATTTAATTAATTAATTTTAAATATTTAATTATTTTTTTTATAATTTTTTTTTAATTTAAAGGCACAAAAATTCAAAAAAAAATCAAACTCTCAATTTAATTTTCAAAAAATTTAAATTTTTGCTCTTTAAAATAAATAAAGTTATTTTTTTTTAAAATTAAATATAATTATTTTGAAAAATTATAAATTTAAATAAAATAATTATTTTTTTTCTTATTATTTTTTTCTTATTAAATAAAATATTAAACAAAATATTATTCAAATAATTGATAATATAATTAATTAAAAAATCTTAATTTAACAAATTTTTTTTATTTTATTTTTTATTTATTTTTTGAAAATGTTTAAACTACTCCTTTTTTTAATTTAGCAAAAATTTTAAAGGAAATGTGAAAAATATGTAATTTAATTTAAAAGTTAATTTAAAATAATTTTTTAAAATTAAAAAAAGATTAAAATAATAATTTTAATTGAAATAAATTTAAGAATTTTAAAAATAATTTTCATATGATAAAAATATTAAAAATATTTTCCGAAGAAAAAAAATTAGTGTAAAAATTAATTTAATTCAAATAGTTATTCTTAAATATTTTTTTAATTAATTTTTAATTTAATTATTAATTTGAGCCCTTTTATGAACGCAACTGAAATTATTTAAATTTTGCACTTGGCTAACCTTTTTCTAATTCAATCAATTCACTTTCCTACTAATTCAAGTTTCACATGAACTGAATTAGCATAAAGGCAAAATCCGAAATTTGTCAATAAAAATTAGTAACTTTCCATATTTTTATCAAAAAATCCAACAAAAATGGGTAATTTCTCAATAATTTCCTCCCCAATCGATGCTTGACATTCACTTTTTTTCTTCTTTTCCTTTCTCAGGTGGCCTCGTGAGCATGTTTCGCGGATTATTCGGTTCAAAAGAAATGCGAATTTTGATATTAGGACTCGACGGCGCAGGAAAAACAACAATTTTATACAGATTGCAGGTCGGCGAAGTAGTTACGACAATCCCGACGATCGGCTTCAACGTAGAACAAGTCACGTATAAAAATCTCAAGTTCCAAGTGTGGGATTTGGGCGGACAAACGAGTATCAGGTGAGTTTGTGTTTATGTGGCGGTGTTGTTTTTTTTTCGTGCTCCAGTTATGCGAAAGACACGTATGTGACGTTGATTCATAAAAAATTCCCGTTTTTCGCTTGCAGACCTTATTGGCGATGTTACTACAGCAATACAGATGCGATAATTTACGTCGTTGATAGTGCCGACAAAGATCGAATAGGGATCTCGAAGGACGAGTTGCTCTATATGCTGCGCGAAGAGGAGCTGGCCGGTGCAATTTTAGTCGTTTTAGCGAATAAGCAAGACATGGAAGGGTGTTTGAGTGTCGCGGAAGTGCATCAGGCGCTCGGACTTGATCAACTGAAAAATAGAACGTTCCAGGTTAGTCATGAAAATTTAAGTTTTCGACCCAAAAAGCTGCAAAAAATGAATTTTTAGATATTTAAGACATCAGCTACGAAGGGCGAAGGACTCGACAGTGCCATGGATTGGCTGGCAAATGCACTACAAGCAAGGAAATAGTGAGGCAACTACCAAACTAGACAAATAATAACCGAAAAATTTGTACAGTCCCCCCATGTTGCATCTTCATTTGCCCCGATTCGCATGAAAATTACCGTAAAATTAATTCTAATCTAAACAAATATAATATAAAAATTATTTTTTACCACAAATGGACTGCTATTTCGCTCGCGAGCACATTTTTTTCCAAAAATTCGTTTGAAAAGGATGCCTCTTCTTGCATTTAATTAAGTTTTTGAGTTCTCGTCCTGTCTAAATATAGCGTTTGTATATTGAATTTGAGTTAATAGACTTAAAATAACGAAAAAATGAGATAATTTATAAAAAAAAAGAAATTGAAAAAAAGTACATTGATAAAAAAATGAAAGAGTAAAAAATAAGACCAAGTGTATTAAGTAAAAAAAATATTATTAATATATAATTAAAATTTAAACGATTTTTTTTTAATTTAGTGAATTTATTGAGAAAATAACAGTACAAAACAAAAATTTTTGGAGGATTTTACCAATCTGGCAATCCAAAACGTTCAACACGCTTTTCTTGAGTTTCTAACTCCATTCGGATCTTTGTTCGCATGTAGAAGATTGGGCAGTCACGGCTGAAATTAAAAAAAAAATAGTTAAAATTTATTTTATTATTTTTCAGGCTTCAGCAAGAGAAAATTTTTAGTCTAATATTTTTTTTTAAGAAAAGTTAAAAAATAAAAATATTTTTTTGTCGATTTAAATTTTTTTTTTCGTTCGAAATATTTTTTTTTATATTTTATAAAATTTTATTATTTTCTAAAATTTAATTTTTTCACTCAAAATTAATTATCATTTAATCAAAATATATAATTTTATACTAAACAGTAAAAATGATTTTCTCACGAAATAAATAAACATTTAAACAATGTTTTATTTTAACAAAAAAAAAAATTTGAAAAAGTTATAAAATTTTAAAGAATTCAAAGAAAAAAAAAATTGCATTGAGTTTTTTTTCGTTCGAAATATTTTTTTTTGTATTTTCAAAAATATTTTCAGAATTATCAGAATTATTTTTTTTGTCTTTCTTGAATTTTAAAAATAATTTATTTTTTATTGAAAATATTATTAATTATTAACAAGAAAAAAATGATTTTCTCAAAAATAAAGATTTTAATAAAAAATTAAAAAAAAAATAAAATAAAAAAAAGATAAAAAATTTTGAAAAAGTTACAAAATTTAGAAAAATTCAAAGAAAAAACCAATTTGCAGTGAAAAAAAAAATTTTTTTGGTTAAAAATATTTTTTTCTGTATTCTTTGAAACTTAAAACGTTTTTGATATTTCTAAAAATTTAATTATTTTACAAAATTCAGTTTTTTCTTTAAAAATATTTTTCTGTGTTGCTTGAAAATTTAAGAATTTTAATTTATTTTTACCTAAAAAATTTCACAAAATTAAAATATTTTTCTCATTGAAAAAATTAAAACATTTTAAAAAATTAAATTTTAATTAATAAATTTTTATAATCTTTTAATTTTTTTTTAGATCTTTGAATTAAAAAATTTAAAAAAAATATTTTAAATTTTTTTTTAAAACTTTTTTTTTGAATTAAAAAAAATTTTAAAATAAATTAACAACAGAAAAATTTATTTTTTTAATCATTTTTTTAAATTGAAAAATTTAAAATTTTTTAAAATTTAAATTTAAAAAAAAATTGAAGAAACAGAAAAAAAAATTTTCTTACAAAAAAACATATTTTCAAAATTTTTTTCATTTTTTTTTTAAATTCTTTTAAAAATTTTCTCATGCATTATTAATTTTTTTTTTCATAAAATTACCTTGTACAAAGCACTTCTTCGTTCAACGAGCCTTGACAACGTTGACACTGAGTCCACAATCGTGAAAATTTCTCTTCCAACGCTCGTGCTGCCTTTACTTCCTTACTATACAAGACAACTTCACGCGGTTCACAATACTGACAAACGGCTCTTTTCTCGTAATCCTTCGTTAAAACTGCCTTGCATCCCAAACAAGTTTCCTTTTTCTTCGTAAATGCCGCCAAACCTCCAACTTTCGACGTAACAACTGCTCTGTGACGCGTGTGTTCGCCTCTCAACAAGATCGATTCCGCCTTTTCGCCCAAAATTGGTTCAAAAATCCGCAGCAACGGCTTCGAAAGTTGATTCTCGAGATAATAATTCGTGTCGATCGGAATTGAATTTTCCAAAACGTAAATTGGGTCTTCAGCTTTCGCGTATGCCGGGGTATTTTTCGCTGCGGAAATTATCACGTAAGGCACTCGATCGCCGAGTTTCGGTGCTGTGCCGGCATCTCGTTTGCGCATTTTGTTGGCGAGTTCGACATGCGCCTGTTTCGCGGCATAATCGGATTTGCTGAGTTCTTTCGTGATAACAAGTTGGGAAATGTCGATTTTGTTCATCAGTAAGTCGCCAATAACTTGTTTCGCGTGTTCAATTGCGCCATCGGGATTGCGATCGATCAACAATTTTTGCAAGCAAGTGTTCATAACTTTCGCTACGAGCGGCGAATTATCACGACGAACCGTTTCGATGCCCTTGCAATCCATTTTGTCGTATTTATCGGGTCGCGTAAAGTACAAACCGGCATATCGCTTCTTGTTGATCAACAAATAGGGGTAATAAACTTTCTCAAATTCCAATTTTATGGGTTTCACAAATTTCGCACTGACGTAATCCGCAGCTTCTTTGCCCAATTCCATGCTTTCTTCGAGAGTTTTTACGCCAAATTTCACCATTACCGAGTCAGTGTCGCCGTAAATTACGACAGCATTATTTTTGTATCCATTTTCGATCGTGTAACGAGACTCAACTTCATTTTTGGTGAATTCAATCATCGTTCGTCCATAAGCTGTGACACTTCCCGAGATCTCGAGACATGGCAATTTGCCAACTTGTGCTCCTGTGAAGCCGTAAACGGAATTTGCGGAGATTTTCAATGCTAATTGACGACCATCGAGAACGCTGCGTTTGAAGGGATCAGTTTCGTTCTTTAATTCGGTCTTGGCACGCTTACGAGCAGCAAGAAGAGATTCCAAAATTTCGGGTAAAAGACCTTTGCGAACGGAGGATTTGACGAAAACGTTGTTGGCGGGGGTACGAGTTACCTAAAAGTTGGAAGAGGTAAGTTTGAATTAGCAAAAAGGTGATTTTCAAATTTTTAACGGAAATTTTTTGAAATGACATTTACGAAATTTTGTTCGTTTTTGAAGAAAAATAATAAATTTTCAGTGAAAAAATTTTTTTAGAGTCATTAGGAGCTTTTTTAAGTCAAAATTTTTTTAAAAAATTTAAGAAAATTTTAATTTTCTTCATTTCGAATACTTTTTTGCTTTAATTAGTTTGAAAATCTTTGTTTTAAATTTTTAAACGATCTTTTTATGAATTAATATTTAAAATTTTTGACGAGTTTTCTCAAAAAAATAACAATTATAGAATTTTAATTGAAAAAGCTTTCAAAATTTTGATATATTTTTTAATTTTGACTCAAAGAAATTTTAATCGACGAAATTAATAAAAATTTCAGTCAAAAATTAAAAAAAAAAGTTGAAACATTTAAAAATAATTAAATATAAAAATAATTTTTTTCAATTAAAAATCATCAAAAAATCATTTAATTTGATTTTTTTTGCATTGACATGTGAATTTTTTGATATATTTTTTTTTTTTCAAGAAAAGTAAAAATTTAAAAAAAAATAATTTTTTTTCGAAAATAATAATTTTTAAAAATTAAAAAAAAAATAAATTAAAAAATTAGGTAATTGAATTAAATTTTTGAAAAGTTGAAAAAAATTTAAAAAATTAATTGAATTGAATGTTTAAAAAATGAAGTAATAAATTCAATTTTTTTTAAGGATTTCGACTCAACTGATATTAAATCGAAATAATTTTTCAAATTTTTATCATAAACTTGAAAATTTTAAGTCAAAATCACATTTAAAATAAATTTTTTTTTTTAGTTTGAATTCATCAAAAAATCAATTTTTAATTTTTTTTAACGGAAATTTTTTGAAATGACATTTCAAATTTTTGATGATTTTTGATGAACTTCAATTTTAACTTTTTTAAGTAAATTTTTAAAATATTAAATTTTTTACTTCAATTTTTTGAAGATTTTATCTTAAAATATCTTTCAATTGAGAAATTTTTTCAAATTTTAACCAAAAATTTGTAAATGTCAATTCAAAAATATCCGTTATAAATTTGAAAATTGCCTTTTTGCTAATTCATTCATAATTCATTTTTTCTATGTTTTTTCATAAAAAATTTCTTACCTGATCCTCTTTTAGCCCAACATTTCCCATCTGAGCTGGATTTTGAACGAGAGTCGTATAACACAAATTGTGCGCCATCATGATACTCGGATACAGCGACGCAAAATCCAAAGTTGATATCGGATCAGCATAATAACCACGTTTCGGCTCAATAACTGTTGCTCCTTCATACTGATCATCACTTCCTTGTCCCGCATAAGTCGGCATCAAATATCCCGCTGACTTCGCTTTCCTCAAAAGTTGCGAAACGACTTTAATTTGTTGTCCCCGCGTTAAAAGACACGAAAGCGGAACTCCTGTGACTCTTGCCATTTCCATGTAATTAATGATGCACATCAGTTTGTTCAGCAATCGCAGCGGAAGATACGCATCTTTGAGACAATACATCGCGAGACGTCTCCGGGTTTGCTCATCGCCATTTTGGAGGTCGGTAATGATGCTGTGATGCACGTCTTCCTTCTGTTCGTGCAAAAAATGGAAGGAAACAGCGTTCAGGGTGTATGAACGTAACTTGTAGTCACGGAGCAAGACGAAAAGTAAGTCAAACGGAACTCGTCCTTCGAAATTTACGGATTTATTTTCGCGTTTTCCCATTTGTTTGGATTGCAAAACAGTTTCTTTGATGACTGAACGCATATTTTTGATCCTTCCGAGGAAATCAAAGTTTTTTACCTTCAAATGTTTCGCTCTGTTCAACAAATAAGGAACATCAAAGTTGTTAATATTGTATCCAGTCAAGATATCGGGGTCACATTCGCGTACAAATTCCGCCCAAGCATCCAAAAGTTGCTCTTCCTTGTCGAAACTGAGTACTTGGGAGCCCACAATTGGGGCACAAGTCTTCCAAGTGAACACATTTCTCAAAAATGGCTCCGTTTCGCCTTGCCGGATTACCATATTCGCAATTTGGATGACAGGATCGTGATTTGCTTCGGGAAAAATGCCTTTGCGACCCGCACATTCAATATCGAAGCTCAAAATCCGCATCGGAGCGACTTTAGACCATTCGCCTTCCGGTTCGTGAGCAATAAAAGCATTAAATCCGCAATCAATTTCGATTTGGCAACGACTTTCGGGCGCTGGCGAGCCTCCTTTGACCCGTTTTCGCCATTGTCCTGCTGGGATTTCGATCCAACTGCATCCAACGACGCCCGTGTCGACCATGAAACGAATGTCAAAGTCGATATTTGACTCATAAGCGCGACAATCTTGGAAATCCATCTCCGAATAAACGATTTGCTTCTCCAAAATTCGCTTTACAGCCGCCAAGAGTCTCGGAAGTGTCACAGTTATCTTGATAAATGGAAAATTTTCCTCCCCATGATATCCTAAAATTGATTTTTTCTCGACAATTGTGACATCGAGCACCGCTTCCTGCACATTTTCGCGATTCGAGCGCATGTCCTTCAACACAGCTTCGTTCAAGGCCTTCTTAAAAGGCAACAAATGTGAGCGAGTGAATCCTCGAGGCGCTCCAATGTACAAATAAGGCGCAAATCCATGCACATGACAACAAACCGAGTTCCCTTCCATCGTCACGCCATACATTCGCATGATCGGAGCGGGCGGAATTTGACATCCCGGCATGCCAGGCAGCGGATTTCCGATGTAATGATCGATTTCGAGTTGTTGAAAGACAATGGAGTCGCTTGCGGGATCGAAATCTGGCGCCGCGGGACGACACCATTTTGTGTTTTTGTTCTGCGTTTCAGGTCCTTCGCCCATTAAGGCGTCAAAATCTTGATTATCGGCATTTTCGAGATCCATGGAGGCGAGTTCTGCTTCGAATTGACTCGCGAATTCTTCTTCTTCATCCTCGGCGGATCTGAAAGTTGTGAAATTGTTAGAAAGGAATGAGGAATTGAAGGTTTTTTGGGCTTACTTGAACTTTTTTGCGTTTGTTGGAGTGTTTGGCTGTTTGTTGCCCGTCGATTGGGACAGAGGCTTGCGTTTGTTCATCATTTTTTACAAAATAATTCTTTGGAATGACGAAAAAGACAGAAAATTGGGGTTTTGAACTAAATCCCGCCTTTTGAATGTTGTGACTTTACTGTCAAAAGTTCTCGTTTCGCAACTGAAAAAAAAAAATTGCGATTTGAAAATTTAATTAAAATTACAAAATTTTATTATATTTAATTCATTAAATAAAATTTTGAAAGTTTTTGAGAAAAATTAATTTTTCTAATTTTTTTCAAGTCTTTATTTCTAATTTAATCAGTATGAAATCGAAGTAAAAAATAAAAAAAATATTTAATTTTTTCTAATTTTATGTGAAAAAATTCAAATTCAAATTTCTGATAAATAAATTTTTTAAATATTTTTTTTCTTTTATTTCAAAATATTCAAAATAAAATTTAAAGTTAATTTTCTCAAAAAAAAAAAAAAAAAAAAAAAAATATTTTATAAAATTTTCATTTAAATTAATTTGTTCATAATTTTATTTTTTACCAATTTTTATTTTGAGAAATAATTTAATTATGTAATTTTTTCATAAGAATTTAAAAAAAATAAATTTATGAATAAATAAATTAAAAATTTGCAAGCCTAAAAATTTTTTTTTTAAAATAAAAAAAAAATTATTATATTTGAGAAAATTAACTTTAAATTGAATTTAAAATATTTTAAAATAAAAGAAAAAAAAATTTAAGAAATTTATTAATCAGAAAGTTAAACGTACCTCCATGGGTATAATTTGTAAAAAATATATTAATTAAAATATTAAAATTAATAAAAAAAAATAATTAAATTTAAAAAACATAATTACTTATATTTAAAATGTATATATTAAAATGTTATATTTAAAATTTATGAAAAATGGATTAAATTTAAAAAAAAACTTTTTTCACATAAAATTAGAAAAAATGATTTAAAAAAATTAAAATTATTTCACTCTAATTAAATTAAAAAAAAAACTTGAAAAAAAATAGAAAAATTAATTTTTCTCAAAAACTTTCAAAATTTTATTAAAAAATAATTTAAATTTAATAAAAATTTGTAATTTAAAAAATTTCTCGCAATTTTTTTTTCTCACTGCGAAACACAATTTTCTCACACTTTTGACATTTAAAAAACTCGAATGAGCAAGAGCAAGTTCTTCAGTCAGTAGTAATTTTTCCGTCAAAGCGAGCGGTGACGGTGTTCAACGAGCACAATTTCTTCTTGAATTTCTCGAAATTTTTCGTTCAACTCTATAAAAACTCTTCACGATGTCAGAGAAGAAAGGACACAAGAGACCCGCATATTTGCAATATGTCTTTGGAGGAGGCAGTGGGTAAGTCCAAATTCACTTCCGCGATTTTGTTTTGGTTTACGTGCACCGACAACGACGACGACGACGACATTGACACAGCTGAGGAGGACGAGAGACAAAAATAGAAAATTGCATCTATTTTTGCAACTTTCGTGAGAGAGACGCAACTGCAGTTCATTGACTACCTGTTGTCGTCACGGATTCCGAATAAATGGAGCGAAAAGTATTGCCAAGGTCGATTTCCTGTTTTTCTCGCTCGTCTTTCTTTTATTGGATTTTTTACTTTTGGTTGCATAAAAAATTTAGTTTCGCGTGAACGGCGATTGTTCGTGTCATGTGCGTTGACCTTCACTTAATACACGGGTGATTTTTTTTATCAAGAATTGTTCCCAAAAATTGATTCTTCTTTTATGTAACAATTTTTTTAATGGGACGAACTCGGCAATAATTTTCTAGAAAGACTCAAAATTTGATAGATTCTTTATCAAAAATCTATTTTTATGTGTTTATTTACAACTCGGGAGTTACGTCACGAACTCACGCATTCTCCATTTATGTATATTTTTGTGCTAGATGAATGGAATTCTCGTGTGTTCACTAATTACCGACTGAACTTTAATGAAATAGATAAACATGTTGTCTCGGAAATGCATGGCAACCGATGATTGATTTTCGATTTCTTGAAATAATTTATTTTTTTTAAATTTTTCTTTTAATATTTTTTAAAATATTTTATTTAATTTTATTATTTTTTGTTAATTAATTTTTTTATAAATTATTTTTTGAACTTTTTTTTATTTTTTATTCATTTTTTTAATTAAATTTTTATTTAAATTAAAATATTTTTTTTTTTTGTTTAATTAAATTTTTTTATTTTATTTTTTCATACGATTTTTTTTAAATGTTTTTTTTTTTTTTTTTTTTTTTTTTTTTTTTTTTTTTTTTTTTATTTTTTTTAAATTATTTTTTTTTTAAATCATTTTTTAAAATTTAATTTTTTTTTTAAATTCTCGTTCAATATTTTTTTATAATTTTTTTTTATTTTTTTTTTTTAATATTTTTTTGAATCATTTTATTTTTGTTTTTAATTTTTGTTCTCATTTTTTTAAATTTATTTCAATGTTCTTGTTATTTTTTTTTTATTTTTTTAAATTTATTTTAATTTTATTTTTTTATTTTCATTTTAAAAATATTTTTATTTAAAAAATTTTAATCACATTTATTTTATTTTCTTGTAGAATGGGAGCAACTTGCATCGTACAGCCGCTCGATCTCGTGAAAACTCGCATGCAAATTTCCGGCGTTGGCGGCGCAAAGAAAGAATACAAAAACACTTTCGATGCTCTCACGAAAATCATCAAAGCGGAAGGCGTTTCGGGCATTTACAAGGGTTTAGGAGCTGCTTTGTTGCGTCAAGCTACCTACACGACGACTCGTTTGGGCGTTTATACCGGCTTGAATGATTATTATCGCAAATCAACGGGCGCCGCGCCAAATTTGCTCGTTTCCATGGGTTTGGGAATGATGGCAGGCGCTGTTGGAGCATTTGTTGGCACGCCAGCTGAAGTTTCGCTCATCCGAATGACAGCTGATGGAAGATTACCTGTCGCCGAGCGTCGCAATTACACGGGAGTCTTTAACGCTTTATCGCGAATGGTGCGTGAAGAGGGCTTAGTTACGCTGTGGCGTGGATGTGTACCAACTGTGGGACGAGCAATGGTCGTAAATGCGGCGCAATTGTCCTCATACACTCAAGTAAGGAATTTTTTTCCGTTTGAATTAGCAAAAAAGCGATTTTCAAATTTTTAACGGTCATTTTTTGAATTGACATTTCGAAATTTTTAAAATTTTTCACAATTTTTTGTATTTTTAGGCAAAACAAGCTCTCGTGAAGAAATGCAATATGAAAGAAGGCATCGGCTTGCACTTTGTCGCTTCAATGATTTCAGGATTTGTGACGACAGCAGCTTCAATGCCCGTCGATATCGCCAAAACTCGCATTCAAAACATGAAAACGGCGCCTGGGGCACAACCCGAATACAAAGGAGCTGTCGATGTGCTCATCAAAGTCGTGAGACACGAGGGATTGTTCGCTTTGTGGAAGGGATTCACGCCGTACTATTGCCGTCTTGGACCACATACCGTCATTACATTTATTTTCATGGAGCAAATGAACACAGCTTACAACAAATTTGTGCTGAAAGACGAAAATGCGACATCATCCGGGTTGTAGATCGTCGACGGAGTGTGTGTGCGTGTTCCTTATTGCAAAAAAAAAGTGTTCTAAATATCTAGATTTAATTTTATTTTCGGAGAAATTGGGATAAATGTCGAACATTTTCCCGTTTCATTGCACATTTTTAGGCGAAAAAAGTGAAAATTTAGTATTTTTTTGTTTGTTACAAAGAATTACACGAAGAAAAGTAAAATTAAATGTTGTTCTATTTTTAACGTGCTCATGCTGTTGGCCCGTTAACGTTTGAAAATGTATAAAAAATCAATAGAAAGTCATAAAAAAAATACTCCTCACACACAAATCTACAAAAATATCAACAAACGATACAAAAAAAACAAATGACAATACAGAACCAAGAATTTCCTCTTTTAAATATTTAATTTATCTACTGAAATATTCCTTAAAACTATTTTTTAATATTTTATTTTATTTTTCTACACAACTTTTTTTTCCTGCACTTTTTTTAAATAATTTATTTTTCTATAAAAAAATTACTAAATAAACATTTTTTTTCTTGTTGAAACAAACTGCATTTATTCTGGTAGTTTTTGGTTCACCAAAGTTAGTAAAAATAAATAAAAAGAACAAAAATGTATCAAAATAGGATAAATGTTTTTCTTTTCGAACGTTGTACTAATAAAAAAATTAAAACGAGTGTAAATAAATAAATATTAAAATAAAAAAAAATATTTATTTCAAATGAAAGTTAATTACTTTTGCTTTTCATTCATTAAAATTTTATTCTAATTTGTAAGTTAATTACTTATCAACAAGTTTCTTTGAACTCGATGGAAAATTTCTGAAGAGATTTTTTTATAGGGTGAACATTTTTTTTTGTATTTTAATTAAATTTAACAGTTTTTTAAAAGTTCCAAATTTAAGGTAAAATTTTTGGAAAATTTGGAAAAAAATTAAAATATTTAGAAAATTAAATTTTTAATTTAAATTTTAGTTATTTTTGATAAAAATTTTTAAGAAATAAAATTTTTGACTTTTATGATATATTTTAACATTTTATGATGTTTTTTGATAAATCGAATAATCCATCTTATTTAACTTGAACGCATTCGTTGAAAAAAATTGTGGAAAAACTCATTGATGTCTATTTATTTTTTTTTTTAAATTTAATTTAATAATAAATTTAAAATATTTTTTTTTTTAATAAATTTAATTATTAATTAATTTTTTATTTTAAAAATTTTCTGATTTTCATATAAAAATTCTTAAGAATTATTTTTTCAAAAATTTTTTAAATTTAATTTGTCAAATGTTATTTTTTCTACTATGTATTTTTTTTATTTTCAGAAAATTTTTTTTCGATATTATGAAAATTTTTAAGAATATTTTTGGTATAAGATAAACAAATTTTTTTTTGCAAAATTTTCAATTCAAAAAAAAAAAATGATCGTTAAAAATTTGAAAATCGTTAAAATTATTATTTTTTGATGAATAAGCTTGAAAGTATGAAGTCAAAAAAAATGATTAAAAAATATTTTTTATGAATTTTGGAAAAATTTTTAAAAAAATCTTTATTTCATTAAAAAAAAATAAATAAATAAAAATAAAATAGAAATAAAAAAAAATAAAAAAATTATCTCATTGAAAATAAGAATTAAAGTTCTTTAAACCTAAAAATTTAAAAATTTAATTAAAAGTGAGTCACCCTCCTTTGCCGGCTCTAATTACCTTTAAGATAAGAACCGTAATGAACACAAAACAAAAAGCCGGAACTGCATATTGCATTCCAAACATCGTACGACAAGAAAAAACTATGAATGACAGCAGGTAACTCACCCATTGTGCGCATGCTTGTCCCGGCTCGGTATAAAACAAAGGCCCGTAAATGCACTCAGGACATTCGCGTTCAAGAAGTTCGTGAAGCAACATCATTTTTTTCTGCATTTTCTATCAAAAATCACCCGAAAACACTTAAAATGTCATTAAAAGTCAATTCAACTCGCGTCAAGTACACCGAAAATTACATCGAAGTAGATTACACGTACAACACGTCACTCGTGAAAACGATCGATGGAAAATTAACGGTGAGTTTTGGTATTAAAACCACTTAATTACGTGTCAAAATCGATAAATTATTACCGTGAACGTGCAAATTGATGTAATTTTCATTGGGAAATCAATGGCGGGATGGAAACATGTGTCTCGAAGTCTCTAGGTCAAGGTCGGGAAAAGTGTTTGTTTACCATAAAAATGCGAAAAAGGGGAAATGAGTGCCAAATAAAAGCATTTTTTGTATTTTTTGGAGATTATTAACCTCAATTAGCATGAAAAGGGGTCTAGACTGAAAGTAATTATCGTTTCTTATCGCTTCACTAATTGGTGCATTGTCTCCTGAGTCATTCACATTCTATTCTGATAAGAATTTACAAATTTTTTCGACACTACCTGTTGTCGTCTTATCATTTTTTGTCGTTACGAGCTTATCAATGACATTTTTCGAGCATCATTAAAGGCAAAAAATTAAATTTTTCCCTTTTTCAGGTAGAGCCACGTGATGTTCCGCTCAAAATTTGCACAGAAACGAGCGTTCCGAAGACAGCTCTGATGCTCGTTGGATGGGGCGGCAACAATGGATCAACTTTGACAGCATCTCTGATCGCTAATCGGAATAAACTTGAATGGCGAACACGAACCGGCATGCAAAAAGCTAATTGGTATGGGTCAATTACACAAGCTTCGACTGTTTTAATTGGCAGTGATGAGCAAGGAGAGGACATTTTTGTGCCAATGAAGGATATTTTGCCCATGATAAGCCCCGATGACATCATCTTGGATGGATGGGACATCAGCAAAATGAGTTTGGGAGACGCCATGAGACGAGCACAAGTCTTAGATATCGGGATTCAAGACCAAGTTTACGAAAAAATGTCAAAAATGGTGCCACGTGCATCGATTTACGACGCGGATTTCATCGCCGCGAACCAATCTGATCGAGCGGATAACATCATTGAGGGTACCCGATATGAGCAATTCCTAAAAATCCGTGCGGATATTCGAGATTGTAAGGAAAAAACGGGCGCGGAGAAGGTAATTGTCTTATGGACCGCAAATACGGAGAGATTTAGCGAAATTCGTGAAGGACTGAACACGAATTACGACGAATTGATGGAATCTTTGAAGAAAAACGAGAAAGAGATCTCGCCATCGACCATTTTTGCCATGGCTTCCATCGCGGAAGGTTGTTTGTACATCAATGGCTCCCCGCAAAACACTTTTGTGCCCGGAGTAATCGAGATGGCGGAACGTCACGGGACTTTTATCGCTGGAGATGACTTCAAATCGGGACAAACGAAGCTAAAATCCGTTTTAGTTGATTTTCTCGTGAGTGCCGGCATTAAACCGACCTCCATTGTCAGTTACAATCATTTGGGCAACAACGACGGAAAGAATCTTTCAGCACCGCAAACCTTCCGGTCGAAGGAAATTTCCAAAAGTAACGTCGTTGACGACATGGTAGCTTCCAACAGCATTTTATACGAGAAAAATGAGCATCCCGATCATTGTGTGGTCATCAAATACGTTCCGTATGTCGGCGATAGTAAACGCGCGATGGATGAATACACGAGTCAGATCATGATGGGAGGTCATAACACGCTTGTCATTCACAACACGTGCGAAGATTCTCTCTTAGCTTCGCCATTAATTCTGGATTTGGTCATTTTAGGCGAACTTTGCACCCGGATTACCGTTAAAACGCAAGAAATGACGGGATATAAGCCTTTCAAGTCGATTCTCTCGCTGTTGTCGTACTTGTGCAAGGCGCCTCTCGTGCCAAAAGGCACTCCAGTGGTTAATTCGTTGTTCCGACAACGTGCAGCAATTGAAAATATCCTAAAAGCGTGTGTTGGTTTGCCTCCAAATACCCATATGGCACTCGAACATAGAGTAAGTTTAATTTTTTTCTTATAAAAATCGATTTTTTAATGATTTTTTTTTAAAGTTTGAGGTTTCGATGCAACAAACCGACAAAAAAATGACGAATGGAAAAGTTACTTTGAACGGAGATGCGGTAAAAGTAAAGAATGGAGTGCATTAAATAATTAAAAATATGAAAAATAAGAACCCATGACTGAAAAAAAGTGTCAAATATTTACCTACCTTGCAATTAGCGTCGATGTGTGAATTACGATAATCATTTAAAAAGAGAAGAATTTTGATGTATTTACAGAAGAAATTAATTTTCTAATGGCAATTATTGTAATGATATATATTATATGTGTACTGTAGAACTTAGAGACTTGAAATGAATAAAAAAATATATTTACAAGCAATTTTTTATGAGTTTTCTTTTTTACGGATCCTAAAATAATTTTTTTAATTTTTTTTTTTAATGAAAAATTTATTTAAAAAATTTTATTTTTTTTAAATTTTAAAATAATTTTTTTAGATAATTTTTTTTTATTTTTTTTTTAAATTAATTATTTTATTTAAAAATTCGAATAATTTATAAACATACAAAAAAAAAAATTATATTTTAAAAAATTTTTACCAAAAATAAATAAAAAATGTTTATACCTATTTTTAATTTTTTTTTATTTTACCCCGAAAAAATAAAAATATTAAAAAATTACCTGAAATTTTCTTTATTTTTTTGACGGTTAAAAATTAATTTAAATTTTAATATTTTTTTAAAATAAAAAAAAATAAATTAGGTATATTTTTTTCTTATTTTAAATTTTTAACGATAAAAATATACCAAAAATATATAATAATTTTTTTAAACATTTTTTTTAATAAAAGAATCAAATTTGAATTTATTTAATTTAAATAAAAATTTTATAAATAATTTTTTTTTATTAATTTCATCGAATAATTTATGAACATATAAAATTTTATTTTTTTATATTTTAAAAAATTTTATAACAAATTAACCAAAAATATATTAAAAAAAATATTCAATAAATTTAAATTATGGTTTTTTTAAATAATAAATTAAAATTATAATTTAGCGAATTAAAATAATAAAAAAAAATTAAAAATAATAAAATCAATATTTACCTTTTTTGGGGTTAGAAGTTTAATTTTTATTTATTTTTTTTTTTTTAATAAACAAAAACACATTTATTTTTTTATTATATTTTTCATTTATTCAACATGTAAATGTGAACTTTTGCAAATTGATTCTTGTTTCATTCGTTTCTTCATTTTGTTACAACTTTTCATTTAATAATGCATTGTTAATATTTTTAGATTATTTTTAAATTTAAATGCTTAAAACTGTTTATTTTTATTTATTTTTTTAATTATTTTTTTTTACTTTTTTGTTAATTATCATAAGGAGTAAATACTATATACTACAATTTGTAGCAAAAAACTCACTAAATATTGTCATTTCAACTTTTTTTATATCATATAGTTTAGTATTATTATTCAATATGATAATAATAATAATAATTTTTTCTTGTATACGGACGAGAAATAACGTGTATAATAGTTTATTTTATTTTTCTTTCAATATTGGTTTATTTTTTGTTGTTATTTTATTTTAAATGTTATGTTATGTTTGTTTAAAAAGCAAAAATCGGTCGTTTCATATATTTCATGTTTATTTATTAATAATGGAGAGAAAGAGACAAAGAAAACTTAAAACTTTGGTATATCTTTATGGAATTTCATGGACGACCGTTTTTTCAGTACATTTATTTTTATTTTTTTTAGGAGGAAGAGAAATTTTGGTAACTCAAAAAAAAAAACGAAATAAGAAATTATCTGGCGCTGATTCAACTTTTGTCAAAAATTATTATTTAACGTAACTGTTTTAAGCACAAACCGTTGGAACAAGCAATCATCACGAAGAAAGTTGAATCAAGTAACTTGCAAAATATATATTTTTTTCTTATATTTTTGAATTTAATTTAATTTAACTTAAAAACTAATAAATATATATATAATTTTAATTAATAATAATAAATTTCGTTTGTTCATTTCGATTTTGTGTTTTTTTTTATACAATATTAATTTTTTAATTAATTTTATATTTTAATATATTTTTAGAAGTGTGTTGTATAGTTTTTTGATATTTTTAACTGTTTTGAGTTTATTGCAATTTTTATGCATTTTTATTTTTTTAAATTAAATTTTTAAATTATAATTAATAATAATTATAATAATTAATAGGTTTAGTTTAGTAGAGAGATACACTTAAAAAATAAAAATAGTTAATTTTTTATTTAGTTTTTAATTATTTTTTTTTATTTAGAGCTTGGTTTTTGGATTATTTATAGATTTTTTTAAGTATTTTTTTTTTAGATTTTTTATATAGGCATAAATACACATTTTTTTTAATTAATTAATAATACACATTCTACAAGATTTTTTCATTCCTATGAAATAAAGTATATTAGAAGAATAAGTTAAAATTTAACATAAATAATTATTTTTTTTAAGTAATTTATTTATTTAGTTAAAGTTGTGTTTAGTGTAGTTTGTTCATTTATTTTTTTATGTACAAAAAATAATAAAAGTAAAATTAAAAAATACTTTTTTTTAAATATATTTTTTGAGTTTGACATGTGTGTTTTATATGTGTGCTTTATTTTTTTTATAATATAATATAAATTATATATTTTTTTCTAATAATTAATTATAAATGTAAATTAAAACAATTTTTTATAATTAAAAAAAATCCGACGAAACACTAAAATATATGTTGTATAAATATAAGACTCACAATATATATATATATTTATAATTAAAATTAAAATAAAAATCTGGTAAAATCTCGAAATATTTTTTAAAATCACATTTTTTGATTATTTTTTTTAAATATTTCTTCTGGTTCATTTTTTTTTTGTATTGACTTCTAATAATTGATTTTTTTTGTGTTTAGGTGTGGTTTTGTGTTAAAAAGCAAGCAATTTCCTAAAATAAAATGTCCATTCCAGTTCATTGCATGGTTGAGAAAAAAGCGACATTTATAAATATTGCACTTGCTTAATTTTTTTATGTAAAAATTTTTTTTACGTATTTTTTCAGTTTACGAATCGTAACTTGAACTTAATCTATCTCCTGCTGCGGGAGACGGCGGAGTTGATACGGAGCTCGAATTATTGCTTGCCACGCTTTGACGAGATTCGGAGTGCATGTCGACGACCTAAAAAGAATTTTTTTTATGAGTTTTTCATGAGAATTTTAATTTTTTTTTTTAATTTTTTTATTGAATTTTTTTTTTAAGGGAAATTTCTTACTTTTAGAACGTCATGTAATGAAGACATGCTTCCCAAAGGACTTGGGGATCTCGGAAGGGATGGCGGTTGTTCACGTGGTCTTGATGGCGCAACGCGTTTTGCTCCTAAAATCATTAAAAAAATTAATTAAAATTGGTTTTTATAAAGAAAAATTAATTTTTTACCGTTATATGATGGATTAATTGGTCTTGGAGGAGCCTTTGGAGGAATTGGGGCATGGCGTAAGCTTGAAGTCTGTTAAATAATTGAAAATTTTAAAATTTTTTCAATGAAAAATGATGAAAAAATATTTACTCGTGAATTTGCTTGATCAGCAGTCTCTATAGTTGTAGGTAAATCTAGCAGTCTTTGCTTCTGAATGCCATCTCCGGGGCCCATATGCGATATGTGGTTGAAATTGGTCGGTGCGGATATCATCTTCGATCGTCTATCGGTGTTTCTGCAAATAATTTGACAAAAAAATAATTAATTTTCGCGATAAGCCACGCGATAATCGCCAAATTTTACTTACGATCGTACAGTTCTGTTGCCCTCACGAAGGGAAAATCGTCTTTTTGGCTTTGCTCTTCCGTCGCGTTCACATAATGAGGTATTTAATAGCTCCCCTAATGATAAATAAATGCGACACAGACATTAAATATCGATTTCACGGCATTTCGCCTCGCAACGAAGGTACTTACTTGTATGCATATTAGCTAAATAAACAATTACGGGTGATTCATTAAGATGAATTAACGCTAAATTTCCATTAAGACTAAGTGGACGAGATCGTTTAAGACCAATTGATTGCACCCATTCGGCAGTCTGCGTATTGAAGACGTCGAGATGGGTTTCCGAAAAGACTAGAAGATGACCGTCGCAATAAGCTGCAAAGAGAAGAAATCACACACACACAAGACGATAAATAAAATATACGACGACGGATTACGAGGGGATTACGCGACGAATCGCCGTATTGAATGCCTAAAAAGCGACACAAGGCAAAAAGAGAGATAAATCAAACTTACTTATGTGTGTCGGTACAGCGGGATACATAATTTCTCTATCACGTGACTTGCGTCCTTCCTGATCCACGTAAATAGCCAGCGTATGAAATACTAAAAGGAATTCACCTTGACCTACGACGAAAAGACAAATAAAGTCAAATTAATTCAATTTCATTAAAAGAAAATTTTGTTATTACAAAAGATTTTTAATATTCAAGCCTGACTTCGTTAAGCTAAAAAAATTTATTAAAAAAAAATATTTATAAAAAAATAAAAAAAAAAAATTAAATTAAAATGAAATAATTTTTTTTTTAAATAAAAATTTCAAAAATTTACACATTTTAAAAAAATTTTACTACATATTAATTTTTTTCTTTTCAAATTAAATTTTTTTAAATTTTAATACTAACATTTTTATTTGAAAAATTTTTTTAAGGATTTAATTATAAAATTTAAAATTAAATCATTAAAATTATTTTAATTATTAAAAATATTTTATTTATTATTCTAATTTTTATATTTTTTAAATGTAATTTTATTTAATTTAGATTTTTTTTTTAATATAATGAAAATTTTAAAAAAATTTTCAAAAAGTTACAAAAGACTTGAAATTTTTTAAGAATATGTTTTATTTTAATTCAAGAACTTTTTTTTTATTTTTGAAAAAAAAAATATTTTAAAAAAATATTATAAGAAAATTTTGAACTACCCAAAATTTTTTTTTATAATTTATTTTTATAAAATAAAATATTTGTTTTTTAAATTTAATTTTAAATTGAATATTAAATTTCATAAATTATATGAAAAATATTTAAATAAAATTTGAAATAAAAAATTTATAAAAAATAAAATTCTTCAAAAAATATTAAAAGCTTTATTTTTTTTAAATTAAAATTAAATTTTAACAAAAATAAAAATTTAAAAAATTATTAAAAATTTAATTTGATCTTTGATGATAAGTCATGCTTGAATTTTCGAATAATTTTTTTATGGAAAAACTTACCATTTGGTTGACTAGGTTGAACTTCAATGACACGCCAAGCATCAACGCCCGAATAAGCCAAAAATGTGTTTAATTGATTTTCTGGATGAACTAAAGCTGAAAATTTTTAATTTTTTTTATTAAAAATAGAATTTTTGACAAATTTCATTGAAAAATCTTACGCATAGCTTGCGCCTCTCCCTGTAAGAAATAGGCAGTAAATCCGCATTGATGACCAACAGCTAAGCGCGTATCTGACAGCAGCTGCAAACTTTGCACGGGATAAGCCACAGTAAATTCGCACATTTTGTGGTGTCGACTTTTGTTGCGATTCACCTCGTACACGACAATTTGCGAGGTATTTTGCCGCTTGAGTGCGATAACGATGCAATAAATGTTTTGCGGCACGCGTCGAATGATGCCCGTGCACGCGGTAATGCAATTTTTCGACTCCGCTACCTTGATCCATTCGACATCGGCTTGCTCCAAGGCGCGAATCGGCAAAAGTCGAATGTGTCGCTGCTTGCCGCACAAAATGACAAAAAGCTGCTCCTCGGGAATATGCCACAATTGAATTATCTTCTTCGATTCGCCAATTCGGGCCATTTCGCATCGATCGAGCTCCATGCAATACAACCCATCTTCCGTGCCGAGCAAAATTCTATCGGGATCAATGATTAATGCACTCATGGCGTTCCGTATGAGTGTCACGGTGCTGTCGAGCGTCTCCTTGATACGGAAAATTGCGGTATTTGGCAAATTGTTTCGCTTTAGTATGCGATGTAATTCACTTAGTGCCACAACCCATTTGGCTTTTTCGGATTCCGTGTCAGCCAGCATGAGTGTGTGCAACGACGGACCTCCCTCCAACAATGATGTCGTTATCTAAGTAGGCAAATGGAACGGAAATGCAATTTATCGCTCGCAAAATAAACAAAAATTCAGCAAAACTCACCCTAAATATACAAGGTACATCTTTTTTGGCTGCATGAATGACGTCGCTCTCACGAACGCCAGACACAGCGAATTCGGGATCTCTCATGTCGAGCACTTGCGCCACGTGAACTGTGGGTAAAGCACTTCGTTCTGCCGTTATGTCATACAGAAACAGCTTAAAATCACAAACAACAACAAATTGACGTATCCATCCGCGTTTCACGGCGCCTAATTTGGGAACCTAAAATAAAATAAAATAAAAAAAATCGTAAAAATTTCCCGTCATAAAGATAAAGGTAAGATAAGGCAAATACAAAATTGAAAAAGTTTTCAATTTCCTATTTTTAATTTTTTACGAAATTTGTTTAAAAGAAATTAAACAAAAAAAAAATTAAACGGGAGTAAAATTTTAAATTTTTGATATATTTTTTATAAAAAAAAAAATAATAAAATTATTAATTTAATTTTTTTTGTTCAATAGAAAATTTATGTTTTTGAATATTTTTGAGTAAAAAATTTAAAAAATATTTAAATAAAATTTTTAATTAAAAAAAATTAATTAATTTTTAGAAAAATTTTTTAAATTCAACAAATAAACAAAATAAAATAAGAATAAAAAAATCTTAATAAATTTTTGAAAAATATTCAATAGAAAATAAAAATTTTTGAAAAAACCATAAAAAAAAATAAAAAAATAATTGTTTAAATAATTTTTTTAATTAAAAAAAAAAAATAAATTTAAATAGAATTAAATGAAATTTTTTTTTATGTTAAATTAAAAATATTTTTTAAAAAAAAATTTTAAAAATTAAATTTAAATTAAGTTAAATTTAAATAAAAATTAATTAAATTAAATTAAAATTAAAAATTTTTTTTTAAATAATTTTAATTTAATTCTTATTTTTTTCGATTTTTATTAATTTAAAATTTTATTTTTTTAGTCCAAAATATATCAAAATTTGATTTATTATTGTCTTCATTTAAAAAAAATTAAATAATTAAAAATAATGATAATTTAATAAATTAATAAAAATATAATTGAAAGTATAAAAAATAAATTTTTAAAATTTAATTTTCCTTCATAAAAAATTTCAAAATAAAATCGAAAACATTTCCAATTTTTGTAACATCCTAAAATTTAAATATTTTTTTTTACTTACTTTGACATATCCCTCATACGCTGTTCCGATTCCGCGTGTCGGATCTATACCAAGGGGACGCTTCGTCTGATCTGACGGCACAGGACACTGCGTAGGAACCTTCGAGCAGCACGTCATGTGACACGCAAAGCCACACAACTCACAAACGACGCCTTGTCGCGTTAGACCAACCTGCAAAAAAAAAAAATGAGGGAAAAATGAAATTAAGATTACAAAAGAACCGATTATGACGAAAAAAAAAGATAATTATTACGTGGACAATGACGTTGACTGAAACATTGTCCCAATTCTCACGAAATAATCGATTTTAGTTAACGAGAAGCTCACACCCTTTTCCTTTCCGTACCGAAATTACGGAAAGTTTTGCATGAAAAAAAAAAATTATGTCGACCTTGGAAGACAGATGACTCACGACGAGCGACGTCGACTTCTTCAAACAACATTCAATCATTATTATTTTATAAACAAAAATCTTTCATCAAAATTTTTTAAACATTAACAAAAAAAATTTTTTTTTTTACTCGTCAGATCACACACGCTTGCACATTTTTGTAACAGGTGTTCCGTTCCGCATCTCTCGTCTCGTTGTTGATGTGAAGATGACGAAAAAATGATTAATTTATAGCAAATAGTAAAAAAAAATAAAACAAAAGAAAATTCATTTCCCCCCCACACACGAGAAACTCTCTCAACTCTCAAAATTATAAAATAAAACGTCAACATTAGTTTTCCCTATCATTGTTCTCTTGATTTATTTTTATTTCGCGCATCAAAAAAACAACAAAAAGAATTGTTTTCACTCATCACACTCTTCGCCGACAAAAAATCTTATTCTTACATCCAGTCATTTTGAAACCGTGTCTCGGTCAACCGACAGACGACGACAAATCGACGAGTGTCGTAATAATCTGAAAATTTAAAAAATATTTTTTATCCCATAAAAATACCTTTTTTTCTGTGTCAGCAAAAAAATTTAAAAAATATTCAATAAAAAAAAATCGAAGTGTGTCAAAGAAAAAAAAATAAAAAAAATCATTTGGAAAAATAACTAATAAGCTAAAGAGAAAACAGGTGCGCTGCTCTCTTTATTTGCAATTTTAAAGAAGACAAGAAAAAAATTCACAGCAGAAGATTTATCATGTGTTACTTTCTTCGGCTTTGCTGCTTCTGCTGAATATGCTTGCTTGAAAAATACGGAAAATATCTGTATGCAGTAAATACATAAAATAATAAAGGAGAAAAAAAACGACGAAGAAGAGAATCGTTGGAATTTCCTCGTGTTATATTATTTTATTATTATGTGTAAGTAGTAGTGTATTAATCTTAAAGTTTTAGCAGTTTAGCACATGTACGAGAAGGGAAAATATTTGAAATTTTAAATTTTATGTGAGCGTATTTTTAGTTTTAAAAAAATAAATTGGTCAAAATGATGTTTGAAATTTTATTCAAAAAAAATAATTTTAAAGAAATTGAAAAGCTTTGAAGAAATGACGATAGATGGCGTTGACAAAAAAATTAATGTTAATTTTGATAAAAAAGAAACATAATTTTGTTTGTAATAAATTTAATTGAAAAAGTAGAAAATATGTTCAATTTAGTAAGAAAATATAAAAATTTGTCTTAAAAGTTTAAAAGAATTTTTGAAAAATTTTGCCAATAGATGGCGTTGACATTTATGTCAGTTTTGATAATTAATTTAAAAAATAATAATTAAATTTTAATTTTGACTTTGTAATAAATTTAATTTAAAGAGTGAAAAATCTCTTCAAATTTAGTAAGAAAATTTGTCTTACAAGCTCAAAAGAATTTTGTGAGAAATTTTGCCGATAGATGGAGGGAATGAAAAATTTTCAATTCGACTATGCTTTAGAATAAATTTCATTTAAATCTATGAACTAAAATGAAAATTAAAAAAATAGAAATTAAAATTTTTGGAAATTATAAAAGTAAAATATCTTCAATAGATGGCTCTAAGTAACAATTTTCTATTTTATAATAAAAAAGGCTTTCGTATGATTTTTTTTTTTTTTGAATATATTTTGACATTAAATTTTGATTTTTTAATAATTTTTAAAGTTACTTTACCAAAAAAATTATTTTTTAAAAATATTTTATTTTAAAATACTCAATAGATGGCGTTGATAATAAATTAATTAAAAATTTAAAATTAATTAAATTTAATTTTATTCATTATTTTGATTAAAAATATAAAAATTTAAGACTTATTGAAAAAAAAATTAGGGAAAATTTTAACATACGAAAAAAAATTTAGTTACAACTTAAAAAAAATAAATTAACGTTAGATGGCGCTCATAAATTTTTTTTGATCAATTTTTATTTATTTTATTTTTTAATTTATAATTTTTTAAAAATTTATTTATTTATTTTTTTTTGACCCAATCCAAATACAAAGCATTCAATACAAAATATTTTTTCTGACGAACAATTTAATTCAATCAATTAAAATTTCCCCATTAAACAGAAGGACATTGCAAAACCCCAAATTTTCCATGAAAATCGCATTAACAACACTCGCAAAAGTGTAACGAAGAAACATTTTCTGTGTTGTTTTCCACGATTGCGGCAATAAATAAACATTCAAAAAGTTTAGAGAGAGCAACTGAAATAAATTCTTCCGTTCTCGTGGCTCCGTTTGCTGGCGGAAAATTGCAGTTTTAGCACCGAAAACGACCATGACCGTGAAAAAAAGAAACAAATTAAAATTAGGAGTCTGACGATTTCACGCCATCCTTCCTCATCCAATAACTCAAACTTTTTAATATTAATGAGCGCCGAGTCAACTACGCACGACGAAAAATCTGGACTCATACAATAAATTTTCGGTTACTACCACACATAATTTATTCACACGTCGTTCGGTCGTTTGTGTGTCTGCGGAGTAGTTTGTTGTTGATATTCGTGGCAATTCTCACAAAAATGATGAAAATATGTGGTTTTTTCCGTGTATGCGTGCGCTTCTAACTATAAATATGTGGAAATTCTCCTCAATTCGTGTCGTACATAAAATATTATAAAATAAATAGCGAAATCTTCAACGAACACAAAAAAAATTAACACATTGAAAATAGAAATGCCCGTTATTATTATTATTTTGCAACGTGAATGATGCCTACTGATGTTCAGCGAACAAATTGAGTCAGTCTCTCTTCAACCGTTGAACATAAAAAAACACGTCGTGATTCCAAAAAGCAAAAAAAATGGTGAAAAAAATTTAATGAAATAAAAAAGAGTCATTATTCCATTATTATTTTATTGTTCAAAAGGAAAAGCCGAGTAATTCAGGCTGAAAATTAAAAAAAAAATAATAAAGAAATTCGATTAGAATCGCATTTCTCATTCAATTTGCCCGCTTTTGAAGTTACAAAAAAGGGCGCGCGAGCCATAAACATCGCACAGGAAGTCATTTTTCGTAATTATTTCGTAATCATGTTAATTTGCCTCCTCAAAAGCGCGCAATAACGAAGCAACAAAAGGCTAATGATCATTTTCGAAGGCATTTTAATTTCTGGAATTTATCGTAATTTACTAAAAATAATGCTCCGTCAAAAGCGTCGTGATGTAAATTTCAAGCCGAATCGACGGTATGTATTTTGTTCGCTCTCTCTCGCTTTTACTTTTTCCTTTCTTTGCGCCTCCTCTAACTAGTTACTTTGTCGATACGAAGGGCAATCTGTTCTATTATTTCTATTTAATTTTTCTCCAGTTTTATTTTTGTACAAATGACTGCAAAATGTAGTACAAGTACATTTCGCCATTTTATAATTGTATCAAAAAGTTGGAGATGTTGTTAGAGATAGAGAGACACACGACTCACACAGAAGGTGTTTAATTTGGAATGAACTGAAATTGTACGGAAAATTACTTTAAAGATAGTTGTTTTTGCTTTGCACAGAAGAATTTTTCGATATTTTACGTACTTTGAGTGCAGTAAAAGTGGCATTTTGTGAGAAAAGTTACGAATTTTTCAAAAATTTATATTTTTTTTATGAAAAATATTTTTTTCTCAACTCTAATTATTTAATTTATTTTCAATGATTATTTTTTTTATTAAAAATAAAAATTAATTAATTTAAAAAAAATAATTAAATATAAAAAATAATATTTTTTTTAATTAAAAAAAAATAATTAAATTAATTAGTTAATTAATTATTTTTAATTTTAAAATATTTATGAAAAAAAATAAATTTAAGAAAATAATTATTTTACGAATTTTTTAAATTTTATTGAATGTTAAATTTATTATTTTAAAATTAAAAAAAAATTTTGTAAAAACTTTAAATTTACTTTCGCATTAAAAAAATTGTATATTTTTTTGATATAAAAATATTTCAGAATTTTAATTAATTTATTATTTTTGTCAAATTTTTTAATTAATTAATTTATTTTTTATAAATTTAATTAATTAATTAATTAATTTTTTTTAAATTAATTAATTTTATTTTTTTGATTTAATAATTAAATATTTTTTTACGAACTTTTAAAATAAATGAATGTTAGATTTTTTATTTTTTAAAAAATAAAATAAATTTTTTAAAATATTTAGGTATTTTATTTTCGCATTACAAAAATTGTATATTTTATTTTTTTATATAAAAATTTTGTAAAATTTTAATTAATTTGTTTATTTATTTTTTTTTTTGTTAAATTTTAAAAATTTATTTAATTTAATTAATTAATTTATTTATTTAAATAATTAATTTTAATTTTTTTTATTTTAAAATATTTGTTTAACAAAATTTATTTTATTATTTTTTAAATTTTTTTATGTAAAAATTTATTAAATAAACTTTAATGCAAAATGCCACAGGCAATCAAAATCATCAAAATAAACATTTTTGCGAAAAATTGTTTACTAAAAGTTTGTTTTAACAACCAAAGTTTATCAAATTCCTCCATTTTTTGCTCTTAAATCATCTTTCATGAGCAAAAATATTATTTTATAAATAAAAATTCAACAAAATTGCAATAAAATGTGAAATTCTTGAAAATTCCACGAAAATTCGTAATTTTTTCTCACAAAACGACAGTTAAGCATTAAAGATAAAACATTATAATACTTTGGTCCTCTTTTTAATAGTTGCCTTATATTCCCGTATTTCGTACGTTAAAAAAGTGCGGTTTAATTTATTTCTTTAAATTATTTCAAGGGGCATTAAGTTCTAAAGGTGTTTTCCGCCGTCTGGTTTTAATCTCCTCCTTCTTGTTATTCGACTTGATTTTCTTTCTTCCTTCGTTTTGTTTACTTCCAAATTTCTTGTTAACACACGATGATCACAAGCCATTGCGTAACATGCAATACGCGATTGAGAAAACACAGAAAAAAAATAAAAAAAAGGTGTGTGTAGGACTGTCATCTACTTTTAGAAAATTGGACAAAAAAAATATTTTAATGACTTTATAAATTAATGAGCTTTTACTGAATTATTGCTCGAGAATTTAATCTTTCAAAGTTGTCAAAATAAACATCTTTAATTAAATCGCGCGTTACAAAGGAAGTTAGTCATTCGCGTTCACGGTCGTCAAAAATTCTTTTTTAATGGTCGGATAATGTAAATAAGTAATTTGCTGCTAATTTATGGCGCGCCAAAAAAAGAGAAAAAAAAAGAGTGACGAATGTTGGAAAAATATTTTTCAAAAAAAAAAGCAAAGCAGGAAAAAAACGGAAGTCACTCGGGGGCAAACCCTCATAAATTATATCGCATGACCTCCAACTAATTTCTCCACATTCTTGAGTGTGTGCAACGATTAGTTCTGTTTTATTTCTGAAAAAAAAAATAATATTTTGACAACCACATGCAGATAACTTTTGATAAACTCTTGAAATGTTGACTAGACTAGATAGACGAGACAGACAACATTTTATCGTGTTTATATCAAAATATATCGTGAAAAGATTTTGAAATTTTTTGTGCGTGATTTTTTTTCATTCATCTGATCAAATAAATAATAATAAAAATAAAACAAGGAAATTTTTTGAAAGGTTTCATGAGGTTTTTGTGAATCAATTTTACGCGTTTAAAATTTTTTTAAAAAAATATTTAAATTTATTTATTTTTTTTAATTTAAAAATCGAATTTTTCTTAAAAGAAATTTAAAAAAATAATCTTTAAATAAAAATTTTTATTGATCATTTTTTATACTTATTTTTGAAAAATTAATTAAAAAATTTTAAAAAAAAATTAAATTTAATTAAAAACAAAAAAAATATTTTTAAAAATTAAAAAAAAAATTATTTAATATAATTCAAGTTAAATTTTTCTGAGAATGATAATTTACAATTAAAAAACTATAAACAATAATTTTTAATTAAAAATAAATAATTAGGTAATTAAAAAATTAATAAATAAAACATTGAATTTTAATATTTAAAAAAAAAATTGTATTTGTTTTTTTTTTTTTGTAAAAATTATAATTTTTTTTAAATTTTTAAAGATTTAAAAATTTAATTTAATTAATTCAAAAAAATAAAAAATATGTTAAAAAATAATTTAATTAAATTTTTATATTTTTAATAATTTTTAAATTTTTGGATACATTCATATTCATTATTATTGAAAAGTTTGAAAAAAAAAAAAAAAATTATTAAAAATAATTTATTTAAATTAAAAATATTTTTTTAAAATTGTTTTTTAGAAATATTCAAAAAAAAATTTTTTTTTAATATTATTTTTTTTTTTTTAAATACGAAAAGTAATAATGACAGACAACAAAACTCATAAAAAATAAAATTTTCCTCCAAAAAAAAAATCAACAACATGCGGTAAAAACAACATATTAAAACCCACAACCACACAGTGTATTATTTATTTATTTCGCATTCCGAGAGCCATGAAAATTCATGTCAATCATTAAGTTACCGAGTGTATAGCGCGCGCGACGATGACGATACAATATCGATGATGATGATGATGATGCCATATGGGAAAATTTGTGATCGATGTAAATAACTTTTCGGCATGCTGATGACTTGAACATGAATTCGTATTAATAAACGTTGAGCATAAAGAGTTTACGCAAAAAATTATATTGCACTCGAACATTTTATTCGCCCCGTTACGCGTTGTTTTGTAAAATAATAAATAGAATTTGCGTTTATGTCACTTTTTCCAACAAAGCAGCTTGTTAAATTATGACTTGCGCTCGTAGCGAAGACAAGAACACGCAAAACAGGCGAAATTTAATGCGAACTTTGAGGTATTGCACATGGGAAAAATTAAAATGAATAAACAGTAGTAATAATAATTATCATAAAATGCATAAATGTGGTGAAAATATTTCCTCGAAATGAAAAGTGTTGAAATTTCGTGTCGGAAAAATTAATGGAAACCCTTTTAATTTTTTTCTCTCGATAAAAACGCGTCTCGAGGGATTTTTGGAGGGAACGCCTGGTTTTTTTTCGCATAAAGTTCAAGTGTCGTCATGTTATGTCATCAACACGTTACAGAAAATTGACAAAATTGACATACTTTTACATTGTATATCTCTCTATTTATCTCTCACACACGCGTACGTGCACACAGAGAGGCAATCAAAGGCATACCGCAAAGATTAACCGGTCGACAAAAATTAGCACTTGCAAATAAAAAAGGAAGTATCGATCGTTTGGGTGAAATGTTACCGCAGTGTCGGACCTTTGTACGGTTGTGCAAGCATATATTGAGTTTGGAAGAGCGTCAGAGGGTGATAAAGGGTGTCTGGCGCCAAAGACGCTACCTTTCACGTCACGTTAGTTGTGAGGAATTACGCGCGTAAGTAAAGATAATACATTCAAAAAAAAAGCATCTTTTTTTTGCCCTTTTATTTATGTATTTTATGATAACATAAAATATTCCGCTAGTTTCCGTTGGTTTTTTTTTTGTGATGTGATTTATTTTTTTTTTTTATTCTTTCGTTTTTTTTGTCTTGTGAGTAGTCTTTTTTTCAAGTAATATTCTAATCCAGTGCGTAGATTTAACGGATAACTCGAAGTTAATTTTTTTGACAGTAATAAATTGTGACAGGTGTCAGTTTTTTTTTGCGAAATTTTATTTTACACATATTTTAGAATAATATTTTGACTAAAACGATAAATAATAAATTTAAAATTTGTTGAAAATTTAATTTATTTAAAAAAAAAATATTTTTTACATTTTTAATTAAAAAATTGACAGCTGTCAAATTTTTTCATAAAATATTTTTTTAAAAATTTTTTGAGCCATATTTTATTTAAAAATAATTATTTTTAATTATATTAAAAAAATTTGTTCAAATATAAATTTTTAAAAAAATTTGAACAAATTTTTAATTATTTTTAAATATAAAATATGGCTCAAAAAATTATTTAAAAAATATATTATGAAAATATTTGACAGCTGTCAATTTTTTAATTAAAAAATTGACAGATGTCAAATATATTTTGATAAAATTATTTTAATTAATAATGTGATGAAATAATTTTAAAAATTTTTCAATGGGGAAAATTTCATTTGACATCTGTCAAAATTTCTTATTGAAAAAATTAAAAATTTGACAGGTGTCAAAATTTTTTGTTAAAATTTCAATTTTTCAAAAAAATATAGAAATAAAAATTATTGAGAGACAACATTAATAAAAAATAAAAATTTTTTACAAATTTAATAAAAAAAATTTATTTAAATTAAATTTTTCATAATTTTGACAGCTGTCATATTTTTTAATGTAAAAAAAATTCAAATTTAGAGATAAAATTTAATTTTTTTATAATTTTCATCTTAAAATTGATAAAATATTTTTATAAAAATTGCAGAAAAATTTAAAATACAGACTTCAAATGAAATTTTGACAGCTGTCATCTGTCAAAATCGATCCAAAAAGCAACAAATTACGGAAAATCTTAAAATTTCTCTCGTAAAAGGTCAATTTCGCAAGAATTTATGTAGAAAAAATAAACAAAACCGCTCCGGTCATTGCTTTGTAAAACATCCCACATCTCGCATGTGGATAAACACAACAACACTCAGACAAGACACACTTTCGATACATTTTCCTGAACATTAAATTTAATAAATGACACACATTTTCCACACATTTTAGAGGAAAACAACGACACCGCTTCGCCAACTGGATGAAGCAACGACATTTTTAGACACTCCGGTCCATTTGCAATTCAATTCGATGCGAAATTCGGCTTGTTGTCATCCGCGTGAGTGGCTCATTACTCTTGCGAACCAACAACGAAAAAAAATTTGACAACACTTGTTAAGCAGCACTCGATGTAACAAAATGGGTGACAACAGCAGCAGCATGACCGTGTGAGAGATAAATTTGTCGCGTGAGAGAGAGAGATTGACGTAATTATGCGAAGCAGATTATTTAGCTGTACATAAAAATTAATCACAGCTCCATTCTGAAATATATGTGTGTCGCGTCGCGTCGTTGTTGTTGGGCAAATATGTTTGTCATCACGTGTGCCAAAAACTATATTCGATAATGTGAAGTTTAATACGACAACGATGATAAATTTAGAATGTAATTTTAGCGAATTTTGATACAGCGGCAACAAAAAAAGTGTGGATGAAAAAATATTTACACAAATCGAGCGACAAAATGTGCGACGATAAATGATGACAGATCTCTATGGAGGAGGACAGATAATCAGTTGAATAGATTGAGGAATTTAAAGTAGAGCAAGAAATATTTTTAATCGAGATTTTTTGCTCAAAAATATGGATTTTCTTGTCATTTTTTTTTTTCGTTAAATTGCGCATTTAAATTTTAAAAAAATCTTAATAAAAATTATTTTTATTCGATTTTAAGCTTCAAAATAATTCAAGACATTCAAAAATGAATAAATTTTGTATGAAAAAATTAAATAAAATTATTAAAAATCGCAATTTAGTTAAAAATAAATTATTTTGAGTCTTAAGAAGCAAAAAGAAGACTCAAAATAAAAACAAATTAATTTTTAATTATTTAAAAACTTATTTAAATCGTTAACAGACAAAATTAATTAAATTGCAAAAAAAATAATTTGATCCCTTAAATAAGAAATTTATTAAAAAAAAACAATTCATAAAAATTTAAGTCTTGAAGAGGTACCTAAACTAAACTCGAAATTTGAGCTCCAAATAATTTAAAAAAAAATTTAAAATAAAATTTAAAGCAATCAATTTGAAACTTAAAAACTTATCTTTGAATGTTAAAAAAAATTCTGTAAAATTTACAATTTTTTTTTTTTGATTTTCAATGAAATTTATTTTTTTTTATTTTATCATATTTTTAAAATAGGTATATTTTAATTTTTTAAATTTATTTTATTATTATTTATTATTTATTTTATTTTTTTTTTTAAATTATTTATTATTTTTTAATTAATTTTTTAAAAGCTTTTTAAAATTTATAAAAAAATTATTATCTAAAATAAATTAGAAAAATATATTTTATTTTATTTTTTTATTTATTTATTTTTTTTTTCTTGATAATTTAAATTTAATTTTCTATATACCTATGTTTTGACGATTGATAAAAATTATGAAAAATTAATTAAAAATATTTTTTTTCAACATGGATTAAATAATTATTTATTAATTTTTTAATAATTTTTTTTTATTTAATTTATTATCTAAATTATTTATTTATTACTTAAAAAAAAATTTTTTTTTCGTAAATTTTCCATAATTTTTTTCACATTAAATTTATAAAAAATAATAAATTATTATATGTATTAATTAATTAATTAATTAATTTTTTTTTATTTTAATAAAATTTATAAAAAAAAAATATTTATTTTTTCACAAAAAAAAAATATTTCACATTAAATTCACTTTTCTCATTAAATCCATATTTTTAACCAAAAATCGTTACAAACTGACCCAAAAATCATCTCGACAAAAATAAATCCCGCATAAATAATCAACACACAATTATAAAAACATTTTGCGGATGCACACAAAGTGTAATAAAAACATCCTTTTCCCCAAAATATATTTTAATTTGGCGTGATTGAATATAATTGAATTATTAACTTTTTGTCGTCGTTTCGCTGCAATCGTTGCCCGCTCGCCGAACGACAACCGACCGACCGACAACGACGACGGAAGGAAACAATTGTGAAAACATTAAGCAATTACTGCCGCTTTTTTCCCAATATTCCCCACAAAAATTTCCATTTTCCCTTCTGTGTGTGTGCGACTTTTTGTCGTTGGACCCTTGAAATTTTGTGTAATTGCTGGCGTGCATTAAATTTATGACTTTTCTCGCGCTCTCTAACACAAAAAAAATTGTTTTAGTTTTTTTTTTGTTCTCTTAACAAGTCGAAACACAAACTGTTGCAAATTTATGCGTTCGTCCCCAATTTACTTTTTAGACATAGGCAATTAATGATAATTAGCGTTAACTTTGTACATGTACTTTACACACCTCTTTAAACACGTAAAATATTAATTAGATTAGATTTCGCGCGTAGTTTTGTAGCGTTTTTCAGTTTTCTAGTTAATTAGAGACGCAAAACACAAAATCTCGTTTAATAAAATTATAATTTTATTTTAATTTTGTATCATTTTCCGGCTTAAACAAACAAAAAATTGTACTCGACACACTTTTTACATATTCAGATTGGATGCAAAATCATCAAGGAGTGTTATGTATGAGAACGAGGAGCTCAGGCTACGTACAATTAATATAAATGCCGAAATCGAAAGAGGTGATTATACAAATAAATTCCGTAGAAATTTGCACTTTTCGCTTTAATTGATGTATAGAGAGAGATTTTTGTTATTTTTTGGCATAATCGTAGTTTTGTAGTAGTATAGTACTCTGTTTTTTTTTAATTGGCGCATAAATTTTTATTTATTTTATTTTTTTGTGAAATTTAAAAAAAAATAACGAAACGAGTAAAAAATGTCAATGATGATGATTTACAAGCACACACGGGCAACACACTTAATATGTAGGTTAAATGGCGTTAAATGGACGGAAATAAATGGATTTTCTTGTTAGACGAGGATATCTCACGTTTTTCGTATTTGGGTTACAAAGTTGGTGTTGTTGTTGTTGTAACATCATTGGGAATGAAATAATAATGAATTTCTTAATTTAATTTTATTTTATCTTGCTTGCTTGCGCTTTTTTTGTCGTTATTTGTCGCTTGATTTATTTTACATAATAAAAAAACTATTAAATACTGATGGAGTTGTCTGGTTGTTAACTAATAATTTTTTTAAATAAAATTAAGGACAGGAAAAGTGTTTCAATTTTTTTTTTTTTCTTAATTTTTTATTTAATTTTATTTTTTTTATATTCATAAAAATTTTAGTAAAAACATTTTTTTAGTAAAAATTCAATTTTATATATTTTATGAAGAAAAAATTAATTTTAAATTTAATAATTTATTATTTAAATTGAAAAATTAATTTTTATCATTTTAAAAATTTTTTAATTTCAATTTTATTTTTTAAAATTATAAAAAAAAATTTAATTAATTTTAAATTTAATTTAAATTTTTGGTTTTTAAAAAAATCATTTGTATTATTGTAAAAATATCAATTTCAATAAAAATTTTTAAATGAAGAAAAAATTAATTTTAATTTTTAAACTTTTTTTTTCATTTTATCAAATATTTAGAAAATTGTTGTAAAATTTATCAAAAAAAAAAAAAAAAAAATAAATTTAAATATTTTTTTTTATTTTTCTAAATTTTAATATGTCAAAAAAAATATTTTAAATTTAATCTTCATAAAAAATAATAATGATAAATTTTTTTACTGAACAAAAAAAATTCAAAAAATATTTATAATTATAATTTGTACAAAATTAAGAAATTTTTTTTATCTAATTAAAAAAAATATAAAATAAATATTTTTTAAATTATTTATTTTTTTTTAAATTAAAAAATTAAATAAAAAAAAATATTTTATTAAATTTTAATTAAATAAAAAAAAATTTTTTTTTTTTTTTTTAATTTTAATTTTTTTTAATTAAATTAATTAAAATTAATTTTTTTAATTAAAATAACTTTAATTAATTAAAATTTATTATTTAATTTAATTAAATTAAATTAAATAATAAAATAAATTAAATTTTAAATAAAAAAAAATGAAACACTTTTCCCTAATGAGCTCATCCTCAAATAAAAAAAATAAATCTGTCTGTTTCTTCATTTTACTTTTTTTTTTTTGATGAATTCGCTCATTCACTCTCCGAGTTATTTATAACAAAATATGTTTTCTTAATTGGGTAATAAAAATATCGAAAATGGATTTTCCTTTTGAAATATCTGTTGTCCATTGCCCTTAATTTCTCCGGTTATTTATCACCGAAACTATCTTTTTACTTTCAATCTTTTCTTCGAATCGAGACTTTTTCTCTTGTGTCATGCATTTTTTAATTGTCCATTTTGTGACCAGAATGCGAAACGAGAGAGGCAAAGTAAATAAAAACTGATGTTTAATTAAAGCAATCAATATCACGTATAATGCCGAGAAATATGAATGTCTCGCAAAAAAAAGAGATAAAATAGGAAGAAACGAGGAAAAATTGATGTTGTAAGCGAATTTAAGAAAAAATAATCCTAAAAAATGTGTACAACATCCAAATAAATATTTTGCCATTTATCTTGAAAAACCTCCTAAACTATAAATATAGACAAGTTTTTGCTGTTCAAGGGGGAAACTAGACCCAATTACACAATCATGTAATGCATCTTGCAAGATAAAAAGAAAATACACGACCGCCTTTCCATTTGTCCTTGCCAAAAGCATTAACTTAATATAATAAATACATGCGAGTCGTCGCTTTGCATGCAGTTTTTTCCCCATTTTCGGGTGACATAACACACAAAATTGTCTCTCGTGATCCCCTCCGCACACATCATGTCTCACTAACAGATAATCAGAACAAAAAATTCCCCATAGACGATAATTACCTACAACTACTGGCCCGAAATCAGCTTGCAGCTTGCACAAAAAACGAATTTTTGCGAACGGAATGCGAGATGACATCAAAAGCATTTTTTATGAATTTTTCGCCAAAAATGCAAATAATAAAGACAAAGTTCATGTCTTGTTAAATAAAACATACGGAAAAAAAAATTTGTGTGGCGTTGTCATTGCTTTGTCACTGCCATTATCGCATCTACATGACACGACGACAATAAAAGAGGAAAATATTATTGCAAGAATGAAGCAATTTCCCTTTTTTTGCTCTCGTTCACGTCCTCAGCCGTCGTCATCGTCGTTGTCGATGTATTGTTGATAAACACACACGCAGCAACGGGACATGCAGATGTTTCTTTTCGCCTTCGACATCAAGTACTAACACCCCGAAAAAAAAAATAAAACGGCAAAAAGTGGAAGAAATATGCCTCCTTCATTGATTTGTGTGCATTTCGTATGCAATTCACACAAAATATTTCGACCGAGATCTTAATTTTCTCATTTTTTGAGGGTTAGAGTAAATTTATTTAGTTTTCTTTTTTATTTTATTTTTTTTTCGCCGCATTTCAAGGGGAAAATGTGATATTATGATGGAAATATTGTCCATAACTTTGAAAAATTTCATTAATTAATTAAATTTTTGAGAAAATTCATTTTTCGGGTATGAGGAGTACTAAATTGTGAAATGAGGAGTACAAAAATGTTAATTTTTTGTCAAAATCTTTAAAGAAATTATTTATTTTTCTGCATCTTGCATTTTATTTATTTATTTTTATGAAAAATGAATCAAAAAAATATTTTGAAGTAATTAAAAATTTTAAATTGTGAAAATATAAATTTTTTTCATTAAGGAGTACTAAATTGTGAAATGAGGAGTAAAAAAATTATATTTTTTGTCAAAAATCATTTGGGAAGTTATTTTTATGACAAAATAATTAATAAAAAAATTTTAAAAGTAATTAAAAATTTAAAATTGTGAAAAAAAATATTTTTTTCATTGAGGAGTAAGAAAATGTAAAATGAGGAGTATTAAAATGTAAAAAATATTTTTTTGTTAATTTTTTTTAAAAGCAAAAAATTAAGCTTAAGATTTTATGAAAAGCTCAGCATTTTATAAAAAAGTCAAAATATTTCGAATTTACATTTTCTTACTCCTCAAAATATTTTTTTTTATTTTTAAAAAATATATAAAATTGAATTAAAAATTTAGGAGAAAATGTGAAATATTATATTTTGTCGGAAAAATTAAGCAGATTATATAAAACGCATCAGAATAATTAAAAAATGTATATTTTGAATCATGAGGAGTAAAATAAAAAAAAATTTTTTGAGGAGTAAAGAAATGTCAAATACTATTTTTCAGTTAAAAACTAAAAAAAAAAAATAAAAATAAAGGTATCAGAAAATTAATGGGACAATGTTTATCCATCTGTTTAATTAATCTAAGCCTCAGATGAATTTACGAAACTATTCTATAAATCACGAGGAGTACAAAAATGAGAAAAACTTCATTGAAAAAAACCTTGAGGAGTAATAAAATGTAAAAATCTTTAAAAAATCTTTTTAAAAACTTGTTCTATAAAATTGAAATGCGGCAAAGTAAGTCTTTCCGTTTCAAGACGAACAAATTGACTCTCGTTTTGTTGTTCTTTCGGTATGTTCGAGTACAATAACATACAGAACAATAATCAATGTCATCGATTGTGTGGCAACTTGCTTGTACTTGAAATTTGTGTTTAGCATAACGGATATATGTACAATAAAACGGTTCCTCAATTCTTCTTCTCAAGATGAAATTGAAGATTTTTCTTCATTTAATTTTTTTTTTGCTCTTCAACTTCCAATTTAACTCTCAAAGCGAAAAACGTGAACTCACGTGAAAATAAAGCGATTCCAAGAATGTAAGTGCAGCAGCATGTCAACATTGCGTAATACATAAATTTCATTTGAACGGGCGATCACTCAAAGTGCCTCGTGTACTCCGCTCGCTTGTGAAAGTTCATCAGCAGCATGACACGAGCAAAAAAAGGCAAAGATATCTCACTCTCAAAGCAATGTCATGGTGTGTCATCGTCGTCGTTCCTCTACCCGAAAAATATTGTATTTTAGGATACAACAAAACAACATTCGCTTTTTTTTAGTTTTTTTTTTCTCTTGTGCACTTTATTTATTTGTAATAATAAATGTTGTAGATTTTTGTAGAGCAGAACATATTCACCACTTTTGATCACACACACACGAAATTCCGAACGTTTGCGCATGTCTCTCCATGTGTGTACTGTATAGCTAAGGACACAGAGAAGGTGCATGAAAAAAGTAAGAATTTTTGAATTTTCAACAACACTAAACACAGTGGTTCAGTAGTTTCTCAGATATCTTGGCATCAACTTGACACAAATTTCTCGGTCTCGTCTTGTGTGTTGTCGGCGCTCTCTTTTTGCACACACAAACACACACTTTTTTTCTTTGATTGTTGTATCATATTATTATTAGTGTATTATTGTCATAATACCAGAAGAGGCAAAAAAAAACAAAAGTCGGAAATTTATACACGTACTGCGAATTTATTTTTTTTAACACTCAACACATGAAAAAAATAAAAATTAAAATAAAAAAAATTTAAATAACCAGATTGCCGCAATCTTGTGCATTCTTTATTGTTATTAATTATTGTTGTTAATTAAGCAATTTAAAAAAAAAAATTAAAAAATATTTTTTTTTAAAATAAGGAATGAATTTTGCTGAAAAGTGCTTGATTTGAGTGATGATTTTCTTTAGAGGTGACTTTAATAAAATTATAATTAATTAAAAATCATAGAAATCATTTTCATTAAAAATTAATAAATTAATTAATTTAATAAATAATTATTTAAAAAAAAAATAGTGAATGGCTTTAAATTAATTTAAAAAAAAATAATAAAAATTAGATTTTTTTTTATATTAAAAAAAAATAACTATTAATAAAAAATGTGTTAAAAAATTAATTAAAAAATTTTTTTTCAGTAGAAAGCACGTTTTAAATTAATATTAAAATTTAATTATAATTATTAAAATTAATATTTAAAAAATTAAATTAAAAAAATAAAATAAATTGGTGAAAAATTATTACATTAGTAAAATTAATTTCTTTTATATTTTTTTATGTTATGTAAAAATATATCAATATATTAAAATATCGTTATCTGCGCTACCATTGCTGTTGTTTATTGTTGATGTTGTTGTTGTTGTTGTAAAAAAATATGTAATCCAATCCAAAATTCAATCAAATCAAATTAAAAATAAATAAATAAAATAAAAACTGCATTTATCTACAATAAAAAAAAATAATCATAAAAAAATGCGCTCACTGCTCAATCAAAAAATAAACTACTGCTACAGAATGGTATATTAGCGCTTCTACAGATAATCAAAATGTTCTTTGCTTTTGATGCTGTAGGTCAAAGTGATATCAAAAAGTTAAAAAAGGAAAATGAGCAATTACGCCGCGAAATATGGACATTACGTGATGAGTGAGTATCATTTTTTTATTTTATTTCTTTCATTTATTTCTGGATAAAAAAATTTTTTTCCTGCTATTTTTATCATATTATTATTTTTTCATGCATGCAAATGTGATTTTTCTTCAAATCAAAAAATAATGTACAATATTGTGTGCAACGCGAGTCACGTCAAGTTTAATATCAAGTTAAGTTATATGAATAATGATCCTTTCCATCTCCATGACTTTTCGTAGATCACGAAGATTTAATGTGACGGATCTCTCTTTGGACACTTGATTTATTATTAATAAATGTTGTTCGCAATAAATAATAAAAAATACGAAAAAAATTAAAATAAAGAAAAAAAAACGATGAAAATATAACAAAAGAAAGATAAACACTGAATAATAAATAAAACGAGATCCCTAGAAATAATATAAATAATAAATAAATAAAAAACTGAGAGAAAAAAAGAAAAAAAAAAGTGCGCGCAAGAAAAATTCAAAGTAAAAAAAAAAATTTGGTAAGCCCAAACCTAGTCGATTTATTTTTCATTACTCGTTTTGTTATGTATTCGTATATAATTTCACTTTCATAATAATTATATTTATTATATATCTTGTATTGTTATTATACTATGAGTTAGCATTCCATCAAACACAAATTTTTTCATCAAAAATAATTTTTTGTCTAGAATTCGATTTTTTATCGGTGTCAATAAAATAGGAGCTTCTTTCTTGAAAATAATTTAAATAAATTGTAGAGCCGCTATTGTTGTTGAAGAAGAATGACATTGCATTGATTTTTCAAAAAAAAACTATTTTTTTATGTCTTTTTTTCTAAAAAAAAATATTTCGCTCGAAATTTTCATTAATTTTATTTTTTTTCCTCTTTTTCAACAAAAAATGTGTCTGCCTGTCGCGTCGTCATGATAATCGAACGTTGTAAATAATAAATTTTTGCTCGACAACTTCTTCAGATATGATAAATTAGAAAAACTATTAGCATCAAAAGTAAACTTGGACTGTGATGAAGATTCTCACGACTCGGAAAGTTGTCATTCGCATGATGTAAGAAATTAAGAAAAAAAAAAGACAATTGATTTTTTTTAAAAGCAAATTGAAATTTTTTGACAGAGTGACGGTTCATGCCAGACTTGTGGGTCTTGTAACAATACAGAAACAACAAATGACACGTCGCAGCACAATGGCGGGCATCAATCAGTAGGTTGCAAGGCGAAAAAAGAAAAACTTCACGTGGAATTTGACCATTTGTCGATTGTGTCGGAGGAATCGCAACGCAGTCCGAACGAAGATTCGGCGAATAGGTTAGCAGTGAATGAACCGAAGGTGCAACCAAAAGCGCCCGAAAGTCCCTTTCCGTTGACGGAACTTCAATCATTAGTGCCGCCTTTAACGCATTTCGAGAATTTGCCGTATGAGAGTATTGGGGGGAATGTTGGTGAGTTTTTAATTTTTTTTTTATTAAAATAATTTTTTTTTAATTAATAAAAAAATAAATAAAATTAAAATAAATAAATTTTTATTTAATTTTCAATTATTATTATTTTAAAAAATTAAGATTTTTTAAATTCTTATTTAAAATTTATTAATTAAAAAATTAAAATTATTTTAAAAAAATAATAAAAGACAAAAATTTTAAAAAATTTTTTTTTTTTGAAAAGGTAAACTTTAAAAAATTATTTTTTATTTTAAATTTTTTTTAATCATAATTTGAAATAAATTTTTTTTAATTTTTAAAATAATTCTTAAAAATAAAATTTTTAAATTTTTAAACAAAATATTTTTTTATTTTTTTTATTGAAAATTTAATTAAAAATATTTTTTTTAACAATTTTATTTAAACAATAAATTTTTTAAATTATTTTATTTTTTAAAATAATTTTTAAACTTTAAAATTTATAAAATTTTTTTTAAATTAATAAATATTTTTTCAATTTTTAAAATTTTTTAAATTATTAATTTTTTTTTATTAATAGTTTAATTAATTATTTAAACAATTAATATTTAAAAAATTTTTTAAAATAATTTAAATTATTTTTTCAGCAAAATTACCTCAAGTACTGAATAAAAAGAAAATTAATTTTAATTAAATTTAATTAAAATATTTAAAAAAAATATTTTTTATTTTAATTTACATTTTTTTTTATTAAAAAAAAATTATTGAAAGTATTTTAAAAAAATCATGAACTTACGAAAAATTTTAATTATTTTTATTTTAAATTTAAAATTATTTTTTTAATATTTTTTAATTAAATTTTATTAAATAATTTTAATTTCATTTAATTTAATTTTTTAAAATGAAATTTAATTTAATTTAAAAATATTTTTTTTTTCAGATGAGGATGGATTTATAATCCCAAATACGAAAGTATTAAACGAAGAGCCATCAAAGTGGTCAAATAGCAGTAACAAGCCAGACATTTTGCTACAACAATCATCATCAGCGTCAGCACAAGTGACGCCCTCAGATCCGGTATCGTCTTTCAGGAATTTTCAGGTAAGAATTTTTTTCTTATTTTAAAATTTTTAATTTTTAATGAAAAAAATTTCAGACAGGAGGAAATCTCGACGAACTACTGCAAGACATTGAATTCTTATCGAAAGACATCGAAGATCTACAGAACAAAAACAAGTCTGACACGAGTTTGAACAATTGCAGCGGGAGTAAAAAGAAGCCCTTTCGCTCCGAAGTGAGTTTAGTGCTAGATTTCCCGAATAACAACAACAACAACAATAGTTTAAGCACACAAATCGAAACAAAGCCGATAATTCATCCCGTGCCGCCGGACGATTTGTGTCACAAACTTCCGTCGCCGCCAATCCTCAAGGAATCGCACAACAGATCGTCGACCGGTTTCGAGCATTCGCACACAAACGGCACTGCGACGCCAACCAGCAACAACATGGAGGTCCGTTCACCCACGCAAAATACCCACATTTATCACGAAAACGAACGCAAGCTCAGTTCGTCCGAAAGCACGCTCGCCAAGTCATCGTCGAAATCGGGCAAACGCGTTTCCCTGTCGCTCGGGGTCGGCAAGAAGACAAATCGCTTCAAGAAACACGATGCCATCGAGAAAGCGTCGCATGCGTCGCGTCGCATGAGCTTGGATCTGGATTTGTCGCCGACGCATGCCCCGCATCCAAATACGCATCACAACGATTCCCGACGTCATTCCTGCGACTCGAACAAATCGCATCACAAAAAGCGCTCGCGGTCCGACAGCATCAACAGCAGAGGCACTTACACGACGGAACCCTCGAGCCAGCGACGCATTTCCGTAACGTCGTACCAATCGTCGAAGAAAATTCCGTGGTGCGGATGCTGGGGACTTTGCTAAAAAAAATTCGCAGGAAAAAAAATTGTGTCCTAAAAATTAAATTAATTTAAACAACGAAATCTGTTTTTAAGATTTTCAAGAAAAAAATACAAAAAATGAGCAATATTTAAAATAAAAAAGGGAAATATTGTTAAATTTCTGCTCAGATAGTTTTCAATACAATATTGAATGAATTTTATCTCCATTAAATTATTATTATTGATATTATTATTATTATTATAAAAAACCGTTAATTAATTGTTGTTGAATAGTAAAAAATACGTAAAAGTAATAAATAAAGTATATAATAGCCCACAAAGTGATTTTAAATAAAACGAAACAACATATGGTGACCATCATTGTGGCTATTTCACGTTTCAAAAAAGGAATTTTCTACATTTAAATTTGATTTAGGCCCCAATATGGTCACGCATACGAGAGAATTTAAGAGAAGAGAGCCGTAAAATATGTTAAAACAAAAAAAAATATTTAAAGATAAATAAATGATACAAAAAAAATGTCAAAATAAAATTTTTAATGCACCAAAAAAAATACACAGACACAAAAATAATGATGATAATAATAAAATATAAGAGAGCGATGGAGAAAATGATAAATAAAATTATAAAATGTACGCGCGGAAATAATCTGTATTTTTCGCATACATGTCTTCTTGTCTATTGATGATGATAATAATATATGGAAGAAAATAATTTAATCCAATTTAAGTCAAATTTATTGGTCATTTAAATTCTATGCATACACACGTTGTTCCTTTTTTTGGCTTTTGTCTGTCTCTGCCTGTTATCCCGATATGACTGTTTGTCGCCTCTTTCTCCACACATATTTTATTCAATAAAATGTGCATCGAAAGTGCATCGGTAGGACAATGTTCAGGGGCGTGAAACATAGGTTTGAAGGAAAAAATTTATGGTAAGTAATTTTTGTAAAATTAATTTTAAAAAAATTATTTAATTTTAGTTTAATTTTTAAATTCAATTAAATTATTTAAAATAAATTAATTTAAAAAAAAAATATTTTTCAAAAAAAATTAAATAAAAAAAAAATTAATTTAATTAAAATAAATTAAATTTTTAAAATACTTAAAATTAAAACAAAAAATAAATTTAACTTTAATTAAATTAAATTAAAATTTTATTTTTTTCTGAAACTGAAAAACATTAATAAATATTACAGATTATGATTTGAATAAAGTTTATTTAAGTAAAAGTAAAATGATTTTTCCATATAATTTTTTTTAATTAATTTATTTAAGTAAAATTAAAATGATTTTTCCATGAATTTAAAATTATTTTTAAAAAATTAAATTAAAATAAATTATTAAATAATTTTTTTAAATTAAAAAAAAATAAATTAATTAAAAAAAATAAATAAAAATATTTTACTTTTGAAGGTATTATTTAATTTTAATTTAAGATATTTATTATTATTTTTTTTTTTTTTTGTAAAAAATTCAATTTATTTAGAACTTTAATGAATTATTTTTTTATTGAATTATTTATTAAATTTTAGTGAATATTTTTATTTTATTTATTTTTTTTTAATTTAAAAAATTAACTAATTGTCATATAAATAAATCAATTATTTTTCAATTTAAAATTTGGAAAAAAAAATCCATTAATTAATATAAATAATTTATTCAATTTAAATTAAAAAAAAATTAATTAATTATTTTTTAATAAATCTTTAATTTATTTTTAATTACTTTTATAGAAATTTGTCAAAAAATTTGTTTTTTTTAATTTTTTATAATTTTTTGCATTTCATAGGCACGAAAAATAAAAAATTTTCCAATTACGCCCCTGAACATGAATAAGGATAATTGGGTAAGTCCACACACAAACACATACTTGTTTTAATAGGTGTAAGTTCATGCAATTCATTGATGCAATATTCATTTTATATCTGCTCACATGTATCACGTCGTCTGTCTGTATGTTGAAATAAACCACCCGAACAACATGCTGCTGCTGCCATCGCACACACCCACACACACGACGACGACGAGGCACTCAAAATGTCACACATATATCGCTCCAGCCATGCCGTGATGAGGGGATTCCTTGCCAACAAAATTTCTCACATTTTTCGAAAACGAAAGTGTGTGTAGGTTATTCGGTATCTAGATTTTGGAATCAGAACTGAAATTTTGCTCAGCAGAAAATACGAAAAAAAAAAATTATATGGGCCAAGTTATGAAAAATTCATAAAGATTTCCGATGCACCATGCAAGATTTCCTCTCATTGTTGCAACGACAACGACGACGACGACTGCATGTTTAAAGAAGAGATCGAGAGCGGGTGATGTTAATTTTATTTAATGCATTGTGTGCACTAAAAATATATATCTTTATGTGTAATTGTTTTGAATGGACTGCCGAACGAGGAGGCAAGCAGATAAATTAAATAACGAAATTTATTTTTGCAGGACGGACCAAAGTCTGGCTTTGTGACAATAAAATCGCCTCATTCGAGCCCCGTTTGTCTCCCGTTTAATAATCGCAGGAGGAATAATAACACAAAAGCGATTATCATAACCTTGTCCCGCATTATTATTGCCGAAAAACGAGAAAAAAAAGTTTGCAAATAATTTATGAACGAGTTGCACCAAAAACGAAAGAATAAATATTTGAATCACAAAGGATCCCTTTTTCCCTCTTGTGCGCTCGAAAAAAAAAAAGAAAAATAATAAATAGCAGAAAAAATGATAATAACATAAAATATAGAAAAATATTGCAGGTTCTTGACTTTTACTATAGAAATAAATTTTACAAGCCACTTAGAGACGACGACGACGAATCTTTGTAAGTGACTTTTTTTGTTATTTTTTTTTTCAGCTGATGACGATGATGATTATTCGCCTAATGAACGAGGCGACGCATTCACAATTCACTCTTTTGTTGCACACTTTTGAGTGTGTACTCACCCGCGTGCTTTTCTCTCTTTAACTTGACAAAAGGTAAACACAAACGGCGCGCGCGAAACAAAAAAAAGAAGGAAATATTGTGTTTCGTTTGAAACAATGCAAACATCGGCAATGAATAGGGTGAGAGCTTTTAAATCTTATTTTGTGAGGTAATTTGACTAATTTTCGTTATTTTATATTTTTTAAAAAAATTTTTTTTTTTTGCAAAAATTTTCGATAAAAATTATTAAAAGTTTTTTTTTAATAAAAAAATTACAGAAAAAAAAATTTTTTAAATTAATAAAATTTTTTTAAATATATCTAAATTAAAAAAATTTTTATTATTAAAATAATTTTTTACAAATCTTGATAATTTTCGTCAAATTTCTTTACATTAAATGCAAATTTTAACTTTTATTGAGTATTTTTGCATTGAAAAATTTTATCGAATTTCTTTAAATAAATTTAAACTATCAATAATTTCTTTCAATAAATGCCTGAGTTAGGTCATAAATAACGATAAAATATAGAAAAAGTTCTTTTTAAAAAAATATCAGCATGTCAAGGTTGAAAATTTATGAATTTCTATCAATTGATACCTTTGTTACGATTGAATATGAATAAAATTGCATTTTGGCGAAATTTTAGATGACACAATTTAAATTATTTAATTTTATTTTTTATTATTTAAAATTATTTATTATATAAAAAAAAAAATATTTTAATATTAAAAACAAAAATGAGAAAAAAATAAAATTCTTCAAAAAAATTTTTAATTAAAAATAATTTTATTTTTTATTAATAAAAATTTTAATTATTTAAATTTTATTATTTAAAAAATTTTTTTCAATTACTTTAATTTTTTTTTAATAATTTAAATTTTTTAATTTTGATAATTTTTAATTATTTAATTTTAAATTTTAATTTAAATTAATTAATTTTAATTTTAATTAATTTTATTTTTTTTTTAATAATTTTATTTTTTTATATTTTAATAATTTTATTTTCAAAAAATTACTCGAGTAATAAAAAAATAAATCACGAGAAATTTTCTCATAAAATCGCACATTTGGTAAATTACTTCCTCATGTTTGCTCAACAAAGCAAAGAAAATCAGACACCCTCATGAGATGCCTTCGCCGTCGTCGTTGTGTGACACTGACACACACATGTCGAGCATCATCATCAACTTACACAACGAGCAAGCAGAAAAAAAATAGACAAGAGCATAGAAAATTTTAATTTTCCATTTTCATTCTACTCTCATTTATTATTTGTACCTGCAAACACTTTTTTTCTGTTCAACGAAGGCACCTAACGCTCGCCAGCCATTCAATTTTAAATTACAATAGTAATTCATCAGTGTAATGTGCTTCGGCAAATTTATACATGTTTATCCTCTTTTTTATTATTTTTTGCCGTACGCAACACTCTCACAGCCATTTTATTTGTAATTCTGCAATGCACGGGATATTAACATAATAAATGGAACATTATTCGGGGAAAACTGCCAAAAATTAATACAATGGAGTAGAAGTTTTCGGTTTACTGCACATCAGTCTCTGCTCTCTATGCAAACACAAGTTGACCTTACATTTTTTCTCGTGTTGCACTTTTTTGTTTATTTTGGGCAAGAATTTCGTTTTTGGAACGAAAATGAAAATGAGAAAAAGGGAGTTGCAAGTAAACAACGCACGGCAAGTTAATTGTTGTTGTTGTAACAAACAGACCTACATTCATGAGGAGAAATAATTGAAATTTTATAAAATGTGTCGCATTCGTTTTGGCGCAATTTATTCATTCAAAGCAGAAGACACAATAATTATCTCTTGTTCACAATTTAATGCTTCGCCAAATACGTGAAATAATTCGCATCATCGTAAATGTACTTTTTTTATTTGTTTGCATTATATAGGCAAATGCAATGAGAAAAAATGTTTTAATTTAAATTATTTTTTTTACAAATATTGAACTGTTTTTTAAATAGGTATAATTATTTTTTTAAAAATAAAATTAAATATTAAGTAAAATTTAAAAAAAAAAATAAATAAATTTTAATTTAAAATTTTTTTTTATTTAATTTTTACCAAATTTTTTATAAAAAATATTAATTATTTTATTTTTTAAAATATTTTTTAAATTTTATTAAAAAAATTTTAATTTATATTAAATTAATTAATTTTAAAACCTAATTTTCAATTAATAAATTGCTAAAAAAAAAAGTTAATTACGAAAATTTAATCAAAATTTATTCAAAAAATTAATTTACACATTAATAAATTACTTATAATTTTTTCATAAAATTATTCAAATTAAATAAATTATTTTTTTTAATATTTTTCAAACATTTGCAGAAACTTATAAAATTTAATTTAAAGCTTTAATTAATTAATTTAATAAAAATTTAAATAATTAAATAAAATTATTTTAAAAAATAATATTTTTTTATTTTTTTTAATTATTTTTTTTTTATTTTTTATAAACATTTTCAAAAATTTTAAATTAAAAAAAAAATAAAAATTTTAAATTTTAATTTAAATTTTTATTAATTTTTAAAAAATTGTAATAAATTATAATTTTTAAAAATTTATTTAAATTAATTTAATTTTATTAAAAATTAATATAATTAATTATAAATTTTTAATAAAATTATTCTAATAAATTATTTTTTTATTTTTCAAACATTTTCAGAAACTTTTAAATTTAATAAAAAGTTTTAATTATTTTTATTTTAATATAAATTAAATAAATTAATAAAAATTAAAATATTTTAAAAAATGTTTTTTTAAATTTTTCTTTTAATACAAAAATAATTAACTTAATTTAAAAATGGAAAAAAACTATAAAAAAATAATAAATAAATTTATTTAAAAAAAAATATTTTCATAAAATTTAAAACATTTTTTCTCATTGCCTCAAACATCACTTAATATGTTTTTTATTTTTTTCAGCACATCTCAACAATAGAGCCAAAAAGTTTTATTTGTCAAGCGGAAGTACGGGAGTAATATCATAAAAAATGTAAAAATAAAAAAAATCTGGCACTTACCATTAATGATGTACAATGATTGCACTTTGTCGGACTCGAGAAGGTGCGCACGAGAAATTGATGAACTTTTTGTAAACTGGGTGTAATTTTGCCGCGCATCGCCGCACTATGAATACTATGATGATCCATGGAATTTTCCGTCAAATTACTCTTGGAGCTATTCAAGCTTGGCGGGCGATTGTCCTCAATGTCGCCCTCCTCACTTTCCATCGAATAGTTGCTGTGATGCAATAAAAGTTGTTGATTACTGTAGATGTGCTGAGGCGGTTGCTGCTGCGCTTGCTGTTGCTCGATTTGCTGTTGTCGCTGCAACGACGATACACTTTGATTGTGCTGGCTTTGCGGTGACGACATCAAAATATTGTTCGACGATGAACTCGTAGATGTTGGATTGTGACTCGATGGCTTGAATGGGAAATTTTTTTTAATTTATGGCACATAAGGCACATGTACTGTCGAGAGACAACAACTTTTTCATCAAAAACTTACCAAATTGGCTGCCAGCGTGGATGCTGTGTGCGTCGATGCATTCGAACCGGTGCCGCCGCCGCCCGTTTCCTTCAAAAAGTGATCCAAGTAGGACATTTGCGATGAGGGTCTCTCCAAAACTGCCGTTGTCCAATTTAAATTAGAGTAACATTTATAACATTCCAAGTCCATTGTCAATTTTGGGGCAATTGTGTCACATCATTTGTTCGTTTTTTGGTATGAAGAATGTGCATTCAATTCGATTCGATTCAATTTGGAAAGTGTTCAAATATTTTTTTTTTCATTCGAATGCAATTGAGACGAAAGGGCACATGGAAATTTGTTTTATTTTAAATTTCATTAAAATTTTTGGGCATTTTTAATTATTATTTTTTTTTTACGGGGAGAGATTAGATGCGAATGAAGAAGATTTTTTTAATGACAATGGCAGGTGATTATGCAAAAATTCAATTTTTATTCAAATGTTACACAGATGGCGCGTTGGCGGGCACACAAGATGGTAGTAGAGCAATGGCAAATTAAACAAACATGGAAAAAATATGAAAATGGTTCATGTTAGAAAATTATGTTTTTTTTTACAGATAAATTTATAAATATATGATTAAGAAGAAGATTTAATATAATAAAATTTAGCATGTAGCGCTATAAATAATAGAAAATGTGAAAACACACTGCTTGGTCATTTTAAAACTAAAATACATAAAACGGATTTGCAACTTGTACCATAGATGGAAATTTACGATTATGTTGGATAAAAAGGGGGATTCTTTACACATGGTGTTCGAATGTTACACGAAATTTGCGAATTTAATAAATAAATGTACATATATACAACAACAGCAGCAACATATAGAACAAGAAGAGGTTTAAAGATTAAAAAGGTTCCCGTATGAGCGTAGAATTAGAATGACCAAAAGTTGAAATGGATTGTTAAAAAACTTTTTTTTCTCTTGTTTTAGAAAATTTGAGTAACCAGATGGCTCCATTATTTACTGTGATTCAGGAAAAAACGTGCGTGTATCAGGTAAGAATTGAAAAAAAATATTTACACGTGTTTGGATTGTTTTTTTTTTTAAGAAATTTAGTTTTTTTTTTTCATAAATTTTTTGCATAAAAAATTAGTTTATTTAAATTATTTTAATTCAATTTAATTGTTTTATTTTTTTAATTCAAAAATTATTTATTTTTTATTAAATATTTTTTTAATTACGAGTATTTCAAACAAAAAAAAAACAAAATAATATAAAATTTTGTTTCATTTAAAAAAAAATTAAAATTTTTTTGTTTAAATTTATTTATTTTTATTATAAAAATTTTTAATAATTTTTTAAATCTTTTTTCAAAAAAAATTTTTTTTAAAAATTTTTATATTTAAAAAAAAAAATATTTGAATAAAATTTATTCGAATTATTTTTTTATTAAAAAACTTTTAAATTTTTTTCATTTATTTAAAAAAAAAAATAATAAAATTAATTTTAGCATGTAAATTGTTTTATATTTATTTTAAAACTTTAATTTAAAAAACTTACTTCATATTTTTTTTTGTATTTAAAAAATAAATATTTTAATTCAAATTTATTTGAATTAATTTTTTAATTTAATTATTAATTTTATTAAAATAAATTTTTATAAAAATTAATAATTTTTAATTATAATATATTATTTTAATAATTTAAAAATTAAAACAATTTTTCATTAACTTGAATTTTAAAATATTTTTTTTTTTATTAAAAAATAATAATTAATTTCTGATAAAATTCAACAATGAAAAAAAATCCAAACCACGTGTCAAACATTTTTTGCAGCTCTCCTTACAAATTTTTCCCCAAAAAATGTTCAACTCCTCGTTAACACACAAAACATGGTTTTTCTTGCACCACAGAGCGTGTGTGTTGTTTAATTACAGCACGACGACGAAAAAAAAGTTAGGACTTAACAATTCATTTCGAAAACATCGAAAAAAAAAGTAAAGAATAAAAGGAAGAAACGAGACAATGTGGTGCGATTGTATTTAGCATGAAACATGATAATCTTTCGGCAACGAAATAATGAAAAATGAAAAAAAAGTGAAGAAGAGTACAACAAAACGCAATTGAACCTGACCTTGACAACAAAAATATTCAAACAAAAAAAATCCTCGTTTGTTGTTTAATTGTCAAGGTCTCGAGTACGAGTGCCATAGTAAGTTTTATTGCGGATGATGATTAAAAAATAGTAAAATAAAATAAAAAACAAACGAAATTAGAGCAGCCCGCATAGCAAGTATCTACAGACAGATTGCAATAAAAAAAAATACAAAATTGACGAGAAATACACACATTGAAAAGCAATAATTTCATTGTAGCAGAACCGAATCGCTGCGATTTTATTTCATTTTATTATATATTCAACGAAAAAAAAAATAGTAAAACAAAAGTCGATGAAATAAAATAAGAATAAAAATTTTAAATAGAGCAATTCATTTGGTTGCCGATCGACATGTGTGCGCTTCTGCTGCCTTTTGCTGCTTGCGCCATCATCCCAATTCTCTTATTATTAAATAAATCAATCTTCGAACAATTTGAGAAAAAAATCGGCAGAGAAAGGATAAAAAATTTCGGAGAAACAGATCTATCAATTGCAATGTCGACGACGTCATGGCACTTTTTTGCTCCTTTACTTTTTCTTTAAAATTGTGTATCAGCAGTTCCTTCCGTCAGTAAATTATTGCTTTTCAATTAAGATGAATAGTCCCACATGGTCACGAATTTTCTCGTTCCAATTCGTTATGTAAAAAGTGGGACACGACATTAGATTGGAAATTTTGTTAACTCTCAATTTCTTTTCTTTTTATTTTATTATTTTTGCTCCAAATCACTGTTCTAATAATCTTCCGTTTTTTTCTTTGGCATCCAGTGATGGATCTAAAAGTTATTTTTTGTAAAATTATTTTTAAAAAATTAATTTAAAAAATTACGGAATTAAATTAATTTTTACATATAAAAAAATTTCCTATATTTTAGTTTTTTTATGTTAAAAAATAAAAAAATGTGGATTTAAAAAATCGATTAAATTATTTAAAAAAAAAAATATTGAATTAAATTAAAAAAGTTTTAAATAATTTTAATTTGTTTTTTTTTAGTTTTTTTTTATCTTAAATAGGTAAATATAAAAATTAATAATTAAAATAAAAATAAATAAAATAAAATAAAAAAATTAATTAGAATATAAAATAAATATTTTTGAAAAATTATTAAATTTTTTTATAATTTTTTAAATAAAAAAAATTGAAATTCAAAAAAAGATAAAATTAAATTGATTTTATTTTTTTTTTATTTTAAATAAAATTTTATTCTTATTCAATAAAATAAAATAAAAAATTTATTCAGTATTTATGTCAATAAAGAAAAATATTGACTCCATTATTTTATTTTTTTTTTTTTGCATAAGAGTTAAATTTCATTTAAAACAAAAAAAAATAAAATGAATTTAATTTGAAATTTTTTTAAAACTTTAATTAATTAATTATTTTTTAATATTTTTTGAATTTTAATTAAATTACAAAAGTTTTCATGAAATCTCAATTTTAAATTAAATTTAAAAAATTTATGAAATATATAAATTTATTAATTTGTATGTAAAAAATATCTAAAAAAAAAATATTTTAATGAAATTTTTAAAACTGGATATTAATTTAAAGAATTTTTAAAAGACCAGTTTTAAATTTCATTCAAATAATTATTTTGAGATATTTTTTACATAAAATTAATATCTATGGCGACTAATAATTAAAATAATATTTTATAAAATTTTTAAATTAAATAATTTTTTTTTGTATGAAAATTAGTAAAAAATAAAAATTGGAAAAAAAAATTTTTAACTAAATTTATCTATTAAAACTATTTTTTTAAGCTCTTTTAACTTTTAGATCCCCTTCACTTTTCCTTAAAACAAGAAAATAACGGAAGACACTCTTCTATTTTCTACGTTTCATTATTATATATTTTATCATACATAAAAGGCACTACAAATGTCTCTATGAAGAATGAAATCGAAAAGTTAATTTTAAACTCATGAACAATGAATGCGAATTGCGAACGAGTGAACGAGCGAGAGAGAGTTGTTGTTGTTATATGGCAAATAATAATGGCATGTCTAGTGAGTGGGAACACGATAACGAATTATTTTTCCGAAATAATTTAATGCATAGTCTGGGAATTAATACGGGGAGCATTTTAATGTTACGTGATACGATGGCATTTTATCCCACTTGAGCGTGTGTTTTGTCCAAAAAAAAAAAATATTTACAATCGATTGTCGAAGGCTCGAAGAGAGATTATTATTATTATTATATCGATTAAAAAGCGCACCAAAACCAAAATTAAAACCTAATTTTGTAATTTGTACAAAATTTTATTATTTTTTATGTACTTCTACTGCATATAAAATAAAAATTACACGAAACTACAGGAAAAAAAAGTTTAATAGTAATAATAAGTAAACGAACCGTTTAATGTTTTTGTTAGCCAAGCGTTGAGCGATTTTCCTGAACTGCGTGCTATACATTTGTTATTTTTTTTTTTTTTTATTTCAATCGTCGATAGGATGAGGAAATAGTAGAAGAAGAAAAAAAAATAGTTTTTGATAAGAAAAAAAAATCTCAGTAAATCCTTTAGTTTGCCAAATTTAAATAAATTTTTATTTATTTTTTTAGTGATGAAAAAAATCAAAACAAACAAGCGACTAAATAATTCTAATAATATTAAAAAAAAACTTTTCAAATCAAAAAAAACACACAAACACACAGAAAAATTATTTTTTGTGTACAAGAAAAATTGTGAGGAAATCAAATCCGACAAAAAAAGAGGAAACAAAGATTAGAAAAAGTTCGGCATTGTTGTAAATCATTTCCCTTAAGTGGTCGGATGACACAAGAGACGACTCTGCGAATTTATTTATTTTATTTAAATAAACTTAAATAACCGATAAAATATTTTTTTTTACTTTCGCAACAATTTATACGACAAAAAAAATTGTATTGAGAATAAAATTGAGGATAAAATCAATATTAAGCTCTAAAGCACTTTTTATTCTAATACATTAATCTTTAAAAGCGAAAATCTTTTTCTATTATTTTTTTTCCTTTTTATTCAAATCAAACGTAGGTAGATGATGGAAAACTATTTTCGAACAAAAACTATTTCAATTTAAATCCGAGATGCGTGTGTTCCATACATTTTTCCTTCGATATGTGCAAATCCCGATGAAAATGGGGCAAGTTAGCCTTTGAAATTGAATTTTTATTTGATTTAACTGATTTATAGTTTTAGTTCTCGAACACACACGAGGTTTTCGATAAAAATTGGTAAAATCGGTTTTCTGTCGTTGACAAAGTTATTAATTGTCCGTTTTATTAAAGTTATCAAGTTTGTCCTTGCGTCGAAAATGAGAAACTTGGGATTTATTATGGGATAAAAGGTTTGATGATGATGACTCTCGTCTCAAAAACAAACAAACTACGGCAATAATAATTAATTTTCCCCAAAAAGAAGATTTCTCGATAAAAGACAAACTTTTTGAAGAAGAATCAACATGCAAGAAAAACACACATATCATTAATAAGAATAACGTGATGAGGAGAAAAGTGAAACAACTCAAATACCGCAAAATAAGTGAAAAATTTTTTGTGACGAGGGAAAAAAAAAAAAAAAAAATAAAAATTTAACATACAGTAATTTATATATCATCATCATCGTTTAAATAACAATTTTGTATAACATAATAATAATTATTGTTTTGACAGCAACAATAAAATAAATTTAAATTATTTCATAATATTAATGTTATTAACTCTCATCTACTACAAAATTATTTTTTTTTTACTACTATAATATAAATAAAATATATTCGAAACAAAAAAAAATCACTAATTAATTACTCTTTTTTTTTGTAACAATATTTGCGTAGAATTAATTGACGCAATAATATTCGTATAATTTTGAAAAAAATAAAACAAAACAAACTATAAACTAATACAATAAATACACAGATCATCAAAATTGAGCTGATAATAATGAGCAATAATGTGAGCAATTTTGTTCATTTTTGTTTTTTTAATGGACGAAATAAATTTACAATATTAACATTTTTTTGTAGTTATTTTTATTTATTTTGTGGTTGCACGAAAAAAAATAAAAAAATTTTTATTATTTTTAATTATTAATTAAAACTTAATTTTTTTTTATTTAATAATTTAATTAAAAAATAATTTTTTAATTTTTTTTCTTAATTTTTATTTAATTCAAAAATTCATTTCAAAATTATTTATGATGTTCGAAAAAATATTTTAAAAAATAAATATTTAAAAAAAATATTTTTTTAAATTAAATTTTTATCAAATTTATCTATTTGATTTTTATTTTATTGAAAAATAGTTAAAATATTTAATAATAATTAATAATGTTACAAATAATTATATATTAAAAAAAAATTAATGAATTTTCAAATTAGAATTAATTAATTATTTTTTTATTTAAGTAAAATTTAAAAATAAATATTAAAAAATATTAATAGGTTTAAAAATACCATTAATAAAATTATTAATTTATTTTAAAATTTTTTATAAATTTTAAAGTTAATTAAATAAATAAAATTAAAAAAATGATTAATTAATTTTAATTTGAAAATTCATTTAATTTTATAACAAAAATAAATGTTTGAAAAATTATTTAATTTGTTTTTTCATAACATTTTTCAAATAATTCATTTTAGAATTTTATAATAAAAACTATAATGTAAAATTTATACTTAATAAATTAAAATAATAAATATTTTTTTAAATATTTTTATTATTTTTTACACAAAATAAAATATTTTAAATAAATAAATAATTAATAAATTAAATATTTTTTTTTAAATAATTATTTTGTTTTTATTTTTGAAAAAAAATATTTATTTATTATTACTTATTAATTAATTTTTTAAACACATGAATAATTATTTAAAACATTATTAATTAATATTTTAATTATTTTTCAAAAAATTAATTAATAAATTTATTTTTAATTAAAAAATTATTTTTTTTTTCATTTTTTTTTACAAAATATTTTTTTAAATCTTTTTTTAATAATTTTTTTTTCGTACAACCACAAAAAAAATAAAAATAATAATTAATTAATAATAATTTCATGAGATAAAGGTACTGATTCTTTTTTCTAATAAAAAAAAAATAAAAATGACATGCTAAAATAATAATTTTAATAATCTTAATGAAAATGATGGGCGATGTAATAATGTACAAAAATGTTGGGTGTATGAAATGAAAGGGTTTGCAGGTAATTTTTTTTATGTAATTACATTTTAAATATTGATGTCAAACTTGATTTTCCTTTTCTTATTTTTTTTTAGTAATTCTACGAACGACCAGATATCAAAAGAGAAAAAAAGAAGACAAGAGACAAGTGTTTTAATCTGTTTTCTTTGCTCTTACTACGAAAGCGAGGAAAAATAATAAGAGAAAGTTTAAACCACTTTTAACTTTTACAACAAACTTTAAGGATTCCGAACAATTCGTTTTTTAGCCAAAACATAAAAATCGAAAGTACAGAGATTATTATTTTGAGATAAATTTTGAGGCGAGAGAGAGGAGGACCGAAAAATTTGTAAACAGCAGTAATTTTGTTGTTTGAGGGGTGAATTGTCAACACAGTGAATTTTGAGTGCGATGCGATAATGGGACCGTAATAAATTTAAAGTATTTTCGGTTATCGTCTTCGGAGACGTTTCAAGTGCAAAATTTGTGTCAATGAACCACGTTTCCCGTTTTAAAAATTGATCAAAACGTGGCATGTCATCATTTTTTTCTCTTTTTATTCCTTTTTTTCTTGCTGACGCGCGTCGTCGTCGTCGTCTCGAGTCTCTTTTTACAACTACAACTACTTTTGTCGTCGTCGTTGTTATTTTTAATGCTAAGATTATTGTTATTATGATCGTCATTATTGACACAAATATCGTTTTTTGCAGCGAGAAGGACGACGATGGATGATGAAGAGGATGCCGAGAGACGATGTGTTGCTAAGCCATGATTATCCCGACATCGAGCACGAGGATGCGGAGAAAAAGGAGACACCGCGGATAATGATGATGCATTTTTATTAATAACATTATCGCTTTTTTCATCGTCAATTACGTCGTTCGCGCGTCGCAATAATCTCATTTCATCATTTTTATCAATAAAAGTGTGTCGCGTGTCGGGAAAAACTCGATTTTCCGTCGGTGACAGTGACATATCGCACGCATTAACATAACAATCGTCGGTTTTCGCGAGCCGAAAGCGGATCCTCGCAAGTGTTCGCTCAAAGTCAAGTCGGAAGATGGGAAGGAACTTTTTGCACTTCTTCGCTTTGCGTTTCATCTTCTTCTTTTTCGCATCTGCAAAAAGGGAAAAACGTCTCAGAGCAACAGAAAAAACGATAAAAGACACAAAGAGCGAGACGTACAACTTTAACCCACATTTTCTTGGCAGCACATTGCTTCATTGTTATTCCAACTAGATATTCGCTATCACAGTAATTCACAATTAACATAAATAAATTTGTCGAAAAAAAAATGAGAGTCGAGATTTTGCTCCAATTTTACTTACACCGAACTACTACCGACAAAAAGGGGCTTTAACAAAAAAACATCAGTTTCCTTTGATTTTTTTGTTTTTTAGGCCAAAAACGCCCCTCGTAGCAAAAATTTTACTTCAACATGTATTTAACAACAACAAAAATAACAAATAATCAGAAATAATGACAAAAAAAAAGAATTTCTTTTGGTAATGAAATGGTAATTAGTGCATGTACGTATGCTAAAAGGCACAAAACTCGAGGACATGTTAGTATAGTAACATTTATCAGAAACAGCGAGAGAGGCGACATCATATAGCAACACATAACGCAACGCAGAGAGAAAAAAAAGACATAAACAGTCTATTTAAGTGAAATGATCCACAAACAATTTTTATGATGATGTTCTCTAAATGCCTTTTCTTTTTCTTGCTTCGTTATTAATATTACTTTTTTTCTGATGTTACAGGGCAAACGTGTGATTTTATTTTTTTTTTTTTTTTTTTTTGTTAAAATTTTTTTATCATTATTTTTATTTTTTGTTTAATTAAATAGTCAAATTTTAAAAAAAATTTTTTCAGATTAAATTCAAATTTTTTTTATTTTTCAAAAAATTTTTAAAATTCAAAAATTTAATTTAAAATTTATTCAATATTTTAATTCAATTTTTAAAATTTTTTGTTTTTTTTCAAAATTTATTTATTTTTAAAATTTTTATTTTTTATGATAATTTTTAATTTTATTCTTTTAAATTTTAATTATTTTTTTTTAATTTCAATTTTTTTAAATATTGTTCAAAGACTGAAAAAAAAATTAATTAAAATTATTTTTTAAATGTTTAATCAAATTGACAAAAAAAGGAAATTAAATTGAACTTTATTGATAAAAAATTAAAAAAATATTTAATTTGTGAAATAAATAAAATTTTTATTGAAAAAAAAATCAGTTAATGAAATCAAAGTAATAAAATTAAATAGTAATAAAATTAAAAATTTCATATAAAATAAAAATTTAAAAAAAAATTTAAAAATTCAAAAAAATAAATTTTGTTAATTTTGTTAAAAAATTTTTAAAAATATAATATTTTTATTTAATTTAAAATAAAAAATTAGATTTTTATTTTTTTATTTTAATTTAATTATAAAATTAATATTTTTTGAATTTTTATTTTTTTATTTAAATAAATTGGCAATAAAATAAAATATTTTTTTAAAAATATATTTAATTATGTTAAAAAAATTATATTTTTATTAAAATTTTTTCTAAACTTTTTAATTAAAAAAAAATAATTTTAATTAATTAAAAATATTTTTATTATTTTTATCGAATTTATTATTAATAAAAAAAAATATAAAAAAATTAAAAAGATAATAAAATAATTTTTGATTAAATTTAAATAATTTTAATTTGAAAAAAAAAAAATAATTAAAAAAAATCTTGAAATTTTTACAAAAAAAGCACACGTTTGCCCCCTGAATGAAAAAAATGTGTATTTATGTGTGTTGGGTGTGGATGTGGACAGAATATTGCACTCACAAAATACCACAGAAAGGAACAGAGAGAAAAAAAAATACGAGAGATTATTATCGTTTAGCCAGACAACGAAAGAATAAAAAACAAGATTTTCCTCTTAATAAACATCCTTTTGCTTTATTATTGTAAAAAAAAAATCAGAGATACTTAACGCAGTGACGACACGTTCCACAATAATGAACGCCGAAACGAACGAACGACAAAAATAGATAAGAAGGACATACAAAAAAATAATAATAATAATCAAGATATTTATACTTAGTGTATGACTTATGAGGACAGAGAGTTGAGCTTGATATTCATAACGCAACAGTTCGTATATTTTTTTTAGTACCAATCTAATTTTATTACTTGCGGCTATAAAAAGACCCAAAAAATTCAATATCCTTACGTCGTTGCGAGAATTTATTTTATTTTATTGCATTTGGGATACGGTTCGGTCGGTTCCCAGCTTGCGAATGCAAAACTCGAGTAAACTCCTTGCACTTCAATGACTTCAATGTCGTGACGGAGACAATCTTCTGCGAGTTTTTCTTTTTTTTTCAACATAAAAATACAAAAAATAAAGAAAAGAGAGAGAGGGGAAGACAAAAAAAAAGTCAGAAGTGGGAAAAAATAAAAATAAATAAATAAACTTAAATTAACGCTGCTGCACACAGTTTTTTTTAATACGAAATTAAATGAATAATTAAATTTTTCTTGCAAGCGCATAGTTTTATGGGGACGACGAATGATTAATGACATGATGATGGTTCCGTTTTTTTCTCGCATTCTTTTCTGCTTTTTCTTTAATTACTCGCGAATTATTTTTTTTTAAGTTTTGTGCTGGATGTCACCGAAAATAGTAATTAATTGCTTTGAAAGGCGAGGAAATTTTGTGATATTTCATGACTGCAATATATTAAATAAATTATTTATTGATATGTTTAAATCACTACTTAGCAACTAACAACGTAAGAAACTCATCATAAGCTGTCATTAGGCCAAAGAAAGTTTTCTTTTGAAGAAAATATTTTTAGTTTTCGCTATTTGAAGGTGTTAAAAGTAATTTTCTTGAAGTGTTTAATTGATTTTTAAGAAGGAAATGGAAAAATCTTGAAATAAAAGGAAATATTTTTTTTTAAGAAAGAGGCAATGTTTTCATAAAAATGTTTGAAAAAGTAAAGAGTTCAAGTATTTTTAAACGTCAAACATTAGTTATATATTTTTTTTTTTTTTGAAAAAAAAATTTTTTTTCATATTTATGTAAAAAAAAAAATATCGTAAAAGCTTAATTTTTGTTGAATTTGAGCTTTTAATATATTGTCAAAAATTAAAATATTATTAAAAAAAATAATTAATAATTTTCGAATAATTTTAATAAAAAAAATTGTTTTGTGAGTGATTTTTTAAAATTTTCTTTAAATTTTAAATTAATTAATATTTCAAAAAAATAATTTTTAATTTTTATCTGAAATAAAATATTTAAATTTATTGAATAAAAATTTAAAATAAAATTTAAAAAATTTCGAATAATTTTAGAAAAAATAAATTATTTTTAATTCAATTTCAGTAATTTTTTAATCATTTACTTTTAGAATCAAAACTAAATTAAAGAAAATTTAATTGTCTTTTTATAATTATTTGAAATTAATTTTTTATTCAACAAATTTAAATATTTGTTTTGAAAAGATATCAAAAAATATTTTTTTTATTTTAAAAATTAAAATATTGAAATTTAATAAATTTTCTTATGTAATAAATTATTAAAGAAAATAAAAATTTTTTAAATGAAAAAAAAATCTTAAAAAAAAAGTATATAAGGAAGTTAAAAAATTATATTTTTTAAAATGACTAAATTAAAATAAAATAAAAAAAAAATTAAAATAAAATAAAAAAAAATTAAAAAAAATAAAATTTAATAAATTTTAAATAATAAATTAATTTTAATTTTTGCGAATTTTTAATTTAAAAATAAAAATTAATTAATAAAAATAATAAAATTTTAAATTAATTATTTTGAACATTTTTTTTAAACTGACAATAATAATTTTAGTTTTTTGACAAAATAAATAATTTTTTTAATGTGTGAAAAATAAAAAATTTCAAGAAATTTTAATAAAAATTAATTTCATGAAAGGAAAAATGAAAGTTTCTTTGGCCTAATGCGCTTTCGATAGCATTACAGCATTTATTAGAGAAAGAGAGTGGGAGAAGCTGTGTGTGTCTGTACTTAGTTCGCAACTCACTCAATTAAACGCAATTATTATTCTATTATTATTATTATGGACTAAAGTTTGACAGAATTCTATAAATAGGCGGCGGCGAAGAGAGAGAGAGAATCAATTAATCATGTCTCTTGTCTTGTGTTATGTGTAAGACTTCATCAGATAAATAATTAATCCCCAAACGCAGGATGTAATGCCAATCCAAATCGGATAATTATTTCGCAAGGAAAGAACTCTTTGTCTCGAGTAATTTGAGCCTTTGGTCGTCTTTTTAGTGCTCGTTCTGTCTTTGTACCGATTGTTATTGTTTATGTCTTCATCGGTCGATGGGGAGGATGATTGATCATGAGATGGATGAGATGATGGTGAAAATGATGATTCAGAGGCACTCAAGCACGTATTATTGAACTCATTATTATTATCAGTACCGATTTGATATTCTTTGGCAAACTGTTGGAGCTCGGCTTCGTCGTGCAGCAACTCGTCGCTGTTCAAGCTGCTACTCGCGCATTCGTCCGACATGCTTTGGTTGCTGTTCTCGAGCGCTGCAACGGTCGTCGGCACCACAAAGACGTCGTCATGGGTGATTTCCTCGTCGCATTTCGTCACAAGATCCTCATTTTCCGTCGCCGAATCCGAATATTCCGTCAAATATTTCGACAAAATTTGCTTTTCGAATTCCGTGAGTTCGCAACTGAGATTTGCTTCGAATTTTGCGCTGTTATCGTCTTCCGTCGCATCCACGGGAGTCGTCGTTGCCTCGTCGAGATCTTTCTCATTGACGCTCATTTCGGCGACAAATTTCTCGTCATATTCCGCCGTTCGTTTGCGCCCGAAGTCTTTGCTCATTTTTTTGTTGTGGTATCTGCCTTGATTGAGACTGTGCTTGCGCGAATGATGAAAATTGGCATCCAGCAGGGACGAAGGCATTTTTGCATCCAAGCTGTGTTGATGCTGGAGCAAATATGCAGCGGTAGCTGGCGAGGAAGACATGTGACTCAGTTCGGGATGCAGTTGTTGCGGTTGCGACGATAAACCGAGGACAGACGATGATGCGGTTGCCGTTCTCATCAACACTGTGCGGGGTTTTTTGTGCGTTTTTTGGTTAAACGATTTTTACGGTTTATAAAGAAAAATACGAAAAAAGGGAAAACTATGTTAAAAAATATTTTTCTTTTTAATAAAAAACATTTTTTTTATCCCAAAAATTCTTCTTCTGATCTTTCCTAACTTTTTCTTTTTGGTAAAAAAAAATCAAGTATCGCATGTTAAATTTTTTAAATTGGGGATCTGAGGGTCGAATTGTGTCGCATTTTACGAAATATCAGGCGTTTTCTTATTTTTTTTATTTTTTTTTTAATTTTTTTAAAAATTATTTTTTATTTTTTTAAATTATATTTTTTTTAATTAAAAATATTTTAATTAATTTCTTCAGAAATTTTTTAAAATAAAATTTTAATTTATTTTTGAATAAAATTTTTTAAAATTTTCATAAATTTAAAGAAATTAATAAATTATTTTTTATTAATTTTTTTTTTTTAATTTTTTTGAACGATTAATTGAATTTAAAAAAAAAATTAATTAAAAAAATTTTAATTTATAAAAATAAAAAAAAAATTGTAAATTCATTATTTTTTTTGTAAAACTTTTTTTTACTTTTTAAAAAAATATTTCTTTTAATTAATTTTATTTTTAATTTTAATTTTTTATTTAAATTTATTTTTTAAAAAAATTTTAAAAATTAAAATAAATAAAAAATAAATAGAAATTGAATTTTATTCAATAAAAAACAGTTGAAATTTTTAATAAATTTAAGAAAATTAACAAATTAATTTTTTTATTTATTTTTTTAAATTTATATGAATGATCAATTAAATAAAAAAAATTAAATTAAACTTAATAAAAAATTGTAAATTTTATTTAAAAAAAATAAATATTTTTTAATAATAAAAAAATTAAACCAGGCGTTTCCACGCGTATAAAAAAAATTTTTTTTTCAACAAAATAAATCGTGTCGGTTTTTATGAAACCAAAACAAAAAAAGATTTATTACATGAGTTGCATGGAAAAATCTTTCTGACCATGAAATCAATATTCATATTTTGTGTTTGTTGGAAAAAATAAAACACACACGTGAAAAGTTTTTTTAAAACATTGACAAGACAAATTATTCTCATGACAGTTTCAAGGAAGTCGTTCCGCAAACGCTTCGTAGGCACAAAACAAATTTTTGCATAAAACGAAGTTTTGCTTTGTCCGCCGCCAAAAATATTCTTAAAATGCAACAACTGGAATAAATTTTTGCAGACAGTGTGTAATAAAAATTTATCTTTCTTAATATATTTTATTGTCGTCCTGACTTGCTGTGTGTTTGTGGGTGTGTGTTTTTTGTTTGCTTGTTGGTGCGCTTGTACATTTTTTTTATTAGATCTCTTGTAAATTTTGGCAAAACTGATTTTTTATATTTTAATTCGGGGTTTCAGACAAACGACAACGACACAACAGATGACAAACGAACATGAACTAAAAGCACATTTTATGTACAATTTTTGTTTTGTGTGACGTGAAAAATTCAGTTTTTCGGACAAAACGTTTTTTTTAATTTTTTTGTTTCCCTTCACCGTGACTTGAGAGATTTCTGATGAATAAAGTGTATTTTTGTGTTATCCCACCCACCATTTTAAGAACAAAAGCTACATCTAACTACCACTAACATAATGCGTGATGCATTTTTTTGAAATAATACAGAAAAAAATGAAAATTTTGACAATACCAAATTTATGTTCACAGAATGCAAATTAAAGATAATTTTGAGAGGAAAATAAAAATAAATGAAAAATGGAAAAGAGACACTTACATCCTTCTGCTGACTCAAGACGTTGCTGTAACTCCTTAATTTGCATGTCTTTGCGTTTCAAGTCGCTGCCGATGGATTCGAATCGTGCTCTTGTTTCACGAAGGTCTCTGAAAAATTATCAAAAATTTTATTAATATTTTTTTTTAATAAAATTACTTAAATTTAATTTAAAAAAATATTTAAATTAAAAATAATTATTTAAAAAAAATATTTTTACTTAATTTTAAAAAACAAATTTAATTTTAAAAATTATATAACATAAATTTAAATAAAAAAAAAAAATTTAAAAAAATAATTCAAATTAAGTTAAATAATTAAACTATCAAATGATTTTAATTAAACAAAATTAAATTTTTAAATGAAAAAATAAAAATTAATTTAAAAAATTAAATTTTAAATTGAGAACAATAAATTTTTTTTTAATTATTTAATTATTTTATTAAAAAAAAATAAATTATTAAAGGAAAAATTATTCTAATTTCATTAAAAAATATTTTATCTTGAAGAAAAAAAAAATAAATCAAATTAATTTAATTAATTTTTACATTTATTGATGTTATAAGAATTTTTCCTTAATTATTTTTTTTTTATTAATTTTAATTTAAAATTTTATTTTTTCATTTAAAAATTTTAATTTTTGAAAATTTATTTTCTTTTAGAAATTTAATCAAAAAAATTTCAAAATAAATTAAATAAAAATTGATTTTAAATTAAATTTTTAAATTAAAATAAAGAAAACATACTTTTGTGACGCGACCAACTCAGCACGAGTACGACTCAATTCCTCAGAAATAGCAGCTTTGGCTTGAATTTCGCTCTGTAACGAGCTCTGCAAATTGAGCAACTCCATTTTGTCGAGTTTTTGTGATCGACGATTGCGCCAATTTTTGTCTGTATTATTTGTATTCAGAGAACCTAAAAGAAAAAATTCCAAAATTTAATGAAAATTCCTCAAAACATAAAAAAATCCTTACCTGAATGTTTCAAATAATCAATCTCCTCAGTCATTTTCGTAGCTAATGCCTGCAAATAGCCACGAGCATCCTTTTCATCCGACACCCATTGAATAATTTCCTGAATTTGTCGTTCCCATTGACTAATCGCTTGTCGCTTCGTGCGCAACTCTTCGTAATCGCTGTCAGCTTGCATCTTCTCCGCCTGCATGCGACGATTACTTTCGCTCAACATCTCCAATTCGCTAATTAACTTGCGATTATCGTCGAGCAACATTTTCTTTTCGCGTTCGTGTCGCTTTCGCAGCTCCAAAATTGTTTCCTCGTTATCGGTGAACGACTCCAAGCGACTAGCATCTAATTTTTCGCGTAATTGTGCGAGTTCTAATTGTAAAAGCTCCTTTAGGGTCTCGCCTTCGTTGAGTTGTTCACGCAGGGAGGCAAGTTCAACGTTGAAACGGGATTGTTGCGAGTTCAGTTTTTCGGTGTATTCGACCTCGAGACGTTCGAGTTCGAGACGGAAGGAATCTGCAGTTGACATGCCGAGACTTTGGGATGATCCGAGATCGGATGAGCTGCGAGAACGGGCTTCAGTTTGCAATTGACGGCAATATTCTTCAGATCTTTCACGGATTTGGCGTTCCTGAAATGAGAAATTTTGTGAATTAATTTTTGTTTAATTTTTAAAAAAATATTTTTTTATTATTTGTTTTTATTAAAATTAAAATTAAATTAATAAAATAATTATTTAAATCAATTTTATGAAATTAAATTTTATAAAATAAAAATTAAAAAAAAAAAATAAATTTTATAATTTAAATAATTTAAACTTTAAAAATTTATTCTAATAAAAAAATTATAAAAAAAAATAAATAAAATTATTTTTTTTCCAATTTAAATTCAAAATGGTTAAAAATAAATTTTGAAAAAAAAAATAAATATTTTGAATATTAAAAAAATAATAAAAAAAATTTCAAATAAATTAAAATTTAATAAAATTAGTTAAATCATTAAATATATTAATTTTAATTAAAAAAATTAAATTAAAATCAAAATTTTATACAAATTATTTTTCTTCAATTTTTAATTAAAAAATTAAAAAAATTAATTTTAAACAAAAAAAAATTAAAATAATAAAAAATATTTTAATCAAAATAAAAAAAATAAAATAATTTTTTTAGAAAAAAATATTTCAATCAAAATAAAAAAAAAATAAATAATTTTTCTCTTAATTTAAAAAAAAAGGTTTTAAAAATAAAAAAAAAATTAAATTAATTTAAATAATTAAAAAATCAAATAAAAAAATAATTTTAAGCTAAATTTAATTATTTAAATTTTTTTATGATTTTTTTTTATTAAATGAAATTTTTAAATAAATTTTTTCAAATTCTTACCTTATTAGCTTCCGTTAACGCATCCTCCAAACGAGATTCCAATTCTCTACGAGATTTCTCGTACTTTCGAATGTCATTTCTCAGCGTGTCAACTTTTTGCATCGCCATTTCGAGTTCTTCCTCCTTATCTCTCACTTGTCGTGACAATTTCTGCTTTTGCGTTCGCAAATCCGACAATTTATCCGTAACCTCGGTATATTCATCCATTGCTAATTTTCGTTGGGCGATCGCATCTTTGAGTTCTTTCTCCTGTATCTTCAAACGTTCAAGTCCATCTTGCTTTTCCTTTGCCAAATCTTCCTTTTCCGCCTTCAAAATTCGAATTGTCTTTTCCATTTCGCGAATTTTCGCTTCAACTGCCCCGTCGATCGTGTCACTGCCAAATCCTCTTTGAACATCGCCTTTTTCAATACTTTTTATGTGATTTTCGAGTTCGCAGTTTCTTTTTGTCAAGATATTTATCTCTTCTTGCAACTTTCGTGTGCTATCAGGACTCAAGCGTTTTTCTTCGCTGATGATGGAAGAAGCGGATTTTGTTCCGTTGTTCAAAATCGAGGGAGAACTTTCGCTCGAGACGAATTCTCGGAAGATTCTGCCGCAATCTGACATGCAACTGCCTTGGGTGAAGGTGAAACCGATGAAATGGGAGATGATGTCCCGTAAATGCTGAGTTCGCAATCGGAGGTACGGCGTCGGAGAGACGAATATCGTTGTCATCTACGTCAAAATTCGACGTATCTGTTGGACTAGAGACTTCGGGTATGTATGGCGCTTGTCCCAAACGCAGCGTATCCCAATCGATTCCCTCGAACCACGGATGTTTCTTGAAATCCAGGATGCCATTTTGCCCGAGACGAAACTCCGGAGCGCAAATGAGGCGTTTTATCAGATCTTTCGCGTTATCGCTGACCGTGAAATCGGGATCGTCATTCGGAAAATCGAACGAATTCTTGTGATTCATAATTTTTCCGTATGTTTCGACCAAACTTTCTGCATAAAAGGGCGTTTCGCCATACAACATCTCGTACATGCACACGCCAAGGGACCACCAATCGCATTCCGGGCCATATTTCCCTTGCCCGTCTTCCATTGCCCTTAAAATCTCGGGTGAAATGTAATCTGGCGTGCCTACAGCGACATTCGACTGAACCATTCCATGCGGACCGAGCTTTAAACACGATCCAAAGTCAGCTAATCGAATATGCCCACTTGCATCGAGCACAATGTTATCCGGTTTTATATCGCGATGCACATAACGCAACTGATGAATACTGTCGATAGCCAAAACCATTTCGGCAATGTAAAAGCGAGCCATGTCTTCGGGCAGGCGATCCTCGAATTTGCTCAGGAGCGTCAATAAATCGCCGCCGCAATAGTAATCCATCACTAAATACAGGTTCGTGTCGTCTTGAAAGGCAAAATGGAGATTTGTGATCCATCGACGATCGCCGAACACGAGAACGTCACGTTCTTCGCGAAAACAGGCGGTTTCGGCGCGCTTTAACATCTCCCATTTGTTGAGGATTTTCATGGCAAATACTTGGTTCGTGTTGTTCATGCGTACGACGCATACTTCGCCGAACGCGCCGCGTCCTATTACTTTTAACACTTCGAAGTCATCGCGTGTGAGGCGCAATTGTTTTACTGTGATGACGATGTTTTTTACTAAAATGAAAGAAAAATTAAAATTATTAATTTTAGAAGTTATAAAAAATTAAAAAGAAGAAATTTATCGCATTTCAAAATTTTTTTTGAGAAATTTTTTATCATTATTATAAAAAAATTTCAAATTACGTTCGAACGAACATTTAAAAATTTTGACAATATTAACACGGAAAAAAAATTTAAATTCGTACGGTTTAAAAGTTAAATTTGGTCAGTTAATTGTTTAATTTGTTCAGTTAATTGTTAAACTCTGACAGTTTAACAGTTAAACTATAGTAGTTAAATGTTAAACTGTCAGAGTTTAACAATTAACTGAACAAATTAAACAATTAAAAAATTTAACTTTTAAAAGTAAAAAAATTAAATGAAAGATTAAAAAAAATTAGAAAAAAAAATTAATTTAAACATAAATACTTAATAATTTAATTAATAAAAAAAAAATTAATTAAAAAGTATAAAAAAATAATTATAAATATTCGAAAATGATTTAAGGGGTAAAAAAATAAAACATATTGATTTTTTTTTTAAAGGAAAGTGAGATATTTTTTAAGATTCTCCTTTAAAAAAATTCAATATAGCTTAATATTATTTTTTTTAAATTTTCCTCATATTATAGTTATTTTTTTTTAATTTTGCTAATTAATTTTTTTTTAAATTAATTTTTTTTTTCTAATTTTTTTACTGTGTTAAATTTTTTTAATATTTTTGCTATCCCTTCGATAACTTATTTTTTTTCTGAATTTTTAATGATTTTTTTTTTTTTTGCATTTTTCAATTATTTTAACAAATTCACGAAAATTTTTAAGAATCTCGTATTTGATTTGTTTAATTTGATTTTGTTTAATTTTTTATAATTTCTTGAACTTGAGTAATTAATAAAAAATCTTTTAAATAATTTCATAATTTTCACAAAAAAATCTACTTTTTTCAATATTTTTAAATTGTTTATATTTTTTTTCAATTTTTTTCTTAATTCTTTTAATTCAAAAAAAAAAAATTATTATCAAATTTTTGCTCATAAAAATTTAAAATTTGATGCATTTTTTTAAATTTTTTCGCTTTTTCACATTTTTTCAGAATTTAAAAAAAAATGTCTAAATTTTTTTTATTTAATTGAACATCAAAACTTTTAATAATTTTTTTTTTAATTTTCCGAATTCTCACGATTTTTCTTCCCAAAAATTTGACTCATATTCAAAAAATCTTTGAAATGCGATAAAAACCTCTCACAAAATCTTACTTAATTCAATGAAATCTGAGACAGTTTTCTCCCTCCTTAGCGACGAATTGCAACACTCGTCATAGAGAACCATCAAACAATCGAGCAACGTTTCAATCGACAAGAATTTCCCGGATGGCAGTAATTCCGTCAACTTTGTGAGGTGAGCCAAAGGCGTGCCGTTATCGACCATCAACGAGTCTAATTGTCGTAGGCGATTCGCTCCAGACATAGTGATGACTAAAAAAAAATATTTTCATTAAAAATAAACAAATTGCGAGAAAAAATAATTTACTCACCCGACATGCTCGTAAGTTGTGACTCAGTCATGTTGTTCACTATGTCTCGTTAGGCAACTTTTTCGAATTTTCCTCTGTTGATTTTATTTTTTGATGCTGATGTGAGTTTTTTTACGTCTTGTTTACTACTTCTTCTTTGCTTTTTTCCTTGTTTTCTGCGTGAGAAAGACATGCACACCGACGAGCACGCAAAATTATTTGTCGATAGTGCGCCGTGTGTTGTGAATCGTCGTCAAACTACTTGAATCGCTGTGAAAAAAAAAACAAAAGAAACGAGGTTAGAGACTTGATAAGAGCAATTACTCGCGAAAAAATCGATTAAATTTGTTCGGTTGACACCTCAAAACACGAGATTTAAAGTTTTTCTGACTCGATGACACACGTCGGTGGTCGACAAAGGAAAACAGAAGTTTTTTTTCGTAACCATTAGAGTTCAACACAAATGCGGTCACACACAAATACACGAGAATGAAGGGATGTAGACGGCTTCGTCTCGTGTCTCACTCATAAAAATTAGTTTTTTTTTTGGCAAAAATCTCCCCTTCGACATTTTTCGCAAATTATTTTTGGGGATCGATTCCCTTTTTTTTCGTCTTTTTCCTTCGTTTTTGATGGCAAACAGACACATGAATGACTAATTGTTGTCTGGTTTCGTGATAAATGTCTTACCATCATCTCTTAAAGTAATTTTATCGCAACTCGAGGAAAAGCGGAAGACGGCTCTGACATTTTTCATGAACGAAACGCAACATTTCTCTCGCACACACACAGAAATTTTGCCGGTGTGTGTCGAGAATTTCCCTTTCGTCGTACGGCGGTTGTAGTAAAAAGTATCGATTTTTCGCATGCGGCGACCGACAATGTCGTACAACTGAACAGAATTTCCATCAACAAATCATTATATATTGCACACGACTCGATGGCACACGAAAACTCTTCGAAGACGATACGACGATGCCCAAAAATACAAATAAATTTTCTTTGTTTTGACAATTTTTATACATTTGTATCTCTCTCGATGAACGCGTTTTATTAGCTTTTTATGTATATTTAACCGATAAATTTGCACTTTGTGTGTTTGCGTTTGTATTTGCTTTCGATTTATTATTGCTCAAGTTTACTTTTTCGGCTGTTTAGATATGAGTTGCTTGCTGAATTTGGCAGAATTTAGGAAAAAAAGTGAATTTCAAGTGCAAAGTAGTGTGGGAAATTTGGAATAATGTGCCGGCTGTCACTGATTTAATTTCGTAAATGAGTGAATTTCATGTCTGGAAATTTAAACAACTGACGGAAAATTAGTTTTTCACTTATTTTATGAATTCCTTTAACTTTTGTCTTCAAACAATAAATTTGTATATTTTTTCACATTTTAAAATTTTTTATCAATTTTTCTGAATGAACTGTTTTTAGCAAAAACAATTAAATTTGTAATTTTTAGTATTTTTTTAATTTAATTTTATTTTTTTTTTTTTATTTTTTTAATTTTTTATTTATTTATTATTTTTCACTTTTTAATTTTTATTTATTTTTTTCGACCTCCAAATTTTTTATAAATTTTATAAAAAGAAATAATTTTATTTTTTTTAATTTTTAGACACTTTTCGAATTTTTTCTTTTAATTTATTAAAATATTAATTTTTATTTAAAAAAAAATAATTTAAATTTTGATATTTTTTTTTTAATTTATTTTAATTTTTTTACGAATTTAAAAAAAATGTAACACATTATTAGATTTTATTTAGAATTCTTTGCTTTTAATTTTTTAATATTAATTTTGATTGTAAAATTTAATTAATTTAAATTTTTATATTTAATGAAAACATTAAAAATTATTTAAGAAAATTAAAATTTTTTTAAATTTTTCAAAAAATTTTTGCATCTTTAAAAAAAAATTGGTTATTAAATGTCGAAAAATTACTCAAATTACAATTTTTTTAAGTTTTAGTTTCATTTTTTAACAAAAAATTAAAAACTTCTTTGAATATTTTGTTAAAATTTAATCAAACTGGAATCCAACGAAACATTTTTGACTAAAGAATGATGAAATCAAACAATCAAAAGTCTCTCGAGTACCAAAAACCTCTTACATTTCAGCGAAACAATAGCTGAAAAATGAGTTAAATCTCGTCAGCATGTCATTGATGAGTCACACAATCGATCGAAAGACACAAATTTTTACAAAACTCGTAAATACTTTTACTTTTCGACTGTAACGTTGTTCAAGTCTCGCTTAGAAGGTGATATTTTCGAAGGTCAATCTAATGCTCTAGAATTGAAGTTTCAAAAATTTCCGAGTCGCCAAACCGGTTTCAATTTTCCCAAACGTCGACCGGAATAAAAGTTAAGTGAAGTAAAGTACATGTTCATATGCAAATCTCTCTCGAATAGTAGATCACAAGTGCGCGAATGTGTTGTACTACTTCAATAAAATTTGAAAATAAAACTTTTTTTCTTTCTTTTCTCTCGAATCTTTCTGCTCTCTCTCGCCGCGGATCTCTTGTTGTTTTTATTTATTTTTTTTCGTAGCGAGCGGCATGAACGAATGTGTGATGTTTATAAATCAATTCGTGCAATTGGAATGCAAATATTAGCATGGGTCGTTCGTACACACCCGCAAAACACAAATAATATGAAAAAGTACATTGGCGATTTTTTTTTTGTTCGTTTCTGTTGTTATTTTCATCTATATTGACAGTAAAATGTGTTGTGTACTCATTATTGTTGCGCTATCTGATCATCTATGCAAATCCAAGTCAAGTTAGGCGGAAGCGATGAACGAAAATTTTTTTTACTTTTTTCGATAAAAAAAATAATTTTCTATAAAATTTTTGAAAGTTTGAATTAGAAAAAATAATTTTCAAATTTTTAACGGTCATTTTTTGAATTGACATTTACGAATTTTTAATCAAAATTGACTGAAAATTGAAAAACTTAATAAAAAATTTAATTTTAAGAGAATTTTAGAAGAAAAATTTAATCTAAAAGTTAAAATTTTTATAATTTTCAATGAAAAAAAATTTTTTTCGACAAATTTAATTTTTTTTAAAAATATGAATTAGCAAGAAGCGATTTTCAAATTTCAATTATTTTTTGTATAATTTATTTTAATAAAAATCGAGTTTTAACTTTAAGTTAAAAAAAAATTTAAAAAAAAAATCTTTATATTGTTTTTTAAATAAAAATTCATTAAAAAAATAAAAAAAATAAAAAAAATTTTTTGAATTTCTTTAAATAAAAAAAAGTTTTAAAATTTTTAAGCGGTTGAAGCGATTTACAAATTTCAATAATTTTTTATAGTTTATTTTTTTAAATTTTATGATTTATGAGCAAAAAAAAATTAAATTTTAAAGTAAATTGTCATAAAATTTTTTATCATAAAAATTATTTAAAAAAAAAATTTATTTAAAAAAAAATTAAAATAAAAAATATGAAAAATATTTTCACTCATCGCATCAGCCTAAAGTCGAATTTTTTTTTTTGCACGATCATCCACGAATATTCTCATGGTCTTTTGTCCTTGGCCCTTTACTTTATTTTTTTGACAGAATCGAGTCATTATGAGAAAAGTCTTCGATGAATGAATGAAAAAAAATCGAGAATTTTTAGAGATGAAACACACTTTAAATATTCGTTTAATGAGACAGAACTCGTCGTCGTCGTCTCGTCCCGTACTTAATATTATTTTTGGCACACACAAAATTTTCTCTATTTTTTATAAATATTTTATTTTATGTCTATTTAGCTAGTTAGTTAGGTACATGGATGGCCTCCGAGCAAAGTCAATTTCTCAATTATTATTTTTTTTGGATATTCCCGACATCGATACACGATCGGAGCGAGATATTTACACAGCAGAACGAAACCAAACAATAATTTTGTTTTAAAAATGGAAAAGTAAGAGGTCAAGAAGTCAAATATGGTATTAGTGCAGAAAAAATATCATTTTAGCTCTACCTGTCTAAAGCAATTCAATACAAAGCGATTTTTTAAATAAGGAAATAGACAACTTTTTTAAAATTATTTAGAACAATGCTTATTAGCATATTATCACTTGATGCACATATACGAGAAGGTAGCAGCGAGGCACAAGACAATCAAGTGTCTCTTTTTCAATTATTATGGATATCACATACTTTTTATGATATTCCCTTCCTTCCGATTCTTATTGTTGTTGTTATTTTCATTCACATTCACATTTATTCATAATTTTTTTATCCACCATAGATTTTTTTTCTTCGTGTGGGCCTTTCAGCATCGATACACGACGTATGGCACAAGCAAAAATTAGATTCTTTTGTACGACGTAACTTTTTTTTCAGGAAAAAGGCTCAAAATTGCTCAATTTTTACACATTTTTCACTTTTTCGCATGATTCGGAGACATTTTCAGGTCACGAAAGTGTTGGCTGCGAAAGATTTTTGCAAGAAATGAGGAAAAACGAAAGAATTTTCCGTTCTATTCACTTTATTGATACTCGTAGAGAGTCGAGTCGTCTATGATAGCGATGGAAAAGACGGATTTTGGCACGATTCTCACCATTTTGCTAAAGTTTTTCTTCGAATATCACGGCACTACGATGGAAAACGTCGATTACTACGCACTTTTCATGGAAATTTGTTCGGTAAAAAAGAGATTTTAACTATTTATTCGCGACTCTATCTATATTGGTTATTGACGAAGGGATTTTTGACAGTTGCTGAGTATTTGATTGCTGGGTTGCCAAGTATTTGCGTAAGTGAGTCGGCTGAAAGTGATACTGTTATATTACGAGAGGCTCGTGACGAATTGCAGAGGAAATCCATAGTGACTATGAGGGAATTTTGAGACGAATGAAATTGAACTGTTATACATCTGTCAGCTAAGTATAACAGACTGGTATACTTAGCTGACAGCATATAACAGTATCACTTTCATTCGTCTTAAATTCGTCACTCTCGTCACTATGGATTTCCTCATGACATCCGTCACGAGCCTCAAAGATCCAAGTCCCTTGTTCAACGAGCCATTTCGCATAAAAGAAAAAGGTAAACAAATAAATAAATCAGAACCAAAAAACCATCAGAAGAGTACGCATCTCGTCAAAAAAAATCCTAACAATTAGTTCTTTGTGATATTATTAACCTACAGTTAGGTGAGTAACAATCATTTGTTTTTTTGAAAGGCTTTTTCCTCCAAAAACCGAAAAAATCTTAAAAAAATCAAGTATTTCACCATCAATTGTTTATTTTTATTGTTTGTTGACACCACTCAAGGCCATTATTTGACCGATTTTCGCTAATTTAATCCAAGCACGACATTTTGTGTCTTTATCGCTATCACAAAAACCAGTTTATGTCTCGAAAATGGACAATCCGTTGCAAAAAAAGCATAAATATGCTTAATGCGTAATTACTTGCCCTTCGTCACATATCATCGCCATCATGATAATCATACGGGAAGCATTCTTATGAAAAAAAAAAATAATTCTTTCTTTATTTCTCATGCAGGTCAGCAGAACCCAAGATGAAAATATTAATTGTATTATTTGCCGTTGTGGCAGCTGCAAGTGCCATCTCATTTTTCGACGTTGTGAAAGAGGAATGGCATTCGTTTAAGGTAAGTCTCTTTGTTCTGTTCTGTTTGTTTGTCGTGAAGCGAAACCAAAAAAAAATCGTAAAATTTTTCGTAGAAACACCTGATCCGAAAATTGATCCGGTTTTTTATTTCGCACTCTCACGCAAAAAACTTTGTTAGAAATTAGCAGATTTTATTATCGTCGTGAAACAACAAAAAAAATATTTATGACTCAAAAAAAAAACAAATAAAAAATGTTTGTTTGAAACAAAGAGTCAAAAAAAAAATTTTAACTGTCGATTCTGAAAAAAAAGTTTAGCAATGCGTCATACGTTGTTTTTGTTCTTTTTGCTCGCTTTACGGGTGATTGTATCATGTTAATTACAACATACGACTTTTTTTTCCCTTTAGTGTTCATATAACTTGAAGGGCTATTTATACGCGAGCTTTGTAAAAATAAAGTTGTTTGTTTACTTTTTTAATGAAGAAGAAGCTGATGCAATGTTTTTGTTACTTCAGAAGGACTTAGACTTATGATAATAATGATTCTCATGACTTTGTAGGAAGTGTTTTTTTGTTTAGTAGGTCATGTTGATAATGTGAAATAAATCCTATCTTTAATTTAATTTTTTTTGAGAGAAATCTCGGTTATTAGATCATATTTCAAAAATGACGTTCGATAGGATTAAATTACGTCAGAAAATTTAAAAGATAAGAATTAATTGAATTTTTGATAATTTTTTTAATGTAAAATTTAAATTAAAAATTATTATTTTTTGTTCATTTTTTAAGTACATTTGTCTTCTAAAATAAAATTTGACAGTAGCTGTCATTTGAAAAATTTTGACAGCTGTCAAAATTTTCGTTAAAATTTAAATTTTTAAAGTTTTTAGTAATTTTTATTTACAAAAATATGCTAAAAATTTTAATTTTTTCTTAAAAACTAAAATTTGAATAAAATTTTTGACAGTTAATTTTAAAATTTTTGACAGCTGTCATAATTTTTGTTTAAAACTTAAATATTAAGGAAAATTTAAGACTTTTCAGTAATTTTATGCCAAAAAATTAAAATTCTTCTTAAAAACTTTAAATTAAAAAAAATTTATGACAGTAACTGTCACTTTTTAATTTTTGACAGCTGTCAAAATTTTCTTATAAATTTAAATTTTAAGAAATTTTAAGACTTTTTAGTAATATTTATACGAAATTAAAAAAAAAAAACTTCGATTTCCATGAAAATTTTGACAGCTGTCAAATTTGTAACTGTCAAAAAATTTCTGAAAATTTTTCCTTTAATTTTTTAATGACTTTTAGAATTTTTTTAAAAATTTTTCTCAAATTCTTTTCTCACTTTCTTCCATTTTTTTCAAAAAAAAATTTTTTTTCAATAGATCGACAATTTTTACTCTTCCAAAATTTCACTTAGATTCTACAAAAGATTCAAGAAATCAATCGTAAACTAAAGAAAACAACAATCAGAAAAACAAGTAAAAATTCCGAAAAAAAAGCACAAACAAGAGTCGTTGACAGTAAACAACTTGAGATTATTAACCCATAAAGTCGTAAAATGACGTCGAACAGTTCAAAGCCCATAAAAAATTTACGAATTTCGCCCGCATTTGATAAGAAATGGCGAATGAGTTTTACAAAGTGACCCAGAAAATTTCTGAAACCGGCTTAGAATCGAATGGTTTTTACGACTTTATAACAATTCTAAATTCATAACAGAGGTTCGGCTATAAAAAATGTTTTTTTTATGTCTTATCAGAAAAAAAACGATAACGAACGGCTTGAATTTTATTGTTAAACAATTTTGCAGATGGAATTCTAAAAACGCCTCTGAATCCAATAAAATGTTAAATTTCAACTATTTTTCAAAAAATAAAAGTTGTTGATGACAAATCGCGTTATCAGGTTCAACCAGACAAAGAAACTGTAACTCAAACTGAACTGAAATGCGACGCGCACTTAAATTACGTATTTAATTTATGATTTGCATTTTATTTATAAATTTTGCCTGATAAGAGTCCAACTAAAAGTGTTGATCACATGTCTGATTCAATTTTATTTTTTATCAGTTTGATGGAAAGCAGACATAACATATGACTTGAAAACATAAAAAATTATAAAACTAATAAAAAAATTTTTTTTTAGCTTCGTCATCAAAAGAAATACGAAAGTGAGACTGAAGAAAAATTCCGTTTGAAGATTTATGCTGAAAATCGTCACAAAATCGCCAAACACAACCAATTGTATGATCTCGGACATGTTACTTATCGTTTGGCTGAAAATCAATACACGGATATGTTACATCATGAGTTCGTCAACACCATGAACGGATTTAACCGATCAAATGCTTTGTGAGTAAATTGATATTATTAACTTAAATTGTTGGGAATTTTACGGGCAATTAACTTTTTTTGTCATTTTAAATTGAATTTCAATGAGAAAAAATTTGAAATTTGCATTGGGGTTAAAATTTTAAATGTTAATTGGGTTAAAAATTCAAAATGTGCACAGGGGAAAAATTTAAAATGCGCATTGAGAATAAAAGAAGAATGTGAATTGGGCTAAAAAGTTGAAAATTTGCATTTGGAAATGTTTTTGAATGCAAAATAGGACACAAAAATTTTTGCTCTACAGACATTTTGAAATGTGCATTGGGTTAAAATTTGAAAATTTTTTCTATGGTTTTTTTGAAAAAATGTTTCTAAATATTTTTTTTTTCTCTTTTACAGATTAAAGGGAACCGAAAAGAAATTAGAAGGCGCTACATGGATCGAACCTGCCAACGTTGAATTCCCCGAAACCGTCGACTGGAGAGAACTTGGAGCCGTCACAGGCGTCAAAGATCAAGGTCATTGCGGAAGCTGTTGGAGTTTCTCTGCTACGGGCGCTCTCGAAGGTCAACATTTCCGTAAAACGAAGAAACTCGTCTCACTTTCCGAACAAAATTTGGTCGATTGCTCCGGATCCTACGGAAATCAAGGCTGCAATGGAGGTCTCATGGATCAAGCTTTCCAATATATCAAAGAAAATGGCGGCATTGACACGGAAAAAACCTACCCATACGAAGGCATCGACGACACGTGTCACTTTAACAAGAAAAATGTCGGAGCCACAGACAAGGGTTTCGTCGATATTCCATCGGGCGATGAAGAAGCCTTGAAAAAAGCAATTGCTACAGTTGGTCCTGTTTCCGTTGCCATCGATGCAAGTCGCGAATCATTCCAATTCTACCAAAGCGGCGTTTACATCGAACCAACTTGCGATTCACAGGCTTTGGATCACGGCGTTTTGGCAGTTGGTTATGGCACCGATGAAAATGGCGTCGATTATTGGTTGGTTAAGAACTCATGGGGCACAACTTGGGGCGATCAGGGATATGTCAAGATGGCTCGCAACAAGAACAATCAATGCGGCGTCGCTACTCAAGCCAGTTACCCCTTGGTTTAAACAAATTTTCGAGACTGTATAGATTTAAAATCATTTTTTTACATGACAAATTCGTAATTTTTACTCCTTTGATTAATTTTTCATTCGTAATTCTTTGTGTAAGAAAGTTTAGTTTTAAAGAAAAAAAAAAGTGATTTCGCCGAAATAGCTTTAGAGATTAAGTTTAATTAAAAGCAGCATCACCTATAGCAGCATTTTTTGAAAGTTTGTCTGATAAATTTTGAATGTATTGCGTAATTAGAGACAATAAAAGTTGTTTATCAAACAGAAAAAAACGCCTTTTTAATTGAGAGATGATAAAAATTTTACTCAACGAAAAAAAAAATAATTACATATTATTATTTGTCATATTTTGTAAGTTTTTGTTAAAAAAATTGAAACTGAAAAAAAATTTTTCCTTTGACATAGTTTTGTTTTAAAAACTAAATCAAGAGCAAAAAAACTGTGTCAAAAACTGTGTCAAAGCCATTTTTGACAAATCTTGCTCCAAATGGATAAAAATTTGTCAGAGGACTCTAATTTATCATTTTTAATCATTTTATAACTCAAAACTGCCAAAAAATTGAAACTGAAAAAAAATTTTTCCTTTGACATAGTTTTGTTTTAAAAACTAAATCAAGAGCAAAAAAACTGTGTCAAAAAAAACAATTTTTGTGTCAAAGCAACTTGCCAAAAAATTTGAAAAAAAATTTTTCACAATAAAAACTTGCTGTGTCAAAATTTTTGGCTCCAAATGGATAAAAATTTGTCAGAGGGCTCTAATTTATCATTTTTAATCATTTTTCAACTCAAAACTGCCAAAAAATTGAAACTGAAAAAATTTTTCCTTTGACATAGTTTTGTTTTAAAAACTAAATCAAGAGCAAAAAAACTGTGTCAAAAACTGTGTCAAAGCAATTTTTGTCAAATCTTGCTCCAAATGGCTAAAAATTTGTCAGAGGGCTCTAATTTATCATTTTTAATCATTTTTCAACTCAAAACTGCCAAAAAATTGAAACTGAAAAAAATTTTTTCCTTTGACATAGTTTTGTTTTAAAAACTAAATCAAGAGCAAAAAAACTGTGTCAAAAACTGTGTCAAAGCAATTTTTGTCAAATCTTGCTCCAAATGGCTAAAAATTTGTCAGAGGGCTCTAATTTATCATTTTTAATCATTTTTCAACTCAAAACTGCCAAAAAATTGAAACTGAAAAAATTTTTCCTTTGACATAGTTTTGTTTTAAAAACTAAATCAAGAGCAAAAAAAACTGTGTCAAAAACTGTGTCAAAGCCATTTTTGACAAATCTTGCTCCAAATGGATAAAAATTTGTCAGAGGACTCTAATTTATCATTTTTAATCATTTTGCAACTCAAAACTGCCTAAAAATAGAAACTGAAAAAAAAATTTTCCTTTGACATAGTTTTGTTTTAAAAACTAAATCAAGAGCAAAAAAACTGTGTCAAAAACTGTGTCAAAGCAATTTTTGTCAAATCTTGCTTCAAATGGATAAAAATTTGTCAGAGGGCTCTAATTTATCATTTTAAATCATTTTGCAACTCAAAACTGCCAAAAAATTGAAACTGAAAAAAATTTTTTCCTTTGACATAGTTTTGTTTTAAAAACTAAATCAAGAGCAAAAAAACTGTGTCAAAAACTGTGTCAAAGCAATTTTTGTCAAATCTTGCTCCAAATGGCTAAAAATTTGTCAGAGGGCTCTAATTTATCATTTTTAATCATTTTTCAACTCAAAACTGCCAAAAAATTGAAACTGAAAAAAATTTTTTCCTTTGACATAGTTTTGTTTTAAAAACTAAATCAAGAGCAAAAAAACTGTGTCAAAAACTGTGTCAAAGCAATTTTTGTCAAATCTTGCTCCAAATGGCTAAAAATTTGTCAGAGGGCTCTAATTTATCATTTTTAATCATTTTTCAACTCAAAACTGCCAAAAAATTGAAACTGAAAAAATTTTTCCTTTGACATAATTTTGTTTTAAAAACTAAATCAAGAGCAAAAAAAACTGTGTCAAAAAATGTGTCAAAGCCATTTTTGACAAATCTTGCTCCAAATGGATAAAAATTTGTCAGAGGACTCTAATTTATCATTTTTAATCATTTTGCAACTCAAAACTGCCAAAAAATAGAAACTGAAAAAAAAATTTTCCTTTGACATAGTTTTGTTTTAAAAACTAAATCAAGAGCAAAAAAACTGTGTCAAAAACTGTGTCAAAGCCATTTTTGACAAATCTTGCTCCAAATGGATAAAAATTTGTCAGAGGACTCTAATTTATCATTTTTAATCATTTTTCAACTCAAAACTGCCAAAAAATTGAAACTGAAAAAAAATTTTTCCTTTGACATAGTTTTGTTTTAAAAACTAAATCAAGAGCAAAAAAACTGTGTCAAAAACTGTGTCAAAGCCATTTTTGACAAATCTTGCTCCAAATGGATAAAAATTTGTCAGAGGACTCTAATTTATCATTTTTAATCATTTTGCAACTCAAAACTGCCAAAAAATAGAAACTGAAAAAAAAATTTTCCTTTGACATAGTTTTGTTTTAAAAACTAAATCAAGAGCAAAAAAACTGTGTCAAAAACTGTGTCAAAGCCATTTTTGACAAATCTTGCTCCAAAAGGATAAAAATTTGTCAGAGGACTCTAATTTATCATTTTTAATCATTTTTCAACTCAAAACTGCCAAAAAATTGAAACTGAAAAAAAATTTTTCCTTTGACATAGTTTTGTTTTAAAAACTAAATCAAGAGCAAAAAAACTGTGTCAAAAACTGTGTCAAAGCCATTTTTGACAAATCTTGCTCCAAATGGATAAAAATTTGTCAGAGGACTCTAATTTATCATTTTTAATCATTTTTCAACTCAAAACTGCCAAAAAATTGAAACTGAAAAAAAATTTTTCCTTTGACATAGTTTTGTTTTAAAAACTAAATCAAGAGCAAAAAAACTGTGTCAAAAACTGTGTCAAAGCCATTTTTGACAAATCTTGCTCCAAATGGATAAAAATTTGTCAGAGGACTCTAATTTATCATTTTTAATCATTTTGCAACTCAAAACTGCCAAAAAATAGAAACTGAAAAAAAAATTTTCCTTTGACATAGTTTTGTTTTAAAAACTAAATCAAGAGCAAAAAAACTGTGTCAAAAACTGTGTCAAAGCAATTTTTGTCAAATCTTGCTTCAAATGGTTAAAAATTTGTCAGAGGGCTCTAATTTATCATTTTTAATCATTTTTCAACTCAAAACTGCCAAAAAATAGAAACTGAAAAAAAATTTTTCCTTTGACATAGTTTTGTTTTAAAAACTAAATCAAGAGCAAAAAAACTGTGTCAAAAACTGTGTCAAAGCCATTTTTGACAAATCTTGCTCCAAATGGATAAAAATTTGTCAGAGGACTCTAATTTATCATTTTTATCAAAACTGCCAAAAAATTGAAACTGAAAAAAAATTTTTCCTTTGACATAGTTTTATTTTGAAAACTAAATCAAGAGCAAAAAAACTGTGTTAAAAACTGTGTCAAAGCAATTTTTGTCAAATCTTGCTCCAAATGGATAAAAATTTGTCAGAGGACTCTAATTTATCATTTTTAATCATTTTGCAACTCAAAACTGCCAAAAAATTGAAACTGAAAAAAAAATTTTCCTTTGACATAGTTTTGTTTTAAAAACTAAATCAAGAGCAAAAAAACTGTGTCAAAAACTGTGTCAAAGCCATTTTTGACAAATCTTGCTCCAAATGGATAAAAATTTGTCAGAGGACTCTAATTTATCATTTTTAATCATTTTTCAACTCAAAACTGCCAAAGATAAAAATTTTGTTTTAAAAACTGCCAATCAAATAAAAACTAAATCAAGAGCAAAAAAACTGTGTCAAAAACTGTGTCAAAGCCAAATTTTTGACAAATCTTGCTCCAAATGGATAAAAATTTGTCAGAGGACTCTAATTTATCATTTTTAATCATTTTGCAACTCAAAACTGCCAAAAAATAGAAACTGAAAAAAAAATTTTCCTTTGACATAGTTTTGTTTTAAAAACTAAATCAAGAGCAAAAAAACTGTGTCAAAAACTGTGTCAAAGCCATTTTTGACAAATCTTGCTCCAAATGGATAAAAATTTGTCAGAGGACTCTAATTTATCATTTTTAATCATTTTTCAACTCAAAACTGCCAAAAAATTGAAACTGAAAAAAAATTTTTCCTTTGACATAGTTTTGTTTTAAAAACTAAATCAAGAGCAAAAAAACTGTGTCAAAAACTGTGTCAAAGCCATTTTTGACAAATCTTGCTCCAAATGGATAAAAATTTGTCAGAGGACTCTAATTTATCATTTTTAATCATTTTGCAACTCAAAACTGCCAAAAAATAGAAACTGAAAAAAAATTTTTCCTTTGACATAGTTTTGTTTTAAAAACTAAATCAAGAGCAAAAAAACTGTTTCAAAAACTGTGTCAAAAAAATTTTTGTCAAATCTTGCTCCAAATGGATAAAAATTTGTCAGAGGACTCTAATTTATCATTTTTAATCATTTTTCAACTCAAAACTGCCAAAAAATTGAAACTGAAAAAAAATTTTTCCTTTGACATAGTTTTGTTTTAAAAACTAAATCAAGAGCAAAAAAACTGTGTCAAAAACTGTGTCAAAGCCATTTTTGACAAATCTTGCTCCAAATGGATAAAAATTTGTCAGAGGACTCTAATTTATCATTTTTAATCATTTTTCAACTCAAAACTGCCAAAAAATTGAAACTGAAAAAAAATTTTTCCTTTGACATAGTTTTGTTTTGAAAACTAAATCAAGAAAAAAACCAAATCAAAAACTGTGTCAAAGCCATTTTTGGCAAATCTTGCTCATATGGATAAAAATTTGTCAGAGGACTCTAATTTATCATTTTTAATCATTTTGCAACTCAAAACTGCCAAAAAATAGAAACTGAAAAAAAAATTTTCCTTTGACATAGTTTTGTTTTAAAAACTAAATCAAGAGCAAAAAAACTGTGTCAAAAACTGTGTCAAAGCAATTTTTGTCAAATCTTGCTTCAAATGGTTAAAAATTTGTCAGAGGGCTCTAATTTATCATTTTTAATCATTTTTCAACTCAAAACTGCCAAAAAATTGAAACTGAAAAAAAATTTTTCCTTTGACATAGTTTTGTTTTAAAAACTAAATCAAGAGCAAAAAAACTGTGTCAAAAACTGTGTCAAAGCCATTTTTGACAAATCTTGCTCCAAATGGATAAAAATTTGTCAGAGGACTCTAATTTATCATTTTTAATCATTTTTCAACTCAAAACTGCCAAAAAATTGAAACTGAAAAAAAATTTTTCCTTTGACATAGTTTTGTTTTAAAAACTAAATCAAGAGCAAAAAAACTGTGTCAAAGCCATTTTTGACAAATCTTGCTCCAAATGGATAAAAATTTGTCAGAGGGCTCTAATTTATCATTTTTAATCATTTTTCAACTCAAAACTGCCAAAAAATTGAAACTGAAAAAATTTTTCCTTTGACATAGTTTTGTTTTAAAAACTAAATCAAGAGCAAAAAAACTGTGTCAAAAACTGTGTCAAAGCAATTTTTGTCAAATCTTGCTCCAAATGGCTAAAAATTTGTCAGAGGGCTCTAATTTATCATTTTTAATCATTTTTCAACTCAAAACTGCCAAAAAATTGAAACTGAAAAAAAATTTTCCTTTGACATAGTTTTGTTTTAAAAACTAAATCAAGAGCAAAAAAACTGTGTCAAAAACTGTGTCAAAGCAATTTTTGTCAAATCTTGCTTCAAATGGATAAAAATTTGTCAGAGGGCTCTAATTTATCATTTTTAATCATTTTATAACTCAAAACTGCCAAAAAATTTAAACTGAAAAAAAAATTTTCCTTTGACATAGTTTTGTTTTAAAAACTAAATCAAGAGCAAAAAAACTGTGTCAAAGCAATTTTTGTCAAATCTTGCTTCAAATGGATAAAAATTTGTCAGAGGGCTGTAATTTATCATTTTTCAACTCAAAACTGCCAAAAAATTGAAACTGAAAAAAAATTTTTCCTTTGACATAGTTTTGTTTTAAAAACTAAATCAAGAGCAAAAAAACTGTGTCAAAAACTGTGTCAAAGCAATTTTTGTCAAATCTTGCTTCAAATGGATAAAAATTTGTCAGAGGGCTCTAATTTATCATTTTTAATCATTTTTCAACTCAAAACTGCCAAAAAATTGAAACTGAAAAAAATTTTTTCCTTTGACATAGTTTTGTTTTAAAAACTAAATCAAGAGCAAAAAAAGTGTGTCAAAAACTGTGTCAAAGCAATTTTTGTCAAATCTTGCTCCAAATGGCTAAAAATTTGTCAGAGGGCTCTAATTTATCATTTTTAATCATTTTTCAACTCAAAACTGCCAAAAAATTGAAACTGAAAAAAATTTTTTCCTTTGACATAGTTTTGTTTTAAAAACTAAATCAAGAGCAAAAAAACTGTGTCAAAAACTGTGTCAAAGCAATTTTTGTCAAATCTTGCTCCAAATGGCTAAAAATTTGTCAGAGGGCTCTAATTTATCATTTTTAATCATTTTTCAACTCAAAACTGCCAAAAAATTGAAACTGAAAAAAAATTTTTCCTTTGACATAGTTTTGTTTTAAAAACTAAATCAAGAGCAAAAAAAACTGTGTCAAAAACTGTGTCAAAGCAATTTTTGTCAAATCTTGCTCCAAATGGATAAAAATTTGTCAGAGGGCTCTAATTTATCATTTTTAATCATTTTTCAACTCAAAACTGCCAAAAAATTGAAACTGAAAAAAAATTTTTCCTTTGACATAGTTTTGTTTTAAAAACTAAATCAAGAGCAAAAAAACTGTGTCAAAAACTGTGTCAAAGCAATTTTTGTCAAATCTTGCTTCAAATGGTTAAAAATTTGTCAGAGGGCTCTAATTTATCATTTTTAATCATTTTTCAACTCAAAACTGCCAAAAAATTGAAACTGAAAAAAAATTTTTCCTTTGACATAGTTTTGTTTTAAAAACTAAATCAAGAGCAAAAAAACTGTGTCAAAAACTGTGTCAAAGCAATTTTTGTCAAATCTTGCTCCAAATGGATAAAAATTTGTCAGAGGGCTCTACTTTATCATTTTTAATCATTTTTAACTCAAAACTGCCAAAAAATTGAAACTGAAAAAAAAATTTTCCTTTGACATAGTTTTGTTTTGAAAACTAAATCAAGAGCAAAAAAACTGTGTCAAAAACTGTGTCAAAGCCATTTTTGACAAATCTTGCTCCAAATGGATAAAAATTTGTCAGAGGACTCTAATTTATCATTTTTAATCATTTTTCAACTCAAAACTGCCAAAAAATTGAAACTGAAAAAAAATTTTTCCTTTGACATAGTTTTGTTTTAAAAACTAAATCAAGAGCAAAAAAACTGTGTCAAAGCCATTTTTGACAAATCTTGCTCCAAATGGATAAAAATTTGTCAGAGGGCTCTAATTTATCATTTTTAATCATTTTTCAACTCAAAACTGCCAAAAAATTGAAACTGAAAAAATTTTTCCTTTGACATAGTTTTGTTTTAAAAACTAAATCAAGAGCAAAAAAACTGTGTCAAAAACTGTGTCAAAGCAATTTTTGTCAAATCTTGCTCCAAATGGCTAAAAATTTGTCAGAGGGCTCTAATTTATCATTTTTAATCATTTTTCAACTCAAAACTGCCAAAAAATTGAAACTGAAAAAAAATTTTCCTTTGACATAGTTTTGTTTTAAAAACTAAATCAAGAGCAAAAAAACTGTGTCAAAAACTGTGTCAAAGCAATTTTTGTCAAATCTTGCTTCAAATGGATAAAAATTTATCAGAGGGCTTTAATTTATAATTTTTAAACATTTTATAACTTAAAACTATAAAAAAATTAAATTAAATTAAATTGCAAAAAAAAAATCCTTTGACATGGTTTAAAATTTAATTATTTTATTTTATTTTATAATTTTTAAATTAATTTTTTTTTAATTTTTTCAAAGAATTTTGTTGTAAATATTTTATGACGATCAATTTTTAATTTAATTATTTTTGTTTAAATAATATTTTTTTTTTATTTAAAAAAAAATTGGATTACAAAAAAAATTTCAAATTTTGCAAAAATTTTGATATATATTTTAAAAATAATTAATTAAATAAAAATAATTTAAAAAAAATAAAATTTAATTTTTTTATGAAGAATAATTTTTTAATTAAAATAAATTTTATTTTTTAATTTTCAAATAAAAATTAAATTAATTAAATTTAGATAAAATAAAATCTAAATTAATTTAATTAATTATATTTATTAAAAATTAAACATACCTACCAGCTTTTTATATTTTTTAAAAACATCAAAAAATTATTTTCGTACATTTTTTTTTATTTTTATTCATTAGAATTCATAATTTCAATACAATTATAGAGTAAAATAATTTCATAAGTCTATTAAATAATAAAATATAACATAGTCTCCATTTTTTTATCATTTTGTGATAGTATAAGAAAAGGAACTTATCCAGCTATTTTATCGGAAATTATTTTATTTTTTTATTTCTCGTCAGAAAAAAATGATTGAAATTTGTGGCAATTAATTATCTTACTTTCGTTATCTTCTGAGTCAGTTTTTTTATCTATTAAGTGTGTTGTATATGTTAAGTAATTTTTTCCGTATTTACGTCTAAGTTTGATTTTTCATCCCGCACTATTTTTTTTTTTTTTGATCCCGGAGCAATTTACAGCTTTAAATATTTTTTTTTCTTATTTTTACAAATTCAATGGGGATTTTCTATAAATTTTTTCTACATTTTTTAAGCACTCTTTGTAAATTGCACTCAATCACACAAAAAAAAAAATTATTGCCAATTTAGGTTGAGACCCCCAAAGTGCTTTGCTAAAGGGTCTGTAGATGCCATCGGAGGCACAGCGACATTCGACAAGGGATTTGGATAATTGAACATTTGTGAGGGGATTTGTTGTGTTTGTGCGACGGGAGCGACAACGGGAGGCGTCATCATGGGAGCTGCTCCCCATTGGGCATTGGGCATCGCCGCGGCGAATTGCGTTTGAGGCATTTGCGCGGGAAATTGGTTGTTCATCATGAACGCTTGCGGCACTTGTTGCGCTGTCGGAGGAAGTTGGCCAAAGGCATTCGGTTGAGCGAACATTCCAGCTTGCTGCGGAGGCGCCGCCGTCATGAAATTCTGTGTCGCGGGCATTCCGTTAAAGCCTTGATTGAAATTATTGATGGGATTTATGGGAGCAGAGCCATATAGCGCTAATATGCTATCTTTTGTCATTTTCGCCGACTTTTCTTTATCGGCAGCCGTTTGATTGAAGAAATCCGCCTCTTCTTTGTCGAGCGACGTGAAATTATCTAAACCTGAATTTGATTCCTGTACATTATTTTCCGCAGCGGGAACGGCAGTAGTTGGCGCCGCACTCAGAAAATTCGCAAAATTATCGTTGCTCGCGTCAGTTTGTTGTTTCAAGGGCACCGAAATGATATCCGAGCTATTTTGCGTCGAAGAATTGAGTCCCAAAAGGTCTGTCGCGCCATTTGAGCCATTTGTCGTGGATTTTCGCTCCGTTCTACTCGATTTCGGACTATTTACGCTCCCAATTTTCGGTAAGGGAGGAGGAATGCTTGCCGTTTTCGTCGTACTTTTTGCCTTTTCGCCGCCTGTCGAGGGCGGAGGAAGAATCGGGACACCTGTTGTTGCTCCCGTCGTCGAAGCAGCGCTCTTTTTCTTCTTTTTCATCTTCTCCTCTTCGTCAATTTCCTTTTCCCAATCGAGTTTGGCGGGCGGTTGTGGTACCCATTCCTTCGCAATGTATTTTTTCGTCTCGTATTTCGCACGAATGAAACTTTCTAAGGCGGAATCAGTCTGGGGGCGTCGAAAATTGTCCGGAACATTCGCTTCGTACACAGCTCGTCCCATCGAATTGCCCATCGTTTCTAATTGTGCCTGAAAAAATAAAAAAAATTAAGAAAAATTCTTAAAATTGAAGATTTTTACGCACAATTTGTTCGGGGGTCCATGTATCCAAATTGACAGACTTCACACGCGATATATGAACTCCGAGATTTCTGTGAATGCCGGCACATCGAATGCACAAGAAGACTCCAATGTTCCATGAAACCCAACGGGGACCTGAAAAAACACAAGAAAATAGCAATTAGTAACGCTTCGGAAGGTCATTCACCCGAAAAACTCGTAAAACGCAAGATTTTATCGTCTGGCCTACAATAAAAGGCAAATTTTTACACCCTGCGTCGTGTATCCAACTCGATAAAATCGTTTGCTAGAAGAATTAATTAAACATTTTGTGATAAGTGACTTTTTTTCGCCTTGTAGGCAACGTAGCTGTATACATGGATGACGTGACGAATTTTTGTGGCGAATTGATCTTCAGCATCTGGATGATTTTTGCTGCCCGCGACTCAATTTTTCGCTAAAAACATGAAATTTACATCATTTGAACTCACTTTTCGCCATGCAATCCTGACATTCTTTGTTCTCGTCGTACTGCAAGAGCTTCATTAGTCGTTTCTGACACCACTCGTTTGCGAGTTTTTGCTTCTCCGTCTCTTTTCGACTCATTTTTCCTCCTTTCTTCGGGTCTTGCGTATCGGCGATGTAGAAATTCCTCAAGTGCGATGCCTAAACTATGTGTTAACGATAATTTCTATCCTATTTTTCCTTAGAATCCAGTAGAAAATTCGAAAATTCTGTCCGAATTTGAATCTGAGGAATCATTCAAGGTTGCCAGAATTCACGTTTTATTTGCCGCTAGATGGCGCTGCAGTCGTCAATATCCTGTTTGGCGCCGGAAATGGAAATGCAGCGAATTTTTGAACTAATATTGAGTCGTATGAAATTGATAAATCCCATTCCGGAGCTCCACACGTGCAGAAGATAAAATACACGGGAAATTAATTTGGAAAAATCGACTAATTTTCGCAGAATAATGGGTAATTTTTGTGAAATTTTCAAAGATTTGACTTTGAACTTTTGATTTTTATTGAAAGTTTTGTGGGTCTTGTGTTCGTTCACGTTTGAGAGCCTTTCGAAATTTTTGTTGTTCCACATGATGCCAGGCGGCATTAGTTCGCACGATGTTTTTATTTATTCGTTTTTTTTTCTTTATTTTTAGACGTTTCAATGGGAGAGAAGAAAAAGAAGAAGAAGATCAAAGACGAACCAGTCGAAAGTCTTGGCGAAATTCAAAAGAATCAGAGCTTCACAGTCGAGCCATCCGAAAAGAAGGTAAGTTTTTGTTTTTGGTTAAGGTCTTGGTCAAATGAAACTCGATATGTAATATTATCCAAAATTAAAAAAAAAATATTTGGGGATAAAAAAAAAATTACTTGATTTTTTCAAGAAATTTTGGTAAAAAAAATTAAATAAAAATTATTATTTAAAAAAAAAAATTAAAATAAAATAAATTTAAAATTAATTTTTAAAATATTTAACAAAAAAATTTTATTAGGTAATTCAACCTAAAATTTTATTAAAAATTTCTTCCATCATTTTTTCTTTATTTTTTAATTTTTATTTTATTTTTTTTTTTATTTATTTTTTTTTTATTTTTATTAATTTTTTTTGAATAATTTTAATTAATTTATTTGAATTAAAAAATTTATTTAAAAAAATATTTAATTAATTATTAAAATTATTATAAATTAAAAAAATTAATAATTAATTAATTATTCAATTAATTTTATTTAATTAAAATCGAATTCAAAAAAAAAATAAATAAAATTTTTTTTTAAATAATTAAAAATATAATTCAAGGTAAATTAGGTAATCAAATATTTTAATTATTATTATCATAAAAATTAAAAAAAAAATTAAACATTTTTTAAATTTATTTTTTTTTTTTTTTTTATTAATTTTTTTTATTTTAATTTTTTTTAAATTTTTTTTTAAATGTAAAAATTTTTAATTAATCGAATATTACGATTTAAAATATTTTCTTTGAAAAATAAATATTTTTGATGAATATTTTTCAATTCAATTATTTTTTTGTCCTACTTTTTTTTGTTAATCTTATCAACTTTAATTTGTTGTTTTACACAAAAAAATAATTTTTTTTATTCAAATTTCTTTTCAGGCTGTTTTGGATTCATCACAATGGCCTTTGTTGTTGAAACATTTCGACAGATTGAACATTCGTACCAATCATTACACCCCCTTGCCATTCGGATCGTCGCCCTTGAATCGCGAAATTAAGGATTACATCTCGTCGGGATGCATGAACGTCGATAAACCTTCAAATCCATCGTCGCACGAAGTTGTCGCCTGGATAAAACGCATTTTGAAGGTCAACAAAACCGGGCATTCGGGAACTCTTGATCCAAAAGTCACGGGCTGCTTGATCGTTTGTGTCGATCGGGCAACGCGCTTGGTTAAAAGTCAACAATCGGCAGGAAAGGAATACGTTGCGGTCTTTAAATTGCATTCAGCTGTCGAATCGCTTGCTCGTGTCAATCAAGGTTTGGAGAAATTACGAGGAGCGTTGTTCCAAAGACCTCCGTTGATTTCTGCTGTGAAGCGACAACTTCGTGTACGGAGCGTTTATGACAGTTTGCTGCTGGATTACGACAACAATCGTAACATGGGTGTCTTTTGGGTGAGTTGTGAGGCAGGTTCGTACATCCGAACGATGTGTGTTCATTTGGGCTTGGTTCTCGGCGTCGGCGGACAAATGTTGGAGTTGCGTCGTGTTCGTTCGGGCATCCAGTCGGAAAAGGATAACATGGTAACGATGCACGATATTTTGGATGCGCAGTATTTGTACGAGAATCACAAAGACGAGAAAATGTTGCGACGTGTCGTGAAGCCGCTCGAATGCTTGTTGACGGGACACAAGCGAATCATCATGAAAGACAGTTCGGTGAATGCCGTTTGTTATGGTGCCAAAATTATGTTGCCCGGCGTGTTGCGATACGAAGACGGTATCGAGCTGAATGAGGAAATTGTTATTGTGACGACGAAGGGAGAAGCAATCGCCTTGGGCATCGCTCTAATGACGACAGCGACAATGGCGAGCTGCGATCATGGGGTTTGCGCGAAAATTAAACGCGTTATTATGGAACGCGACACATATCCACGTCGATGGGGACTCGGGCCGAAGAGTTCGCAGAAGAAACAGCTGATTGCGGCGGGAAAATTAGACAAATACGGAAAACCCAATGAAAATACGCCCAAAGAATGGCTAACGGGATACGTTGATTACAACGTGGCGAGCGGAACACCCGCTGTTGCGACAGAAACGAATGGCACAGAGTCTTCCAAGGTAAGAAAATTCATTTTTTTCCTCAAAAATGACAAAATTTCATTAAAAAAATTATTTTTTTAGAGAAAATTGAGTATCAGTAGCAATGCGGATCAATCAATGAACGCATCCGCCGCTTTAGATGACTCGACAGTCAAAAAGAGCAAGAAAAAGAAGAAGAAGACAGATGAGGAAGCTCCTGAAGAAACGCCTGAAACTCCCGCAGCTGAAGAAGAGGTAAGAAAAAATTCGAATTTTATTTAAAAAATTAAAAATTAATTTTTAAAATTTTTAAAAAAAAAATTAAAATTAATTTAAAAAAAAAAATAAAATTTATTAAAAAAATTAAAATTTATATAAAAAAAAATTAATTTCCCTTAAAAATCTAATTTTTAATAATTTTTTTTTCAGGAGGCTCCCAAAAAAGAAAAGAAGAAGAAGAAAAAGAAGGACAAAGACCAAGAACGCGAAGATGAATAAATTTTGCATTTTCACAAAAACCGAAAAATCAATCATTCACGTAAGCATTTCAGTTAAACACTCATATTTTTTATGATTCGGAGCTTATCCATACCTCATAGACGTTAAGTTCAAAGCTCACCACAGAAAAAAATGACCAAAAGTTATAAAAAAAAAAAATCGTTCATGGTCAGACATTTTGTTTAAAATTTATTTTCCTCGAAATGAGGAACCAACATTTAATTTTTCAACAAATTACTTATAGATTTTACATAAATTTAAATGATGTAAATTAAATTTTACATGAACTTGAAGAAAAAAGAAATAAAAGAATATTTTTAATTTCAAAGTCGTCATGTGTTTCAATTAATTTGTGGGTTTTTTTTCTTGCTGTCTAAACATTAAACGGGCGTTCGCTTGTCGTGTGAAAAAAAACGCAAAAACAACGAGAAAAAACACAAGTCAAAAAACATCTAAAAATACACAGCAGGAAGAAGTATGGCAACTAAAAATAATAACAACAAATACAATCGTTCATCTACCCGCGACCTTGACATCGGCGAACGAAAACATGAAAAAGCAACAACAACAACAATGTGTGTTGTACATGGGTAGAGAGGGATGTCCTGTGTATTGACAGATATTTATTTTTATTATTGATGGATTTTGAAAAAAAAATTTTTTAGCAAAAATTTTCGAAAAATTTACGAATTTATTTGAAAAAAATAATAAAGGTAAGTTAATAATTTATTTTTTGAAGAATAATTAAAAAATATTTTAAAAAATTATAAAAGTAATTTTTTAGCTCTTAAAAAATAGTTTTTAAAAATTTTTATCTTTAATTATCTTTTTCTTTAATTTTTTTTATTGAAGAATTTTTTTTTAAATTTAATTGGAATTAAATAATTAAAATAAAATTTCTTAAATAAAATTTTTTAAAATATAAATTTCAATTTTTTTACTTTCTTAACTTTATTATTAAATTAATTGAGGTATCACTTAAATTATTTTTTTTTATTTTTGAAAAAAAAATATTCAAGTAAAAATTTTATTTTTTTGATTTTATTTTTAAGTGACAAATTTAAATTTTAATTTAGAGATAAGATACATTTGTTAGAAAAGTATTTTTTTAATTCTTAAAAAATATTTTTTTAAATTTTTAAACAAAAAAAAATTTTTGTTAAAAAAAAATTATTGAATTGTATATGTTAAATTAAAATATTTTTTTATGTTTGAAAAAAGAAATTTTTTTTTAATATTTCAAAAAATATAGATTTTTGATATATTTAATTTTGATGAAAATTTTTTATTTTATTTAAAATTTATTTTTTTTTTAATTTTTTTTCAGAAGTTTTTATTAAATTTAATTTTTTTTTTAACTTAAATTTTATTAAATTAAATTTGTCAATAATTATATTTAATTTCTTTTTGAAAATAAAAATATGACATTTAAACAAATTTAGGATAATTTTCTCGAAAAACAACACTTACTTGTCTCGAAAACACTCGTCTGCCGAAAAGAAAAACAAAAATAGTTTAAAAATAAAAGACATTATTTTTTTAAATATACGATCAATGATTTATTTTTTTATTATTACAAGCAGTTTAATAATATACTTATTATGGTTTTTTTTTATAATTATTTGGCAAAGTAAATTACAAATATGATTACGTACATCTGCATAATAATAATTATATCTTTTTTTCCCTACGTATACATCTTTATATAAGTAGTAGTTTTTTTTTGTGTTTTAAACATTTTTTAAAGTTGAGTTTCCATCGCTTGTTTGAATTTAGATATTTTTTGGGAGATTTATTCGCGAAACGTCCTTACAATTGCACAAGAACAAAAATTACTCGGAACACTGAATCTTGTAACATTATCTCAAAAAATACAGTTCAAGTTTCAATCAATTTCGTATCTTTTTTTTTGTAATTTTTTTGAGAGAAAAATAATTAATTTAAGATGAAAAAAGACACGAAATTAAGTTTTTGTCGAGTTCTGGTCAAGATAATGTTATAGTTCTGTTTCTGAATGATTTTTTGAGTTTTATAAGTGATTCGTAAGACGTAAGGCGGTTTTGATAATGATTTTAATTCATGTTCTAATATCATGGTTATGAGCCCTATAAACATGATATTAAACAAAGATTATCATTATACATTTTTTTTACATTTAATAATTATATATATTTAGTTTTTTTTTCTTTTAAATATATATAAATATATTGATGTCACTTAACACTAACATAAATAAATTATATCTAAAAATGAAACAGTCAATAGTTTTTTCTTCAATTTTTAATTGTTTTTTATACGTTTAATCCAATAGTAGTATAAATATATTCTTTAATTTAAATAGTTTTTTTTTAAATTTACTTATTTTTTGTTTTCCTTTCTGTTTCTATATTTTTTTTTTCTTTTAAATATAGCATAAAGTCATTTTTTATCCTTTTTTAAAACTTCTTTCTCCTTGTTTCGTTACATAAATTCAATAAAATACTTTTTTTTTTATTTCTTCTTCTTTTTTTTACTATATAAAGTTTCCTTTTTTAATGTTTAATATTTTTTATTTAAAATATCGTTTTCTCTTCAAATATTCTAAATGTGTATTAAAAACACACACTTATCTATAATTAAAGCGGAAATTTCTTTCTTTTTGTTGTTATTTATTTCATATATAGTTTTTTTAGTATTTAAAACTGTAAATTTTTAAAAATTAATTTTTGCTAATGATTGACAAGCAAATTATTTTAAAAAATTGTAAATCAACAAAGAAAGTCATGATTAATAATTTTTTGTTATTTATTAGTCAACGTGATTAATTAATATTAATAATAAAAATTTTAATGATAATAATTAATAAATTCCTTATTAGTGTGTCGATTAAAAGCTAATCTAGTAAAAAAGTTAATATTAAAAAAAAATAATAAAAACGTCTTACAAAACTAGATTTAGTTTGAGAAAATACTTTTTGTGTGTTGTGTAAAATCAACAATTTTTTTGTATATTATTAATAATTATTATAAAAAAAATCGGTAAACCATTAAAAATTATTATTAATTAATTAAAATGTAATAAAAAATGATTTTTGGTTGTTATGATGTTTCATCAAAAATTGTTTCTTGTTCTTGTTAAGTCGATTGGCAACGTTTTTGATGCGTTTCTGATTATTTTTTTGCTGCGCTTTTTTTTTAATGTACTGCTGATAATACATCGGGATGAGTTTTTTTTGCCCAGATTTTGACATTTCTCTATGATGATCACTAAAAATTTGTATGTATAAAATTGAACATTTTGGATTTATGTTTGCTAATATCTTTCGTTTGTTCTATGGATGTTTTTAGTTTTTAGTAGTAATAATAACCTTGGTAGTCGTTTCGTCGATCATCATATTCTGGGTCTTGAAGTGACCGTCTAAATGAAGAAAAATTGTAATTTTTGAAGAAAAAATGAAAAAAATGACATACCAGTAAATTGTGTTAATGTCGCGTTTATTGTAGATTTTAATTGGTTGTCAAATTTGTGGTGAATGCTTCCCTCCGCATAGTCCGCACGTAACTCCGATACAATGGCAGGCTTTCAGGGGAGGGTAACATAATAAGCACGGAACTAATATTGACAAGAGAGTCAAGCCAATCCATCTGAAAGGGCAAAAAATGGTAAGATTTGAAGAAATATAAATATAAATTTATATAAAATTTCCCATATTGTCTAATGGTAAGGATACCAACGAAAAAAAAAAATTACCTTTTAGTACAACCACTTTCTCCGGTACACGAACACGGATTATCCGAGCTCTCGCCTTCCGGATCGCCCATACAATGATACACCATACACTTTGCGCACTGCATTCCGGAAATCGTTTCGATGCCATTCTTGAAGCAATCTGGCGCATATCCGCACGATCCCGCCCTATTGTCCTCCTGACTGTAAAAATCCGAGCAATATTTGCATTTTGTGCGAATCGGTAGATGCGCAACGCCGCCCGCATTCACGCCACGTGCCCCATGATGCTCCTTGAGCTGTTGCTGCCCAAGCGGTGGTTCAAATGTAGTCCGTTGTTTCTTAAGACTCGATGTCGAATCGCCACGCCGCAGCACATCGTTAAAGTCTCCGTAATTGTCGCCGCCGCAAATTGTCGATATTGTACCGTATTCGGGCTTTGTCGTCAGTTGTACGTACGAGTAGTTATCACATGTCGGAACTGTGCTTGTATTTGTATTTGCTGAGGGTTCACACGTTACGGCGACATTGCCACAACTGTCAGACGACTTTTCAAGCGATGGCGGTTGATTATTATTTTTTGGCAATTGCTCTGTGGTTGATTTTGGTGGTTTCGAATCTATACTCTCTGCGAAAATTATCAAAAAATTAAAAAAAAAAATTAAATTTATTTAAAAAAAAAAACTTACGATGGCTACCACTCCCTTCAGAAGTCGATCTTGATTGTGATTTGTCCATTGGTAAGTTAACGTCCTATTAAAAAATCAAAATTAAATTAAAATTCAATTTAAAAAAAAAAAATTCAAACCCTTACCATGAATACATCTTCCTCAACTAAAAGTTTTTCATTTCCCAACGATTCCATGGATTGTGTGGAATTTTGATTTAAAGAAAGATCTAAACACAAAAAAATTAAATTAATTTTTTAATCTTTAAAAAAATATTTTTTTTTGCACTAAAATGCGATCAACGTGTAACGTGTGTGTACAAATTTAATTTAAAAAAATTATTAAAAACATATTTTTTGTGAAAATAAAAAAAAATAATTTCAGAAAAAAATTTGAAAAATCAATCAAATATTTTTTGGTAAAAACCAATTTTTTTTATTTAAAAAAATTTTGACTTACCAAAAATTTATTTTTTTTATTTTTTATTTGATTGTGAATTATATCCAATACAGAAGGATTTTTTTAAAGGATGCAAAAAATTGAAAAAGTATTTTTTTTAATTTTTTTTGTTTCATAAAAGTTTAAATATAGAGAAAGATTCAAAATTAAAATTTAAACCGAGGACAAATACAACAACAACAACACATGAATGAATGTTTTTGTTGAAAAGCTCTAAAAAAGCACTTTTCTACATAATTTCGCGGATGTTTTGGAATTACGTACCATCTAAAACCGCATCAAATGCTGCTTTGATTCCTTTGTCGAAGGCACGGGCATCAGCAGCTGTCGTAAATGTCAAGCCATTGCGTTGCTTGCCCGTGTGCCAATGATGAAAAGTCGGCATGACTTTGTTATACAGCAGTTCTTTGTTGATAACACAACTTAAAATTACCTAAAAAAATATTTTTTTTTATGAAAATTAATTAAAAAAAAATTTTTCAGGGAAATCTTACTGTTTGATCGGAAATCCGTTGGCCGTAGATGATGTATTCATGTCCCTTGACTTCTGGCGATAATCTAGAACGTTTGCGAATGGAAACTTTCGCTAAACCGCCCCCTTGGAGCGGCAGCCATCCTTCGGTACTCTCGTCTCTTGCCATTACTTGTGCACGTACTTCTACTAAATAGTCACTGTTGGCGAGCAAAGGCATGAATGAAGCGGAGAGCGATCATGAAAGAAAGAAAAAAAAAGGAAACGGAGATAATGGTATTAATTGTGTGTGTGTCGCGGCGCAATGTGTATGAATGGAATCGTCGTCATCATCGAAAGTGAACGGAAGTAACTAATTAACACTGTAGTTTGTGGTAATTAATGAGCGCCAAAGCGATTTTTCGTGTCATGTTGTGACTTTTCGAGCACTTTGAGCGAGACAAAGGGCCCCAAGTGAAGAAATGCGATGTGTAAGGGGCGATTGTGTGGCATTTGTGTGCAACGTACGAAGCACATTCATACGAAAAACGGCACCAGCGCAGTTCCGAGGCGCTACCCAAACGCAGAAAATTTCATTTTTCGCATCGAGAAACGAGATTTTAGCGTTCAAAAGCCCGCAAATCCGCGATTTTATTTACTCGCGAGACAGTTTGTAGTGCCAAACACTACAATTTTATAGTTATACACACTTTTTTTCGTGATGAATCAAATTATGAAACACTGTGGCACAGACTACGCGCGCCCATACCTTCCGTAGACACTCGCGCGGGTTGCGTGCTCTATTGAAAAACTGTGAATGAAGGAAGATTTTCATTGATTAAAATCTGAACAGCGATGTAAATTTTTTTTCGCTCTCGTCTCGCGAAAACACAACGAAAACCGCACTTTTTCGCCGTAATTTGCGGCATCGCAGCGCCCAATGCTCTTGCACGCGTATCCAGAGGCGACTTTTTCGAGCTTTTCTCGAGATTTGGCGAAAATATGGACAATTTTTCACTTTTTTTTTCTTTTTCACTGTATACACACACGACATTTGTACGGGAGGCAAATTTTATCCCGTTCACTTTTGAGCTGATTTTGACGCGAAATCCACGGAAATTTGGCACTCTTTTGGCTGCACTTACTCTTCAGATGCCTCTGTCATGGTTTGAAATATCAAAAACTCTAATTTTTAGCTGCAGCAATATGTTTTTCAGCATTTTTACCACCAACAAGAATCATGATCGTCAAAAATGTAACGAAATTGCAGAGAGGCGAGTTGTGTTATCATTTTCATTCGTCTCACGGGTACTGTTTTCTGACGATGAAGAAGAAACGAAGAAATGGGTTTTCAAACGTCGTGATACTGTACTGAAAAATAGCAATCCCAATGCACAATTCTTTGGGTCTTTGACAAATTTTCAATTGTGCTTTGGGAGATTTTCTGAGGAAACGACAGGTTGTTTGTAAATGATCTCGAAGATTTTATTTTTCTTAATTTTTGGAATAAATTTTAAATAAAGTTTTAAGAAAAAATAATATTTTAGTATTTTTTATTAAAAATTTAGCTTACGAGTTTCTAAATTTTTCTTTGAAATTTAATTTTTTTAGAATTTAATATTTAAATAATTTTAAATGTTATCTAGATTCTCCAAAATTTTTCTTAAATTTATGTTTTAATTTTTTTTAAATTAAAAAAATTTGAGAAATTAATTTTTAATTTTAATATTACATTTTTAAGTATTTTTCATGAAAATTTAGATTTTCCAAAATTTTTTAATTTTACTGAATTATGATTTATTTTAATTTATTTTTTTGAAAAAATTTAAAAATTTTGAAAAACTAATTTTTTATTTCAATAAAAAATATTCAATGAAATTTCAATTAATTTTTCGATATTTTCTTTATGATTGATTGATGAACTTTCTGATAATTTTTGGTATTTTTTTTCTTAATTTTTTTTTAATTCAAGAAATTTTAAATCTTTTAAATTTTATTTTTTTTTTAATTTTGAACTTAATTTTTTAAATTTTTTTTATTTTTTTAAAACTGCAAAATTTGAATGAAATTTTATTTTCACAAAATTTTTATTTTTTAAAAATATTTTTTAGTTTAAAATTAAATTTTCACTCAGGCTTTAACCTTTTTGAGAGTTTTTAGATTATAAATTTCTTTAATTTTCATTTTTCTAAAATTTATTTTTTTTCTAAATTTTTATAAAATATTTTTTTTTTTAAATTATACCTAAATTATTTAATTTATTTTTTTTTTATTTTTTTAATTCAAAAAAAGTTTAAAAATTACGGTAATAATTTTTTTATTAATTAAATTAAACTAATTTTTTATTTTTTTTTAAATTTTAACTGTTAAAAAATCAAAAATTAAACCAATAAATCCCTTAAAATCCGTTTCAATTCATACAAAAAATCAATTTTTCTTCCTGTACGAATCCATCCATACCTCTATCGATGGCTCATACGTTTATACGACATCTCGCTGGGTGTACAGATGTTCAAACTTCCGTTCGCTGGGAAGCAGCTGTCACTTTTCTTTGACATTTCCATACAATCGAGCCAATCACGTCAAAGTGCATCGAAAATCTCGTCTCTGATTGGTTCAAAATCCCACAAATCTTCCGTCATTCGTCAAAAGGGGCAAAATTTCATCCAATCAGAAGCCGTTGCCGTATATCACACACACTCCATGCACGATTTCAGTCAAAACCCAAGTAAAGTTTTTTGCGAGAGGTTCATTAAATTTTTCTGGAGCACCAAAAAGCCATTTAGCTGGCAATTTAATTGCCAAATTTGCGTTAAGAAGGTCCATAAAGACGCCAGGTGAGCATCTGCATCAAAAAATAATTAATTCAGTGCCATTTTCCGTGTGAAATCCCGCAAAATATCTGAATGGGCACCTCTCACGGAGTTTCATTTGGAATTCATTTTTATCCAGGGAACGTTCGGGTATTACGTGAAAATTTTTTCGAAGCACATGGGCGAAAAAGTTCTCCGCGAAAATCGATTGGAAATTAGTTTTTGAGGGATTTTTGGGGAAAATTAATTTTTTGGCGATGCGAAAATGTGTCGTGATCCGTGATCGACCCTCCGTGTGCATATTATTTATCTGTTGTTAATTCAATCGCATTAGCTTCGTCGTCGTTCCTATGTTTTTTCGGTTGTTTCATGTACACTTCTTCTTCTTTTTATTTTTTTTTTCTACTTTTTGTATTGCGCTCGTTGTCGTATTCATTCGCCGCGCGCGATAAATCACAATTAAACAAGTGGTTCATTCGTCGTCGTTTTTCTGTAAATGGAAATGTCACGGAAAACGTTTAATTTTTTTTTTTCAATTCTTTAATTTTTTAGATTTTTTCTTGAATTAATTTTTTTTTATTTTTAAATTTTGAAATATTTTTTTTTAATTTCATAATTTTTATTTTTTTGTAAATTTTTAAAATAAAGTAAAATAAAATTTAGTTTAAAAATTTATTCAAATTAATTTTAAATTATTTAAAAAGTATTAAAATGTTTTAAAATTATTTTTTGATTTTTTTTTTAATTCTTTTCATATGAAATATTTCTTTAAATGTTTATTATTATTAATTTTTTTTATTTTAAAAATTAAATTCAAATTGAATTAAGTTTAAAGTTTATTAAAATTAAATTTGTAATTATGTTAAATTTTTTAAAAATATGTTTTTTATTCTTTTCATTTAAAATATTTTTTTTTCAATTTTTTAATTAAATTATTTTAGATTTTTTTTAATTAAAAAAAAAATTAAAATTAAAAATTATTTTTATTTGAATTTTTTTTAATTTTTCAAATTTAATTTTTTTAAATTTATTAAAAATTTTAGAATATTTTTTTAAATTTAATTATTTTTAAAATAATTAAAATTAAATATTTAAATTTTTTAATTTAAAAATTTTGCTTTTTTAAAAAAAATTTTTAATTTTTTTTTTTCATTAAAAAATAATTAAATTAAATTTAAAAAAATTTTAATCAATTTTTAATTCATTTTTTTTTTCTTTAATTTTCAGTGTACGATGGCTGATCCGGGAGGAACTGACGTCGCAATTGAGGCGCAATCATCCACAGCCGTAACTTCAGACAAAGAAACTGACAAAAAATTCCCTTCGGAGAAACAGAAGAAAAATCACAACAACAAGAAGCAGCAACACAACAAAAAATGGAAAGGCGGCAAATTCAAGCGTTACAACAAGCAACGCCAACAAAACAACAAAGTCGAGGCGAATCAATCGACAGAAGCGCCCGCTTCAACCAATACTCAGAGCCGCAAACACGGGCATTGTCACGCAAAACCGCCGTACAACAAACGCATTCAACTCGCATTCTCAACGGTGTCGAAATTTTTCTTGCCCGAAAAGTTGCCACGCAAAGCACGTGTCATTCCGCCAACGAAATTCCTGTTGGGCGGCAACATTTCCGATCCGCTAAACTTGAACAGCCTGCAAAACGAGTCGGAAAATGCTGTAACTCCAAAATCATCGCCAATTCCGACGCCTCCGCATGGCAGACAACCCGTCGAAGTGCTAATTCCGCCAAATATTCGAGATCCGCTGCATTTATTGGATCCCGTTGACTCTGTGGAATACGAAATGCAACTTTGTTCGCCCATGAAACGCAAAACGAACAAGAATCGACATCGCAAGCGACGCAAATCGTGCAAAGAAAACAACAATGGGGAAGTTGAACAGCTGGCAAACACTTCGACTCAATCAGATCCGGGCAGTAAAGCGGGAAATTTGTTGGAAAAATCCACGGCAGACTCGTCAACTGCTTCAATTACGATGAATACGAGCTCCATTGAAGGCGATGTCCCGAGTACGAGTAATTTGAGTGCCGAACCAGAGTCTCGTTCGAGTGCGACGAAGAATTTACGCCTCGAATTGGGCATTGAACCGCCTCCTGTGGGCTCGGGAGGCAGAAAACGTCGTTGTAGCGAATCGTCGACGGGCAAAAGTAAGTCGCGACGTGTCGATATGGATAAAATTGTGAGTCCCGTCATACCGCAACATCACAATACATGGAAGAGACCTCACAAAAGCACCTCAAAACCGCAGAGGAATCGCACACGGAGCTATTCTCGTTCAACAACGGAAGAAACGACGGCAAAAGCTTTGACCGAACAGATGAAAATCGACGAAAATGCGCAAGGAATGTCTCCGGCTGAGGCAATTCAAGCCGAAAGTCATCCCCAAACGGAGGAACAGTCGGAAAGTCAAACAACGCGTCCCGAAACGAAATCCAAAAGCGCCAAATATCAATACGGGAACTACGATCGGTATTACGGATATCGCCATTTGAACGAATTTATGGATGTTCGCCTCAAAGTCTTTCTCAAAAATCCGCAACTTTTCAAGGAAAAAGATGTTTTGGATATTGGATGCAACGTCGGCTTATTAACGATCGAAGCTGGGAAGGAACTTCATCCGAAATCCATCATCGGACTCGATATCGACAAAAATCTCATCAGTCGCGCTCGTAAAAATCTCTCGATGTATGTGAGAGTTCCCGGAAGTGATGCCAAAAAAGCGGAAAATCCGCAAGAAGAAACCGCAAAAGAAGAAAATTCAAGCAAAAAACCACAAAAAGGCGGAAAAAATTCAAATCGGAGATACAATCGACGCAATTCTCGTTACGACAAATCCAAACATCGACAAGATTTAGCGGGAAACAGTGAAGCAAAAGCTCAATTTTTCCCCATGTCGTTCCCCTTGTGCTTGGGTCGCATTCCCAAAAGTGTCGCCGAAGTCGAAACCATGCCCGATGACGCCGCATCTCCCGCATTTCCCGACAACGTGTTCTTCCGAACCGCCAATTACGTACCCAAAGATGAGAATCAACTGAGTGCCGAGACGCAACAATACGACTTGATCCTCTGTCTCTCCGTCACGAAATGGATTCACTTGAATTTCGGCGATGCGGGACTCAAGTTGGCATTCAAACGGATGTTCAATCAGCTGAGGCCCGGCGGAAAACTCATTCTCGAGGCGCAAAATTGGGCGAGTTACAAAAAGAAAAAGAACGTGTCGGAAACCGTCAAGGAGAATTACGCAGCGATTCGATTTTTCCCAAAGAAATTCAATGAGTACTTGTTGAGTAGTGAGGTAGGATTTAGTCATAGTTATCCGTTGGGCATCCCGCGACACTTGAACAAGGGCTTCAGCAGGCCGATTCAGTTGTTTGTGAAGGGAGAATTTACGCCGAGTCATGCACAATGGAGCGATTATCACTTTTCGCAGACTCCGTATCAGACGCCCAAAAGTGATCCGGCAAAGAATAAATATTACACGAATTTGCTGTATGGCAATTCGACGCCGTATGCCAGTCATGGAAGTTATAGGTAAGAAGAAAGTTTTAATTTTTATTACTTTTCAAAAAAAAAAAAAATATTAAAATTTTGAATTTTTAAAATTTTTCAAATGAATTTTCGGCTTATTTTCTTTTCTCAAGAATTTCAAAAATTTTTGAATTTATTAAAAAAAATAATATTTAATTTCATTTAAAATTAAAAAAAAAATGAAAAAAATTTCGAAAAATTTTTTATATATTTTTTTTAAATTTGTTTAATTTTTTTAAATTGCAATTAAATTCAATTTTTCTGAAATAAAATTTTTTAATAATTTTTTCACGAAAACAGGTCTCGATTTTTGAAATTTTTTAATTAAAAACTTTATTTTGGGAATTTTGACTATTTTAATCTTATTTTTTTTTTCGAATTTTGATTGAAATTTAATAAAAATTTACTTTTTTAACATTTTTTCTTTTAACTTAATTTTCCATAATTAAAAAATAATTATTTCATCAACTTTAATTTATTTTATTTTTTTTTAATTTATTTAAAAATTAAATTAAATTTAAAAATTTATATAAAATATTTTCAATGAAAAAATAAATTCTTTAAATACCTATGATTTTTTTCATTTGAAATTAAAAAGAAAAAAAAAATTATTTTTTTTAATTTTTACTACATCAAAAAATTCATATTCATATTCAAATTCATATATTTTGATGAATTTCGAATGAAAAATTATTTTTTCAATTTTTTAATAAATTTATTTTATTATTATATTTATTTTATTTTTTAATGATTTATTTTAATTTTATGTTTTATTTAAAAATCTAAAAAATAATATTTTTTTTTAATTATAAGAAAAGTTCATGTTTTGAGAAATTTTAAATTATTTTTTTTTAATTTGAATTTTTAAGAGATTTAAAATAATTTATGAGAATTTTCCAAAATCAAAATTTTGGAAAATTTTTAATAAAAAATTATTTTTTTCAATTTTACAAATATTTTAAATTAATTTTTTTTCTCTTTTTCAGTTATCGCATGACAGATCCCAGCCCGTATTACAACCCTCTCGCCACCGACAGTTATCTGCCCTCGTACGATAACGAAACAACAAGTCGAGCCTACTGCTTCGCATCTCCGCTCTACTCAACTACATGGTCTCCCCCTCCGAATTCCCGTTCAAATTCGCTGCAAAACACGCCAGCGCACGGAAGCATTCGCAATGCTGAAATTGACGATGGTTACAACAATTCTCGTCCGCACGTTTATCCGCCGAGCACGACAGACGACTTCGAAGCTGGCAAATTGAGTTCTCGCAGCGTCGACAACAGCGACGAAGTTTCGCCGCAACACGTTTACTCAGACCCGACACTTTCCGACGAGAAAGAAGACAGCAGATCTCCCAAACCGACAAACGGCATCGATTACCCGACAATGGAGCCCGTTGCTGCTTTGGAGCCGATCGGAATTGTCGCACTGCCCGAACAAAATGGCATCGACACGAATCATCATCCGCCGCAGAATCACTACGAAGACCAAAATCACGTAGACGATGCATTTTCATAAATTTCTTGAGAATTTTAATTTTTTTTTTCGTTAAATTTAGACTTTTAGACGTATATGTGTTAACAAGAAAAGTACGCTTTGCTGGCAAATTTTAGTGTTAAATGCACAATAATTTAAATAAAAACTCTTAATTTTAGTAGAAAAATGATAAACTCCCGAGAAACGGAGACATATCATGACTCTTTCATAAAAATACAAAAATCACGAAATTTGCCACTCACAACTCTTCAACTTTTTGATAAAAATTTTATTTCGAGAAAAAAAGAAAGCTATTGTGATGATAGTCAACGTAAATTAAAGTAAAGTAAAATAAATTCATGTGAAAATAGAGACCCAATCTTCTAAAACAAAAAATTATTATTATATTTAAAAGAAAATATAGGAGAAAAAATACAATAAAGTGTGGATTTAGATAAAATTTTATCTAGTTTTAATTTTTTTTTACTTTGTCTATTAAAACTTTAGACTCCCATGAGGGGTTTTCGTCCTGGCCATGCTTCTTTGGCATACTTTTTCTTCTTCGGTTCGTTGGATGTCACGTCAGATTTGTTTAGATCATCTTTTGTTGGAGCTGAAATGATAAAAAAAATAAATTTTAAATATTTTTTTTTTAAATCTATTTTAATTTTATGTACCTATTTTTCCATAAATTTGAAAAAAATTTAAAAATAAAATAAAATTATTTTATGTTTATTTATTAATATTTTTCAAATTTGAATTTTTTTAATGTTTTATGTTTAATTTTAATTTTTTACGAATTTTTAATTTAAAAAATTGATTTATTTTTAAATTAAATTATATCAAATTTTACTTTTTAAAATTTAAAAGGTACATTCGTTTTACAAATTTTTATTTAATTTTTTAAAATATTAAGAACTTAATAAGATTTTCAGATTTTAATTTTTTTTTCGATTTAAAAAAAATTATTATTTATATTTATTTTTTTTTTTAATTTCACAAAATAAAATTTTTAATATTGAATTTAAAAAAAAAAAAATTAAAATTTTTTATTTCAAAAAAATTAAAGTTTTCGCTTGAAATATTTCATGAAAATTTTATAAAAAAATTTCAAATATTTTTTTTTTAATTTTAAAAATTAATTTATTTATGAAAAAGTAAAATTGTTGAATTGACTTATTTTATTATACTAAAAAAAAAATTATTATTTTTTTTTCATCATTCTATTTTCAAATTTTTATATTTTTTTAACTACTTTTCAAAATTTATTAATTTTTAAAATATTTTTATTTTAAAAAACTTATTGAAATAATTTAATTCTTAAAAAAATTTTTTAAAAAAATTTATTAACTAAACTTTGATCTATTTTATATTAGGCCATTAAATTTAATTATTTCACTTTATGTCGCATGTGGATTTTCAAAAGTGTAATGTGAGAACGGCAAATGTAAATTTTTTTTTTAAATTTCATAAAATAAAATTTGAATAAAAGTTTTAAAATTTAATTTAAAAAAATATTAAAATTTTTACTTTTAAATTTTATGATTTTCGCATAAAAACATTTAATAAAATTTCACAAAAAAAAATTTAAAAAAAATAAAAATTTTTTTTCATTTTAAAAATTAATTAATCAAATTTTGAAAAATTAAAATTTTTAGATTGACTTAAATTATTATATTAAAAATTTTTTATTATTTTTTTTTCATTTTTCGTTTTTTTCAAAAAAAAAAAAATTAAAATTTTTATATTTTTTAAAATTGCTTTTCTTTTTGCATTTTTTTAATTATTTTTTTAATATATTTTAAAAAATTAAAAAAAAAAATTATTTAAAAAAAAATTTAAAAAATCTTATAAAATTTTGATTTTTAATTAATTTAAATTTAAATAATTTTAAAATATTTTTTCTGAATTTTAAAAATTAATTCCAAAAAAATAAAATTTTTATCTCAAATTTTTTTTTTTATAGAAAATTAAATTTATTTTTTTTTTAGATTTTTAAACTAAAAAAAAAATATTAAAATAAAATTGTTTACCTTTGTTAACTGTACTTGTCGAAGGAATCAATTCAGTCGACACTTCAGGTGCTGGATTCGGTAAAATTAGGAACTTTGATCCAAATCCTCCTTGCGACAGAACATTTGTATCTACTGTGGTTGTTTGCGACTCGTTACTCGGAGCATTCAAGCCTTGATAGAGCGACGGCACGTACGGTTGTTGCGCGATAAAAGGCTTTTGTGTCTCCATCGACAACGAAGTCGTCGAGAAATGATCAATTTTCTGTCGTTTCGACGAAGTTGGCAAAACTGTCGTTTGAACCAAATTCCTAAATCTTCCCACTGACGGATCAATATCCTCCGGATTGATGATAATTTCTTCCTCATTGAACGTCACCATTTTCTTCTTCCGCTTTTGATGCTTTTTCTTCGTTGTGTCGTCAGTTATCATCGCAATTCGTCGATTGTGCGCCGTATTGTACTCCGTCAAGTTATCCAACTCGGATTGCGATTCAGGGAGACCCATAAGCGTCGCATCGACTTCCAACGGAAGAGCTTCGTGAATTCTCGTGCCTGAAGGACGTTCCCGGAGGATGTAACTTCGAGTCGATGCGCCGAAATGGAAACTGTTTGCTGTAAAAATTTAAATTTTTTGAGAAAAAAATCGATTTTCGCGTGAAAATTCAACTTACAAAAATGCAAAGGCGTCGGTTTATGAGGTTCCAAACGCACCGATCCAATAAAAGTCCCATGACTGCTTCCCAGATCGACTAAATAAATGATATTGAGGAATTTGTGGTAAACGAGGGCCGAATGAACGCGCGAGCAACTCGCATGATCTAACACAAACTGACAAAATTGGGCATTTCTCCCGAATAAATAGCACTTTTTCTCGTCAATCATCAGCTTTTGGATCAATTTGTCGTCTTTTAACACATCCAAATGCGTTCCCGATGGAGCTTTTCCTGCCCTGAAAGAAAAAAAAATATTAAAAAATAAATTTCTTTTGAAATTCTTGAAAATCACTCACCAACTCGGCACTTCGTAATGATTAGCCATCCTCTAAAGCCAATTATTGTCAGCAAAAACACTCAAAATCAAAGAAAATCCAGAAAAATAGGCAAATTTTAATAAAAAATGCAGCAAATTTATCAAAACAACTCCAACTTTGACAGATTTTTGACGTTGCCAGCTGTCAATTTTCAATTTGAGAAACAAAAACAAACAAAAAACACCCCGAAAAAGTATTAAATTCGAAGATTTCCTTGAATTATGAGCTTAAATCTCAATAGACCGAGGAATAACTTGCTCGATAAGCCTCTGAGCAAGGGCAAAAATGAAGTTTCCTTGAGTGTGTTTGCTTTGTTGTTTTCCGAGATGGTCCAATATAGTCAGAGCAAGTCCAATTCCATCACAGAATTGCATGAAATGTAATTTTTATTGAAATTTCAATGAATTTTTGATCGATTTTTTATGGATTTTGACATTTTTAGCCTTCATGAGATGGGATATGATGTTGGAACGAGAGTCACAGACCTTTATATTGTCAGAGACAAGAACTCCAAACGAGAAACAAGATTAATTAATATTTTGTTGTTCATTAAGGGAACGATTTGGAAGGTAAATTTTATTTTTTTGCGATTTTGTTTTTATAGAAATTAATTTTAAAAATTTTATTTTTGATCATTTTCAAGCTTGAAAACCATCAAATGGGCTCTCAAGATAAAAATTACGTATTTTTTACGTATTTTTTATTTTTCAATTTTCAAGCTTAAGAACCATCAGAAAGGCATCCAAAGCACTTTTGTATGATTTTTGATCAATTTCAAGCCTAAAAATTATCAAATGGGCTTTCAAAATGAAAAAAATTACGTATTTTTTACGTATTTTTTATTTTTCAATGTTCAAGCTTGAGAACCATCAGAAAGGCATCCAAAGCACTTTTGTATGATTTTTGATCAATTTCAAGCCTAAAAATTATCAAATGGGCTTTCAAGATGAAAATTACGTATTTTTTACGTATTTTTTATTTTTCAATGTTCAAGCTTGAGAACCATCATAAAGGCATCCAAAGCACTTTTGTATGATTTTTGATCAATTTCAAGCCTAAAAATTATCAAATGGGCTTTCAAGATGAAAATTACGTATTTTTTACGTATTTTTTATTTTTCAATGTTCAAGCTTGAGAACCATCAGAAAGGCATCCAAAGCACTTTTGTATGATTTTTGATCAATTTCAAGCCTAAAAATTATCAAATGGGCTCTCAAGATGAAAATTACGTATTTTTTACGTATTTTTTATTTTTCAATGTTCAAGCTTGAGAACCATCATAAAGGCATCCAAAGCACTTTTGTATGATTTTTGATCAATTTCAAGCCTAAAAATTATCAAATGGGCTCTCAAGATGAAAATTACGTATTTTTTATTTTTCAATGTTCAAGCTTAAGAACCATCATAAAGGCATCCAAAGCACTTTTGTATGATTTTTGATCAATTTCAAGCCTAAAAATTATCAAATGGGCTCTCAAGATGAAAATTACGTATTTTTTACGTATTTTTTATTTTTCAATGTTCAAGCTTAAGAACCATCATAAAGGCATCCAAAGCACTTTTGTATGATTTTTGATCAATTTCAAGCCTAAAAATTATCAAATGGGCTCTCAAGATGAAAATTACGTATTTTTTACGTATTTTTTATTTTTCAATGTTCAAGCTTAAGAACCATCATAAAGGCATCCAAAGCACTTTTGTATGATTTTTGATCAATTTCAAGCCTAAAAATTATCAAATGGGCTCTCAAGATGAAAATTACGTATTTTTTATTTTTCAATGTTCAAGCTTGAGAACCATCAGAAAGGCATCCAAAGCACTTTTGTATGATTTTTGATCAATTTCAAGCCTAAAAATTATCAAATGGGCTCTCAAGATGAAAATTACGTATTTTTTATTTTTCAATGTTCAAGCTTAAGAACCATCATAAAGGCATCCAAAGCACTTTTGTATGATTTTTGATCAATTTCAAGCCTAAAAATTATCAAATGGGCTCTCAAGATGAAAATTACGTATTTTTTATTTTTCAATGTTCAAGCTTAAGAACCATCATAAAGGCATCCAAAGCACTTTTGTATGATTTTTGATCATTTTCAAGCCTAAAAATGATCAAATGGGCTCTCAAGATGAAAATTACGTATTTTTTACGTATTTTTTATTTTTCAATGTTCAAGCTTAAGAACCATCATAAAGGCATCCAAAGCACTTTTGTATGATTTTTGATCAATTTCAAGCCTAAAAATTATCAAATGGGCTCTCAAGATGAAAATTACGTATTTTTTATTTTTCAATGTTCAAGCTTAAGAACCATCATAAAGGCATCCAAAGCACTTTTGTATGATTTTTGATCAATTTCAAGCCTAAAAATTATCAAATGGGCTCTCAAGATGAAAATTACGTATTTTTTATTTTTCAATGTTCAAGCTTGAGAACCATCATAAAGGCATCCAAAGCACTTTTGTATGATTTTTGATCAATTTCAAGCCTAAAAATTATCAAATGGGCTCTCAAGATGAAAATTACGTATTTTTTACGTATTTTTTATTTTTCAATTTTCAAGCTTGAGAACCATCATAAAGACATCCAAAGGCATTTTCCATAACTTTTGACCATTTTCAAGTTTGAAAACCATCAATTTTTTGAAAAATTTAATTTTCGCCTTTAATTTTTTTTTTGTTTGAAAAAAAATAATTTTTGTCTTATAAATTAATCCAATGATAAAATTTTATTTTTTTTAGAATCTCTTTGGAAAAGAAGCCGACAAACTCGAACATGCGAACGACGACGAGCGCATTTATTACATTATCGAAAAGGAGCCTTTAGTGAATAAATTCATCTCGGTACCAAAAGACAAGAATTCCATCAATTGCGCCCAATTCATCGCCGGCATTGTTCAAGCAATTTTACATTTTTCCGGATTTCCCTGCCAAGTTGGGGCTCATCATCACAAAGGAACAACTTACAGAATAATTTTCGAAGATGCCGTCATTGCTCGCGACAAACAGTTAGAGGAAAAGTAAATTTTTCGGATGTTAATTATATATTTAATAAACCATTCTACAATCAAAAATTGATCATTTCCATTTTTTTTCGACGTTTTGAAGCATTTAGATGAATTTCCATCCGCGATCTCTGTAGGCAACTTGTCCCGTGCGAATGGCGTGTTCGCGAGCCGAGCGATCTTTGTAAACTAAATAGCCGAAAATAAGCATGGGAATTATGGAGCACGACATAAACGGCACCAATGACCTGAAATTGGGCTTGAAGTAGTCAATGAGGGAGGCTCGTGTGGAGTTGAAGCGTTGAATGGCAGGATCGAACTGAAAAAATCGAGAAAAAATTAATTTTGGAAGTGTCAAGTGTGATGTAACAATTGCTCGGAAACGTACGACGAAACCTCCTTCGCCTCTGGCGTGGGTATACGGGTTGGTAGTTTGCTTCCAGTATTCAGCTCTCAAGCGGGCACGACGTTCCGCCTTGAATTTTGCGACTTCATCGGCAAGCGAAGGGTCTGCCATGATTTTTTCGTCTGGATTTTGTGAAAATTTGACCAAAACAAAAAATGACAGCTCGAGTTGTGACGAATTTGGGTCTTTTTCGCTGAAAAACTGTTCGGGGGTGTGTTCGGAAATTCAATTTTAAATAATTTTTTTTAAATTTTTTTCAATTTTTTACTTTTTTTGAATAAAAATTAATTTTAAAAGTCAAAAAATTATCAAAAAATGATAAAATTCTTATAAATTTTTTAAAAAATTAAAATTTTTGAGGTAAACACTACTTCTGTACGAGTCATATGCACGTACAGTATCCACATTTCCTTATCAGTGAGCAAATGTGATATTCAAATCGCGAAAAAAATTAATTAAACGTGATTAGGCGAGTGTTGATTTATTATTTGTTCACTCACAACTTGTTTATTAAACAAAACCCACTACTTCTGATAAGGAAGACACGTAAAAAAGCTCAAATAGGGGGTAAAGCGAAAAATTTTTATCAGTTTCCTTCGAAAATTCAACCAGAAAACTTCCAATTATGGCACCAAACGACAATTTAACCGCAGTTTTGCACGGCATCGAGGATTTACGTCTCGAACAAATTCCTATTCCCGAAATTAAAGACGATGAAGTCCTCCTTGAGATGGATTGCGTTGGCATTTGTGGCTCAGATGTGCATTACTTGGGTAATTTTTTGTCATTTTGACCTTCAAAATTAATCAAAATGATTTTTTTCCATTTTAGTTCATGGTCGAATCGGGCCCTTTGTGTGTGACGGGCCTATGATAATTGGGCATGAAGCTTCAGGTGTCGTTTGTAAAGTTGGAAAAGACGTAAAAACTTTAAAAATTGGAGATCGCGTCGCCATTGAGCCGGGAGTTCCGTGTCGCAAATGCGATTTTTGTAAAACGGGCAAATATAATTTGTGTCCCGACATGAAATTTTGTGCAACGCCTCCGTATCATGGGAATTTGACGCGTTATTACGCGCATGCAGCTGATTTTTGCTTCAAATTGCCGGATCATGTAACGATGGAGGAAGGAGCCTTGCTTGAGCCGTTGTCGGTTGGAGTTCATGCTTGTCGAAGGGCAAATGTTTGTCTTGGGTCGGAAGTTTTGATTCTTGGCGCGGGACCAATTGGATTAGTTACAGCGATTGCGGCAAAGGTGAGTTTTGTTTTTAGTCTGAAATTGATAAAAAAATGTTTGAAAAATTATTTTTGAAAAAAAAAAATTTTTTTTTGGGGAAATTAAAACTTTTTTGAGTAAAAAAAAAATTAAAAAAATTATTTTATTAAAATTATTTCAAAATAAATTAATTAAAATATTTTTTTTTTTTAATTTTAAAAAATTATTTTAATTAAAATTTATTTTTTTTTCTATAAAAAAATAATTAAAAGAATTATAAAAAAATATCAAAAAATTAAATTTAAATTAAAATAAAATATTTTCAATAAATAATTAAATTTTTATTTCATTTAATTTTTGCTTTTTAAATTTTTTTTAAACCGATTTTGATAAAAAAAAAATAAATAAAATTTCAGAAATTATTTAAATAAAATAATTAATTAAATTATTTTTTTTGTTTTTAAATTTTTGTTTAAAAAAAATTTTTTAAAAACAATAAAATTTAAAAAATAAATTAAAATATTGAAATAATTTAAATGAATTTTCATATTTTTTTTTGCTTGAATTAAATTAATTAAAAATTATTAAAAAAAAATATTTGAAAAAAATTTAAATTTTTTTCGACTTTTAAATCGAAAAACAATAAAATCAATGAAAAAATATCAAAAATTAAATTTTTAAAAAATTTTTTTCAGGCAATGGGAGCTTCAACAGTCCTCATCACGGATTTACTCGACGATCGTTTAGCAACTGCAAAAAAAGTTGGCGCCGACTTGACCTTGAAAGTCGAAAAAACCGACAAAGAAGAAGACATTTTGAAGAAAATCAAGGAACTCATGCCAAATGCTCCCGAAAAAACGATCGATTGCAGCGGAGCCGAGATCACAAATCGTCTTTCCATTCTCGCAACACGCAATGGAGGCGTTGCTGTACTCGTTGGAAATGGCCCGTTGAACGTTAATGTGCCATTGATCAACGCTTTGAACCGCGAAGTTGATATTCGTGGCGTTTTTCGGTACTGCAACGATTATCCGACGGCATTGGCTTTAGTTGCGAGCGGAAAATGCAACGTGAAACAACTCGTGACGCATCATTTTGACATCACGGAAACCAAAGATGCCTTCCATACGAGTCGTCATGGACTTGGGGGAGCAATTAAAGTCATGATTCACGTTCAACCACGCGATAAAAATAATCCAAAGAAGTTTTAAAGTTGGAAATGTGCCATTTTTGTTTTGTTTCAAGAGTTTTTATTTTTTTAGTTGAATAACGATGCATTTAGATTGCTTTTAACTAACTCGCAATAAAGTTTTCGAATAAATTTTATCAAAAAAATATTTTTTTTCTTCATTTTTCGTCGAAAATTATTAAAAATAAAAAAAATTAACGTTCGAAAATTCAAATTTCATCCCTCTGGAGGAGATTTTCGAAACTAACCAAAAAATGAGACGAATGAAATTGATAAAGAACAAATCGTAAACACACGGCGTGTGAGAGAGTGTCTCGTTAAACTCAATTTTCGACAATTTTCATTGGATTTTCCGGATAATTTAACCAAAAATCATGTCATTTAGAGGCAGAGGCGGCGGCGGCTTTGGAGGACGAGGTAATTTTATGACTTTCGATAAAAATTGCTTGAAAAATTGACAAAAATCATGCGCTCATGTGTTGAATGTGTCGGAATTGGCAATGTGAGACCTTTCAAGCAAGCTTCTTTTGACTTTGAATCTTACGAGCTTTCACTAATTTTACTTTTTTTGTTCTTTTTTTCATTTTAGGCGGCGGCGGAGGACGCGGTAAATAACAAAAATTTGTGAAAAAACTTGACTTCAGAAATTTTTTGGATTTTTTTTGGTTATGTCTCATGTTTTGTTTACAATTTCATGACGATGTGAATTCAAAAAAATCATTTTTTTAAATTTTTAATAAGAATTTCACGAAAATTTCTTTTAAAAAGTATTTTAATGAAGGTATTTTATGATTTACAGGCGGCGGCGGAGGTCGAGGAGGCTTTGGAGCTCGAGGTAAAATTTGAATTTTGCTGAATTTTTAAGACTTTTGTTCAAATTTTGTCTTTTTTCTTTCAAGGCGGAGGCCGAGGAGGCGGCGGAAGAGGAGGAGGCCGAGGTATTTAACTAATTTTCATTCCTTTTTACTCCTGAGGTTTCATTTTTGACGAAATTTTGTTAAAAATGTATCTTTAGAAAAAATTTTTTCATTTAAAAACGTTCGAATACTTAAAAACTCTTTAATTTTTAGGAGGCTTTGGCGGAGGTCGAAATTTCGATCAAGGTCCCCCCGAACGTGTCATTCCCTTTGGCTACTATGACTATTCGTGCCAAGATGATCTCGTGCTCAAAGTCGAAATCGAAGATGTGCCGTACTTCAATGCGCCCATTTTCCTCGAAAACAAGTCACAAATTGGCAAAGTCGATGAAATTTTCGGCAATTTGAGAGATTATTCGGTTTCCGTTAAGCTCGGAGAAAATATGAAAGTCAGCAGTTTCACGCCAAAACAAAAGTTGTACATAGATCCCGCAAAATTGTTGCCTTTGAATCGATTTTTGCCAAAACCTCCGGGACAGAAAGGAGCTGGCGGCGCAAAAGGACCTCGAGGCGGTGTGCAAAAACGTGGCGGAGTAAGTTTTTTTTTTTACTGAAATTTAAAAAAAAATAATTATTTATGCTCATATTTGAAAAATGTTCGACTTGAAAAAGGAAAAAAATTAAATTATCGATTTTTTAAGAATTTAAAATATTTTAAATTTTTTTTTAAAATTTTGAGTTCAATGATAATTTTTTTTTTAAGTTAAATTTTGAAATCAATTAAGGATTTTTCTTAAGTTTTTATTTTTAAAAAATTGTCAAAAATATTTTTAAAAAATTTCTTAAATTAAATTTACTGTTTTTTTTTTGTTTGAAATATGTTCAAAAATTTTAAAATATTTTTTATTAAATTTAATTAATTTTTTTCTTCGTTTTTTTCTCTTTCAAAAACAAAATAAAATTTTTAATTTATCAAAATAATTAAATTATTTATATAAAAAAGTAAAGAAATTAAAATTATGGAGAATTTAAAAATTAATTAAAATAAAATAATTAATTAAATTCGTTTAAAATTAAATTAATTTTTAGAAATTATTTTTCACAATTATTTTATTTTTATTTATTTTTTTAAAGAATTAAAAAATAATTTAATAATTTTATTCTTTTAAATTTAATTTTTCAAATTTTTTACAAAAATTTTGATTTAAAAATTACAATTTTATTAATTAAAACTTTTAATTTAATTTTTAGGGTCGCGGAGGATTCGGAAATAATCGCGGAGGCGGAGGTCGAGGAGGATTTGGCGCTCGCGGAGGATCAGGCGGAGGTTTTCGAGGACGCGGAGGAAATAACAATCGCGGAGGAGGCGGCGGAAAACGATGGTAGAAAAATTTTACCAAAAATTTTGGTACAAAAAATATTTTTTTACATCGCCTCATTCAAAAGAAAAAAAAAATTTAGTTTTTAAGAAATAACATTTACCTAATGAATAAAACAATAAGGACTTACATGAAACATAAAAATCCCCAATTTTTGTTTACTTTCTACCTCTCTCTCGTACTGTACATCTCTCATTTTGCATTGTTATCACTTAAAATACATTCTATCGACACAACCCAACTTGTGAATGTACACAAAAATTAATCTTAATGAATGAACGTTCATGCAACGAGCAACAAATCAATTCCCAGGTCAGTTTTTGTTCAGATACGGAGTGAAATTGACAGAAAATAATTTCAAAATCGAAAAAATGCTCAAATATTTTGGCATTTTGTTTGTAATTAGTCTCACAGGAGCTGATTCGCGTCAATGGGGTTTCCGATTTGATCCGCCAGCCACAAATGACTTTCCGATTGTCGGGGTTCTTGCTCAAGAAATCTCGCTGGATAGTGCTGACGTCTTCGGAGACGATTTTCTTCTCAAATCTATTCGTAATCATTGGCAAAGTTACATTGCGGCGAGTTATGTGAAATTTATTGAATCACAAGCAGCCCGAGTTGTGCCCATTTGGATCGACAAACCACGAAAATATTACGAAAAAATGATGAAACGAGTGAATGGCGTTCTTTTCCCGGGCGGAAATGCTGATTTTATTAACAATTGGGGATATGCACAAGGTAGGCATACATTTTTATTGAAATTTTGTGATAAGCGGATTTTTCGGTTTGGACCGTTTTAAGAAATATTTTGAAAAAAAATTAAAAATTTTAATAGAAAACTTACTTTGAACTTTTAAAAGAAGAAATATATTTAATTTTAAATAATTTTTAATCAAAATTTAAAATTTTAATGAAAAAAAATTTTATTGGCTTAAAACGACTCAAACCGATAAATCCGCTTACCACGTGTTTAAGATCAATTTGAGGTTAAATGATCTGATCTTTTGAAAAATTCAATTATTTTTAACATTTTTCTTTTTTTTTTAATAATTTTTACAGCTGGAAGATACATTTATGAAATCGCAAACGAGATGAACGAACGAGGAGAATATTTCCCGTTATGGGGTACTTGCCTTGGATTTGAGCTCTTAGCATATCTCGGAGCCAATCAAACGGATTTCCGACGTGTTTGTAACGCCGAAAGTATCGCATTAAAGCTAAATTTCACTCAAAACTTTTCCGAATCTCGCATGTTTCGACAAGCGCCTCAGCATATCGTCGATATTTTGGATTCAAAGCCAGTTGCGGCGAATTTTCATCATTTTTGTTTGACTCCGGAGAACTTTACGTCAAGCGGAATGGATGCAACTTGGACTATAATTGCGACAAATGTCGATAAAGTTGGTTTAGAGTTTATTTCAGCGATGGAACACAAAATGTATCCTTATTATGGAGTTCAATTTCATCCCGAGAAGAATTTGTTTGAATGGCACAAGAGCTCGACGATCGTTCATAACTTGGATGCAACGAGATCTTCGCAATATTTTGCGGAATTTTTCGTGCAAGAAACTCGCAAAAATAAAAATTCGTTCAAAACGGAGGGAGAAGCCAATCGATTTTTGATTTATAATTGGCCAGCTCAGTTTACGGGGAAAAATGGATCGGCATTGACGCAAATGTATTTTTTTAGTTTGATTGATACACATTTGAAGAAGTTGGATTAAAATAAAAATTAATTTCATTATTTTTTTTTTTAAATAAAATTTAAATTTAAAAGTAAAAAAAAAATTTGATTTTTTTTTTAAATTAAAATTTTTTAAAATAATTTAATTAAAATAAATCAAATAAAAAAAAATAAAATAAAAATAAAATTTAAAAAAATTAACAAAAATAAAATATTTAAATATTAATTTTTAAAAATAATTATAAATTTATAAAAGTAAAAATAATTCGATAAACAAAAAAAGAATATTTAAAAAAATTTTTAATTTAATTTTTTAAATTAAATTTCAAAAAATAAATAATTAAACTACATTTAATATATTTTCATTATTTTTTTTATTATTACTCATAACTTCTACTGGTCTGTGCCTTTAAATTGTTTTTTTTTTTGCTTCTTTGTATAATATAATTATAATATATAATTAATATAATAATTATAATAATATATGCTTTTGAACCAAATTTGGTCATTTAACTTTAAATTTAATATAATAATAACTTTTTTAATCCTAATACGTCATTTCGGTAATAATAATTTGAGTTATTTAATTTTTTGGAAAGACAAATTATATGAAACCTTATAAATTATTATGATACAAAAAATTTTAAAGTCGAAAAAAAACGCAGAAAGCTTCTTTCTAAATATTCTTGTTACTTTATAAAAGTAGTGTAAGCACATTCAAAGCCTTAGGTTTGTATATAATTTTTTTTTTTTTGAAGCTAGAATTAAATATATATTATGTTGTATAATATAGAAAGGTTACAATAATCATAGATAAGCTATTAATTGCGTTTAAGTATTAATTGGTTCCTATTTTTCTCATTTTTTACATTAAATTTTATTTTTTTCTAACATTTTGAGTTATGACTTGACTTGTATTTAATTAACATTTATTGTTGCTAAAGTCTATTTTTTCCCTATTTATGTATCATAACTTTGTTTCACTTGTTCAATGTATATATTTATATATAATGTAACGAAAAAAGTTTTTTTTTGAACTGTTTTATTTTTTTACATTTATTATCAATAATACTCCAAAAATTTTTTATATAATTTTTTTTGAAACAATCGAATGACTTTTTTTGTTAATTCCTCTTAATTTGTCGTTTTATTTCAATTTTTCAACGTTAATGTTGATTTTTTGTATATATATATTTTTGTAATATATATTTTATGTATAAAAAAACTTTTTTATAGGCATCTGTGGAGAGCCCTCTTATATGTTTATGTATAACTTATGTATGTTAACAATATGTTTTGTTCAATTGATTATAATGTGTTTGTGTATTAATTGATTTTTTACTCTTTTTTATGTATATTTTTTTTTTAATAATATTGTAAAAAGTTATCAAACTTTGTTTTTGTTTTTGTAAACAGCATTTTTGTTGAATCTTTGAATGTACAAGTTTTGGAAAAAAATAATAATTTTTTAAATTAAATAAAAAAAATTATAACATACCATAAAATATAACTTTTACCTGAAAAAAAATATTTTTTTTAATAAAAAATAAAATAAAACACAAATTTAAAATAATAATAATAATTTTTGCTTTATTTTGATATTGTTTTTAAAGTTATATATTTTATCATTATTAATTTCTCTACTATTTAAATGTATATTTTAAATATTTTTTGCTTATGTTTATTTTTTCTGTTCTTTAAAGTTAATCTACTACGGTGTATTTTGCGGGATTTTTCATTATTTATTTATTTTTTTTAATAATTAAGTTAAATATTTTATTTAATTAATTCTCTCTATTTCATTTATTTATTTTATTTATCATTTAAGGTAAGTATTTGTTTAATACATTCTATTTATTTATCTATTTATTTAGAAAAAATGGGAGTTTGGACCGGATTTGAGTATATGTTGAAATAAAGTAAAAATCGTTGTTGTTGTTGAGAACAAAATAAGTACCTTTTCGATAAATATTATAATTCTTGTATTTGATTTATTTATTATTATTTTTAATTATTTTTTATAAATATATACAAAAATTAACTTAAAATATTATTTAGGAAATTTTTTTATGTTACACAAACAATTCTGTACAAAAATAGTTAAAATAGTTAACAACAAGGAATCGTGTGTAGTTTATATATAATAATATATTGTGTATAAAACATGATACTGGTGAGTTTTAAATATACATTTAATTTTAATTTTAATATAAAAAGGATAATAATTAATTATTAAAAATAATAAGGAGAAATATATAATTTTACGAATGCTTCAGTTTTTTTTGTTAAATATATATTTTAAATTTTTTATATTTTATTATATATTTTATAAAAATATTTTGTATATAAAATTTTGTAAAATATAATAAAATATAAACAAATATAAGGAATACCGATTCATTTTTATTTCTTTACTAATAAAGGCGTGCGTTTTTTTCTTTTTTTATAAATACTCTAGTTTTTACATAATAATGAATGATAATATATATAAAAATATTTCGAGAGATAAAAGACATAAACCATCATCATTATTTCACTAATATTAATAAAACTTAAAATTATATAAAAAAAAATCTTATTTTTTATAAAATGTACATAGGATTTTTGTATAATATTAATTTTACATTTTTTTGTAGTTCATAATTTAAAAAAAATTACAACAACCATTTTAAAGTATATCTTGCAAGTTGAAATTTTCATTGTCGAGCGAGTTGAGAAGGTCTTGCGCTTCAAAAGTCCCGCTGGAATCGAGGAAATCTAGGTTAAAGTCACTACTGCTAATCACGTTATTACTATTATTTGTGGAATTTGCGCCGCCATTTCCGGCATTATTGACCACTTGCATGGATTGTTGCTGCTGCTGCATGAGAGTCGTCGTTTGCGTTTGCTGTTGACTTTGCGTCGCCACAAATTGTCCGTTTACGAGAGATTGTTGCTGCTGTATCGTCATGGTTTGCGTTTGGGACATGGCGCTCATCACGTTCATTTGATTCATCATTTGCTGCTGCTGCTGCTGTTGTTGTTGCATTTGATTTTGGAGCTGTTGACTTAAGGCTGGATTTTGTTGGGCAGCCATTTGCTGCTGTTGCATCGGCTGAGAGTTTTGATTTTGTTGCTGCGATCGCAAAAGTTGTTGCTGCAAATGGGGATTCATTTGTTGCATGGCGTTGGTTGGATTGTTGCCGGTTACGGCGTTTGATTGGTTTTGCATTGGGAAGGAGTTTTGACCTGGATCTGAAATTTAAAAAGAAATTTTGTAAGTGAAAATTATTTTTTTTTTAAAATTAATTAGTAATTTTTTTTTATTTTATTTTTTTAATTTATCAATATTATTAATTTAATTATTAAATTTTTAATCAAATTTAAAAAAAAATATATTTTTTATTTAATTTAAAAAAAATATTTCATTAAAAAATCGTTTTATTTTTTTATTGTGAATAAATTAAATTTAATTTGTTAAATGAATTGTTTTTTTTTATTTTTTTTTTAAAAATAAAATTGAACTAAATTATTATTTCGTTTTAATTTTTTTTTCATTTTTTATTTTTAAAATAAATTATTATATAATATTTTTTAATTAAAATTTTGATTTTTGTTCATATATTTTTTTTTTCAAAATTAAAATAAAATTTAATTGACATTAAAAAAATATATATATATTTAAAAATAATTTATTTATTTTTAAAATTGAATTTTTAATAAATAAAAAAATAAATATTTTTAAATAAAAAAAAAATAAAGAATTTTAACAATATAAATTTATTATTTTTGAATATATTTAAAATAATAAAATAATTAAAGAAAATTATTTCATTAAAATTTTTAATTTTAAAATTAAATTATATTAAGATTAATTAAAATTTAATCAAATACATTATTTAATTAAATTTATAATATTAATAATTTAATAATTGATTATTAAAATTATTTTTTTTTAGAAAAGTTCGTAAAATAATATGAAAAATGACGAAAAACTTACTTCCTTGGTTGAAAGTATTCGGATTTGGTCTCATATTGCCGCCAGAATTGTTGAAAGACATGTTTTGTTGTTGTTGCATAAGTAATTGGCGCCATTCCTGATTGGCTTGCGAGCTCATTGGCATACCTTCGGGTCCTACTTGCACATTTGGAGGTCTTTGTGCGCCTGCATAACCACTCGCAGCGACATTCATTGATCTCTGTTGCATATACATCGGATGTTGACCTCTCATCATGGGACCTAAAAACAAAAAATCATCAAAAATTGAAGAAAATTTAAAATTTTTGTCAAAAAATTTACCTGATGGCGGAATCGGTTGTTGACTCATTCGTCTCATTGCAGCTGCCGTGGGGAATCTGCCGCCTCCCTGATGTTGCGCTGCCATCATTTGCGCCTGATTCATCATTCCTTGCACGGGTGCCTTGTATTCGGGCGGCGGTCCTCGATTATTTGCCGCCATCATGCGTTGTTGCATCTGAACTTGCATCATTCGTTGTTGTTGCATATATTTCATTTGGTCGTGATTCATTCCGGGCGCTCCAGCATTCGTCATGCCTTGATTCACGTTTCCGTTGTTCATCATGCCCGCGGCATTTGTTCGCATATTTCCGCCATTTCCGGCTCCCATGCACATATTGTTCATGCTGTTCATTGCGCCGCCGGCATTTGTCGCGGGTCCCATGCCTTGCATGCCAGTTGGATTATTTCCCATCATGCCGCCGCTCATTTGGGCCGCTCCGTTCATCGATCCCATGCCGTTTGCTGACATGCCGCCCATCGTTGGATTCATTCCGTTGCCTCCGAGCCCGTTTGCGGAATTATCTGTGGCGATATTGCCTCCGCTCATGGGCGTCACGACGGAATTATTGCTTTGCTGTTGGCTGTTGTTATGCTGATTCGGGCGTTGTTGACGAAGAGATTGCCCGCCAAAATTGATGCTTTGTGATTGCGACACGGAAAACGAGTCATTTTGAGCTGCAATGAAAAATAATAGTTTTTTATGAACGAAAATTCATCAAAGGAGATTTTTAATAGGAAATTATTTTTAACAATAATATCAAATTTTACACAACATGATATCCTTGAACACAAATTTTCACACAAAATGGAGATTTCTGGTTGTTTTTAATTTTTTTTTTATTTTTTATAAAAAATCGAAAAATGATCAATAAATTTATTTAATTTTGAATTAAATTATTTTAAATCAAAAATTTATTTTTTTTACAAAAAAATTAAAATAAAAAAAAATAAATTAAAAAAAAATCAAATGAAAACGTCAGGTTTTTTACAACATAATATTTTTAATAAAAAAAAATATTTTCAATGAAATAAAAAAAATTAAAAAAATGATAATAAATAAATTAATTTTTTTTTTCAAATTTTTGAAAATAAAATTAAAAAATTTTTAAATGAAAATTTACATGAAATAACTTAATTTTCTTATGAACATTGTATATAAAAATGAAAATGTATAAAATATTTTTTAAAAATACATATTTTTATTATTTTAAAAATTAATAAATAGAAAATTTTAAAAATTAATAAATAATAAAATAATTATTTTTTTAACCATTTTAAAATTATTTAAAAATTATTTTTGGATTTTTTCTCATAAAAAAATTTAAAATTTTATGAGATTTGATAAGAGAAAATATTTTTTTAAAAATTTTGTTTATTTGAATTAAAAAAATAATTTATAAAAAATAAATAAAAAATTAAAGCTCATTTTAAAAAATTGTTAATTTTTTACAATTTTTTATCTTTTAATTAAAAAAAAAATTAAATATATTCGAAATTTCAATAAATTGAATTTAAATTAATTTTTCGTAAATTATTAAAAAAAATATTTATTATAATTTTTTTTTCTTTTAATTTTTTAAGAAAAATGAAAAATTAATTAAATTAGACTCTTTAAAAAAAAGAAAATAAAATTTATATGAAAATTTTATAAATCACATAAAAAGGAGCCTTCTGGTAAATTTCAACATTAAAAAATAAAATAAATGCCCCAAATATATTTTGAGAGAAAACAAAAATAACAATATTTTTGATCACATTAAAAGCTTTTCCACACACCGAAAAAAAATTTGTCTGTCACGAACGTGCGCTGCTGTTATTGTTGTTGTTGTAAGAAAAACAAATGATAATAAGAGCACAATAAAAAAGGCAAACGAGACGCGTATTCATGCATTCCTGAGATCCTGCTTCGACTAGCAATGTATCATGGTAGGGTTGTTGCTGCCAAAGGCCTCATTTATACAAGAAATTTGTCGAAATGTGTAGTTTGTGCGACGCATACGGATGACGAGGGGGGAGCAAAGCACCCTTTTTTGAACAACAGTCTCGCCCACACAACGCGCCATAGTCGCACACAATAAATGCGGTTAGCTTTCATCTGATAAATTTGTAATGATAACGCAGCTCCGTGTGCCCCTCCATCCACTTTTCACCTTTTTTACGCACTCTTATCGTCGTCGGCGTGGAGGCGACTCGTTTTTTAATGCGATAAATTGCTTTTGATGGTTTTTCATCCGTTCCCCTTCGGTTTTTCGGCTTTTCCGGCAAGGAGAAAGTCCGATCGAGAGCGAAATCGCGCAAGCGCACGAGAATTTTGCTCCCCTTTTTTGTGTCGAGAAACTGCCAAAAATTCTCGTACATCCATTAATAATCGCGCTCGTAAAAATATTTTCACACTCACACCGTTCACGCGACTCCCAAACGCATTTTAACGTGGTTTAAAGTCACATCCTTGAAGTTATTCCTCGTCGAGCCGCACACAAATGAAACTGATTGCTTGTGAATGATGACGACGACGCTTTTCGCTTTTCGCGTACAGCAGCACTCCGACATCATATCGGAAAAAGGCAAAACATTAAATGATTTTCTCGTTTCCTTTTTGTGTGTTTCGCTCCATTCTCTCGGCACGGCACATTATTATTCAACAACGTTATTCTTCTGTTTTGATGTATGAGCCAACTTTTGGCATGTGTTATGATTGAATGGTGTGTATGTGTAAATTTCGAGTGTTTTTCGGATAGGATGTACGGAAATAAAATATGTATGTTTGTGATTTGAATCCAAAGTTTGGTGTGCGAGTGTTTGATTTATTCTGTGCTCCGAGCTCAAATATTTGCTTCAAATCAGAATTTTTCCAAAATTATGAGATTTTTCCTCTGATTTCATTTGAAATTCCTCCCGCACTCGTAAAAAACAATCAACAGGCTTTTAATCCGAGGACTTCATATCAAAGCAAAAATAAATAAAAAAAAAAATCTTCATTAATAATCCCTTTTTGTGACATTCATCTACTGAAAAGCCCTTTGTATAAAGTTGATGTCTCGTAAGATTAAAAAATCAAAATATGAAAAAATATAAAAAATAAATTTCATAATTTTTTTATTGAAGTTTAAAAAAATTATTTAAAATATAAATAGTTTAAAATTTAAAAAAAAAATTATTAAAAATTAATTTTTAATTATAAGATTTGATTTTTTAAAATTACAAATAAATAATTAATTTTATTTATTTTAAAATAAAAAAAATATTTGAATTTTTTTAAAATAATAAATAAAACTTTTAAAAATAAAAAAAATAATTTAAAAAAAAATTAACTGAATTTCAAATGTTGAGTCTAAAAATTTTTTTTTATTAAAAAAATTTTTTTATATTTTTTAAAATAATAAATAAAAAAATATAATGAAAAAAAAATTACTGAACTTTATGAAAATTTAAATTTATATTTTTTTATTTTTCAAACTTAATTCAAAAATTTTATTATATTTTAAAAATAAATAAAATGTTCAAAGCCATTATTAATAATATTAGGCTTAATTTTTTTTAATTATTTTTTTTAAATAAATAAATAAAAATAAAATATAATAAAATAAATAAATTATTTAGAAAAATATTAAAAGCCTTAAATTTGAATTTAAAAATTACGTTAAAATTTAAATTTTAATATTTATTTAAATTTTTAATAAATAAATAATTTTAAAATTTATAGAATGCTTTTGAAAGCTAAAAATTTTTTTTTTGTAAATTGCTTATAATTTTTTTTTTTGTTTTTTGTAAAAAAATAAGTTTTAGAATTTAAAAAAAAAATTTCGATTTAAATTTAATTAAAAATATATTTTATAAATTTTTTAAAAAAATTTTTAAAAACTAATCAAAAATCTCCATAATTTCACATTTTCTTTATATCTCAATTCAAAAAATTTCTTTCGAGATACAAAACATTCACAATTAATTCTCTCCGTTTCAACCGCAATCCACAAATAAACACCCCAAAAAACGAAAAGAAAGGTCTAAACACCAACTTACCTCCATTAGGATTGCTGTTCTGATGATTTTGTTGACTATTACTTGAATTATTATGACTATTGCCGCCATTATTTACACCGGAGTTGTGCTGTTGTTGCTGCTGCTGCTGGTTTTGCTGCTGATTCGGTTGGGATTGATTTTGGTTCGTGGCTTGCTGATTAAAGTACATGCCTTGCTGAGCAGCTACGGAAACGCCGCCATTCTTCAAATCGCTACTCAGATGTAAATGTTGTCCCGCAGAAACCTAAAAAAAAATAAAAAAATTATTTTTAAGTGAAAATTGAAAAAAATTTCAAAGAGGAAGTTCAGTTTTCATCAAAAAAGATAAAAATCGGGAAAAATCATTAATCATTAATTTAACCCATTATTATTATTTTTACGTCATTAATTTCGAGCTGCACCCATTCTCGAGCTCATTACGGGTAATTTTGCCTTTTTCGAGTGCCTCTGAGATATGTTGACACTAATGACCTTCCTTCCGGAGCGCATTTTGATTAAATTATTTTTTTTTCGCGATAATACAATAAATATTGTGTGATAAAATAATAATAATTAAAATATTATTCATTGCTACACGCGCAAAAAAATGCGATTGTCGCTTCGATGTCAGGTTACAGCGAGAAAAATAATTTTTTTTCTGTCGCTGTAACATATTCGTCGCTACCACGGCTGATGCCTGATCCCTCATATATCTGTTTAATTATGTATAATGTGACATTATAGCGAATTTTTATTGCAATTCAAAAATTGATTAATAAATTAATGGAAAATTTGCATTGTTCGGACAGTTTGCAGAATGTGCCGTTTTTTTCACCCAGGAGAGCGAGAAAAAAATTATAAACGGACGATCTGGGATAAAAATGCAAATATTGAACATACTTTTACGGTTTTGCTCGGGTATTTATGCAAGGGCGGTTATTATACGGTTAATCTAGTTATTAATAAATGATTCGTGTGCGGAGATAAAAAGTACACACGACGCGAGTGAATTATTGGTTTAATTATATTATTATTGTTTTATCCGTTGTTGATGTTGTTCATCGCCGCGTATTTGTAAGGATGTTAACATATTTTCCAATAATTTTTTTTTAATTAAATACCGGGCGGGAGCGTTATGGTTATGGTAATTTCATTATTTGCTTTTTTTGTAGGCGAGAGGTTAAAAGTTGAGTAATAATTTCATTAAATTTTTTTTTTGTATATTTTTTTATGCATTTTTATTTTTTTTTATTTTAATTAATTATTTTTATAATAAAAAAATGAAAAATTATGAAAAGTCAAAAATTTTTCACATTTATATTAAATTAAAATAATTTTTTTAAATTATTTATTTTTTTTTAAGTTTTAAATATTTTTGTTTTAATTTAATTATTTTTTTATATTTTTTAAAATAATTAAATTTTTTAAATAAATTTGAAAAAATTGTAATTTTGATATTTTTGATGTTTTAAATAATTTTTAAAATATTTTTTAAATTATTTTTTTATAATTTTAAAATTAATATTTTTTAATGAAATTTTTTTTATTTTAAAAAATTTTAAAAATTTTATTATTTTTTTTTAATTTTTTAATATATTTTAAATATTTTTAAAAATAAAATAAAAATATTTTTTTTTGAAAATTAAAAAAAAAAAATAAAATTTTATTTTAATTATTAAAATAATAAATTTTAAAATATTGAAAAAAAATAATAAGAAGAATAATTCAATAGAAAATCATCTTTAAAAAAATTAAATTTATTAAAAAAATCAAAATTAAAAAAAAAATAAAAACAAAAAAAAAATATACATTAACTCCTCATATGAGTAAAAATCAATGAAAATATTGATCAATGCCTTTTACGTGCAATGCAACGAAATAACTCTAATTTTCGCACAAAACTCGATTGAAACTCCCTCTTTCTATCCATGCACAAGCTTTACGTACAACTCAAGGAGTGACACGAGAACGGAAGAGAAATTTCCTTTTAAAAACATACAATAATAACCGTAATCCCTTAATAAATTTCAATTCATTGCTCCCTTTGCCAAAAATTTTTACGATTTTTATTTTTGCTCGCAAGCGTCAAGTGTACGTCAAGTAATAGACAAACTTTGGTCCTTATTAACCTAAGTGGATGCAATAACGAAAAAAAGTAGAGGGCGGAGAATGAAAAAAATACGTAAGATATAATAAAATAATGATGATCAAATAAATTTTTCTATATTATTACTATGATTATGATTTTTGTACGTGTGCGTGGAATGGGATGAAAATTTCTTCCAGGAAATTAACTTTGATCTTTGATACGGTTGATGATGCACAACTTTGACCTATAATTTTTTTTTTTTTGCTCTTGAATTTTGCATTATTTAAATTTTTTATGAATTTTTATTCAGATATTTTTAAATTCAAAATAATTTTGAAAAATATAAAAAAATATTTAATTATTAAAAAAAAAATATAAATAATTATTTAAAAAAATTATTTAATATTTTGATGATATTTAATTATTTAAAAAATATTTTTAAATAGCCTTTTATTATTAAAAATTTTAAAAAATTAATTTATTTTTTTTAATCAATTTAATGTGAAAAAAAATATTTTTACATATATTTTTTAAAAAATTAATTTAATTTAATTAATTAAAAAATTAAAAAAAAAAAAATTTTTAAATAATTTATTATTAATAATTTAAAAATAATTTTAATAATTTTTTTATAATTAAAAATTAATTAATTTAATTTTTATTTAATTAAAATAATATTTTTTTATATTTAAAATCTTCATAATATCACATAAAAAATCAATTAGTTAAGAAATTTTAAAAATTTTTCTTTAAAAATTCACGCTTTAGCTTAAAAAAAATTAAAAATGTCTGAAAATTATAAAATTTTTCAAGAAAAAAAAAATATGTATAAAAATTTTTTTTTTAACGAAATTTGTAAATTTTTTCTATCATCAATTTCAAACATGTAAGTACTTTATAGCAAAAAAATGGGCAGAAAAGTACCTGCAACGTCATTTATTATCATCGTAGCATGAAATTGAAGTTGTTACCCATCGACTTTGTCTTTCTTGAAGGACTTTTTCTCTTCGCAGTCATTTAAAACCGCCACAAACGGGCCATAATTAAGTCGCCACTAACATATTTTTAACAAATGTTCGACTTTTGTACACACAACGCAACGGCACAAACTCCCAACGTATTAAGTTGCTAAAATTTTGATGCAACCACCCTCGCTCGGTACGCGTGTTGTGTGTCTGTCTCCCCTTTTTTGTATCATCGTCATTTATTTATTGTAAATATCGTACAACATGCTTTAAAACACCTTTTTATTCTTTTTGCCGGCAACCCTCCGTGCGTCGTCGTGCACGTCGTTTTCCGCCCTCGTTACACGAAAAAGGTGAAAAAAAGAAGGGAAAACAAAGAAAGGTGGATAAACACATTCCTGCAGTGAACAGGCGAACAGCAAACGAGAAGCAATTTACCTGCCGCCTATTTTGTCGCTTTTTGCGTGTGCGGCAATAAAAGAAAGCTGCTGCCACGGCAAAAAAAAACAGCAAACAAACATATGTACGTATGCAATTCGGCATCGATACACAACTTTTTTGGGGATGAATTTTCTCTCGTTTGTTGTGATTCGCAAAATAACGAAAGGAAGGCAAAACGGGACGTCAAACTTTTTATTCTTGCTCGTTTTAATTACTTTACTCATGTAAATATTTCGGGGTTTTTTGTTGTCTGTCGTTTATTTTTTATTGAAAATGAGTGCAAAAAAAACGTTCCAACAGGACAAAAAAGGTTTTCATTTTAAATACGTTTGAAGAAGTGCGCGCGCGAAAAAAAAATAATAAATGAAAACAATTTCATCATCCGGTCTCTTTTAGTCGTACCTTCCCTCACGGACAACTCGGTAGTGTTTAATATATTAATTATATTATCGTATTTCATTACTCGTCGGTAGGTACTTGCTGCGAAGCTGTTTGTGAAATTCATTTAGTCAGAAGTGAGTAACGATAATAAAATTATTTATGCGAGAGAGGGTTTTCCGTGGAATTTTACGATGAGAACTTTTTCCCGTGTAAAATGTTGAAAATACAAGAGACTTCTGAGTATTTTGTGGTTCAAGGTTTTTTAATAGTTTTTGTGAAGGATTAAATAAATATTAAGTTTTAATTAAATATCAGTGAAAATGTTTTTAAGAGAAAAATTGAGCGCCCTCTGATGAGAAATTTAATAAAATTTTATTCCTTTAATTTTTTTAAATTAAAATTGATTTTTTTTATTAATAAATTTTAATTAATTTAAATTATTTTTTAATTTGAATATATGAAATACTGAAAAAAATTATATAATAGAACGCCCTCTATTGTATATTTTGTTCTAAAAAATTTTTTAAAATTTTTTTTATAAAAAAATTTCGATAAATAAAATATATAAGCACCTTTTTATAATTTCTGATTTTTTATTAAGTTTTTCTCTAATTCCAAAATACAAAATTTTTAAATGTTTTAAATTTTTAAAGCGCCATCTAATGAGAAATTTATTAAAAAGGTTTAATTAATTTATTTAATAAAATTTGATTTAAAAATTAATTATTTAATAAAAAAATTACTAATTTAGGTAAATTATTTTTAGTTTTAATAAATGAAATATTTTTAAAAAAAAAGCGCCATCTATTAGATATTTTTTTTCTTAATTTTTTTTTACTTTCTTTTTTTTTTGATAAAAAATTGTCTAAAAATACAAAATTTCGGAAGAATTAAAAATTTTTAATTTTTAAAAATGTTAAAACTAAGTAACTTTAATTAAAATTTTTTAGAAAATTATTTGACTTTTTTATAAAAGGTTTTTCCATAAAAATTGTCTAAAAATAAATTTTTTTTGAAGATTTCAATGTTTTAAATTTTTAAAGCGCCATCTTATGATCAACTTTGACTTAACAACAAAAGATGAACTTTTGTATAAATCTTAATAATTTTTTTTTAAATTTCACATTATTTTCATTTGAAACTTTTTAAAAAAGAATTTAAATTTTTGAAAATTTTAAAGTGACATCTATTAAGAAAATCTTTTAGCTTTTGTTAGTATAAAAAAGTGACATCTATAGACAAAAAATTGTCAAAAACGCCCTCTTGTGATAAAATTTTAAAATTTAGACGACATCTGATGGATATTTTTAATTAAATTTAATATCAGCGCCATCTACTGTTAAAAATTCCTTTTCCTTCTTTATTAACTTGACTCCATTTAAATGTCCTTCCCTTAATTCTCTCATGCCATAATAATTTTGCCATACACTTTTTATTTACTTCACTCAAAAAAAAAAACCATATAAAATTTATTGCAAAGGTGCTTCATTTCGGCTGTTACTCCCGTATAATAATAATAATAACAATTCTCAGCACAGAGACATGCACAGAAAAACTTCCATATCTCACATTACCTACTGCTACTGTCGGTCTGTCGCTCGTATTGCATTACAAATGACTATCTCTCTCTCGCTCTCCTCATTCGCCTTACTTTACTTTATTTTCCGTTTTTTGTAGCAAGCAATCCATTGTCCGTCGCCGCTGCCGTTTACGAAGCACCCAAAACGTTTGGAGAATTTTGTGCAATGGATATTTTATATTTTTTTTTTCGGTGAATGCTCGTTCGCTGTACAATTTATGTCAGCAACATGATGTTTCAGTTGTAATAAAGAGTGGGCAAAAAAGCATATTGTGTGCTCTACATTTCCATTAACTTCCGGTGAATGAATTTCGAGAGAGTGGAGTCTCGCATGTGTGTTATTGCCATATTTGTTGTTAATCGCGATGAAGACTTAATTCAATAATAAATATTTTCATTTTCGATTTATACTTATTTTTAAATGAACTGGAATTTTCGGGGAATTCCTCAGAGCTTTCTAAGTAGACGAGGATATTGATTTATTTTTTGTGAAATGTCGCTCGTCTCTGTCGGTTGAACAAGTAAATTTGCTTCCAAGTTGAGCAATTCTCGTATTATTATTATTATATCCATTAAAAAAGGCACACATGCAACCTCGTTCCTTCCCATTTTTTGTCCAAATGCGAGTTTGAGCGAAAGAACGATATGTGTAGCAATTTTTACTGAGTACTGTATAATTTGAAATAAAATTATTATTGTAGAAAGTTTTCGTTCATAGAAGGATTCAAATTTTTATTCTTAACTAAAAAAAAATTATTTAAAAATTTCGAAATGTGAACTGGGACGATATTTTAAAATACTCATGAGGATAAAAATTCAAAAATAGGTTAGAAAGTTTAAATTTTCTTAAATTGAATTATTTTTTTTTATTTTTAGTTAAATTAATTATTAAATTTGAAAAAATAATTCAAAAATAATTAAAATTTTAGCCCAATGCATATTTTGAAAATTTTCCAAGGCACATTTTCAATTATCTTCTTTATGAATATTAAAATATTCTGACCTATTGCAAATTTAAAGTTTCAAACCTAATGCATATTTTAAATTTTTATCATAATGAGCATTTTAAAATATTGTCCCAGTTCACATTTCGAAATTTTTAAATTAATATTATAAATTAAATTATAAAAAAAAAATAAATTTTTAAATTATAAATTTTAATTCATATCCCAATGAACATTTTCATAGGAAATTTTTCGACCCAATGCATATTTTTAATTTTAATCCCAATGCACATTTCAAAAAATTTTAACCACGTGACTTATTGAAAAAATAATTTTTTTCAACAGACAGACGTCAATTCTTACAAAATTTCACATTTTTGCAATGAATAAAATTAAAAAAAGAGTTATTACGTTCGAGATTAAAAACTTTTTACTCTGCAATTCTCTCTACTTTACTTTGTGAAATGCCTCGCAAATATCTAACTACCGAAACAAATTAACCGGAAATGCATTTTCGAGTGACAACTCGCAAAATTTTTCAATAAATCCCGTCATGATGAAATTTTTCTATTTTATTTGTTGATCGCATTCGGCATCATTCTCCATTTCCTTGTGAAATTGCAATTTTTTTATCTTTTTTTTTCAAGAATGTAAACAATGATGATATTAATATCAAGCCATGATATTTGAACGAATCTACAGAAGAAAAGCAAATTGAGCCATCGAGATTGAATATTTTTGACTTTTCGATTGAAAATGTTATTAAAGCCAGTACTGAGAGACGAGAGATATAATAATAATAAAAATGAAACTGTAACATGAAACGAACACAGAGAAAAAAAAGATTAATGAAAGAGGTAAAGAAGAAGGATTGGTCTTTCGAACATTTTTTACTCGAAAAGCATAAAACATATTTTTTCTTCTCCAACAAGTTGCTCGTATATGATTTAAATTAAAAAGTTCAGTGCGCTATGTGTGTCATGTTTTAACAAAAAAATAATGAAAAAAAGTCCAGCAGACGACTGTCAGTAAATAAGTGTAACAAGAAGATGGGTCATTGTTCTGAAACACACAAAAAAAAAATAATTTCAGACAATGTACGTTTTATTGTTAACTTTTTTTATATTTGTATAAATTTCCAGTTAGCACTCTACTTAGCAGCTTCAGCGGCGTTGAAATGACCATTTCTTAAAAACACACAAAGCAACATTAGCGATATCGAAGAAATAAAAAACCACAATGAACAACGAAAAAAAATATAAAAATTTAAATTAAAATAAAATGTGAGTGAAGCAAACACGTTTGAGATGCTGAAGGTGTTGTGCGTAGTTTGTATATGGGAGAGTTGTGAGTGAAAAAAAAAAATGACAAAGAAGATCGGTAAAGTTTTATGTGAGACAATAAATAATTTTGCTTCTGTGATGTATTGGACTTTTTTTTATTATTTGATTTTTTTTAAAGGAAAAATTCTGTTTTTGGTTCAAAAAAAAATATTTAAAAATTTCAAAATAATTAAAAAAAAAAAAATTAAATAATAAATATTTTTGTGGATTAATTAATAAAAAAATAATAAAATAAAGTTAAAAAATAGAATAAAAATAAATATAAAAATGAAATAAATAAATTTTTTTAAAATAAAAAATTAAAAAAAAATTATTTTATTTAAAAAAAAATATTTTTAATGAAATTTTCAGCAAAATATTATATTTGATAAATTCTCATAAAATAAAAATTTTTTATAACATAAAATTCTATTTTAGTAATAAAAAAATATAAATTATTAAAAAAAAATAAAATAAATAAATAAAAAATTAAAAATGAAATAAAATTTATAAAAGTTAAAAAAATATTAAATTTAATTATATTAAAGTTTAAACAATTAACTTTCAAATTTTTTATAGTATAATTTTAATTTTTTTTTAATATTAGAAAAAAAATAATTATTAAAAATTAATTAAATTAATCGTTTCTTTAAATAAATTATTAATAGAAAATTATTTTTTGTAATTTTTTTATTAAATTTTATTTTTTTTATATCTAATTTTATTATTTTTTAATTGTTCAATTTTTTTTTTACATATTTAAAATAAAATATTTAAAATTTTATCTTTTTTTATATAAAAATAAAAATTATTTTATGGGAAAAAAATTTTTTTAAAACAATTTTTGTTAAATTATGTTAAAAACTTATAAAAATTTTATCAAAACTAAACTTCAAAAATCGCCTCTTTGCTAATTCAGTAATTCAATTTTTGTAACTTTAAATTTCTTCACATCTCATTTCTCTCAACGCATAACCAGATTGGGTTTTATACTTTATTGCAAATGTTCCGCAAGCCAAGTAAATACCCCGAAAACTGTACAAGACATTTACATTGCATGCATAATGGCATTAAAAGAAGAAGAAAAAGGTGAAGTGAGCGACAAATTTCGCCGTTGTGTAAATCATTCGGTAACTTTATCTTGGCGTCTTGAACTCTGTTTCGACAAAAGACGAAGCAAAAGAAGAAATGTTTCTCTAATATGAGGAATTAAAACTAATATGACTGCGCTACGTAACTAATGCATATTCACTTGTTTCTCTCGACTCGACTTCACACACGAAAAAATAAAAATAGTTTATGGCCCGAGTACGAGAGCGCAGTGGCTTCAGTGGCGAAAACAAAGGAAAAAGAGAGAAGACGAAGAAGAAGATTATTTGTTCCTTTATGGTAGATTTTGTACACAAGAAACGGAATTAGTGAGTACAAGAGTTTGCTTTGAGATATAACTTTTTCGAAAAATACAGCAACAACAATGATAGTTATAATAAAGAGCAAGCAAAGCACACAAGACACAAGTAGAACAACGTTATGTCTTTTATTTAATACAAATTATTAGTTATTTCACATACACTCGAGTTTCTTGGCTGACTTGGCATCATGGCATGTGTGGATCGTAATTTTTTTCTCTCTTCTCTGCTTCTTTTATTATCGCAGCTATGACGCGACGACGTACAACGAGTAAACAAGGAACAAGTGAAGATTTCTAATAGTCAGGCATGACGATTGACCGCAACGCAAACGAAACAAACGGTAAACATGAACTTTATAAAGGAATTTAATCCATGAACTGATTGCATTTTTTTCACAACACAAGAATTTTTCGATCAAAAGTTGATTAAATTCTTGAGTTATAGAATTTTTTGACAGGTCTGATAATGAAAGATGTCAAAATTTTGATAAAATTTAATTTTTTAGAAATTTTAGAATTATTTTTTATATTTTATTTAAAAAAAAAAATTAAAAAAACTTGCCAAAATTAATTTTTAATGAAAATTTTGACATTTATGAATTTGACAGATGTCAAAATTTTTGTTAAAATATTAGTTTAAAAAAATTTTAATCCTTAAACTTTTAATTTAGTTTGAAATTCATAAAAAAATTTATAAAAATTCACAAAAAAATGTTTTTAATAAAAATTTTGACAGTTGAATATTTGACAGCTGTCAAAATTTTTCTTAAAAACAAAATTTTGGAACATTTAAAATGTCAAAATTAATTTAAATGAAAAGATGTTTATAAAAAAAATGAAAAATTTCTAAAAAATTCATTTTTTAGGAAAAAATTTGACATTTCAAAAATTGACAGCTGTCAAATTTTTTTTCTAACATGAATTTTTAAGCATTTTTTTACATTTTTAATAAAAATAAAATTTAGAAAATTTATTGAATTAAATTTAATTAATTTTTAATTAAAAAATTAATTAATTAAATAAATAAAAAATAAATTAAATAATTTTAAAATTTTTTTAATTATTTTATAAATTAATTTAAATTTAATTTTATTTATTAAATTATTTTCTTTAATAAAATAAGGAAGAATTTTTTTTTTTCAAAAAAGTTTAAAAGTTAAAATAATATTTTTCAATTTTAAACTCAATTCATTAATCTTTCTAATTTAAATAATTCTCGGAATATTAAAAAAAAGTTCATCAGTTAAGAATTTCCGGTCAAAAATGTTAATTTTTTTCAGACAAAATTCCTCCGCAGAATCAACAGGTGTTTTTCTCAAAAAAAGCTAAAAAGAGCACGAAAAAAACGAGAATCGTCGTGTAAATATCTTTAAGTACTCCGATTATGAGCTTACTCGTCATCATCTTGCTTCGACGTACACGAGACGAAAAGAAAGAAAGCAAGTCGAGAGGAGTGTCGCACATCTAATGAAACCTAATCTCTGTCTGTGGTACCATTTATTATAATAACAATAATAATAATCATCTCATTCCATTCTTTATTTATACATTTCAGCTGCTCTTCATCGCGATAAACCACGACGACGACGAACTTCATCAGATTCTTGATGACATTCTTCCTCGCACAGTTGCGTAGGCGATCGTGAGTTCCAGCTTTGCATGAATTTCAAGTGAATTAAATTTTTATTTATTTTTATTTTTTTTTTAGTGATGCTCCAAATGAAGTGAAGTTCATTAATCGCATTGTTGACGAAGTTTAGTTCATTTTCTTGTTGAAACGTTAAATAAAGTAATGAAATAATAGGCGACTGGAAGATGATCTCTGTTTGCCGAGTGTAAATGCAAAAGTAATGTAAGTACGGAATAAAGTAAAGAAAAAATGTCAACTTTTGTCGTGCAATGAATAAAATGCTTTAATGTATTGTGTGCGATTTTCGCAGTGACAGCAAATCTACACATTCGTTAATAGGCAAGATGCGTTGTCGGCGTCATCGTAGAAGATTTTAGGGGTGCATGGACTCATAAAGTGTGTAAGTTTTATTAAAAAGAAGATTTTCTGTTGATTTAAATGAAAAATTTATTTATTTTTTTTTGTTTAAAAAAATTTGATTAATAAAAAAAATTAAAATTTATTTAATAAATTAAATTTAAATAAAAAAAATTAAATTTATTTATTTAAAAAACATTTTTTTATTAATTTTTTAATAAATTAATTTTAGAAATAATTTTAAACAAAATTTTATTTTTTTTTATTAAAATTTATTCAAAAATTATTTTAAAAATTAAAAAATTATTAAAATTTTTTTTTAATGAGAAAAATATTTTATGAAAATTTTTTCATTATTAATTTTTTTATTTATTAAATTTTGAAATTTATTTAAATTAATAAAAAAAAAATAAATAAATACAAGACATGAAATTTTATTTTAAAAAACTGTCCTAAGCTTTTAATTTATTTTTATTTACACATTTCAAAAGCAAAATTTTACTTGGAGAAATTTTCTTCATACATTTTTTTACTTAAATTGTAGAAATTGCAATTTTTTGACAAAATATGCTTCTCAAAGCACTTCATAAATAGTTCTCGAGGCCTTTTCTGACAAGAAAACTAAAATAAAAAAAAATCTTTTTTTAAAAAAATAAAATCTTCTAAAGGAAATCAGCTTTTTGTTAATAACAATAAAAATCTAGAAAAGTGCCATAAGCATCTGGTTTCCATTCAGCAGTAAAGAAAAAAAAGCAACAAACAACAAGAAGAAAAAAATCAAAACGTCTAACATCATCTTCTTCTTTTATGAAATTTATTTACAAGAATCAACAATTTTTCCAGACTTTCGTACATTTTTCTACCTTGTTTCTTATCATTTCACTTTATAACCCGATAAAAAAAATTTCTTGTTGTTTTTATGTACTTTGAGAGCATAAATAATAGTAACGAAAATACAACGGAAAATCAAAAATAATAAAAGCAATAAATTGAGCATAAAATCAATAAAATAATGGAACACAAAAGAAAAGAAGGACCAATTTTTCATGCATTTTTCCTATTTTTTTGTGTGATATGTGTGTGTGTGTGTTGAGGATGTGTAAAAAATACAATTTAAGCAATAAATAAAAATATTTTCTTTTTAGGTTTATTTTTGTGTTGGTTACTGTTTGTTAGTTGCAGTTTGAGGTAAGAAAAATATTTATTTAAATTTTTTTTTTATAAAAATATTTCAATAATTCAAACCAAGCATTTTAAACAATTTTTTTAAGAAAATAATTTTTATTTTATTAATTTAAATTAATTTAATTTTTTAAATTATTTAAATTAATTAATAATTTAAATTAATAAAAAAATAATTATTTAAAATAAAATTTAATTTTCTTAATAATTTTAAAAAACAAAAAAATTTAAATAAGATATTTTTGGTAGCAAAAAAAAAAAAAATAATTTTAAAAATTTTTTATAAAAAAAATAATATTATTTTTAAATTAATTAAATTTTTTTTTTAATTTAATTTTAATAAATAAAAAATGAATATTTATTTGATCATTTTATATAAAATTTTAATTTCAATTTCAATAATTAAAAATTTAATTAATCATATAATATTAAAATAAATTTTAATTTTCTCAATGATTTTAAAAAAAAAAAATATTAAAAAAAATCAAAATTTTAAAAAAAAAAAAAATAAAAATTATTTTTTTTACTATTTTTTTAATTAATTAAAAATCTTATTTTAATTAATAAAAAAAATAATTAAAAAATATATAAAAAAATAAATTATTAAATATTTTATTATTTTTTTTTAAATTAATTAATTCAATGAAAAATTTTAATTAATTAAAAATTAAAAAAAATAATGAATTAAAAATTTTTTTTTAAAATAATTTTTCATTTTTTATATTTTCAGCAAGAAAAAAATTTTCACAAGAAAATTTTCCATTAAGGAAAAACTTTTCTTGCTTCAGAAGAAGACTTAAAAGACACAAGAGAGACGCAAAGAACACACTCCATTACCGAGAAATTTAATAACTAATTAATATCTTGTAATTATTGATTAACAACATGCAAACAACACATTTCAACAATCTGTTTTTTGGTTTGCTGTGCGTTCGTGCGTCGTTCGTCTTGGTCGTCGTCGTCGTCGTGATTTACTTGCTGGGCTGGGCAAGCAAGCCATAAGTACGTGACTGTGCTATTTTTGGGCACTACTAACATAATTTTCTGGTTTATTTATTAATGTAGGTTTTTTGTTTGTTTGTTTGTTTGTGCAAATAGTTGAATTGAATATTAATATTTAGGTCGTTGTCGTCAAATTTTAGATAATTAATTACCTCACAGAACTCCTTCACGTACGAAGTTGGCGATCAGATCGATCGATATTTTTAATTATTCAAATGTATTCCTTTCTTTTATACTTTTTTTTTGTAGTTGAAAGTTTAGTGCAGCAGCGGCACAATGGAGGCACGTTTGTGTGTAATAATCGTAATGAAACATTTCAAAAACAATAATAATAAAGCAGCCACGGAGCGAGCAACTCGACACAATCCGGAGAATTTGTATCAGTTTCTTTGTGATAAATGGCCTTTAGCACTAAACATTAAATTCATGTATGAGTGACGTATTTATTAGCATGGAACAATGTTTTGACGACAACAATGTTTCATGCAAATATAAATGTTCCGTCGTTCGGTGCGGAGGGAAGTCTTAGGAAAACTCTTGTGGTAAATAAATAACATCCACAAGAGATTGCTATGTGAGATTGTAATGTAAATTGTTATTTTAAACTAGAGAAATAGTTGTCGTTGTTCGTGCGTTCGTCTCTCCGACTCGACGTGTGCACATCCGAGGCAGGAAGCAACGGGTATTCAAGTCAAATCAGCAAATTGCTTTAATTAATGAACGAAATTCGAGTATTTGGGCTTTTTGAACAAGTGTCAGTTACTGTTGACACAATTTAAATGGGATTCGGGTCAAATTTTCGGTGAAATTGGAGCCAATTTGTGATACATCTTCAATTGCAATTAAATAAAATTGGTTTGAAATTAAAGAAATTTAGTCAAATTCGGTTAAATTTGGAGTTTTTCAGTCAAATTCAAGGCGAATTGAATTAAAAATTTTAAAGTTTGAGTCGAATTCAAACAAATTTGAATTTTTTATTCGAATTTATGGCGAATTGAACTTCAAATTTAAAAATTTGAGTCGAATTCAAACAAATTTGAAATTTTTTATTCGAATTCGAGGCGAATTGAATTTCAAATTTAAGAATTTGAGACGAATTAAAAAAAATGATTTTTTTTTTATTCGAGTTAAAGGCGAATTGAACTTCAAATTAAAAATTTGAGTCGAATTCAAACAAATTTGAAATATTTTATTCGAATTCGAGGCGAATTGAATTTCAAATTTAAGAATTTGAGTCGAATTAAAAAAAATTAAATTTTTTTATTCGAGTTAAAGGCAAATTGAACTTCAAATTAAAAAATTGAACACGAATGAACTCATTGAAAGAAACCCATTCAACGACAAATCTCTCAAGTTTATTTTAAAACAAACCAGAAACACACAAGAAATTTCCCGAAAAGAAGAAAATCAATTTCATTAAATTGAAAGTTAGTTTGTAGTTTATTCATTAAACAATTTTCTCTCTTTCTCTCTCTTGAAAAATCCTATTCGACCAACAGACAACTTTTAAAATAAATTTCAAGATATCTTTCAACTTTTCTCAAGTATTTTGCCCCAAAAAAAGATTTATAAGTTAAATTTCCTTTTGATTATCTCTCTCGTTGCATACAGCAGAGAAGCCACAATCAATTGGTTTTCCATACAAAAGAGGAACGGAGACAGGACCATATTACTGGTCATAAAGAGGAAATTTATTGGTTTAAATGTCAAGTTCGGTTCCTTCCCAATCCACTCAATTTCAGGCATTCAAATAAATTTCAAAAGTCAAAAAATGTTTTTTAAAGGCTTTTCTCGCACAAAATAATCTCGCACTCAAATAAATTAACATTTAATTGAAAAATAGAATAGAGACACATGTTCACATGGCAAAATGGCGGCAAACTATCCAAATATCAATTAAATTTATTATTATAATGTACGAAACACAAACGATTTATCGGAAAATCTGTTTCGTGTCAATTTTCATAATTTTAAAATGTGTCAAAAATGGGTCGATCTCCAAAAAAGCGTTTCGTGCTAATTATAGAGATTAAGCAAAAAATATCAAAAAATAGAAAATTTGTTTGATATTCTGTACTTTGCTTGGCAACACCGAAAAAAAACCCTAAATTGCATGTTAACCATTCATTCTCCGGTCGTTGCTTAATTCAAATGCGAGCTTGATTGTGTGTGCTTGCCATTTATTGTGTTCGGGGCGAAAAAGAACACTAACTGACAAAAAAAACATGAAAATTTTTCCACATAGAACCTTATCATCATCATTTATTCTGTACATAACACATGTACGGTACGTACGGTATACTGTACGGTATGCACAATTTTTCACACACAGAGAAAAAAATGTTCCTTATGGAGTTTGAGTAGTAGGGGGGGAAACGACAATCAAAAAAAAAAAAAAAGAAAAGGGGAAATCGATCGACTTTCTCACACTCCTTTGAGTATAGGTATAGAATACCGTATGTACCGTACAAATTTGTATGGTATATACATACGGTATTCATACCTAATCGCCTGCCTGTTGGAATACGATACTCTAATAAAATATAATGTTCATGTACAGTTCATGTTGGTTTTTCTCAGTTCCTTATGGTTTATAATCTGTAATGTGTTTTTGGCTTAATATAGCGGTATGGGCTGTACGGTATGTACGGTACATACAGATGCATTAAAATATTTTCATTTGAAACGACCATCAAATGAAAGGTGCTTGGAGGCAAAATGTGCGTTTTTCATGAAAGGAAGGAAAAAAGTAACAGGAGCTATTTCCCATTCCCTCACGTACGGGTTCACACATGTCTCGTACCGTACGTACCGTACGTGATGTATGGGTATGATATGCGATAATAATCATCAGAGATTTTTTTTTTGTTACAACAGTATTACATGACATGGACTCACACCATTACATTGAGGGGATTTTCATCTCAGCAAGATGAAGAAATACATTTTCTAATGTTTCTTATCCCGTTACGACGACGTCGGAGCAATTTTACAATGGCTTAGTGATGTTATCAGTTTTGTTGTTTGCGTAAGATTGTGCCCGGAAGCTTTCTTTAAAAAACTTTCTAGAAATTGATATTCTGACTTTACATTTTCTTTCATCACGGAGGACTTTTTTAAAGAAGGAGGAGGAAAAGAAATCCCGAGACGTTAATCACGAAAGCCACTAATTCCCCTTTTACCGTATTTTATTAATATCGTATCATCTCAGTTGGCAGAAGACCTTCATCTGATACGAGGCAAAAAAAAAACAGAGGGAAAAATATATTTAAATATTATCTGTTTGTTTTTCTTTTTCATGCTAAACATTTTCCCGCAGAGATTTTTTGAATGTTTTTTTTTTCGTTTCTTTTACATGTGTGTGGAGGAGAGAAAGTACAAAAAATAATTTTGTAACAGGAGATCATGATTGTCACAGAGGTCACATGTGTGTGCTTTCTCATATATGAAATTCACGAGATGAAAAAAAAAATCTCCTCACAATCAATTTAGAAAATTAAATTTTTTTCCTCGTCGTCGGAAATTCGTCGGAATTTTTCTCCAACTTTTTTTTGCATCGTACGGTCATAAAAGGCCACAAACGAGTTGAAGCCAAATAACAACAAAAAAAAAATAAATAAAGAGGGAACTAACACTTGTATAATAATTTGTGGCATGTCGTCGTCGTCGTTGTTCATCGTCGACGTCGTGTTTGTGTCTAGAATTAATGAAATCGCTTGCAATTTTCTGTTACCTTGATAAAAAGGGGAGATACTAGCTGAAAGATTGGATCATTTTTCGGAGATTTTTTCGCACAAATTTGCTTGTTTCTCTCTCATTCGAACAAATTTTCGCTTTTTTCTCTATTTTTTCCTCTTTTTGGAATAATGCAAGAAATCGTTTTCGTTTCCAAAAAATTGTAAAATAAAATATAAATAAACAATGGAGTAAAATTTATATTTTTTGAACAATAATAATACTTAGAGACATAATAACGCGCTAAATTATGAGGCCACTTCACGTTTCTCTCTCTCGCTCTTTATTTTATGGCACACAAGTAGTACGCAAGTGGCAAGTGAATCCCCATCATATCACACATTAAATTAGCTCCATAAAATTGGACTTTAGCCAATAATAATAATATTAATGGTATATGATTCCAAATGATTTTTTTTCTGTACTTTACTTTAATTTTACAATGTATCGCAGATTTTTTGCGATTTTTTGGATTGAGCTACTTAAGATTCAGTTTTTTAAATAAATTATGTTGAAAATGTATTTTACAGAAAATTTGTTGAAATAAAAAATGAAAATTTTAGATACGAAATTTTATTTTTTCATAAATTTTTATTTTTGGTAAAATATTTCTTCAATAAATTCAAATAAATTATTTTTTTTTAATTTAGATTTTCATATTTGAAAAAATTAAATAAAAAAGAAAAAAAATTATAAAATAAAAAAAAAATAAAAATAATAAATTTTTGCTCTGAAGTTTTCAAAGAGAATAAAATAATTAATTAAAATTTTTATTTAAATTAATTTAAATTTTTTTAATTAATTTTTTTTATTATTTTCCTGATTATTTTTCTTTATTTATATTATTATTTTTTTTTATTTTAAAATTCTGTTCAAAATTTTTTATTTTAATCATTTATTTCAATTTTTTTAAATTAAATAAAAAATTAATAAAATAAATAAATAAAATTTATTAATTTAAATAATTTTTGTTTTACTTTAAATAATTTTTAAAATTAAATTTCGAGAAATTTTTTGAATTTTAATTTTTTTTTTGTTTTACGAATTTAGAAGTTTTTAGTTAAAAAAAAATTCAAGAAAAATTTTAATATTTTTTCAAAAATTTTTTTTCAAAAAAATATTTTTTTTTTATTTTTTGAATGGAAATTAATTATTTTTAATTAATTAATTTAAATTATTTTTTTGATTTTAATTGATTTTTTATTATTAATTTATTTTAATTCAAAAATGAATAAAAATAAATGAATTTTTAAATTATTTTACAAAAAATATCTTTAATTCTCATCAAGTTGCTAATACTTGAAATTTTAAGAAACATTTTTTTTATTCCAATTTAAAAGGTGTTACGTAAAAAAAACGTAAAAAGAAATTGCAGCAAAATTCACTGTTTGTCTTTTTACGCTGAAATACAGGCCAAGCATACGCATCATCATGATATTCCTGCACATGGAATGGAAATTATTTTGTGCACAGTTTTTTTTTAATTTTTAACTCTCTACGACGACGACGAGGAAAAACTTTTGCAAGTCCAATTTTTGTTTCAGTATCTTCTTCTGTGCACGAAAAAATTGGTAGAAAATGAAAATTTTATTTATTCAACAACGAAAGAGAACAATAATAATAAAAATAATGGCAAAAAATGTACTCGCAAGAAAGGAAAGAACGAGAAAGAGAAAGATAGGGAAAAAACTTTTTGATGTTCGTTCGCTGTAGAGTTTCATTTTTTTTTTTGTTTTTTCGTAAGGTTTCAGACAAACGAGCGAGCGAACGAAAAGAAAACAAACAATTTTTAACTTTATGCAATGTCATACCATTCAAGCGACGCTTTTCCGATACTCTCGTTTCGTGCAAAAATGCATTTTGTTTGATATTTATTGTCAAAAAAAAATCCCTTTTTTCGGTCTTCGAATGTCGAGCACTTTAGTTAATGACTCGATGCGGTACATTTTCTCGAAAAATGACCAGCAATGCACCTGCACGGGCGATTGGCATGCGGAGATAGATCAATGACGAGGTAATTCGTTTAATTCATGCGATAATTATTATTATTGTTTGTGTAACTCCGATATGTTTCGAGGGAAAAATTTGTTCGGTAAATAACGAATCGCGAACATTGTTAGGCGCTTTGTGTAAATAAAACGGTCGAAAGTTATCCGAGTTACGTTTTCATGGAAAGAGACATGGAGAGAGGAGAGTAATAATGAAATATAATAAAATTAAAAGCTAAATTTTCATTTAATTTATTCAAAATTAAACAAATATATGAAATTTTGCGAGAGAGAAGAGTTCATGTGTGTGTACAGGGAGATTGTGTGACTATGTTGATAATGAAAACAATAATAAACAAGGAAATATCAGGCAAATAAATGTGATAAATGGAACAATATTGACTGCACACATTAAAAGGTGTCTATTTTGTAAGTGCAATCATGCCAAGGGGCGGGATATTTTTTTGCAAAATGCAATTTTATTGAAGAAAATTATTTGAAAAAAATCAATTTCTTATTAAAAATTATTTTAAAAAAAATTATTTTGTCGTAAAATTTTACCAAACGATTTTTTTATTTTTACAATTAAAAAAAAATAATAATAAATAAATCAATTAATTTTTTTAAATTATTAATTTTAATAAATTTTATTTACAAAATAAATAAATAATTATTTTTGATGAAAAAAATAAAAAAATATTTTTTTTTATTAATTTTTAAATAAATTTTAAATTAAAAAATAAACTTAATTTTAAAAAATAAATTAAATATTTTTTAATTTTTAAAAATACAAAAAAAAAAAACGAAAATGAAAAAATATAAGAAAATGTTTTGTTAAAGGTCGATTGATATTTTTTAATCAAAAAATTATTTTAGACCTCAAATTATTTTAAAATCATTATTTTTGGAATTTAAAATGTTAAATTTTTGATATTTTTGTAAAAAGAAAAATATTTTGACTTTAAATTTTTAATAATTAATTTATATGATTTTTTTTTCTCAAAAATCAAAATTTAAATTTTTAGTTCTTTAATTTTTATACGATTTTTTTATATAAAAAATCGAACGAAATTTTTAATTTTGAAAGAAAATAAAATTTTTGGCATTTTTGGATTTTATTAAAAAATTTAATTTAATTTCTCAATTTAATTAATTTATTTTAATAATTTAATTTAATTTAATTAATTATAATTTAATAAAGAATTCGTAATATTTTTTCTAAAAAAAATGATGAAAAATAATTAATAAAATAAATTAAGAAAAAAAAAATAAAAATTTTAATTAACAAAAATTATTTTTTTATTTAATAAAATAAATTTAAAAAAAAAATCATAAAAAAATTTTTCATAATTTGTTTTGTTTTATTAATTTAAATTAATTTTTATTATAAATTAAAATATATTTTTATAATTTATTTTTTTTTAAACTCGAATTGTCTAAAAATTTTACAAAAAAATTAAAATTAATAAAAAAAATTAAATTTTTAAAATTTATTATTCGACGCCCCCTTGCTCGAAAAAATACAACAGTTGAACGCAGTATACACTGCTGAGAGCGTGCAAATCACATTTTGATTTACAGTATTTGTGTCATACACACCCCATGCACATCGCTTTTCATATTTTATGCATTTTCCAGTTGCTATCATCGTCGAGCGGCGCGCTACCAACCAGCAGGATTACAATTTTTCGGATAAATTTACAAATTTAATAATAATTTTTTGCTGTACGGCACAAATTTTTCGGGGAATCGTGCGAATTATTTTTCCATCCAAATAAATCCATTTTTGTCGCTGAGCGATTTTTTGATGGGCGCGAAGAGCATACGGTCACTTTGGATTAATTGAATGAATCCTAAACTTTTTTTTTGTTGCATTCCGGCGAAAAAATAGTTGACTTTTGAATGGAATGTTTTGAAAACCACTTTTTTTTCGTGCTCGTATATTTTACATATTTCAATTAATGTACCATTAAAATTGATCAAACTTTTGAATATTTTATTGCAATATTTACATATTCATTCAACTTTGCATACGACGACGACGCAACGAACTGCTGGCTGGCAGTTATGTGAAATTTATTGTGCTGCACGCCAAACGAGGCAGGGACTACAATACGGCGAAGTGTGTATTTTATGGGCAACAACGACATTTATAATTCATGTGTGTCGTTTGTGTGTGTGCAAAAGTGTAAAACAAGTATCAATAGTACAAGTCAAGGGGTTTTAATATGCACTTTAAATGTATATTTATGTGGATTTTGTATGTATTACCATATTATCAAGGGAAGTCTCATGCTGTTTCGTCTCCATCTTCTTCTTCTTTCTCGAATTGACTTCGTCTTTTTTTTTTGCGAGAAAAGATTTCCGAGCTTTTTGGCAGGCAGTAAAAGTTTGTCGTATTGAATAATTAATACGGAAAAAGTCCTTTGTTCGTTGCGGTTACAATAATTTTCATTAACTAATCATTTCCAATTGTTACACACTCGCAACAAATTTATTATCGTTTGTCAAGAATTTCATTCAAAACGAAGAACTTTGCGATACAATCACACATTCACACTGAAACTCACAGTGAAGTGAAAGGCAAGGAAAAGTTTTTCAAATGAATTAATTCTAAAGAATTTTCTGTGTGTTTCGAAATTTTGCAAAAGTAAATGGCAGGATGAATTTTAAAAATGGGATTTTGTGAGAAAATTGCTTCTTTTGTTTAAATTTAAATTAATTTTTATTCAATATTAATATTTAAAAGTTTAAAAAATTATTTAATTAAAAAAAATAATTCTAAATTCTTAAATTATTTTTTTTCAATTTTAATTTAATTGTTTTACTTTAATTTATTTTTTTTATTTAATTATTTTTTTCTTATTTATTTTTTTTAAATTAATTTAATTAATTAATTTTTTAAAAAATTTAATTTTTTTTTAAATTTTTATTTTTAATTTTAATTTAATTATAAAAAAAGTAATTTAATTTAAAAATTTTAAAATATTTTTTTTAAATTATATTTTTATTATTTTTAAATTTTATTTTGAAAGTTAATTTTTTTGATTTTTTTTTAAATTGATAAATAATTTAATTTTCAAATTTTCTGAAATAATTAAATTTTCAATTGAAAAAAATATTTAAAATTTATAAAAAATTAAAGAAAAATAAATTTTAATATATTTATTTTTTTTCAACAATTTATCTTTAAATAAATGTTTTATTTTTATGATTTTTAATGGTTTAAATATAAATAAATTTAAAAAAAAAATATTTAATATTTTTTTTAAATCCAATATAATTTTTAATCTGTATTTATAGAAAAATTTAAAATTATTTTTATAAAAAAAATATAAAAAAAAAAAATATTTTAATTTATTTAAAAAAATATTTTTTTTATTAAAAAATAAATTGAATTAAAAAAAAATTAATAAATAATTAAAAATATTAAAATAAATTAATTTTAAATTATTTTTTTAAGCTATGAAAATTAAAATTGAAGAAAAATTTTTTAAATAAAAATTAAAAAAAAAATTAAAAACATTTTTCTCACAAAATTGCAGTTAATACATCAACTATCGTCTTCTCCGTTGACTTTTTATGTGAATAACTAAGTTTCGTGTATGTTATATTGTTCCTTTTCTCACTCTTCCCTTCAAGAATATCACAAAATTGCAAAACTCAAGATTTATTGTACACTTGTGGCTAAAAAAAAAATTACACAACGAAGTAATAAGGGAACGCTTCTAATAAACTTGTCTACCTTCGCCCATTAAAATATTGTCCGTTCACTCGCCAAACACGAATAAATAAGACATTCCTTGGTCATTGTGTACAAAATATTTAGACGCTAGTTTGCGGTTTTCTATAAAGTGAAAAATTTCATCCGCACCCTTGAACGAAACGACGACGACGACGATAGATAATCAAAGGACACAAAATAACAACGACGACGCAATATGGAACCCATTTCTTGATAGCCGTCAGTAAAGTAATAACAAAGCAGCAACAGACGAGTATCGTGTATCGAATTCCCGGCATGCACGTTTTTTCCTCTCTCTTTTACTCGTGTTGTCTGGTCTCCAACTGCTCGCAAACAAAATCGTAGTCACAAAGTTGGCAATATATCGTCAACTGTGTTAATGGATGTTATTTTGTTCGGGGCTTTTAACGCCACACGAACGAGATGGAGACGCCCGGTTTTTTAAAAAGATTTTTTGTGCAAATCTCTGCCTGATTATGGGAAAAGTAAAGTAAACGTGATAAGAAAAATTTTCTCTCAAAATTTCCATATTTAGCAGAAAAACACGAATTTGCATTCATTGCAGATTGTCGAGAAGCAAGAAGATGCACCACTTCATTATTACTTTCATCATTACGTATCCTGTCCTCGATACAAACGACTGAACGAGCAAAAGAATAAACATTTTTCCATCTCATGCATTTCAAATGATTTTTTAAAGTAATGCGTCGTTTCGAGGTGTGTGTGTGGAAAACATTCCGAGCTACTGTCATAAAATGCATTGAAAAATATTTTCTTTTTTTTGAAAAAGTTCATCTACTCGACGGCGGAAGACGAAAAGTCTAGACAAAGGACGATAGCAGTAAAAATAGCCTTTTGGATCTTAAATTTTTGATTTTTACACTTTTCGTTGAAAAAAAGGCGCAAAAACTGCGTGGGCAAGCTCAATATCCTGTTGTTTGGTGTCTATTTATTTATTTATGTCGCTCCTGTTTTTTTTTCCTTTGATGAGTGAATGTGGGACGAGCGAAGACAATGTCTTGTCATTTTTTCTTATCTTTCATATTGACCTTTGAACCATGAGAAAAACGCGTGGGAATTGATTTGAAATTGTGTCAAAGAAAATTTATTTTATTTTTTTTTTATGAAAAAGTGTTGAATTTCATGATAAATTTTGATAAAAATTTGAAAAATTTGAGATGAGGGAAAAAATTAAATTTAAAAAAATTTATTTTTTTTAATTAAATTTTTAAAAATATAAAAAAAAATAATTTTTTTTTATAATTTTTAATAATTTAATTTTTTTTATTTATTTCTCGAAAATTTTTTTTAAAATTAAATTCAATTTAATAAAAAATTTCAAGTATTTTTTTTTGTTGGTTGAAATTTAATTTATTTTTTAATAAAGAAAAAATAAATAAAATTGTATTAACAATAAATAAAAATAAGTAAAATAAATAATAAAATCGAAAATTAAGATAAATTAAAATTTATAAAATTTTGATAAAAAAAATATCCAAAAATTTTCCAAATCCTATTTTTGTTAAAATATTTTTTGAAATTTTTATAAAATTTTTTTATTTTTATTTTATTTATTTATTTTTTTTTTTTTGATAATAAAAAATTGAATAAAAGTCAAAATTTAATAAAAAAAATAAATAAAATTAAAACTTTTTTGATTAAAAAAAATTTAATACATTTGTTTTTGTAAAAATTTCTTTAAAAAAATTTTTTTGACGAATATCAAAATATATTGGAGTATTTTGAAATTTTTAAAAATTAAAATTTTTTTTTTAATAATTTTTATTTTTTTTTTTTAACTTAAAAAGTCGTTTAATGTTAAAAAATTAAATTTTTAATGAAAAATTCTGAATTTTTTTATTTTTTTTTTTTTTGTATGAAATTCAACCCATTTTCAACCCATCAGGAAAACATTTAAAGAGACAATTCATTCAATAGTGAAAAAAAATCAGATTTTCTCCGAAATCACATTTTTTTTCGTTGTTGATAAATAAAGTGCGTGTGTGTTTGTTCGTTTTTCTCACAAATTCCCGGAAACATTGATGTGCTAAAGGAAAAGTTTGTTGTTTCCTATTGTTTTATTTATATATCAACTTAAGGATTTTTCGTCTCTCTATCGTGTGTTGCTTTGTGTGTTCATGTTCCGTCAAGACCGACACAAAACTTTCTCATATGACGAAGAAGTAAACGGAAAAAGTTTCAAGTAATCTTGTGTGTGTGTGTTTCTGTCGCGTCGTCATCAGTCTACGAGACAAATAAATTTAAAAAGAGAGATTTTTATCGTGTTATCGAACAATTATTGTATGGGAAGCAAGCAAAAAAAAACGGGAGGAAAAGTCGGGAAAAATAATACGCAAACAATTCAACTGTTATTTGGATTGCCTTGGACAATATTTATGCTCTTAGGCGTCGCTTGTCGTTTCGTCGTGCTGTGAACAGTACAAGGACGCCATTTGAATCAATTCTTTGGATAATTTAATAACTTTTGTACATAAATCATATCGATGACATAAAGTGCATTTTTCTCTTCTTTTGTCTTATTTATTATCGCATTTCGAAGCTGAAATTGGTTTTATGCAAAAATTTACGTCTTTGAATGAAGAAAAACGAGTTAAAAAATTTCAGAATGTAAACTGGGATAAAAATTAAAAATGTGAACTGGGCTTAGAGTTGAAAACGAAGAAAAATTAATTCAGAAAAAATTTCAAAATGTCAACTGGGTCAACAAAATTAAAATTTGAGAAAAATTAAAATTTTCATTGGGCTTAAATTAAAATGTGCATTGGGATTAATTTTATTTGATATGAATTTTTATTGAAAGTTTATTTTAGATTGTTAACTGGGTCAAAAGTTAAAAACTCACACTGAAGAAATTTTTAAATGTTCATTGGGGTTAAGAGCAGAATGTAAACTGGGACTAAATTATAAAATGAGAAATTTTTTAAAATGTGCATTGGGTCGATAACTTAAAAATTTGACATGAGACAAAAACTTTAATGCTTATTGGGATAAAAAGTGAATTATTATGCATTGGGTCAAAATTTTAAAATCTGTATGAAAAAATTCTGAAATGTGCATTGGGACAATGTTAATTAAATACTTATTGGGCTCAAAATTCAAATACGATCAAATCAGTTTTGTGACGATGACTTTCAACAATATTTATTCTTGCTCTTTTGCCTCGAATTCATAAAATTGCATTTTTCGACTTAATGACTTTTGGAGTTTATTTAAAAAAGCATCAATTCCAAATCGATGCGAACACATGTTTCGGACATCGTTTGGCGTCTCCATTTGCCAAAAAATGCAAAAATAAATGCTCTCATCTCGCGTCGTCGTCGTCGTTGTTGTTGCTCTGACCATCATTTCATTATTTTAAATCTATGGTTCGTAACCGTGAGTGAGTGTGTGTGCGACATAAAACTATTGGTTCTATCATATCAATGATAAAAGCTATTTAAATAAAGTGCCTAATATACAATAGAATGTACAACGCACGGATGGCTGTGTATGAGGCTTGCATGCATTAGCACTGACATAAATCGATCGATTGAACTACATTATTTTATGGGTGTTCTGATTTTTTCTCTCCGTTTTGCCGTATTTTCAGTCTATGTGGACGATGAACGTGTAACAATATGGAAGGTGATAAATTTATAACTTTTTTTTGCCGGAGCTTTTGGATTGGATTGGATTCGACAGGCATCAGTGACGAGGATGAAACACACAGAGAGGAGAGAGAGAAAATGGAAATTTTGAAGAATTTTATTGTTGGGAGATTTTTCATTTTATGAAAGTTGCTTTTATTCAAAGTTGGCTTGACATTTTCGGGGAAAAATTTTAAAAATCAATTTTTGTATAATTTTTTTCATTTTTAACGTTTTTTAGCTAAAAATGTCAATCATACAAAAATTTAAAAAAAAAATAAAAAAAAAAGTCAAAATAAGCCAAAAAAAATTTTTTTTAACAATTTAAAAGAAAAAAAAATTAATAAAAAATTTTAAATAAATTTTGTAAAAAAAAATTAATTCAATTTTTATTAAAATTTATATTTTTTTAAAAATTAAATTAAATTATTTTTACAAAGTTTATTTAAAATTTTTTATCAATTTTATTTTAAATAAAATTAATTTTTTTTTTAATTTTTAAACAAAAATAAACATTTAATTAAAATTAAATAAAATAAAATAATTTTTTTTAAATTCTAAGAAATTTAAATTTTTTACAAAAATTAAATTCAAATTTTTTTTTGTTAATTTTCTTTTATTTAATTTTTTTTTATTTTTCTTTTTTTAATTAATTATTTAAAAATTTAAAATAAAATTTTTCGAAAAAAATTGTTAAAATTTTAAATGTAAAAAAAATTTAAAAATTTTTTCCAACAATAAAAGGAAATTTTTTCTGTTTACAAAAAGCTCCCGTTTGGGACACAAAAATCAATACGAAAAAAAAATTACTTTTTAACGAGCTTTTATCATCTCATCATCATCATCATCCGATAGCTAACCGACCCGAATCTCAAATAAAAAATCCGTAAAATTCATATAAGGACAATTTTCTTCACATTTTTCTCTATCTCTCTGTGTACTTCTGTCGTCGTCGTTCCTCTTCATCTCTCCAATGTAAACAAACCAATGTTCCGACTTTCATTCGTTCTACTTTCGAATCCCACGGAGAATAGTTTTTGTATCGTTTTTCCTCCTATCCCTCGTACGATTGTGAATTATTATTGCCATCGTGCTGTTATATTTATTTTTGTGCTCGAAATTTGAACAAGGAAAGGAACTTTGCGTGTCTCGCACTCAAGACTCGATGACGCGTACAAGTGTTTTTTTTTTGTGAGCCGAAGTGTTTGCCATCATTAAAAAAGGATTGAAATTGCATTAATTGACCCATTAAGAAAATTGAAGGAGAAGAGGAGATAAGGACAGTCCGTATACAACTTCATTCCGACTTATCAATATTTTTTTATTTTTTTTTTCACTTCGAACACGTTACTAATTGAGATTGAGCGAGAAAAAACAGTAAGCACGTGCGTGTTATTATTTTTTTAAAAAAAGTTTTTTTTCGTGCCTTTTTGAGTAACACCTGCTAATAATTGGCGATGAACTCGCGCCATGCCTTTCCATTCATAATTTTTGAATTTTATGTCTCGCACTGATCCTTTGAGTTCATTTTTTTTTGGTACACGAACAAAAAGTTGTCTTGTCTAAATTAATTGAAATGCATAAACAACGATTTTTATTGCTTGGACAGGCGTTTTGTGTCGCACAAGTGTCATTTATGGGTTTAAAGTTGGATTTTTGTACTTGAAATTTTTTTAGATGAAAACTGAAAGTGATTCAAAAGCTCGATTTTTCATATTTAAAAAAAATATTAAATTTTTTTAAATTAATATTAAATTATTATGAAATTAATTTTAAAAAAATAATTAAAAAATAAAAAAATAAATAATAAAAATAATAAAAAATAAAAATTAATTAAAAATATATTTTTCAAAGTAATAAATTAATTCAAAAATTTAATATTAAAAAAAAATAAATAAAATTATTAATGAATAATTTTTAATTTATTTATATAATTTATATTATAAATTATTTTAAAATAAAAATGAAGAAAAATAATCAAAAAATACTTTTTTCTTTTTTCAATACAAAAATAAAATAAAATAAATTTAATTAAAATGAATTAAAATATTTAATTATTAATTAAAAATAATACTTTTTAATTATTTTTTTTATTTATTTAAATAAATTAATTTATTTTCTTAAATTAAAAAATTAATTTAATTATTTTCTTAAATTAAAAATTAATAATTTATATTAAATTGATAATTTTTAAAAATAATTTTTCATTAAGACATTTCAAAAAATTAAAATTTAAAAAAATTATTGATGTCAGCTTTTCTGTCAAATTTTTTAAAAATTTAAAAATAAAAAATTTTAAATAAGAAAAAAAAATTTAATTACAATTAAAAAATTATTTTAATTAATTTATCAAAATTTGATTAAAATTTTATTTTTTCAGTAAAAAAAATTAGATGAAATTGATAAAAAAATAAATTTTTGTCAAAAAAATTCGAGCTTTTGAAATCACAAAAAATAAAAAAAAATCGTAAACTCGACTTACCTGAATTCCATGCCCTCCAGGTCCTTGTTGACTAATATTCAGCTGCTGCGTTTGCTTCATATTCAGCGTCATGTTGCCTTGCGGCACATTATTCGCGCCCTGCTGTTGTTGTTGCCCCGCATTCGGTCTCGGCGACGCTCCCGTGTTATTCCCTTGCTGCCTATTTGGCATAAAATTACCCGCAGGACTTCCATTCATGCCGCTTCCGGGCGATCCGTATGGCGAATACTGTTGATTGTTGCCTGCAGCGCCATTCGACACGGGATTTTTCGTGAAACCGCCTCCGCCGAGCTTCTGATTCGTCATTTGCGACAATCGTTTGAGATCAAAATCGTTGGCATTGTAGCCCATCATCTCCTGCTTTATCATATCGGCACCCGGGAATGGCTGAACGTTGTTTTTGTGGAATGCATTGGCGGCATTTGCATTGGGATTCGGCGCCGTATTGAGATATTCGTTGAACGACGGCTGATTGTATGGCGAATTGTCGTTGAAGCGATTTCCCGCATTCGGGACTTGTTGTTGCTGCTGCGGCGTTTGTTGATTTTGTTGCATGTTCGGATTCGCAGTTTGACGCCCGTAACCGCCTTGTCCCATGTTGTTCATGGCGTTTTTCACTTGATGCTGTTCCGCCATGTGTTTGAGAGTTTGGGCAGCGGGCGATAATTCATTGAGAGACCCATTGGGATTGTACGGAGCACGTTGCTGCTGTTGCTTGTTCATCGCGTTGCTTTGATCGTTGAAGGGCGCATGCATGGAATACTGAGTAAGAGGACTGCCGCTATTTTTCAGCGACAAATTGTCGAGTTGTTGTTGTTGTCGCATGTGCCCGTCTTCGAGTTTCACCTCGATTTTGGGTTTTTCCTCGAAATTAAGCAAAAGTTCGGGATGAAAGTCCGACAAGTCGCTGATGAGCTCCTTGAACGTGTCATTTTCCTCGACCGTGTCGTCGCCAATGAGATCTGACAAGCCGGGGAAATGGCCGCCGTTTGCTGCAACGTCTTTCTCCAGCGCCGCTGCGCACTGCTCCAAGTCGGCAAAATCATTGTCCGGCTCCTGCTTGAAGTCGACAATGTTTCCGAGATCGTGCATGTGTGCCGCCGGAGACGGTGTCGCATTTGGCTGCTGATGATGATTTTGCTGATTGTTTGCCGTGTTTTGATTATTCGTGTTGCCGTTCGATTGGTTTTGTTGCTGCTGCTGCTGCTGCGTTTGTTGATTCGTACCGGATTGCTGCTGCTGCGGATTCGTGCTACTTCCATCACTTTTCACTGAAGCGTTCGTAAGCGCTTTTACCGTCACGTTCGTACTGATTTGCTGAGGCTGGGAATTCGCCGCAGACGTTGTGAACTCCAGCTGTTGCACAATTTCCACGGAAAATTTCGTGAGATTCTCCGAGCCGTTGTGCTGCAACTTGAGCGGAGGCTCAAACGAATCTCCGTCGCGATCGTCTGCAGGTCTTTTCAGGAATTTTTGTTGCTGTAACGAGACAAAATGTAAAAATTTTATTAAAAAATCGAAATTTCAAAGAAATTTACTATGATAAAAATTATTTAGAAAGACATCTGTGCATTTAACAAATTCACCGCTTTTTTAATAATAAAAAAAGAAATTAAAAAATTTTAATTTTAAGAAATTAAAAAATTTTGATTTTAATTTTTTTTTTAATTTTAAGATCAAAAAAATAATCTTAACATCAAAAAATGTATAAAATTTTATTTTTTTAGTTTTCATTTTAAAATATTTTTTTATATTAAAATTAAAGTAAAAAAATATTTATATTAAAATTTATATTTCTTTAAAAAAAATATTTTAATTAATTATTTTTAATTTTTATAAAAAAATAATTTAAAAATAAAATAAAATTAAAATTTTTATTCATTATTTTAAAATTTAAAAAAAATTGTAAAAAAATATTAGAAAAATTAATGTTGAAAAATAATTTTAAAAATATTAATTTTACAAATTATTTTTTTATTTTTTTTTTAACTTTTTTTTAACTGAATTATTTTTAAATTTTAATTTAATTTTTAAATAATTATGTACATTAAATTTTTTAATTAATTTAGAAATTAAAGAAAATTCTTATATCAATGAAAAAAGTTAAAAAAAATTAAGAAATATATTAAAATATTTCAGTATTAACAAATAATACTAAAGAATGTAAAAAAAAGTTAATTTAGTTTACATTATTTTCTATTATTTTTTAAGGTTCATATTTGAATTTTCATATATAAATAAATTTTTTTTACGAAAATGTAAATTATTTAAATAAAATTTATTTTTAACGAGAAATTCAAATTTTATTAATTCTAAATTTTTATTTTTTTCTAAATAAAATAATTAATAATATTTCGATAAATTCTTCAAAAAAAAATTTTTTTTCGAATAAAATAAAATCTTAAATAATTTTTAAGAAAAATTTTATTAATTTTTCGAAAAAAATAAAATTCTTGAATAATTCGATATTTGACTTAAATTCTCATTAAAACATAAAAAAATTAAATAAAAAAAATTATTTTAAATCAAATTCAAAGCAATATCGAAGTCTATAAAATTTTAAATGAAAACGAACTAAAAACGTAGAAAATATAAATAAATACGGAATTAACAAGAAGAACAAGTTAATTTACCCAAACATTCATTAATAATCGTTTTTAGTAGATATTTTTACGGGCACACACTCGACTCTTCTTAACCAGAGCACTCTCGTTCTTTCTTGTACATCAATTGTCTCGTTCTGCCGTACTGCGAATCGACGCACGACGACGACGACGACGGCCGTACCGCACTTCTGGAAATAATTTTCGTCGTACGTCGCGTGTTTTTTACACAAGTTTTGAATTTGCTTCGAAATCTATCGAGAAACTGATGCAGTTCTACGCAGTACGTCTCTAATGGATTCCAAATGTTCAATTATTTTATTATTTGTTGCGAGAGCGCACTCAATTCTTTTGCTGCTTGGCTCTTGACGACTTGCCGATGAGATGATCATTAAAACAATATTTTTCGTACGTCGTACGGTGTTTGGATAAAAATAATATATTATTTCACTTTATTTTCCAGCGAGCCGGGCGTAAGTAGCAAATACCTTGATTTCTAGCCTGTCTCGATGTTATTGTGTATCATCATTTTATTTTTGGTTCATGCATGAAATTATGTGTGTGGAGCGCTGTACTATTAAAAATCTTTCGTATTTCTTTCTTTCTTTCGCTCGCTCACTTACTTGCTGTCTTTATATTATTATTATTACATTATATTTTGTGTATTTATATTTTTTTTCTTCTTCAATGCATGTGTGTTGCTTTGTGATGGTTATGGGGAATGAAGACAGCGAGAGAGATATTTTTTCACATTCCACAAGCCAAACAACGACTTCAAATGCTTTTTTTTATTTTTTATTTTAAATGTTAAGTTACATCAATTATTATACCGTATCATGTTCAGTTCGGTTTCAGTTCACTTTTTGAGTTTGTATCTCTTGAAAAAATTTTTTTTAATATTTACTACAAAATTCCACGCATTTCATTACATTCAAATAAAAATGGCAAAATATCGGCGATAAACGATTTCGGCAAACGAAGATGTTAAAAAAAAAGTTTATTGAATTGTTTCAGCAGCCTTTAAGTGGCAAAGAAGAACAATGAACGCGTAAGAAGTAACTAACTGTTTACCAACTTCTTTCCACACCTTACGTGTTTTTTTTTGTGTGTGTCGTTGTTCGCAGTTAATTATATTGTAAGGTAAGGTAAGTTAGCCACAACTAACAGCTAAGCTTTAAAAAAATGAGATGTCAGTTAATTATGTGCAAGAGACGTCAGAATAGTTGTGTTTGAGAATAACAAAAAAGGGTAAGAAACTCGCGATGAACGGCAATTAGAATGCAATAGAATTGTTTACAAAAAAAAAAATGTTGAGTTTTTAATGATTTGAGTTTTTTTATTGGAATGAAGAGTTTGATGGAATTCTTTAGATTTATTGATAAAAAAAAATATTTTTAATTAAAATTAATAGATTTTGCTCGAAAGCGACATCTATTGTTAATTTTTAAAATTATTTTTTGTTAATTTTTTGCATTTAAAATATTATTTAAAGAACTTTGATAAAAATTCAAAAAAATTTAGAAGTAATAATTTTTTATAAAATTAATTTTTTAAAAAATACAATTTTTTTTAAATTTATTTAAATTTTTTAGAACTCTAAATTCAATATTTCTAAAGTGACATCTATTGTTGAATTTAAAAAAAATTGTATTTTAAAAAAAAAGTGATATTTTGTGTTATTTTTGCCAAAATTATATTTTTAAAAAAATATTTAAATTAAAAAAAATAATTTTAAAGATTTAACAATAGAAAATAACAATTTTTCAAACAAATTAGGTTTCAAAATAAAATTTAAAAAAAAAATTGTTAAAAGATTGAAGCTACATCTATTGTCGAAAAATGTTTTTATGTTATTATGCTCAATTATTATGATTTTTTTTATATTTTACATTTTTGTAATATTTAAAATTAAAGATTTAATTCAATTTAAATAAATTAATTAATTAATAAATAATTTAAAGAAATTTAAATTATGAAAGCGCCATCTATTGTTAAATAATATTTTTAAGTTATTTTTCTTAATTATTATATTTTTTTACTTCACAAAAAATTTAACATTGAAATTAAGAAAAAAAAAAAAAATAATAAAATTTAATTGAATGAAATTAAATGAATTTATTTTATGAAGTCAAACAACGCCATCTATTGACAAAAACACTTGTGAGTTATAATTTTTTTTGATTATGATATTTTTTATTTTTAATTTATTTTTTATTTTAGAATTTAAAATTATTAAAACTTTCAAAATAAATTGAATTTAAATATTTAATTAAAGAAATTAATTTTATGAAAGCGCCATCTATTGTCAAAATTTATTTTTAAGTTTTTTTTCTTTATTATTATATTTTTTAACTTCACAAAAAATAATTTTATGACATTTTAAAATTAAAAATGTAATTTAATTCAATTAATATATTTAAATTTATTAAAAAATTTAGAAATTGCAAAAAAATAGCGCCATCTAACGTCAAAAAATCCAAAAATTCCCTCAAACTAATTTTCCATGAACCTCTTTTAAAAAACATTTTACAAAGATCACTTCCAGAAATTAATGCATACAAAAATTCCATGTGTAAAAATTTTATCAAGAACAATAACTCTTTAAATTTTCCAAGAATTTCTTTCATCATCATCTTTTTCAATAAAAAGAACCGATCAACTTTTTATTTTATTTATAAATTCTATATTGACTCGATATTGACAATAAACAGCACACACCGCTAATTAAATCAATAAATCACGATAAAAAATTATTATTATTCATAAATAAATAATATTCTATCTTTTTAACCGCTCATTTTCTCGCAAACTGAATTTACTTTACAGGCGAAAATTTTTAACGTTTGAATGTTTGCCGTTTCGTTGTTTTTGTTGATAAAACTCCGAAAGTTAAACAACAACAAAGTAATTTGAATGTAACAAAACGCGGCATTGATGCGTGTGAGTAAACTACTCAATTTTATTACACAAAACACAAAAAACACTTTACTGCTCGATTACTTATTTATTATTATTATTACACACATAACAAAAAAAAGCGCGGTGCATCACACAGGTAATTTAGTTAATTTTTATTATTTAAGTTTTTTTATCGTTTCACTTTTTTTTTGTCTTTTTATTTTTTTAAATTTTTTTTTTATTTTTTTATTCACAAAAAAAAATTATTATTTTATGACAGTGTGATTTTTTAAATTTTTTTGAATTTTTTTTCAGAGACGCTCCAATGTGTGACTTGACACGCGAACTTGTTAAACAGTACTATGGAGCGCTAGTTGTTGCAAACACAAATTTGTAGCAGTTGAGGTAAAAGTTTTCCGTTTCACCAGCTGCTTGCAAATATTGTTTCTCTGTTTTCGTTTTGATACTCAACAAATTTCGTCGGTACGTGCTACAGAGGTACGTGCGGGTACGGGAGCGTATGGAATTTTCTTTGTGATTATTATTGTTAATAAAAACAGCCGTAATGTAGCGGTACAAATTGTTTCTCCTTCATCAGTAGCCACAGCAGTGGGAGCGGGGAAACACCGATTCTCTCTCACACACGCGCTTTGCGTCATTCCAAATATGTAATTTAAGCATAGAACGTGCGACGATTTCCCCTTCGCTCGCTCTCCCGAACACTGTTGAATGCCGAGAACGTCGCCGAGAGATGATAAGAACAATTGAAAAACTCCCTCGTACACGGCAAAGAAGAATTACCGTACACTTTTTGGATTTTCACACGACTTTGCACTGCTGATTAAGTGTATTATGTCGCCGCCACACTCACTCTATTCTCCGTCGTCGTCGCCGCCGCCACATAATAAATGGGGAGAACGTACGCCAAAGGCCCGCACACACACGGAAAATTATAAGCGTTTTTGAGAATTATATCGGCTTAACCTTATAAAATATTTCGTTTTATTCGAAATTTTTCATTGTTTCTGTTATGTTGTCTTAACAGGCAAACAACAAACTCGGGGCTGCACCGAGTTGCAAGAGAAAAACTTCTCCCCGTGTGTCGTCGTCGTGTCATCATCATCTTTTTATTGCACGTTTGGAATAGGCTTCAAGAAGTGAATCGAAGTGATGCATTTCCAGCGATGCGATGCGATTTATTTATAGGCGCGCACTCACACATTAGCTCATCTGAATTAACTCGACTCGTTGTATGAATTTGATTCGATTGCAATTCATTTGTTTTCATGCAATTTTCCCTTCTCGGCGTTCTCGTTCAATAAACTCTCATAATTTTAAATTCATCGTAGTTCAATTGTGGCTAAAATACAGAGTGTTTTTGATCATTTTTATTTAATTTCTTATTGAAAGTAAAATTTAAAAAATTTTTTCTTTAAAAAATAAATTTAAAAAGAAAAATTTTTAATTAAAAAAATTAAACTTGAAGAAAATTATTTTTTATAAATTTTTAAAATTTAAATTTAATTAATTTAAATAAATTTCCAAAAAATTAAGCTTCAGAGAAAATCAATTTTTTTAAATTTAAATTATATAAATTTATTCATTAAAAAATTAATTAAAATTATTTTTAAAAAAAAATTATGAAAAATTAAAAAAAAAAATTATGAAAAATTTAAAAAAATAAATTTATGAAAAATTTAAAAAAATAAATTTATGAAATTTATTTGAATAAATAAAAACATTTTAGTTAATTTTAAATGGAACTCATTAAAAGTTTGAATTTGTACCTATTTAATTTTTTTTTTACAAATTAAAAAAAAATATAAATTGTAAGTTTTTTTTGATCATAAGCAAAAATATTAAAATAAATAAAAAATTTAAAATAAAAAATAAAAATTTTTAAAAAAATAAATTAAAATCATGAAAATTTTAAAAATTAAAAATAAAAAAAATAATTTAAATTGAAATTAAATTTTAAAATAAATTAATTTTTATTAAACTAAAATAAGAAAATAAATTTAAAAAAATATTTTTTTTATTAATTTCATAGATTAATTCAATAAATGTTGAAAAAAATCTAAAATGAAAAAATATTTTTTTTTAAATTATATTTTTAACAAAAATCTTCTTTATTTAAATTAAATTTTTTTCTGTTTTTTTTTTAATTTTTATTTAAATTAAATTAAATAAACTTTCTTCATTTAAAAAATAAAATATCAAATAGTTTTGAAAACACTCTGTTAATATATGGAACGCCGTCGTCATGTCGTGTTGTGCGCCTACTCATATTTTTTTGTAGTTTTTGAATAAAATGTGATAATTCTGCTTGCCTGGTATAATTTTAACAAAGTGTGGGCATTTAAAGTCACATTCTATTTATTTTTTGGTGCGATGCGATTTGTTAGGCAGCACTTTGAAAATCTTTCGGTTAAAGACTTTTTTCCGTTTTTGCCATAGAAAGAAGTTAAAAAAAATCTTAAAAGGATAAAAAAGGACTTTTAAACGTTCCAAAGCAAGCGACATGCCCTTTAGCCATTTGCTCATCGTCATTTTCTCTCTGTTTATGTCCATCAACTGCAACATTGTCAATGTCTTGCAACTCAAACACATGCTTTGCTTATTATTATTTTTTATGCAAAAAAAATCTCTCAAGAAATTTTGTTTGACTTTCGTTTTAAGTTTCAAGCAACCACTTCATCTTCTTCATTTTCTGCGTTGATGAAATGAGTGATGAAACAAAAAAATAAAAAAAAAGTTTATTAAAGTTGCAAAAAAGTTTAAAATTTTCGGAATGTTTGTACGTCTCTCAAAAAGTTTCTCGAAAAACGAGCAAGAGAGCTTTTGTTGTGTAATAACAATAAATAACTGGCATATCAAATATCACAAAGCAAAAAGATGAAATTGAGGAAAAACGAGGAGGAAGGAACATTTTGTGTCGTTTCTTGTCGTGATTAATGGATGATGTCCGAAATTTGAAGTGTTTCAAGTTGAAGAAATTTTTCTCCTCGTCGTTGTTGTTGAAGAAAATGTCAATTTCTTAATGGAAACTGTTAAAAATACAAAAAAGGGGTGAATGTCATTTTTTAAAACGTTTAAAAGGAAGTTTTTAGAAAGGGTTTCAAAGTTAAATTGTCTGTCTGTTATTTTTATTAATTTGATTTTAAATAAATTAATCGTCAAAAATTCCAACAGAATTTTTGAATTATTTAAAAATTAATTATTATTTTAAATTTTTATTATTTTAAAAAACAAAATAAATTTAATTGAATTTATAAAAAAAATAAAATATGCAAATTTTGTAAAAAATAAAATTAAATTAAGAATCTGAATAAAATTTATAAAAAAATAAAAATTTTTAAATTAAAAAAAAAAAAAATTTTTTAAAATTATTTTTAAAAATAAAAATTATTTAAAAAAAAAATATTATTAAGCTCGAATTAAATTTAAAAATTTGAAATTTTATATGAGAAAATTTGACAATTTTAAAAAAGACAGCTGACAAAATATTTTTTAAAAATTTGTTTTAATTCCATTTTTTTTAATAAATTTTTAAAAATATTTTTTTTAAATGTAAAAATAATTATTTAATTCAAATTAATTTATTTTTAATCATTTATATAAATTAAAAATTTTATTTATTTTATTTTTTTAACGTCAAAATTATTCAAAAATTTTTTTTTTATATTTTGACATTAAATATAATCCGTTAAATTAAAAAAAAAAATTATTTAAATAAAAAAATAATTTAATTTATTTAAATTCTAAATTCTTAAAAAATGCGATTTAATCATCAATTTAAAAAATGTCCTTTCCATTTCATTCATCCTTTTTGTCACATTTCATCAAACAACCCAAACTTTGCATGAAAGACATTTTACCTCTCATTCCAATGAATTTTCTTCATTACCTCATCATCCAGTAAAGACATTTTTTGTTCACCTAATCACTGTATTAATACAATAATGAAGATAAAAATCATGTTTGCGATGACGATGATGCGAGTGATTGAAAACTTTTACCTGATGTCACACCGATTTTTATGACAAAGTACTTTTTTTTATTTTTCTTCTATCTTCCTCGGCAAAATGGCAAGTTTCACAGTAAGTAGATTTATGTACGAAAAAGTCGTATAAATGTTAAAATAAAAAAAAAAGTTTATGGCGAACGAACGAACGATTTCCCGTTCTTCTTCTTTTCATTCTTTGCTTTTTGGATTATTTTGTCGATGGAGTCGAGTCTTTCTTTTAGCATGCAAATGAGATCGGTTTTTATTTCTCGTTTTTTTTTTCGTGCGTTTTTTCTTCTTATCAGGATTTTATGCGGGATTTTGTGCGAAAGATGAAAGTTTTTAAAACTTTCGGTGCAGCAAAAACTACCCTTGGTCTCTTTTTCATTTAAAATTCTGTCGATTTTCGAACAGATTGGTGCAAAAAAAAATTAAACGCAGCGGAAAAGACATCAAACGAGAGAGAGAGAATGAGCAAGGGGGAGAAGCAGCGTAAAGACAAAGCAAAAAGTTTTTTTTTTGTCATTAATCAAAGTGTATTACCTTTTGCGTTTAATGTTTTTATATTTGTTTGTTTCTGGCTTGCGAAGAAATTTTCCCGGGATTACGACAGAAACAAATTTTCGCCGTAAAAACAGCTTTTTACAAATATTAAAAGCGGAATTTTCCCATTTTTAGCGCAGAGCGAGCGGATTACTCTCCAAGGAAATTTTGTTAATGAATGACGACGACGACGAAAATTTATCGACAAGCAAAAAAAATGACAAGAATTGAAAAATCTCAGAGAAAATCGATACTTTTTCTTATCAAGTAAGTCGACGATAATTGAATTGCTGGCACGCACTAAAAGATTTCCCTCGACGCGATTGTCCCACTTTGAAGCCTGAACTTTTAACCTGTCCTCATTAAGAATGCACATATTGTTTACTTTAAATGCCGAGCTACAGCGCAAAAAAAAATACGGTCTTGTGTCACACATTGGCACACATGCAGCTAACCGAGCAAGTAAAGTGCTTACAAGCGCACAACTTTAAAGTAAATAACAAAAAAAAATTTACTATAATTATTTCATATTGAATTACGAATGAAACGAACGAACGGTTTGTGTCTTTTTGTACGGAACGAGAACGAAGCGTTTGGATTATAAATTCATCGTTTTTTTTTGCTGATTTGAAATCTATTCAGTATTCGAGGTGAAGTTGGGTTTAACTCGTTAGGCACGGAAAATTAGAAAATTTGGATTTTTTTAAATTTGATATTTAAATTTTTAATTTTATAAAATAAATTAATTTTTTAAAAAAATTTCAAGAAAAATAAAAATTTATAGAAATTTAATTAATTTAAAAAAAAGTAATTACCTAAATTAAATTAAATTTAAAAAAATTAAAAAAAAATTATTGACAGATGTAAAATTTTAATTTCCAACGTTTTCTGTAGTTTTTGTTTTTTTTTTTGAAATAGTGATTTGTTCTTAAATTAAAAAATTAAATAAATTAATTAATAAATTTAATTAAAATAAAAAAATATTAGAAAAAGTCAAAGTATAAAAAATTATTATTTTTTTATTTTTAAAAATTTTAAAATAATTTAAAAAAAGTTATTTCATTAATCCAAAATAATATTTTGTTTTTGATTTTTAATTTAAGAAAAATTTTAAAATATTTTTTTTTTTAATTAATTTAATAAATTTAAATTAATCATTTTTTAATTTTTTGTTGATTTAATAATTTTTAATTTTTAATTCAATTTTTAATAAATCCAGTTTTGATCGATATTTTTGTTTAATAAATTTAAACAAGCAAAAAAAATTTTTTTTTTTTTTGAGATTTTAATAATTTTTTAAAAATATAATTTAATGAATTATAATTTAATTGAATATGTATTTAATAATTTTTTATACTTTTAATTTCTTTTATTTTTTAAATTAATTTTTTAATTTAAAATTATTTTATTTAATTTAATTTAAATTTTTTTAATTTAATAATTAAATTTTAATTTTTTTTTTAAATACCTCAAACTGATAAAAAATTAAATAAAATTTATTTATGATTTTTTTTTAAATGATTTTTAATTTATTTTATTTTTAAATTTTTATAAATTTATTTTCTGAAAAAATTAATAGAAATTTTAATTTTTTTTATATTTTGACTCAAATAGATAAAAAAAATGTCACATTCAGCCCCCAACGAGTTAATATGCAATCAATGCTCGCACAAACCAATCATTATATTGACGTTGCACTTGCGACAATCATCAAGTATTTACAACGCTTGAACATTTTTTTCGTTACTTTTTGCTGCTGCTATCTATCCAACTACTATTGCACTTGTTGCTTGCTCACTTCCATCCAATCGGCAACGAACACAAAAAAAATCATGAAATTATAATTTTTTCCTATCTCGAGCTAATATTAGTTGTTAGATCAGTTGTTATTACATTAATATTATTATTATTTGTAGGTTATTGTTTTGTTCACGAAGACGTTCGTTCACTCAACGCAAAAAAAAAGAATGTGCAGTTGCATTATTAATTCAAATACGAGGCATTTTCTAATGAAAGTTTCATTTACGACAACGAACAAAAAAACCAGCTAATGATAGTTGTAACAACGAGTCATTCAGTCGCATCATGAAACACCTTGAATATTAATGCAAGTTAATCAGAAAAAAAGCATTCTTCGAATAATTAGCATTTTTATATCAGGATGTGAAAACGACGAGCGAGAGACGACGAATAAAGGTCACAATTTCCTATGAGAATTAAACCGATCGATTTCTAGATTTTATTTAGATTGAATTTGATAAAAAAATTTTTTTTTTGTTGTTCTCGATTTAATCGAACAATTTGTCGAGCAACAATGGCACCGAATTTATGATAATTTTAACTTTTTAACCCCGATTTCCTGTTTTTATCGTTCATTATCGGCTTTTGAGTCGTCGCCATTCACACATCTGTCGAAATTATATAGATATTTTTTTTACTACTTTTTAAGAAATCGTAAAATAATTTAAATGACGTTAAATGTGAAATAAACACATCATCATAATTTTTTGATTTTTTTTTTATTTTTACAAATGGTTTCTATGCCAACAACGAAATGTGTAAAAAGTGTCTAAAAATACTTGCGAATTAATTTTTTTTATTACTTTTATTTTTTTGTGATATTTGTTCATTATTATTTTTCAAGAAATTATTATTTTTTAAAATAATTTTTAAATATTTTATTTTTAATTAATTTAATTAATAAAAAAATAGATAGGTAATCAAAAAATATTTTGAAAAATTAAAAAAAATATTTTTTATTTATTTTAATAAAATTGATTTATTTTATTTAAAAAAAAAATTTTACCTAATATTTATTTTATTTTAAATAATTATTTCTTAGGTATTTTTTTAATAATTAATTTTTAATAATTTTTTTTTTTATATATTTTTTTAAATATATTTTTTTAATATATTTTTTTAAATATATTTTTTTAAATATATTTTTTTAAATTATTTTTAAATGTATTTTTTAAATATATTTTTTTAATATTTATTTTTTTAATATAATTTTTTTATTTTAAATAATTATTTTATTTAATAAATTTTTAATTAAAAAATAAACAATTTTAGAAAAAAAAATTTAATTAGGTACAATAAAATTTATTTATTAATTTTTAAATTATTTTTATTTATGTTTTTTTTTAATTTCATTAAAATAAACTTTTTATTATATTTTATTTATAATATTTTAAAATGAAATAAATCTTTTTAATTTTAATAAAAAACTCAAATTTAAAAATTTTTGAAAATAATTTTTCATACTGAAAAAATTTAATCTAATCTATTTTTTTTAAATTTTTAATAAAATTAAATTTTAGAAAAATTATTTTTTTATTTAATTAAAATTATAAATAATTATTTATACAATTTAAATAAAAAACCTCACATGAATTTATTTTTTTTTTAATAATTTTCATTCGTTTTAAAATTTAATAAAAAAAATTAAATAAAAAATATTTTATTTAAAAAGTATCAAGAATTTTAAAAATTTTAATATTTTTAAAAAATAATTAAATTTTAATAATTTATTTTTTAAAAATATTTATAAATTTAAAAAAAAATCCGTTACAAATTTCACAAATTTTCTGAAAACATTTAACTTTTCCTCTAAAAATAAATTCCTTGACATTTGACGACAAAAGAAAACTTTCATGCAAACTTTTCTTTTCTTCAACAATTTTTTTTATCGCTTGCGGCCAATTAAGGAACACATTTCCCTCATTCACTTCACCCAAGCAACAGTTGACATAAAAATTATTTAATAATTCGCTCCGAGAAACGTCGCTATTGTGTTGTAAAAATGCATTTCTAACAGTTTTCCTCTTCATGTTTGAATAACTGCGCAATTGCATGACATTTCCTTAGAAATTATTGCATTATTAATTCAATTTTTTCCATTTGATAAAATTCTTGTTAATTTTTTTTAATTTTTTTCATGTCATCATATCAACAGGATGCAACAGGACAATAAAAAAAAAATCGTGTGTGACACAGACGAATGACGTTCGAATCGGAATCTTGTGGGATTTTACGTCAAAAAGTAAGTTCCTTTTATGGACGTACGCTAAATATTTATTAACACCATCGTTATTTTACGTTTAGAGCATTGCGGTGGTTGTTTTAACGGTTTATTAATAGACGCATGAAAAGAGGTAAAAATAGATTTTCGACGTCATACTCGCGTCGTTGTCGACGGTAATTTGTGGGTGTCGTCGCTGATGCAGTAAAAAGCTATAAATAGAAATTTTCTTTGAGCAAAAAAAAATAATTAATAAGCAACCTGCAAATTTTTCACAGGTAGGTTGGATGGAAGACTTTTGATGCAATTTTTCGTTCGTGGGGGCGAAAAACGAAAATCGTTGCGGCTTCCAACGAAGGTTTATTGTGTGGTAGAAGTATTATGTTATTAGCGTTTATTACACTTTTTATTTGGATTTAAACAGCGGAAATAATATAAATGGGCTTTTGTCACGACGACACGAGGCGACATACGGAACGCATACAAATTTGTACCGAAAACGACGAAAAAAAACAACAATCGGTTGTTTCATTCCGCGTATGTTTGTCTATTTTACGTGAAATGAACGTGTTGTACGCATTCCTCTTTATGGTAATTGATTTTTGTTCGTCTTTTCTGTTTGTGTTGTGTCTTGTTGGTCTTCCTTTGACGTTCTTTGTACATCGCTTAACGATAACAAGGCACGCGTATTTCAGTTTTGATAATGTTGTAAGACGAAATTTTTTGCACTGAGGAAAGATTTTTTGGTAGGAAATGTCAGGAGAATTGATTTTTGAAGCAATTTTAAATTATAAATTTATTTTTTTAATGAAAAATTTTACATTAAAAATATTTTTTAAATGAAAAAAAAAATAAAATAGAATAATTTTAAAATAAAAATTAAAATAAAATAAAAAAATTAATTTTAAAATAAAATAAAAAATAAAATAAAATAAAAAAATAAAATAAAATAAAATAAATAAAATAAATTTGTTAATAAATTTTTTAAAAAATAATTGAGAATGAATAATAACAATTTTTTATTGATTTTTTTAAATTTTTCTTTAAAAACATTTTTTTTATTAATTTTTGTTTTTTCTTAATTTGAAAAAAAAAATTACTAAATATTAAAAAGTAATTTTTTGATGAGAAAATTAATGTTTAAAATATTTTTGAATGTTGAATTAAATTTCTAAATTTTTTCTTTTAATTTTTTTTTATTTTTAGACCATTTTTAATTAAAAAATATCAGAAATAAAAAATTAAATAATTAAAAAAATTTTTTTTGTAATATAAAATTTTTAAAAAATTTTTTAATTTATAATTTTTTAGATAAAAATTTGAAATCTTTTTAAGATGATTATTTTATTTAATTTTTTTTTATAATTAATAATATTTTTAAATAATAATAAATTTATAACCTTTTAAAATATATTTTTTAATTCCTTTAGAATAATTCTGAAAATAATTTGGAGATCTTTGATAATTTTAAAGTTTGAAAATTTCTACAAATTTTCTTTAAAAAAATTTTTGATATTTTTTGTTAAAAATAAAAAAAAGAATTAAATTAAATTAAAATTTTTTTTTCTTGAATAAATTTTATAAAATTGAAAAAATGTTTAAAAAATATCAAAAAATTTCAATAAAATTTTAATTTTTAATTTCACAAAAAAACTTCTCTGATAATAATTTTCCAAAATTTTTCTTTTCAGTGAGTTCAATCTTTACAAAACTCGAAACTCGCGCTGAATCATACCAACTTCAAACATCCATCAATATAATATTTTACGTTACATAACGCTGAATATTACAAAGTGAATGGATTTAATCATGCAAAATATTTAGTGTTTTTTGTTCAAAGCATCAAACACAAAAATAAACAAACAAAAGACGCAAAAGTGTTATAACACCATCCGACAGAAATATATTTATCGGTTCGCTGCGTCAATAGAAGGTGAACAAGATCTGTTTGCGGATTAGAACTGCTCAAACCTCAACCTTGCACTTGTCTTGGGGACATTCACATTATTTTTATCATTAAATTCTCTCTTTCTCGATAATCCGTTGAAATGTGGTTCGAAGCACGTTCGAAAATTTTTCATTTTATTCAAAAATGAATTTCAATTAAAAAATTTTTATGACTTGCAGGGAACAAAATTTCATTCGAGACAAAAGAAAATTTTGTTGTTGAAAAATTAAAAAGTTTTCCCTTTTTTGTTGAATTTTCAACCTCATAAAATGCGAGGAGAGACGAGCAAAAGTGTCACACTTCAAGTATCGTTATTAATTTGACTTTTAATGACTCATTATTAATACAATATCCTTAAATTGTAATAATAAATCAGTGAATTAAGTGTCGTCGTACGAAAAGTTTTCTTTCGCGCATGGTCCGCTTTTTCCGGTTTTCACAAAAATTTTCTCCATAAAAAAAAGTTTAGAGTTAAAATTTTTTTATTTACTTGCTGCGATGATGATGATGATAGTCGCTCCTAACAAGTTAAGACACTGACGGGATTTTCGTTTCACTCGCAGGCAGGCAGGCAGTAAAAAAAATGTGAAGTAAAACAGCAGAAGGACAAGTGTTTTATTTATTTTATTATTTTTGTTGCTTTTCTATTTGCATCGCGCGCGTCTACTTTAATAATTTTTATGAACTTTTTGATTTATGGGGCACAAAAATTGTTTTTTTTCCTCTTTAGCAAAAATATTTAAAAAAAAAAAATGAAAGAAAATTATGGGACGTTCCATGACGCGACGCGACAACGACAGAAAAAGATGTCATGTTTAGTAAAGTAGATTTCAGTTTTATGTCGCTGCTCATTTGCATTTTCAAAGTTAATGACTAGTCATCGGTGACACTGAAAATTATTTATGTGATTTTTGCACTTTTTCTCTCGTCGAACAAGTGAAAATTGTGTTTTTAGAGCGTTTGAGCGGAAAAAAGTTGACGGAGAAAATGACAGTTAGCGGGAAAAAGTGACAAAATGGGGCTTTAAATGTTGGTTTGAAGGCTTAAATTATTTTCATTGAAAATAAAAAAAAATAATTTTTGTAAAGATTTCGGTACTAAAATTTTCTTTTTGATAATAAAAAATTATAAAATTTATGAAAAAAAAATTATCGTAAAATGTAAAAAAAAATTTGTTCATTAAAAAATTATTTTATAAAAATTTTTTTAACATTTGGCATGAAAATAATTTGATTGATTTTATGAACAAAAATAATAATTTTTTTAATTTAATCAAAAAATATTTTTTTATTCCGACTTGAAGATTTTTTCATACAGAATAAATTGTTAGAATTTTTAAAAAATGAAATTAAATAAATTTTTAAAAATTTAATAAAAAAAAGTATTAGGTATAAATAAATAATTTTTTAACTAATATTTTTTTTCAAAAAAATTTTTTTTTTTAATAAATAATTTGATAAAAAATAAAAAAAAAAATAAATATAACAAAAAAATAATATTTTATATGATAAAAAGTAAAATTATAATTTTTAAATTTTTTTAAATTTTTTCTAATGATTTTTTTTTATGAAATTGAAACATTGAAAGCTTTAATAATAATATTTATTTCTTTTATTTTTATTTAATTTTTATTTTTATTTTAATTTTATTTAAAATTTACTTTTTAGATCAAAATTTTTAAATTTTTACTAAAAAAAATTTTTTTTGAATCGAAAATAAAAATATCATATTCATAAAAAATTAAATTTCAGATTGTAAGTAAATTTATAATTTTTATTTTTTTATAAAATTAAAATATTAAAAGCTTTTATTTACATTTATTGAAAATTTTTAAAAAGTTTAAAAAATTTAAAAAATTTGAATTTAATTTAATATATAATTTTCTTTTCTGTAAAAATTTAACATTTTTTGAGAAAATAATTCAAAAAAATTTTTTTTACAATTTGTAAAAAAAAATTATTTTTTCACAAATGAAAATTTGCTCATAAAATCTCTCATATGATCAAAAGTAATCTCTCACATGCATTCAAATCAACTTTAAAATGACCTTCATCATAATAACTTTGCCTTTAATCATCACTATTTTCTCCTTTCACATGGCTCTGCAAGGTTAAATTATTCATGATAACGTAACACGTAACATTAGTAAGAAATTAGGATCTGTACAAATTGGCTCCGAGGCATTATTTCGAATGAACAAACAATTTCTCTCGCTCTCTGTTGCTCGGTATCTCGACTTGACATGACATCTTCGGGTTATTATTACAAGGAACTGTAAAATTCATTTATAAATAATGAAAATTTCATCAAGGAATTCTATTCTCCGTAACTAACAAATTAAAATTTCCAAGTCGATGCGAACAGGTTCTTCTAAATAAATCTCGTACGAACGAACAGCAAAACGAGCGAAACAGAAGAGAATAGACATCAAACAATAAAATAACGGGAATTTCATATGTAAGAAAGAAGCAGAAGAAGAAGTATTAAAAGGTAAACGTTTTGCATTCGTTTCGATAACTACTCTACTCTACTCCTCGTTTGATGCAAATATCTCTGCTGATCTTGGCCACACGATGAACTTTCCGCCAGCAGACGAACGAACACTCGCAGCAGCGTCATCGTAATAAAACAGAAAACGACAAGTTAAGCCATAAATCAGACGTTGTTAATGTGAGCAAACTCTTGAGAGTGCGAGTCGAGTCTCTTCTAATGTGTGTGTATGCGAGGCGAGCTTCTTGCATATTAGCATGATTTTGAAAAGTATTTTAAATTTATTGTGAAAAAATGCTCTTAAATGGCTTTAAATTGTCTTTTTGTACAAAAAAAATTGGAAAAACTCGTGAAAATTCGGAAAAATCGAAGAAAAATCAGGAAAACTCATGAAAAACTGTAGAATATTTGTACAAATTCGTTAAAATTTTAAAATTTCAGCTTTAAGTTTATGAAAAAAAATAATTAAAAAATTGGAAAAACCATGAAAATTTAAAAAATTGTGGAAACTCTTGGGAAATTTCGGAAAACTTATAAAAATTTGTGGAAATTCAAATTTTTTTCTTAAATTTTGTGAAACTTCAAGATGATTCGGATCAAGAAAATTTAAAAAAATTATCAAAATAAAAATCGGAAAATTTTGGGAAATTCCGGAAAATTAATCAAAATTTAGAAAAAACTTTTTATAAAATATAATTTTTTTAAGTCTTGCGAAACTTCAAGTAATTTATAAGATATTCTTAAACTTAAAGACAAATTATGAAAATTCAGAAAAATTCGGAAAATTCATGAGTTTTCTGATTTTCATGAATTTTCCAAATTTTTCATAATTTAAAAAATAATCGAAAACTTTAGAGAATTTTTAAAGTCATGTAAAAGTTGAAATTCAATATTTTCAATCTTCAGAAAAATTTGGAAAAATTATAAAAATTGGAAAATCCAATGAAAAATCAATTCAAATCAAAATGCGGTAAGATATTTCCTTCATACAAACTTTTAAAACTCGGGTTTTTATTATTATTTTACTCATCGCTGGATTTGTATTTTATGCGAGTTCGAGTTGCGAGTACATAAAAAGTTTGTAACAAAGCTACACTTATGCGAATGAAAAGCACAAAAAGAAACAATAACAACACTCGCGAAGAAATCAAAACACAAAAAAAAAAGTATAAATAAATAAAAACGAGCTGACTTGACTGACTTTTGATGAGAAACAGACCTACATTGTTTTGATTAAATAGTGTGGAAAGTGTGACACTTTTGTGACAGTTTTTCACAGCGAAAAATTTTTGCTTTTTTTTTTTTGACGACCTCGTTAGTCATTCGCCGATCGAACTTTCGATACGTCGTCGTAGAAGTAGTAACAGGTCAATTAAAAGTGAGATACTCGAAAAAGGATGGATTCTCTCATTATTTTATACAATGCTTGAAATTTAATTAATGATCTTTTGGCTTCAACCCACGTTCGAACGCCCGTACAGCCAGCCAGAGACAACACAATTTGTTTATATGTAAATATTTAGGAGTTTAGTCCCAATTTAAATAGAGTGTCGTGTCATGTTATAAGAATGAGAATAACATTAAGAAGAAAAGGAATCGATACGTGTGCGTCGCTCGTCGTTCGTTGGCAGTAACAAGGCAAAGTAGTAGCTGGCAAGGCACAAGTAATCACTTTGATTTATCTAAAGAGGAATGTGGTTGATCCTGAAAGAGATAAATTACCTTATGAATGTGAGAGTGTGTGACTTGTACGGGAGAAAGAGAGAGAATGAGCAGAGGAGTTGAAAAGGAGATTTGCCGAGTGAAATGTTGAAGTAAGGAGTTGATGAAAAATCGTTATTGAAAATTTTTTAATAAGAAGGCGTCACAGGATTTGAAATTTTTAACTCAAATGATTTAAAATTTACTTAAAACGCTGAATTAGTTCAAAATTTAATTTATTAAATAAAATGAAATTTATGAATCGGTAAAAAAATTTCAAATTTATGAATCGGTAAAAAAAATTTCAAATTGTCGAATCGGTAAAAAAATTTCAAATTTATGAATCGGTAAAAAAATTTCAAATTCATTAATCGGTAAAAAAATTTCAAATTTATGAATCGGTTAAAAAATTTCAAATTGATGAATCGGTAAAAAAATTTCAAATTCATGAATCGGTAAAAAAAATTTCAAATTTATGAATCGGTTAAAAAATTTCAAATTGATGAATCGGTAAAAAAAATTCAAATTGATGAATCGGTAAAATTTTTCCTTTTCAGTTTAAAATCGATAATAAATCTCAATAAATTTCAATTTCTCCAAAAATTAAAAATAAAATGTAAAAATTTCAATAAAAAATTTTTTGAATCGGGTCAAAAAAAGCAATAAATATACAAAATAACTTCTCCATCTCTGCAACTTCAGTAGTTCATAAAGAGGATATAAATGTTTGCTTGAATTTATTATGACATTGATTACATTTATTGTGCCATGCCTGCTTGTGACATTTGAAACAAACAGACCACCATGAGAGGTCTCTCGATTCGTTTCTTGACGAATTGTTGCAACGGAAAACAATCCTTCATACGGCTTCTTCCGCTCTTCGCAACACAAAAAAAAACTCAAACCACACGATGCCAAACAAAAGATTGTCATTAAATGACATTAATTAGGCCAAGTGCATTAACATGACAATAAAACTCTGCCTCACACATCATTTCTACACACAAAGAGAGCATTAAACATGAGCCGAGCTACCTTTTTTATGGACTTGAGTTTATTATTCTCCGCACATTATTATTAATATTCGCTATTCTGCGAGATGTTACCTTGCATGCGACTTGTTCCGTCATGCGTGGTTTCCTCAAGAGGTTGACTTGTTGATCGACTGCAGCACAAAATTCATGCAACCTTGAATGGATTCGTCGTCGCTTTTTGAGCGAAGAAGAAGGAACGGAAGAAATGTCATCGACACCCGCATCGCCATTATTATTAGGAAATATGACCTCCATTAGGGTTCAATTTATGCCTCTGTGCTTTTCATATGCCGAGTAAATTGATCCACATACGACACGAAAAACACGCAACGAGTCTGCTTTATCTCTGTCTCTGAATTTAAATCACTTTATTTTTCTCCCTGTTTTTTCACGACGACGACGCTCAAATAAAACTTCAATTTATAATAAGTAGAGGAGATTTCCCTTTTTTTCTCGGTTCCTCTTTATTATTTTTATTTTTTGGGTGCTTCCAGATGAACTCAGATGTTGAAAGTGACACCATAACTCGCCTCTCCAAATCCCCACAATAATATAAATAAATTACCGATTCGGATAAATAACAATAAATAAAAATGTTATCCACTTTTCTGCTACATGCGACCCAAAAGACGACGCCAACGACGCAACGACGACGACAAGAAATGGGTTAAATCCCCATGGAAGCTCCATCAAAAGGGAAAAATTTAAATATTTTATTATACGAAATTTGTTTACCTACTACTGGCAGGCAAGTAAGCAGGCAGCCATGAATATTGACGTAAAATATGAAAAACCGAAGAAAAGTGTCGTCTCAGCAAATTTTGCTACTGTGTGTGATACGCAATTTGCCAAATGGAAGAATTCATCAAATTCAAATCATCTCATTTTTTGTAATATTTTTTTATTTATTATTTTTTTTTAACCATGACTGATAACGCTTTTTGTACGATGAAAAAAATTACGCGCTTAGTAAATTGATAAGAATTTGACAAACACGCGATGACCTTGAAACGAGTCGAATTGTAAAAAGAGTAGAATTCCGATCAAAAAAATAAAATAACCTTCTAGCGGTTAAGAGTTGCTTTCGTTCTGTCAATGCCCCGAGTTGTCGAGCGATAGAAACACATTTCTTCTTATCGGAAGAACAACTGCATCTCGACTGCGACGATGAATTATCGTCTCAAATAACGCAGCTGGCGTTTGTTTATTTTATTATAATTTGTATGTTTTTTCTTGTTGAATTAGAAAAAAAAAAATTTGTAACGAATTTTTGATTTTGAATTGACAGATTTTTGACAGTAAGAAAATTTATAATTAAAAAAAAAATTAATTTATCTTTTATTGTTAAAAAAATTTTAGAAAAAAATTAAATTTTACTTAACTTGTAATTTAATTTAATTATAATTATTTAATTAATTAATTTAATTTAATTTAATTAATTTTAATTTAATTTAATTATTAATTATTTCTTCTACCAACAAATTAATTCTTAAATAATTTATTTTTATTTATTTTAAAATTTTCTAAATTTATTTTTAATAAAAATAATTAATTTATTTAAAATTATTAATTAAAAAAAAAAAAATTAAAAAAATAATTAAAAATTAAATTAAATTTTAAATAAAAATTTAAAAAATATTCGTTAATAATTTTCAAACTTTTCTAATTGAAAATTATCGAAATTTAAAAATTTTATCAAACTAAATAATTAATTATTATAATATAAAATAACTGAATATTTTTAAATAAATAATAAAATTAAATAATAATTGAATAAATAATTAAATTAAATTTATTTATTAAATTATGTTTTAAAAATTTTATAATAATCAATATTAATTTTTTTGAGAATTTAAATAAAAATTTATTTCTAAAATATTTTTTTCTAAATTATAAAAAAATAAATTAAAATTTAAATTGAATTTAATTTAATTAATTCATTATTTTAAAATTAAAAAAAAATATTTAATATTAATTTTTGAGTATTTAAATAAAAATTTTAAAAAATAATTGAATTAAATTTGAAAAAAAAAATACGGAAATATTAACCGATAAAAGTTTTGTCGATTATGAAAAAAAAAACTAAAATCATCGAAGTAACAATTCCAAACAAAAACTCACACACAAAAAGGCAGCCAACATATTTGTTTTGTAACCGTACAATAAAACATCTAATAACGCGATAAGATAATGAATTGAAGAAAAAACTTCCTATAGATGCCCATATAGCCGCTCGTTGATTCAGAAGGCAAGCCAGAAGTGTATGTAAAACAAAATGAAACAAGATTTCGAGACAAAAAAAAAGAAAAGAGTGTATCAACCTCTAAATTCTTCTCGTTCTCGCATCGTGTTAATTTTCTCTAATGAAATGGAAAGGACAGCGTTATTATCAATAAAAATCCATCCCCGAATCATTTTCATGCTGATTATTATGAATTTTCATGGGAAAATATCGACAAGTAGCACGAGAATCGCATAAAATAGACCGAGAGAGTAGCGCTTTGGGAATAGATGAAAAGGAAGGTGTTCCGATGTATTTTCTGTCCTTTTATATCTATCCCTCGCACTCGTTCATACGCACGTAGCGTCTACTGCTATTGCGGTTCTGTTCATTCTTTGCCTTCCTTTTTCAATCATTTTCTATGCTCTCTCTCCTTCGTTGTTGCTTCGTCGTAATTTTTTGTCAGTAATTTCTCGAAATCTGTTTTTCTGTTACTTTACAAATTTTTCGCTTGCTCCAACACTCCAACAAGTTGGATGGATATATTTTCTATCTCACTTACTGTCGACTCGGCGTGTGTCTACGGCTTGCCGTTTCTTATTTCGCTTCGACGTACGTGAAAAAGAAGAAGGTTGAAGTTGAAGCGAAAAGAGAGATGCACACATGCGAGGCGAACGGGCAACAGAAAGAAAAGGCAAGTTGTGCATGGTAATGGAAGGGAATAGAAAATATCAATATGCTGCTCATTTTCTCATGAAACGCAACCAAGTTCACAGATATCGCAAGAGGCGAACGTCTCGTATGCTTGCCATGCGGTTCCGTGCAGACCGAGACACTTTTTACGGATGGATATCCATCTTGCTGTTTCTTTCTTTTGCACTCGTGCTTCTCTATTTTTTTCATTTCATTGCTTCTCGTATTGCATTCATTCCCTTTTTTCCCACTCGCTCGAGGAGATGATCATGCCGTCCCACTCTCCGCCCATATGAATTAATGAACAAACAAGGATAATGATTTTACGAGATTTTGCATGGATTTCGTCATAATTTTCGTTCGTTGTGAAATTTTGCTTAAATTTCAGTTATTTCATAATTTTATTTGGATGTAAAATGGGTTAAGTTCTAATTATTTCGTTTAATATCATTCTTGAAGCGATTTTCTTCGATTATTTAAAATTAATATTTTTTTATATGAGAAAAATGATGAATTTTTTCTTTGAAAAATTTTAAATTAAAAAAAAAATATTTTTTTTAAATATTAGAAGAAAATTAATCGAATTCTTGAGAATTTCTTGAGATTCGTAAAATTTTAATTTTTTTTATTTTTTAATTTAATATTTTTTAATGAAATTATTTTTTTTATTTTCATTTCAATATAAAGATTTATCATATTTTGTAAAATTTTAAAAAAAATTTATATTTTTTTTTAATTAAATATTTTTAATTATTTAAATTATTAAATTAATAATTTATTTTTTTAGGTTAATATTTATTTTTTATTTAAATTAAATTAAAATAAAATTTATTATTTTTTTGTTTTTTTTTTTTAATTTAATTTATCATTTAATTTAAATATTTTTTTTATTATTTGATTATAATTTTTTAAATTGATTTTAATAAAAATTTTAAATTTAAAAAAAAGTAAATTACTAAAATATAAAATTCAATACTTTTTAAAAATTTTCATGAATTTTTTTCTAATTTCTTCAATTTTTTTTGAACATTATTTTCTCGATTATTTTCATTGAACAAAATTAAGAAAATTAATTTAAATAAATTTTTTAAAAGAAAATTTAAAATATTTAAAAATTATGTACTTGTTTTGAATTTTGTTCATCATTAACTAGAATAACTCAAATTCCTGTAAAAAATATTATTTAATTAAAATTCAATTAGTAAGACATTTAAAATTCTGTCTGGATTAAATTTTCCTATTTTAGGGACCTATTTCGAAAAATTTTCAATCTCCTTCCAAAATCCAAATGTTTGTTTCCTTTTTTTCCGTAAAACATAATTCAATCTGCCGTTTCTTCGTCTTCTTTCTGCATGGCATGGAAATGGGCGCAAACTAGGTTGTTTGTCCGTGTAACAAGCAGGGAGCGAAAAGTACGCCGTACAACCAACTGATGATATATGACAATTTTATTATCCTATTTAGATATTAGATTCCACACATTTATGGGGCACATAAATATATCTTCTCTCGCAATCTAAAATTTTCTCGCTCGTGTCTCGTTCGTTCTTTGCGTTCCACACAAACCGGCGACGGGAACGACGACGACGAGTAGAGACAGAAAATATGTTGCTAGTTTTTCCGACAAAAAAAGGAAGGGGCAACGAGGAAGAAATTTCAACTCGAGAGCTCGAAGGGGAACGAAATAAAAAATATTCATGCGCAATTTCGGAATTTTCACACACAGACAACACGTTGCAAATTTGCTTTACAATGCGAGAAAACTGTTGTTATTAACCAACAGCCAGGCAGCAGTAAACGAAATGTATTCGGCAAAAATTATATTGAGAAATAAAAACAGTTTTATCGTTTTAATTTAAAGCAATGCCGCCAATGAAAGTTGAAATGGAAAACTTTTTTTTATGCAAGTACGTGAGACTCGCTCCCATGTGCCCTGTAACAAGATATTTAGGGCGACCATGAGGCAGAATTTCAGAAGGAAAACGAAAAGAATAAACATTATTACTTCCTAATTTGAACTGTCACGCAATAATTTTTGGGCCAATTTTCTGTATTTTGTACAATTTTATACAATTTTCGTACGAAAAGCACAAAAATGCCCGAAAAATTATGTATGGCGACGAGGAGAAGGACGATTAGGATGAAACGATTTCGAAAAATGTTTCAAATTTTCTTTTAAAAATATTAAAAAAATATATATTTTTTAAAAAATTAAGTTTGAATTAGCAAAAATCGATTTTCAAATTTTTAACGGAAATTTTTTTGAATTGACATTTCACGAATTTTTCCGAAATATGTCAAAAATTGATAATTTTTATTTTTTTCTTCTAATAGTTTTTTACTTTTTTTTTTACAAAAAGATTCATTTTATCATTTAAAAGAAATAAATTATTAATTTTCAATTTTTTTCAATAAATGAGCGAAAAACTGAATTTCAAATTTAATGAATAATTTTAAAATTCACAAATTAATTTTTCTATCAAATTTAAATAAAAATTTAAAGTCAAATTAAGAAATTTTTATAAAAATTAAGTTTTTATGCAAAAATCTAAAATTATAAAAAAAGATTGAATTAGCACAAAAGCAATTTTCAAATTTTTAACGGTAATTTTTTGAATTGGCATTTCACGAATTTTTATTCAAATATATCAAAAATCTAAAATTTATCAACAAATTTAAAGATTTTCAAAATTTTAATGATTTAAAGAAAAAATTTATCAATTTTATTTTTTTTTAATAAAATGAGCTAAAATATGATTTCTAAATTGATTTCAAATTCAAAAATAAAATTTAAATTTTTTACAAGATTTTAATTTTTTTTGCAAGAGTTTAAAATTATGTAAAAAATATTGAATTGCAAAAAACTAAAAATTATAAAAAATATATTTTTTGTAAGAAAAAAAAATTATACAAAAATCTTTAAATGTTAAAAGAAAATTGAATTAGCATGAAAGCAAATTTCAAATTTTTAACGGTAATTTTTGAAATTGACATTTACAAATTTTTCTTCTAAATGTCAAATTTTAAAGCTAAAATTATTTTTTAAGAATTGTTTGAAATTCTTAAAAATTATTTTTCATTAAATTTTCTCAAAAAAAGTTAAAAATTTTATTTAAAAAAAATCAAATAAAAGAAATTTGAAACACTTTCCCGCATCGCATCATCCTAACGAAAAACGTTTCGTACTCCATCGTACGATAATAACTGACAACAATAATAATATGGGGGTCATTATGAAAAATTTATTGGGCATGCTGACTGTTCTTATTCATGCCTGCCAACAACGCCGTAGATGAAGGCGACACAGCACAGAAAAACAAAAGGAAAAGCTCTAATTCAAATGCGTAACGAGCATAAAATATGTCCACTGATAGGATTTAGCGATCAACTTGCTTTCTCTATACGACGAACGTGGCTTGAGAGGAAATGCGGAAACAAAATGAGCAATTGGTTACCTGTTGTTAATGCACAGCGGTCTCAGAGATGATGTCAAAAATCCAAAGTCAAACAGCTTGAAACTGTTTTTTTTGTACAGAGAAAGTATGAAAAATCGGTTACTCACCTAAAAAAAAGAGAAAGAAAAAATTAATTTAATTTATTTGTTAAAATAAAAAAAAAATGTTAAAATTTTATTGATTTTGAAAGGATTTGATGAGTTTTTGCCAAAAAAAAAATTTTTAAAGAAACAATAAAAAATTAATTTCAAAGCGAAATTTCAGAGTAAAGAGTGAAGAAAAAATTATAAAAAAAAAATTTTACACTATGTGTGTTTGTATGTAATGTTTTCTAACAGGAACTCATAATATCAAATAATAAATGAGCATAACAAATTTTTTTCTACTATTTTTCGTGTGTTGTTGCTTTTTTTTCTCAGATGATGACGACACAACACACCGACATCGACGACGACGACAACGCCGATGCTCATGTAAATATAATATAATACAAAAAAATCCACTCTGTGTTCCATTTCGCGTCGTAGACTCGGAAACTTCTCTGTAGATTGTTACAAATATCACACGCAGCAGCGGCAGCACAGATTCCGAGCAGCACGACCCTCGTAGGTAAAAGTGAATAAAGAGCGCGGCAAAAAATCATTCACAATTTTTTTTTTCACGATACGCGGTGTGCACGAGATGAAAAGAAATTTTCTGTTCGAGCTTTTTGCCAGTCTCGTCAAGTGCCCGGCGAGATACCCGTTAATGAGAAAATTTAACAAAAATTACTTCAAAGAGGCAAAATCTCGTTTTGTTCTCGTGAAACGCGTAAAAAATAGGCAAAGGTGTTGGAATTTTCAATTAAATTTTATTACACTTATTTATTGATGTGTATTTTTACAACAACAACAACTTTTGCTCCAACACCTTCTCGAGAGCGGTGCATTTTTGCTGCACATGAAACAACGTTCTTAGATGTCATTTTGTTTGTTATGGCACAAAACTCGTTCTGTTCTTCCTTTAACCTTTTTTTATGGAGGCAATGTAACGGGATTATGATTATTGCAGTTTCTTGCGACCTTTTGAGATGATGATGAGAGAACATTTTGTAATGAGATGAGGAAAAGTGGATTACTGAAATTGAGTTTTCTTGCGATAACTAAGGAAAAAGGGTTTTTGTGGTTTGAGTTGATTAAAATGAGACTTTTGGATCCAATTTGAGGATTTTGTGGAAAAATTATTTGAAAAAAGGTAAAAATTGGTTGATTTTTTCTAATTTTATGGAAAATTTCACTTTTTCTTACTCCTCATTTACAAAAAAAAAAATTTTTTATTAATTTTTTACTCATAAAATTTTTTTTTTTTAAGAAATGCTTTAATTTAACTTTTCTCATTGAAAATTAATTAAAATTTAGGAAATTTTTTGTTAAATTTAACAAAAAATTAACTTTTGAGCAATGAGGAGTAAGAAAATGTACTCCTAAAAATTTTTCATTACTTTTTTCATTCAGAAAAATTTTCAATTTTTTTCAGATCAAAAGTTTTTATTTTACAATTTTAAATTTAAAATAAATTTTGTAATTATACTCCAAATAAGGAGTAAGAAAATGTAAAAAATTTACTTTTTCACAAAAAATTTCCAATTAAAATTTTTTTTTGTGACAAAATATAAATTTTGAGAAATTTTCAAATTTTTTAAAAACTCAAAATCTTTAAAATTTTATTTTATCGAGTGAGAGGAGTAAAAAAAAGTGAAATTAAAATAAAAAAAAATTAAACCTTCAAAAAATGTCTATTAAAATAAATGTTTCTTTGACTTTAATTTTTAAATTAAGTTTGTTAAAATTCAAAAAAATTAAGAAAATAATTGAAAAATAATTAAAAATTAGTTTTTCAATTCATGAGGAGTACTAAAATGTGAATTGAGGAGTAACAAAATGTAAAATTCAATATTTTTTTGTAAAATATTCGATTAAAATTTCAAAACAAAAATGCGTTTTATTAAAAAATTTAATTTGAAATATTAAAAAAAATCTTAAAGAAATAATTGAAAGGCAAAAAATTTATTTTACGCTCAAAAAAATTTAATAAAAATCTTTAAAATTTTATAATATGAATTTAAAGATAAAAAAAAATATTTTTGCTCGAAAAATTCTTTTAAAAATTATTTTAAAAGCAATTTTACTAAATTTCATGCCCAAAAACCCTTTGAAGCTTTTTTAATTGCTCCAACTTGTATTCAATTGACAAAAAAGTGCTGCATTTACTTTGAAGTTGAGCATTTTATCACCATTTCCATAACGAAACAAAAAAAAATAATCAACTGCCTGTCTGACGATTATTCTGTCATCCATGGCTGTTGCCAGCGAGCACTCAAGTCACACACACTGTCTCTGTGCGCGCCGTAATGTGACACAATTTTTAATATAATTTTCTGTTTGTTATGATTATCATACAAAAATGCAAAAATTTATGCACTCACATTATAATTATTTTTTTTTTCGTGTTATATGAACACCAGACCACGATAGCACTCATAAATATGCTGAAATAACGACACAAAGGATTAAAAATGTCTCTCTTTGGCTTTGGGTATATTAAAAAAAAATAATAACAAAACGTTCATATGTTCATATTTGTTATTTTTAGCCAGTTAATTTTGTCGGTCGGTTATAATAATGGTTGACTATACGATTTTTTTTCGTCGTCGTTCAATGCGTGTGCATGAGAACTTTTCAATTTATTTATTGCTCAGCGCATTTTGATATATAAATTATTTGTCATGTTTGGCTTCTGGTGATTTTGTGGACTTTTATTTGAATTTAATGCGAGTCAAAAATTAAATCTGGCATGAAAGTGATGATGGATGTTAAGCAACTTTTAAATTTTATTTTAATTTTTTTTTCGGGTGACACAATTTTAAGTCGGATTTGCATTGAATTGCATTCAAAAAGTGGCCAAATAATCATAAATTAACGAAAAAAAAAGTAAAAGTAACTTGAAAATTTATAGACTTGAATTCCTCGTTCAATTTTTGAAATTACTTCAATAAAAAATGTAGGATTATTATGGCAGCGCAAGGCAAAACTTTTCTGAAGCAATGGTAGGTTTTTTTTTTTGGCGAAAAAATCATTCTAGTGAAAAAAAAAATTTTCAAAAAATTTCACCTCAACCTCGAGTTCAGATTTTCAATTTTTGAGTACCAAAAAAATTATGTTAGTTTTTGTGCAGAAAAGAAGAAAAAATTGTTGGTTAGAGCAGCGGAGAAGTAATTCAACCAAGAGCGAGTCATGAATTAGTTTGATCAAAGCAGGAGATAAATTTTGTATGCACCGTTTTTTGTGCCCGTTTACTGCATTTTTTATTTGCATCAAAGCATTTTTGCTCGTTCGAAAGGTAAGTCGCTTAGATTTTTTTACAAAAAAAATAAAACATAATAAACTGTAGGCACATGTGTGTTTACCGTAAAAACATTGCGAGAGGTTATGAAATTATTAGAGCGATGCTTTATTCATAATTTTTTTGCTATTTTTTCTTATTTTCTATTATTTAAAAAAATTAAATTAAAAAAAATAATTTATTTAGAAAAAAAAAATAAAAAATATAAATTATTCAAAAAATATATTTTATAAAATAAAAAAAATAATATTTAATTTTAATAAATTAATTTTTTTTTAATATTAATTTATTATTAAAATTTATTTTTTAAAATTAATTTTAATTTTTTTGAAATTTAAGTTAATTTTTTAAAATAATTTCAAATTTTATTAAAAAAAATTATAAAATGAATTTTTTTATATTTAAATTTATTTTTTTTTTAAATTTTATTTTTTTTTTTAATTTTAAGTAAATTTTTACTATTTAAAAAAAATTAAAAAATATTGAAGTAAAAATTTAAAAAAAAATTTAAAGAAAAATTTCAATTAAAATAATTGTTTCGCTCCCCGCAAAATTCCTCCCCGTTTGCCACACAAAATAAAAAAGAGAGCCAATGCACATTAACAACAAATTACAATAATTTCGCATTTGCATAAAAGAGTTGCACTCGCGAACGTGTCATGCCAAACAGAAAATGGAGGAGAAAAGCTCCGCACATGTACGAAACTCGTCTGATTTATTAATATTGATAATGTGATAAATGGTTATTGAAATTGTAGATGACATAAAAATATAATGTTTACTTGCTGCCCATGTACTTGCTCCGTTGCATGAAAATTAAAGAAATTATTTTCGCATGCAACGTGATACCCGAAATTATTAACGTTTTGTAATGTCGTCGCGTAATTATATGAGCGAATGCGATATTTATGCACTGATAACATTATTTTTATTATTGTTCACATGAGGATGGCAGAAAAGTTTAAAATTTTAATTTTTTAGAAATTTTTTGGAATTAAATAATTTTTTAATTAAATTAATTAAATTTTATTATTAAATTAATTAAAAATTTGATTAAAAATAAAAATTAAAAAAAAAATAAATAATTTAATTAAATTAAAATTAGTAAAAATTAATTTTTAAATTTTTATTCATTTAAAATTTTTAAATTATTAAATAAATATTTTATTAATTAAAAAAAAATAATAAATTAATTAAAATTAGTAAATAAAATTAAATTTTATTTTTTTTTTTAATTTTATACGTAATAATTACTAAAAGTTGTTTTAAATTTATCAACGGTCAAAATTTTAAATTAAAATTTTAAAATTTTTATAAAAATATTGCTTTTTAATACAAAATTTAATCTTAAAATAATTATTTTCTGTCTTAAATTCATTAAATTAAAAATAATTATGATATTTCTTTAATTAGATTTTCAAAACAAATAATTCTGGGTCACCCTCACAAACTTCTACAATCCCGTTTGCATATGCATACATTTTATTTTTTATTTGGAAAGGTAAAATTGATAAACGGTTATTATTATGTTTATATTGTTATGTGTTGTGTACTTTTCTACCTCGTTATACGATACTCGGGCCATATTTCAACCAATAATTAATTTCGTTTTATGTGTTTTTGCGTTGTACTGTTATAAATACAATTTTGATTAAACTACTAACCATCGTGCTCATTTTTTGAGGTGATTTTATAAATAATGGTCACATTATTATCGGACAAGGTTAAGAAAAAAACAAAACAACTTTATTTACTTTTCCATTTTTTTTTTGCATGTAAATAAAATCGAATTAAAATATTCATAATTTTCTCCCCCTCGCGAGATTTACGACGACGATGACTTCCCTTTAAATAACTGGCACAACGACTCCATTGCACGCGCAATCAAAAATAAATAATAAGGAAGCTAATAACCATCACCTGCATTTAACACGCAAATTAACAGAGATCGGTATCTCTCGCGCGCGTCGCTTCGTTCGTTGCAATTTTGGGAATTTGTTTCGCTTTTATTTGTTAATAATCACTCACTTTGACACACAAAATTTGCAGTTCGGAAAAAGTTCGTGTGGATGGAGGAAAGTGCGCTCGAACAAATGAGCGAGAGAGATGAGAGGCACGAAGAGAGGGAAAGGTCATTGATATCAGCGTGATATGCAGCAGTAACGAAAAAACTATTCTAAGGGCATCCTATTGAGTAAAATTTTTCAAAATATTTTCAAAAATTTTGGGTAAGTATAAAATTTGTAAAAATTTTTATCAATTAATTCAAACCAAGCATAAAAATTACAAAATATAAAATTTTTTTAAGGCTCTGATAATTTTAAAAATAATTTTAATTTTTAAATTTAAAAAATTTTAGAATTAAATATTTTTTAATAAATAAAAAAAAGAATAAATAAAAACTTTAATAATAAATAATTTAAAAATAATAATAAAATTTTAAATAAAATAATTATTTAATTTTTAAAAAATAATAATTAAATAATTTTAAATAAATAAATGAATTATTAAAAAATATAAAAAATATTATTTAAATAGGTAAAATAAAGAAAAAATTAAGAAAAAAAAATATTTTTATGATTTTCAAAATATCAGAGCCTTAAAAAATTCCCTCAAAGAGCTTCTTTACATCCAAATCTTAAAAATTTTCCAAAAACGATTACGCTCTAATGACTAAAAAGCGCATTTTATGACCTTTTTAACCGAAATAAGCCGATAACGAGTTCGTTGGATGATCCTTAACTCACTCAGTCGTTGTCGTTGTCGCATCAAGGGATTATCGTAAATCATACAAAAAATTGACAACAATTATTTATGTGTTCATTTGAATATATCACTCTCCATAGTGAAAAGTAATTTACGTGAGCTGTTCTTGCATGCAGTCCGGGCATGTGCATGTACTTAAACTCTGTGTTTGTATATTTTTTTTTGTTCAATATTATTCACATTTAGCCATCTGTTGACATTTTAAATGATATCGCTTTAACACATTTTAAACATGCAACGAACGAACATTTGGTGCATCATCCGTTTCGTGGAAAAAGAGACAAAATGAAGAAAAATCAAGACAACGACACAAAAAATTGACAATTAAAAGTTGAGTGAATTTTTCAAGTAAACACTCCAATTACCGAACTATTATTTCGTCCGAAAAACGAGAAGCGGATCATTTACAAGCCGCACATTTATTTATTTATCGTGTAACAACTTGTGTAATGAACTTCATTCTTCGTCGTACCTCCCGTGCACGAAATGCGCTGCAACCCTCTTGTTTTCATTTTATTTTGAGTGTCTGTTAAATGTTTCGACGTTTAAATAGTTACTCGGTCGAGTTCTGTTATTTTTTCGTCGTTTCACAATAAATAATTGTTAATAATAAAAAAAGAAGGGTTTCAACTAAAAAATCTACAAGCTCAGCAAAGTCTTTGAATTTATTTTGTTTTATTTAGCACGTAATTTGAACTTACGACGATTTCTCCTCTGCGATGTTTTGTTCGAATGTAGGTGTACTTGCACCGTGATGCAATGCACATAGTTCGCTCTATAGTTGCTCACAGTCTACACGAGTTAGCATTGCGCAATCAATAAAAAAATAAATGAAGAGAGCAAAAAAAGTTATAAGTCAGAAGTTTTCTGTGTGTTAAAAGTTTGCTGCTTCTTGTAGATTTAAAAGCTCAAGTTGATTTCAATAGTTTTTATTTAATGTTTTTAATAAAAAAAAATATGAATAAAAATGCATGGAGGGAGTTTTATGATTAAATGAAATGAAATGAAAGTAAAATGAACAATGCGCTTTTTTGTGGAAAATTATTTTTTAAAAGTTTTGACGTCTATTTGTCAAGAAAAATTTTTTTTTGAAAAATTCATAATTTAAAATGTATCTTTAAAATATTTTTGATATTTCAATGGATTTTTTTTAAATGAAATTTTTTAAAAATTCTTAATGAATAAAAAAAATCCTTAAATTTTCCAAATTATTTAATTTTTTAAGGACCTTCAATTTAATTTTAAAAAGATTATTTTTTATATTTTTAAAAAATTAAATTTTATGAATTTCAAAGAAAATTTTTAACGTACCTATGTCATATTTTTGGTAATTTAAAAACTATCAGAAGTCATAAATTTTCTCCAAAATTTTAATTAATTAAAAATGTTTAAAAAAATTTTTTTAGTTGTTTAAAAAGTATTTTTTTTAGAATTAAAAAAATAAATTTAAAAAAAATTAAAATAAATAATTTTTATTATAAAACATAAAAATAATTTTAAAAAATCAATAAAAATTATCGGAAAAATTTAAAATGACTATTTATTGACAGAATTACAAAAAAAATATTTTAAACTTTTTAAATAAACAAATTTTAATATAAAAATAATTTTACAAAATTTTTTAAAATAAAATAAAATTTAACAGAAAAAATTTAAAAATAATTTTTAATTTCAATAAATTGTTTAACAATTTTGAAACATTTTTTTTAAATTATTAAATAATTTAAAATATAAAAATAATTATATATTTTTCTGGAATTTAAAAATAAGTTAAAATTTAATGTTTAAGAAAAAAATTCAAACATTTCATCAAAATTTAAAGATCTTTAAAAATTATTAATATTTTATTAAAAAAAAAAATACAATAAAAAAATTTAAATAAAAATAAAAAAAATTCTAATATAAAATATTTAAATAATTCTATAATAATAATTTAAAAAAAAAATTTAACAAAATTTTTTTTTTAAATTTAAAATGACAACTTCGTAATTTTTTCTAAAAGAAAAAGGCAATAAGCACAAGAAAATAAATTATAACGACTTTTTATCAAATTGTTCTAATGAATCAGTGACGACAACTCGCATTCATAATAAAATTACGACGAAACACGATCTTCATTTGCACGAGGAGTGTTCAAAACTCAATAATAAACAATCGTACTCGTACTCGACGTCGTCGTTATGTTTTTTTGTGTAAATTAGTTGATTTATACAACTCTTATTACGGTCATTAATTTAAAATTCAATGCTATATAAATGATTAAAAAGAATATGCTTCTTTTATAGTAAAGTCTAATAATAAAAATTGTACTCGCTCGTCGACTTTTAATACAATTATTACTCAGAAATTGTGCTGACGTCGCTTGAGTTCAAAACTTTATGAAATAATTTGTTGTTGTTGTTCGTGTGTTGCTGATGGGTAAATAAGAACAATTTTAATCGAGTCGCTTGAATGCACTTATCAACGCCATCTACTTGTATGGCTGCCGTTTCTTGCTCACATAATAATAATTTTATAATAAATTTCCCATTGTTGCCTTGATAGATTCATCCGAGCAAAATTACACACACAAAAAACGACAGAAACGTTATGCATATCAAACTTTTTCATGAAAAAAGTTATAAAGTCCCGAACAAGTTATTTACTTTTTGTTCGGTTTTGTGTCTGAAATTTGTACTTTATCGTGTAACTTTTGCGCCCAACCGGCACTCGGGGAGGGGACACTTGCCCAAAAATAAAAGTTAAAATTAAACAATATTTTTTGAACATTATTTTACACTTAAAAACTCGAATCGATTTTTCCTGTTGTTGTTGGAGCGATTTTTTTCTCACATACACAAAAAATTTTAAATGTGCGGAAAATCGATCTAGGAAATTTACTCCGTACACGCTTTTCATCGATTGTATACGAGAAAGAGAGAAAAATCAGTGTCCCTTGAGGGAAGAAAAAGAAAGAAGTGAAATTTCCATTTTTTTGCTTGTTCTTTTTTTTCCATCATCATCATCGAATGAGACACAAAATTATCTCACACACACGAGAAACAAACAAAAATACATTTCTTCGTTTTCTTTCAAACTGTCAATTACAGATGACAAACTCTTAAATATTTTTTTTTTTTATAAAAAAAACTTTTTTTTTATTTTTTAGGAAAACTCACTCGTCAATTTGTTGCCTCAACAGGGAATCTCGCACACGAAATAAGGTTTCATGGTCATAAAAAGCGGCGCCGAGAATCAGTAAATCTCTCATCAAGTCGATTGCCGAAGACAAAATGGAAGCGGGTGCAAAAAATACATTTTATCATCATTATGATTGCCTTTGTTATTTATTAAAATAAATCTATAAGGCATGTTGTGTGCGAATAGAATAAATAGCTATCGTAATACTAATAATAAATGTTTAGTTGAAAAGACGAGGGAGAGAATTTTCATCGCAGACAAGAGAAAAAAGGAGATGAGAAAGACGAAAAAGCAACAATTTGAAATTAAGACGAGTTATTGTTGGTTACGAGATGAGATGGAAGGCATCCGAAGGGAGTTTTGATGAAAAGTGTTCCTTTGTTAGCAAAAATTTGTAAGTAAATGATACTATGAAATTATTTCAAGAATGGTTTAAGGATGAAAGTTGTTCAAATTTTTTTTTAAATATTTTTTTATATAAAAATTTAAATTTAATTTTTTTTTAAATTTTTATTTTAAATAATTAAATTTTATTTTTTTAATTTTATTTTTTTTAAATTGAAAAAAATTTCAAATAATTGTCAAATTATTAAAATGATTTGACTTGAAATTTTCAAAACAAAAAATTTTATCAATTTAAAAAAAAAATAATTTTATATTTCACGATTTTTTTGTGAAAAATTCATTTTTTTTTAATTAATATTTTTTTAATATTTTTATTTGGGTTTTAATTTTTTATTTTTTAAAAATTATCTTTTTTTTAAATTTAATTAAAATAATAAAATAATTTTTGACATTTTATTTTTAATTTATATAAATAATTTTTTGATTGAAAAAAATTGGAAACTAAAAAAAAATATTATTTTTGACTTGAAATCATTTTTTTTATTTTTTAAATAATTTATTTAATATAGTTTTTTTTTATATATAAGCCAATAATTGGCTAACAAATAAGAAGTTAACAAATAACTAAAAAAAAAATGTAACAAAAAAAATCTTTTAAGAAAAAAAAATCAAACAAGAAAAATCAAAAATATATTTTTTATATTTAACTGAAACAATTATTTTATTCAAAATTTATTTCTTTAATTTATTTAAAAAAGTCAAAAAATAACAATAAAAATCCTCAAAAAAAAACATATGAAAAATGTTTTAAAAAATATTAAATTAAATTTTTAAAAATTAAATTAATATATAATTAAAAATTAATAAAGAATAATTTTAAAAAATAAAATAAATAAAAACCCAAATAAAAATATTAATTAAAAAAAAAATAAAAATTCCACAAAAATCGTGAGATATAAAAAAAATTAAATAATATTAAAGAAAAAAATAATTTAAATCAACAAAATAAAATTGAAAAAAATAATTAAAAGTTATTAAAGTATTATTTTTAAAAAAAAATTAAATTTTAAAGAAAGTCATTAAATTTCAAAATTTCTTCTAAAACTCTTCAAATCAAAAAGTGACCTGATTCCTCAAAAAAATTACTATTATTATTACACAAAAAATAACAAAAGAAAATGAAAGTTCAAAATAATTATGTCCTCTTTTGTAAATTTCATTATTATTTTAACATCTGTGTAACAACAACAATGATAACTGGACTCCATTCTTTTCAGATATTCTTCTTGCACGCAAAAGACAGACAGTAGCTCACCCATACGAGAGACACACAGCGACAACGCAAAAGGTTCAATAACATGCATTGCAAGACAAAAGTCAACAGATGATGATATTCTTATAGGAGGTGTACAGCAGGTGTTCCTTCTCCGTCTTCGTGAGCAACTATTATTTCCGTAACTTAACAACTTTTTGAGGTAAAAGTGCAAGAAATATGATAAAGACTCAACTTTGCTTCGTCGTGAGTGAGTGAGAAAGAGGAGATTTTATTCATGAAATGAAATTCTTTACGGTTTTACGATACGGGCACATCCGAGCAGCAAAAACAAGAAATTTTATTAAAAGACGGTAGAAACTTCAGGAAATGTTGGAATATTGAGTTACAATTTTTTTTCTTCGTCAGAATTATCGACTCCGTACGGAGACTGACTGTTAAATTATATGCACGTGCAATGTGTTTAAAAATATTTTGAGGGTTGCATTTTGTACGTCGTCGGTACCTGTAAATAAAGCAAACCCAGAGCAGTGTGTGTGAGATATTAAACAGAAGGGGACCATTTTTACATGTGTTTGTCTCGAACACTTGAAAAAATGAACTTTTCTGTCTTTTTTGAATCAACTAGTGTGTCTGTCTCTGTTCATTTTCGTCTCTTTCGTGCAATTCGTAGGCAAAAATTATTCATTATTGTTATGAAAAACAATTATTTGCGAGATTTTTCGGGTATCTGAGCAATTATCGATCGAACATATTTTCTCCTTTCCTTCCTTTCGTCGTCGTTCCATCTTATTTTTCGTCGATGTTAAATATAGCACACGGAAAATTTTGTCTAAAAATTAAATTTTTAATTAGTACACAAAACAGAAGATTAGTAACTTTTATCTAAAGTTTCTCAAGCAGCAAGCAGCAGCGGGATGAGAAAATTGTTCGGCATCTGTCGGTTTACGTCTCGATATTTACAATTTTCGACAATGACGAAGGCAAAATAACGCAAGGAAAGGATTTTGTAAAATTCTCCGGGTAAAATTGCCAAGCGAAGGAAGGGAAAGTCACGTAAATGTTGTGTCAGAAATTGTAACGTTTTTTTGGCAAATAACTGTTAGGGGGATGTGTTCACCTGCCGTGTCAGTTCACCTCGATGGAAAAAGGAGAAAAATATAAAAGTCGGCGGTGACTTATTTGAAGAGATAATGAGGTTAATTTGGAAGTTGTTGGGGTAGATTGAGGTTAAAAAGTTAAGTTTTTATATTTTTTATGCAAAAAATTTAATTTTTTTTTTAATGTAGGTATCGAAATAAAAATATTATCAAAATTGAAAAAAATTCAAAACTTAAAAATCAAAAAAAAATAATTTAAAAAATCTAAAAAAAAATATATTATAAATAATTAAAAAAAAAATTAATTCATAATTTTTAAAAAAATAAAAAAAAAATTAATATTTTAATCTTTTTTAATTTTAAATTTTTTTTTATTTTTTAAAAATTATGAATTAATTAATTTTTTGAATTATTTAAAATATATTTTTTTTTTAATTTTTTTAAACTAATTTTTTTGATTTTTAAGTTTCAAAATTTAAAAATTCAAAAAAAAAAATACAAAAAATTTAAAATAAAATAAATTTAAAAAATTAAATTAAATTAATATTTATATTAATTAAAAATTTAAAAATAAAAAAGAAATAATTTTTAAAAAGTAAAAATTACCTAATGAATTTTTAAAAATTATACAAATTAAAATTTTTATTTTTAAATTGAAATATTTAAAAAAAATACACATAAAAATATTAAAATTTAAAAAAAAAATATAAAAAAAATAATTAATAATTAATTATTAAATTGTATTATCAATTATTAAAAAAAAATTTTTAAGTTAGAATTTTTTACTATTTTGTTAACAATTAAATTTTTTATATTTTAAATAAGTAAATATTTTTTTTTAAATAAAAAAAAAATTCTTACAAAAAAATTATTTTTAAATGTTTATAAACTCAAAATTCTTATAAAACTTAAATTAATAAAAAAATTACATAACCTCAAAATTTTAAAAATTCAATTCCAAAAAGTCAAACTGAACTTCTTAACTCACACACGAAAAAAAAAACTTCCATCAATCACTTCCTGTTATGACTTTTCTGCAACTATCTCAACTCATTTAAACTACTTTTCAAACAACAACAAAAAAAAAGTGAAACTTTCTGGATGTTTATGCCATCTCTCAATCACAACACAAAACAACAACAACAATCATTTCCCTCTCGTCTCGTCTAATATTTTGCTACGAAAAAAAAATTTAACCGACAAATCTCTCTCTTTCGCTCAACTCTTACAACACATTACAGCAACAACTACCTAACAACAAACAACAATAATAACGAAACCTTTAAATTGCCTTTTTTGCGTAAAACGTAAAATGTTAAATGAAAATTAGCAAAAGTTCATGCCGTTGTATTTATTTAAAAATTTCTTCTTGTTATTGTCATGCTTTAGTCTTAGCGAGGCTTTTTCTTCTTAGTGAACGTCTCTTTTCATTGTACGAGTTTATGATAATTGTAGAAATGAAGAAAAAATGAGCATAAAAGTAATAATAAGTACTTATGTATTAAAGTGAAATGAATGAAAAAAATGAAAGAAAAGACGGAATGAAAGTGTACATTTATGCGGAATAATTTATAGTGAAGAAACCAAGGAAGTGAAAATGTGTAGTGTGGATTCATGTTCGTTGCCGTTGAATTTGAAAATGTGTACATAATAATTTATGTGTTTGTTGTGTATGCATTTTGACCTATAATGTTATGCAACAAAACAGTCGAGCATTGAATATGATCTCTCTTTCGGTTGGTTATGTTGCTCACTGAAAATAGTTCACATTTTTTTTCTTTTTTTTTATTTCAGGAAAGTCAAAAAGGATCCAAGTAAATTTAAAACCAAAATTTCTGAATCAGGGTACGAAATTTTTTCTAACTACCGTAAGATAGATAGTTTTAAGAGACATTTTAAAATCTGTTATTTTTACGAAAATTTGAAGTTAAAAATTGTTCTCTTAACATTTTTTGTTTCAAATTCTATTTTTTATAAATTTTTAAGTAAAATTTTTGAAATTTTAATTATTCCAAAATTTTATTTATTTAAAAATTTAATTTAACATTTTCATATATTTTTTTTTATTTTAAAATTGGCAAAATATCAAAAAATTATTATTAAAATATTTTTAAAAATAAATTAAAAAAAAGGCCTAAAAATTTAGGAAAAATTGTTCATTTTTAACTTCAAGATTAACCTTCTCTTGATTTATTTACATTTTTTCGTTTCATTGGAATTTATACGGTATTTTTTTCTTTTAGTATTTTCTACATTACGGTAATTCTGTCATGGTTTTAATTTTTCTTCTTTTTTTTCAGTAAACGAGATTCGAGAAGATCCCCTGATCCTGAGCTCAAAATTTATTCCAATTAATCCAAATCAAGCATATTAACTTAAAAATTTTTTTAGGCTAAAAAAAAATAAAATTCTGTATTTCAACACAAAATACCGTAATGTTTATAATTCTTATAGATTTTTTTTTAGTTTTCAAATTAAAAGAAAATTATTTTTTTTTTATTAATTTTTAGAATTTTTTAAAACTTTTTAGTTGAAATTAGAAAAAACTTTAAATTATTTAATTATTTAAACTTAATATTATTTTAAAACATTAAAAAAAATCGAAATTCCTTTAAAAAAATTTTCCAAAAGAATTATCTACTTTACGGTATTTAAATCTAAAGTTCATCTGTTACTGCATGTTGATTCAAGAGAAGGAAGAGATTTTAATTAAGAACGAACATCGACGAAGGTGTCTTATCTATCACGATACACGATACAAAATCCGCCTCCCAACAAGCAGCAATAAATTTCCTTTCAACAAAATTTCAACTTTTGCCCCCTTTTTAATTATCTCAGATTTATCACAACATATTTTCCGTTCCACGCTCCGAAAAATTGAGAAAAAATCGAAAATGCTGCCCGACATCGTCACAGGTGTACTTAATGACACACATTTCCAAGTAGCAAGTAGCAAACAACCTACACGAAAAGCCTTCGGAGGACATTTTAATTAACGTTTCATTACGAAAAACGTTTCCAAGCAGTTTTATTCCATATTTAATGGTCATCCAATTCCAATTATTCCGCATCAGTAATTAAGTTTTTCTACTTCTTCACTCGCATGAGCTCTGAGATTACCAAGATTACCATTGTTGTCCCTTTTTTTCCAGCAGAACGCACTTTTCTGGGCATAATTAAAGAAAAAATATTTAGTCATAAACTTTAAATGCCTTAAATCCGTTCGTCGTCGTTCATGGGACAGGGGGAAATGGGATAACTAAATAAAATAGATAGAGCCCGATTTTTTAACCCCGTTTTATTCCAGTTTATTTATTTATCATCCGCTTTGTTTTTATTTTTAAAAATAGAGAAGAAAAAAAGGTAAGGTGTAAAAGTCAAAAAGTAATTTTCATCACAAAATGGGGATTCTCATGTAAATTCATCCATTTATCTCGGGCGAGTGAGTGAGATGTTAAAATGTTGAACGAGAATTGTTGCTGCTGCTGCGATGTTGTTGTTGTTGTAATGTAAGAGGCAATTTATATCGTTATATAGTTGAATATTGCTTCTGTCTGGCGGATTTCGTGCGTTATATTTGATGATTCGTGCATTTTTTACAGATTTAAGGCGTTATGGGTTCAACGAAAAATATTTACGAATATATTAAAGATTTATTTATTTTTTTTTATCAATTTTAAATAATTTTTAAATAGAATATTTTTTTTTTTAATAATTTATTTTAATTCTTTTCAGTAACTATTTTAATAAAAATTTTAAATAAAATTAAAAAAAAATATTTTTTTTTATTTTTTCGAATTATTTCTTTTAAAGAATTTTAACAGTACGAATCCAAGCTCTTCATTTAAAAAAATAATTTAAAAAAATTAATTAATAATTTTTTATTATTTTATTTTATTTTTAATTATTTTATTTATTTATTTATTTTTTTTTATTAAAATCAAAGTTTTTCAAAGCAAATATTATTTTAATAAATAATATTTTATTTATTTATTTTTTTTTTATCAATTTTCAATTAATTTTTTTTTTTTAACTTTTAATTGTATTTATTTTTTATTTTATTTTTGTTTATTAAAAAATACATACAAAATTATTAAAAAAAATAAATGTCTTAAAAATTGCTTTTTAATATTTTTCGAAGTAAATTAATTTTTCATAATTTTAAAATAATTATTTTTTTTATTGTGAAAAAACATCCAAAAAAATAAATAAAAAGTTTTTATGATATCAAGAAGATGTCAAAATTATTTTATTTATTTTTTTTGTTAATTTGATTTTGTTTAATTTATTGAAATTTACTTTTAAACTTAATTAATTTTAAATTTTATTTTTATTTAATTTTAAATTTACTTTTAATTAAAACTTTTATTCATTTTTTATCGAATTTATTAAAATAAAAATTTTTATCGATCAATTCTTCAAACAAAAACTTCCTCCTTTCAATAAAAATCTCACATTTTTCAATTAAACTCAACTTGACCTTTACCTAAATTTTCATCCTTTTCATCTGGCATTTATTAATAGACCAAAAATCCGTTTTTCATAAAATCTAATGAATGTGAACATGCACAACACTTATGTATGCCTCACATTTCACATTGATTATTATCCACACTTTGATTCATCATCATCATCATCATCATCGACGAACAACAACATCACCAAACAAAACAAAACGACGACAACGACAGCGCAAATGAACGAACAGCCACACATGACGATGTGTTGTTGCCTCCTCAGCTATTTCACATACGGCATTAAGTGATATATAACATAATTTCGATTTATTTTATTATATTGGTTAAATTTATTGATGAATATTTGATATGTTTCCTCGGCTGTACGTGTGTGTTTGTGTGACCTGATCAATTTATAAAAAGAAGCATCAAAATGAAGGTAAAACACATGCCATTGCCTTGCCTGTGAATGACAGGAGAATTAAATTGGTATTGAAACTTTTTTTCGTTCTTTCTTTTTTTTTGTTGCGTACAAAAAGTCGTTTAATATTTTAAGAAATAAAAGAAGGAACATGCTTGTCATTTACATTATTGCCTTTCTTTCTTTTTTTCATCCAAATATTTCTCCTTTTTTTCCATTCATTCGTTCGTTATTCATTATTAATCTATTTTTTCGGTTTTTTTTTGTATCTTCTGTAATTTTTTCTAAGAATTCATATTTTGTCGATGATCCTTTTTTTTCTCAATAAAAAAAAATAAATTTAAAAAATTTTTTTTCATTCGACCAAAAAAGTGATGAAAACGCGTTAATAGGTTGCTGATGCACTTCACCCATTCACCTGTTTTTTTTTTCGCGTCATTCGAGCTATTTGGTTTTAAATTTCCATTCGCACTCGTTTTCGCACTTTTCCGCTTTTCATAAACTTTTTTTCCCATTGATCAATTTTTATTTTTTTTTTTTTTCGGAAAAAAAACTCGCACAAATACAGTCGCATTTTAAGGTTCAGCTTCTGTTGATTACCAATACAAATGAAATCAGTCGAAACACTACCAGGCACCCAAAGTTGAAGCGAAGGAGAATAGACGTGTTTTTTTTTTTGCTGTCGTGCGAGCAACAAGGATCTGCGACTGTGTGTATTTGCGTGCGTGTGTGTGTTTGTGGAATTGTCGGCGAGGCGGTATACCTATCGACTCGTTATTGTGTGCAAGAGATGAAAGATATTCAAGGCGTACAATTTTTTTTTTGTGAAGGTATGAGTGAGTGATAATGAAAATTTGTGGAAAAGTGGTCCAGACAGAATTTGTTTTGGAGATGAATGATGTCTTGAGTGGCAAAGTCTGTTCCGTTTTGAAAGGAATTGTTCATTAAATATTTTTTGACAGCTTAAAATAATTTTTTTTTCTTTTTGGAAAAGATTTTTTTTTTTCAAATTATCTAAAGGTTTTCATTAAATTTAAAAAATTCCTTCATTTTTCTAAACATTTTCTTTTCAAAACAAAAATTTTCATGATTTGATAGCTTTTCTTAATTTTTATGATAATTTTTTAATATTTTTAAAGCTTTACCTGTTTTAATTAATTTTTTGGAATGTTTTTGAATTTTTTCCAACTTTATCTCAAATATCTCTGATTTTAATGATTTTTTTAAATTTTTGAAAGTTTCAATTATTAAATTTTTGAAAGTTTTAATTTAATGATTTTCTAATAGCTTATAAAAATTAACAATTTTTCAAAATTATTTATAATTATTTTTAATTTAATTAATTAAATTTACAACAATAAAATTGAAAATGATATATAAAGTTAATTAAATTTAATAAAAAAAAAATAATAAAAAATAATTATAAAATATTTATTTTTTCATTAGTCAATTAAATAAAAAATAATTCTTTTAAATAAAATTAAAATAATTTTAATTTAATTAATTTTTAAATAATTAATAAATTAAATTTAATTATTTTTTTTCAAATTAATTTATTATTTTTTTTACGAAAATTTATAATTTAAAGATTTTTTTCGCCCTCAAAATTCTTCTTTTGCCTCAAAAATTAACTTTTTTAAATAAAAAATAATAATTTGTCATAAAATCCTTCTTTATAAACAAAACCGTAAGCTACTTTTTCAAAAACAATCCCTTTACTGATGATTTCCGCGAACCTCTTTTCAATTAAAAGCCATTGTTGTTCGCTCGATTTGCGCCCATAAGCCACTCATTTCGCGTCATTCGATGCTATTTTGACATCAAATTCCACAACTGGCAACAAAAAATACATAATTACGTTATGGTTACCTTTAAAAATGCCTCAACTCAGCGTATATACTCACAATGAGTTGCATTCATTAAAGTGCTTGCGTTAACATTTTTATGATATTCTCTGCAACTTGTGCAATAACGTGCAGTTAGCAGCGCGACTGCCATAAAGCAATAATAATAACAACAACTAACAAAAAAAAATATTGTCAACACTTGCATTTTATTATAATTGCTATACAATTTATTTACGTTTTGTTTCGACGTCTTTTTTTTTCGTGTGTTTTGTGTAAACTATGAGCCACACACACAACTTTTCTCTCTCGTACTACTTGCAACTCACATTACACGACTTATAATAAAATGATACAATGCTAGTTGTTGTTGTCGTTTTTTTTTTGTGATTTTTTGTGCTGCACGAAGAATGCTGTTAGCTGAAAAAGACTTGATTTACTACAAAGTAAGACTTGTTTTGTGTACTTTTTTGTTCCAGCGTTTTTAGTTTGACGATTTAATTACAAAGTTTCGAACAAACAAAGGATCCAACCGATCATCATCCTCAACTTTTTTTTCGCTTCTGAAGTAATTTATGTGACGTTATGGAAAATTTATGAGTAACAGAAAGCTTTTAGGCCAATTACATTTTTTTTTTTTGTCATGAGAAATCTGCCGTGTCATTGAAGGCATTTTCGACTGTCTGACGCGAGTTTCGTTCAAAAAAAAAAACCCAAACTAGTTGTTTTGTGTCGATGACAACTAAAAAGACGTCAAAATGCAAATAAAACATTGTCTAGCGTATTTCCGGTCTGAGATATTTCATCATGGGAGATTATTAATTCTTGTTGATCTGAGAAGAGGTAAGAATTTTTGTTAAAATATTTGATATTTGCAATATGTGCGCATCCATTTTACATAATCACATTAACGAGTTGAAGTCGAGCAGAATCGAAATATGACATGGATCGATTCGTTGCCAATACAAAATGGTGAGTATAATGATATAATAATGTTTTATCAATTATTTTAATCCGAAAAATATTAAATTCACATGCTCGATTATTATTATGCGTTTGGAGCGGAATGGCATGTGGCGAGTATATGACGTGCAATGGCATTTTTTATAAGAGATATTGAAAAAAAATCTTTTTTGTGGCAAAAAGAGACTGTTACTTGTTAAAATAATCTCTATGGATCACAAAAGTAAGTTTAAAAATAAATTAATTATTAAAAATTAATTCATTTTAATTTTTTTTTTATTTTTTTTTTAATATTAAATTTAATAAAAATAATACAAAAACTAACTAAAATTTATTGAATAAGACATTGAAAATTAAAATTTAAATTAATTTTTTTGATTTTATTTTTTTTTTTAATTTTAAATTTTTTATTAATTTTTTTTTTATTTTAATTAAATTTTTTTTGAACCACAGGTTCGATTTTTTTCAATTTTAAATTTAAATTTAAAAATACGTAACAAACTAAAAAAAAAAATAATGTAAATAATTACACCCCGGTACACTGAAAATTCAAACCAGCGGGACATTGCTGAAGTTAAATTTTTCTAATAGAATGAGAAAACCTGCTTAAAATGGTTTTTAGATGGCTAAAGTCTGGCGCGTGGTTCCTGAGATATTGAGGTTTGAAGTTTCTATGGATTTGTATGAATTTCAGTGCTCGTCAGCTTCGAGCTACGGAAAACACACGACGGAAAACTTAGAATAAAAAGGTTTTCAAGTAAGCTACACTGACAAACGATACCTTTTTGGAAAGGTAAGAGAAATAGCAATCTGATAAAAATATTTTTAGGCTCAATTTTTAGCATCTTTTTAGGCTCTTGGAGGCTTTTCCATAAAATTTCGGAAAATTCTTTCGATTTTTTTAATTTTTTTTTTTATATTTTGGTCTAATTTTCATTTTATTAACAGTTTTAAAAACGTTTCCTGATATGAATGCTAATTTTTAAGCATCATCTTTTAAATTTAATAATTTTTTGAAAAAAATGTTGCATACTTAGAGCCTGAGTGACCTATGAATGACTCATGTACCTTATTTGATGATTTAATTTACATGTTTTTGGACAATTTGTAACATTAATCATCATGGACAAGTTATATTAACAAAATTTTAATAGTTTTAAATTAAAAACAAACATATTTTTTACATAAATTTAAAAAAACAACAAAAAATCGAAAGAATTTAAAAAAAATGTATACTAAAAGCCTCCAAAAGCCTAATTAGAGCCTAAAAATTAAGCCTAATAATATTTTTATCAGATTGCTATTTCTCTTACCTTTCCAAAAAGGTATCATTTGTCAGTGTAGCTTACTTGAAAACCTTTTTATGCTAAGTTTTCCATCGTGTGTTTTCCGTAGCTCTTAGCTGATGAACACTAAAATTCATACAAATCCATAGAAACTTCAAACCTCAATATCTCAGGAACCACGCGCCAGACTTTAGCCATCTAAAAACCATTTTAAGCAGGTTTTCTCATTCTATTAGAAAAATTTAACTTCAGCAATGCCCCATAGGTTTGAATTTTCGCTGTACCGGGGTGTTATCTTCAAACGTCTAAAAGCGTTAAAAATTAAAAAAAAATATATTAATTTTTATTTCAAAAAAAAAAATTGCATTAAAAAATTTTTTAAATTTATTTTAATTAAAAAATTTTAAAATTCAATATTTTTTTATTGAACATGATTCTCTTCAAAAATCTAAATTTGAAAAAAAAAATAATTTTTCAAAATTTATATTGTATCAGTTCAGAATCCAAATACGGATATTTTTATACCCTCAACATTAATTTAACCTTTATTTCGTAAAATTCTGGCATCCGAATCTAACATTCTGAATTAAATTAAATTTAATTTTATTTTAATTTATTTATTTATTTTTATTTAACTTTTTTTTAATAAAATTCAAATTATTTTAATACTTTATTTTTTTTAAATAAAATTTTCATTAATTTTTTAATCAATTTAATTTAAATTTTTATATATGATTTTTTTATCGGCTTTATTTTTAATTTTATCAAAAAGCGCTTTAATAATTTTATTTTCTTCACTTTTTCATTTAAAAATTATTATATTTTGCCTGATTTGAGTCGATTTCGTCATAAATAGGCTTTCAATAAATATAATAAAATATCCAGCAAGATTGAAATGTGGTTATGTTAAGCAGAATTATTTCCGATTGTTAGATACAATCCAATATCATTTGTGTGTAAAAACACCCAATAACTGGCAATTGGTGTGTAAATTGCACAATCCATTGCTATCTAACATCGAGTTTGATAAAAAAAAAATTGGTGATCTAGTTCATCGATAACTTCGAGTCTTCGCATTAGAATTCAGGTCGACAAAAAATCCATTTTATTTTAACAATCGAGCATTGTTTATAAAATGAAATATTTTAATGCAACGAAGGAAGTCGTTCGGAAATTGATCACAATTTATCACCGAAGACAATCTAACCTCTTCATTTTTTGTCTGTTTGGTATTTATCACTTTATCGAAGAGAATAATAATTTATTCAATCTATTCTTCACAGAAAATAGAGGAAAAAAGTTGTTGAATGGCTCCTCATTCATATGAGAATTAGAGAGAGAGACATAAGTATTACAATAATAATAATAAGATTACAACAATAGGCACGACATTTTATGTATTCATTTATTATATTATTTTGGTTTGCTTGCCTAATACATAATAAATGTCTTTTTAGCCTCGATGCTGGCTCGAAAAACCCGGATTGGAAAAGGAAAATTAATATTCTTGTTTTTTCCTCTTCATTTTCGTCGTTCGCATCCCTTTTCGAACAGATTTCCGAAACGAGAACATAATTTGTATAAATGAATGACAAAAGTGTCGAAGAAAGGGCATTTATTGTGTAACTTATTTGATTATGTCTATCAATATGTTCCGTGAATGGATGGATACTCGACCAGTCTTCTTCTTTGTTTGCACACACACTCGTTTATTTTCTCTCGACTGGAATGTTTTTGTTGAATTTCGTTGTGTATCGATTCGAGCGATGGAGTGTCGGAGAGACGAACGGTAAATGCATAAGTGGCATGATATTCAAATGAAAAAGTACAAAGGACGACGAACAACAATTTTAATCGATAATCGATGAAGTTCATACAAACATGCAAAAGTCAAAGGATCGCAAGTCCTTGAAAAATTTTATTTTTAATTTTTTTTTTATTTCAGGAAAGTTTAAAGTCAGGGTTGAAAAACATTTTGACTTAATTTAATTTATTTAAATATATTTTTTTATTTAAAAATTTATTTTAATAAATTATTAAAAATTTTAACTTGAGTTAAAAAATCATTAATAAGGTTTTTAAGTTGAAAAAATTTGTTAAAAAAATTAAATTAAAAATATTAAAATTTATTTAATATTAAAAACTTAAAAAAAATTAATTTACTTTCATTTAATTTAATTTAATTTTTATTTTAATTATTTCATTAATAAATTTAAAATAAATTTAAAATATTTTTAAAATTTAATTTTTTTTTAATAATTTTTATTTAATTTTTTTTTAATTTTTTAAATTAAATAAATTTAATTTGATTAATTTTAAATGTTTAATTTTATTCAAATTATTTAAATTAAATAAATTTAATTTAATTAATTTTTTGAAATTATTTTTTTAAAATTTAATTAATTTAAACTATTTCAATTAATGAACTTTAGTTTAATAATATTTTAACTATTTTTATTAAAATTTTTAATTTTAATTATTTTAAATTAATTTTTTTTCAATTTAGTCAATTTAATAAATATTTAATTAAAATTAAATTTAATTTTTTAATTAATTAATTTTAAATTTATTTTTTTTTTAATTATATTTATTCTTAAATTTAAGTCAAAATTAAGCCTGACTCTAAATTTTTTTTAATTCTGAGAAAAATTTTCTTTAAAAAAAGCGAAAATTATCTTCAAACCGAAATAGGAACCTTTCAAAATCCTTATAAAAAATTTTAAAAATTAAAAAAAAAAATAAATTTTGTACTTACCACGTGAACGCTGCTCTGTAAATTACTTCCCAACGTCGAATTATCGGCCTTATTTTTGTCTGTTTTATTTTTCGCTTGGCGTTTCGCCTTGCTTTCGAGGAACCTTTTCTGCAATTGATTTGTCTCAATAGTTTGTTGCTCACAAACACCCGAGAACGTTTGTTCAAATCGCGGCGTACAATCGCTCTGTCGTCGTCGATATGTCTCAATTCGTCTCTTTAGTCGATCAACAACTGCCTGTCGTTTCGGATTCAGCTGTTCCGGTTGATGTTGAAGCTGCTGCTGTTGTTGCTGAAGTTGCAATTGCAATTGCTGTTGCTGCTGATGATTGAAGAGCTGCTGTTGATTCTGTTGCTGTTGCTGCATATGCAGATTCAAATGATTGCCGGGATTGCCAGCATTCGGGAAAACGGGTAATCCTCCCGCGGCATCCATAAATGTTACGTTAACTTTGGGGGTTTGTGGGACGCCGACTCGCGTGCCACAAATCACACTTTTTTAACTCAAAAATAATAAAAATTAACCGAAAAAAAGTCCCGCGCGAATCAATGAGGAGGAACAAACCTCAAGAAAATATTTTTGTCATTAAAAATCATCATCTTCGTTGCAATTTAATCACTTTTGAATCAACTGTTTTTTTTTATTTTCGAGGCAACCACTTAAGTACTGCGCAATTTAGTTTTTTTTTATAATTTTTTTTTTCTTTTGTTTGTTTATGTAATTGCGACTTTTTTTATGTGAATTTAATTAATTTACGAGTCCATAGGTTGCTTTTGTCTTCACCTGAAAAAGAAAAAAAATAATTAAGGATAAAAATTAATTTCGCAGAAAAAATTATAATCATTGTTATTACAAAATCTTTGCGCTTATGTCTAGTTTTGCTCTTGTTTTCAATTAAAACTAATGAGGAAGCACCAATTAAAGTGACATTCCATATGATTAATCAATTTAATTGAATTTCATGCGAAAAATCGATGTTTTGTTTTCTCTATAACCTTATCTAAAATCTTTGAAATGGACAAGTTCATTAAAAGTTTTGACAATTTTAATTTTTTCTTTCTTAAAATTTTTAATTTATTTATTTTTTTAAAATTAATTCAAATACAAGAAAATTTAATTTATTTTAATTTTTTTTATTTACTAAAAAATTAAAATTAATTTTAAAAATTAAAAAAAAAAATTAAAAAAAAAATAATTTAATTAGTTAAAATTAATTTTAAAAAAATATTTTTAATTTCTCAAAAATCTTCAAAAAAGATTTGGTCTTATCTAAAATTTTTTAATTTTTCATGAAAATTTTTTCATTTATTATTTTTGAAATTATTTATTTAAAAAAAATAAAATATTTAAATTAAAAATTATTTTTTTTTTAATTTTAAAAAATCTTTAAAAACAAAATCTTAATTTTTTTAATTTAAAATATTTTTTGAGAAAATTAATTATTTAAGTAGATCTATAATTATTTTCGTAAATTTTGAAAAATATATTATTTTTGAAAATTTTTTAATTAATTTAAGAATAATTAAAATATTTTTTTAAAATAAATTAAAAATCATTTTCGTGAAAATTTTGCTAAATTTATTATTTTTTAAATTTTTTATTTATTTAAAAAATATATAATAAAAAAAAATAAATTAATAAAAATTATTTTTTTTTATAATTAATTTATTAAAATAATTTTTAAAATGAGAGTTGAGTAAAAAATTTTCATTTAAATTTCTTTTTCACTTTTTACCTTAAAAAATATTCAACAAATTTTTTCTACAAAAGTTCTCTTCTGAATTCCCAAAAAACAAAACAAAATACTAAAACTCCAACAATTTTTAATTAAGACAAAACTTGAACATTATTTTTCTTCGTTTTTCCGAAAACAACAATAAAACATTCGCTCGTTAAATGCGTTCCTCACATAAACGTCATTAACACCCGCTCGCTTGCTTCTTCTAATAACGACGAGCGATGATGATAATATTGTTCATGTTCCTAACTATTCAAGCAAATATTTAATGATGTGCAAAAATGGCACATTCAGACAGCAACGACGACGACGAAAAAAAAAAACAATGCACATTCACCAGAAAATAACATGGAAGATTGTCAATTGCTTATTTATAATTAGAAAAGTTGATCGTCGTCGTCGTCATTGACACAGAAACGTTCACTTAAACTACAAACAAAAACTTTAATGAGTCACTATCCTCCAAAAGCATTTAAAAAGGGACACTCACTTTTTTACTCTAAACATTATATTCTAAAACTTCGTGAAATAAAAATTGAATCGTTACGAAAGACATTCACCTAAAAAAAAAAATAACTGGCTTGAACGACCGCTGAAACAAGACTGTTTTTATTTACAATTTTTGTGCTGTACATTCTGGAACGTGTTTAACTCAGTTCAGTGTTAAAGTCATGTAAGAAACTAAAATTTTTTTCTAATTTTTTTTTATTTTCAGATTTTTCGTTTGAAGGAACTGTATTAAAGGATGGAAGAAGCTCATTTTGTCAAATAAAAATCCAATTTTCGGGAAATCTTAGCAAAATAAAATAAAACCAACACTCTTGCAAACCACAGCTGAGCACAAATACAAGCAAGAGCAAAACTTGTTCAGTACAGAACCTGTACGATGCAGTAAAAAAAACCTTGTGTATTGTCATCAGGGGTGAAATTCAGCAAAATGGGCCCCTTTTTTGTCAAATCAAATTCTAATTAATCCAAACCAAGCAAAATTTTTTAAAAATATTTTTCAATCAATTCCAATCAAGTAAATGCTTTAACTAAAAATTATTTAAAAAATATAGAAAATTATAAAAAATTTAAAATTTAAGACTCAAAATGTGCATTGGGTCACATTTTAGAATTTACATTGGGGCGAAAATCTTAGATTTAAATTAGAAAAAAATTTTAGAATGTGTATTGGGACAAATTTTTAGAATATGCATTGGAACAAAATTTTAGAATATTCATTGGGACAAAATTTAAAAATGTGCATTGGGGCAAAATTCATAAAATGTTCGAGAAACTTCATAAAATGTTCAAGAAACTTCATAGAAGCTTTTAAAAATTGTTACTAAAAAATATAAATTCATAAAAAAAATATTTTAAAAATATGCTTTCATATGATAGAGCCCTAAAATCGCCTAAAATGTAAAAAATAAACGAAAAATTTCCACAATTTTAGCAATAGAAAAAAATCATTCGAGTTTAAAATTTTATTTCAGTTACTTATCATTTATTTTGAAAGTTTTAGGTTAGGTTATGCATTTTTTTATTGATAAAATTTTGAAAAAAAAATTTGTTTATTTTATACTTTTTAGGACCCTTATTCACAAAAAGCATTTTAAAAATATTTTTTTTTTATAATTTTTTTATTTTATATTTTTTAGAAACAAAAGAAGTAAAATTTTTATAAGCTTCTATGAAGTTTTTTAAACATTTTATGAAATTTTCTCAATATTTAAACTTTTGTATGCAAAAATTTTACCCCAATGCACATTCTAAATTTTTGCCCTTATTCACAATCTAAAATTTTCGCCCCAATGTAAAGTCTAAAAATTTGACCCAATGTACATTTTGAGTATCTCACTGAATTACCAATGGGCTGAAAAATATCAACGCCATCTGGAGGCAAAACCGTGAATTTCAATATAAAGCATAAAAAAAGGGCTCAAAGTCCAAAAAAAAATCCAAATCCATCACTGATTGTCACAACAGCAACCACGACGACGATGAATGCAAATCCCAAAATCTACATGAAAATTTATCCTTGCAAAGTGATGTAATGCAAACATTTAAGCCACAAGCAAGTAACAAGGAAGCATGAAGAGTAAATTTATTTTCGTGTGGGAAGTATTTTTGGCCATCGGAGGTGAATTATTGTTTATGCTCTTTACGATTATTGCATTCATGGACAGGATATGAATATTTTAGCTCGTCAAAAATTTTGATCGACGAGAAACAAACGTTTTTTTTGCTGCTTCATGAATGTACGTTGAAGTGTACAAACAGGTACTGTTTCCGCATAAAAAGCAAAACAAAACTACAGTTAATGCTTTTTTTCTTCTTTCAAGTCGTTATGCGATTGTGTTGCTTAGCTGCTTAGGAGGAGCTGATGTTTAGAGAGATCTGTACACGCCGTACAATAAATGTAATAATAAAAGGCCGTAAGTTGAATTAAAAATTGCAAACGTATTGCCTCTTGTGTGTTTGTGTGTTCTTTTTTTTCCTCTTTTCATGTTTCGTCGTCCCGTGCTGGCGTTCGGATCGGTCGTAGGTAAAATACTTTTACATTTGTTGTATTTATTTTTTTTTTCTTCTTTATTATTATTTAAAGGGAGGCGAGTATCTATGGCGGTACGGCGTTGCAGTGTAGATGAATGAGTGGGAAATTACATGCATAAAATGTTTAAATGTATAAGTTTTGTGAGTTCAGCACGGCACGACGAACAGATCGAGTCGTATAATAATTATTGTTTGCATTTTAAATGATTTTATGTGTTTGTGTGGAATATAAAAGGTTTGTTTGTTGGTATTAATAATCATCATTGTAAAGTTTATTTATTTGCAACAAATTGCATTTGCAAAGAGATTAGGTTTTCAGGTTTTTGTGGGGATTTTTAATGGATTTTATGAGGTTACGAGTGACACGAAAAGGGTTTAATTGGAAAAAAATCAAAAGATTTTGTCATTTTTATGACATTTTTATCTAAAATGGTTAAAATTTTATTGAAATTTAATTTTAATTTAATTTTTTAGAAAATTCTTTATAAAAATTGAATTTTTTTTATCTTAACTTTAACATAAAATTTCAAAAATTTTAACAAAATGAATTAAAATTATTTTTTTTTTATTTTGAGAAAATTTTTTTCAATTCAATGTAAACATAAAATTTTGAGAATTTGAACTAGTTTTCTATTTACCTAACAATTTTTAATTGTCAAATTTAAAAAAAAATAGTCAAAATTAAATTTAAAAAAAAAAAATTATTTAAATTTAAAAAAAATTATAAAGATAGCCAAAAAAATTATATTATTAAAAATTAATTATATTTAAAAATTATAAAAAGAATTTCGAAATTTCTTTTAAAAATTTATTTAAACAGTTAAAAGCTAAAATTTTGAAATAAATATTAATAAATTCTTAATGAATTTATTTATGAATGAATTAAAATAAATAAAATATCAAATAAATTAAATAATTAATTAATTAAAATTAAAGAAAAATAATTACTTTAATTTCTCATAAATAAAATTTTTAACGAAATCTAAATTTTTTTTTATTTAAAATAATTTTAAAAATAAATTTATTTTTTTAAATAAAATTTTTAATTATTTCAGTAAGAATTTTTTAAAATTTATATTGAGTAAAATTAAATTTTGACTAAAAAAAATTTCTTAAAAAATTTCGAAATTTGTTTAAAAAAATTTTTGAATAATCGAAAATTAAAAATTTTGAAAAAAAAATTATTGATTACCTAATAATTATTTTAAATAATTAATTAAAATCGGAAGAAAATAATTCTTTGAATTCTCAAAAATCTAATTTTTAATGAAATCTATTTTTTTAATTTAAAATATTTTTTTTAAATAATTTTTTCAAGTAAACTTAAAATTATTTTTGTGACAATTAAATATTAAACTAAAATTTTTGAATGAAAAAATAATTTTTTCTTAAAAAATTTTGAATTTTTTTTTTAATTTCTTTGAATTTCAATTTAATAATATTTTTCAATCCAAAATTTGATGAAAGTAACTTCAAACCAATAACTCATATAAATTCCTTGCCAAATTTCAACTTTTTTCACTTCACAAAAAAAAATTACATTCACTATTCGCAAGAATAGTTTCGCCTTTCCCCCAAACTTCGCTCGACATTTCAAAACATTTTAACAGTTTATGATAATATAATGTCAAAAATACGTGAGCTTTTAAAGTAAACGTCGTTGTCCAACGTAAAAAAAAATCAGTTAACCATCACCGCATCGCAAAATAGTACAAAATAGAGTGTTTGCTGCGTTGTTGCTCATACATACACATGAAATTCACTTCAACACGGGTCAAATAAAAATAATAATAAAGCAGCAACGTTGTCAGTCTCTCTCTTGCCCGTGTACGAGATCCGCAAGTTATACGGTTGAGAAGTCATATAGCTAACAATAAATGATTGGCAATACGCTGACTTGACTTGACTATGGCTAACTCGCAGCTCGCATGCAACAACTTCTACCCATATAAAGAGTCGAGAGTGAGTAAAGTAATGTTTGTGTATTTTTTTTTTACTTTTTAAAAAAATGTATTTTATTCATAGAGCGACGTGTGTATACGAGCAACAACAATCTAATTATGCAAGAAAGCTTTTTGTGAATAAACTGGATTTTGAAACAATTTGTAACTATTTTTTTTTTATTTTTAGTGCAAAAATCTGAAAAACTCTCAAAAAGCCTCGAATTGGGTCGACCGAAATAATGAAAGAAGAGCAAACAGAACATTTTATCGTCTATCGTATTTGTGTCAAACAAACCAAACAACGCCGATTAGAAATTGGAGCAAGATATAAAACAATGCAAGCAAACTTGTTTGAATACAACAACAAAGCAAGAAATATAAAACGACGGAATAATGAGCAAATAACGAAAAAGAAAAGAAAAACAGGGTCGAGATATGCGATTTTGAAATGGAAAATTTCACTTGCAATTATTTATCCATCAAGCATGACGAAACGCTCACTGCAAGGTGTGAAGAAATTTTATCTTGAAGATTTTTTTGCAAGAAATTTAAAAAAATTATTTTAAAAAATTGCAAATTATTTTAAAAAATTTTAAAAAAATTAAAAAAAAAAATATTTAAAAAAATTACAAAGAAAAAATTTTTAACATTTAACACTTCAAAAATTTTTTTTATTAAATTTAAAAAAATTTTTTTTTTTATTTTTTATAATGTTGAAAATAATTTTTTGAGTTTTAAAAATTTTTCAAAATATTTTTCAATTTTAATTAAATATTTTTTTTATTTTTTAAAATATTTTTTTTTATTTTTTTTTTAATATTTTAAATGTAAACATTAAAAAAATTAATTTAATTTTAATTAAGTTTTTTAAAAAATTTATAGATGGATATAAATTTAATCCAAACCAAGCAAAAAATTGAACAAAAAATTTTTTATAGCCCCATATCGTGACAAACCAAATCAATAGTGTAAAATTTTTATCTCACCAATTTTTCGTGAATTTCGCGCGCTTCGTTATCACAACATGCGACCTTCGAAAATTTCTCTTTAAAAAAAAATTACTCGTCGTCCTTAAACTTGAGAGCGTAGAGTTGAAACGTACAGCGTATATCTATCTAGCTATCAGTGGGTAAATACAAAATGTCGTTGTGAGTGATTATCATGCTCCCCATAAAATTATATCAACTCGTACGAAAGCGAGCTGTTCGCTTTGCAATGCCAAGAGTAAAATTACGTCATATTTAATCGAAATATTGATCAGATTCTTTCTTTCCTTTGTTGCGTGCGTGACGTCTATGGGGCATCTACTTGTGCTTAATTAAGAGAGGAGCGGACTTATGGAGCGGAACAAAAAACAAATATTGTAATCCGCTTGTGACTTTTTTTCATTTATTTTACTGCTGATGACACCATTGAAGAGAAATTGTATGATTGATTACCTTTTTCCCCATTGACAGGATTTTATGTGTGTGTCTAAAGTGCTTGAAATCCTCTTTTCGAAGTAATTTTTGTCGCGTTTTTGATTTGGAGCGATATTGATACTTTTTGATTTGATAAATGGCAATTTTTAGTAAAAATATATTTTTGGAGCTCTTATGATCTAATTTAACTGTTTTGGAGCTATTTTTTATTTTTAGATTCAAATTTTACATCCTTTAAATATTAATTGTTTGATTTTATTGAATTAGCTTAAAAATTTAAAATGTGCATTGGGACAAAATTTAAAAATTGTGTATTGGGACAAAATTTTAGAATGTGCATTAGGACAATATTTTAAGTGTTCGAGAAACTTCATAGAAGCTTAAAAAAATTTTAGATCTTTTGTTAAGTTCTAAAATGTATAAATTTGAGAGAAATTATTAAATAAATTTTTAAAATTTTTTAAAAATATATTTTTTTAATTTTTTATTTTATACTTTTAGTAACAAAAGATGTAAAATTTCTATGAGCTTCTCTGAAGCTTCTCGAGCAGTTCAAAATATTGTCCCAATGCATATTCAAAAATTTTGTCCCAATGCACATTTTAAAATTTTGTCCCAATGTACATTCTGAAGTTTTGTCCCAAAGCATATTCAAAAATTTTGTCCCAATGCACATTTTAAAATTTTTTCCCAATGTACATTCTGAAGTTTTGTCCCAAAGCATATTCAAAAATTTTGTCCCAATGCACATTTTAAAATTTTGTCCCAATGTACATTCTGAAGTTTTGTCCCAAAGCATATTCAAAAATTTTGTCCCAATGCACATTTTAAATTTTTTTCCCAATGTACATTCTGAAGTTTTGTCCCAAAGCATATTCAAAAATTTTGTCCCAATGCACATTCTAAAATTTTGTCCTAATGCAAATTTTACAAATTTTTGTCATTCAATCCTGAAATTTTACAGATAAATCCGCAAATTGATCAGAATTTCAATGAAAATAAGGTGTCAAAACACAAACCAAGCTTCAATTTCACAAACAACCAACAGGTTGACTTGCCTGCCTGTGTAATAAAATCGCAAATAAACACAAACCAGGAATAAACAATATTCTTCCTCTGTACTCTCTTTTTCTCCAAAGGTGAGTCTCTCTCCTACTCTAGATGAATTAAATACTTGTTATTTATCTACTATTCAAGCAAAGTTAGTCACAATGTAATTTTGTTATTTTTTCAACGAAGAAGGAAGAAGAATCGACGAAAGAAAGAGAGTTGCATGGAATTACTGTAAAAAAGGCACGAAAACTTCACATAAGAAATCAACAACCTTTTTTTTTTGAACAGAGACTTCTTCGTACACTTTGTCGTTATTTATTTATTTTATTCTTTTTTAAATGAAATGTTCAACATTACCTAAGACCAGCTCGCTTAAGACAACGAACGAGCGTCGTACAAAAAAAAACACAAAAATGATTATTATTACTCATGAGTTGTTTTCACATGTAGATAGCGATTGTAGTACAATTAACTCTGCTCATACACACGAGGCAGTTCTGTACAGATTAATTCAATTAAGCAAACATCAAGTTGGTCTTCTCTCTTTATTTATTTATTTTTTCTACTAAATTGTATCGTGATCGTATGAGAATTAATTTTTCGATATAACTTTTTTTTAATTTATTGTTTTAAAAAAAATAAAAATTTAATAATATAGAATTATTCTTGCAAATAACGGTAAAATCAGAAAAAAAATTAAAAGTCGTACAAAAAATGCGACATAAAAGTTGTTAGTTGTTCAATACTTGCGTAGATTTTTTTATTTTATTTTTGTCGTGTACATGACTGACTAACGACTGACTGAATGATAATATGATAGATTATGGCGCGTTGTACGGAGCGTATCTATCAGATCTGTGTAGCAAGAAAAATGTAAAGAAATCAAAACAGTCGAAAATTGTTGTACAAGGCCAGTGATGGAGTAGAGACTGGTTTGGAATTTATTTTATACATTTTTTTTTGTTTCGAATTTGGTTTTATTATTTTTTATTATTATTTATTTGTTGATACGCGATGGAAAATTGTAAAATTTTTTAGATGAATGAAATGATCGCGAAATTGACCGTTAAGTGATTTTTTTTTATTTTTTAAATTTTTGATGTGAAATTTCAATTATGAAAAATTGAATTGCTTTTTTGAAAAATGTCGTTGAACTCAATAAAAATAACCAGTAGTGGTCAATGTCGAATAAAGTTGCGGCAAAAAAAAATAAAGGTTTTTATTCAATTTTAGTGAATGAATAGAAAAAAGGTAGATGTTTACATGTCTACTGAAGCAAGTTTAGGGTTCAAAGATAGGTCAAGAATATTTCAAGGGGGGCTTTTATGAGGAAAATCCCTCAATTGGGGACAGAAACAGTAATTTAGAGATAATTTTATGTTCCTAAAAAGTGAACAAATTTTACATAAAAAAAATTTTTTTTTTTTTTTGATAGAAAATGTTTTTTGTACAGAATATTATCTATATTGTTATTTAAATGGTGCAACAAAAATAAAAAAAATCTAAAAATTTTTTTAGCTTTATATTAATTGAAATTTGTTTTTTAAGCTTCTTTTAAAAATTAAAAAAAAATCAAAATTAATTTAATTAAAAATTTTAAAATTTTTAAAGGACTTAAAAATTTTTTAATTTTTTTTTACATAAATTTTATTTAAATTTAAATAATTTTTCTGAGTTTTTATATTAAAAAAAAAATTAAATTATTAATTCATAAACTGAATTGAATTATTTTTTTAATTATTTAGAAAAATTATTTTAATTTTTTTTTTTCTAAAAATTTATTTATTTAAAAAAAAATTTAAATTTTTTATTATGAAAAAATAATTCAAACTATTTGTTTAGGTTAAAAACCTCTAAATTACCCCAAATTCTAAAAAAAATAATTTTATTTATTCATTTATAATTCAATCACATAACTTCAAAAGCTAAAATTCCACAAATCATTCTTCGTCTACTTTACCCGACTCTTCACATAATAAATAATTACTCCCCGAAAAAAAAAATAAAATAAACCAAAAATCATGGATTTTCAATCAAAATTAAATAAACTAATCAAACGTTCTGTTTCTCTCTTCTTCCATCCAGATACTTAGACTACTTAAATAATTCGTCGTCGTTCACAAAAAAATAAAATCGAGTACAGAGAAAAATAAAAACAACACACTTGTGTTTGCTTTTTTGTTTGTGCGATAGAATAGATGGATGGAAAGAATGAATCCAGCCTCTCCTCGCATCTCTTCTCATCGCAGTACACACATCGCATACGCTCATATATGCACTCTGTAATAATAATATAATGATATGAATGAAATTCACATGTAATCTAACGTGCTTTTACTTTACTTGTTGTAGTCTCTCTTTTTCTCTCTCTGAGTCCGATGATGGATTAAACAAACGAAAAAAATGACAATTCCGGTATAGTTTTAAAAACTTTTTTAAAAAATAGTTTTTTACTTTTTGAGAGAAAAAGAAGACAAAAACGAGGCAAATTGATTGAAAAGTTTGCTTGCTGTCCCGCTGTATGACATACGAGACGAGACTGTGTACGACACCGATGAAGAAATGTATTCAAAAATTGTGTTATTATTATTGTTGTTTGCTTTGTGTTATATTTTATGAATACAAATCAGGTATGATGTACGACAGTGGTGTGCCAAGAAGAAGTGAGTGAGTGAGTATATGGGCAAATAACAACAACAACAACAACTACAACAAGTAACAAAGATACAAAACGGCGAGAAAGAAGAGAACTTTTGGCAAATAATTGGTAAGTATTTTTTGATTTAATTTTTTTTAAATTTTTATTTTGCAGCGACTTGACTCAAGACGGACCCAAAATGACAAAAGAACTTACTTTTGGTGGTTTAATGGATCTTTCACGTGCTATTTACTAAAAAGTGTTGATCCGATCGACGACAACGGGTACAATATTCACTTCAATCATATTATTTTTTTATTTTATTTTTTTTTTCTACATGTACTGCTGCACATGTTCTTCACATTTGTACCTTCCGTCGCACTACTATATTGTGGTACGATACGCGTAACGCATATGTGTATATGGCAATAATAATAAAAACCGTCACTTGCGAATGAATAAATGACTATTTGGTACACAAAATATATTTCTTTTTAATTTTTTTCCGTAATAATTTCACCGATTCACACGATTTTTGTTCACTGTCCTGTTAGATTTTCGCATTTGGCGTAATTTTTAAATATTTTTTCACTAATTTTCATATAAATTTGCTGCGATTTTCATTTATTTCAACAATTTCTTGGCCGGAGCACAAATAACATGTACGTTTACTTGATAAGTTTTAATGTTATACTAACAATACAAAATCTATTGAATGAATGCTGAAGGGATACAAACACGCACACACTCACAATGCCATATATACAAACGACGTCAATAACACTGTACGAGCGGCAGACAGATGTGCCGCGATCTGTACAGTGCAGAGTTTGCCTTTGAATGGAATGTTGTTGCTGCTCGTACGAAGAGGTAAATTTTTTTTGTTGATTTCGATCCATTCGGAATTCCCCCTTGTACAAGTTTAACTTCGCGTCATACAACTAGATGTCACTCTAAAAATTATTTTCGAAACTTTATTTGAACGAATTTCGTTGCAAAATTTCATTCAAAAAACGATCCCATTCAACGGAGAAGATTTTTTCCATTTTCATCCTTTCCTGCGCAGATAAAATGCTGAATTTAATTGAATTTAGCGAAAGTTGCTTTAAAAATTTTAAGCCAGATGTCGCAGGAGACAACGACATGAAAGCGTAATACCAATCGTAGCTGAGCCCAAGAGCGTTCCAAAATGAGGGATCGTCGTTGGTTATTACAACAGGAAGATTTAAAGCAAAGTAAATGGCTGCGGGATGATTTCGTAAGTCAGAAACGAGATGCAGGACTTGATTACTGATGACACTGACTTCGATAGCAATGTTTTTAGTGAGAACTGTATTCCATAATAGCGGATGTTTGAGAAGAGCGTAACCATGCCCGATGCGTGTTGTGTTGAAGAGAATTGCGTCGATTATGTTGAAGTCGATGGAAGTACCCCACCAATCTGAAAATTAAAAGAAATTAATTATTAAAAAAAATATTTAAAAAATTTGAGATTTTTGAAGCTTAAAAATAATTTTTATATTTTTTTTTAAATTAATTTTTTTTTCGAAAGTTTTTAACTTTTATACTTTAAAATTCTTATTTTATTTTAATAATTTTTTAAAAATATTTTTTAATTTTTTCTGAAAAAATTTTTTTTTTTAATTTGAATTAATTAATTAATTTTAAATTTTTTAAAAATTTTTTATTCAATATTCTAATTTAAATTTAAATTTATTTATTTTTAAACATTTTTAATTTTTTCGGAAAAAAATTAATATAATTTATTTTTCATTTAATTTATAAATTTTAATTTTTTTCTCAAAAAAATACTTTTTTTAAATTTTTTTTTCGCAAAAAGTTAAATTTATAATTTTGAAAATTTATAAATTTTCTTTAAGAAAAAAAATTTAATTAATTTTTTTTTATTTATTTTTTTTTTATTTTATTGATAAAACGTAATTTTTTATTTTTTAAATGAAAATTCAATTTAATAATTTTTGCATTCAAAAATTTGAAATTTAATTCAATTTTAAAATTTTTATAAAATTTTATCCAAAATTTTTTTTTAGTCATAAAAATATTTATTTTTAAATTTGATTATAAATTTGAAAAAAAATTAATGAAAAATTAAAAATTTATAATCTTACTCGTTTCTCCGGCATGAAAAAAGAACTGTGTCTCAGGCGGTAATGCTCCAATAACTTGTTGCAAACAAATTAACGGCACTCCCAAATCTTCCTGCCCAACAAAATCGAATCCAATAACAAAGTTCGGAAAATTCATCTTCACTTGTGTGAACATCGTCACCCGCTTTGCCAACTTTTGTTCATCCGATCGCCGAAAAACTGAATAAATCGCCTTTGCTCCGACGAAATTCGAGTGAGTCACTCCAAATTCTCGTACAACGTCGTACAAAACACCCGCTGACTGCACATGATCGTAAAAATTCCCGAAATTGTCGTACAGCTCATTGAAACTCGTTCGAAATTCCGTGTAAAAAATGCCGTCATCATAAAATTCTTGCAACATTCGGTAATGGTAGTCCTTGTAAAATGGGAGAAAAGTCAGAAGATTTTCAATTGTGTCGAAAATTTCTTCAAATTCGGTCCAAACTTCGTTAATGTTGCTGTGTTTGATGCTCGGATTGTCATTTACCAACGAGATTTTTGAAGAAAGCCACGCGTCAAAATCTCTAATTTGGTTGAAATTCATCCCGAATCTCCTTTGTTGGATGTTAACAGCTTCATCGACGCAATTTTTGTGATCTCCAGCAGTGAAAATCGTTAAGCCATTAGAGTTCGTGCAATATTCGGCCTCTGGGCGATACGTCAAGTTACGAATAATCCACGTCGTTGACACAGAAGCTGTATTGTGAACATGCAACGAAGCTCCTTTCGGGATTTTCTTGATAATTTCAAAAATTTTACTCCTTTCGATCAACGGTTTTGCTTGAAAAAAATGCATCGCAGGAGCAAAAGTTGACAAATTTCGTAATCCAGCGTTTAATTCTTCACGTTTCAGGTTTCGAATGAGATTATCGACCAAAATTTCTTTTTCTGTGAGAGTTTGGGAACCTCCTTCGAGCATTTTTTCCTCCGTCATCATCATATTTGTGCGAATCGCATCAAGGTTTGGAACTAAAAATAAAATTTAAAGTAAAAATTATCAAAAATTCAAGAACTTACCAACTCGAGATGATGCAAAAGTCACAAGATGCAAACTCAAAAGAACGATTTTCAGCATTTTTCTTATAGAAAATGAGCGGAGTGAGGTTCAGAACTGAACTAATTGGAAATAAGCATGTCGCGATGCTTTAATAGAATTTCATCGTGGCCTCAGTTTGTGCTAATGTAAACAATTTCGACATAAAATCGATGGAATTATGTCACCTCGAAAAGGTTCTTATCAAGTTGATGAGTGATTTGCTATAAATGACATCAGAATAAACATTAATTGGGTACTTACCTGTCCTCATCGGAGGATTAGGTCAAGAAAAGTTGCTTCCAAAGGACTTTTTTGAGAATGAAGGGTGAGTAAATTGTCAAAAAATGCATTTTTAAGACTTTGATGAAAAATTGAACCCATGGTAAGAATGAAAAAATTATTTTAAAAAAAATAAATTAAATTTAATTAATTATTTTTAAAAATTAATACTTTTTTAAATTAAATTAATTTTTAAAAAAAATAAATTAAATTAAAAAATTAATAATAATTATTTTTTTAAATATAATTATTATTTTTAATAATTATTTAATTATTATTTTTTAATTTAATTTAATTTTTTATTGATATAATTATTTTTTTTTCTTTAATTTATTTTTTTTCAATTTTAATTTAATTTAAATATTTTATTAAATTGATTAAATTTAATTTGAATTATTTTTTTAATTTAATTTAATTAATTTAATTTTATTTAATTACCAAATTTTTAATTTATTTGAATTTAATAAATTAAATTTTTTTAATTATTTTTTTTTTTAAATTTTATATTAATTTTTTTTAAATTTAAATTTTTTTTCAAAAACTTACTTTATTCATAAGTTTAATTTAATTCCAAGCTTTTTCATAAAAATTTTCTCCTAAAGTTCAACAATTCCTCATAATTACTTCGTCACGCGTTGCTCATGTCATCGTTCAAGGCCATTTTTACGACAATCCAAACAAAAATAAACCATCAAACGTATAAAAGGCGTTTGGCGTCACATAAAACAATCGAATTTTTGTCATTTAATTCTTCCTGCCTGCCATAAATCAACATTTTCCCATCGAAAGGCCAAAAAATGAATATTTACGGGTCAAAAACAGTTTTTGTAGTAAATAAAAATCCAATCGCTTCGTATTGAAAAAGCGACAAAACATATGTAAATTTGTGATAAGTCTATTAACAAACATCTCGAATTTGAATAAATCGCAAAAGGAAAGAACAAAAGATCGATGCATGAAAAAAATTTTTTTAAACCGATCAACTGAAGAAGTTATGAAATTACAAAATTCGAGTTTAAAAAAAGTTTTAAAAGAGATTCACTCGGAGGTGTGGCTGAATTTGCATCAAATTAATTAAAAATTCATTCAAAAACTGAAAAACGTCACTTTTTAAATTCTGATTCACACATTTCATAAAAATTTCCGGAATTATTTTTTATCTAATTTTTCAATCATTAAAAATAAATATTTTTATTCAAATTTTTGATTGATTAAATTTTTCTCATCGATCCTTTTGTTCACAGCTCAAACAATGCTACCCGTTGCTGTTAATTAATTGACTCATTTATTCGATTTGATGCGATGGGAAAAATATTTGTTTGATAAATTTCTTCCGATTAGTTTCGAGCTTCCTATTTTTTTTTCTTACGAAACCTGAAATTAGGCAAGATTTGGTAAAACGAAAAAAATAAACAATAGACGTAAGAATTACATTGTCTTGTCTCGTCTTGGAGCGATTTGCAGTTAAAATTGGTAAGTACACGAAATAATTGCATTTTAATGCGATTTATCTTTTCAAGTTTAAAAATGTTTACTTTTGTGTTTCAGTTTCTAACTTGTTAAGGTCAAGTGTTGGTTTTTGTCAAGATATCCAAGTTGTAACTGATATCATCGCATAAATAAACATTTTAATAGTTTCTACCGTTTTTCGCTACTATTTGTTAGTAATGACCGTTCATTCATTTTTTATTTTATTTTACGGATGAAAAGTTGTCGTGAAGTTAAAGATTTGAGCGTTTTTCAGGAAATTTTTAAATTTGTCAACTTGGTTAAAAATGTTTTACGAGCGAAGCGGATTTGATTGTTTAGCCGAAAAAGTCAAGCGTTTTAATTAATTTGAAAATTCGTGTTCGTATAAATCTTTGTTTGAGGAGCAATCCAACACAAATATTCAAACCGATTAAAACGCTTCAATTGAACAAACCGTAGAATCGGCTTCGCTTGTAAAAATTTTAATCCAAATTTTAAATTTATTTTGCTGAATTAAAAATAAAACTCAGGTTTATAATTTAATGACAACTTTTCTATCGTTACCTATAAAAATTTTAAGATTATCAACCCTTATCAATTTTTACGAGCCAAGCCGATTCTATGGTTTGTTGTACTTTTATTAACGAAGCGTTTTAATTAGTTTGAAAACTCATGATCTAAGACTTCTGATACTAAAATTCACGAATTTTTAAACCGATGAAATCACTTCGCTTTTAAAAACCGAATAATCGACTTGGCTTATGAAAAATTCATTCAGATTTTCATTTTTTTAAATTAAAAACAAAATAACTCAATTTATATATTTTATGACAACTTTTCATTTAAAATTTTATTATTTCAAGATCATCGACTCGTATTAAATATTACGAGCCGAGTCGATTATATGGTTTGTTGCATTTTTATAAGTGAAGGGTTTTAATTGGTTTGAAAACTCGTTCTCAAAAACTTTTTAAATAAAATTTAAAACTTTCAAACCGATAAAAACGCTTTACTTTTGAAATTCAACAAACCAAAGAATCGACTTAGCTCGTAATTTTTTTTTTATATTTAAATGTTAATCTAAAAACTTTTATCTTATAGAATCAACTTGGCAACATCTATGAACAAAAAAATGTGAAATTATCAACAATTAAGAATTCATCGAACGTCGAGACAACAAATGGTGCAAATTTGACAAACACGTTCAAAAATTCCATTTAATCCAAACCAAGCAAATTTTTATTTAACTTTTTTTTTTACAGACAGACACTTTTTCAGACAAAAATCTTGACTGCATTTCAAATCAAAGCGATTCAGTAAATTATGTAAAGGTTGTGAGCATTCATTCACATTTTTTACTATTCACAAATAGATTCGAAACAAATATTTGCGTAGATTTTTTCCTCGCGATTACATTGTCTTGTACAGCATTCGAAACAACTAAAAACATGAAAAAAGGTGCGTAAACGCGTGCCTCATTAATTTTAACACAATTTTATTTGGGCTCGAACTAAAATAACGGATCAAGATCATCGAAAGTATTCTCTTGTCTTGTCAATTTCTGTCAAGGTCACGTGACTCATTTTAATTTCTTATTGAATAACTTGTGCATTTTATGACTTTTATTGATTTTCGTCTGCTTAAAGTTAAAGATAAAGACAAGGGTGTTGACGCGTAAATATTTAAAATTTATTAAAGTTAAATTAAAATTAAGCGATGGAGACGTCTGGTTTTTAAAATTCTTGAATAAAATGATAAATTTAGAATCATCGATAATCTCCAAAAACCCATCAAATTAGCATAGACACGTAATTTTTCATAAAAAAAAATTATGCAAAATCCTATTAATAAATTTTAAAGTCTATTCACCTCACGGATTTCATAACAAAAACCCGATAAAAGGGCATCAAATCGTTCAAAGGTCATCATGGCATAATTTTAAAACAACAAAGATGAACTCCAGACAACAACGCAAGACGAGCCAAACCACAATATTGTAATAAAAAAATTATGACAGCCATATTTTCGAGTTATGAACGGCAAATATCAAGCGAACGTCTCTCTAATTAAGATGAAAAACGTTAGAAAATATTTAAATTTATTTATTTTTTGTGTCGTGTTTTGTTTAAGCAATTTATTAACGATGTTTACACGGCATCTCATATCATCTCAGACACCACAGAGAGACATTTAAATGTTAATTTCTGGTCAAAAGTGTCTGAGGAAATTCAAAAAGGTCGAACTTGGTTAATTTTTATTGCTGCGATGAACTTTTTTCGTCGAAAATTCTACAAAAAATCATAAATTACGTAATTTTCTCCCAAAGTTGAGGTCACCTCTTGCATTACTTCACAAAAGAATCTGCAACATTATATGACATAACCTCCGCGCTTTGTGACACGAAAAGAATTAATATTTCCAATTATAAATCCATTTGTCTAGAAAACCAGTCAGAAGTGTCAAAAAACACGCGAATCTCATCCATCTCGCCAAAAAAATGACAACACAAAAAAAAAATCACGACAAAAAATTAATAATTTGCATCCCACGATTAAATGTTTACTTATCCCTACTGGTTCTGAGATTCACAAAAATAAAAAAATAAAAATAATCGAAAAAGTGAAAGTGACGTACAAAGGTGTGTGAGAAAAACCGCGCGCGCGATGATGATGCACAACAATAACACAAAAAAAAAATATCAAAAACACATCGACATATGAGTGAGTCAACATAAAGTCTGTTTTGCTTAAACGCCATACAAAAAGTTAAAGTTGAGCTCGTACGAACAGCAATAAAGATCTGTAGAAACTCGCGAGACACGGAGCTAGACAGACATTCGCACCGCTGATTATTATCATTTAATGGACTAACGTCGAGAAGTTCGGATGTGAATTCTGCTGAAAATAAAAAAAAATATTTATTAAAAAAAAATAAAAGAAAAATAAGAAAAAAAAAATATTTAAATAAAAATAATTTTTTAAAAATAAAAAAATATTAAAAAAAAAATATTAAAAAAAAATAAAATTTAATTAAATAAAAATCATTAAATTAAATAAAATTAAAAAAAAATAAAAAAATTTAAATTAAAAAAAAATATTAATAAAAACTTTTAAATTAAATTAAATATTTAAAAAAAATTATATATTTATTTATTTAAAAACGTAAAAAAAAAATAAAAATTATTTTTAAATAAAATTATAAAATTATTTTTATAAAAGTTAAATATTTTTAAGAAAAAAAAATTATTTAAATTTAAAATAATAAGGAACTGAAAAAAAAATCATAAAAAGTGATAATTTATTCAAGTGTGTGAAAAACAACCGCAATTAAAAATTACAAGACTGCCAAGAAAAACATTCCGCGGAAATAACTCAATCAACTCAAACTCAACAATTTGGATATAATTGGCGCCTTTTGTTCTCTCAGGTGAGTCAAATACATCTTTTTAACATATTTACATGAAAACTCACAAAATTCATAATAATAATTATTTTCTACTAATCTCATGTGATTTATGGGGTTTTTAACACCTTTTTAATGATTTTACTTACAAAAGTTACATGTGCATCATAAATATGGTTCAAGAGGTCATTTTACAAATATTATTTTATTTTAATGCCTTTTTTCTAAAAATATCATAAAATATGTAGGAATAAATTTAATGTTTATTTTTTGCATATAATAAAATAAATAAATGATTTTTAAACAAATAAATAAAATTATTACGAGTATCTAACAAAAAGTGACGAAAAATGTGATTTATTTGTAAAAAAAAAGGAATCGTGATGATGAATATTTTTTTATAAAAAAAAAGATGATGACAACCGATCCGTGTGAGAGCGAACAGAAGCCTCACCTTGTTGTGTTGCAATTTAATTTGTACATTTTTTTCTACAACATGTATTCATATGAGTTGATGAAATTCATGATATTACGTGAAATATGGCAGAACAGAAGAGTGTCTAGGTCAAGAAATTTTTTTTTCATATTTTTTTTTATTTGTTCAAATCAAACGATTTTTGAACAAGTTTTCATAAATATTATTTTTCATCATGAAAAAAAAATTATTTTATTATTTCCATTAAATATCATTAAATTCCCATAAATTTAATTAAAATGATTTATTTTAAAATTAATTATCATGTTAACAAAAATATTTTTTAACTTGAATTTTTTTAAATAATTATAATGAGAATTATTTTAATATTTATTAAAAAACATAAAATATTGATCAAATTTTATATTAATAATTTTTTTAATGAATTTTTATTTTATAGTTATCAATTTAATTTTTAATAATTTTTTATGTAGAAACATGAAAGAAAGTATTTTTTTTATAAAAATTTTTAAATATTAAAAAAAAATAATCGATATTTTAATAATAATGATAATATTTTTAAATAATGAATAATTATATTTTAATTAATTTTTAAAATATTAAATATTTTTTTCATATATTTACTTCAAATAATTTTTTATTATAAAACAATTCACAAATTTTGTTAAATATTTTTTTTTTTAATTTTTAATGATATTTTTGAATAAAGATAAATATTAACATTTTTAATTAAAACATAAAATTTTCAATTCAAATGTTAATATTAACTTGTTAACGTAAACATACAATTTTAACATAAATCCAAAAAAAAATCCCTTAGGCGACTTATTTCCTTGATTTTTGTTTAATCCCCTAATAAAAGAGCATCACGTGAGTTCATTCAAGGTCCAAAAATTATTTGATAATTTTAAAAACAAACAAATTTTCAAATTTTTTAAATAATATAATAATAATGCAACAACGTTAATTAAGCTAATATGTGCTATAAACCTAATGAAGCAATGTACCTAACTAACAAAAAAGCAAAAAAAAAAAAAAAATTTTGTGTGATTTTTGATGAATTTTTGTTCAAATATTTATACATGTTTGTTCAAGTTTTTGTACTTAACAAAAGAAAATTAAATATTATTATTTTTTTACAATTTTTTTTTTACATTTTTTACATAAATTTTTTGCGTTGTAAAATAATTTTTCATATGAATATTCAAATAAATATCAATTAATCGCGTGTGTATTTAAATCTTGATGTCTATTCAAGATTTGCATGCAATAAAAATATTTTTTTATTATTTCACGACACACGAGTGCCCAAAAAGTGTGAATTTTTATTATTTGAAGATTTTTGTTCGATTCAGTTCAATAAAAATAAATAATACCGACAATTATTACATAAAAAAAATTGATGAGCATCTCTTAAATGTTCACTTATTTTGGACAATGAGAGTAATTTTATTCAAATTTTGGCGAACAGTGAAAATAATAAAAAATATAATGTCGGGTGATTTGCGCATCAAGTGTGATGTGATTAAATAATGTATCAATTTTATCATCAATTTTTTTCAATAGTTTATGCAAAGTAATTTGCAAATATTTGTACAAACAATTTTTTTTTTTTATTTTTTTTTATTATTGGAGTAATTGCAACTCGTTATTTTTGAACCCACGTCAGTCACTTTGAACCCTCATTAAACTTTTTTTCTCCAAATCAGAGTCCGGTAAGCGATCATTAATCGCTGATTGTTTCAATCGATTGCGTAAATTTTCCGTCCGAAACAAGAGAAGATATCGTAAAAGTTCGTGTAAGTGACATGAATCATCAATAAAAGTGCCAAAGGGCTTTTTACGCGTCTTTCTTCGTCTTCTTCTCTCGTGTAGCATTGCAACAACGTTTAAAAAGTGTGTCGTCTTCACAATACTTCACAGTTGTTGCCCATTTTAAATTAAAAATTATTGTTATTTTTAATAAAAATCCGTTGTTGTGCAATAAATCTTCACAAGGGACAAATTTACTCGCGGGAGGAGGAGATGAAATCGATCTTTAAAAAAATCGCTTACAAAAAAAAAATAAAAAATTATTTCTACGAAAACATTGAAATTTTTCCATTAATTAATATTCAATCTGCGATTTTTTTGTTGTCTCCTTTTATTGATAATTTTTTCAAGAAATGCACAATTATCGAAGAAACGTGATGTCATGGGCAGGTCATCTCCTCCAAAAAATTGATGTTATGTAAGAGAATGGACAAGAACCTGTTTAGAAATTATTTTTGTTTGTTTTCGGAAACGGAGGATTTGTCAAAACGGATGACGATTGACGAACAGCGCAAAAAATTAATAATAATGTAAATGGGACTTGTGTGATGATAAAAGCGAAGAACGGGAGACGACGCGAAATAATAAAAGTCGTGAATTTATGAAGATGTTAGTGATTCGGAATCAGCGATTCTTATTTAAATTAAGGAGTTATAAATAAATAAATTGTTGGTTCGTATTGTTTTTTTGGATTTTAGAACACAAAGTTTTGTTAAGAGGTGTTAAAAGACCACCGAATGATTTTTTTTTATTTGAAGATTTAATGTGTTTTCGTTAATTTTTGACATTTTTTTAAACTGATAGTATTTTAAGTGAATTTAATAAAAATATTATGATATATTATTTATGATTCTTAAAATATTAGGTATTTAGAAATTTTTTTATTTTTTTTTTTTAAATTTCATTTTAATTATTCAATTCCAATGTTAAAACTTTATTATTAAATTTAAAAAAAATATTTTTGAAAAAAAAACTTAAAAGGTTATGAAAGAATATCATATCCTGATATATCCACAGAATAATTTTTTTATTTTTTTTTTTTTTAATTAAAAAAAAAATTTTAAATTTAATTTAATTTAGGTAATTTAAAAATTTTAAATTTAAAAAAATCATAGAATTATTAAGATTTAATGAATATTATTTTACATGATATATCAGGATATTTTTTTATTAAAAGGTTCATACAAGGAATTATTATTTTTAAATGTTTAAAAATTTTAAGTAAAAGGTATGAAAGTAAAAAAATAAGTCTCTGAAGGAACCCACAAAAATATGTATGTAAATATATGGATATATCATGATTTTTTAGCATTTTTTAAAAGAAAAATTACTTAAAAAATTAATTTAAAAAATTTTGAAAATTTATTTTTTTTTTAATATATTAATTTTTTTTAAATTTAATTTTTAGTATTTCAAATTTACTTTATTAAAAAAAAAAATATTTTTGAAAAAAAAACTTTTAAATCCTTAGAATAATAATTTTATTTAACCTAAAAATTTTTTAAAATTAAAAAAAAATTAATTTAAATTAAAAATTTAAAAAAATTCAAATTTAATTTAAAAAAAAAATTTGTAAAAAATAAAAAAAATTAATTAAAGTTAAATAATTCAAATATGACCTATAAAAATTAAATTTTCTAATTTATCATGATATATTACGTTAATATCATAATATTACTCCAATTACTCTTTAATTACTTTTCGAACGCAATCTCGCAACTTTTCGTGACTCCAACGAATTTACTCAAATTAACTCATCACCCAAACAACTTTCATCGCATTAACTTACAATTTATTCCCTTAGGCTGCCATAACTCACCTTTTCCATGTCACCATATTAAACGCAAAACGAAACATCTTCTTTACGTTGCAATTTGCAATTTAAATTAAAAGAGCTGATTCTCAAGGTTATTAATTAAAAATAAATCACAACATCAGTTCTGACCTAAGCCGCAACTTCTCCGCTTGACATAACATTTTAATTAATAATTTATGGCAAATTACAGGCTCAACAACGTCGCGCGATGATACTTTAATTGCACGCTTTTAGAGACGAACAAGGAACGGAAAAAAAGCAGGAAGGATGAAAGGCATGAGATCACATACGGTAAGCCATATAATTAATTGCTGAAGAGCACACATGAAGTTGAAGGTCTCGCGATCAAAATTATATCGAAAAAGTAGATGATGATTATTATTTAAATGCACTTCAAGGGCGATTTCTAAGTGTTTTTTCTCACCTGCGGTTATTTTTACAACACTTTTTTTTGTTTCAAATTTGAATCGAAAACAAAAAAAAATCAACTTCTAAGATCAAAATTCAAGATTAGATTGTTTGGCGCGTTTTTCAGCTCGTGTGTGTCTTGAACAATTGATTAATGCTAAATTATGTTTTTTCTCGCAGGTTTTCAGGTTGAAAAGGTCAACGAAAACGCTATTGTTGTTCATGCTAACGGGTTTGGTAATGATTGCTCTCAACAAAAAAGTTTTAGAATCAGCCACGAGTCAGAAAAGTCGACAAATTAACGAAGTAGATTCGTTTCTCATAAGGAGAATTCAGAATTTTAACGTAGATAAGGTTGATTGGGCAGATCATGCGTTCGAGGCGCAGGAAAAAAATCGAACAGGAAATGGCGAACATGGAAAACCGACGATTTTGAGTGAAGATCAAGTTGAATTGAGTAAAACTTTAGCGCAGGGTTATAGTTATAATGTGTTGGCGAGTGACATGATTTCGTTGGATAGATCGTTGCCGGATTTTAGACATGATGGGTAAGATGTTAAATTTTCAAAATGCATTCAAATTTTAAAATGTTTATTGGGTCTAAAGTTTTAAATGTTTAAATGTGCATTGGGAAAAAATTTTAAATAAACAAAATTTGCAATGAAATTTGAGATTTTAATTTGGAGATAAATCAAAATTAGCATTGGGACAAAATCTTAAAATGTGCATTGGGTCAAAAAATTAAAATGTGCATTGGGCCAAAATTTTAAATAAACAAAAATTCAATTTGCTTGAATTTTTATTTGGAGATGAGTCAAAATTTGCATTGGGATAAAAATTTGAAATGTTCATTGGGTTAAAATTTTAAATGTGCATTGGGGGCAAAATATCAAGAAAATAATTTTTTTTTGGAAAATGATTTAAAAAAAAATCTTTTATTGGGTAAAATTTTTTTGCATTGGGTTTTTTTAAACTGATAATTTTCAATGTGCTTTTTTCAGAATTTGCATGGGGATAAAAAAAATTAAGTGAAATATATTTTTAAAATTCACACTGGGCTAAAAAAATTTCGAATGTGCATTGGGATAAAATTTTCTATTAATTTAAAAAAAATCTTTTAATTTTTTTTTATTATCTTTTCTTTTTATTTTTTTTTTTTCAATTTTTTACTTAAAATTTTTTTTATTTTATTTTTTAGATGTCGCAATCGAACGTATTACGCCTCCTTGCCATCAGTAAGTGTCATAATTGTCTTTCACGACGAATACTTGAGTGTCGTTCTTCGTACCGTTCATTCCATCATCAATCGTTCGCCAGATTCTCTGCTCAAGGAAATTATTCTCGTTGATGATTTTTCCACGAACAAAAATATCAAACAGCCTCTTGACGATCACATCAAATACAATTTTCCGCACAAAGTTCGCGTTCTTCGACTCGAAAAACGTTCGGGACTGATGCAAGCTCGCATGGCAGGAATTCGAAACGCTACCGGAGAAGTTGTTGTCGTCATGGATGCACACATCGAAGTCACTACAAATTGGCTTCCGCCATTAATTGAACCAATTTCGGAGGATTACAAGACCGTAACACTCGCAATTGTGGATTACATTGACGCCGAAACGTTCGAATATCGAAGCAGTGGTCCGAATGGGTATCGCGGCGTTTTAAATTGGGACATGGCGTATATTTTGTTGCCTCGCACGTGGAATGAACAAAGGAAAGTTTTCGATAATTATCCGAATCCGGTGATGTTGGGAGCGTTTTTTGCCATGAATCGACAGTATTTTTGGGAGCTCGGCGGGTATGATGATCAACTCGAGATTTGGGGAGCGGAACAGTTTGAATTGAGTTTTAAAGTTTGGATGTGCGGCGGAAGGATGTTGACAGTGCCTTGTACGAGGATAGGACATAATTTTAAAGGAAAAGGCCCGCATCCGTTTATGACGACTTCCAATGGGAAAACTTATATTTGGCGAAATATGAAGAGAGTTGCCGAAGTTTGGCTTGACGATTACAAAGAAGCGCTTTATGAGAAATTGCCTGACGTGAAAAAGATGGATGAAGGAGATTTAACGCAACAGAAATGGTTGAGGGAGAGACTAAAGTGTAAATCGTTTAAATGGTATTTGGAAAATATTGCTCCAGATATTTTGAAGACTTTTCCTGTGAAGATGCCAACGGATTTTGCCTTTGGAGCGGTAATTATTTTTTTATTTTTCTTCTTAATTTAAATTTATTTGAAATTTTTTCTTGAAAAATTTAATTTTTTTTTTTATTTTTTTATTTATTAATTTTTTTTTTAATTAATTATTTTTTTAAATTAAAAAAATTATTTTTTTTAATTTTTTTAATATTAATTTTTTTATTTAAAAATTAATTTTGTTTAATTTTATTTTTATTTATTTTTTTTAATTTTATTTTTTATAATTTTTATTTTTTTAACAAAAATTTATTATTTTGTAATTGTGTGAAAACTTTTTTTAATAAAAAAAATAAATAATTTTACATATTATTAAGTTTTAAAAATCATTTTATTTAATTTTTAAATTTATTTTTTAATTAAATATTTTTTTTATCTAAAAATTTAAATTAATTAAACCTAATTAAAAATATTTTTTTTTTTAAATAAAATGTAATTAAATTAAATAAATAATTTTATTTAACAAAAAAAAATAAAGTTTTAAATTAAAAAAATATTTTTTAAAATAAATAAAAAATTCAATTTAATTTGAAAACAAATAGTTTAAATAAATTTCGAAAAATCTGAAAATAATAATTTTTTTTAAACAAATTAAAAATAATTATTATTTAATTTTTTTGTAGATCGAAAGCATCGCTGTCAACGGATGGTGCGTCGACGTCTTAAACGGCGGTTTAACAACACGAATCGGCTTATTTTCATGCGCCACAGATCGCATCAACCCTCATCAAAACCAAAACTTCGCTCTATCCTACTTCCGAGACATCCGCGTGAAAAACGACTATCGTTGTTGGGATGCCAACATCTACGATACTGAAATCGTGAACGACAGAATCCCAATCAAACTGAATTTGTGTCACACTATGCAAGGAAATCAATTTTTCCGTTACGATATGGTACGAATTTCGATTTTTTTCAGAATTTTCATTAAAAAAAAATTTTTTTTTAGATCAACAATAAAATTTACGCCGATAACGAAGGCAACAGATGTCTCGATTTGGATTTCACGGATGTAATTGGACCGCCAGAGCTTTTCGTAACAACCTGTAATGACACATCGCTCACTCAGAAGTTCAGTTGGGGCTTCGTCAATGAAACAGTTTTGATGCAATGGGATTCTTACGGACAAGAATTGAATTACATCGACTCCTAATTAGTATTTTCGAATATTTTAACTCAAATCTAGTCAATTTTTTATTTAATTTTTGTACTTTTTAATAAAATTTCTTGATATTTTTTAATGAAAATGCCATCTTTGCATGAGAACGCGTTCGTCGCACATGGCTAAAGCGACAAATTTTCGTTTAACGATCGCATCTAGGCAGAAATTTGTTCCTGTTTTACGAATTATTTTTGTTTTTAGGTCATATTCGAACTTTTGATGGTCATCGAGGGTGTTGCAAGGCTGAAGTGTGACCAACGAGACGTCAATTCTTTGATATTTGAAGGTATCCGAAGCGAACCAACACAGATTTTTGGCTGGAAGACGAATATCGAGGGCTTTTGTCACGGAATAGTTGCTGGATTTTGGATTTTCTGTACAATTTTTTAAAGCTAAGACTGCTCCGATGCTTTGGGAGCTCGTATCGATGCACATGTCAGTAGCATTTGCATTAAAAATCGTCCCGGAGATGATTTGAGGAGGATTTTCGAAGAAAACGGAGCTCATATCAGGAGCAACGTTCGTTAAAAAATGCTTGAACGAAGTACATTCACTTTTCGGAGTGTCACGAAGGAATCCAAATCGTCCCGGAACGATATCAAAAAATTTTTGGGCAAATTCGTCGAAATATTTCAAAATAATTGCCTTTAATTCCTTATCTTTGATGGATTTTCCGATATTTGCGAGGGATGTATGAACTCCTGCTTCCTTAAAACTGTGACTGAACCTCGAACAAGGCACTTTTATAATTTTTCCATCCAAACAGAGCCACGTTTTGAGACTCAACTCCAAAAAATTGCCATCCAAGCCTGTTACAGCTTTTTTATTTGAAGCTTTTTTCAAAAATTCTGCACTTCCGACGATGATTTTTGTCGTTACAATCGGATTTTCGAAATTTTTGATCGAAATATTCACCGGCAATTCCAAAATATTCATTTTCAAGTCGAAAACGCCTCTTCCGTCAAGCACTTCGTTCGTTGCGGTCTCATCAAAGGTCCAATGTTGATATTCTACGACGGGAGTTGTGATTGTACGACGATCTTTTATCACGGGATCCAATAAAGGTTCGAGCCAACCCCTCGATGGTTCAAGAAATGAAGGCATAATAACGACAATTTCGGCTTTTGCTTTGTCCAAACCGACTTTTAAGGCGTGATGCAGACCTTGTTGCTTCGAAAGTCGCACTAAACGAATTTTGTCTGGCGAAATTTTATCGATTTCAGCTTCAAGAAAGTCACCGAGATGCGTTTCTGTGCTCGCGTCATCGACTAAAAGTATTTCGAGCAGCAAATGATCGGGAGTTGTTTCGATAATGGCGAATATCGTTCGCAGCAAGTTCCCGATAAACTCGTTATGGAAGGCAATGACGATAGAAACGGGCTTTGGATCGTCAAGAGAGTCGTAAGAAATTATTTCGCAACTAAAAATAGAAAAAAAATTAATAAAAAAATTTTTTTTTTAGTTAAAAATAAAATTTACCCAAAAGGTCGTGAATCCTTAACAGGTCGTTTATAGCTCAAACTTTCACTACTTAACCCCTTATACGGAAAAATCTTCAAAAAATCCTTAATAACGGGATGTTTCGCTACCGAAGGTTTACTTATATCGATTTCCGTGTCGTCGATCGGAGCTGGCATCCAATATGGATGATTCTGTATTTTTTGATGATTTTGAGCCGCACGAGGAACAGGAACCGGCTTTTTTGACAAAACGCGTCGATCGATGCCAAAAATTAAATAAATTACCAAAAATAATGTAAATAAACACAAAATTACGACAATCCGACGGAAACGATTCGGTGACATCATGTGCAAGTTATCAGTCAACCTGCAATGAAACAAAAAAAAATAAAATTTAAAATGAACGACCTTGAGAAACGAGTCTTCGTATTTGTTTTTTAACGATTTCGACTGATTCGAATTATTTACTTACAATTTTTTATTATTTAAATTCGTTTTTAATCACTTTTTTGCTTATTTTTAATTTTTTATTTAAAATCTATTAAATTTTAATGAATTTTTATCCAGGATCTAATTTTTTGACAGTTTCACGTTTCTTGCGCATCTTCAAGAGTGACAAAAAACACGATTTCTTCAAAGTAAAGTTGTTTTGGTTATGGTAAGTAGTCAAAAAGTTACGAATAGAGAGAGAAAAAAAAAACCAGAAAAGTTCGTCACAAGATTTGACGCTCGATTAATTTTTTATTAAATGAGTGAATTAAAAAAAAAGAGAGAAACGTGCGATATGAAGAAGGTTTGTTAAGTAATTGTTGAAGAGCTCCATTTTTTTAATTTTATTGAATGTTAATTTTTGAGTCATTTTACGGGGAACAGGTTTTCTCACCGGTTTGTTGATGTTTTTGTTTTAAAAATTTTTTTAATAAAATTTAAGACGTCAGAAGATTTTTTTAAAAATTTATTTTAGATTTTTTTTTTTTAATAGAATTAATTTTAATTCTGATAGATTTTTAATTAATTATTTGAGCAATTGAGGAGCAAAAATCGTTGTTTTTTCTCAAGTCAAGTTTCAACCCATATTCGATGGATCAAGATGATTTCCATGCATATCTGCTCGATTTTTGAAGAAATAAAAAAAACAACGATTTTATCATATGAGGAGCAAAAACCGTTGTTTTTTCTCAAGTCAAGTTTCAACCCATATTTGATGGATTTCAAAGCTAAAATTGAATAATTATTCATTCTGAAGATGATTTCCATGCATATCTGCTCGATTTTTGAAGAAATAAAAAAAACAACGATTTTATCATATGAGGAGCAAAAACCGTTGTTTTTTCTCAAGTCAAGTTTCAACCCATATTTGATGGATTTCAAAGCTAAAATTGAATAAATATTCATTCTGAAGATGATTTCCATGCATATCTGCTCGATTTTTGAAGAAATAAAAAAAACAACGATTTTATCATATGAGGAGCAAAAACCGTTGTTTTTTATCAAGTCAAATTTCAACCCATATTTGATGGATTTCAAAGCTAAAAAATAACCATTCTGAAGATGATTTCCATGTTGCTCGTTGTTTTTTCTCAAGTCAAGTTTCAACCCATATTTGATGGATTTCAAAGCAAAAATTTATTAATTATGCATTTTCAAGATGATTTCCATGCATATCTGCTCGATTTTTGAAGAAATAAAAAAAACAACGATTTTATCATATGAGGAGCAAAAACCGTTGTTTTTTCTCAAGTCAAGTTTCAACCCATATTTGATGGATTTCAAAGCTAAAATTGAATAAATATGCATTCTGAAGATGATTTCCATGCATATCTGCTCGATTTTTGAAGAAATAAAAAAAACAACGATTTTATCATATGAGGAGCAAAAACCGTTGTTTTTTCTCAAGTCAAGTTTCAACCCATATTTGATGGATTTCAAAGCTAAAATTGAATAAATATTCATTCTGAAGATGATTTCAAAGCTAAAATTTAATAATTATGCATTCTGAAGATGATTTCCATGCATATCTGCTCGATTTTTGAAGAAATAAAAAAAACAACGATTTTATCATATGAGGAGCAAAAACCGTTGTTTTTTCTCAAGTCAATTTTCAACCCATATTTGATGGATTTCAAAGCTAAAATTGAATAAATATTCATTCTGAAGATGATTTCCATGCATATCTGCTCGATTTTTGAAGAAATAAAAAAAACAACGATTTTATCATATGAGGAGCAAAAACCGTTGTTTTTTCTCAAGTCAAGTTTCAACCCATATTTGATGGATTTCAAAGCTAAAATTGAATAAATATTCATTCTGAAGATGATTTCCATGCATATCTGCTCGATTTTTGAAGAAATAAAAAAAACAACGATTTTATCATATGAGGAGCAAAAACCGTTGTTTTTTCTCAAGTCAAGTTTCAACCCATATTTGATGGATTTCAAAGCTAAAATTGAATAATTATGCATTTTAAAGATGATTTCCATGCATATTTGGTCGATTTTTGAAGAAATAAAAAAAACAACGATTTTATCATATGAGGAGCAAAAACCGTTGTTTTTTCGATTTTTTCTCGATTTTTGAAGAAATAAAAAAAACAACGATTTTATCATATGAGGAGCAAAAACCGTTGTTTTTTCTCAAGTCAAGTTTCAACCCATATTTGATGGATTTCAAAGCTAAAATTGAATAAATATTCATTCTGAAGATTATTTCCATGCATATCTGCTCGATTTTTGAAGAAATAAAAAAAACAACGATTTTATCATATGAGGAGCAAAAACCGTTGTTTTTTCTCAAGTCAAGTTTCAACCCATATTTGATGGATTTCAAAGCTAAAATTGAATAATTATGCATTCTGAAGATGATTTCCATGCATATCTGCTCGATTTTTGAAGAAATGAGGAGCAAAAAAAAAAAACAAATTTTATTTCCATATGCTCGATTTTTGAGCAAAAACAACAACGATTTGATGGATTTCAAAGCTAAAATTGAATAAATATGAGGAGCATTCTGAAGATGATTTCCATGCATATCTGCTCGATTTTTGAAGAAATAAAAAAAAACAACGATTTTATCATATGAGGAGCAAAAACCGTTTTTTTTTTATCACATCAAGTTTCAACCCATATTTGATGGATTTCAAGCAAAAACCGTTGTTTTTTCTCAAGTCAAGTTTCAACCCATATTTGATGGATTTCAAAGAGGAGCAAAAAATTCAAAAAATATGCATTCTGAAGATGATTTCCATGCATATCTGCTCGATTTTTGAAGAAATAAAAAAAACAACGATTTTATCATATGAGGAGCAAAAACCGTTGTTTTTTCTCAAGTCAAGTTTCAACCCATATTTGATGGATTTCAAAGCTAAAATTGAATAAATATTCATTCTGAAGATGATTTCCATGCATATCTGCTCGATTTTTGAAGAAATAAAAAAAACAACGATTTTATCATATGAGGAGCAAAAACCGTTGTTTTTTCTCAAGTCAAGTTTCAACCCATATTTGATGGATTTCAAAGCTAAAATTGAATAAATATTCATTCTGAAGATGATTTCCATGCATATCTGCTCGATTTTTGAAGAAATAAAAAAAACAACGATTTTATCATATAAGGAGCAAAAATCGTTGTTTTTTCTCAAGTCAAGTTTCAACCCATATTTGATGGATTTCAAAGCTAAAATTGAATAAATATTCATTCTGAAGATGATTTCCATGCATATCTGCTCGATTTTTGAAGAAATAAAAAAAAACAACGATTTTATCATATCTGAAGAGATTTCCATGCATAGCTCGATTTTTGAATAAAAAAAAAAAAAACGATTTTATCATATGAGGAGCAAAAACCGTTGTTTTTTCTCAAGTCAAGTTTCAACCCATATTTGATGGATTTCAAAGCTAAAATTGAATAAATATTCATTCTGAAGATGATTTCCATGCATATCTGCTCGATTTTTGAAGAAATAAAAAAAACAACGATTTTATCATATGAGGAGCAAAAACCGTTGTTTTTTCTCAAGTCAAGTTTCAACCCATATTCGATGGATTTCAAAGCAAAAATTGAATAAATATTCATTCTGAAGATGATTTCCATGCATATCTGCTCGATTTTTGAAGAAATAAAAAAAACAACGATTTTATCATATGAGGAGCAAAAACCGTTGTTTTTTCTCAAGTCAAGTTTCAACCCATATTTGATGGATTTCAAAGAAATAAAAAAAACAACGATTTTATCATATAAGGAGCAAAAAAAATTGATGGATTTCAAAGCTAAAATTGAATAAATATTCATTCTGAAGATGATTTCCATGCATATCTGCTCGATTTTTGAAGAAATAAAAAAAACAACGATTTTATCATATGAGGAGCAAAAACCGTTGTTTTTTCTCAAGTCAAGTTTCAACCCATATTTGATGGATTTCAAAGCTAAAATTGAATAAATATTCATTCTGAAGATGATTTCCATGCATATCTGCTCGATTTTTGAAGAAATAAAAAAAACAACGATTTTATCATATGAGGAGCAAAAACCGTTGTTTTTTCTCAAGTCAAGTTTCAACCCATATTTGATGGATTTCAAAGCTAAAATTGAATAAATATTCATTCTGAAGATGATTTCCATGCATATCTGCTCGATTTTTGAAGAAATAAAAAAAACAACGATTTTATCATATGAGGAGCAAAAACCGTTGTTTTTTCTCAAGTCAAGTTTCAACCCATATTTGATGGATTTCAAAGCTAAAATTGAATAAATATTCATTCTGAAGATGATTTCCATGCATATCTGCTCGATTTTTGAAGAAATAAAAAAAACAACGATTTTATCATATGAGGAGCAAAAACCGTTGTTTTTTCTCAAGTCAAGTTTCAACCCATATTTGATGGATTTCAAAGCTAAAATTGAATAAATATTCATTCTGAAGATGATTTCCATGCATATCTGCTCGATTTTTGAAGAAATAAAAAAAACAACGATTTTATCATATGAGGAGCAAAAACCGTTGTTTTTTCTCAAGTCAAGTTTCAACCCATATTTGATGGATTTCAAAGCTAAAATTGAATAAATATTCATTCTGAAGATGATTTCCATGCATATCTGCTCGATTTTTGAAGAAATAAAAAAAACAACGATTTTATCATATGAGGAGCAAAAACCGTTGTTTTTTCTCAAGTCAAGTTTCAACCCATATTCTCAAGTCAAGTTTCAACCCATATTTGATGGATTTCAAAGCCAAAATTGAATAAATATTCATTTTGAAGATGATTTCCATGCATATCTGCTCGATTTTTGAAGAAATAAAAAAAACAACGATTTTATCAGTCAAGTTTCAACCCATATTTGATGGATTTCAAAGCTAAAATTGAATAATTATTCATTCTGAAGATGATTTCCATGCATATCTGGTCGATTTTTGAAGAAATAAAAAAAAAGTACGATTTTATCATATGAGGAGCAAAAATCGGTGTTTTTTTCCCACGTCAATTTTCAACCAACTTTTGATGGATTTCAAAGCTAAAATTGAATAAATATTCATTCTGAAGAAGTCAACCGTTGTTTTTTCTCAAGTCAAGTTTCAACCCATATTTGATGGATTTCAAAGCTAAAATTGAATAAATATTCATTATGTAGATTATTTCCATGCATATCTGCTCGATTTTTGAAGAAATAAAAAAAACAACGATTTTATCATATGAGGAGCAAAAATCGTTGTTTTTTCTCAAGTCAAGTTTCAACCCATATTCGATGGATTTCAAAGCAAAAATTTATTAATTATGCATTTTCAAGATGATTTCCATGCATATCTGCTCGATTTTTGAAGAAATAAAAAAAACAACGATTTTATCATATGGCAAATTTCAAAGTTTCAACCCAAGATAATACTTATACATTTCAAGATGATTTCCATGGTCAATAAAATACTAATTATTATTTTTTTTTTTTGTTTTTCGAACTTTTTTAAATATTATTTTTTTTTTTTTTGCATAAAATTAATTTGTAAAAATTACCTAAAAAAAGGGAATTTAATAAAAAAAATAATTTATTTAATTAATTTACAATAAAGTTACAATTTATTTATATTATTTTTTATTTTATTTTTTTTTATTATTTTCTCTAATTCATAAAATAATTTCTTCAAATTTTCATTTTAAAAAAATTAAAAAAAAATTTTTTCAACATTTTCTTCTTCTTTTTATCCACAAAACGCATCCATTAACCTCGACTTCTGGTTCTAATCTCCTCTAATTCCCTCAAATTATCAACAAACTGCATTTCTCGCTGTATGCAAACAAAAAAATAATCTCCAACCACGAATAACGTAACCGCACAAACACAAACGACACAACACGCATTAATGATTCTCTCATTCACGTATCACACAAATTTGGTGTACAAATCCAGTTTTTTTTTAATATTATGAGAGCCTTCTCTCTATAACTGCCTGCTTGGCACACGACACACGCGTTCAAGTTCATTCAATGTTTTGGTTCGGTTTTAGTCAGACGTGAATTCGACGTGGAAAAAATATTTATTAATATTACAAATCATTAGAAAAAAAAGAATCAACAAGTGTCAAGCGAAACAAAGTAGAAAGAAACAAGTTTTTAATGAAGGAAAAGATATTTTATTAAAGTAATTGCCATTCTATGGTAATTGCACAAAAATAACTGTTCAAATGTTCTGCAAAAATGAATAAAAAATAAAAATATTATTTAACTGAAGATAAGATATGACGATATGTAGATAATTTAAATTATCATTAAAAAAAAATAAAAAATACAAAAAAGTTCCTGAAAATTTAATTTAATTATTTTAAAAAATATTTTATGAGGTAAGTGACATTTACAAGAAAAAAAATTAAATTTAAATAAATTTCAAGTCACCTTAAAGGTCATTTTAAAAAAATAAATAAAAATTTCAACCGGCATATGACGAACGACGTAAAATCATGCAAGAAATTGAATCCCAAACCAATAATTTTTTGCCGGTTATTGACCTCTTTTACGATAAAAAATTTTAATACATTTTTCAAGAGACTCCAACCAAAATCGTATGTAGGTGAAATAAAAAAAAAAACAAAATAAAGAAGAAAAAGAAGAAGAGACTTCAAAATTGGTGCGATCACTTCACTCTTTCCTTTCTTCTTTGTATAAACATGCCCATGCTTGATCTAGCTTTTTATTATTAATGTTAGTGTTATTTCACATGAATAATGTGTCAATGATGATGCAAATTAAATTTAGAAAAGTTCCGTTATTTTTTGTTTTAGTTTTTTTTCTCAATTTTATGGTTTGATGTTTCTGAATAGTAAAATAAAATAAAAATATTTATTTAAAATGCAAACAACAAAAAAAACTCGTCACACATGTGGCGATGCGAACAAAGGTGACAACATAGATTAGCGTTAATTTTAGAGAGAAAGCTTGAATTAGTCAATTGGAGTCGATTGAGTAATTAAAATGGTATTTAGTGCGATATTGTTACATTTTTTGTTGTTTTCGAAAGTTTAAAGAACTTTTTTCTAAATTTATTTTATGTAATTTTTTATCAATCACGTAATGAAAGAATGTAAATAATTTCCTGTCAATTTTTTATTGTTTGCATATTAAGATAGTTTATAAATAATGTTAATACGGTAGCAATTGTTAATCTAATCGAATTAAATCATGAAGGACAAAATTTTTAAGAAGCTATCTAAAATTTAAAAAAATTAATAAAATATAAAAAGTTAAAAAAAAAATAAAATAAAAATAAAATATTTTAATCAAGAGAATAATTTAAAAAAAATAAAAACTAAAAATATGAAAAATTAAAAACAAAATAATGAAAATTAAAATGATTATTAAAATTTAATAACTGAAACAAATATTAAAAAAAATTAAAAAATATATATATTGAGTAAAAAAAATATGATTAAAAGTTTAATTAAAAACGTTAAAAACAAAAAAAAAATATAAATAAAAAATAAAATATAGTAAGAAGAAATAAATTTAAAAAATGATTTTAAATAAAAAAATGATTAAATTAAAAAAAGTATTTTAAATAAAAAAAAATAAATTCATTGAGAAATTATGAAATAATTAAAAACCATGAAAAAAATTAAAAATATAATTAAAGAAAAATTAAAAAAATATTAAAAGCAAAAAAAATAAAATATAAATAATTAATTAAAAAATAAAAGTTAAAAAACATTTTAAATAAAAATATCAATAGGTTCATTATAAATTAAAGAAAATAATTAAAAATAAAAAAAAAATTTTAAAAAATAATGAAAAATTAGAAAATGTTTGAATTGAACCAAAATATTTAAAAAAATAATTTAAAAAAAAATATTTAGAATAAAAAAAGATATTTAATGTTGGAAAAAATATTTAATAAAAAATGAAAAGTAAAAAAATAATCTAATTAATTAAATTCGTTGTTCAATAAGAATAGTTTGATGATCAAAAAATATTATTTTTTTTTATCTAAATCTAACGTTTTTAGAAGTTCAAGAACACTCAAAATATTCAATTTGGTTTGTTATGATACATAAAAATAACATGAAAACATCACGAAGTCAAAAAATTTAAATTTAGTTAAATCTTTCCTTTTAAGTCACGTACAATTTCCTAAAAAAAAATTAGATCAAAAAAGTTAAACAAAAAAATTAAAATTCTTTTAAGAAGCAAAATAATATTCTTACCTTTTTCCAATGATCTCTTAACCTTCCGTAATTTTTCATCATCTAAAAAAGTTCAGATCCAATCTAACTACTTCACTTAATTACCGCGCTAATACCACAAAGCGTGCTCCCATAATTTGTCAGCCACGCTAAAATTCACATTGAATGCACTTAAATATTTGCTCATAGTTTAACAAGTCGTTTTAAAGATTTAATTATCAGATATCACATTTTTTTATTGTTCACACGTCCATTCATAATTTACTTCACTTACAAAAAAGCAAATCTCTCATCGTGTCTGCTTTGTTTCGCATTTTTCTGAATTTTCACAATAAATTTTTATTTTAAAGGTCGTTCATTGCACATTGCCTCCAAGTCTCCCCAATTGATTCACTCATCGCACAACCAAGGGCGGATCCAGGGGGGGCGGCGAGGCATTTGCCCCCCGTAAAAGCCTAAAATCCCATACAAATGTCAAAAATATGAGAAAAAAATTATGAAAATTTTGGATTTTGTATGAAATCGCCCTTCCGTAAATTTGCTCCTGGATCCGCCACTGCGCACAACTACTACTTTGACAAGTAACTCATGGCACTGACATTTTCTTGTTTACATTTCGTGTGTGTTTTCATTCACAAAGTTCTCTGCTTGCGTTGAACGTGCGAATCAATTTTTCGCATTACTAATTCACGCTGCAAGACGGGAAAAAAGGCACAAAAATCCACGAAATTCACGAAAAATTGCCCAAAAATCAGAAAATTGTGACATTTTGTGTTAAAAACGGGAGAAAATCTCAAGTTGAACGATAAAAGTCGGCACTTTTGCCTACGTAAACTTTTTTTCGTCGCTCTCCGTCACCAATTTTTATCGTTTCCGATAACGTTTTGAGGCATTTTTCGCGTAACATGAACAAGTGAAGTGCTCGTCAGTCTGCTGGTTGTGCTGTTCGGGTTCACACAACGCTCGAGCTAATAAAATTTTAATAGTTTTTAATAAAAAACGGCAGTAAAAGCATCTTCAGTGAACTATGTAGAGTAGTTATTGTTGTTGATGTATGCTGCAATTGTTCGAAAAGTGATTACAATCGAAATAGTGTGTGTTGTGTTAGGCAAACTGGTTTGCTCATAATTATTATTATTATTAGTTGTTTTGCAAATTTATCGAAATCCGTGGATTAGAGTGCCCGAAAAAAATTACCGGTCATGTACAAAGCTTGTTGCCAATAAAAAAAAAATAAAAAATCACACAAAAATCTGCCAAAATGGTTTTTATCAGTTCAGCTAGCAAATCAAAGTTGAAACGTGTCAGAGTAAGTCGACGACATTTCTCTTATCGCCCCGAATTTGTTGTATCCTAAAAATGATAAAAAAAATTTTTATCACATATCGAAGTTTTTTTAATAATTTTTCTTTAAAAATACTCAGAAATAATTTTTTTTTGCTTCCACAGATTCTAACGATGCGTCGGAATTGCCTGTCATTCATCAAACTGACAATAATTGTCTTCCTCACAGTCGGCATCACAATTTACCTCCTCAAGTCCCTTGACATCATCAGTAATATCGAAAATCACGCCGCTTTTCACAGGATTCGGTCTGCCTACCTCCGAACCGGGTCATTTTTCGACTCGCCACGTAACGTGCGTGGCATCAAGATCGATTGGCACGATTACGACTACATCAAGCAGGAGGAAGAACGTGAAGGTGTCGGCGAACAAGGCAAACCTGCAACCCTCGATCCGGGCCAAGACGAGTTACAGGACAAACTTTTCAAGAGAAATGGCTTCAATGCGTTGTTAAGCGATCAAATTTCCGTGAATCGAAGCGTCAAAGACATTCGTCACCCTGAGTAAGTAAAAAAATTAAAAAAAAAATTATTTTAAATTTTTTTCGAGGTTTGTTTTAACGTCAATGTCAATATTTGTGCAGGTGCAAAAACAAAAAATATTTAGCTGAATTGCCGACAGTTAGTGTCGTTTTTCCGTTCTATAATGAACATTGGAGTACCTTGTTGCGAAGCGTTTATTCCGTGCTGAATCGAAGCCCTCCCGAACTGATAGCGGAAATTATTCTCGTCGATGATTGCAGTACGAAGGATTTTTTGAAGGGACCTCTCGATCGGTATGTGAAGAAATATTTGCCGAAAGTGAAGGTTTTGCATCTGCCTGAAAGGAGTGGATTGATTACGGCGCGGTTGGCAGGTTTGTATTTAAGGTTGTATTTAAATTTTTAATTTAAAGATTTAAAAATTTTGTCTATTTTTTTTTTTTCAAAAAGTAATAACTCAATTTTTCGTTAAATAAAATTGAAAAATTTTTAATTATTTAAATTTTTTTCAAGAATTTTAAATTTTTTAAATTAATTAAATTAAATTAAAAAATTTTAAAAAAAAATAATTTTTTATTAATTTTCAATATTTAATTTTTTTTTAATTTTTTTTAATAATTTTTTAATTTTTTTTATTAAACATTTTTTTTTAAATTTTTTAAAAGCTCAATTTTTTAGAATATTTTTTTTATTTTTTAATAAATTTTAATTATTTTTTTAAATTTTTTAATGGAAATAACTAAAATAAAAGTTATTTATTTTTCAAAAATATTTTTAAACAAATTAGAAAAAAAAAAATATTTTTTTTATTATTATTTTCTATTTTTTTCTAAAATTTTAAAATTAACGGTCAATAATTTATTTATTTATTTTACTTTTATATTTTTTTTATTATTTAAATTTGACATATCTTTTCAAAAAATTTTTTATCAAATAAATAATTTATTTTTGATTAAATTTTTAATAAAATTAATTTTAAATAAATATTTGACAATTTAAATAAATTAATTAAATTTTTATTAAATTTTACATATTTTTTTTCGTAATTTTTTAATTTATTATTTTGAATGCCAAAATAATTTTTTTTTTTTTTAATTAATAATTTTTTTTTATTTTAATTTTATTTTCTCAATTTAATTTTTTAAAATATTTTAATTTTTTTTAATTTGAATTTTGAAATAAAATTAATTTTTCAAAATGAAAAAAAAATTAACTTAAGAAAAATACTTATTTTTTTCTTTTAGGAGCTAAAGTAGCAACTGCCGACGTACTGATCTTCCTCGATTCCCACATCGAAACAAACATAAATTGGCTTCCTCCGTTACTCGAACCCATCGCCCAAAACTACAAAGTGTGCGTTTGTCCCTTTATTGACGTCGTTTCATGGTCAACTTTCGAATATCGTGCCCAAGATGAAGGCGCTCGAGGAGCTTTCGATTGGAAATTCTTCTACAAACGTCTTCCTCTCTTGCCGGAAGACAAAAAAGATCCCACAAAGCCATTTGCGAGTCCCGTGATGGCAGGAGGACTCTTTGCCATCTCAACGAGATTCTTCTGGGAGCTTGGCGGATACGACGAAGGCTTGGATATTTGGGGCGGCGAACAATACGAACTGAGTTTCAAGATTTGGCAGTGCGGCGGAGCGATGTACGATGCTCCATGTTCGCGCGTTGGTCACATTTATCGCGGATATGCGCCTTTCGACAATCCGAGAAAGAAGGATTTCCTCACGAGAAATTACAAACGCGTCGCTGAAGTGTGGATGGATGAGTACAAAGAGTATTTGTACATGAGACACGCGACAAAATATCAAAATACCGATGCGGGAGACTTGACGGCGCAAAGAGCGGTGCGCGAAAGACTTCAATGCAAGCCCTTTAAATGGTTCATGGAGAATGTCGCGTTCGATTTGGTCGAGAAATATCCGCCGATTGAACCGCCAGACTTTGCAAGCGGCGCAATTTGGAGCGATGCGAATCCAATGTTGTGCGTTGACACGTTGAATCATGGAGAAAATCAACCTGTTGGCTTATATAGGTGAGTTTTTCGAATTTTTTTGATGAATTTTTCATTAATTTGGATTTTTTAGTTGTGCCAGTAACAAAAAGACTCCGCAAGGCAATCAATATTTCGCTCTAAGTTGGTATCGTGACATCCGAGTCAAATTTGGCGACTTGTGCTTCGACGTTAGTGAAGGCGGCAAAGATTCTCCCGTCAATTTGTACAATTGTCATGGCGGGCAAGGCAATCAATTGTTCCGTTATGAACCTGTAAGTAAAAAAAAATAAAAAAATTTTCTTTAAAAAAAATTTAAAAAATATATAAAAAAATTTTCTTTAAAAAAAATTTAAAAAAAATATAAAAAAATTTTTTAAATTTTTGAAAAATTTTTTAATTATTTTTTCTTTAATTTAAAGTTCAAAAGAAAAAAATAAAATAATTAAATAAATTTTAAGATGAAAAGTTTTAAGAAAAAAAATAAATAAAAATTTTAAAATAAAATTTAAGAAAAAATTTTAAATGATTTTGTTTCTTAAAAAAATTTTTTTATAGGATACCAAACACATCGTTCTCGGGAAAAACCATCGTTGTCTCGATTGTGATACAGATGCTAAAAAAGTAAGAAAAAAAATTTTTTCAAAATAATTTTTTTAATTTTTAATTATTTTTTAGGTCTTTATCAATCCATGCGACACAAGCAAAGACACCCAACGTTGGAATTGGGGCTACATGAACGAAACAGCTCTCGCCAACTGGAATCAACACGGCTCAAAATTAGTTGATTAGCGGTACTTTACCTTCCTCGGAAAGAAAATCTTCAAATACAAATGATACAAATTTTGGTAAACGCGGCATTATGATGATGATGACATTCCAAAACGACATTCCGTACTTAATTTTTAAAAATTTAGCTCAAATTTAATTTTTAAAATATTTGTTAAAAATATTATTTTATCGAGTGTTAAATATATTATCCAATTTATCTAGTCTTAAGAATAATTTTATTAAAATTAAAAAATAAATAATCAAAATGAATTTAGAAAATTGCATAAAAAAAGTAAACAAGTGCACATATGTAAAATTAAGAAAAATTGTTAAAAATTTAGAAAAAAAACGAAAAGTTGTTAGTTCGTCCAAGACAAATATTAAAAAAAAATAATAAAAAAAAGACTTTAAAATAATTATTCATAAAATGAATAAATAAAAAAAATTGTCTTCTTGCCTATTCTTTAAAAATAATGACAAAAAAAATAAATTTAGGATTTAATCAAAAAAAATGTTGCCAGACATTCCTTCCACTTTGTTGTTCGAAAAAAAAATAATAAATTTATAAAATATTCCAAATACGAGTTTAATAGACTGTTTTAAGTAAAAATAATGAAAAAGTAGAAACGCGATAAAGTAATAAAATATTAAGTAATAAATAGTAAATGTAAATTGTAATTAAGCACATTTGAAAAAAAAAATAGAGGAAAAAAAGTTAGAATTTAAGTAGAGATATATATTTAATTTTTATAGCAACAAAGTGAGTGAAAAAGAAATGCGATGAATTGATTATGATGACAAAAAAAAATTAAATAAATTGAATAAAGAAATTAAAAAAAAATAAATTTTTCGTTTAAATTTTGTTCAGAATCAGTTTTGTGTCTTTATCCAATTTTTTCTTCATTTTTTTATTTTTAATTTTTTTTTTAATTTTTTTTATTTTTCTTGTAGTTTTTGATTTTATTTTTAATTTTTTATCTTTTTCTTTAATTTTTTAATTTTTTTCAGCTGAAATTTTACATTCAAAGCATTTTCGAAAATTTACCATTTAATTAATTTTTTCAGTAAAAAATAAATTTTTAATTAAAAAAAATTATTTTAAATTAAAGAAAAAAATTGTTAATTAAAAAAAAAATAATTTTCTATTAAAAACAATTAATTATCAATGAAAATAAAATAATTTTCAAATAAAAAATTTTTGATTAAAAAAAATAAATGTTGAGCCTATTTTTCGCTTTTTTTCAAAAATAATTTTTTAAAATATTTTTTTTTTACAAAAGTTTATTTTTTATTTTTAAAATATATTAAATTTAACTTGAGTTAGCGTGCATTGTCATGTTTTTATCAAACAAACTTATAAATTAATGTTAATTTTATTTTATTTTTTTTTTCCTTAAAATTTACTCAGGTTTTGTTTTGTTTTTTTTTCTGAAAAATCTTGTACTTTTTGTTCGAATTTTGTTCTAAAGGTGCATTGTGGCAAAAAATTTCCAACATATTTTTATGAATTTTGACATTTATTTTTTTTATTTTATTTTATGTATCAACTAGGATTCAACTTCCTTAAATTTATGTAATTTCTAATTATTAAATTATGTCTACAAATTTCTATATTACAAAATACATTCAGTACAAAATTATTTGTTCAATTTAAAAAATAAACTTTTTTTGTCTTATTTTCTTTAAGCATCAGTTTTCGTTTGTTTTGTTGTAAATATTATTTTTTTGTGATTTTTTTCTATTTTTAATTTTTTTTTCTTGTCCCATTTTTATAAATATTTTTAAGGGGACATTGTCATTTTTTTTGTACATTTTCAACACAAACCATAAAATTATTGATTTTTGACTCAAACAATACACTAATTATCGTAATTTTAATGAGTAGTTGTTGCAAGTTGGAGGAATTCGAGTTTTTTTCTTTGTATAGTTTTAAATTAAATTGTGTGTAAAATTAGTGTGTGTGGGCTTAAGTAAATATCTTCGCACGAGGTTTCATTCGTGGTTCCAAGCAAGAACAAAGGACTAACATATAAAATATAATAAACGGTAAAAAAACGGAGGTAAATAGTGACGAGTGACACTTTTTCTTTAAACGGCAAGATGGGAAATCATTTTCCGCACGTTTCGATCGTTGTCGGTAGAGGTAAAAGTCGCCTCTTCAATGAGAGATGGTTTCAACTGCGACACGGAATGGAATCTAAAATGCAAGAAAATTCATGAATTTTTGTGAAATTTTAAGTTTTTTGAAGAAACTCACTTGCTAGATTTGTATTTTTCTTGGATTGCTTGTTGCCCTAATTCAGCGGCGGCTTCGAATGACTTGTTCAAGTGCATGATAATTTCCTTCAAGTCGTCCAAAGTGTAGCCAACTTCTTCCTCCAAGCTCTTAGACCACATTGGCATGTCCAATGTGTGACGAGCGACGGCGAGAGCAGCTGCGGAAATCTTCGATGGATGGTATTGGAGATAGGGATCTGCCTCGAGGAGTGATAATTCACACAAATACTGAAAAAAATTATAAAAGTTTTAATTTTTTTTCTTTTAAAGAACTCATTAAGTGAATAATTTTAGTTTTTTTTTACAAATTTTAATAAAAAAAAAAAATATTCTCATTTTCATCAAGTTTTATTACAACTTTCAAAAAATTTAAAAAAATTTTTTTAATAATTTTTTAAAATGTTTTTGTACAAAATATGCTTCAAGCAATTAAAAAAAAAATTTTTTTTTTATTTTTTTAATAATTTTTAATTTTTTTAATTTTTTAAAAATAATTTCAAAATTTTTTTTTCAAAAATCTTTAAATTTTTTAATTTATTATTTTTTCTCTTTTTAATTTTTTCAATTTCACGAAGTTTGAAAAAAAAAAAATTCTACAATTTTTATACCCTTATTTTATGGTCAAAAAATGAATTCGAAATTAAAATTTTTCTAAAATTATTCAATTTTTCTAAAAGATTTTGACACATGACAATATTTTTTTTTTAATTTTCAAAAAATCTTTGAAAAATCAGTAATTTTTCTTTGTTAAAAAAATTAAATTTTTCAAAAAAATTTAAAAAAAATATAAAAAAATTTATAATTCTTGAATTAATTTTTTAAAAGTATTTTACATAGAAAAAAGGTAAAAAAAAATTTTAACTTTCACAAATAAAAAAAATCTTTGAAAAATCGTTAAATTTTATTTTTTTTAAATCTTTAATTTCTTAAAACAATTTTAAAAAAATAATTTTGCTGTGATTTAAATATAAAAAAAAAAAATTTTTAATTAAAAAAATTAAAAACAAAATTTTTAATTAAAAAAAAAATAAAATTAAATTTTTAATTTAAAAATTTTAAAATAAATCTTTAAAAGACATTAAACTTTTAAATATTTTTTTTATAATAAAATTCATTTTTATCGAAATTCAATGTAAAATGCACTAAAAAAGTGATAAAAAATTAACATTTCCTTATCAACTTACCATAGTGAGAAACTTGACCTTATCCGGGATCTCGTTCATGATGCAATACAATTGCGTGAAAACAAGTGCAGTTGGCACAGTAAGGTCAAAACTCAAAACCTTCAAAATCAGTTGCTCCATCTTGAGGACTTGCGATCGACTGTACGTGTCGTCGGTAATGTAGACAAATTCCCCGACATCTGGCGGATAAATTTCCTCATATTTGGCAGCAATAAACATCGCAGCAGTGCCAACTAATTGCAATTTTGCACGAACAACCGACATATAACTCAAAAACCGATCAATGTACGAAATCGCCAAACAAAGCGTCTCATTTTGCAAACGATACTCCTCGCAAACCTCAACCAACCAATCGACAAGGATCGTTCGCATGGAATGCGTGATGTCGGGTTGTTTGCGCATGTACCCCGGTTTTGGACGATGTTTGAGCTCCGCTTCCTTCAAATACGCCAAAATATCGTGTTGATATTGCGGGACTTCGAAGAAGCGTTCGCGATCGTTGCGCGGAATAGCCAACAATTTCTCGGGGGTTTCGGGAATAACGATTGACGTATCGACCGACATGGGCGACATGATGCCACTCACAGACATGGGCGTATCGGATTTGAGCTCGTGCAAAGGGTTTCGGGGAATTTCTGCGGGAATTTCCACTTTGGCATGATCAACAACGTCTTTTTTCGCATCTTCGTACACGGCGAAACCCTTGAAAGGCTCCGCAGCTTTCTTTTGTTGTTGGAAACAAAATGCGTTTTCATCGTTACTTGCGCTTTTGCCGACATTTTTCAAGTTTATCCGAGCATTTTCCATGAGGCCCTGCAAAAAATGGCAAAAAATTGCAGAAAAACGCAAAAAATTGGCGGAAAAAATCTTACTGGTTTCTCGGAATGCATTTCTGTGCGGTCAATTACGTTATTTAGGACCGCCAAGGTGCTCCGTTTCTCCAAAGCAGCCTTGCCGACGCCCATTTTGATGCCTCCGCCATGCACACGATTCTCCTTTTCGACGGGATTTTCGCGATCCTCAAAAATTTGAAATGCAGCCATCTTGATTCTTTCGTTTTTTGATGTAAATTACGCAGTGCTCTACGATTCGTGTGCTCCAATGTGTGTCCTGTCGATACACAAAGCAATTTTTAATTAAAAACGTGCGATCTTATCGCTTCTTGGACCAAGTCCCGTTTGAATCTCCACGAAAAAAAAATCATTTTCAATAAAGCGCCAATCCGTGCGAGACAAAAAGAACATCTGCACCCCATGCGCTGTACGATACATACGACACACAAGAAGGGACTTACCTCAGAGATGCGATGGAATTTACGTTTCCCGGATTTTTGGACAAATTTCCACAATTACTGATAAAATTTCAAATGCTTTCGATGTCGGGGCACTTGTTAAATGGATTTATGCCGAACTTAAGTTCATTTTCACGCTAAAAATGGTCAAAAATGAGCAAATATAAAACCTTTGATGCTTCCTCGGTGTTGCTGGTGTTATGGCGAGTACTAAAAGTAACTGAAATCGGGCCAGCGCGCAATTTTTTCACATTTGTCAAAGTTTCGTACAACCCCAAAAGGTAATTTTAATTTTTTGTCTCATCAATTTCATTCGTCTCATTAAATTTTTTTCAATTTTCAACTAATTTCAGTTTTTTTTCCTTTAAAAAAAATTAAAATTTATTAAAAAATGTTTAAAAAAATTTAATTTTCAACAAAAAAAAATTTTAAAAATTTTTTAACGTAAAAATTTGTCACCCCTAATAATGAGTGACTCCCATGCTTTGTTTACGAATCCCAAAAAACGTGTGAAATTCATCAAAAATCTGAATTTCAAGCAATAAAAATGAACCAAGACGAACAATTGTACAAAGAAATCTATCCCGTGAAGTATTTTCGGGACTATTTACAACACAACATTCGTCCGGATGGGAGAAATCTGCTTGGATCGCGCCCTTTGCAATTAAATGTCAATTCAATTACCACAGCGGATGGTTCAGCAACAGTTAAATTAGGGAATACTGTCGTTGTTTGTGGCATAAAAGCTGTAAAAATTAATTTTTTTACAAAATTTCCTCAAATTTTCAATTTTTTCTCATTTTAGGAGATTGCAACTCCAACAGTAACCGAGCCAGATCAAGGATATTTCGTTCCCAACGTCGAATACACTCCTCTATGCTCTCCAAAGTATCGTCCGGGAGCTCCGCCCGAAGACGCGCAAGTTTGTAGTCGCACGTTATTCGATATTTTGACAAATTCCAACTGCCTCGATGTCAAAGACCTCAAAATAATTTCGGAAAAGTTCGTTTGGACCCTTTATTGTGACGTCGTTGTCCTGAATGATGACGGATGTGTGCTCGATGCTGCTGTAATTGCGGTCGTTGCTGCCCTGAAAAACACAAAATTGCCAAAAATCGATTACGATTTGAGTACGGAGCAGGCAAGCGCTGATGAAAAGACAAAAATTCCCTTAAAAGTGAGTTCTTTGCCCGTCGCCACGTCTTTTATGATCTTCGATGACAAAGTAATTGCCGATCCAACCGCAGAAGAAGAGAAATTATCAGCAGCTTGTATCACAGTAGCGATTTGTAATTCGGAATTGAGCTTTTTGTACAAGCCAGGAGGCGAACCCGTCGAACCTGAGATGCTGGAAAAGTGCATTAAACAAGCAAAAAGTCGCGAAAAACTCGTTTTGGAGCTCCTAACAAAAGTTTTGAACCAAAAAACGTGAAATATATGCGGAAATTTATTAATTTTTACACTTTAACATCGATTTTTGCGGCATGATAGTCCATAAAGTCCCCGGATTTGAAGTTTCCTTTTTCGCAAATCTCGAGAAATTGCTTTGCTGTTGTCTCGGGCGACGAAATTTGGTTCTTTGCTTTGCCGGCTTTGAAGAAATTTCGCAACATTGGACTACAACTGTGCGTTTCCATGTTCGCGAGCATGTCTGTGTCAACGGGACCCGGATAAAATTGCAAAATTGTCAGGTTTTTGTCGCGTTTTTCCTCTTCCGCGAGTACTTTGAAGTACATGTGACGCGCCGCTTTGTTCGGACAATAAATCCCGAAGCTCTCAAACGGCACAAAAGCAGCTTTCGCCGATAAATTATACACGAATTTCCGTTTTTCCTTGAACTCTTGCATGAAAATGTTGTTTAGCAAGGCGACATTGAACACATTTAGCCGGAAATTTGTCTCCCATTCACTCAAATCGTTACAATCCTTCGCTTTTTTGCTGACATCTCCCGTTGTACCGACATTATGGATGATTATTCCTTGTTCTGAACTCCCGTTTTGAGCGTTGCACAATGCCCGTAAGTCTTTTGAAGAGCAATTTCCGAGATCCAAAGCATGGGGAACGACATCGACCTTCGAATTGCAACTCAAAATCTCGTTTTTTACGGTTTCAAGACGTTCCGAGTCACGAGCGGCAATTGAAATGCGAGATCCAGAAGGAAGTTTTCGTGAAAATTCGATTGCAAGAGCTCGTCCGATGCCGCGAGAAGCTCCCGTGACGATTAAATGACTAATTTTGCTGAAATTGAGAGCCGACATGACGCGAATTATGTAATAAAATGCATCGAAAGTGCAATTTGTAAACAATTCATGTATGTGACGTTCGTTGTACGTATCGTGCGTGGGTGTGTGAGAGCTTCGATTTTTAGTACTGAACGAACTTTTTGAATTTGAATGTGAAAAGTAGGCGGAAAAGTCGAAATTTAACAAAAAAAATTTTTTTTTCATCAAAAATTGTCCTTCAAAGCCCTTTTTGTTGAAATTTTTTCTCAAAAATACGTCATTTAACACCTTTTGTTAAAAAATATAATTTTTCTGCGTTCCCATGAAGATAACGCGATAAGATAACAAAAACCTCGCTAAAAAAATGTTCCGCGTATAAAAAAAACTGCCAAGTTCATAATCCATTTTAGTCAATTTTTGGATTTTTAGTTAAAAGGAGTGAAAAAAATGAAAATTAATCTTTTGCCATTTGGCGTAGTTCCCGTTATGGCTATCATGGCTCATAACGCTTTTACCTCCGTGACGGTTAGAGGTGTGACACATCATCCAACAGTACTCAAACAAAAAGCTTTAGCAGAAAAAGCTGCAAAGGAAGCACAAGAAAAGGCAGAAAATTGAATTTTTTTCGAGTAAGATTTTTCGAGAAGTTGAATTTTTTTGATCGAAATCTTAATTTGATTAATTTTATCAACAGTGCGCTAATGAATTTATTTTTTTGGATTATTTTGAGCAATTATCGAGTTATTGGAATATGATTGGAAAAAAAAATTAAAATTGTTCAGTGTTTCAAAAAAATGTTGTTATATTTTCTACTGATCAAATAAAATTTTAATTTTAATTTAAAAAGAAATTTTCGTTTTTTTTATTTTTTTTTTTTTTTGAAAAAAATTATTTTTTTTTTTAAATATCTTGAAAAAAAATTATTTTTTAATTAATGAAATTAAAAATTAATTAAATAAAATAACTTTTTATAAAAATTAATTTAATTTTGAAAAAAAAAAATAAAAATTAATTTAAAAAAATAATAAAAAATTAAATTAAAATAAAAATTAATTAATTAATTTAACAAATTCAAAAAAAAAATTAATAAATAAATAAATAAAAATAAATTTTAAAAAATTTTTAAAAATTTTTTTGAATGAATTAAAAAAATTCAAAATATTCAGAATTAAAAAAAATCGTCAAAGAAAATATTTCATTATTTAAAAAAAATTAAAAAAAAATAATTAAATTTTAATAAAAATAAAATGAAATAAAAATTGCGATCGCAATAAAGTTATATTTTACAAATTTAGACAAATAATTCAAAGTGATTAATAAAAAATTCTAAAAAAATTCTTAAAGATTTTAGATTAATTTTTATTTAAAAAGATTTTTTTTTAAATACATAAAAATTTAAAAGCTTTCAATTAAATTTTTGAAAAATTTTGATTTTTAGATTTATTTTTATTTTATTTTAATTATTTTTTTTTATTTTATTTAAATTATTTTTTTTATTTTATTTATTTATTTTTTTTTTTTTTGTAAAATTCAATAAAAAAAAATTATTTTTTTTTAATTTAGATATTTAAAAAAAATTAGTGAAAATTTTGACCTTTTTAATGGAACAAGGTCGCACATGCCTTTTTTAATTCACGAAAAAATCTATTTTTTATTTATTTTGATGATAAAAAAACACATTTTTATCAGATAAGAAAAAAAATACAAAGCAACGATTTATTTTATTTTTTTTTATAAAAATATTATTTTTTTTATTTCGAGACAAAACATACCTTTTTTTAATCATTTTTAGTCCTTTTCGTTGTTTTCTTCGCTGTTGCAAGCAAAACAAGCATAACAACAAATTTCCATACAACCACACTCGAAATCGCAATAACGACAGACAAGAAGAAATAAACATCCCACAGTTGATGTTGCCACCAAGCCAACTTAATTCCTCCCGATTTCCAATGCAAAGCTCCGTTATTTCGAATGACGTACTCAATTGTGTACATTGCTTGTTCCATCACGGGCATCGGGTTGTCGCGGAACAATTTCGACACTTCAACTGCTTTTTCTTTGTATCCCGTGTGTCCCAAGAGATCGTTCAGTTTTTCGCGCAACGTCGATGCCGAAATTTCGTTCCATGGCAGTGTCAATCCGTAACCGTCTCGTTCAGCTCGCAACGCATTCCGGAACTGATCGCCGTAAAAAGGGATGAAAAGCATCGGGACGCCGTGATAAATTGCTTCTTGACTCCCAAAAATGCCGCCATGCGTGATAAAGAGAATGACATTCGGATGTGCGAGGATGTCAGCTTGCGGAAGCCATTTAACTGCCATGACATTCGGCGAAACGGATGGCAACATGTTGTCTTCGTACTTCATGATGACGCGTTGTTTCAACGTTTTGAAGACATTTGCGAACGTTCTCATTTTGGAAATTGGCATTTCTTTGCTCTGAATGATGGAGCCCAAGCTGAAGAGGATGACGCCGTTACGAGCGCCATCGAGGAACGTTTGGATGTCTTCGGGCAACGGATTTGGGGGATGAATGTGAGCGCCAGCAACGTTAATTTGACCCGGCATCAAAGGACGAGGAGGATTTATGCTGAAATGGGTGTTGATGAGCATCGCTGAGATGTTTTTCTCCAATTCGCGCACTGATGGTAACGGACCTCGACCTAAAATGAAAAGGAATTTGTTAGAAAAAGTTGATTTTTTTAATGGAAATTCGTCAATTTTTAAAAGAAAAAAATTTTAAAAGACACATAGGCATAAAAAAATTAAATTTCAAAAGAAAATTATTAATTTTTTGTAAAAAAAATCAAAATCTTAAGAGAAAATTGATAAAAATATGTGAAATCTGAGCTAATTTAAAAAAAAAAAAATCTAAAATTTTGAAGTAAAATCATAAATTTGAAACATAAGTAATTTAAAAAAATTAATCTTTGAGAGAAAAATTAATTTTATGACAAAAAGTTAAATTTTACGAGAAAAAAATTAAATTTAATAAAAATTAATTATCAAATATTGGATTAAAAATTAATTAAAAGCAAAAGTAATTAAAATATATAAATTAAAAAAAAAATTAATAAAAAAGTTAAATTTTTTGAAAAAAAAAAAATATATGCCTATGTAAAATAAAAAATCTCAATTTTTGGATAAAAACTAATTAAAAAAAAATTAATGAGAAAAATTTTGCATTTTTTAAGAAAAAAGGTTAACTTCATAATAAAAAAAAATAAATTAGGTACGATATAAAAAAATTAAACTTTTGAGAAATTAATTTTTTTTTAAAAAATCTCAAATTTTGGATCAAAATGTAATTAAAAGCAAAAAAAATTCCAAATCTCAAATTTTGAAGTAATTGAAAAAAATTATTGAATTTTAGAAAATTTTTTGATTAAATTTTTTAACAAAATTTAAAAATTTTGGCTCAAAATATGAAATATTTCATATCATTGGGATAAAAATATATTTTTTTTAAATAAAAATATAAATTTAATAACAAACTTTTCAATTTTGAAGCTAATTTAGACAAATTTTGTTATGAAAATTTTAAATTTTGGAGTCAAAATTGAATTTTTCTAACTAAAATTTTAATTTTCACAGAAAAAAGTTTAATTTTTAATCAGAAAAAAATATTTTTGAACTGTAAACCACAATTTCGAATCAAAAAACATAAACTTTAAATAAAAAAATACTCACGCTGCTTCAAAAACTTGAAATAAGTCTGCGCCAAATGCTCCTGCTTCGGATAATAATACCATTCCCGCAACACAGCATCCGCCAAGGACATCATCACATTATACGTCCTCTCCCAAAACGTCATCTCACTCGAATATGGCAACGTACTATGCGGCACAGTAGCCCATGGCGAATGAAATCCCATCGCACGATCCATAAAATCCGAATATCCCAACGTCCCGATCGTCACAATGGGGCAATCAAACTTGTAGGCAAACATCAAAAAGCTCTCTTGGAAAAATTGTTCCGACAAAACCAAGTCAAAATGATCCTCGCGTTGAATGAATTTCTGCACGACGCTCGTCTGAAGCGCATGTTCCGTCGTCATGAGGCCCGCTCGCCAATAAAGCCACAAATTTTCCCAGTCATTGTCGTATCGCATGTCAAAAATATCCTTCATGGGCACTAAAAAAAATATTTTTCATCAATTTCTGCGGAAAATTAATTTTTTCTTACGATATTTCGGTCCATCGAACGGCGGATTGACAACTACTTCCGTGAGATTGCGATGTTTGAATTTCGCGTGGTTACTCGTGATGGCGGTAACATGATGCCCGCGATCCAAAAGTGCTTTTGTAAAGTGACTGATCCATAAATAATGCGATGGAGGCGGAAATGGAGCCAAAAGTAAAATTTTATAAGGCGAGATTTCTCCCAAAAATCCCAAAATTAGTAAAAGTAGGAAGCGCTGCGAATGGAGATAAGAGAAAAAAAAATGGAATTTGGTCAATAAATCAAAAAAACAACAAATCTTACCATGATTTTGTTATCGCTCGTTTGAAACTTATCACGTAATTATTTAATTCGCAGGAAAAAATTCGCGAAGAGCACCTGTGTCAACCACGAAAAAAGAGCGACAACTGACAAATATTCTATTAGTCGTCGCATTATCATTTGGACTCGGCAAGAGAGTGATCGTTACAGTTTTTTGTTGTCTATTGTTCTGTCTTGCTTCGAGTCTTTTATGAGTGAGTGTGCACTGCATTTGAGGTAGATGAACAGGCAACAAGTTATCGGGGATAAGAATGAGAGCGACACAAAGCAAAACAGGTTCAAATGCTAATTTTTTGTCTAAAATTAAATTTTTTCTGAGCTCATCATTTTTTTTCTATTAATTTTTTTATTCATAAATTTTTATTTTTTTATTATTTTTTTAATTATTTAATTTTAAAAATTTTTAATTATTAATTTTTTTTAATTTATTTATTTTATTTTTTAATTTATTTATTTATTTTTTTTATTTATTTTTTAATAATTTTTTATTTATTTATTTTTTTTTTAATTTTTTATTTTATTATTTTTTATTATTTTTTTTTTTTAAATTTATTATTTTTTATTATTTTTTTTTCTTGAATTTGCTGAAATTCGATTCTTCCAATTTATTTATTAAAAAAATGCAACGATGCGAAAAAAAATATTTTGTTTATTATTTTTTGTTCGAAGTCGCCGTCTCTGATTTTCTAATTGATAAATTGACATTGAGTTGAATTGACTAACTTGCACACTACACAAGTGCACGATAAACATACGTGAACGATACAAAGGTGCATGCTCTGCAATTTTTGCGTCTCTCTCAACAAAAAGTAATAAAAATAAATAAATCTGTCTGTCGTATTTTCTTATCATCTGATAACAAGTTCGTTATCTCATTCAAATAACAAAATTAGTGTATGCTGTGAAATGTCAAGTGTATTCGCATTCAGAGAGAAAGAGAGACTTTAAAATTTTTAATAATGTGAAAGGCGTCTCCATTCAAAAAAGCGCGAGAATCAATGAACGTTGAATTTTTATTTTGATTTTTTTTTCAAAGAAAAAATAATTATTTGAAACAAAAAAAAAATATAATTTTAAAAATAAATAAAAATTAGTTCATTAATTAAAATTAATTATAAATAAATTAAAAAAATTTAAAAAAAATTATAAATTTATAAATATTTTTTATCATTAAGCTAAATTTTTAATGTTTTGATCAAAAATTATGAAAAAATTTGGAAATTTATTGAGAAAATTAAAAATGATGAATTTCTTTGAATTTTTTAAAATTTTTAACTTTTTGAAGTTTTTCTTCCTCAATTATCATATTTTAGACAATATGAAACTTTTTTCCGTTGAAAATAGTTAAAATAAACCCAAAATTTGAGATTTCGATTGAAACTCTATGGAAAATCGATGTGCCCTATTAGAGAATATGCCCTAACTCAGAATTGCCCTATGATAGAATTTTCACTGTATTTGAAATAAAAAAAATAATTTTAAAAATTAATTCATTAATTAAAATTAATTATAAATAAATTAATTAAAAATTTAAAAAAATTAAAAAAATTAATTAAAAAAAACAGTTTAAAAAATAAATAATTTTTTTATAAAAACTTAAGTAAAAAATTTTAAAGAAAAAATTTTAAATTTAAGGAAAAATGTGAATTAAAATTATTTAAAAAAATAAACATGCGAAAAAAATTGCATTGCAAAAAAGTTTAACGAAACCTTGAAAACAAAATATATAAAAATAGATGAAGAAATAAAGAAGAAAACTAAAAACAAAATAATGCTACAAAAATATAGATTTAATTAATAAAAATTTATTGAAAATATTTAATTAAAATTTTGAAATTAATTTTAATTAAAAATTGTTATCAAAAGTAAAAAATTTAAATAAATTAAAAAATAAATGAAAAACAAAAAAAAAACAAATAAAATTAATCAAAATGAAAAAAAATTGAATGAAAAATTAAATAAAATATTTAAATAGAAAAAAATAATAAAATTTAATTTCAAAAAAATATAAAAAAAAAATTATTTAAAATTTTATTAAATACATTTGATAAATATAATAAAAAATTAATCAACTAATAAGGTAATAAAAAAATAAATTAAATTGATTGAAAAATAAATTAAAAATTTAAAAAAAAAATAAAAAATTAATTTTTTTTTAATTAAACAAAAAACGAACAAAAAAAATATTTGCAAAATTTAATCAAAAATTATTAAATTACAAATAAATAAAAATAATAAAAGTTCATAAAAATATTGATTAAAAATTCCAAACTGTACTTTTCCAAAAAATTAACATAAGTCATAATCCTTTTGATATTTATATGTTAATAACTCTCATATTATCATATCTATAAAATCAAAAATCTCTCAACGTCACCTCTAAATTTCGTACTACAAAACCACATGACTTTTTAACAACACTCTGAGTCACGTACACCAAAACTCATCGGAACCGAAATTTCTCGAAAGTGACGTCAACGAAGGCATTTCCGGCACAAGAGCAAAAAAATTCCAATGCATATTTGTAATTTTTAAAAAAAATTTTTACGACTTTTACGAGCCTTCAATTTTAATTTTTAACACAAGAACTTTAGAAAAAAAACCATCAATTTCTGTTTATTGTTTAACTAAGTAATTACCGTTGTCCAAATATTTAAGTTAAAAAAAAGAACGCCGGCATGTGTACTTGGCATTGGATACAAAAATAAATTCACCTGACGGGGACTCCGACAACTGTCGATGCTAATCAATAGTAAAAAAAAAAGTAATACAGAACAAGGTCAATGTTGGGCACGTGTAATGTCAAAGTTACGCAAGGTTAAGAACTTTTCCACTTTTTTTTCATGAAAATAATTTTTTTTTATTTTTTAACATTTTTTTATTTATTTATTTTTTCTAAAATATAATATTTTTATTTTTTTTTAACATTTGAACTAAAAAATAGATTTTTTTAATACTATTTTTTTTAAATAATAAAATTAATCTAATTTCACAATAAATTTGTCACTTTTTGTGTTCTACAGCTAATGTGAGGTTTTATTGAGGTAATTTTTGTCCATTTAAAGCCTTAAGCACTGTAAAAATAATTTTAAAAAAATTAAATTAATTTTTTTTAATAAAAATATTTTTTTTTAATTAATTTTAGGGTTGAAAAAAAAATTACCATTTATTTCTTTTTGTCTTTAGATTCGTAAAGTTCTTTGTAGGAAGTACCCTTCACATTCGTTGGATGGTTTTTTACTTCGTCGATTACCACGGAGGTTACAGAGCTATAAGCAAAAAGGCTCATGACAGGAATTGCAGCCAACGCCAAGTATTTCATGATGATTTTTTTTTATTAAATTTTTAAAAAAATTATTTAGAAAATTATTTTTTGGATTATTTTTCGCCAAAAGTTACAACTCGACTGACGTGGATGACTGAATGGTCCGCACTTTTTGTTCAATACTGATAGAATTCGTACGCACTGTTGTGTTTACACGCATATTCTGTTTTATTTTACGAGTTTTTTTATGACATGGTAAGTTTCGCGTTTGCGCATTTTGTCTCAAAGATAAGCAGAAAGAACGGGAAAATGCAGAAATTTAAATTTGTCGTTTTGCGCCCACACAAAATTTTGTTTGTTTATACTTTTAATAATTTTTATTGTTTAATATTTTTAATTTTTTTGACAATTTTTCGCAAAAGAGACGAGTGTTCCTCACAATTTGCGTTTTCGGGCCAATCGCAATAGTTTTTCTCGAGGTTGAAGTGAAGGCGTTCTCCGTTTTCCATCAAGGGACAGTCAAATTCGTACGAAAATCCATTGGAGCACTTTAAAACAAAAAATTTTTTTTTTTAATTTTTTTATTAAAAAATTCAAAAAAAATTAAAAATTTATGACTTACCATCAAATATTTCGTGCAATCTCCTTTATAGGCGAGATACGTGATTTCTGATTCGCTGGATTCGGTTTGAGGACAACGTTCATCGGGAACTCCGGGACGCTCTTCACACGAAACTGAAGCAAGAGCAACGGCAAAAATGGCAAGAACAGCGAAGAATTTCATTTTTTTGCTTTTAATTTTTGCGAATTATTTGATTTTTAGGTTTTGACTGATATTGATACCGATTTTGGCAGCAGTTTATATAGGAAGAATTTTATCAAGGAGGTCGAAGATAACATGAGCGATTATTAATTACGCAGAATAGGGGGTTTTAAAATATCAAAATAATTAAGATTATGTTAAAGGTTTAGTCATTCCGTTGAATTTGATAAAAAAAATATGACGTAGATTGATTGTTTTTAATGAGAATTTGTAAAAAAATTCATGTGATGATTTTTCATAGGAATTTTGTGATTAAAAATTGTGAAATAATTGAAAATTTTAATTAAAATTAAATTTTTTTAATAAAGAATATTTTTAAAGGTAATTTTTTTTATTTTTAAAGTTTTAAATTAATTTAATTAATTAAATTTTAATTTTAATAAAATTTTTTAAAATATAAATAAATATTTTAAAAAAATAATTTTAAAAAATTTTAAAATAATTTAAAAAGTTTTTAAATTAATTAAAAAAATAATTTTATGATAAATAATTAATTTAATAATTTGAAATAATAATTTTTTGGATTATAAATTTTTCAATTTTTCCATATTATTGCAAAAATATTTAAATTAAATTTTTAAGTTTTTTGACACTTTTATAAAATATAATATCAAACTAATATTTTCTATAAAATTTTTTTATTTAAAAAACTAAAATTTTCTAAATTTTATGGCTAATTTTTTAAAATTTATTTTTTTAGAAAATTTTTTTTATTTAAATTTTTTTAAAAATTTTTGTTATTTAAGATATTTTAATTATTTTCAAATTTTTATTGTTTAAAAATAATTTTAAAAAAAAAAAGTATTATAAATTTTAAAGGAAAATTTAAAAAAAAATAAAGGCAAATTAATAAATTTTTTTAAAATTAAAATTTGTGTCAAAAAAAAAAATAAAATAATATTTTTTTTGACAATTTTAATAAATATTTTTATTTAATCTTTTTTTTTTTTTAAATTTTTTTATTTTCAAAATTTTGATTTTTTAAAAAATTTTTACAAAAAAAAATAAAAAATTTAATAAATATTCTTAAATTTGAAAAAAAAAAATTTTTTAAGCCTCAATTTAAAAAATTATAAACTAAAAAACAACAAAAAATAAACAAAATAATTAAACTTTATCCATAAAAACATGTTTGCCGCCTAAATGCGGGTCACTTTACGCACGTGACAATTGATAACAATCGGAATTAAATGAAAAGTCAAGAGCATATTGATTAACCTTCTCTTGCACACACTTCATAAAGTCGCCACATAAAATCTTATCTGCACTTAACAAAATGAAGTTTCAACAAAAATTAGCAACACTTCCATATCTTATCTCCAAACGTTTCCCAATTCGCTCTTATCGATGAGTAATATTTTTTTTTTTTTTTTATCATGCTCAAACAGTTGTTAATTGCACTTCGAAGTGATTTCGATCCAATTCCCTCCAAATACAATTTAGTTTCGAGCTTAATCTCTTCCGATCGACATGAAATCTTTGATAATTTTGTTGTTCGTCATCGTGGATTATGCAACGAGCCACTGTTTGGTGCAAAATTCCGTCAAATGTGCCATCGAGGAAAATCTTGCTGACCCCGTTTGGCTTCACGAAATTTGTCAAAAAACCCAAAAAGAAAGCTTGGAAAGCGTTTCAATCGTTGGTGTCGTTCAAAATGACTTCAAAACTTACCGAACTTTAGAAAATTATTGTGAGCACGGAACAATTGGGAGACTCAGTTGGATCAATTACACGAAAATTATCGAACCGATACTCAATAGTCGACGTGTTAAAGTGGTATGAATTGCATTTTTTCGAATTTTTTTGATTTTTTTGAAAAAAAATTTTTTTTAGAACATTCCTCGCGTGACTCGTGCCATAATTGATGGTCAACCAGAGTTGCTGCTTAAACGGGATCATGCCACGGATCACGAACTTCAACTGGAAGTCCTCGTTGAACATTTGCCGTTGCGTTATGAGTTGCGTAACATCCAACGAACCGCTTGGGAAAACGTCACAAGACAGGAAAAAGAAATTTTAGCGGAAGCTTACCTTCGAAACGACGACGAAAAATCAAAAATACTCACCCAAAACCCTTTGATCGTCACAAATCACAGCATTTTTCACATTTTCCCCTCAAACATCGCCGAAGGAAGCGAAATGCGCCTTTACGAAAACGATCAAATTAACAGAATTGTTGTCGGACATCCGCGAGACTTGCATCAAATTCGCGAAACGATGCGCATCAGCAAACGCATGGCTGCCAAATCGCACACTTCAGTTCGTGTCGAAGGAATTCCCGCGAAAATTTGGTACGAAATTACGGGAGATTTGACGCTCGTTTATTCTGATTTTAAGGAAGAACGGAAATTGCTGAAAGCGCAAGTTATTGAGTCGAAAATGATCGATATTCGACAAGTTGGGTCCTCGATAAGTAGAATTGGCGTTTCTTATGACGATGCATTGAACGGAGTTGAAGATCCGGAAGCACGTTATCGAACTTTTAATATTTTGGCGATTTGTGCGAGTGTTTTGTTCTTTGGAACGATGCTCGTGGTGTTCACAGATGTCGTTTTGAAGTTGTTGCGGATGAGGAAAGAGAAGAAAATTGCTCATAAAAAAATTGGGAATCATCTTGAAATGATTTGAAATTATTTTTAAATTAATTTATAATAATATTTTTTGAAAAATTATTTTTAAAAAATTTAAAACAATTAGAAAAAAAAATAATTTTATTTATTAAAAATTTTTAATTATTTTTTTATAGAAAATTTGAGGAAAAATTTTTCAAAAAATTTTTTATGAATAAAAATTAATATATTAATTTTTAAATTATTTAATAATTTATTTAATTATATAATTAAATAAATTATTAAATAATTTAAAATAAATTATGAAAATAAATTAAATAAAAAAATAAATATCTAAATAAAATAAAATGAACAAAAAATTTGTTTTAAATTATTCGTCCGTCGATAATTTTTTTTAGTGTACTTTTAGTGCACTTTGAATAATTTAAAAAAAATTAAAAACAAAATATTTTAAAAAATACTCAATCATAATTAAAAAATTCTAGGGCCTTGAAAAAAAAAATAATTTAAAAAATTTATTTATACCTAAATATTATTCGAGAAAGTCGAAAATTAATAAAAAAAAAATAATTTATAAAAAAAAACAAAATTTAATTAATAAACTATTTTTAAATAATTTTTTTTTTTTATTTTTTTGAAAAGTGAAAATTTAATTTTAATTCTTATTCAATAGAAAATTTTAAGAAAATAATTGAAAAAATTAATATTAAATATTTTATAAACCAATAAATAAAAAAATCAGTAAATTATTTTTAAAAAGAAATTAATAAAAATTAAATTATTGTTGAATTAATCAAACAAATTACTAACAAAAGAAAATTTGAGGAAAATTAACTAATAAATTATTTAAATAATTTTTATTAAAGAAAATTTACTTAAAATTAATTTTGAAAAATTTTTAAATAATTTAAAAAAAATAAATATATATCAATTATGTAATTATTTATTAAAAAAGAAAATTTAAGGAAAAATAAATGAAAATTTAATTTAAAAAATTTAAAAATAATTTATAAAAAAAATATTTATATTTTTAAAATTTATAAAAAAAAAAATTAAAAAAAATAAATTCAAAAAATTCAAATTAAATTAATTAATTAATTAATTAAAAGAAAATTAGGTATATAAAAAATGTAGGTAAATTAAATAAATTAATTTAAAATTTAAAAAAAAAATAATTGAAGAAAAATTTAAATTAGATATTTTTAAAAAAATATAATTTTTCTTCATTTTACCCTTTGCGAACTGTTTTATTTTTTATCAAAAACATTTTCTTTGGAAAATTTTTTAATATTTAAAAAAATAACTTTGCAAATCAAGATAACTTTTCAATATTTTCAGACAAAAAAACAATACAAAAAACATTTTTTTTAGAAATTAGTTTTATATATTTATGGAAAAAAGATCAAAAATAAAGAAGAATTCAACGTTTAAAAACAAATCCAGTCTTATGATGGAACAAAATTTGCTGTCCAGAAATTCGATGAATGACCAACTTTTCGTTTGTTTATCTTCCTCTTAATTTTGTTGGCGCGATACCAAACGGGGTACATGCCATACTGATCTTTCATGGTCCTTGTGTCGTAAACATGTTCCTTTTTCGTGTTTTCATTAACAACCTTCACTTTCTTTCCGATGATTTGTTTTGTCTTTTCCGCGATGAATTCTTCTTCAATAATTGCTTCTTCACGTTTTTGTTGCTAAAATTAAATTTTTGATAAGTTTTTTTCTACGCATTAAAAAAACAAAGTTTACCTTCTTGGCGAGTTTCTCGGCATCGACAACTTGAACGTGATCTTCATCCATAGCCTCCGGGAGACCAACTAATTTCCTGAGTTTCGCCAAATCCTTGACCTTTTGCTTCTCGCGCTTGATCGAGAGATTTCTCTGGCGTTGTTTCTTGCTCCGTGCAGTCATTTTTAAAGATTTTTTTCAGAGAAAAACAAAAATTCTGCAACGTGCGAGGTGTCAAAGAAGGATGACAGCTCCGATATCGAGTGAGACGAATGAAAGTGATAAACAATGACAACTTCAAGTGAAATGTGAGTCGGTTCGTGTCAGTTTAAATACCTTTTGGGGTTGCGTTCTTCATTAGCTCCCTTATTTTTACCTTTTTTTAATTTAAAATTCGACTTTTGAATTGGAATTTCATATCAAACAACCCAAAAACTGCCAAATTCAAGGGAAAAAGTGAAGAATTTCCGCAAAATTTTATTTTTCTTTAAGAACGGACCGTGAGAAAATCCGTGTTCACCTGTCGCTGTATCACAAACCTACGTGCCGTGTATCGATTAACAATCAAAAACCTGACTCAAAGAACTTTCCGAGGGAGTAGCGGCAACGTCGGCGACGCAAATCGACGTAAATGTGGTGCAAAAGTCGCAAAAGTGCCAAAGAAACCGCAAAATCGGAAACATGGAAGAAGATTCAGTAATGTCCGAGATTTCAATACGATCCATAACTACACAAAATAGAAGGAACAAAAAAGAAAGGTATGTATCGTACGGATTTCTTGACCTGTTGTGCGTGCATCGACGCAATGCACAACGAGAAAATGATGATGATGATCCGTAATTATGGTCCAATTAAATTTTTGTATGTGTGTTTTCACATACTTTTCTCGTACGACGCAAGAAATATTCTAAAACTATGTCATTTTTGATTTTGCAGCAGCAGCGAACGAATAGGATCGCATCGAGATCGCAGTACGAGACACTCGCATCGCAGCAGTCGCCGAAATCACATGAAAAATCCGGATATGGCGCCGTTTCAGACTTCGGTGAACATCGGGGAAGATGGCGCACAGGAGTTAATTGAAGTACAAATCCTTCCGCAGGACCAAACATGGGGCGAGAACACGACAGTTGTCACGGGAAACACTTCCGATCAAAGTATTTCGATGGAAGACATCAGTACGTGGCCCATTGGAGGCGAACAAAAGATGGGATTTACATGTTCGCGATATATGGAACGAATTTTCTCCCTACTTTTGTGTCTCGTCGCATTTGTAAGTCCCTTGACGATGGTAATTTTACCGAAATTGGGCTTTTTTTCATCGACTTTTGACAATCAAGACCTTACGCCGCTCGTTCGGATACAACTTCTTGCTTGCAATGCCGAATGCAAAGGACTTTTAGTGTCACTCGCGGCGAGAATGTTACTTTTAGCCCTTGGATTGTGGGCTTTGTACTTCAGAGCGCCTGTCGCAACGATGCCAAGGATATTTTTATTCCGTTCCATCGTCATTTTGCTCGTGCTGATATCGACTTTCGCCTATTGGCTCTTCTATATAGTTCAAATTACGGAAGGAACCAAAGCTATTGTCGAAGGAAGTGAAATTGTGAATTACAAAACGGTCGTTTCTTATGCAATTTCCTTCGCGGATACACTTTTGTTCATCCATTACATCGGAGTTGTGTTGCTGGAGATTAAACATTTGCAGCCAACGTTTTATATCAAAGTTATTCGAAGTCCCGATGGCGAATCCAGAAGTTTTAGTATTGGTCAGTTGTCGATTCAACGAGCTGCGGTTTATGTTTTGCAGAAATATTACGCGGAATTTCCCATTTTTAACCCTTATTTGGAGCGTTTGCCTGTTTCAAAGTCCCAACGGAAGGCGGCGATGTCGAGTTTCAAGTATTACGAAGTTGATGGCATCAATAATTCGCAGCAGCAGAGTCAAAGTAGGGCAGTTTTGGCGGCCCATGCGCGGCGTAGAGACTCTTCGCATAACGAACGCTTCTACGATGAGCATGAATACGAAAGGAGAGTGAAAAAACGTCGTGCTCGCTTGGTAACTGCTGCGGAAGAGGCCTTTACGCACATTAAACGCGTTCAAAACGAACCCACAAATAATATTTTGGACCCGCATGAAGCTGCGCAAGCTGTTTTCCCATCAATGGCACGCGCTTTACAGAAATATCTGAGAGTTACGCGACAACAACCCCGTCACACCGTCGAATCCATCTTAAAACATCTCGCGTACTGCCTTAAAAACGATTTGTCGCCAAAAGCATTCCTCGAGCCGTACACTTGTGAGACGCCCGTGTTGCAAAGCGAGAAAGAACGCGATCGTTCGATCCAATCTTGGTCCCTGATTTGCGAAGAACTGCTTTCGAGACCCATTTCGACGGGATGCAGCTTCCAATTGATACAAAATGACGTCTCGTTGACGGTTTTCGTGCATCGTCTTCCGCATTTTAACATCGCAGAGGAAGTTGTTGATCCAAAATGCAATAAATTCATGCTGAAGCTGAACTCGGAGACGAGTGTGTGACAAAAACAGACACCCGCACAAGAATTCTACGATAATGAATATGAATATGATTAAAGTGACGTGAGTGAGAAAAAAAATTAACGGAAAGTAGTGAAGAACAAAGGAAATTTCGGTGTTGACCACCTCCGAGAAAGACATAAATCAAAACTGTAGTTAATTAACGGGTCGAGTCTCTTTGAATTTTAGGCCAAAGCAATAATTGAAAGTGTTTCCGGTTATTAAGATTTTATTTTTTGAGAAATTTTTTGAAGACTTGAACAAAAACAGTGAAAAAAAATTAAAGTTCATAATTTTTTGGGCTATTAAAATAATTTAAATTGTCAAAAATAAGATCAAATAATATTTTTTAAAATTTTTAATTTTCAAATATTCAAAAATATTCAACAAAATTCAAAATTTTATTTAAAAAGTGAAAAAAAAATTTTTTTTTCGTTGATTTTTGGCAAATAATTTAAAAATTTTCGGCAATCAAAATATTTTAGATTGCAAAAATTAGAAAAAAAACTTTTTATTGGTCCTTCAAATAATAGAAAAAAAAACAAAAAGTGAAACAAAGTAAAAATTTTATTTAAAAAAAAAAAATCACAGAAAGATTTTATTCAAATTTAATTTTTAAATTTTTTATTTATAAACTTTTAATTTTTTTATTTAAAAATTTTTATATTTTTTTATTTAAAAATTTTAATTTTTTTTTATTTAAAAATTTTTATTTTTTTTACTTAAAAATTTAAAAAATTTTTTTTATTCAAAAATTTAAATATTTTTTTTAATTTAAAAAATTTTTTAATTTTTTTTTTATTCACAAATTTTAATTTTTGAGAAAATATTTTAAATATGAAAAGTAAAATTTCAAAGATTTTCAGCATAAAAATTATTTTGAACAAAAAAATATTGAAAAATTTGCTAAAATCCCAAAATTTTATATAAAAAATTATAAAAATATTAATTTTTCAAAAAAATCAATGAAATTTTGAAGATCTAAATTTTTGATAATTTTGAAAAAATTTAAATTGCATTTTAAAATTAAAAAAAAAATGAGAAAAAAATATCTTAAAAAAATAAAACTCGTCATGAAAAGAGATAAAAAAAAATTCAAGTCAAAAAATCGGAAAAAACTTCAATTTTTGTATCAGCCTAAAGGAAGTGAACAAAAGACTGAAACTAAGCTTTCTTCAAAAAAAAAAAAAAAAAATTTTTTTTTTTGTTAAAATATGAGCTTCGACCGCAAATTTCACACTGCTTCCTCCTAAATTATAGGGCATGCCACAAAAATAATGATAATTCTTCTAACACATATCAAAGCAATTTCATTCACGTACGAATCAAAAAAATAAAAAAAAGTAAAATAATGAGCCAAAATCCCAAATGATAGATCGCGCAGGTACCTGTGTGTGACTGTGAGTGTAAATAATTGAAAAATCATGCAACAATATCAAATCAAACGAATCAAAATATCAAAATCAAAGATCTCGACGATCATCTTCTTGTGCGCGGTGGTAAATTTGACCACAACAAAAGGTAATTCGTGTCATCATTAAAGCATTTTTTTATGTTTAAGAGTATTCTTTAATTCGCTCTAACGGACAAAGAGAGTGTAAAGTGAAGAAAATTGGAAGAATAACAACAACAACAAGAACAGGGGAGGATCTCATGCGAAACGATGTTTCGTTTTGTTCGTGAACTTGTACTTCCTCAAAAAAATGTACATTCCGTAGATGTACAAACGAAAAGAAGAAGACTTAAATTGAATTTTTCGTGTTTGTTGTTTTGGTCAATGAATGTTTGATTTTATCTGTAAATTTTTATTTAATAATTGTAATCTTCCTCCGATTATTTTTCGTCTAAAATTAGTTGTACTTAAAAAAATTAAGAGTATTTAATAATTATTATCGTACTTTTTACGTACTTAGCACGAAATTATTTTACTTAAAAATATTTATTTCCTATTTAAAAGACTCAAGAAAAAAAATTCTCATCGTACAAGAATCTCTGAAAAAATATTAAAAGACTTTCTTCTCGCACAATATACAATCAACTATTAAACATTCCGCATTTTCTATAAGATATTATTAGCTTTAAGGATAGATTTAAGATTTTTTATAAGTTTTATATTTTTTAATTTAAGTGGAATTTTTAGATGTAATTTTGTCAATTTTATACATTTTATATCAAAGGAATCAATAAATGAAACATATGATCAAAGGAAATTGATTTTTTTTTAATTTTTATAAAATAAAAGAAGGCTTTAATTTTTTTGAATTTTGATTTAAAAATTTTTTTGAAGTTTGAATTTCATCTGATAGATGTCGCTGAGTTTAATTTTCTGAACAATAGATGTCTCTTAAAATTTCTTAAAGGTCGTTTTCGTTTGAGAAATATATTTTTTTATTTGAAATTTTAATTTAAATTTAATTGATGTCTCTAAAATTCATATTGTTACTCATAAATGTTTCAGAAATTAATTTTAATTCTAACAAAAAAATAAAAATTTAATTTTTGTTTAATAGATGGCTCTGAAATTCATCATAAAATTCAAGTTCATAAAAATTTATGAGATTAAAATTTGCCCTTGATAGATAAATTTTTGAAGATTAGATTTAAATTATCAATCATTTAAATAATTCTTTATTTATTTTTTCTATCAAACATCTTCGAAATTTATTCAAAAGACAAAATTTTATCCCATAGGGGGCTCTGAAGTTTTAATTTTTATTTAAATTTTTTTTAACGATATGCAATGAACTTTACTTGACCAAAGTGTTGTTTGAACGAACACTCCAATGCAATTAAATACGTTTGAAATTTGATTTTTTGTTTAGAATTCTCCCCTTCGTGATATCATAATTTAAAAAAATAATAAAATTTTATAGAATTTCTTAAAATTTTTTCAATTGAAAATTATTTGTAAAAAAATTTTATTACTAAAATTTCTAATTTAATAATTTTTAACAAAAAAAAAATTATTACTAAAATTTTTTAATTGATAATTTTTAATAAAAAGAAAATGATAATAAAATTCGATAATTAAAAAATTTTGCATAATATTTTTTTTTTATAAAATTTTCTTAATTTTAATTTGTATTAAATTTATTTAAAATTATTTTTAAGATTTTTTTTCTAATTTTTAACAAAAAAAAAAAAAAATTATAATAAAATTTTACATTTTTTGAAAATTTAAAAAAAATGCATAAAACTAATTTTTTTCAAATTATTTTTAATTTTATTTAAAATTATTTTAATATTTTTAAATAAAAAAATAATTTTTTAATAAAATTCAAATAAAACTTAAAATAAAAAATTTCACATTCCCCATAAATTTTGAAATAAAATAAAACTAAAACAAGAATTGCAATCGCCTTATTAAAGAGAAACTCACACCGATTCACTCATTCAAATATTTGTCTTCTCTCCGCAGTAATTTACACTAAAAATCAAAATTATCACAGAAAATCGGCGTAAAATTGACCCATTTACTCATTTCTCGAAACGTATCGTATCCAGCAAACATCAAAACAGGTAAGAATTTATTCTTTTTAGTGAAAAGTCGTAAAAAACCAAAAAAATATTGAAACATGAATGAATGATTCTCGTGTAATGAATTATTTACACAAATTCTGTGTGCTTTTACGTAAGCAAAAAATCGTCTTCTTCAAATCTTGTGCTCTGTAACATCTTCATTTGCATAAATTTTGTGTATTTGTACTACTTTAGTGACTTATTGGAAGTCGAAAGTTAAGGAGGTGCATTTTAATTTCCTGAATTTAGTTCTTTTTTTAACAAATTTTCTAATTAATTTTAATTTTTTTCAGATTTCCGGGAAATTTTCTTTCAACAAATCATTGAAATTGGATAAAAATCGACCGAAAATAATAAAAAATTAAAAAGTGGGTCACGATCAAACGATACGTAACAATATCGGGTCAATGTTCGTTCACACTCATCCAAACTCTTCTTCGTCACATTCCTCAGCGACAACAAGTGCAAGTTTATGAAAGTTTTTGACAATGAAATCGATTCATTAACACCATTTTTGTTGAGTTTTGCATAGAAAAATTTAAAAAATTTATCGTTTACCTGAAAAAAAGTTACCGACGTACAAAAAAAATGAAACTGTGGCCATTACGGCGAATCGTCAAATACGGGATTGCGAGTTCGGCGGTAGTTGGAACGGGTTTCAGCTTAGCAGCGAACGACTACAACCTCAATTCCATCGGGATAGTGCGTTTAACGCGTGCGGCAATCACTGTTTTTGACATCGCTCATACCTACAAAACCAAATTATATTACAAAGAATGGGATAAGGCGAGTCCCGAGTACTTACAGAAGAAAAGTGAGGTTCATTATATTGCAGCGGCGCGTTTGCTGGAGTTGTGTCGCACGAACAAAGGAGTTTATATCAAAATTGGACAACATGTTGGTGCCTTGGAGTATCTCCTGCCGATGGAATATGTGAAAACGATGAAAGTTTTGCACTCAAATGCCCCCGAAAACACCGTTGAAGACCTTTACAAGGTCATTCGGCAAGACTTACGTGTCGATCCGGAAGAGCTTTTCACGTCTTTCAGCGAAAAACCGCTCGGAACAGCATCTTTGGCGCAAGTTCATCGTGCCACGCTCAAGGATGGACGAGAAGTTGCCGTTAAAGTGCAACATCCATACGTTCGGGGCAACTCTATTGTCGATATCAAGACCATGGAATGCCTTGTCAAGATCATGGAATGGGTTTTTCCCGATTTTAAGATGCAATGGTTGGTTGACGAGTCGAAAAAAAATCTCCCCATGGAGTTGGATTTCGTTCACGAAGGCAGAAATGCGGAAAAATGCGCAAAAATGTTCCACGAATACGATTGGCTTGTCGTTCCGAAGATTTTTTGGGAGTATTCAACCTCTCGAGTACTCGTCATGGAATACGTCGAAGGCGGACAAGTCAACGATTTGGACTATATCCAACGAAATAACATCAACGTGATGGAAGTCACGGAAAAATTGGGCAAATTATATTCCCAAATGATCTTTATCGACGGTTATGTGCACTCTGATCCCCATCCAGGCAACATTTTGCTCCGAAAAAACGAAAAAACCGGCAAAACTGACGTACTTTTGCTCGATCACGGACTTTATGCGAACCTCACGAACAAATTTCGGTACGAATATTCCAAACTGTGGCTCAGTATCTTGAGTGTCGATCGTCAGGGCATGCGATATCACGCCAATAATCTCGGAGTTGAGGGAAATTTGTATGGATTGTTCGCCTGTATGCTCACGGGAAGGCCTTGGGAGAGTGTCATGAAGGGTGTAGGCAATGTTGAACAAACTGACGACGAAAAGGAGTTGCTGCAAAATAATACTTCGGCAGTAATTAATTACATTGCGGAAATTTTGCAGAATATGGATCGACAGTTGTTGCTCGTTATGAAGACAAATGATTTAATAAGAAGCATTGAGACGAACCTCAAGACGCACAATCGCATGACGGCGTTCTGGGTGATGTCGAAATGTTGCATAAAATCCATTTTTAATGAGGATTACAGGCAGGCGACGACAAGATGGGAGAGATTTACGATACGATTGAAGGAGACGTGGACTTTGCTGAAGCTGAATGTTTTTTATTTCTACATGGGATTGCGGAGGATGGACTTGAAACGCTCACTTAAAGCCTTGACGTTATAAGTTTTTGTTTTTTTTTATGTTTATGGAAGTTTGAGAGATTCGATGGAAAATGTTACAATTTTTTTTTAATTATTTGAGAATTTTTTCTTCATTGAAGAAGTTGGATTTGAAAAAAATCGTAAAAATTAAGGTTAAAGTTGAGAAATTTTTAAAAAAAAGTTTAAAGTCACGTTAAAAATAATTTTAAATATTAAATTTAAAAAAAAGAAAAAAAATCTGATCAAATGAGACAAAATTTAGAAAATTTTATAAATTTGGAAATTTTTTTTTTTTTGTCAAACATTTTTTTAAAAAAATTATTTAAATAAAAAAATAAAATAAAAATAAAAAATATTGAACTTTTTTTAAAGTTTTTAAAAAATTAAAAAAAAAAATTATTAAAATTTTTAAAAAATTTTTTTGAGCTTTGTTAAAAAAATAAAAATTTTAAGAGATTTTAAAGAGAGTTTTTTTTGATCAAATTCAACAAAAAATTATTTAAAAAAATTAATAAAAATAAAAATAATTAAAAAATTATGAAAACTAAAAAATTTAAGTTCATTAAAAATAATTTTAAAAAATTAAAAAATTTTTTTGAAAATTTCTCAAAAATTTTTTTGAGTCATTATTTTTACATTTTCATAAAAAATTTTTAACTATTCGCCTTTAAAATTTTTTAAAAATTATATTTTTAAGTTTAAAAAAATTAAAATTTGTTAAAATATGTCTCAATTTGTCAAAATTTTTATCTAAAATTTTTTCCAAAAAATTTTAAAAAAATATTTAATTTTTTTTTACGTGAATTTATCTCAAAAATTTCCTGATTTTAATTTTTTCTAAATTTTTACGAATTTTTTTCATTTTTGGTAGAAGAAAAAAAAATTGTAAAATAACATTTTCACTCAAATCTCTCGAATTTTCATTATTTTTTGCAATAAAAGTGACTTTATGTACTGTTTTTGGAAAATCTGTTCTCTTTTATTTCCCTTTCATCATTTTTCATGTCACAATACGATCCGTAACAAAAAAAATCGTATCCTTGCCAGAGGTTGTTGCTGCTTATCCGAAATAGGTTGTTGGTCGGCGCAATGAGAAGGTCTTTCTGAAACGCTTGTGATCGTAGCGTCTCGTGAGCGGGAATTTGATTTTGGAATCGTGGAATTGCTTGATTTGCACACGACGTGTCTTTGAAGCAACCACGGGTTCGACTTTGATGACCTTTTTTCAAAAAAAAAAAAAAAAATAAATTTTACAAAAAATTCTTCTAAAAAATCAAATTTTTCAAAACTTACTTGGATTGAATGGGCACGAGCACGATGACGTGAAGCCATGTCACGATAGCATTGTGTTACGGCGCCTCCAATGGACAAGTCACGGTATTCGCGGTACATGTTATGTGTGCCGGAACGCGAGTCATAACGCAACCAGATGCCAAAGTTCTTGATTTTCAAGGGAGTCTTCTCGAAAACACGCTTAACTTGAACAATCTCGCCGGTAGCCTTCTTGAATTTACGCAATTGACGCAAGAAATACCAGAAACGGGATTTCGCAACGATCTTGTCGGGTGCGAACAAGTTCATTTTGAACAATGGAGGATTTGGCTCCTTCTCCGAGGGCAATTTGCGCCCGATGACTTGGTATTCCTTCAACTAAAACGAGAAAAAAGGACAAAAATTAACATTTTTCGTTCAACTTTGGAAGACAACACATGAACTTCATGGGATTTTGACGTTTGGCGATGGGACGACGACATGCACGAAATTTATTTTGTTGTTTTTCGCACTTTTACAGAGCTTTGAACGTTTTTGGGGACATTTTTCGATGTCTGTGGGCTTCATTTGCGGATGAGACACGTTTCGAACACTAAATTACGCCAAAATACCATGGAAATTCGAGAAAAATGTACCTCTCCTTTAGCTTTCATTTTGATGATTCCACGAGGCTGGATTGAAAAGAAAGATGGCAGCGCGTTTCATTTACAACTCACATTAGCAAAATTCTAAAAAGTGAACTTTTTTGAAATTTTTTAATTTTTTAGATTTTTTATTAATTTTAAAATTTTTTTTATTGAAATTTTGTCTAAAATTCGAAATTAAATCAATAAAATTGTCAAAAAACTTCATAGAATCCAAAAATTAATTCAAAAAAAGTTCATTTTTCACAGTTTCGCCGTTGTTTGTTCCATTTGCATGTCAAATTTGACAGAAAATTGACAACCAAAACGTGTGAGTCTTTCTTTTCTCGCGTATCATTAACCAGAAAACATGGCTGTGAGTAATTTTCTTCAATTTTTCGTGTAAAAAATGTGTTTTACTGCTGAAAAATTGTTCAAATCTTGAGTTTTCCTCTTCCTGAAGGAGAATTTAACGGAGTTTAACAATTAAAAGCAGTAAAAATGTGCAAAAAGTGTCGAAAATCCATGCCCTCGTGGCCCTCGTATAACTTTCGTGCACACACATTAGACTCAATTGAGACATGAATGAAACACAAACACTAAATTTTGATTTTTCTTTAATTTTCAGACCCTCAAAAAAAGGAAAAAGACCAGAAAGCTTCGTGGGCATGTCAGTCACGGTCATGGTCGTATTGGTAAGTTGCCATTTTTTGAAGAATTCTTCAAATTTTATCAAGTTAACCTCAAAATTCGGATGTTAATGGATGAATTTTCCTTTCAGGCAAGCACCGCAAGCATCCCGGAGGTCGCGGTAATGCCGGTGGTATGCATCATCATCGCATCAACTTTGACAAATACCATCCCGGTTATTTCGGCAAAGTTGGCATGAGAAATTTCCATTTGAATCGTAATCACCAATTCTGTCCCACAATCAATTTGGACAAATTGTGGTCGCTTGTCGGCGAGGAGAAACGTTTGGAATGCCAAAAGGACCCCAAAAAGGTGCCCGTTGTTGACATCGTTCAATTTGTAAGTTTTTTTATCAAAAATATTTTATTCGGGAAATTTTTGAATGAAGACATTTCGTACGGGCGGACTGAACGGAGCGTACATCTCCACAAAATCCATGTCGATTCGTACATACTGATTTTTTTTTAACAAAAATTCCTTAAAAATCTTTAAATTTTTTTTAAAAAATTAAATTTTAATGAAAAATTTTCTTTTTACCTTTCAGGGCTATTACAAATTGTTGGGCCATGGACATCTCCCCAAGCAACCAATTATTGTTAAGGCAAAATACGTCTCACACAAAGCCGAGAACAAAATCAAGGCTGCAGGAGGAGCTTGCATCTTGAGAGCTTAAGAGACTAAAAACTGCATTTTGTACGAAATTCCAACCGCTGTACAAAGAAATTTTACGATTAATACAAAAACAAAAGAAAAAACACAAAATTTTGTTTTATTTTTAAAATTTTTATTCAATTTCAATAATTTTTTTATTCATGGGGTGCGTTTACGAGCATTTTTGATGTTTTCAAGTCAAAAATTAAGCTAATTTAGGTCGATAAAAAAATTAAAAAATTTTTCGATTTTTCATAAAAATTATTTTTTGATAAATTATGAGGAGCAATTTAAAAAAAATCAATTAAAAATATTTTTTTGATGAAAAAAAATTAAAGAAAATTATTTTAATTTTAATTTCAAGTCTATATTTTAAATATTTTCCTAAATTTTTATTTTTAAAATTTTCATCAAATATTTTATTTATTTATTTTTTTTCGTAAAAAAATTAAGAAAACATAAAAAAATATTTTTAAAAAAAATAAAATAAAATATTTTTAAAATAAATTTTTTTAATTGAATGAAAAATTCTCAGCAAAAAATTTAAATTTTAAAAAATTTTTAAAATAAATAATTTTTTAAATTTAAAAAAAATTGAAAAAAAAAGATTTTATAAATAAATAAATTTTAAAGAATATTTTTTTTTTCAATTTTAAAAATAAAATTAAAAATTTAATTTTTATTTTGAAAATATTTTTTTTCTCAAAATCGAGTTAATTTTTATTTTTTAATGAGAATTTTTGGACAAAAAATATATAAAAAAAATTGAAAATTAATTTTTTATAAAAAAAAAAAAAAATTTTAAGCAAAATTTTTTTAAATTTTTAAATCGACCTTAATTTTTTTAATAAAAAAAAAAAAAAAATTAAAATAATAATTTAATTGGGGAGCGCGCGCGCATCTAATCATTACTTTATTTAAATATTGGTATACAAAGCTAAACAAGGAAATTTTTCAATACAAGAATGTTCCGAAACCAAAAGTCCGTTTAATACTTTCGAAATAGTATCGGCTCCAATTTTGTTTGGTATTCTCCAAATCGGAGACGGGCACACTCGTTTGTGTCAACTTGAGCTCCGTGTGATCGTCCTGCTCACTTAATTCGAGAGTTACGTGCGAATGATGCCCGCCGGGCCACTGTTTGTATCGCCAAGTTTGCGTAATTTTGCTGTGAGGTACGAGTTCGTCGAATTTTCCTGAGATATTTCCGCCGAATAATTGAAATCTACAAAAAATAAAATTTTTTATTAATTTTTTTTTTGCGAAAAAATTTTTTTTACTTACTCTCCCCCCTTTATGGCTTCCATTTTGACATCTCCTCGCGTGAAGGCAGCGACCATTTCTTTGTTCGTAAGTGCGTCGTATAGCTCAGCGGCGCGACATCTGAAGGATTCGGTGATGTTGATCGTTTCGCATTCGATGCGAACTCCGACATTGGCTTTTGGATCGATCACGGGCTGCATTTCGATTTTTTTGTTGATCATCGTGTTGTTTTTGATCACAACTTTATCACTATCCTTCGCGCCGTCCTTCGAGGGCAGAATTAATCCTTTGGCGAAATCCAGTTTGAGCGTTTTCACGTAAGAATCGAGTTGCTCGCGGATCTTGTCGCGCCCAACGTTGTACATGAAAGCCTTTATGCGCTCGTTCAGTTCGTTGGATTCGTCAATGGAGATGGTAATTTCGACTTCATCGATGTCATTTTCCTCACTGAGGTTAGGAATTGTCGCTTTGCCGTCTGTCACAAACTTTTCGTCGCCCTCCAACTTGCCTTCCCACTTGAGCACGATATCCCATTCGTAGAAAAAGATCAATTTTCCTTTACGATTATTTGCCGTTGCTTCGCCTTCTAATTTTTCGCATGACTTGATGCGACAATGAATGCCGTTTTTCTTGATTTCCAAGCCTTCGAGCAACTGTTTCAGCTTGTCTTTCGACCATGGCGTCGCATTCTTTTCAGTCCAATGCCAATTATTGACATTTGTGGCGTCGGGTCTCTCTTCAACGATCCAACGTGGATCACCTTAAATGACAAAAAAAAATTATTGAAATTTATTCTCTTTTGCGGAAAAAATTTGAATCAAGTTCTTACCTTCACCCCATTTTGCCATTTTTTGCTTTGATTTTCTGCTTAAACTTTAGATCTCACGTGATAAAAATGCGTTTCGATTTAAGTTTTAAGGCCTTGTTTGAGGATTTTTTATTTTTTGTGTGTTTTCGATGCAAATTTGGGATTTTTCTGGCGTGCGGTAACAACTTTTTGAGCTCTCGAATGTTGTCTCTCGAATGTTCTCGATATGCGTTTATCAATTTCATTCGTCTCGTCGTTGCATGAAGAGGCTCGTGACTGGATTGCAATTGAAGATAATGACGAGGATTTCCATGGGGGTAAAATTCGAAGAGGAGGGGGAATTTTTTGTTCAATTTAATTTTTTTTATTTTAAAGTTATAAAATGATTAAAAATGATAAATTAGAGCCCTCTGATAAATTTCAATCCATTTGGAGCAAGATTTGACAAAATTGGCTTTGACACAGTTTTTGACACAGTTTTTTTGCTCTTGATTTAGTTTTTAAAACAAAACTATGTCAAAGAAAAAATTTTTTTTCAGTTTCAATTTTTTGGCAGTTTTGAGTTATAAAATGATTAAAAATGATAAATTAGAGCCCTCTGACAAATTTCAATCCATTTGGAGCAAGATTTGACAAAATTGGCTTTGACACAGTTTTTTTGCTCTTGATTTAGTTTTCAAAACAAAACTATGTCAAAGAAAAAATTTTTTTTCAGTTTCAATTTTTTGGCAGTTTTGAGTTAGAAAATGATTAAAAATGATAAATTAGAGCCCTCTGACAAATTTTTATCCATTCGGAGCAATATTTGAAAAAAATGGCTTTGACACAGTTTTTGACACAGTTTTTTTGCTCTTGATTTAGTTTTTAAAACAAAACTATGTCAAAGAAAAAATTTTTTTTCAGTTTCATTTTTTTGGCAGTTTTGAGTTGCAAAATGATTAAAAATGATAAATTAGAGCCCTCTGACAAATTTCAATCCATTTGGAGCAAGATTTGACAAAATTGGCTTTGACACAGTTTTTTTGCTTTTGATTTAGTTTTTAAAACAAAACTATGTCAAAGAAAAAATTTTTTTTCAGTTTCAATTTTTTGGCAGTTTTGAGTTGCAAAATGATTAAAAATGATAAATTAGAGCCCTCTGACAAATTTCAATCCATTTGGAGCAAGATTTGACAAAATTGGCTTTGACACAGTTTTTGACACAGTTTTTTTCTTGATTTAGTTTTCAAAACAAAACTATGTCAAAGAAAAAATTTTTTTTTAGTTTCAATTTTTTGGCAGTTTTGAGTTAAAAAATGATTAAAAATGATAAATTAGAGCCCTCTGACAAAATTCAATCCATTTGGAGCAAGATTTGACAAAATTGGCTTAAACACAGTTTTTGACACAGTTTTTTTGCTCTTGATTTAGTTTTTAAAACAAAACTATGTCAAAGAAATTTTTTTTTTCAGTTTCAATTTTTTGGCAGTTTTGAGTTATAAAATGATTAAAAATGATAAATTAGAGCCCTCTGACAAATTTCAATCCATTTGGAGCAAGATTTGACAAAAATTGCTTTGACACAGTTTTTGACACAGTTTTTTTGTTCTTGATTTAGTTTTCAAAACAAAACTATGTCAAAAAAAAATTTTTTTTCAGTTTTAATTTTTTGGCAGTTTTGAGTTACAAAATGATTAAAAATGATAAATTAGAGCCCTCTGACAAATTTCAATCCATTTGGAGCAAGATTTGACAAAATTGGCTTTGACACAGTTTTTGACACAGTTTTTTTGCTCTTGATTTAGTTTTTAACCCATTTGGGACCACTTTGAGAAAACGTTGGAATTTTTTAATGAAATTTGGTATAGTGAGAGCCTTTTAGACCACAAACAATACTGCATCAAAAAATTTTTGGTAGCTGTGGTCTAACATAGAGAAACATGGTGTTGCGTAAACGCAACGTCCGGCACATGCATGTAAAATTTTTGAATTTGAGTCAAATTTCAAATCCATGTAAAAACAAGATGTTTGTTCACAAAAGTGTCAAAAGTATCTAATTACACATAAAAAATATAAAACTTTTGAAATTTAATCAGATTTTCGTCAAAAAATTTCGATTTATGAACTCATGGATATCAGTTATTGAGCTATTGAGGGCCTCATCTGTACCAAAACTGACTTTCTGCTCAATTTAGAGTGTTTTGTTGTATTTTTAACTGTTTTTTGATTAAATTTAGAGACTTTCGAGGTCAAATTTGTTAAGTTTTTGTGTTTCGTCGCCAATTTTTTTGAAATTTTTCCTTTTATACCCCTTCAGAACATCAATTTATGAAGGAAAAAAGTTCATCTCAATATTTTTTTGCACTTCTAAGTTCTTTTTCATTAGTTTAGAGCTATTTTTAGCCAAATAATTTTCATAACAACTCTTCATTTGTGAAACTTTCATATTCCATATATTATAATTTTATTACTATCTAAGGACGGACGTTGCGTTTACGCAACACCGATGTTTGCGAGCATATCTCCGTAAGTAAAAGAGCAAATCTCGCGGAATTTTTTCATGGATGTCTTAGATTTAGTGCTAAATTATATCCCCATTGGATTTTTTTCCCGATTACTGAAATTTTTCCTTCCGCAAATTGCGTTTGAAAAAACACGCCAAAAACAACCCTTTTCTTATCACTTGCCGAATTGATAACGAATTCGAGGAGTCGGTCAAGTTTCAACACAAATTGTTAAAAAAGGCCTAAACTTTCACATCCAATTCAAATTTTGAAAAAACTTAAAAAATTTTCAGTTTCAATTTTTTTGAAGTTTTGAGTTATAAAATGATTAAAAATGATAAATTAGAGCCCTCTGACAAATTTCAATCCATTTGGAGCAAGATTTGACAAAATTGGCTTTGACACAGTTTTTGACACAGTTTTTTTGCTCTTGATTTAGTTTTTAAAACAAAACTATGTCAAAGAAAGTTTTTTTTTTCAGTTTCAATTTTTTGGCAGTTTTGAGTTATAAAATGATTAAAAATGATAAATTAGAGCCCTCTGACAAATTTCAATCCATTTGGAGCAAGATTTGACAAAATTGGCTTTGACACAGTTTTTGACACAGTTTTTTTGCTCTTGATTTAGTTTTTAAAACAAAACTATGTCAAAGAAAAGTTTTTTTTTTCAGTTTCAATTTTTTGCAGTTTTGAGTTATAAAATGATTAAAAATGATAAATTAGAGCCCTCTGACAAATTTCAATCCATTTGGAGCAAGATTTGACAAAATTGGCTTTGACACAGTTTTTGACACAGTTTTTTTGCTCTTGATTTAGTTTTTAAAACAAAAATGTGAAATTTTTTAAGACAAAAATTGAAAAAAATTGAAAAAAAAAGTGAAATTATTATTAAAAATTCAGTTTTAAAATTAAAAATTGCAGCAATTTTTTTTTTTTTTGAAAATTTTTTGAAAGATAAAATCAAAAATATTGAAAATTTTTCTAAATTTTATTTCTTGTTCAGATCTTAAAAATTTAATTTTTAAATAATTTTAATGTTAAATATTTGTACTTAAATTTCATTTTTTACGTTAATTTCTTAATAAGGAACACTCCAACTAATGCAAAAACTCCCAAAACTGACGAAAACTTAACAATTTTCTTCGTAAAGACATTCTTCTGCGGCATTTTCTTCGCTTTTTCAGCCGTTATTTCATCAATTTTCGGTTCAACGCGACGTTTCTTGTCAATTATCACAAAAATCTTATGCAACTCTTGCATATAAGTCTCCAAATTCTTCATAACATTCCAAATTTCCTTAATCTGAGGCTTCGGAAATGTCGGATGATCCTTCACAAGTTGCAAAATATAAACCAAACTGCATCTCAGGACAACCAAATGTTGCAAATGTGCCGCCATCATCGAAAAAACATGAAAATGATCAACATGACTTGACTTCGTAAGAGGCGCGATACTTGTTTTCGCCCATTTATGTGCATGAAATCGCAATAACCCATGCAAAATCTTCTTCTGAAAAATTGGCAAGTCAATTCCAGCTGCTGAGAGTTTCTCTTCATTCATTGTCAGGAACTGCGGAAGGCTTGTACTCGATTTGGCAAGTAATGGAAGCAGCGAATCAAGCTCCAATCCGTTTAAAATCTCACGAATGCGATAAAAATAGGGCGGAGCTGCTGGTTTTTGTCCAAATAAGCCGGGAACTTGATCCGTGTAATGTTGATAACATAAAAAAGTGTCCGGGATTTGATAAATTTCCTCATTTTTCGGAAATAAATCGACAATATCGGCAAATCCGTGCATTTCGGCGATGACTTTCGGTAAGTAGCCTTGACGATTTGTAATATTATAAGAAGCGCCGTGCTCAAGCAGCAGTTTTACGATTTCCAAATGATTTTTTTCAACAGCAAAAAATATCGCCGTATTTCCAAGTTGATTATTGCACGCATCTAATGAGGCTTCTTTGATAATTAAACGCACAACTTCCGTATGACCATTTTGACAGGCGAAAATTAAGGGAGTCTCTCCATAAACGCTCGATTGGTTCACAACAGCTCCATTTGCCATCAATTGTTGCACAATGTCAAAAACACGAGCGGAATCCTTCTCGGCACGACATGCCATCATCAGCGGTGTGAAAGATTCGACTTCCATATTGACTGTGGCGCCTTTTTCGATGAGAAATCGCACGATTTCGGGATGGGCTTCGACACAGGCGTACATTAGAAGAGTATATCCCGAGCGAAAAGTGTCATCCAAGTTAATGGGAACACTTTCTAATACAGATTTTAACTTTTGGAGATCACCATCGACGATTGCTTGGTACATTTCTTCTTCCAATTCCTCTTGTTTGGTCTTGACAATGCGAAATGCACGCTGTTTTGGCTAAAAATCAATGAAAATTATGATTTTTAATAGAAATCAAGACAAAAATTGAACTTGCACGATCAAATCCATCGTCAAATTCGTCGGAATAGTCATCAGAATCGGATAATCCGCCGGGCCGGTACATTTTTTCGTGTCAAAATACGCTTTTTATGGAATGTTTCTTTGTAATTTCTACTCAGGTAAGTTTTTGACCTTTGAAATTTTCAATTTTTATAATTTTTTAAATGATTTTTATTGAAAAAACTTGAATTTTTTACCTTTTTTTGTTTTAGAAAATGATCCGTGCGCCTTTTTTTTCGATTTCGACACCCGTCAAATAGTGATATGACTTGAATTAGCAGAAATCGCAACATTTCCAGATGTCAATCGTGGCTCGACTCATTTCTCCTGTTCTTGCGACGCGAGCAAGTTCACTTTTCTGCCAGCGTTCTTTTGCCTCAAGCAACGTAAACTTCCCCAAAATGGTAAACAAATATCAAATTATCGAGCGCGGCGAGCCACATTCCTTGGATTATCGTATTTTCTTCAGTAAGTAAAAAAATTTCCATGCCGCCAACGTCACAATTTTTTTTTTAATTTTTTTTTGTCGATAATAATTAAAAATGATTGTCTTTCCGATAACCTTGTTGATTTTTATCAGTGACGTTTTTTTATTTTTCGTTGCAGAAAATGAGTCGGGCAACTTGATTTCGCCGATGCACGACATCCCGCTTTATGCCGACGACTCGAAACAGGTTTTTAACATGGTTGTCGAGATTCCCCGATGGACCAACGCCAAAATGGAAATTTCCCTCGCCGAAGGATTGAATCCCATTAAGCAAGATGTGAAAAAGGGAAAATTGCGTTTTGTGGCGAATTGCTTCCCGCATCACGGATACATCTGGAATTACGGTGCTTTTCCTCAAACATGGGAAAATCCCGACCATTTAGACCCGGGAACGGGTTGCAAGGGCGACAACGACCCAATTGACGTGCTCGAAATCGGATATCGTGTCGCGAAACGCGGCGAAGTGAAGCAAGTGAAAATTCTCGGGACAATCGCTCTCATCGACGAAGGCGAAACGGATTGGAAAGTCATCACGATCGACGTTAAAGATCCAAATGCCGATAAATTAAATGATGTTGCTGATGTCGAACGACTTTTCCCTGGATTGTTGAAGGCATCCGTCGAATGGTTCAAAATTTACAAAATGCCCGATGGCAAGCCAGAAAATAAATTCGCATTTAATGGCGAGGCAAAGGGAGCCGAATTCGCCACGAAAGTCGTTGAGGAAACGCACAAATTCTGGCAGGGGCTCATCAATGGACAAGAAGAGTCGGAAATTTCGCGCGCGAATGTCACAGTCGAGAATTCGCCGCATACCATTTCGAACGATCAAGCTGATGATATTCTCCAAAAGGCATCGAATGGGGGAGAAGCTCAACCGCTCTCCGATGAAAGTAAGTAAAATGACTTCGGAATTTGATCAAATATTGATTTTTTTTTTTCTTTTTTAGTCGACAAATGGCATTACGTGCATTTGATGTAAAAGGAAAAATCAACAAAAAGGCGAGAAAGTAACGAAAGATGCACGCATTGTTTACTCATTTGGTGGTTCAATTATTTGCAGAGCGTCCTTTAATTGTTGTATCGATTAGATAATTGTAAAATAAAAGTTAGAAACAATAAATATAGCGCTCGTAAACTATCAACGATGATTTTTTTTTTATCATTTTTTGAGGTTTGAGGTTTTTTCTTATCGTATTTTAGACCAAAATCGATCAAAGAACTACTGAAACGTGGTTTTCATATTTTTTTTATTTTCACTTTATGGTTTGTTTCTCTTCTGAAGATAAAAAATTTTATAAAATATTTAAAAAAAATTGTTGAGAAAATTTAATGATATAGAATATTAAAATAAAAAATAATTATTAAAATTAATTAATTAAATTTAAAAAAAAACAATTAAAATAATTTATAAAAAATAATTTGTTTAAAATAGTATTAATGGAAATTTTAATAAAAAATTAATTAACAAAATTAAAAGATTTTAGAAAAACTGATTTCTTTAAAAATTTTTTCGATTTTACAAAAAAAAAATTAAATTTTTTATGACAATTTTTATTTTTATCACAAAATTTTATTATTATTTTTTTAATTAATAAAATTTAATGAAAATATAAGAAATTTTTTTAAAATTTGTGAAATTCAAAATTTGAAAATTGAAAAACTAAAATTAAATTATGAGAAATTTTTTATTTTTATTTTGAATTATATTTTTTTTTATCAAACACTTTATAAATTTTTAAAATTGGTTAAAATTACAAAATTAAAAAAAAATTATTTTTTTTAATAAATAAAATTTTTTAATTTGGGTGAAAGTTTAATATGAAAAATTTATTTAATTTAATTTAATTTAAATTGAAAGAAAAAATTTAAAATTAAAAAAAATATAAAAAGACTAAATTTTTTTTTTAATTTTTATTAAAAAATCCAAATACGAAAAATTTAATTTTAATTTTTCTATTTAATTTTTATCATCATTCTAAAAAAAATCTATAAAAAAATTATAAATTAAAAAAATATTAAATATTTAAACTAAAAAAATAATAATTTAATTTGAAAAGTATTCTAAACTTTAAATATTAAATTTCAAAAATTTTGAATTTTTGTTTCAAACATTTTTTCGATTAACAAAAAAAAAATAATAAAATTTAATTTCACAATTTAAAAATATTAAAATTTAAAATAAATAAATTAAAATGAGTGAAGATTGTTTTTTTTTAATTTTTATTATTAAAAAATTCAAATACGAGAAAAAATATTTTATTTTTTTTTTATTAATTTTTATTTTAAACATTTAAAAAATTTCTCTAAAAACATTAAAAAAATTAAAATTTTTGGCACTCATGAACCCATTTCCTTTCTGCCAGATCTCCAATTTTTCCGAAAAACATACATTTAACACAATAAAATTCTTTATCGGGTATCATTCCCAAATGATCGCACAGTAAAGTAACTTTCAAAGGTCCCGTAAATTTCTTATCCGCACAATCGAGATCTTGCAATGCAAATCCTTGATTCAACATATTATTAAATTTCTCAATTTCTTCCGGATTTTTATCTAAAATAATTTTTTTGAAGTATTCATTCATGGCTTCCGTGTCAATTTCAGCATTTTTCTCAAAACTGCATCTTTTGATGCAAATCACGACTTCCGGATTATAAATTTCACGCAAATTCAGGGACTCTCGATCGTCATTTTCTGCAGTTTGTCCTTCGAAATCCCGATAATACTTGTTGGAGGCACAAAAAAAGGAAAATTCAGTCTTCAAACGATAAAAGGGAAGTCTCTTTAAATCCTCTAAAAATGTTTTTATCACAGTTTCAAGCTCTTGTTGCTTCGAAAAGTTGCTGACTTTGCTCGCCGCAATAATAAATTCCAAGTAATACTCGACGACAAATGTTGATAAATCAGCTCCTTCGTTATTGAATGACTTAAAACAGCCCAAATCGTTCTCCCTTGTATGCTCGAAAGAATCTTCGGCGATTTCCAAAAACGGAGGAATCAAATTTTGTGTCGCATTCGAAGCGCAAAACCGAAAAATCTCGATTTCAGGTAAGCTGAGACGAATTCCAACGCCTGGCCAGTAAAGTAATTTGCTGATATCGACATCTGTGATGGGAATTAGTTGCGTTCCTTTGTTCGGAGGGTTCGGATGCATCTCGAGACTCAAAGTTTTGGAATGAAGTGAGAACGAATAATTACAAATTTTGTTGACGGAACAGTTTAAGGCGAGTTTCAGCTTTGGATTGTTGTGCAAAAGTAAGTTTTCGACATTGTAAATCATTTTTTTGCTAATTTTTTTGGTCTTTTTCTTCTCGTTGACATTCGAGATCTCAGAATTTTTCGATTTTCGACCTTTTCTTTGGGGAGTTATTACTTCAGTCTCAGTTTTTTGGTCCAAAATTGAGTTTTCAGATGTGACGGAAGCATTTTCAGTCGAAATGTTTGACTCTGTGACGCTATTTGTTGATCTTCGGTTCCGTCTTTGAGGAGTTTTTGACTCTACTTCGTCTAGTTCCTTGGAAATGGAGGACCTTGAACGAGTTTGTCTGTTGGAAGTTGTCGAAGAAGTCGATTCAATGGAAATATTTCGACTTTTTCTCATTTTTCGCTTGGAAGTCATTGGATTTTCATCATTTTCTTGATGAGGTTCGGTAATTTGATGATCATTTTTGTGAGATTTTTTGCTCGAAGATGTTGAAATATTAGATTCTGTTGACAAATTTCTGCTATTTCTCAATTTTTGATTTTTTGTGATGAAATTTTCTTCATTTTCTGTCGTTTTAGGAGGAGTTTCGTCTCTTTTGGACTCCAAAAGTTGCTTTTCCGTACCAATTTCGTCATTTTTTTGAGATTTTTTACTCGAAGCTGTTGATAAATTTGATTCTATGGATGAAATTCGATTTTTTCTTGAACTCCCTTCTTCAAAAATTGAACTTTTTTCCTCCTCAAGTTGATTTTGAGACGTTTTTGTGTTCGTCGAATCAACTTTTTTCTCGTCAACATCCATTTTCTCCTCTTTTATGAAAATTTTTTCAATTTCATGAACAATTTCTGGGGGAATTTGCACCATTTGAGTTTCTTGAACTACTTCCGAAGGTACTTCAGTCGTTAAAATTTCTCTTTTTATCGCAGGTTCTGTCTCTGAATTTGTTAAATTCTCTTTCATCGCTTCATTTTTCGACACGTCAGTCTTTAAAACTTCATTTTCTGCTTCTTTTTCAGATTTTTCAGGAACATTCGGAGGCATTTCACAAAAAAGCTTCACTCCCAACTTGTGATTTTTCAAGGAATTAATCAAATGACACGAAAACGCAGACCAAGTTCGCTCATTTCCGCTTCCTACTCGATATTGAGCGATTAATTTCGCAGTTTCTCGGTACAATTCTTGCCTTTCTATATTTTTTAGCTTGTGAATTTCCATTTGAAGGCTTTCCGCAAGCAAAACTTTGAGAAAAGATTTCATCATAATTTCTTTTTTGTCGATTTCGCGATTTATGTAGAGAGAAACTTTCTTGATGACTTCTAAAAATTAAAGAAAAAAGCTTTAAAAATTAATTTTTTGATAAAAATTCAAACTTACCGTCGTTAGTGAAGATTTTTTCTTGTAAATTTGTCATTTTTGATACTAAAAAACACTTAAATTCATTTAAAATTCGATAAATTCGTCAAGGTAACTTTTGGTTTTTAAAAATTTCGTTTTGTTTACCTTTTTTTAAATGTCAACAAACGTAAATAACCTCAAAAAATTTTTGTTTTGAAGGTTCATGTGTTGAAATTTCATCAGAAAATCCAAAAAAATCCACAAATAAAAATGCAAAAAAATATTTTGCTCGTTATTCGGGCATTGAGACCCTCGATTTTCATCCCGCAACGCTGTTGTCACTTGCAGAAAATTGAAGAATTGTCGGATTTGGACATGCAAACGTACATCAACGAAGCTCTGCGACAGGAAAAGCCAAAAAGTCTCATTGAACCGGGCGGCGCGACAGAATTAGATGAAATTGCGCCGTATTTGAAGCCAACTTTCAACTTAGCTGCTTACGCGAACAAATCTCACACCTTACAACAGTTTCTAAAAATGGGCGTCGACTTGTACAAAATCGAAAAACGAAAGGGATTGGGTCAGTTTTTCCTCGAACTCGATTTCGAGAAGCATTGCAAGGATCATTTGATGTTTCTGAACGACATTGGAGTCTCGCCGGATGTTTTTGGGGCGTTTATTACGAAAAATCCGCTGATTTTCAAGGAAAGTATTCAAGATTTGCAGACCCGAGTGAATTATTTGGAGTATAAAAATTTCAAAAAAGAAGCAATTGTCAGAATTGTCGAGAAAAATCCGTTTTGGTTGATGTTCAGTACGCCCCGGATCGATCGACGTCTCGGATTTTTTCAGAAAAACTTTGAATTGACGGGAAATGAAGTCCGAAAACTTGCAACAAAGCAACCGAGGCTCATCACATACAATACAATGCACGTACAGAAGAGTATTTTTTCCGTAAAAGAGGAAATGGGCTTCAGTCAAGACGAAATGAAGCGACTTACGCTCAAGAAACCACGAATAATGATGATGAGTAAGAATTTTTTTTGTGAAATTTATCAATTTTCTTATTATTTTTTTAATTTTAGATCATGACGAGCTCCTAAATCGCTTCGAATACATCCAAAAAAAGATGAAACTCTCGCACGAACGAATCCTTCAAACGCCAGAGCTGCTCGAAACTCGTCAATTTATCCTTAAACAACGTCACGAGTTCCTAAAATCCCTGAAAAGAGACCAATATGACCCAAAATTGCCGCTTTATGTGCCTCTCGAAGCCTTGGTGAAGTCATCAAATGAGGAATTCGTTACCGTCATTGCCAAATCCTGCATGGAAGAGTACGAGAAATTCTTGAAAACGCTCTAATTTAAAGTCTTTCGGTGTTTAATATCAAGTTTTTTGCTTAAATTTAAGTTAGGATTCGAAATTTTTTTACAGTTAGTCACAATAAATTAACTAGCTCTTAACTAAATTTGCCCAATTCGACTTTTTTCCGTATGACGCGGATCGAACTGTGCAAAAACGAGTCAATTATGCTCGCAACGACGTAGATTCCGCCAACAATTGCACAAATATTGGTTGCTAAATGCCCGATGGAGTTGGATTTTTCCGTGATTTTTACCATTAGAGGGGATAGTTCGTAGCTGAAAAAGACGCCGGGCATGCCCCCTTCTCCTTTGCCGGCAGCAACGCTTCTTTGATACGTCGTCACACTAAATTGATTTGTGTGCAAAACAGTTCCGTTGAGGAAGACATACATTGTGGGCACGATTTTCAGGTAATAATTGAACATGAAACCGCCTGAAATGAGAAAAATAGAAGAAAAATTAGAAAAAAAATTGTAAATAAAAAATTAAATAATTTTATAAAAATTTTTGAATAATAATAAAAATGAAAAGAAATCAATTTTTTATTTTAAAATTAAACCAAAAATTTAAAATTAATTTTTTAATAAAAAAAATTAAAATGAAAAATTAATTTTTAATTAAAATTATTTAATAATAAAAATTTTATTTAAGAATTTAAAAAAAAAATTAAAAAATAAATAATTAAATTATTTTAAAATAAATAATTTTTTAAATAAAAATGAATAATATGTTTGATTGAAAAATTATTTTGTATTTAAAAAATTACAAAAAAAAAAAAAAATAAATAAAAAATTAATTAATTAAATATAAATTTTCTTTTTGAATTTATTTTTATTTTATTTTTTTTTTAATTTTTAGTTCTATTTTTTATAAAAAAATAAAAATTCACAAAAAAATATTTGAATAAAAAATTAAATAATAAAATTAAAAATAAATTAATTAAATTTTCTGTTCAAAATTATTTTTATTAATTTTCATTTATTTATTTTTTCAATTTATTTAAGTTGAATATTTTAAAAAATTAATAAATTGAAAAAAATTAATAATAAAATTTTAAATTAAATAATCAAATTAAATTTAAATTAAATTAATTAAATAATTTAAATTCAATTAAAATTAATTAAATTTCTGTTCAAAAATTTTTTTTTAAATAAAAATTAAAAGAAACTCTTCAATACTGAATAAAAAACGAGATTTTCAAGTCTTCGAACCTTTGACGTTCACATGACAGCTGAATAAATGTCACACCGTGTTACGAAATAAAAATCAAAAATTGATAAAAAATCACAAAATCCCGATTTTCTCACGACAATTGCAAATAAAAACCCCTGAAAAATGCCGATGCCCAGCGGAACAATCTACAATCAAGGTCAAATGGGACAACCCAGTTGCTTCGATCGCATGAAAATGGGATTCACAATTGGAATGTGTGTTGGAATGGCATCTGGAGCTCTTTTCGGAGGTTTCGGAGCTTTACGGTAAATTATTTTTCATAATTTTCATTCAAATTTTTCATAATTTTCAATTCACAGTGCGGGACTTCGAGGCAGAGAATTAATCAACAACGTCGGAAAAGTCATGCTGCAAGGCGGCGGTACATTTGGCACGTTTATGGCAATCGGTACCGGCATTAGATGTTAAAAAAATGGCATTTTCGTTGAAATATAATTTTAAGACAGCATTTTACGTACACAAAAACACGAAATTTAGGCGCATAGACGAGTTGTAAAAATATCCTTTAAATAAAAAATGAGTCCTTACCTTCTTCAGCGATGGCTTTTCTTCCGTCGAGCGGATGTGTCGAAGCGTAATCGATCTTTTCGCCGAACGATAAGTGGTTTATGACGTGCGTCGTGTTAAAAGTCGACGACAAAAATGGTTGAACGTCGTGCACATGAATGTGATTTATTGAAAATGATTTTCCGGGAGCCAAATGAAAACTTCCGCTCATGCGATTTACTTCGATTTTCCCGTAAATTTGACATGCTTCCTTCAATGCGTATGCTTCCTTGGCTTTGTCGAGCTCTTGTTCCTTCTTACATTGCTCAAAATCGTGAATATTCGGGTTCCAGCGTTTTTCTCGGTACGCATCGACGACATCCTGACACGAATTGCAACAATGAGTCGCATTAAATTCCGCCCCGTAACAACTTCCGCACGTCACTTCAGCGACAGCAGTTTCCACGGGCTTTTCTGTTGTCGCATTTGCCTTTTTTGGTGTCGTTATGTCCTCTTTTTTCGCTTCGTCAATGGGATTTCCATCGAGATCCATGCGTCGCTTGAACACATTGTGCTCGATGTGCATGTGTTGCTCGCCTGTCGAGTCCATGGCATCGAGCGACAAATAATCGCACGAAATTGTGGGAATGAAAAGGTCAAAATTTATCTGGAGTTTGTGAGATCGCGTTGTGTCAACGAACAGCGTCTGCTCAATGTTCGGCGAAAGGTAGGCATTGAACTCCAACACAACCAGGATTAAAATTAACGTAAAACTAATGACTGAAACTGAAGGAAAAACATGAAAATTAATTGGTATTCGTGGCTTTGGCGAAGGGCAAGGGACTTACTTGTCGCGCCTGAAAGCGTTCGGATTTGAGCGTCTTCTATCGTTTTGGAAAAGGCGTCGAATTTCTTGATGCTATCGAGAACGCGGTGTCCATTGTGAGCCATTATTGGAATTTTCTCACAGAATTCAGAACGAAAACTTCAATTTGCCGATTTTTGTTTACGTTTCTTTACACGTCAGATTTCTGTCGTAAATTCCGAGCAGTAAATTCCGATAAATACCGAGTAACGGGAAGATTCTTTTGATGAAAATCACGTTTAAATAAATTAATAAATTTTTTTAAATTTAAGTTAAATTAATTTAGTTGCCTCAATTAACCTCTTTATAAAGAAATTATTATAAAAAAAATTATTCAAAATAAAATAGAATTAAATTTTAATTAAAATCAAAAATAAAATAATTAGAAAATTAAAAAATAAATTTAAAAAAAAATTTTTTTTCTTTAAAATTATTTAATTAATTAATTGTTGTCTTCTTTAAAATAAAAATTTTATTAAAATACAATTCAGAAAGAAAATTCATGAAATAAAATTGAAAAAATATTTTCAAAAAAATTAAAATTTAATTCTTTGTATTAAAAAAATTGTTTGAAGTAAAATAAAATTAAAAATTAAAATAAAATATTTTTTTTAAATTTTTAAAAATTAAATTTCATTTAAATTAAATAAAAAATTTATTTAAGTAAAATAAAAATAAGATAAAATTTTAATTTAAATAAAAAAATCATTTCAAGCAAAGTTAAAAAAAAGAGAAAATGAGAAATATTTTTTATATTATAAATAAAAAAAATTGGAAATAAATTTAAGGAAATTTGATTGATTTGGAAAAAAAAATTTTTTTGAGTTAATCTTTGATACTATTAATAAAAATTATTATCTTAATATTTGAGTTAAAAAATATTGTTAAAATTTTATTTTATTTGACCTTAAAAAAATTAATTTTTAATTTTGAAATTAAAAAAATAAAATAAAATTTTAATTATAATGTTAAAAATTAATGTTTCTATGTATTTAAAATTAAAAAAAAAAATTAAATAATTTTAATTGAGCAAAAAAAAAAATTAAAAAAATTTTTTTTTTTGAGCCAGAAATTAAGTTAAGAAAAAAATTTACATAAAGCTCAAAAATTCAAAGAAAAATTAAACTTAAACAATAAATATTAAAAAATATGAATATAAATTGTTAAAAAATTAAAACATTAATTATTTAAAAAAAGAATTATTTTTCATTAAGCTCTAATTATTTTTATTTTTTAAAAATTACTTAAACATTATTTTTATTTGAAATTTGTCTCATTTAAACAACTGGCGGTGCCTCTTGTAGTTCAGTTGTCATCAGAGGCTCTCGATTTTCAGGTAATTCCCTTTCACGAGTCTCATCTTTCATGCGATATGTTTCTTTAAAGTACTTTCTTATGATATTCAAGGGTCCTGGTAGCAAAACGAACAACATAAAGATGAAAACTCCTTGCAAGGCATTCAAAATATCCAAAAATAAAATCGGACTGATACGCGATGACGTGAAATAAAACGAACAAATTTCGCAAATCCATAAAATAATGATGACTGCAAGCAAAATATTCGTGCTTCTCTTCCTTTTTGAAGAAATTTCAAGTAAATTTATGATTTTTTTGTGAAAATTTTTAAAAGAAAACTTACATTGTTGAAACTTTTTCGATTCTCGCGGGATCTAAATTCCGAACTTTTTCCGAAATTTGTCGCTGTAACGTCGTTCGTGACGTGCGAGATGATTGTCGACTCAATTTTTTCGCAATTGTGTTCATTATCGACAAATCATTGAGGTCCGTTAATTTCGCATAACCCCATTCCGTGATAATGGCAATGACGAACGAAGCACAAACGATTACCGTAACGACGGGAATGAAGAATTTCTGTGAAGCCATTTCGCCTGCATCGTTCGCTCGGAAGTAATATGACGGCAAACCGGGATATCCTTCGTACCACGTGAGCAAGACGAAAATTACAGGCAATCCATGTGCCAAAAGAAAATAAGAAAATAACCGACAACACTCTTTAGCGGGCGTCATTTCCATTCCGTGAGGCAAATAATGCCAAACTTCAACCGCATTGTCCATAACCATCAATAACATCCAGAAAAAGGCAGCCAACATGAAATATTGCACGAAATATCCCGTTATGCCTTCGCGAAAACTCGTAAATTCAATCAATGCCAGCATTAAAAATCCCATGGCGAGACAGATGGAATGCAGAGCCAACGCTTTTCCATGCAAATCGTTCAAATTCGGGATGAAAAAGTAAATTAGCGCTACCATGACGAGGCAAGGAACGGAAATCATCATCACTAAAAATTAAAATTTCAAGTAAAAATTGATTTTTGTCAAAAATTGAAGAAAAACTTACAAACAGCACAAATAACTCCTTGAATTTCTGATACTCGAATCACTCCGCCGTACACATCATGACACGAAATAGCGCTGAGGATCCAGGAATTGTTGTCGTTCGCCATATCCAAGCAATAGTCGTCGAAAATGTCGTAAGATTGCCAATCGTTTGAGACACGAAGGAGAGATCCATTGGAAAGAACGTAAAGGAAGTCGTTGTACACTTCGCTGTAGAGCATGCCACTAAAATGAGAAAAAATAAGTTTAAATTTTTTTAATATTTTATTTTTTTTTTCAAATTTTTAGATTTTTTTTTTCTGTTTATTTAATTGAGTTGAGTATTTTTTATTAATTAAATTTTTATATTATACAAATACCTATTTTTTATTTAATTCAAATTAATAAAAATATTTTTTTTCCAATTTTTGAAAAATATTCACAGCTAAAATTATTTAAAAAAAAGTATTTTAAAAATTTAAAAATTTAAATTTAAATTTAAATTTAAAAATTTTTTTTATTTTAAAATTTTAAAATCGACCCGAACTCACATTATACTAAAAAGTACAAGAATTTTATTTTTCAAAATAATTACCTAAATAAAAATATTTTTTTATTTAAAAAAAATAATTAAAGCTTAATTAAATTTAATTTCATATTTTTCAACTTTTAGAAAAAAAATTAATTAAATTTTATTGAAATAAAATAAAATTATTTTAAATCAAATTATATTAAAATAAAGAAATAATTTTATTTAAAAATAAAAAAAAATAAAAGATTATAAATTATAAAAAATAGAAGAGATAAAATTAAATTAATAAATAAAATTTTAAATTAAAATTAATTAATTAAAAAAAAAATTACAAATAATTATTCTAAGAATTAAACTAAATTAAATTAAAATTTAAAAATTATTTTTGCTTCAAATTCATTTTTTTTTAATTTTTGACTTTAAAAATATATAAAAAAAACGAGACAAAAAATCGATAAAAATAAATTTTCTCACCCCGCACACGGCGCCCTCAACTCAATCTTATAACTCATATTCAACTCTTGATCCTCGATGCATCCATCATAAAAAACGGCATGGATCAGTTCAAAATCGAGCGGCACATCTCCCTCGTCACAACCTCTCGACGTGTCGTTCATGTAATAATTCTCGCCCATCTTACAGCATTTTGGCACAGTTACTACGGGCAAGACAGCTGGTTGCGATTTCAGCATCTACGAGAAGCAAACAAAAAAAAAATTACATAAGAAACTTCAGTTGAAATGAATTCTTGACCTCACCTTGTACTGAGAGCAATCCGAGGGCACTTCATCTCCGTCGACGCGTTCATGCAGCAACTTTTGCATCATCTGATCGCGCTTTGGATTGTTCTTGAAGGCACCTAATGCCCCAGCGACGTGAATTCGGATCTCTTCGTCTTGGGTTGTTGCGAATTCTGTCGTTGAAGATGTTGTTGATGGCAAGATTTCCGGAGGTTTTTGTGTTTCGTCGTAATATTCGTCGTCATAGTTGTCGTACAAAGGCAATTCATTCGAACTGTTATCGGGATTTGAGAGAGTTTTGGCAGTGAAGAGACTCACAATGGTAAATATTGTTAAAAATTTCATTTTTTCTTGTGACTTTAATTAATTTCAGTTCAATACTGCCGCGAAAAAATCTCGTTTCATCAAAGATTCTGAGCAAAATTGATGTTAATTGATGGAAATTACGAAGGTAAATGCTTGGAATTCGTCAAATACTCTTCGAAAAGTATGACACACCTAAATTTGTCACTTTTATTGCACTTATTGCTTGCTCATTGATTGCTAAATTCATTGATAAAATATTTTTTCAATGATAATGACGTTTTTCAAGATAAAACATGGCGACGCGAATTTTATTTCGTGTAACGAGCACCAATTTTCAGCATGTACTGAATATGTTGAGTACCAAACTTTGCGTAGTTGTCTCGTAAATAATAAAAAAAAAACAATTAAATTCGACAAATATACCGTGATCAAACGTAATTTTTTTCTCATAACATTTTTTTTTTATTATGACGAAGCAAATTATCTCTATTGTACTATTTTCGTAGGCACAAAGAACGCCCGGCAATTTTTTTTTTGTTTATTTAAAAACGAGCCCCAGATTTCAACCACGGATGATCGAATCGAGCAACGATCGATAAGCAACTGAATTTTCAATTGATAAAAAAAGTGAACGAAGCCGGCGAAGAGTCGTTATCAGGTAATTTCAATTAAAGGGAGATTAGATAAAATGAGGTGAAAAAAGGAGGTATTTTACGGAAACACGAGTGATAGTGCGATGAGAGATAAGAAAAGTACATAAAAAGTGAGTAAAAATGTTCAAAAATCGATTCCTGATTCTTATCGGCGATGCATGGAAGTAAAGTTGTTTGTTTGATTAGGCAAAGTAAATAAAAGAAAAAGCGCCAAGATTAGTTTGTGTGATGGGTACGGGCGGTATTTGATGAATTAAAGTAAAAATTTGAACGTGATAACGAGAAATTGAATTAAAAAAAAAATTAAAATGTTGAAAAATTATTTAAAAAGTGTGCTTAAAATTTTTAATTATTGGCTCATTGTTTAATTTATTTTTATTTAAAAAATATTTAATTAATTAATTAATTAAATTAAATTAAATAATTAAAATAATTAAAAATAATTAAATTAAAAAAAAAGAAAATTTCTTTCTGAATTATAATTTTTACAAAATTTTTAATTTTTTTAATTTTGCTTAATTTTTTTTTATCAACTTTATGTAAAATTTCTAATTAATTAAAAAAATTAATTAATTATTTTTTTAAAGTTAATAAAAATACATTTAAAAAAATTCTTGAAATGTTTAACTTAAAAAAAAATTGAGCTTGATGAAAAAAAAAATAAAATATGTAGGTATTTAAATATTTTTTCAATTTAAAAAAAATAAATTTAAATATTTTTTATTTGAAAAAAAAATAAAATAAAAAAAATTTGAAAAAAAATGTTTATTACACAATTGAAAAATTAATATATTTTTTTAAATTAAATAAAATTTAAAAAATAAATAAAATTAAAGCTAAGAAAAAATTGATTTTTTCAGTTAATTAAAATTAATTTGTTGATTAAAAATTTTCAGTTTAATAAAATTGTCAATTAATTAAATTAATTAAAATTAAAAATTAATTTTAAAAAAATATTTAATTTTTTTACTTAAAAATATAATTTTTGATAACATAATTTTTGTTCAGTTCTTAAAAATTTTTCCATTAAAAAAATAATTTTGAAAAAAATAACTCTTAAAAAAATTGCTTTAAAAATTTTAATTGAATTTTTTTAGATTCTGAGAACAAATTTGTTCATCATTTCTTTCCTAAATCCATTAAATAATTCTATTTCCTTATAAAAAAATGTCAAAAACGTCTACCAACCTTCCCATCATTTCCGTAACGGGAAAAACACAAAACTTCTTCCGAATCGTGGGATGACGAACAAAGCGAAACACATGAACAAACATGGGAATTACCAATCACTCGACTACTTACTTTGTACCTCAGATCAAGTAAACAACTTATTTACCGAGACGTAACAAACTTTTTACGCGTTAATTGACGCATTAAGCAAAACTCCCTTTTAGTTGATAATAAATAATATTTATTGCTAAATTTCACTTAATACATTTTTTTTTAGTAAGAAGCGAGTCTAAAACGATCGCTTTTTGCAGTCTTTTGGCTTTTTTAGGTAACTTTTTGATTTTTTTTATTTTTCAGGAAATTTCTTCAGTATCCGATGACCCTGATGACTTCTTTGAAGAATTTTCGATCCCGTTGCAGGGGTTTTTGCTGCATCGCTGCCTGAATTTGGATCAAACGCACCAACTTTACAATTGTGATTTTAATGTTCATTTTTGGTAATTTTTTTACGCAATTTGATTTTTTTTTATTTATTTATGTTTAGCTCTTGGATAACCTTCAATTGCTAGATTTTTGTTTGTTCAACTATTTTTAGAGTTTTTTTTTAAATTTATTTTTTAGCGATCTGAATTGCTTCACTATCAATGCTCGACTGATGATCACTCACATCGCCATCTCCCCTTTTGTCGTATTTTTGTTTACTTTAACAACAATAATTGCCCGTTCCATTCATTCAAACACTCGCGCAAACGTGTGAATGTGTCGTGAAAAAAAACCTGCTGATCGCAATACATGCGCAAAATGAAACGAGATCTGTGTAAGTTCAGTAATTGAATGGTAGGTAAGTCCCCGGCATGCATGTAATGTTTACATTTTTTTTTGGTTCGGAACTTTTTTTTATCTCTCTCAGAAGAATAAGAACTGGTAATGACGTCCGTTCAACGTAATTTCTTTTAAATAATAAATAGAAAAACAATTTTTTGTGATGATTTACGATTTTAGGCAGAAAAATGAGAGCAACAACCTCAAAACGAGCGGTTGACGTCGATCAATGATGAATTTGGTGATTTTGAGGCCATGAAGATGTTCGTGTTGATAGATTTATAATGGGCGTTTTAGAGATTTGTTCAACATTGTATTTGCTACAAAATGCAATAAATCAAATAACGGACCATTTTTAGCTTTTCAAGTTCATGTAAGTTATAAAATTTTAACAAGTTCAAAAACTTGAGCTTGATCTATAAAAAGTTCCGTATCTTTATGACAAATCTCAAAATTAATAAAAATAACTGTAAAACCCGCAATATTTTTTTTATAATTTTTTTTTTAATTTCATGAAATTTTTATCATTTGTCATTTAAAAAAATATTTTTAAAAATTTAATTTGTATTTTTATTTTTTTCTGATTTTTTTTTTATTTTATTTTATTTTATTTATTTATTTTTTTTTTTTGAAAAAAATCAATTAAATTTTTTTATTAATTTTTATATTCAATTTTTAAAAAAAATTAAATTTATACGAAAAAAATACTTCATAAAATGAACTTATGAAAAAATTTTTAATATTAAAATATGTTTTAAATTTTCGTCTAAAAAAATTAAAAAATTATAATTACTATTTCATGAAAATTTTTATTTTAAAAGTTAGAAAAAAAAAATTGTAAAAATTTTAAATTTTTCATTAAAATTTCAATTATTTGTAAACCTGAAAATATTAAAAAAATATATTATTGACCAAATTTTTATAAAATTAAATTTTTAATTTTTTTTCTCAATTTCTCATTGAAAGTATTCGAAAAAAATTAAATATAAAAATAAATATTCAATTTTTAACCTAAAAAAAATTAATTCTTAACATAACCTTTTCAACTTCACCTTCCGCTAATTCAACAACTTTTTTTTCATAGGAAAGTACGTCGAATAGGGCAAACAATGATTACTCAGCGCAAAAAAGTTGTTTATTATTATTGTTTTTATCGTTGACTTATAAATAATCACTTTGTTGAGGAAAGCACCGATCGAAAATGACGCAAATGTCTCTCTCGGAACTTAAAAAAAGAAACTTTGTAAAGTAGGCAGGAGGAATAGGTCAACACAATTTCAATTAAGTAGTTCACAAACAGGTTGTTTCTGTGTCTCAGAATGTTTTTTTTTCTGGTTTCAATATTAAGTATTTACATGAATTAATTAAGTTCGTTGTTGATTTGTTTACATTATCTTGCGTCGATGTCGATGTGTGTTATATGACTTATGGCGTCAATTGAATTATTTTTATTAAATTATGGGAAATTATTGACGTTAATTTTTTTCTAATTTTAGGTGTAACCGCATTCTTTTTTTGCTTCAAGAGTTGTAGAAATGTCTTTATTCTCGACTTGGAAAGTTCAGGTAAGAATTTAATTGCATCTTAAAAGTGACGGAAATCGTTTTGTAAAGCAATTGAAGGAAGATTTATGTAATTTCTAACCATAAAATGATGCGGTTTTCCCTTTGAATCATAGAAAGATCCGTCTATTGTAGATTTTCGATCATTTACAACCGCAACAGGCCATTTACGGAGCGATTCCTGAATGACACATGAGATCTTCGATCGTCAGTGGTTAATTCCAGAAGCTTTTATGCGTCTCATCATCTCCATTAAAAGCTTTTCCTGAACATCATGAACCAATTTGCAGAACCATCTCGAATCCAACAAAGAAGAAAATTACACGAATTTCATCGAGATTCCATTCTGCAATAAAAACATGAATGAAGATAACGTAAAAGCTTGTCACGGTCAACTTACTCTTGGAAATTGCTTCGTTGTTGCTCGCTTTTACAACATATATTCATTATCGTTGACCTTATCGTCGTGTTGATTGATTTCTTCTTTTTGGCTGTCAATGTACATGTTTATCATATCGGGCTTGACGATTTTATTGTCGGTGCGGTGTTGAATGGTATCTAAATTTACAAAATATTCCGTTGCACGTGTATCGAGCATGTTTATAATGTTTTTTATTTTTTAATTTCATTCATTAATTTTTTTTTTATTTCTTAAATTTTTTAATTTCATTTTTTAAATTTTTTATTTTTTTTTATTTTCATTTTTTAATTTGATTCTTTTAATTAATTTTTTTATTTTTTAATTATTTTTATTTTTAATTTGATTCTTAAAATTTTTATAATTTTTTTAAAATTTATTTCTTTAAATTTTTTATTTTATTTTTTAATTTAATTTTTTTGAATTGTTTTTAATTTTTTTTTATTCTTTTCAGCATCAACTCGTCGACATGACCAAAGAAGATACATGGCTCCATATAAACGGTTGTTATAAAATTAATCCAAACCAAGCAAAAAACCTTTTTTTAAGCAAATATTTTTGTCGTTTAAATTTTGCATTACTCCAAATCCATCAAGCATAAAGAATGGCAAATAAAGTCACCAAAATAATTGCCGGACAAAAAAATTTAATTTCTGAACCATATCATGACGTGAACTGATATTTTTATTTGAACGAATTTATCTTTATAAGAATGAAGTTTATCTGTTTACGTCACTTAGCTTAAAAAACAAAACAAAATAATTAATTCCGTCTCTTAAAGTTCAACCACACGCCATCTTCGACTATGATATTAAATCCTCCTTTTTTGAATTGAATTGACTCTTGCGTTTTGTCGCATCTTTCAATGCGGAATCTACTTAAAAGTGAGAAAAAGACACATTTGCCCTCCATCATGACATAACGATTACCGATACACATTCTCGGCCCAATTCCAAAAGTCAACAATGTATAAGGATTGATCTTTTCCTTATTTTCGGTAGACCAACGTTCCGGCAAAAATTTTTCAGGATCCTCGAAGTAACGAGAATCTCTTTGAATACCAATGGATGGCAAGTTAATAAAATCTCCTTCCTTAAAATGATGAGCTTTGCCTTTAGAATCGTATAAAGTACAGTCTTTGGTGCATCTGCGATCGTTCGCTACATTAACAGGCCATTTACGAAGGGATTCTAAATTGAAAATTAAATTTAAAAAATCTTAAAGCATCTAAAAAGTTCATAAAATTACCTTGAATCACACATTCAAAATATTTCATGCTCTGTAACTTTTCAAAAGTCACCGGTTTGTCTCCTAATTCATTTTTAACTTCATCAATTTCAGCTAAGAGTTTTTCCTGAACCTCTGGATTGATTGCCAACTCATAAGCCATCAACATGAACCAATTTGCAGCAGTTTCGAATCCAGCAAAGAAGAAAAGAACACATTGCGCAACAAATTCATCGAGATCCCATTCTGAAAAACATAGAATTTAGTTCAAGGTCATTCAAGGTCAAAGTGATTTTGTAAATGTGAAGAAATTTCTCGATATGTTTAAGCTGAAATTGAAACTACCGAATTTATTTTACAAGATGAAGCAATTGAAAGAGTGAAAACAATCAAATACTTGGGAATCACAATTGATGAAGAATTGAATATGAAGGAAAACCTCAAAACTGTGATAAAAAAGACTGCAAAAAAGGTTGGTTTCTTGATAAGGAACAGAAACAAGATCGATAGAGAAACAAGACTGATGCTATATAAATCTATGGTTGGGTCGTGCATAGACTATTGTAGCTCAATTTTGATATTGAACAACGAGACTGATTTGAATGAATTACAAAAAGTGCAAAACCAAGCTTTAAGATCACTGACAACAACAACTTTTTGCAAACTTACTTTTTGAAATTGCTTCATCGTTATTTGTTTTGACGACGTACTCATTATCGATTACTTTATCTTCAGACTTGTTGTCTTCTTTCTGGCTTTCGATATACATGTTTATCATATCAGGTCTCACGATTTGATTGTCGATGCGATATTGAATTGTATCTTTGACTAATTTGATGAAATAATTCGTGGCTTCGATGTCAAGTAAATTTAATCCGAGCAAAGGAAAGATTTTGGGAATCATAAAAACGAGCAAACCTTTGATGTTACTGGCTAAACTTGTACTCAAAGTCGTCAATTGCTTGCCCATCAAAAAGAATTCGTTCTCGAGATCTTTAATTGAATTGACCTCGACTCCGAAAATTGTTGTCGCGATCGTATCATTGCAATATCTGTTGAACAAATCTTTGACTTCACACATGTACATGCCTCCAACGAGTTTTTCGGATATCGAGTTTGCAGTGTTTTCGGCACAATCGTTCATTAGTTTGAACATCGTTCGCATTTTGAGTCCTGTGAATGCAGGTGACAGCATATTTCGTGTAACTCTCCATTTTTGATCGACCATCGTGAAAAGGCCTTTTCCGAAAATTTTGTCAACTTCGGGGATTTCACTAAAAACGTGATTTGCAAAACAATCAAATTTTTTCACAGTGATTTCTTTGATGAGTTCTACGTCACGCACGAGTAAAATTGGCGTCGTAATTTGAATGAAGCCCGAAACACTTTCGTCAGGCATCTCCCAATACAGCCGCTTGAAATAATCGAAGAACGAAACTTTTTTCAGGAAGAAATCATTTTCATTGCCAAACAAGAGACTCGGGTCCTTGTGTGGAATACCGCGACGTGCCCATGTCCCGTTTAACCTGATTCGCCATACGTACAGCGCCGTCAAAGCCGTCACGAAAATCAGTCCAGGCCAAGACCAGAACAACCAGAATACCCAACTGCTCAAACCCATAATTCAAAAATGACTGAATGAATGAACGCGACGAGCTATAAAAATTTAATCGGGTTTCGTACGAATTATTTTTTTATCTACGGAACTACTCGTCTCGGGTTATTATGTCATTCGGCATGAAAAATGACTTAACAGAATATTCCGTTTGATATTTTTTATATTGAATTTTTATTTGGCAGGTTTTTCTATTTTAGGTTATTGCTTTTTAAAAACAGCAATAAAAAAAAATAAACGGGAAACACCGCTAAAAAAATGGACCACATGTTTTTGTTTATTTCTTTTTTTTATAGAGATGAAACGCATTTTTCACTTTTCGAATGACATTCTGTCGACCTCCAAAGATTAAAGTCCCGTAAATAAATTTCGTTCATAAAATTTCCTACGCAAAAATTTTCAATAAACAAGCGATAAACAAGAAATAATCGATAATTTTATGCAATTTTTATGCTGCAAAACTCAAATTCCATCAATTTATCAATATTCATTAATCTACAAAAATCAATGGAAAAATTTTCTAGATTTTTTTTTTGTGATGTGACTCATTTTTATTTGAAAATTACGCAAAAAAGTTGTAGAATTCTAAAATAAACAAGTTTTTTAGCGCCAAAATGCGAAATTATATGATTTTTGTCACGTATTTTTTTTTTAATTTTTTAATTAAATTCAATTTAAAATTTATTTATTAAAAAAAATGATTCAGAATAAATTTAATTAATTTAAATAAATTAAAAATTTATTTAATTAATTAATTACAATTAATAAATATTTTATAGAAAATTAAATTATTTTTTTAAGAAAATTAAAAATTTAAAAAATTTAAATTAAAAAAATAAATTTGAATTTAAATTTTTTTAATAAAATAATTAATTTATTTTTATTATTTTTATAAAAAAAATATTCACAATTTTTTTTTGCACCTATTACAAAAATTAAAAAAATAAATTTTTAATTAACTAAAAATAATAATATAAAAATTAAGTTTAAAAAAAATTGAGTTTGTGAAATAAATAAGATAGAATTAAAAAATAGCATTTTCTTTTAAAGTTTTTATTTTATTTTATTTCTTTAAAGAAAAGCTTCAGAAAAAATTTTGATGAAATTTAAAAAAAATCAACTTTTCAGCAAAATTAAATATTTAAATTAATTAAATTTGCAAATAAAATTAAATAATTGAAAATATTACAAAATTAATATTTTTTATAAATAAATAATTTTTATAATTTAATAATTTTTAATATTATCAATTATTGATGAATATTTAAAAATTTAAATAATTTTATCAAAAATAAAAAATCAATTTTTTTTTTAAATATTTTTTTTTATTTTTCTTCTTCTCTTATTATTAATTATTTTATTTTATTATTTTTGAACTAAATTAAAGCAAAATTAAAAAATGCATTTTTTCTATGCAAAAAAATAATCCGAATTCTCGTCTTCAAAACAATTTCAAGTAAATTTTATCATTTTTTCCCACACATAAAATTTGTTATTTTGACCCAAAATTGCGGCAAAACTATTCAAAACATGAGAAAAGGTCGACAATATTTTTTTTGACCGATTTTTACTGCAAAAAAATCAATATTTCACTCCTTTCATGCTTCTTCAGTTCAACATTCGCATTGCTATAAAAAAGTAAAAATTTATTTAAAAAATTAAATTTTAAATTTTTTAACTCAAAAATTGACTTTTAAATTAATTTTAAATTTTTTTGCACTAAAAAGCCTCCTTGAATTGAAGCCTCCTTTTGTATTTTTTTTTTTTTTTTTTTAAATCACACTCGAGCATTTATTTGGCTCTTAATTTATTTTTGTAACGTTTAATCTTAAATCACTAAAAATCTTACACAACAAACAAACAATTTAGATAAAAATTTAGCAGAAATATCTCAAAAGTCCTCTATCGACGTTTCTTCTTCCTCCTCCTCTTCATCTACGTCTTCTATACTTTCCACGAAATTTTCTTCTGTTGTCGTCGTTGTCACTTGATTCTCATAAAAATTCTCTTCATTTACTTCCTTATCGTCACTTTCGACTGGCACACGTGAAATTTTCTCCTTTAGCCTTTGCGCGTCGAACACTAACTTACTCGAAGTGCATTCCATGATGATCCATCGTTCGCGTTTCGTGTCGTAATCGATGCAGGATCTCGGATAAATTTTTTTCTTGTATGTCACATAACCGAGCCCGTTGACATCGAGCTTCTCAAAGTTATTCACGTACATCCCGAACGAAGTTTCGCACGGATATTTGTGGAGAAATTGAAAACCCTCGCGATCCATTGAGATGGCATTAATGACTGTCGTGACATTCGCACACATGAGTCGCAAACTGTTGTCCTCGATGTAATGTTGGTAATCCGGGCAGCATTTATTGATGGTTTTCAGCGCCAACATTGACATGTTCATGTTCGAAGGTTGCGGGTCGAGAAAATTCGACGTTGTGCTGTTTGTGATATTTTTTGGAATTGTGGCTTCTGTCGTTGAAATTGTTGACGGCGACGTTGAATTCATGCTTGTGGCCTGAAGTAGCAACATAAAAATATCGTAAATTGTCATCCTTGTGAATTTTTATTTTTTTTTTTTCGAAAATAAAAAAATATTTTTTTTTTTTTTAGTGGAAACCTTCCTCTCAAGCCAACGGTAAGTTCTTGACTACTTCGGTGTCGGGTTTTCTGTTATATTTGATAAAACACACGAAAAAAAAATATCCCCAAATAAAACTCGAACTCGAACCTATCGTAGATGTGCGCGATGAATAAATAAAAATTTTAATATTTTTACGTCGTTAACGGTCTTCTGCTTGGGTCATCTTTCGATCCAGCGCGCACCACATGTTTGTTTACTTTTTTTTTACGTGTGCATGGCGCGTGTATCGTGTGTCTGAATCATCTGTCGGGGCCATCCATAAACGATTGTTTGCGCGCCACACCTGCGTTGCCTCGTAAAATTTTCGTTTATGACACGTCCCCCGCGCGCACAAATACACTCAAAAATTCCGTTTTGTTCCATTTCGTTGATCTAAATTTTCGATAGGAAGCGAAACAGGTTACAATGCAGTTTCGAATTTTGTTTTCTTGGCAAACAGGAAACATTAGCATATTAATTATCGCTCATCAGCATCATCATCGGCAGCGACATCATCGCAGCTTAGCTGCTGCTCTCGCCTATCAAAAGGATATCTAATTGTAAATGAATCGGATTAAATATTTTCGATTCAAGGTATTACCGGTTTGCAAAAATTTCACACACAAAAAGAAAGATCGATTTTTTTTCGCCTGCATTTAAATATTTATGATCGACCGTTGTTTATACACACCGGTAAAATTTCATCCATACAACTTTTTATTTTTTTTTTTTCGAAACTCGTTTTTTTATCTTTTTTTGTGGTAGCAATGAAATCATATGGTTCGCTTTTAGTCCGGATTATTTTTAGTTGAACTTCAACAACAGACACGGAAGCAACTTTTTTCAAAGACGAAAGTGAAATTTTAATAATTTTTTTCGAAAAGTAATGAGATTTATAATATTCGCCATTTTTGTTGTGATCCCAAGCGCTTTTCCCGCCAAAATTAGAGATGCGCGAATAATTAACATGAATGAGCAGGCGTCTCCACAAATAGCCCAGCGTGCAAGAAAGATGCTGCCCAAATGTTGTCCCTTCAACTTTGGCATCGGCCTTGATATCGAAACGCAGGAAATTGGATGTCATCAACATACTTTGTTGGATAAAATTTTGCAACAAAAGTATCAGGAGTTTAATTTCAAGCAAGTTGAATGTCGCATGGATCCGAGAAATGTGAGAAATGTAGAGGATTTGGAAAAATTTTTAAATGAAGATGCGGAAATTTTGGCGGGAAAACCTTTTTGTGTGGAGGAAGAAGTGAAATTTGGCGTCACACATTTAATTTATTGTTGATTTTTTGATTGAATTTTAGTTTGTAATAAATTATTTATTTATTTATTTAATTTACATGCGGTTTTTTATTAAAATTCTTCAAAAACCAGTTTTTCGCTGATTCATTTTTTTCGGATATTAATTTAATATCTTGTTTATTCTAGTTCATTCTGGCAGTTTTTTTGTTTGTTATCTTTTGTAAAAATTAATTTCTTAACAATAAAAGATCATGACGCGATCGCTGCCATTTACCCGATCCAAACAATAATCGCTGTAGAGTTGGATGTAAAGATTATTCTGGAGATATTTTGTTGGATTTTGAATGTCAGCCATATTGGCGTCATAAAATTTTGATCGCTTCATGCACGATGGGTGTGTTCGATATTCCAAATTTTTGGCGGTTAAAAAGTCGCGCGTTGATCGCATATCTGCCGGTTGACAGATCCATACGCCATCTTGTCTCTTTTGTAAACCTTCGCCATAGTAGCAACATTTGGAAAGTACTTTTTTTGAGAAAATTCCTCGATTTCGCGTTTCCATGGGAGTTTGAATTTCATTAGGACTGAAATCGACTTCATTTTCTTTTGGATTTATAATTTTTGGAGGACTTGAATTATCGTTACATGTAAAAACTCCCAAAATATTTTGTTCGGCATCTTTTTCAAGGCAATAATTTCCATCAACTAACAAATCGTAATTAATTCTGAGTTTTTCATCAATCGTAATTTGTAATTTTGAATTGCGATTAATTGTTTTTACGAGTTTAACCTCACAATTTGAGCGTTTTTGCAATATTTGATACTGAATTTCGATGGATTTCTTGTAATACTCGTCGCCATCTTTGTTTTCACTTTCGACGCCGCAATACCATTTAGCGGTTTCCGGATGTCGCCGATACGCCAAGCCGATTGGGCAACATTTGGGGATATTTGGAAGACGTTTGTTCAAGGAGATGCTCCTCGCGACACTCGAAAAAAGGAGCAAAAACGTAAAAATTAGAATCATGTCTGTTCTTGAGCGAAAGAAGTTCTGTACTGAATCGTTACACGGCTCATTGTCGGCTTTTATTGCATTTGTTCTACGCGCAACATAATGAGCTGTTAACTGGATTGTTGTCGACAATTAGAGTTCACGGAATTCCAAAACGACTTGAATCATGAAGCGAATGTGACAAGAACAAAAGTTGCGGACCCCTAACTTGAGGTAGAATGAAAAAGTGAAACAAAACCGCAAAATATAATAAGATTTCATTTATGTAGTGAAGATATTTTTATTAAGTTGATACCTGCTGATGATTTTTTTGCTGTGTCATCCTTTATCACGCATGTTGTTTGTTACGAAAATGCAACTGAAAGGAAAATTGACGCTAAAAATCACCGAGAATCGTAAACGGAACAAGAAATTTATCATAGAATCAGGTAGAAACTGTAACAAAATGACGTCAATAGATGTGAGGTTAAAGAACGTAACGGATAAAATGATAAAAATAGTTCTTGGAAAAATTATTGTTCATTAAAAAAAAATTTTTTTTTTTTTTTTAATTAATTCAAATTTTTTATATTTTTTTATGTAAAAATAAATAAATAAGATAAAAAAAAATAAAAAATAATGAAATAAAAAAAATTTTGTCTTTGAAATTTTCTTTCATTTTTTTTTTTTAATTTTCTAACAATTAATTAATTTTAAAATTATTTTTTATTTTAACTTTTTAAATTTAAAAAATAAATTTTAATTTTAATTAATTTTAAATTTTATAAAAAATTTTAAAAAAAAATTAAAAATAACAATTTAAATTAATAAAATTTGTTCTTTTTATTTAAATTTTAATTTTTAATAATATAAATTTTATTAAAAATAATTAATTTTAAATTTATTCTATTATTTATCTCAAGAAATTTTTTTTAAATTCAAATTTATATTAAATTTTTAAAAATTAAAAAATTTTGAAAAAAATAAATAGTATAATCTAATGGGCACCCAAAATTTAAATTTATTCTATTTTTATTTTTAAGACAATTAAGTTAAAATTCAAACAATTTTTAATTTGAAATATTCAAAATAAATATAAAACTTGAATTTTTGGTTTAAATTTCCTAAAAATTGGAGTGCCAAATTTCACAGTTATACTCAATTAAAGATTTTTTTAGACCTGCCCATTTTGGGAGATTATACTGTACTGAATTTAAATACTGAAAATACATAAAAAAAATAGGTATTTTTTTTAATTTTTAATCAAAAAATAATTAAATAAAATTTATTAAAAATTGCAACATTGAAAAAATATAAAAATTCTTACAAAAAAAAAAAATAAATAAAATAAAAAAAATAAAAAAAAAATTTAAAAGAAATACAAAAATAACCAAATTTGACAACAAAACATCAGAAATAATGAAAAATAAAACGTAAAAAAATGAAACACAGATCATTCAAAACAAAAAATTCACGAAAGTGATCGAAACTTCGAAAAATAAACAAAATTCAACAAATTAAAATTTATGAAAATCTCTCTTCAAGGCAGATAAATGTTTAAGTTTTTAAAAGAATTTTAAAAAATGAATTCTTTTAATTTATTACAGTCAAAAATCTTAATTAAAAATCTCAAATATTAAATATTAATTAAAATTTATTAAAACAAATATTAATAGGCAATAAAAATTCAAATGAAAAAAAAAATTCTTTAAAATTCGAGATTAAACGTGATTCGATAAAAACCTTGACCATGAACTTGCTTTATGAAAACTACCCTTTAGGATTTCAAAATAGATAATTTTTATTTTATCTCTGTTTGTTTTTTTTTGTTGTTAGTTAATTATGTTAGTTCCGCATTTTAATTATAATAATTTTCACCAAGCACACCAAAAATTAAAATAAAAAAAGGAAGTTCATTAATTATTAAATTTTTGTCTTAATTTCTCTAAAATATGCAAATGTATATCTAACATGTAAATCTTGTTGTAAAGGCAATTAGTATTTATGTATATCACTATCTAAATATATCGGGCGCAAAATTAGCGTGAGGAAGTGTCGTTTTCTCATCTATTTTACATTTAAATGGAGCTAATATGACACACGGAGGTCGGTCATCGAAAAAATTGGTGCATGCGAGAGAAATACTGATGTAGGAGCGATGTAGCTTGACTTTTTTTTAAATTTTCTTTTTTTTTAAGTAAATGCTTTTTAAGCTAAAATTGTTCATGACCTTCATAGAGAGAGAGAAATAGAGTTAAAGAGTATTTCTTTAAGAATTTTTTTTAACAATTAAGCACTTTTTTGCATAAAGGCCTCTACAATACGCAACAATTTCAATTTTAACATTTTTTCTCTAAATATTTAAATTTTAAAATTTTTTAAAAGTACGTGATTGTTCCAAAATTTTGTTTTTTTGTTCGAACTGAGCGAAACTTTTATATAAAAATATAAAATAAATTTGTTAGTTTTAATCTACGTCATCGGGCCCGGGACTGCGAGCACGTTTTTGTATCGGGAATGGATCTCCGATGCCAGCCAAGCCTGTGACGCCTCGCGTTCCCGTACTCTGGAAATATAACAAGCGATATTTGCGTCCTTCGCGCAACGAAACGGAGTCTGGGAATGTAAGTTTGAGCTCGCGACGCTGTGATCGCTGTCGATGGCGGTCATTTTCGTCGCGATTCGTATATTCCCAAGCTTGATATTTGTCCAAACTTGTAAAGTGTTCCTATGAAAAATTTTTAAAAATTAATTTTTTATGAAATTTTTAGAAAATTTTCGAAAAAAATTTAAAAAATTACTTTAAAAACGCCAATCCAATCAGCTTCTTTCTCCTCAAAACCGGGCGGCAAGATGTAAGTTATCGTATTTTCCTCTCCAACAGTCCAAAGATTAATTGGCTCGAACTCTGCAACAAGCTCCGTCGGATCATCGATCACCTGTGTACCATCAAGCATTTCATTATATCCTCTAAAACTTCCTTTACGTAAAATACTCTTGATCTTAAGTTTACAACATTCAACCATACCCCGGATTAATATCAAGATTTTTTTTTTTTTTTTAGAAAATAATTAAAGACAGAACAGATTTTGTGTGTGTTCACAACACCGACATGCCAAAAGTGGTTTTTTGTAGAAGAATTCGCGCATAAAATAAAATAAATAAGAAATAATATTTTATTAAAACAGAGAGTTAGTCAAAAATGTAGAAAAAGTAATGAAATTAACATAAAAAAGATGTGAAAATGAAAATTTTTTGAATTAAATTTCGATTTTTGCGAATTCTCTTCCGCGTGCTTTTTTTCTTCGATTCTAAAAGCATGCAAATTAGTACACAAGCCAATTTTTTTAAATTTATTTTATGTTAATACGAGTTCTAGTTCTAGATTTTTTGCACCAAAAAAAGGTTACCTTTATCGAAAATTCGCTGGTTACGGGCTTGTGATCACTTATTGTGTAGTTTGGATGCGATCGATAACTCGTTTGTTTGGCGTCAAGTTTGATGTTTGTCACATTTTCGTGGGTAACTTTGTATAAAACGCGATCGCACCATGCAGGACGGCGTCTGAAAAAAATTTTTAATTAAAAATTTATTTTATTTGAAATAAATTAAAATTAATAATTTTTAAAATTATTTTATTTAATAAATTTGATTGTATTTTAAAAATAAAATATTAAAAAAAAATTTAAATTAAATTAATTTTTAATTTTTAATTTTTTGATTTAAATTTAATTTTAAATATTTTTAAAATATAATTTTTATTAAAGATTTAATTTAATTAAATAAAAAAAAATTAAATAATATTTTTTAAAAATTTAAATAAAATTAAATTATTTAATTTTTTTGCTCAATTTCAATTTAATTATATTTTTAATTTTTTTAATTTATTTTTTATAATTTTTTAAAATTAATTTTTACAAAATTTTTTTTTGTAATTCTTAAATATTTAAAAAAATAAACTTCATCTGAGTAAATTTTCATGAGGAGTTTTACAAAATTTGGAAATTAATTTCATGGGAAAATTATAATAATAATTTTTTTAAAATTTAATTAAATTGAATAAAATAATTTAAATTAATGTGAATTAAAAATTTAAATTAAATTATTTTTTTAAAAAATTTTTTATTATTTAATTTAAATTTAATTTAATTATTTTTTAAAATTATTTTATATTAATTTTATTATTATTTATTTTTTAAACATTTATTTTATAGTTTATCAATTTAATTTTTAAAAAATTAAAAAAAAATAATTTGATGAAAAATTTTTTTATTAAAACATTTTATTTAATTAAATAAAATAATTTAAATTATTAATTATTTTAATTTTTTAAAAATTAATTAAATTTTTATTTTTTAAAATATTTTTAAAATTAATTAAAATCGTGCTAAATAAAAAATATTTACTCACTTGAGGTCATAATTATTCGTTCCTTCCTCAAATTTGAACGTTGGAGGGAACATTGGTAACTTTTCTTCGAGTTGTTGGAAGGCTCGTCCCTCATTTCTCACTTGTAACAATTGATCATTCCTCATGAGCTCCTCTAAATCGTCTTTCATGATGCGCGCTTTGACGTCTTGTGGATTTGGAAGAAAATCTTCGCGAATTCTAAAGTTCAAATCGCCGAACCAAAATACATAACTACGAAAATTTATCAATTTTAGAAGATTTTTTAATGAAATTTTGTTAAAAAACTCACTCATGACTGAAAATATCTCGACTAATGCCAACATTGAACTTCATATCTTTCACAATGGAATTGTAATCCTCAATCCGTTCGTCTAATTTATTGTCATGGGCAGCCAAATGAGCATTTACAACACACACTGTACTTCCATACGCGTTAAAGCGAATACTGACGGCTCCTTTATTTCCCTAAAAATAATTTTTTTTCAAAAAAATCCTTTAAAAATGCTCAAATTTCTTACCCAAAATCCCGCAAGTCCCGTTCTCGTGTACTCCGTCTCAACTTCCCGCAAGTGCAAGACATGTTTCCGTTTTGCGAAGACAACGAGCAACAATCCCTGCAAATGTTCCGACTTGACGATGATGTAATCTCGCTTCTTCAGGATGTTCTTGAACTGCTTGATCCACGGATCGACTTTGAACAAGTTGACAAATTTATTTTGTGGTTGCGCGCTGACCTCCTGCAGCCCGATGACGTAAAAATCTGGTTGATTTTTGTCATTTTCGGGCTTCGATTCGAGTCCCAGCAAGTCATGGAGATGCAAATTGTCGGGTTGCTTCGTGCCGACGTTCCATGTTACGATATACACGCTAATTAAGAGATGATTTTAATGAGAAAAATTAAAAAATTGCGAATTTTTTGTGTAAATTTGCTACGAAAAAGCATCGAAACGTGTGAAAAAAGTGTCGAGACAGACAGAAAAAAATTGTTCATGCACTAATTAATTTTTTGAAAATTATTTACGGATAATTTGGTTGCAAGCTTACTAAAAAAAAATTAATAAAAAATAATTTTGTTAGAAAAAATAGAGAGAGAAAAAATATTTATAAAAAAAATCCAATCACAAACTCACCGCAAGTCATGAAATTCATTCGAAACACAACTTTTGGTGGTGCATAAAATAACTACGCAAAACAAGAGTAACCTTTAGGAACAAAATAAAAGTTTTTTAATGAAATCGAGATCAAATTCTATTATAAAGCTTTGTACAATGCGCTACCAGAGAGAATTGTTATTAACATTTCTAACTACTGCAATTTATTGATTGTTTGCACGAGATTCAAGTTGCCTTTTTTGTTTAGTCTACAAATGTTAGGTACAATTAATTAAGTTTTTTTTTCGTGTTAGCAACATTGAACTTGTCAATTAACTTCCGAGTCAATGAATACTTTGTTGATGCTCGTTTCAATATTCGATGATGTAGAAAAATCGAGCGCGATGTTCGTTAATTTGATTTGACATGAACTCCGACACATGATGAAAAATTAACAGGGAAATTGATTTTTCATTGGCAGAAAAATTCGATATTAAATTAATTTTTTTTAAAAGAATTTTTCACTTAAAATTGATTAATTTGTTATTGAAAATGTTAAAAGTTTGAATTAGTGAGAAGGCGATTTCAAATTTTTTAACGGTAATTTTTTGAATTGACATTTATGAAATTCTTTAATTTTAATTTAATTTATTTTTTTAAACTTAATTTAAATTTTGATTTAATTCAAATTTAATTTAATTTTTATTTAAATAAAATAAATTTATTAATTTTAAAAATAATTTCATTTAATTTTTTTTCGAAAAATTTATAAATTAGACTTTAAGATATTGACAGTTAAATTCACAAAAAAAAAAAAATATTAAATTTTAGAATTGTTTTAAAAAAAATTCAAATCTATTAAAGCGATAAAATAAAAATAAAATAAATTAAATTAAATTAAATTTTAATAAAAAAATAATTAAATTAAATTGATATAATTAATTTCAGAAAAAAACAATAAATTTTATTTGAAAAAAATAAATAAAAAATTTGTAAAATGTCAATTTAAAAAATTACCGTTAAAAAATTTGAAAATCGCCTTTTCGTTAATTCAATTAAAATTATATTTTAATATTTATTTAAAACAAATTTTAATAAAAAAATTTTCTATAAAAATAAAATTTAAAAAAATCAATAAAATTTATAGCCATTTGTAACTTGAATAACTTTTCCTTATTACATTTCAAGTCATAAAATTTAAAAAGGAAGAACCTTCTAAAAATTTGACATAACCTCAAAAAATTTCTTTAAATAGAACTTTAACGACAATCATTCTCGGAAATAAAATTTAAATAAATTCACATTTTTAATCTATATTAAAAAATGACACAAAGAACTTAATAAAACTAAAACTCCATAAAAACGAGGAAATACAAGAATTTAAATTTCAGAACGATAACGGAAAAAATAGCTGAACAAGGTGCGTCACGCATTGATTTTTTTAAAAAAATTAACCGCTTATTAAAAAATCATTTATGCGGAAATATTTCATAATTTCATAAAAATGAACCTTTTTTTTCACTTTCTCGATGGGTCGGATACCTTCAATTGGTTCAATCAACCCAAAAATTACAAAATACTAAAAAATATTCAAAATTACATAAAAAAGGGCTGTTTTAGGTTCAAAAGTCACAAAAGGTGCGAAATTCACATTCCACAAGTTGTCCTACATTTTTAACAAAAAAAGTTAATTTTAAAAATAACTCTTTTTGTAAGTCAGTATGACGATAGATACGAAAAAAAAGCAAAAGAGAGTGAAAAGTAATAGTTGTAAGTGAGCGGCAGCGGTCTACGTCATCATCATCATCATCACTTGTTAGTTGTTTATGCACAAAATCAACAGCAGAATCGTGTTTTAATTTGCATTTGAAACGATACACGGGAGAAAAACTGTACATTGTCTACAGAAAAGTGAGAATTGATTACGATTCAGGTTATTTAAAGGCACATATACACACCGAACTATCTTATGTCATCTCAAGATTCAAGGTCAAAATTATTATTTTCTCACTCGTTGCTTTACATTTTTATAGTTTACGAGTTTTTTGTTAGTTTTTTGTTACGAGGAAATGTATTTGATAAGGTCACGAAACTTTTTTTCGATATAAAACTAAAAAATTTATGTACAACTAGATTGATTGATGTGCGAAAAATGGACTGTGAGTCGATAAAACGCGGGTCTAGACCGCTATTTATTTATTTATCAAGTTTTTTTTTGTGTGTTAAAACTTTAAAAGGAGATACGTGCAAACTAGATCTTTTATTGCTTTTCAATGAAAACTACCAAAAAATAACACAAAATTTAACAGTAAATTTTTTTTTATATTTTTTTCAGAGACAAATTCGACTTACTCAATGTTCCAGCTATTGCGACTCATCTTTGAAATAATTTTTATTTTTTTTTTTATTTTTGTTCGTTTTTGCCGTTGCCAAGAAATACAATTTAATTTTTGACAATCAGTTACAATAATAAATACAAAAATAACAAAAAACGCTTTCTTCAAGGTAAATTAAATTATTTAAAATTATTGCACTTTTACGTGTTTATGGTAAATATTTATCACAATTTATAAATAGATAACATATGGAGTTTTTATATCTTTCATTATTTTTCCGCGATTCCGTAATTTTTTCGTGTGTAATCACTGATAAACCCTTATCGTCGTGTTTTGCCGTTTAACAAGTGAAATAAAGTAAGAATAAGCTGATTTTTGTAACATTCAAACACGTCCATGAAAATATTTATTTTTTTGTTATTTCTCACTTTTTATCACAATTGACGAGCTAATTTGTTCTCAAACACGAAAAAATCAACGACCGAAGGTTTTTGTGATTTTTTCGGATATTTTGGGTGTTTTTACGCGTTTTAGAAAGCTCGGTGCGGTGAATTTTTTGTCAATTTCACGAGGAGAAATTTAATTTTTGATCCATACCGTGAGCAAAGGTAAACAAAACTGAGTGCGAATGTGGCGTCGTTCAGAAATAAAGTTGAACGAATTTAATGATTTTTTTGTTCAACGTACATAGGAATTTTTCGAAATAAATATATGAATGAGACCGATTTGATGGAATGTGATTGGTTGTGGTACGGGAATTTTAACCAATCGGGATGATTTTTGAAATTTTTTTCGAAAATGGCGCGTTAAAAGCCACGCGTTGAGAGATGACGGTTGAGAATTTAAAGATTTTATTAAAAATTTTATTTTTTATTTTTAAATTTTGAATCTTATGAACCATCCAAAAGACATCCAAAGTAGTTTTACGTAATTTTTGATCGATTTCAAGCCTAAAATTGAATAAATATTCATTCTAAAGATGATTTCTGTTCATATTGGGTCGATATTTGACGAAACAAAAAAATCTGATAATTTTTGCATGCCAAACTTCGAGAAATTCATGGCTAAAAATTTTTACTTATTTTTACGTATTTTTTACGTAATTTTTACGTATTTTTTATTTTTCAAATTTTAACCTTATGAACCATCAAAAAGACATCCAAAGTAATTTTCTGTGATTTTTGATCAATTTCAAGCTGAAAATTACGTGAAAATAGTGGAAATTTTATTTCATAACATTGAAAATGATTCTCAAAACTCAATTTACCTTTTATATAACCTCAATTGGTTCCTTGAATCGATTGCAAAAAAAAATGTTACGTGACACTTTAAAACTCGCATTGCAGCCAAAATTCAATTCAGTCAGTTTTCATTCCTTAAATCGTCAACATGGCCGAGGAAAATCTTGAAGTAGCTACCGGATTGTCGTTAATTTTGCCCAAAGGTGCTCGCGAGCCACTCATAACATTTCAATTTATCATGAAATGTTTTCAAATGTTTGGATATCCCGTCGTTGGAAGGTTCTTCGAATCAAATTGGATTTGGAACTGGCAAACTTTTCATACTTTATTCGTTCTTCTCTGGACAAGTTGTTTGTACATCTACAACACTTATTTGTTTCGCAACACGATCAATAAGCTTTATTTGACCTTGATTGTTGACTTTTTCAACGTCATAAGTGCCCAACGTTTTTACAAATTTGTCCATACGAGACCTTTGATCATTTTGTGCCTCAACGAGATTCGAACCTTTACCGAAAAATGGGAGCAGCGCGACGAAGGATATCAGATTCTCGTTTCTTACTTCAATTTGATGAAAACTCTCGTAACTACTGGCATGGTAATTTTCTTCACAGTTGGCGTTCTTGTTCTTTCTTTGCCTTGGCTGATTTTTATTATTTCGGGACACCTTCAAATCGTGTATCCCCTTTACCTTCCCTATTTCGATCACACCACACATCCCGGCTTTGAAATCCACGTTATTGTTCATGCCATTCCGATCGTTCTATTTCTTGACATCTTAACGCCGTTAGTCGGAACTGTCTTGATCATCATCGTTATGAATTGCGCGCGAATCGACATCTTGTGTGAACGCCTCAAAATTTTGAGCGCCATGTTGGAAGATGAGAAAAACGACCCGAAGAACAATAAATCTGAAATTACGGAACTTTTGAAGGAGATTTTTGACGATCACAACGGATTACTTACCTACACGGATAATTGCGAGGAACTTTTTTCGTTTCAGCATTTGACGGATCATTTTTCGGGCGCTGCACAAGTTTGTTTGGCTTTGTATGGAATCATCATGTATTCGTGGTATCTTGGTGTTGCATTAATTGTTATGATGACTTTTATGCTTTTTACGATAAATGTGCTCGGGACCATTATTGAAGTCAAGTTTGATAAGTTGCTGGATGAAATTTGGAATGTTCCGTGGTATTTGTTGGATATTAAAAATAGGAAGAGTTATCATTTCTTTTTAAGTCATTCCCAAAAGACGGATCGCTTGTCGGTTGGAGGAAGAGTACCGTTATCGTTAAATACATTTGTGCAGTTGTACAAGCGAATTTATTCGTATTTAATGGTTTTATTGGAAATGCAGAAATAAATGCACTTGGCTTTGAAAAAATTGCTTTGACACAAAAAAAAATATTTAAATTAAAAATGCTTTTAAAATTTAAATATTTCACTGCATTTAAAAATTTTCTTTTTTTAAACAATAATTTAATAAAAAATAATTTATCGTTTAATTTAATTTTCAAATAAAGTTTTACTTTCTTAATATTAAAAAATCACAAATAAAAATAAATAATTAAAAAATAAAATATTAAAATAAATAAAATAAAATAAAATATAAAAAAAAAATAATTTCAGAAAAATTTTATGCAATAGTAGAAATTTCATGAAAATACGTTCTTCGTGAGAAATAGGTGAGTAGGTCATGGAAATTCACACGGAATGCGGAAAGTCGCAGAAATATATTAAATTTAAATTGGAAATTGAAATACGGTCAAGGTCATTGATTCAAGGAATACTTTTATATCTCGTATAAGAGTTAAAAAAAAACGTGATTTTGATTTTGAAAGCATATTTGATAATTTTTAAGCTTGAAATTGATCAAAAGTCATACAAAAGTGCTTTGGATGCCTTTCTGATGGTTCTCAAGCTTTAAAATTGAAAAATAAAAAATACGTAAAAAAATACGTAATTTTCATCTTGAGAGCCCATTTGATTATTTTTAGGCTTGAAATTGATCAAAAGTCATACAAAAGTGCTTTGGATGCCTTTCTGATGGTTCTCAAGCTTTAAAATTGAAAAATAAAAAATACGTAAAAAAATACGTAATTTTCATCTTGAGAGCCCATTTGATAATTTTTAGGCTTGAAATTGATCAAAAGTCATACAAAAGTGCTTTGGATGCCTTTCTGATGGTTCTCAAGCTTTAAAGTTGAAAAATAAAAAATACGTAAAAATTACGTAAAAAAATACGTAATTTTCATCTTGAGAGCCCATTTGATTATTTTTAGGCTTGAAATTGATCAAAAGTCATACAAAAGTGCTTTGGATGCCTTTCTGATGGTTCTCAAGCTTTAAAATTGAAAAATAAAAAATACGTAAAAAAATACGTAATTTTCATCTTGAGAGCCCATTTGATAATTTTTAGGCTTGAAATTGATCAAAAATTGACTTCCAAAATTTATCACGATTTTTTCACAATAAAATTTTTATTTAAATAATTTAATTTCCATTTCAAGACAAAAAAAAAACAACTCATTACATTAAATATATTAATTTTATATTTCTTTTATTTCATGTAAATATTCCATTTTTTTTTGTCATAATATTTAATAATTAATTAAAATTGTGTAGGATTAGTAGACATATATATTGCATACAAAATAAAACTTTTTTTTCTTTTAAAATAAATTATTAGTACTTTTAAGGTAATATAAGTAAAGTGTGTAACTATCGTTCGAATTAATTAGAAAAATAAAAAAACGTGCTCTGCGTGAATAACAAAACAAAAAGTAATTCAAGACACATTTACTTTTAAAAATATTGGTGAATGTATGTTGCATCAAACTAAAAACTAACAAAAAATGGTGAAATTTGTGAATTTCTCACACAAGTCCTTTAGAATCATTTTTTAAGGCAACTCGTTAATTGCTAAAATTTAAGGGTATTGTCTTTTTTATTTAATTTTTTTCTATTCGTAGGTGCCAAGAATTTGTTCTGCTTCATTAATTTAATGGCACTTCATTTGAACTTTTTTCGCAATACTTTTTGTTCGAGTATTTAAGTCAATTTTCTCGCATTCGGGGGTTTTTGGAAGAAAAGTAACTACAAATCAGTTACGGGTCCATTTAAGCTCAAGCTGTTCGTGAGAATGGATTTCGGCGTGACACTTTGCACGGAAACAGCCTTTTGCGGAGTTGGCGACGTCGATTGTTCGAGTGTTGATGTCATTCCTTGGTAACTTTCCTGCACGGGGATGTTAACGGGCATGCGATGTTTCAACGAAGTAACAAGTTTTTCGAGACTAAAAAAGAATTTTGGTAAAAATTTTTATTTTTTTCATGAAAAATTTCGAAACTTACGCCAAAATTTTGTTCTCTGAAGCTTTTTTGTTGGCAATCGCATCTTGTAGTTCGCGTCGTAACTCGAGAGTATCTCGTTCCAGTTGCACCAATTGCGTGTCGTTGTCATCTTGTCGCAGCAAATGATGCTCCGGAGACATGGGATTGAAACTTAAACTCAATCGTTTTTGGTCATCGCGAAAATTTGAACCGCGTCGCAGCATAACGGGATCATTAGAGTCGAAATTAGCCGACGTTGGGCGCATAAAACTCATGGAATGCGTCATTACGTTACGAAGCGACGTTAATTCACTTTCGAGACGAGCTACTTTATCCTCGGTGTGTTTGTTGTCGAGACGAATTTGATGAACTTGGATCTAAAAAAAAAATTATTTTAAGAAAAAATTCAAAAAATCAAAGAAATTCTTACTTTTAGCTCTTCTAATTCACGAACGACACGTAAATTTGTCTCGTTAATCGACCATTGACGTTCCTCGATCATATTTTTCACGCGATTTAACAAAGCTTCTTCACGCACACGCGTTCCCTCTCTTACTTCTCGTATTACATCGGTGACGACGCCTGGTTGGTAATTTCCTAAAAAGGATTTTTGGTTAGTTTTCATGAATTTTTATGAAATTTCGAAAGAAAAATTAAAAAAAAAATACCTGTTGAGTGATAAGTTGGCGCAGGACTCTGTGTTCCCGGATATCCGCTGTTTACGTGACCAACGGGTTGCGAATGTAAACTCATGCCGCTTATACTATCTCTACGGTGTCTCAAACCCCACGTCAATGGTGCATTCATATTCATTTTCAAAGCATCCAATTCAACTACAGCATGGATAGCAAAAGGGAAACACGGCACACAAGGATTTTTTATGAACAATAATTGACAAAAAAGGGGACAAAATTACTTTTTTTTACAGTATTTACATTTTTTGAGTTGTTTTATGAGAAAAATTTAAATTTTTAATAAAAATTTTCTTGAATTTTTAAAAAATAAAAAAAAAATTATTGAAAAAATTTATTTTTACTTTTTCTGCGTAAAATTTTACAAAAATTATTCATTTTTTATGAAATTTTTAAATTTTATGGAATTTTGAACAGAAAAAATTAAAATTTAAATACTTTTTTATATTTTTCATAAAAAATTAATAAAATTTTGACTAAAAAAATAAAAATTGAGTGACTTTTTTTAAATTAATTATTTTCAGAGAATTTTTAAATACATTTTTAATATTATAAAATAAATAAAATATTCGATTTATTAAAAATATAAATAATAAATTAATTTATTTTTTTTTTAAATAATGACAACGAAAATGTTAAAAATCTTATATAAAAATTTAATTTTTTAGATTATTTTTTTTAATATCTGAAAATTTTATTAATTTTCTTAAAAATTTTAAATTTTTGAAAAATTTTTTAATTAATTTTAAAAAAAATATTTTTAAATAAAAATTAAATTTTTCTCATAAAACAACAACCAAAAGTGCTTTTAAAAATAATTTTTGCACTAAAACTACCACAAAAAACCCAAAAAAAATTACCTTTCGTTTCCTGCAAATTGTGAAAAATTTTCGTGTTAGTCTCTTGCAACATGCTCATTTGCTTCATCAAACTCAAGAGCAGCGTATTGCTGTTTGCGCTCGTATTATTATTATCATTTAAGGCATTCATCAGGTCATTTTTCGTCAAACTTGGAATATTATTGCTTTGGGATTCGTCTAACTTAAGGCTTGCTTTAGATATACTCGTACTTTCTTTCGTGTCATCGCTCTCGTCACTCGTATTTGTTGCCGTCGTCTTATTGTGATCCGACGACAGGAGATTTGGCGTTGATGCCGACGGTTGCGGACCAACGGGATGTTGTCGTCCCCTAAAAAAAATTGAAAAAAAAAATTAAAAACAGTTTTAAAACAAAAATTAAAAATAAAAAATTAAAAAAAAATATTTTAAAATATTTTTAAAAAATTTAAACATTTAAAAAAAAAATAAAAAATATTTAAAAATAAATTTTTGATTTAATTTAATTTTTTTTTTAATTTTAATTTAATTTAAAAAAAGTTTTTTTAAAATTTAAAAAATTTTTTAGTAATTTTATTTTAATTTTAAAAAAATTAAAAATGTTTTTTAAAACAAAAAAATTATTTTAATAATATTTTTAAAAAATATTTTTTTTTTTAATTTTTCAAAACAAAAAAATATTTTCTTACATAATTATCACTTGAACGACAATTTCGCACTAAGTAAAGAGCGAAAAAAACAAAAAGAAAACCAAACGAGTAAACAGTAAATCATCCGTTAAAATCTGCCGTGTTTGTTGATCGTAAGAAAAATAATCACAAAACAGAATGAATATAATTAAAAATTCAGAATAAAATTTAGATTATCACGAAAGAGGCAGTTGCGAGTAGCAAAAATGTCGAAAAATGGGGGAAATCGCGTGACCTTCGATCATAACGATAAAAACTGAACTAAAACGGACTAAAACTTAATTTATGACACTTTTATCTAATCTTTCCCTATTAATTTACGAACCGAAATCAGTAGTCACAACACGCGTATTGAAATTTTTCTGTTTTTTTTCTACTTACATGAACATCGAATTAGCGTCTCCGCTCAAATAACGAAGATACGGAGTAGCTGCCGTTGCATTGTTGTTTGTTGATGACCTGCTTGACGTGTCTTTGTGACTGCCGTTCACTGTTTGACTCATACCGTTGCTGTTGTTGAACGACGACGACATGGGTGGGAGACTCGTGTACTCGTACTGCGATGATGACATTGGATTCGCAAAGTTTGACAAATTTGAGTGATTCTACGCACAAAAAGACAAGGAATTTGAGAGATGACAACATTCGTTTTTAGATCACTTTACTCACCATCATCTGCTCATATGGTCTCGCTGTTGCCATATATGGCGGCAAAATGGGATTAAATAACGGATGCGAATTGATGAATGGATTAGTTGGCATCGCGAAGGCACTTGGGATCGGCGATCCGTTCATCGGAGGCGCGAAATTTTCCGCTGCACCGCCGAGCTGCATGCCCTTGATCGAATTTTCGAGCCATTCGTCGAGATTTTTGTAGTTTATGTTCGGATCGATGTACGACGCGGCATGCGATTTCTTTGATTTTTGCGATTTTCGACGCTTTCCCAGCGACGACGACGACGACGATTGCTGCTTTCCATTGTCTTCCGACTTTTGCACTTGAGCACTTTCACTGTTATTCGGATTATTTTGTTCCGTACTGAAAAAATATCAAAAAAACGGTAAATTTGAAGAATGCAAAAAAATTAAAAATAACTGGCAGACAGCGGAAAATAAATAAAAAAAGAAAAATATTAATAGAGTTATCGTAAATAAATAAATTCAGAATACGTGGGAATGTGAGAGACAAAAATAAATGCAAATCTATGCTCAACTCTTAACATCTATAGCTATAAAAAAAGAGACAAAGGTGTACAACAACAACAACGAAAAAAATCGCTAATTGTATCAATAAATAAAAATAACACGAACCTTTCCTCCATTTCTTGCACCACACAGAACACAAAATTTATTCATTTAGGTCGAAATTGGCATGAAATTAATATTTTTAAGGGTTTTTGCACGACACGGGAGCAAATTCAACAAACGATGAGCACCAATGTGGGACGGAATATACGAGGATTCATTTAAAAACACGCAAAATCACGAAAAAACATTAAAAATTACGGAAATTGACGAAAAATGTTGGAGGTTTTTGCTCCATAAACAATGCAAATTGAGTCGAAGGCACTCACTGAGCACAAGAGTAGGGATGTCAAATGTGATTCAAGAATTTTATTATTCGAAATTTGAAAAAAAAAAAAATTTTTTTTTGAAGAATTTTGAAATTTTTAACTTTTATAAATTTGTGTTGAATCAATAGAATTTTATTTCTTAGAATTTAAAAAATTTCTAATTTGATTTTTAAAAAATCTGAAATTTAATTTAAATTAATTTTTTGAAAATAAATTCTAAAAAAAAATTCAAGTTTCGAAAAATATCAAAATTCAATAAAAAAGATATTTTTTGAATATTTTTTTCTCACATTTATCAAATTTATTTTCTTAAATTTTAATTTTTAATTTTTTTTATTTTTTTAGCAAATTTTAAATCAATGTGAAATGTGTTATATACCAAAATTGATTTTAAAATACATTTTATAAAAAAAAAATTTAAAAAAAATCTAAACATATTTTGAAAATTATATTTTGAGAAAGAGCTAAATTTTTTTTTATTTTCGAAAATTGTTTGAATTAAAATTTAATTAATAGAAAATGCAAAGTTAAGAAAAACAAAAATCTATCATTTTTTGCAAAATAATTAAACTTCGGTTTTTGATAAAAAAAAATTAAGATTTTTCTTAGTTTTCAATTTTATTTATAAAAAAATTCTTAAGGATCAAATTTTTACAAAAAAAAAGTTTAATAAAATTAAATAAAATAATTAAAATGTTTAACTTTAGAATTTCAAAAACTTTCAAATTCTAAAATTTTTCTGAGAATTTTCGAAATTCAAATATTCAATTTTGACATCACTATTTAAGTAACTCATTAATTCAATAAATTCGCCTTTTAGCTAATTCAACTTTCTTGTAACTCTGAGACGAATAAAATTGATCAAAATTTTTATCAAAAAATGTAACGGGACATTCCGTTATTCAGTCAAGCGAGAAGCCAAATCATATTTACCACGTGAAAAATAAGAAAAATCCTCAAAAATGAACAAAAGTCTCGCTTTTATCGATTTCTGTGGAAGTTTTATAATGGCATTGGATGATAAAAGGTTCACCGACGTGAAATTTGGTTGTCGCTCACGTGAAGATGGATCCTTGGTTGTAATTGAAGCACATCAATTGGTTTTGAAATTGGCGTCTCCTGTATTTGCAAGCATTGTTACTCCTGCAAGTTGTGACGATGTGATTATTATTAATATTTTTGCGGATGCTTTTCAAGCTCTTATCAAGTAAGTTTTAATTTTTTCATAAATTTTTATGATATTTTAATTTTTTAAAAATATTTTTAGCATAATTTATAACAAAACTTACGTGATTGAGTCATTTGCAGTAGCAGTCGATCTGTTTGGCATCGGAAAACGCTTCGATATTAAGAAAGCATGTGCCGCCGCAACAAATTTTTTTGAGGAAAACCTGAACTTGGACACAGCAATTGAATTTTACGAGACTTCCAAAGCTCGTAATTACCAAGAATGGAAGTTAAAATGCATTGAGGTACGAATTTTTCTTTCATTTAAAGATTTTTAATAATTTAAAAAATATTTTTCAGCTTTTTAAGACTAAAACATTTTATATCTTGGATCACAAAAGTTTCCTCACGTGCAAACCCGACACCGTAAAAGTCATTTTTGGACTTGATTCGTTGCATATTTCATCAGAACTCGATTTAATTAAAGCTTTTGAACGTTATGGCGGCGATCAAGCTGGAATTTCGGATGCTTTGAAGGAAATTCGTATTTTGAACATCTCACCGAATGATCTTGTGCGCATCAAATTTTTGACTCCTGTTGAAATTGTTCAAATTATTCGCATAATGAATGGAGATGAACCGGAAAATTCTATTCCGCGTGGATTTTCTACAAATCGTAATAATCGTTGTACAATTGTTTTGAAGAAAAAACAACCTGTGTCATTACGTCCCGTTTTATCTCGACTTTTCCATCAAAATAGACAAACAGAAAATGTAATTGACTTGATTATTTCTGACAGTGAATAACTTAAAGACTCAAATTTTCATGTAAAATGGAACCTGAACCAAGAATTTTTCAATAAATCGTGATATTTTTCTATTTTTTATGTCAAAATTTTTCGTTTTTTGTACAACTTCATTTGGTTTGAGTGTTCAAAAAAAGACAAACGCAATTTTTTCTTTGATAAAATGTATTTTCTGTGAAATAAATACAAAAAACTTAATCAAGAATGTCCTTAAATAGCTCCTGTGCCTTTCCGCTTTTCTCGAAACTCGCTTCCCATCGCTTTGGATTGTTTTTATATGTTTCAATATGTAATTTTTTTGAGATAATTTGCCCGCTTGGAGATCCATTTAGTTGATTGTAGTTCTCGGCGAGCTCATCTAAGACAGGAGTTTTTAGTTTTGTTGGAACAGCGTTGAAAAGAACTTCAAGAGCTTGTGATCCATGTTTTGAGAGAGCCATTTTGAGAAATTGTCCCTGAAAAAATTAAAAAAATTGTTAAAAAATTATAAAAATTTTTTAGAATTATTTAATTTTTGACCTAATGAACAAAAAAAAATTTCAAAATTTTACCCAATACAAATTCAAAAATTTTATTCCAATGCATATTTTAAAATTTCCCTATAATTAAATTTTTTTTAAATGTTTTTTTAAATTTTATTTTTTGTCTAAAGCAATTTATAATTTTGTCTTAATTTAATTTTTGAAATTTAAATTTTTTTGCGTATTATAAATGTTTGACCTAATGCACATTTTTAAATTTCCCCTTACTTTAAGTGTACATTTTGAATTTTAACCCGATTGTACATTTAAATTTTAATCCCAATTTTTTTTGACCCAATGCAAATTCAAAAATTTTAACCTAATGCACATTTTGATTTTTTCATTAATATTTTTTTTTCAAATTTTAAATTTAATCCAAATTTAACTTTATAGCCAACTTAGCTTTATGAACATTAAAATTTTCATCCCAATGAAAAATTAATGTTTTTGACCCAATACAAATTTTAAAATTTTCCCTTACTTTTAAATTAACATTTTGAATTTTTTAACGCGATAAAAAATAAAAATTTCATCCAAATGAAAAATTTAATTTTTTGACCAAATGCAAATTTAAAAATTTTGACCCGATGCACATTTCAAAATTTTCCTTTAACAATTTTCTTCAAAATACGATAAAAATATTAAAATTTTCAAAAAAAATTATTACCTCTAAATGCTTCACGAGCTTCAATTTCGACTGTTCTCCCACAAATTTGCTCTTAACAAAGGCATCCACGATATGACTTCCCTTCGGATCACAGAAAATCTTCACAAGAACGTCATTTTTGACCTCCAGCATGTTTTGTATGAACTTTATCGGCTTGTTAAACCCAAAAATCTGCTGCGTTACTAACGATCCATGCAAATGCACAAAGTTCGAATTGTCTTTCGCACACACATCTGACGGCTTCAACTTCGTCACACAAATAAAAAAGTTCACCGGAGGATTTTTCTCGCATTTCAGCACTTTTTGAAGCACTTGAATGAACTGTCCTTGTTTCTGTTTGAGCCTTTCACACGCTTGAGCGAGCGCAAAAACGACTCCCGTGAATCCGTGTTGCAAAATTTCCTCGATCAAAGGTTGAATTTCATCGAAAATCGCATTGAATTCGGCTTCTTCGCGCACATTCAGCAGTAATTTTTGCACGGAAAAGTTCGCTGAGGGATGAAGACACAAAATTTTGAAGCGTCCTGTGAAGAGCATGGCATTTAATTGGGTCAAAAGTTTTGGTCCGGCAACCGAAAGAAGCGTTTCAAGCAATCGAATGCTACTTTCCATGCAAAAGGCTTTCGGGAGACTCGTTGAAGCATCGTCTTTTTTGTCATCTTCGCCATTTTCGGGCTTTAAAAAACCTTCGTGAAGGATTTTCTTCCCAAAGGACTTCAATAAATTCTTGTCGGTGTATTTTAAGGCAACACATAAATTCTGCAAAAGTCCCGAAGTGAGTTCCCCGTATGGAAAATCCGAAAACATGGGCCATTTTTGTAAACGTTCCGCATATTCCTTCACAACTTCGGTCCATTCATCAGGAACAGAAAATGCCAAAAATTCCTCTTTGTGACTCGGATTCGTTTTTTTCGGATTTTTTCCCTGATTTCCGGAATTTTGTTTCAATAATCCAGCGAGACAAAGAAGAGCCTTTCGAATAACGTGATTGGCGTATGAATCAGTTGCAAAGTCTTCTAAATTATTAATCAGAAATTTTCCAACTTTTAAAACAAATTCGCCGCATTTTATTTTATGCTCTTCCTCGAATTCGCTCGAGACGCAGTGCTTAATTTCATCATCCGAAGGCAAATCTTTTTTTTCTCCCAACTGACTTTTAACGAAACGCAAGAGAGAAACTTCCAATAATTTCTCCAAAACATGCGAAGCGTACTGATCGACACAAGTAACGCGAAAATCGCTGGAAAAAACGCCGCAAATCCCCTCAAAAAGCTCCGCGTTCAAAAATGGAATGAGAAATTCGACGGCACGACTGCAAACTTGATTCATTACGAGATTTTTGATGCTTTCCATGCGATCTTCTAACGCATTGTTGGCGAGAATTTCCTTTTCCTCGAGATTTTTGGGGTCTTCTTGCGATCGCATCATCTCGATTACGTTCAAAAAGTAGTTGTACGTGTCTTGGTCGACGTCAGTTCCTCGTCCTAAAATAAAAATTTGTTAAAAAACGAGTCGAAACTTGAAAAAAATTATAAAAACTTACCGAAATTTCCTTTTCGCGCAAAACTTTTGGCATTTTGCATGAAACTTTTCCTCTTTTTCCCACGTTTTTTGAATGCTTCTACCTCATTTTGCACTTCTTCAGTCATTTTTCGTCAAAAATAATATTTTTTCTTAATTTTTTAGGACAAAACTGAATTCACGTGTGTTTGTTATTGTTTATCAAGCCGAAATTTTGAGGAGTACAAAAATTTAAAATCAGCTGTTTATCGAAAATTGGTCGAGTTCCGAAGAAATTTTCACACATTTTATTCATTTGACTCGATTTTCTGCATTTTTCCGCAATGGCAAGCTCTGGATTGGAAGGTCTCGATACCAAAGAACTCGGAACGGTAAAAATTTTCAACTTTCAAACTTTTTTTTTATGAAAAAATTTAATTTTTTATTTTTCGTGCCCTCAAAACATGATTTCGAAGTAAATTTTTTCATTTTTTACCCACAGTTGAAGGAGTTTTTGATGCAATATAGCAAATTGACGGAATTATGTTTCGCTGATTGTGTCACAGATTTCACGAGTAGAACAATTAAGCCAGAAGAAGTGAGTTTTTTGAGTTTTTTCTTTGAAATTGTCTTTCTAACCATGAATTTTTCGATTTTTTTTCGTAATTTGTAGGAACGATGCTCTCTGACATGCACGGAAAAGTTCTTAAAGATGAACCAAAGAATATCTCAACGTTTTCAGGAGTTCCAAATGATCTCGAACGAAAATATTCTGGCAGCACAAAACAAATGAGGAGTTTTTTTCTAATATGGTTTATAGTTAATTACATTCGTGAATAAATTTCGTGCGACAAATAGATGAAAAATGGATGAATCTTAACTCTAAAGTCTTAAAAATTAGTTTTAATGCTCGTAACTGTTCCGTGGTTGATCCGGAAAGCCTTCTGATTCAGTGATAAGCGCTTGTTCCAATATCACTCGCCCTTCCTTGTACTTTTGGGAGTCTTCATTGGCAAATTCGTACATCCAACCGAGCTTGGCTTTGCATTTTTTGCACATTACATCACGTACCATGTGTCGTCCTGTGAGCATAACGCGATCCTGAACGCTGCTATAAGTCAAATTCACGACCCGTTTGAAGAGAAAAGCCCTTCCTACAAAGAAAAAATATTTTTTTTAATGACGTCTCGAAAAATTTTAATTGAAAATTGTACCTGTGGCTCCCGTAAATCGCGTGGAAATCAATTCCGACTTGTTAGTCAAGTTTGTGTTGCATTCTCCGCAGGAATAGAGCTTGATGCCTCCAATGTGATCCAAGAAAACACGACCCATTGTTCAAAAATTGATGAAATTTTTCTTTGTTTGGCAACACAGCTGTGAAATTTTGCGTTCTGTCAAAAGTGTCAAGGTAATTTTTGACATTTATCACGTCATTTGATGACCAAATTCCAATTGGAGTCATAAATTGAGTGAAATTTTCGATTTTTCTGCATAAATAAGGAGTTTAATGTAAGAAAAAGTGTCGAAATAGGACATAATGGAAGGAGCTTGGGCCAATTCTGACGCCAATAACTTCAGAAATCCACAAATAATGGATGATACTTCGAGAATTTTCAATCGTCAAGGGATGCAAGGACTATCGAGACCTTCTGCGCCTCCTGTTCCTCCTCGTAAGTCACTAAAATTGTTTTTTAAAATGATTTTTTGTTAAAAATTTAACTTTTTAGGTCCCTATGGAGGTAATTCGATGCCCTATAATGCAGGATATGGCGCTTCCAGCTATTTTGGAGGGGGATACGGAGGCTTTGGAGGCGGATATTCGCCATTTGGCATGTCCGGGATGTACGGAAGCGGATATGGATCACGATTTGGGGGCTTCGGAGGTTATGGATATAGCTCAATGGGCGGCGGAGATGCCGAAAATAGGTTTGTACAGCGATTTATGCGCAATTATTTAATCTACTAACCTTTGATCTTATCTACATTGTTGCTGTTATCGCATTTACACACGCACAGATTCATTCAAATTGCAGAGGAGAGTTCCCGTTCGGCTTTTCAGAGTATTGAGTCAGTTGTGAATGCCGTGCTAAATATCGCTCAAATGTTGGAAAGTACCTATTTCGCGCTTACGAGTTCATTTCGGGCTGTTTTAGGTGTCGCTGCGAATTTCGGACGACTTCGGGGATTATTTTCGCAGTTTTGGACCTCGTTTGCGCTTTTTAGAACCTTTAATTGGCTCATAAAAAAGTAAAATCCTCAAATTTAAGCTAAAAAGCGAATTTTAATGAAATTTTTGTTGCAGAGTATTGTACATGTTAAGACTATCGAACATCGATCCGGGCTCAAAAGCGTTGCAAGAAGCCTATATCGCTGCCCAATCCGGCGAAATGTCCCCACAAAAGTCAAGTTCGTTGGCTGTCATCACATTCCTCGGTTTTATCACGATTGGACCGTATCTCCTGATGAAATTGCTCGGCACAGTCAGCAATACAGCGATAGAAGAAACCAAAAACCCCAAAGCATGGACAAATCCGATCGAAGCTGTGGCGCAATATGACTTTGTAGCTTCGTCGCCCGCCGAATTGAGTGTCAGATGCGGGCAAAATGTCGTCGTTGCACCGAAAAGCGTTCAAAATGTTCACAAATTGCTCGATTCGGGATGGGTTCTTGCAAGTACAGATGGCGTGACGTCAGGATTAGTTCCCGTTAATTACATCGAAAGCACGAAACAAGCCAAATTGAAGGAGCCTGTTGGTATGCCAAGTATTCCTGAGGAGCAGCAAGTGACGAGCAATGAAGAAGTGAAAAAAGACGAATTATAAAAATTAAATTAATTTTTTAAAAAATTTATCAACTTACGTTTAGTGCAAATATTATGGGTGTTATAATTTTTTTGTTATTTTCTTAACTCATTAAATCGACTTTTATTTTAAGGCTTACATATTTGTGTATTTGCGAAAAATTATCAAATAGAAAATTTCGAGAAGGCTCAAGATTGAAGCTCCCGTGAAAAGGCCCACAATTGAACTGCAAATAACTGAAAATGAAAAAAATTCAATAATTAATTTAAATTTTCATCAAAATTTGATTTAAATTTTATTTCAAAAAAATTAAGTTTCATACTGAATAATTTTTTATTTTCATTAAAAATTAATTTAAATTTAGTTTAAAAAATATCAAACGTTTATTTTTTTATTATTTTTTTTTTAATTAATTTTTTTAAATACTTGATCAGTTATTTTTTTTACATCTCCTTATTTTCAGTTTATATAAAAATTCACTTTTATTAAAACTTTGAATTAAAAAAATTTATTAAGATTTAAATAATTTTTTAAAAATTTATAAACTCTTACTTTTAATTATTTAACTATTTCAAATATTTATTTAAAAAATTCTTTTAATTAATAATTATTTTAATTTATCATCCAACTTTTTTTTAAATTTTCTTCACTTTTTAAATATTTTAATACCTATATTGAGTTTCATACAAATTTTCTATTTTTTTGTTTAATTTTTTTTTTAATAATTTTTTTTAATTTTTACCGCATTTCGAAGAAAAAATGCGGTATGAAATTCGACTTGTCGTCTGTGTGTGTGTCAGTAACGCTGTGCCTCAAAAAATTTTTTTTTATTTTTTTTTTAAATCAAGCAGATTTTGATGGAAAGCAACTTTAGAATGCATATTTATTAACTTTTAGCTTTGAAACCCATCAAAAGTTGGTTGAAAAGTGACTTGAGAAAAAAGTACGATTTTTGCTCCTCATATGATAAAATCGTACTTTTTTTTATTTCTTCAAAAATCGATCAGATATCAATGGAAATCAACTTTAGAATGAATATTTATTAAATTTTAGCTTTGAAATTGGTTGAAAAGTGACTTGGGAAAAAAAGTACGATTTTTGCTCCTCATATGATAAAATCGTACTTTTTTTTATTTCATCAAAAATCGATCAGATATCAATGGAAATCAACTTTAGAATGAATATTTATTAAATTTTAGCTTTGAAACCCATCAAAAGTTGGTTGAAAAGTGACTTGGGAAAAAAAGTACGATTTTTGCTCCTCATATGATAAAATCGTACTTTTTTTTATTTCATCAAAAATCGATCAGATATCAATGGAAATCAACTTTAGAATGCATATTTATTAAATTTTAGCTTTGAAATTGGTTGAAAAGTGACTTGGGAAAAAAAGTACGATTTTTGCTCCTCATATGATAAAATCGTACTTTTTTTTATTTCATCAAAAATCGATCAGATATCAATGGAAATCAACTTTAGAATGCATGCTTATTGGTTGAAAAGTGACTTGGGAAAAAAAGTACGATTTTTGCTCCTCATATGATAAAATCGTACTTTTTTTATTTCATCAAAAATCGATCAGATATCAATGGAAATCAACTTTAGAATGCATATTTATTAAATTTTAGCTTTGAAATTGGTTGAAAAGTGACTTGGGAAAAAAAGTACGATTTTTGCTCCTCATATGATAAAATCGTACTTTTTTTTATTTCATCAAAAATCGATCAGATATCAATGGAAATCAACTTTAGAATGCATATTTATTAAATTTTAGCTTTGAAATTGGTTGAAAAGTGACTTGGGAAAAAAAGTACGATTTTTGCTCCTCATATGATAAAATCGTACTTTTTTTTATTTCATCAAAAATCGATCAGATATCAATGGAAATCAACTTTAGAATGCATATTTATTAAATTTTAGCTTTGAAATTGGTTGAAAAGTGACTTGGGAAAAAAAGTACGATTTTTGCTCCTCATATGATAAAATCGTACTTTTTTTTATTTCATCAAAAATCGATCAGATATCAATGGAAATCAACTTTAGAATGCATATTTATTAAATTTTAGCTTTGAAATTGGTTGAAAAGTGACTTGGGAAAAAAAGTACGATTTTTGCTCCTCATATGATAAAATCGTACTTTTTTTTATTTCATCAAAAATCGATCAGATATCAATGGAAATCAACTTTAGAATGCATATTTATTAAATTTTAGCTTTGAAATTGGTTGAAAAGTGACTTGGGAAAAAAAGTACGATTTTTGCTCCTCATATGATAAAATCGTACTTTTTTTTATTTCATCAAAAATCGATCAGATATCAATGGAAATCAACTTTAGAATGCATATTTATTAAATTTTAGCTTTGAAATTGGTTGAAAAGTGACTTGGGAAAAAAAGTACGATTTTTGCTCCTCATATGATAAAATCGTACTTTTTTTTATTTCATCAAAAATCGATCAGATATCAATGGAAATCAACTTTAGAATGCATATTTATTAAATTTTAGCTTTGAAATTGGTTGAAAAGTGACTTGGGAAAAAAAGTACGATTTTTGCTCCTCATATGATAAAATCGTACTTTTTTTTATTTCATCAAAAATCGATCAGATATCAATGGAAATCAACTTTAGAATGCATATTTATTAAATTTTAGCTTTGAAATTGGTTGAAAAGTGACTTGGGAAAAAAAGTACGATTTTTGCTCCTCATATGATAAAATCGTACTTTTTTTTATTTCATCAAAAATCGATCAGATATCAATGGAAATCAACTTTAGAATGCATATTTATTAAATTTTAGCTTTGAAATTGGTTGAAAAGTGACTTGGGAAAAAAAGTACGATTTTTGCTCCTCATATGATAAAATCGTACTTTTTTTTATTTCATCAAAAATCGATCAGATATCAATGGAAATCAACTTTAGAATGCATATTTATTAAATTTTAGCTTTGAAAATCAAAATTGGTTGAAAAGTGACTTGGGAAAAAAGTACGATTTTTGCTCCTCATATGATAAAATCGTACTTTTTTTTATTTCATCAAAAATCGATCAGATATCAATGGAAATCAACTTTAGAATGCATATTTATTAAATTTTAGCTTTGAAATTGGTTGAAAAGTGACTTGGGAAAAAAAGTACGATTTTTGCTCCTCATATGATAAAATCGTACTTTTTTTTATTTCATCAAAAATCGATCAGATATCAATGGAAATCAACTTTAGAATGCATATTTATTAAATTTTAGCTTTGAAATTGGTTGAAAAGTGACTTGGGAAAAAAAGTACGATTTTTGCTCCTCATATGATAAAATCGTACTTTTTTTTATTTCATCAAAAATCGATCAGATATCAATGGAAATCAACTTTAGAATGCATATTTATTAAATTTTAGCTTTGAAATTGGTTGAAAAGTGACTTGGGAAAAAAGTACGATTTTTGCTCCTCATATGATAAAATCGTACTTTTTTTTATTTCATCAAAAATCGATCAGATATCAATGGAAATCAACTTTAGAATGCATATTTATTAAATTTTAGCTTTGAAATTGGTTGAAAAGTGACTTGAGAAAAAAAGTACGATTTTTGCTCCTCATATGATAAAATCGTACTTTTTTTTATTTCATCAAAAATCGATCAGATATCAATGGAAATCAACTTTAGAATGCATATTTATTAAATTTTAGCTTTGAAACCCATCAAAAATTGGTTGAAAAGTGACTTGGGAAAAAAAGTACGATTTTTGCTCCTCATATGATAAAATCGTACTTTTTTTTATTTCATCAAAAATCGATCAGATATCAATGGAAATCAACTTTAGAATGAATATTTATTAAATTTTAGCTTTGAAATTGGTTGAAAAGTGACTTGGGAAAAAAAGTACGATTTTTGCTCCTCATATGATAAAATCGTACTTTTTTTTATTTCATCAAAAATCGATCAGATATCAATGGAAATCAACTTTAGAATGCATATTTATTAAATTTTAGCTTTGAAATTGGTTGAAAAGTGACTTGGGAAAAAAAGTACGATTTTTGCTCCTCATATGATAAAATCGTACTTTTTTTTATTTCATCAAAAATCGATCAGATATCAATGGAAATCAACTTTAGAATGCATATTTATTAAATTTTAGCTTTGAAATTGGTTGAAAAGTGACTTGGGAAAAAAAGTACGATTTTTGCTCCTCATATGATAAAATCGTACTTTTTTTTTATTTCAAAAATCGATCAGATATCAATGGAAATCAACTTTAGAATGAATATTTATTAAATTTTAGCTTTGAAATTGGTTGAAAAGTGACTTGGGAAAAAAAGTACGATTTTTGCTCCTCATATGATAAAATCGTACTTTTTTTTATTTCATCAAAAATCGATCAGATATCAATGGAAATCAACTTTAGAATGAATATTTATTAAATTTTAGCTTTGAAATTGGTTGAAAAGTGACTTGGGAAAAAAAGTACGATTTTTGCTCCTCATATGATAAAATCGTACTTTTTTTTATTTCATCAAAAATCGATCAGATATCAATGGAAATCAACTTTAGAATGCATATTTATTAAATTTTAGCTTTGAAATTGGTTGAAAAGTGACTTGGGAAAAAAGTACGATTTTTGCTCCTCATATGATAAAATCGTACTTTTTTTTATTTCATCAAAAATCGATCAGATATCAATGGAAATCAACTTTAGAATGCATATTTATTAAATTTTAGCTTTGAAATTGGTTGAAAAGTGACTTGGGAAAAAAAGTACGATTTTTGCTCCTCATATGATAAAATCGTACTTTTTTTTATTTCATCAAAAATCGATCAGATATCAATGGAAATCAACTTTAGAATGAATATTTATTAAATTTTAGCTTTGAAATTGGTTGAAAAGTGACTTGGGAAAAAAAGTACGATTTTTGCTCCTCATATGATAAAATCGTACTTTTTTTTATTTCATCAAAAATCGATCAGATATCAATGGAAATCAACTTTAGAATGAATATTTATTAAATTTTAGCTTTGAAATTGGTTGAAAAGTGACTTGGGAAAAAAAGTACGATTTTTGCTCCTCATATGATAAAATCGTACTTTTTTTTATTTCATCAAAAATCGATCAGATATCAATGGAAATCAACTTTAGAATGAATATTTATTAAATTTTAGCTTTGAAATTGGTTGAAAAGTGACTTGGGAAAAAAAGTACGATTTTTGCTCCTCATATGATAAAATCGTACTTTTTTTTATTTCATCAAAAATCGATCAGATATCAATGGAAATCAACTTTAGAATGATATTTATTATTTTAGCTTTGAAATTGGTTGAAAATGACTTGGAAAAAAAGTACGATTTTTGCTCCTCATATGATAAAATCGTACTTTTTTTTATTTCATCAAAAATCGATCAGATATCAATGGAAATCAACTTTAGAATGCATATTTATTAAATTTTAGCTTTGAAATTGGTTGAAAAGTGACTTGGGAAAAAAAGTACGATTTTTGCTCCTCATATGATAAAATCGTACTTTTTTTTATTTCATCAAAAATCGATCAGATATCAATGGAAATCAACTTTAGAATGATATATTTTAGCTTTAAATTGGTTGAAAAGTGACTTTGAAAAAAAGTAATTTTTGCCTCATATGATAAAATCGTACTTTTTTTTATTTGGTCAAAAATCAATTAGATATCAATGGAAATCAGCTTTAGAATGAATATTTATTAAATTTTAGCTTTGAAATTGGTTGAAAAGTGACTTGGGAAAAAAAGTACGATTTTTGCTCCTCATATGATAAAATCGTACTTTTTTTTATTTCATCAAAAATCGATCAGATATCAATGGAAATCAACTTTAGAATGAATATTTATTAAATTTTAGCTTTGAAATTGGTTGAAAAGTGACTTGAGAAAAAAAGTACGATTTTTGCTCCTCATATGATAAAATCGTACTTTTTTTTATCAAAAATCGATCAGATATCAAAAATCGAATCATATTTATTAAATTTTAGCTTTGAAATTGGTTGAAAAGTGACTTGGGAAAAAAGTACGATTTTTGCTCCTCATATGATAAAATCGTACTTTTTTTTATTTTCAAAAATCGATCAGATATTGGAAATCAACTTTAGAATGCATATTTATTAAATTTTAGCTTTGAAATTGGTTGAAAAGTGACTTGAGAAAAAAAGTACGATTTTTGCTCCTCATATGATAAAATCGTACTTTTTTTTATTTCATCAAAAATCGATCAGATATCAATGGAAATCAACTTTAGAATGAATATTTATTAAATTTTAGCTTTGAAATTGGTTGAAAAGTGACTTGGGAAAAAAAGTACGATTTTTGCTCCTCATATGATAAAATCGTACTTTTTTTTATTTCATCAAAAATCGATCAGATATCAATGGAAATCAACTTTAGAATGAATATTTATTAAATTTTAGCTTTGAAATTGGTTGAAAAGTGACTTGGGAAAAAAAGTACGATTTTTGCTCCTCATATGATAAAATCGTACTTTTTTTTATTTCATCAAAAATCGATCAGATATCAATGGAAATCAACTTTAGAATGCATATTTATTAACTTTTAGCTTTGAAACCCATCAAAACTGAGTTGAAAAGTGACTTGAGAAAAAAAGTACGATTTTTGCTCCTCATATGATAAAATCGTACTTTTTTTTATTTCATCAAAAATCGATCAGATATCAATGGAAATCAACTTTAGAATGAATATTTATTAAATTTTAGCTTTGAAATTGGTTGAAAAGTGACTTGGAGAAAAAAAGTACGATGAGAAAAAAAGTACGATTTTTGCTCCTCATATGATAAAATCGTACTTTTTTTTATTTCATCAAAAATCGATCGGATATCAATGGAAATCAACTTTAGAATGAATATTTATTAAATTTTAGCATTGAAACCCATCAAAAGTTGGTTGAAAATTGACTTGAGAAAAAAAGTACGATTTTTGCTCCTCATATGATAAAATCGTACTTTTTTTTATTTCATCAAAAATCGATCAGATATCAATGGAAATCAACTTTAGAATGCATATTTATTAAATTTTAGCTTTGAAATTGGTTGAAAAGTGACTTGAGAAAAAAAGTACGATTTTTGCTCCTCATATGATAAAATCGTACTTTTTTTTATTTCATCAAAAATCGATCAGATATCAATGGAAATCAACTTTAGAATGAATATTTATTGACAAATCTTTAATTTTAATCAATTCTTACCAATAATATCCAAATCCTTCGTCATCAAAGTTCGAATATATCTCATATTCGGCAAATTCGTTATCTCAATAATAACTTTTCCCTTGCCCGCCAACTCACGAGACTCCCTCATGTAATTTCTAAAAACAAAAAATTTAAAATTTTCAATTTCCCTCATAAAATTCTCATTTACCCCGTAACAGTTATTTGCATTTCAGTACATAACGCCACACATCCTGAATCATCAACAACTGGATCGTCTGAATTCTTCGGAACACCCTTCCTCTTAATCGTTTTTAAGCAATTCAAGCCATGAATATCGCAATATTTGAGATGCGGATATCGATTAACGGGCGCCGTGCAATTGCAAGCCTTCATTTCTTCCTGAATTCGGAGCTCCATGTGACAATTTGCAACGCTATACGGGAAATTATAAACCGGAGTCTTTTCGAAAGTGAATTTGCAACGTCTGATTGACGGATCTACTGCTTGAACTTCCTTTTGGGACTTTGTTTCAGTCAACTAAGGAGGAGGTTTGTAAAGAAAAGTTCAAAAATTCGAAGAAAATGTTACCAAAAGTCCCACAAAGAGATAAGATCCAACTTTGGGTAAAGCAAAAGGAGTATCGTAAGACGTAACTGACTCGCCGGGACTAAAAATGAAAAGCTAAACGACAATTTTCATGAAAATTCGTACAAAAAATGAAAATTTTTAACATCTTACATCCATTCCATACCCATCTGATGCTTTATATTCAAACTCCAGTTGAATCGGGAACGGACTTTTGCGCGAAAACTTCAAAGGTTTCTTCACAGCTCGCGTCGTATAGCAAATTCCCATCTCAGTTCGTTCCAAAGTCAACAATTCCTCGCATTTTCTCTCCTCCCCGAGGTATTTCGTGCTCAAAATAAAGTCCGAACACGTCGTTGGCATCGCTTTCGCTTGAATAACATCCAAATTGAGGCCACAAGTCGCATTATAAGCCAAACAAACATCGAGCGAAATCTCATTGACAGTCCTTGCGGGCGCGATAAAAGCATAAGTTTGAGCAAATCTGTAAAAGGAACGTTTTTGGGGCGGGGGATTGTCCCCGAAATACTCATCCAAGAAGCTAAAAAGGCCTTCACACGAACGATCTTTGCGAAAACAGATCGCAATCGATGGAAAATTGTTCTCCCAACGAGCATAAGACGTGTCGATATTAACTGCAACGGAATCTGCCTTGCTGTGTTTGAGCGTAGAAACGATCATGTCTTGCATAATGAAGAAAAACCAAAATAAAGTGCAACACCAAATGACTTTATAAGCAATATGAGCATCGCTGACTAAAAATTTCACGCCGTGAATGGAAATATTTTCCCCGATAAACTTGAAACGACGCTTTAATCGACTGGAAAGTGTCATTTTTAGGCTTAAACTGACCATGATTCGCGTTTTTAACTGAAAATTCATTTTAAATCATGTCTTTAATTACTTTTCTCTACTCTATTATTATTAATTTTTTATCTTTTAATCTAAAAAACGACACGCTACTCCGCTTTTGGCAGCTTTCCTTCACTTATTTTCTGTTGTTTGAACATTTCAATGAGTTTTTCTGTCGCTGTCGGCTCCAATTGCACCGCCTTCGAGCATTCTTCGTTCGGATATGTCGCTAAATTCAATGCCGGCGACTTGTGAGTCCACGGACTCCATGCGCCTTGAATCGAGGGAACGTCTGTGTGCCACATTTTACGATATCGCATCGCGCCGGCCTCGCCATTTTGTGTTTTCATCAATTCAATCCACTTTTGGATCTCTTGCGACGTAAAATTACGACAACTGACCCATTGGCGTTCGCCATTGAGGTATTCGCCAACCATCACAGCGGTTCGATGACGACGGGGCTTCAAGTAAACAACGACTCCCGGGTTGGTTTTCACAAAATCCAGCAGTTGGGCTTCAATGAAGTCACTAAAAATGGATTTTTTTGGTAAAATTTATAAAAAAATTCATAAAAAATTTAAAATTTACCGCATTCCCTTTGACGAACCATGATTTTTGCAGAATTTCAACGTGACGCGTTGCAATTGACACACATATCTGCCCATTCCATTCTGTAAAGGCGCCCGCGGGAAGCCACTTTTCATGAAAATGTGTGAATTTGACATGATTTCGGTTGGAAAATTGAATTTTCAAGGAAGAAACCACACTTTGGCGAAATGAAAATAAAGAGGTTAGTGACGGATTTCAATTTTTAACGTGAAATTCAGTTACTCACGTCGTAATTTCGTTTGCCTGTTGATTTTTGGTACGACGTCTCCGCGAAAAACATAAAAAATAAATTAAATTAAGCTGCGGATTTAAATGAAAATTGTCTCGGAGAGCGTCGCAAGCAATGGACAACGATATACGAGCGAAATTGGAAGCAGCAGCAGCTGTTATCATGGTAAATCGTCACTTTTCACGCAGCTGGCGTGTTAATTCTCACGCAAAATTTGCTTTTCTTCCCTCCAGGCGCCGCCAAATCAGATAAAACCGGAAGCCCGCCAAGAAGCTGAAGCTGTTTTCATGCAATTTCGCAACAATAAGAGCTTGGATGCGCTGCAATTGTGTCAAACAATCCTCGGTTTGTGATTTTTCTTCAAGTTTTTTCCATATTTGACTCAAATTTTGTCTTCCAGAAACGAGTACCGTGGATTTGGTTATTTTCGAGTGCATTAATATCATCAAATCCATCCTAATTTCGAGTTGGGACCTCATCCAAGACGACGTAAAGATGAATCTCCGTCAATATTTGTTGAATTTCGTGCTGCAGCATAAACATGCGCCCTTTTTCATCCGCGAAAAAATCCTTCAGGTCGTCTCAATTATGATAAAACGCACGTCACTCGTCGATCACGGCGCCGATCGTCATCAAATCCTGGAACAAGCAAAGGCAATGTTCCTCACGGACGACGCAACGCAAATAACTTTAGCTTCAGCGCTCGTTCTCGCCGTTTTACGCGAACACACGGAATGTGTCAAGTCCGAAGACACCGGTTTGACGTTCGATCATCACTTTAAGGCGAAAAAAATGTTCGAAACCTCCGAATTACGAAGTGTTTTCACGACTGTGCTCGAAGCGATGGCTCGTACAATCCAAAATGCGGAGAATATTGACGCTGTAATCGGAAATCAACTTGCCCGGTACTTGGAAATAATGGAAATTATCCTCACATGGGGGTACATTTCGCCTGTCATGCCGAAAAGATTGATCTCGATGATCGAAACAGTCTCAAAAATCAACCAAAATGTCGCGTTGCGGTTAAATCTGTCATGGGAACCCATAATTTTCGACCCGAAAATGTTACAAACATTTTTTTATCTTTACTGGAAGGTTCGACAAGTCCCAGATTTGCGACAAAAAGGACTCGTTTGTCTTGTGCAGCTCTCAACGTTAAGCGGACCCGTGTTGACAAGCAAAAAAGAAACGAGATTGATGTATTTGAAGAATTATTTGTCCCATTTATCGCAATTGCTCGGAAATGAGACGTGTGTCGAGGAAATTGTCGGATTTAGTCTCATAATTCGAAAATTGTTGCTTTTTCATGGAGCTGCAATGGACTTGCGTGAAGATTCGGTCGATGTTTTTAACGGATTTATCGAAAAATTGTTCAATATCACGATAAAATGCATCGAGGCGACAGCTTTAGAGGAGACTGAGGAGTCCAGCTTGTTCATGGAAGCGTTCGAAAATAATTTAGAGTCTTGGGTTTTGTTACTTCAATCAAAAGAAGACCTCCCGACGGATTTTTTATCGCAATTTGTCATCCAAATCTTCAATAAATACGTGCAAGCGCATTTATCGCCGCCCGAAGGCATCCGCATGAACGACTCCGATCACGAAGAATTCACGGAAGACACGGAAAAAGATCGCGTTCGGTACAAAGAGCAACTTGTGATCATCGGAACGTTCGCGCGTGAGGTAATTGCTCATTCGCTGCCCATTTTAGCGAAACTTTTGGAAGACAAGATACGAACTTTTGCGGTTATGCTTCAAACTTTGTACACGGCGAACGTAAATATCACGGAAAAGGAAACGACAGCCTTGCAAAATATTTTTGAGGACATCCATTGGTTGTTATTGCTCACGGCGTACACGATAGGCAACGATTCTGAAGGCGAAACAGCGTTAATTCCCCCGGAAATTAATCAATATTGTCAAGCAAGGTTCCAAACGGGTACAATTGACATCAATAAAAGCTTAGAACTCATCGCGAAACCCGACAAGGACATTGCCGAGATCTTCCAAGACCCCGAACAAGCTGATCCCATCTTGAGAATTACTGCTTCGATGTTACGTTTGGCTGAATTGGAGTCTACCGCGCTAAAATGTCAAATGGGAACACTCTTGAGTCCGGAATTAAGTTCAACTTTGATGTTTTTTATGAGGATTTGGTTGAGTATTTACCTTTTTCCGTTGCCAGAGTACTACGAGACGATCTGTGAGTCCGTTAAAGTTGCCTTCGGTATCGATTCTGAATGTGGAAAGTGGATTCTTAATTATATCCTGACCAAAGTTTGTGCAAATATTCAACAATTTGCGTCGGAAAATGATGTCATTGAGGATACAGTTCAAGTTTTCTTGGCAATTTTGAAGCAAAAACACAAATGTCTTCCCGTTTACAACTCGGAAGTGTTCAATACGCTTTTTGGCATCAAAGATATGAAACTTCCCGTCACAGCGAAACGTGGTTTGTTGAAAGGATTCGTGCAAATTGCGGGTTCTATTAGTGATGCAACGACGCGAAAGTCGTATTTGAGTCAAATTTTTGCCCCCATCGCTGCTCGTTACTTCAATATCCTGCACAAACCAGATCTGAAGGCGACTTATCAAAATGAAGACATCAAATTGGAAGTTATTTCCATCATTGAGGAGGTTCGGGGATGCGTACTTGGTGCTTATAACCTTATTTCGTCCTCGTTATTTGAGCATTTTCAAGTAATGTTTGTCGAATTGCCCGAATTGCTCAATTTGTATCGGAATTACAACGTCATTGTCGAGCTACTGTTGGAGCTGTTGTGTGAAACTGTCCTGAATATTGATTATGCGTCAGATACGGCGGATGTTTCGCTCAAAACGGGCATTTATAATTGTTGCATGTCCATTATTCGGGTTTGGGTGAGCGTAAATGCGAATAAAATTAGTACGGAAATGAAGGATTATGATGATTGCCCGGAGGATATTTTGCTGATATTGAAGTTGTTGACTTGTTTGCTGTCGAAGACGTTAATTGATGATGATGGTAAGTTATGAAAGAGATTTAAATTATTTTTTTTACAAATTTAAAGTCATTTTTCGTATTTTTAAAGTAAAAAAAAAAATAAATTAAAAATAATTTGATTTTTTATTCAATTAAATTTTTTAGAATTAAAAAAAAATAATATAAAAAATTATAAAAATTTAATTTAAAAATCCTTTTAAATATTTGAAATTTTTTTTTAAATAAAAAAATGTAATCTAAAATTTTATTTAAAATCAATATAATAAAGAAATAATTTTTAATTATAATTTTAATTTTAATAATTTTTTGTGAATTAAATTTTAATTAATTAATGTTTTGTTAAATTGCAATAATACAATAATAATTTTTAATTAAACTTTTTTGAAATTTTTTTTTTTTTATTTTAAATTAAACGTTTTTGATTTTTTTTTAAAATTAAAAAAATAATTTTTTTATTAAATTAGGTTTTTAAATTTTTAACAATTTTTAAAAAAATAATTATAAAAAATTAAAAAAAATTAAAAAAAATAACATTAAAATTATTTTAATTTTTAAAATTAAAACAAAAATATAATCTTAAATTTAAAAAAAAAAAAAATTATAAAAATTTAATTAAAAAATCAATATCTATAAAAAAATAAAATTATTTTTAATTAAATTTTAATTTTTTGTAAATAAAAATTGTATTAAATTTTAATTAATTAATTTTAATTTTTTTTAAATTATTTTTTTTTTTAAATTAAAATTTTACTTGCATAAATTTTTACATTAATTTTTTGATAAAAAAAATCTTATTTTTTTTTTTTAAATTTTTAAAAATTTAATTTTATTATTTTTTTTATTATTTTGAAATAAAAATTAATTAAAATTTTTTTTTCGAAATTCATTATAAAAATTATTTTTTAAATGATATTTTAATTAAAAAATTTACCTTTTTTTAGCTGATGCTCCTGTTGATGCCGGACAAGTAGTAATTTATGGATTAACGAGTCTCATGCCATTAATTTCCATGGATTTAATTCGTTTTCCCGCCTTTTGTAATCAATATTATCAAACAATTGCCGTTTTTGCGGAATCAAAATCTCACAAAGTAAGTAATTTTTTTTAAAATATTAAATAAAATTTAATTTTTCATATTTTCTCGTAGATCACAACACTCGATCCCGAACTTTTAAAGCAAATAATCAGCTCTGTGCAACTCGGCTTGAACACTTTCACAACGGAAATCCAAAGTTTCTGCTTTGACTTTATCGTGGCAGTCTCCGACGTCGTCTACTACGAACGCATCCCGAATTCCGTGACTTACAATTTGGTTCTGCCATTCCTCGAGCTTATTTTTAACATGATCGTGACGCGACAAATTGATGCCGAGAACAAAAACGAGAGTTACGGTGCCGTCTTTTCGCTCGCATGTGCTTTCAAAGAGCAATTTTCCTTTTTGATGAACAAATTGGTGACGTCGCAGGAAAATCCACAGATCGCTGAACGAATTCAACTGAAACTCAATGAATTCCAAACGGGACTCGAGCTTAACAACAATCGCATTCAACGAACGAAATTCATTGAGAAATTCGACAAGTTTATTACCGGTATTAGTTTTATACTGAATAATGCCTAAAAACTAAACTTTTTTAAGACTTGAGAGAGAGATGAAAGATGAAAAAAAATAAGAAAATATTTATTGAAGAAAAATTTTGTATTTTTTGACATGATGAATAAGTAATAAAAATGAACGAAAGTTTATTAATTTAATGAAAATTTATTTTTTTTCCAACATTTTTTTTCCGAAGGTTTTTGATTATTTGATAGTTTTTTTATGGTTAACAACACATTTTTTCCGCTAAACATTCATTTTTGGGCAGAAGCAATTATGAAAAATGTTTCATGAATTTTTATCAATTTTTCGACTTGAATTAGCTAAAGAGCGATTTACAAATTTTCGAAAATTTTAAGATTTTAATTTAATTTTTTTTTCAATTTGATTTTTAGCGAAATTATTTTAAAATTTACTCTTTTAAAATAATTGTTTTTTTTTTATCTAATTATTAATTTTTAAGTTTAATGTTTTTAATTCAATTTTTTTCTAAATTTAAAAATTAAATTTAACTTAAAATTTTATAAAATTTCAAATTTTATTTATTTTTTTCATATTTATTTGTTTAAACTGTTAAAGGCTAAAACTAAAAAATAACAAGAAAAATTTTCTCGTACAAAAATCAAAAACTAAAAAAAATATATTTAAGAGCTTTTGATTTAGGAACGAAAAATCTTCAAAAGTTATTAGTTTTTTTTTGTTAAAATCATTTGAGATATTTAATTAATTTTTTTTTCAATTTATTTTCAATTTTATTAAAAATATTTTTTAAGAAAATTTTAAACTTCAATTTTCAAAATTAAGTTTTTAATTTAAAAATAAATTATTTAATTAAATTTAATTTTTATTTAATTAATTTTTAAAGTTAAATAAACTATAAAAAATAAATATAATTTTTTTTATTTTTTTTGTGTGTGTCAGTAAGTTGCCCCAAAAAAAATTTATTTAAAAATCAAGGAGACTTTGATGGAAATCATCTTTAGAATGAAATTTATTTAATTTTAACTTTATAAAATTTTTTTAATTCTTAATTTAATAAATTAAATTAATTTTTAAAATTAAAATTTTTTAACATTTTTTTTATTTTAAATTTGAATTTAATTAAATTATTTATTAAGAATTTTTAATTTAATTTTATGAATAAAATTCGTAAAATATAAAAAATTTTCTATGAAACATGAAACATTTTTCATAATTGCTTCAACCTCATTAATAATAAATTCTATCTTATGATCAATTTCTTAACATTAATTGCCTTTTCTAAGCGTTTATAAAGTTTTCTTGAGGGTTGAGCAAACACATTTTTTTTTAACAAATCGTATTATTCAAAAAATCATCACAAGTTTTGGGTTTCTTGGCCAATTTATCCTTGTAGAATTCCTTCACGTGATACTTCGTCAAACGAAGATAATGATCATTGTCGTACGGAGCATAATCGACAAATCCGCTGCGAGTTAAAACTGGCTCGATTTGAGTACCTAAAAAATATTTTTTTTTAAATTTAAATTTTTTTCATAAAAAAATTTAATTTTTTTTACCATGAACAAAATCGTTATAACTGTTAATAACTATAAACTGCGAATTAATTTTCTTCGCTGATCTCCATGCGACGCCATAATACTCGCCATTGCTTCGATGTCGCAAATTTTTTATCTTATTCGAGCGTTCCTTGATCTTGTCCTGATACCCCGGAGCAACTGTCGGCACAAAAATGAGATCATATCGCTTCGCAAACTCCTCGCAAGCCTTCCAATTCTTCCAAGTGCTTGTAAAATGAGCGCCATTGACGGCAGAATGCGAATAAAATCCATCAACGCCTGATCTGCGAATAAAAGTTTTATCTTCCGGCAAATCCATCGAAAAATGCCCAATAATGATGGCGTCATGTTTCGTGCCGCGAATGCTATTTTTGTTATTGTGCGCGAAAAGTTCCTTTAATTCAGTCAAATGGAGCTCGTTGGCGTGTTTAAGGTAAAAAATGGCGAGCGATTTCTTCTTGGAAGCCACAAAATACTTGTTCCAGCTCGGATAATTCTCAAAATTGTTCGTAAAATAGACGATATTGTCGCGGATCGTTTGAGCACTTCGTCCGCGATAGTTGTCGATCTGAATAATGCACTCCATTTTCAAGTCTGACAAAATTTGGAAGATGGTTGTTGCAATTTCATGCGTAATTTCGGGTTTCCAGTTCCACACGATGACATTAACGCCCAAATTTTGGATCTCCTGAAAGTGTGCGGTCAAAATTTCGCGACTTACGTTGTAAAATCCGCGTTTTGGGAAGAAAGCGACGTTAATAAACTCCTTCTGGTCCTTGTACAAGACGAACGTGTAGTTGTAAATTCGATTAAAGTTGCTCAAATGTTGGTCATGTTCATTCCGGTACCATTTCACGGGCGCGTGATAGATAATTTGGACATTTGTAAAGTTCGAATGGAACGTCTCGATATAAGGATCTGTCTCATAAACCTTCGTGGCATAAGCTTTTGTGTTCAGTTGACGGATGTGATTGACTTTTTCCTGCATTATTCGCGTTCGTATAACATGTTCGTTGTATTTTTCCACTTCAATTGCGGCATTTTGTCGCTCCAATGGGGGCGCCTTGAAATAAAGATCCGAATTTGCGTTGTTCGAATAAGGCCTCGCTTGGAATATCACATGGAGGCATAACGCAAAGACCGTGAGCAGCAACAAAAATGACCAAAAAAGCTTCACAAGTCGGTATTTCAGTATCATCGAGGACATGTTTACGGTAAAAAAAAATTTTTTTTCCACACAAAAATCTTTTTTGTTAATTTTTTCTTCCTTTTTCTTTTATTTTTTCATCTCACACGAGGAAAAACGTAACACAAGAAGACCAATTTCAGATGAAATCAACACTTGAGCTACTATTATAATTTTCCATTGTTATCTTTCCTCTTCTTTTAACCAAAAAATTTATTATTATTAACGATTTGTAGCAAAAAACTGTAGGTATCTCATGTTAGTCGTGCCTGCGTGCGGAGAAGATGAAAAAAAAATCGACTTGAATGAAAAAGAAATTTTCCTTTGATAAATTTCCTTTTGTTTTTCCACACTATAAGGACGTGCCCCATGCGTTACATTGATAACACAACAAATGGTCTGCGCATGCACAGTTGATAGGCAAAAGGAAAAAAGGGACATTCAGTGCTTTGGTGACGCGTCAAGGAGAAAGTTTGAAGGATGTAAAAAGGTGTTTGACCTTTCAAGTGTTTCCGGGTTTTTAGGAAGTTAATAATTAAAAATGTCATTTTGTGTAATTTTCTCACAATTATCATAATAAGAGTTTGGAAATCTTTAAGGATTCTTTGGATATGAATTTTCATGAAATTTTTAGAATTTTAAATTCAAAAATTAAAAAGGTGAAAAGTTAGTTTTTTATTTTATGATAGATTTTATTCTAAAAATGTCAAATTTTTATTGATTGAGTATTTTTGAGAATTAAAATTCAAAAACTGACAGCTTTTGAGAATTTTTTTCGTTCATAGATCAAGAGCTGAAAATTTTTTATTTCTTAGTTTTTGGTTTATATACGAAAAATTGTTTGAAAGTTGTCAGTTTTTGCATCTAATTTCTCAAAAAATGTAAATCTCACTTTTTATACTCAAAATTTAAAGTTTTATGCTTCTGTAATTTAAAATCTAAAAGAGCTAAAAAGTTAGTTTTTTAATTTTGGATAAATTTTTCTTTAAAAAACTAAAATTTTTTAGTTTTTTAAACATTTTTGAGGACAAATATTCAAAAACTGACAGCTAATAGGGCATTTTTTGTAAATAAAATCAAGAGCTGAGAATTATTTTCTTAGGTTTTGATTTTTATACGAAAAGTTGCTTGAAAATTGTTAGTTTTTGCATCTGAGCTCACAAAAATGTTCAAAAGATTTTAATCTAACTGCTTTTAGAGCTCTGAAGATTTAAACACAAAATTTGAAGTTCTTAGTTTTTATAATTAAAAATCTATAAGAGCTGAATTTAAATTATTTGAACTTGTCAAATTTTAGTTCTTTAAACATATTTTGAGCACAGAAGCAAAAACTAACGACTTTTGGGTTATTTTTTTTTGCTTCAATCAAAAGCTGAAAGAAGAATTGAATATTTTCTTTTCTCAGCTCTTAATTTTTATATGAAAAAACAATCCAAAATTTGTTAGTTTTAGCTTTTTTTGCTCACAAAAATGTTTAAAAACTGAAAATCTGACTTTGTTAGAATTAAAAAATTTTAATTTCGAAATTTGATGAATTTGTTAGTTTTTAAAACTTAAACCTAAAAAGCATAAAATTTTAGTTTTATATTTTTTTTTCTTAATTTGTTTTTATAAATTTTAAAGATGCAAAAATAATTTTTTAAAAAATATTTTCTTGAATATAAATTCAAAAAAAAAATTCATACAAAATTATTAAAATATTTTTTATGAATTTTTCCAATTTTTTTTTAAAGAAATCAGTTTTTGCATTTTTAGCTTAAAATAGTTCAATAAAACGGAAAACTAACAAAACTAAATCTCTATCCGCCCCCTTAATACACTTCAGACCCCCATAACATATTGTAATAATGCACACAATTCACTCGAAATGTCTGTCTATCGCTTCAATATGTTTCGCCGCGCGAGCCAGTAACACAAAACGCGTCGTAGAGGGAAAATTTTCATTGAAAAAAGACGAAAGTTTTACGGGATGTGCAGGCATTCGGAACATGAAAGGACGTGTCGTACAAACATGCACCTATCGTAACATCCACGACGCATGCCTGGCAGATTTTTAAGGGTAAAATTGATTTGTGTGTACGACGTTTGTGTTTGATTAACGGGAAGATTTTGAAGAATTCATGAGCTTTGTCAACTTTGTGAATCGCTTCTTATAAGAATTGTAAAAAAAAACCGAAAAAATTTCTGTAAATTCCCCGATGTGGTAATTAACGAGGTGAGTTGAAATGTGCTAAAAAGCATACGAAGCGAGAGACGAAACAAGTGTGAGATAATTATTCGGTTGTGACTTCTGTTACTGTTGAAATAGAAGTTGTTTGGAGTGGTTTACACGACGTTCGAGCAAAAAATTCATTGCTAGACGAGTTTTTGCGTTACATTTTTGCGTAGTCACTCGTTTTGTTCTCGTTTCGAGCATCGAATAACGACAAAATTTTTGTTTATTTCGCAGTTCACTCGCCAACAACAAGTTGTAAGAGATGGTTGAATCAAATACAGCGATCAGCAATTGTCCGCCGGGAGCTTCGTCGCTCACGAATGGCGTGCGATGCGGCGTTCTCGAGACGAGAGTTCGTGAAGCGTGGTTCCGCGTCTCTGTCGTGCTCGAATCCGACTATTTGAGTGTCAGTTTGGACGAATGTGATCCCGTGGATCATTCGACGACGCTTAATGGCACGTTAGGAAGCAATCACAGTGGCAACGATTTGTCAAATAACGGAAGTAGCGGGACCGGAGTCACCGCATCGCCAAGTACGACGGATTATAATACGCTGGAGGGAGCTACAAATGAGTCTGAAAGTAACAACAACCTCGATGGGAATGGCGGCATCGATATTTGCAACGTCCCCGACGAGATTGCCAACCAAAAGAGACACGTTCGCGTGATAAAAAGCGAAAATAATGGACTTGGGATCTCGATAAAGGGCGGCAAAGAGAACCGCATGCCCATTTTGATATCGAAAATTTTCCGTGGCATGGCTGCTGAAAGTACAAAGGCGTTATACGTGGGCGACGCAATTCTCTCCGTCAATGGCGAAGACTTGAAAGACTCCACGCACGAGTATGCCGTCAAAGTACTCAAGAAAGCGGGCAGGGTTGTGGATTTAGAGGTAAAATTTTTGCGAGAAGTCACGCCATACTTCAGAAAAGCGAGTATTATTTCGGAAGTTGGATGGGAGTTGCAACGCCCGTTCTTGTATTCCGTTGTCGGAGCTTCGCCAGTGCCAATTCAGACGCCCCCGAGGGCAGATACGCGTTATATTCCGCTGCAACTGACACATCTTGCGAGAAATTTGAAGTTTCATGATCCGGATCAGCGGAGTTTTGAACTTCATTCGCCCGATGCTGTGCATTCGTGTATTTTGCGGGCAGCAGATACGCAAGAGGCGCTCATCTGGTTCAATGCGTTGCATCTTGCGATCGATAAATGTTCAAAAAAAGCTTTATTTGATGCCAATCGGGTGCTGTTGCCGCTGATTGGAGAACTGAAACACTTTGGATGGTTGTCACGGAAGGTCATTTTGAATGATCAGGTGAGAAATTTTATCTAAAATGATTTTTTTATTAATTATTTTCTGATTTTTAATTAAAATAATTATTGAAAAAAATTAAAAATAATTTTTCTAAATTTATAAAAATATTTTTTTTAAATTTTAATCAAAAAATACAATTTAATTAAAATGTAAAAAAAAATAAAAGTTTTAAAAATTTTAATTAATTCTAAAAATTTTTTTGAAAAATTTTAATAATTATTTAAAAAATATTAAAAATTAAATAAATAAATTAATTATTTTTTTTATTTTTAATTAAATTAAAGATTGAAAAAAATTAAAAATATTTCAAAAATTTACAAAAATAATTTTTTAAAAATTTTAATCAAAAAAAGAATTAAGAAAATTAAATAATATTCAAAAAAAAAATAAAATAAAAAAAGGCTCTTGAAACTTCAAAAATTAAAAGTTTATTTTAAAAAAAGAAATTGAAATTTAATTATTAAAAAATAAATTTTGTAAAAAAATGTAATTTAAAATTTTTTTTTTCAAATTTTAATTTAATTTTGGTAATTTAAAAAAAATATTTCAACATTAATTCATTCAAAAAATAAAAAAAAATATCTCAAAAAAATTTAAAAAAAATTAAGGAAAAAATTTAAGCAAAAAATGTTTAAAATTTTCTGTTATTTTTATTAATTTATTTTTTTTTAATTTTATTTCTTTTTAAAGTGAAGAAATTTTTTTAATTTTTTTTTTTTTGAATAAATAAATTAATTTTATTTTTTATGGAATAAAAAAAAAATAAAATTAATTTTTTTTTACCTTCAATTTCAGCCATATCGATCAGATTCTGAAAGTTCAGACGAGTTTTCGGATAAATGGCATCCTGTTTTTGTCGCTATCACCGAACGAGACATTCGAATTTACGAAAGTGCTCCTTGGAGTGCCGAAGCATGGAGTCGCCCGATGGAAACGTGTCCTTTAATTGCAACACGCTTAGCTGGCTCATGTTCGATGTCTAATTCTAATTTTGTAAGAAATATTTTTTTCATCGATTTTGTATCAAGAAAAAAATAATTTTTTCCATTTTTTAGACTCAAAGCTTTTGCATTCGCTGCGGAACATCAAAAGGCGTCATCAGTCATTGGTTCCGCACGGAAACATATCGTGACATGTCGATGTTTGCGCGCGCCGTCGTCACGGGATGCCATCAAGCTGTCGTTGCTCAAAAGGAATTTTCCTTCCGTTGCACGTATCAGGGTCGACCAAATGCTCAATTCATCATAAATGTCGATCGTGGGTTTTCGTTGTACGACGTTGCTCTGGCAAAGCCTCTTTGGTCTTATACGTTCGATAAATTAAAGGGATCGACAGATGACGGGCATCGTGCGCTGTATTTTGACTTTGGCGGCGACGAAATCGAACTCGAGATGGAAGTTTGCCCGAAAATTATCGTCTTCATTCTTCACAATTGCTTGTCGGCCAAAGTGCATTCGTTACCACAATAATTTTTTTTTTCGTCGCTCAAAAGCCAAAGTAATCGTAATTTTTGATCGCAAGGAAAATAAAAGCAATTTTTGCGTTTTTCAGTTTTTACTTTTCTATCGAAACAAATATACGATAAAATTATATCAAATATTTACAAGGATCTAAAAAAAACAAAAATAATGCTATTTATATCTTCACTCTCTCGTACATGTGTAACTCTTCTTTATAAATTTTATCATTAATTAGCGAATTAATTAAGATGTTAAAATGTAATGACATAAAACTTGAAAAAAAATAAAAAATATCTCTTTCTTACCTCTTATATCAAAAAAAGGACAAAAATAGAAACGTATCATATTTATACAATTTGCATGGAAATATATAATGATGATGACTCTTGAATTCTGATCCATATTGAAGCTAATCTTATGTATTTATTATTATTAAAAATAAAATGAAAATCTATTTAGTAAATAATGAATAATATTAATAATAAAAAGTATAGACAATTTTGAGTAAATAAAATTATATAAAATCAAAAATTTTGTTTTTCTATTTAAAAAAAATTACATTTAAAATATATTTTAATACTTTTGGTAAAAATTATAAAAAAAAATTAAAAAAATTAATTTTTTTTTATTAGTTTTCTTTTATAATTCAAAAAAAATAATTAATTTATAAATTAATTTAAATAAATAAATAAATAAAAATTAATAAAAAAAATAAATTATTTAAAATTAATTATTTAGAATTAATTTAACAAATTATTATTTTTTTTAACTTTCTTTTAAAATTTTGACAGCTGTCAAAGTTAAAAAAATCAAAATTAATTAGATTTTTAAAAATATTTAAATATTTTAAAGGATAAAATCGTAAAAGGACTGTAAAATAAAATTTTATTTTAAAATTAAAAAAAAAAAATCCTCAAAAATTAAGAATTCAAAAAATTTTTGACAGCTGTCAAATATTTATTTGATAAATAATTTGTATTGAATTTAACATTTTTTTATTGATAAAATATTGATTATTGATGAAATACATATTTTTATTGAAAAAATGTCTTAAAATTGCTCAAAAACTGATATTTGGTTAAAAAAAATGACAGCTGTCAAAAGTTCAGGATATTTCTATTGAATTTTTCAATCAAATTTAAATTTCATGAAGTATTTTTATTGTTTAAAAATTATCAGATAAAATCTTTAAAATTTTGAAAATTTTATTTCATAATTTTTTTTTGACAGCTGTCACTTCAAAAAAAAATCAAATTTGAGCGTTAAAAAAATAATTTAATAAATTTACATCAAAAAAGAAGAAATTTTATAGAAAAAATTTTAAAATTTAATTTTTTTCAAATTTTTAATTAAATTTTTAAAACTTTCGACACCCCAACTTACCTTCGAGCCCCAAAATAAAATTCTTTGAATATCAACAGAAGCCGAGCAACTATTTTCTACTAATATTTATTAACTATTTCTACAATTTGTGTTTCATTCGTTGACTTTTTTCGGCATGATACAATGATAACTTTCAACTTTTTAAATTTTTTCAATTATTTTTTTATTTTTTTTTTTTGTAAGCTTTTATTTTATGCAATATGATTTTTTTTTCTTTCCAAATTTTTAATAAGTAGTAATAATAATAATGTGTTTTTTCCTGATGAAATAACGTACGTTTCATTCGTGACAACAATTTTGCGTCGTCGTCATCTCAACTCGCTACTAATTTTCTTCTTTATAGGACTTTTTTTTTAACAGTTTCACTTAATTGGATTTTTTCTCTTCTTTTTCGCTAAACTCACACAAAAACTGGGGTAAAATGGGACTTTTTTATATCACCTATGCATTTTTTTTTAATTTTTTTTTTTTGTTTGTTTGTTATGATCAACGATTACTTTTTACTGGCGTTGTTTGCGTTAGCATTTCCAGCTGCTGCTGCCGCTGCATTCTTATTGCTATGCACAAATTCTTTAAATGCAAGTTGAATCTCGAGATCGATCGCGTTGTCATCATCTTCAACCAACTCGTCGGAGTCGTCTCTGTTGAAAAAAATTAAAATTAGATTTTTTTTATAAAAAAATGAAAAAAAAAAAAATCTTACTCGACAAGCTCCTCGAAGTTGATATTCGGGTACGTGGGTACGTTTGACGTGAGGAAAGAGTTCTCTTCTTCCGTTAGTACTTGTCCATCGGGTCCATAAAACACGGGCCCGTCATTGTACACGGGTGATGTTATGTCAGCGGAATTTGGCATAGCTGATAAAAAAATCATTTTTAAAAATTTTTATTAAAATAAATAATTTTTCACTTACAGAACGTTTCATTTCTGCCCCAACGTTTCGCTCGCAAATCAACCACAGATTGAATTAATCGACCTGTAGATGTGTCAACAGTTGCCTTGTACGGTTCTAACATTTGAATAATTTGTTCGGTTCGGTTATCCAAGTCGACATCCAGTTCAAAGCCACACAACTGAAAAAACATTTTTTTTTGGTTCAAAATCATGAATTTTTTTGAAAAATGTAAATTTTGAATACCTTCAACGTTTGACACACACACTTCAGGTTTTCAGGTCCTGTCTTTTGTAAGAGCAAAAGTATGGAATATACAATGAAGTCAGCGATTTCAATGTTTCTTGAGGGTTCCTGTGAATTAAAAAAAAAATAAATTTAAATATTAAAATTCATTTTCATTAAATCTTATTTTCAATTTTTTAAATTAAATTAAATTTTTAGTAAAATAATTTTAAATTAAGTTTTTTTTTTTAAATTTTAAAATTAAAATTTTTAAAAGTAAAAATAAATTTTAAAAATTAAAAAAAAAAATAATTAATTAATCTTTGCTTTTTAATTAATTTTTTAAATTAATTTAACTTAAAATTAATTTTTAACATTTTTTTTTAATTTTTAAAAATTAATTAAAAAATTATTAACAAAATTTAATTAAAAATTAATTTAAAAAAAAAAATTTAAAATAAAATTTATTTTTTGTTGCAAATTTATATTCAAATGAAATTAATTTAAATCAGTTTTCATGAATATTTGAAATTTCGAATTATAAAATTTTAATTATTTTTTTTTAATTGTCTGTGAAATAATAATTTATTTATTATAATAATTGTTTAATTTTAATATCAATTCAAATTAAATATAAAAAATTAGAAAAATAAAAAAAAATAGGAAAAATTAATTCATTAAAAAAAGTATAAATTTCGTTTTCATGAAAATTGTTTTAAATTTAAATTTTTATTTTTAATTAATAAATTAATTTAATTATTAAATTATTTTAATTAATTTTTTTAATTATTTAATTAATGGGGTATTATTTTATTAAATTAATTTATTTAAAAATATTATTAAAAATTTAATTTAAAAAAAAATAATTATTTATTTTAAATAATAAAATAAATAATTTTAATAAATAAAAAATAAAAATAATTAATTAATTAAATAAAATACTCACATTAGGTCTTCTTAATTGCATGTACAATTCGGCCAAGAAAAGCGTCGTGCCACGCACTGTATTTTGCTCGTTTTGCATCAACGGCACAAGTTCCTGCTTCTCAAAGTCCATCTTCATTTTCAGAAGATTCCGGAATAAACTCGTCGAGGATGGCTCCAAATCGTCGAGCAAATTGCAGATGCGTGCGCCAATGTAACGGAAGTTCTGTGATTTAATGGATTGCTTAAACAGCAACTCGAGCGCGTTACTCATCACAAAATTATTGCCCGACAACTCGTAGAACATCTCCTTCAGCTTCTTTTGGTTCGTCTCGAAAGCACCTGGATTGTCTTCCAGCTTGTTTATCACTTCAGCCAAATATTGGAGGGCAATGTCTTCTGATTCGCTCTAAAAAAAAAATTTTTTTTTCAAGAATTTTTTTGTAAAAAAATAAAAATTTGAATATTTACAGGTTGATGCGCTTCTTCGTAATCCGCAGCAGCTGCCTGGTTATTCCGATGGTCATTTTGATGCTGATGGTGATTGTTGTAACCGCCGCCGGCGTGCATATTGGGTCCATTTCGCATGTTATTGTGTCGATTTCCGCCGTGATGATGATGATGCGGCTGATGCGACATCATATTTCCGCCGCCGCCGCCGTTCATTTGATGATGATGCATGGCAGGCGCTTGCATTTGTTGTTGCGGCGGTACATGAAAGCCTCCTTGCTGATTTCCCGAAATGTGAAATTGGTTGAGACGTTGACTGAGAGAACCGACAGCTCGTGGCCCGTTCGCGTGCATCGCATACGACTGAATTTCGGGATGCGGTTGTTGCGTCGTGTACGGTGTGTAGGGCGGATGAAACGATTGCTGATTCTGCTGCTGTTGTTGTTGTTGCTGCACAAGGCGAATATTGTAGGGGGCTTGCTGCGGCGGAGGTCCGGCAGCGAAATCGTTATGATATTGGGGCATCATTCCTCCTCCGGGTACGAATTCTGGCGCGTTCACTGACAATCCGGGAATACCTGCGAGCGAAAAGGGGGGAGAAAGTGTTAGCAAAGCACATTTCCAGCGACGAAAAAACGCAAATCTACTTTCTACTTGTGTGTGTGTGTGATTTTTTTGTTTTTTTTTTTATTTTTTTGGAAACGATGTCCGATGAATGGATGTGTGTGTGTGTGTGTGTGTTCGAATGTGACGATTGATGTGTGTGCGTGTGTGGAAAATTTTAAAGGGCAATACCTGAGGCATTAACTGGCATACTGTTTGGAATTTTATGTGTTTGCGATAGCTGATTGGCAGAACTTTCCATTGAAATCGACGGCAACACTTAAATAAAACACATTTATGTGAAAATAGCAATTCAAAAAATTACGCGACAAAGATGGCTGTATATCAGTGCCAATGCACATTCGGTTTCTTCTTTTTGCGCATTGGGTTTTTGACACATTTCCGAATGAAAACTGGGCTAAAATCCGTGATTGGTTGATTTTTTGACATTTAACGCTGATTGGCTGACGAACTTTCATAGTTTTCATAGGTTTTTGGGCCTTTCTGTGATCGCGATTGTTTTTCTGCTCTTTATTCCCTGAAAAAATGATCAAAAATTAATTTTAACTGCTGCGATATCGACAAGAAAGTGTTTGTTACGCGACGAATGTGAAGAAAAATCGAAAAGACGCACGAAAAACGATTGAATTCAATGTTTAACACAATGTCGAGCAACAATATGTACGATTCTCAGCCATCGACGACAGGCACTCTCAAAACCACAATTTCGTTAGGAGGCAAAAACCCGACCATTAGTGGGCCTTTCTATCTTATGAAGGATTTTAGTCCAGGTTAGTTGATTTTTTCCACGAAATTCTCGAAATTTTTATTAAATTTTAATATTTTTAGGCGAATCCGAACTCACGGGATCCACAAATTTGCTTGCGCATTACAACTTGGAACATTCGTACAACAAATTCAGCGGAAAAAAGATCAAAGAGCAACTTAGTTCGTTTCTGCCAAATCTCCCGGGCGTCTTGGATGGCGTTCCGCAATCCACAATTCACGATAACAGCACGTTACGAAGCGTAATTGAGAAGCCCCCGATCGGAGGAAAGGAGTTGCTGCCGCTCACGAGCTTCCAATTGGCTGCGTTTCGTTTGCATCCGGGCCCGTTGCCGGATCAGTACAAGTATTTGAGTACGACGCCCACGAAAAAGCACAAGAACAAGCACAAGAAGAGCAAGTACAAGGAGGGCGGCGTGCCGCAGGAAACTTCGCTGACAGATGCCTCGGCACTCGATACGCACGAGAAGAAACACAAGAAGCAGAAACGGCATGAAGACGATAAGGAACGGAAAAAGAGAAAGAAAGAAAAGAAACGGAAGAAACAGCGACCTGAGCATCCCGAACAACGACCTGAAATCTAAAAAATTTAGTAGTTTAGCGTTTTTTAATTCGAAATTTTATTTTAATTTGTTTAGTTGTCCCGAAATAAAGCAAGAAAATGATCAAAAATAGGCGACTTTAGTGAGGGAAAGGTTTTTTAAAAAAAAAATTTTCAAAATTTGGGCTCCCTCAGGTTTCGTTTAGTTCCGCTTCTTTTTTTCTTTGTCTTCTCTGAAACTAATTTTAATTTAATTTATAGTAAAAAGTAGAGATAAATATAGAAATATTTAACAACAAACATTCATTGGATACCTAAATATTACAAAAATTATTAAATAAAATAAAAAAAGAGAAAAATTTCATAAAAAAAAATTTGTTTGTTTTTCTTTTAATTTTAATTTTTTGTTTGAAAAAAAATTTAAATATTCATCATAAAATTTTTTTTTTCACTGGCAGGAAATAAATAATTTTTTTTAAATAAAAAAAAAAATTATATGACTTTTTTTAAATAAATAAAAATTATTTAAATTTTTAAAATTAAATTTAATTATTTTACGAATTTTCTCTTTAAAATTTCCATATTTTTCCTTTAAATAAATTTTAAAATTAATTTAATTAATTTTTAAAATAATTTATATTTTAATTTATTTTATTTTTTTATTTCATTAATATTTAATAATTAATTAAATTGATTTAAAATTTAATTAAATTTTTCAAAATTTTCAATGGTAATTTTTTTTTAAATAATCTTAAAATGCTAAATTAACAAAAAAATAATTTTTATTTAAATTTTTAAATATTTTCATTAAAAATTTTAATAATTGAATTAATTTTAATTTAAATTAATAATAATTTTTCAAAGAAAAATTTTAAAAATATTTTTTAAACCTATAATTTTTTTAAATTAAAAAAAAATTAACAAAAATAATTCTTAAAAAAAAATAACTTTTTTTTAAATTAGGTAAATTAAATTTAATTATTTAAAAAATATATATCAAAAATAAATTCATGAAAAAAATATCCTTTTATCTCGTAATCTTTTCTAAAAATTAATTCGCCGGTATGTAAATAATTATTCGCCTTTTTTGTTTCAAGGAATGTTGCTCTGAGGTGTTGTGACCTTTAATTTTTTTATGTGCTTCCTTATTTTTTTTTATCAATAATTATTTTTTATTTTATGTTCGCGGTCATTATCTACTGCACACAATCTTACATAATGTCGAGAACCGATGGAGTTGAAAAAAAAATAAAAATAAATAAATTTAATGAAACCGGCTTGTGTTTTACTTTTTTTTAATTGAGTTTCATGTCAGGTACAATATTCTGCTTCATGAATGACGACGATGCGAAGTAAAGTGTAATGTAAGGCGAAACACGTTTTATTTTAATTTTTATACGAAACGAAAAGAAGAGCTGCATGTTCATTAAAATTGGTTCAAGATCGGGTCAGTTTTGAGCAATAAACGATTCGATGATGTCGTCGACGCCAATTAGCAAAGATTTAACCTTTAGTGCGCTTTGTTTATGAACCAGAAGAAGAATCCATTAATCTTTATTGGTTTTTGTGAAGATTTTAAGAGAAAACTATTTTAATGAAAAAAAGATGAAAGTGTATTTTTAAAATTTAATTTAATTTTAATTAATTGAAGAAATTTATTTAAGAAATTTATTATTAAAAGCAAAAAAATAAATTCTAAGAATTTTAAAATAAAATTTAAAAATCGGAGAAATTTTGAACAATTCAAGAAATAAGAAATAAAAAAATTATGAAAAAAAATTAAATAAAAAAATAAAATAAAAAATGACAAATTTCCAAAAATTAAAAAATATGAAGAATTTTTAATTAAAAATCAATCATACAAAATAATAAATTTTAAAAAAATATTTAAGAATTATAAAAAAAAAATATTCAAAAAACCTGCAAAAATTAAGAGACAAGAAATTAAAAAAAATTTTCAAAAATTCAAGATTTTCAGCTTTTTTAAAATTAAAAAAAAAAAATAAAAAATTATTTATTATTTTAAAAATAATTTAAAAAAATAGATGGAAAAAAATTTAAGCTGAAAAATTTTAAAACTTAATTTAAAAAATTTAAAAAAATATTGAGAAATTTGAAAAAATAAGAAAAATTTAAAAATTTGAGATTTTCAGATATTTCATAAGTTTAAAATAAATTAAAAAAATTGACAAACTATAAAAAATCATTAAATTAAAAAAATTTCTTTCTGAATTCTGAAAAATTAAAAAAATGAAAAAATTAAATCAAAGACAGACAAAATTTAGCACAAAAATTTTCAAAATGAGGAAACTCATTAAAATTAAATTTATAGATTGCATTACCTCACCGCAACATAAACCTGATCTGATTCTAAAAGCACAATTTATACACACAGGCAAATCATCTCCCTCTCTTCTACCCTTCTTTTACTCGCCACAACGACGACGTAATTTTTCCATATTGTTACACTTGCCATTATTATGTATTGTCTTTTCTTCGCAATCAGTACGTAAGAAGCAAAAGTGACCAAACTACATTTGTTTCGTGTGTGCATTTTGTGTATAAAGTTACCTTCAGGGTTAAGAAATGGTCTCGTATATAAATCATCAGGTGACAGTCTCTTCGTTTAGTCAATTCGAAAATTGGATCGGTGTTGCAAGTGAATTTCGTGTCGTGTGAAAAAAAAGAAGAATTTAAAATGTTTTCCCGTTTATTAGCAGTCAGTTGCTTGATTGCCGTTGCACGAGCCCAAAATTTCGAAAATGTAAGAAAAATGTTCGAAAATTCTTAAGGACGACCGCAAGTTTGTCTCTTGCTCTTGTCCATCTTGCAAACTTCTCCCGGAGCGCATTTAGTGTTTCCGCAATAACTTCCCGTAGCAGAAGCTAAAAAAAAAACAAGAAAATTGCATTAAAAATTTTTTTTTTTTGGAAAAATTCCAAAACATACATCCTTTGTTGTATTTGTCGCCTCCTCCGGTATTTCCTGATTTCGGGAAAACGCAAGATTTAGTGTTGCAAATGTTAGGACAGCATCGTTTGCCGCTCGATAAACAGTCGTTGTCGCTGACACATTTTGGGCTGCAAGTCGTTGCTTGAGAGCTCAAAGGGCATTCGTTCTTTTGCGCTTGAAAAAAAAATAGTTTTAATTATTTTTAATGACTTTCGGGCGTTGATGAGTAGTTTGCCTTCAATTTTTTTTTATCAAGGAATGCTATCAGTAGTGCACTTGTTTATTTATTTTAATTGCATAAATCAATAACGAGTTTTGGATTAACAAATCGGATTATATACAAAGTAAAAGTTTGAAAGATAAAAAATTTTACAAATTAAATATAAAAAAAAATTAAAATTAATTAATTTAATAAATAGAAAAATTTAAATAATTTAATTTAATTTGATTTAAAGATTAAAGAATTTTAATTTTTTTTAAATTTAAATTTTATTATTTTATAAGGAAAATAAGCTTGCAAAATTTTAATAATAAAAAAAAAAATAAATTTTCAAACAACAAAATAATTAGAAAAAAAAAATAATCCAAAAAAAATATATTTAAAGAAAAGTTTTGAAAAATTTAAAAACTTATAATTTTTATTTTTAATTTTATTTAAAAAAAATTAAATAATTTAATTTAATAATTTAATTAAAGAATAAATTAATTAAAAATAAAAATAACAAAAAAAATTTCAAGTAAAAATTTTAAATCTAATTATTTTTTTTTTAATTTTATTTAAAAAAAGGGTTTTAAAAATATTTTAATTTAAAAGTTAAAGAATCTAAATTTTATAAAAAATAAGCTTAAAAATTTTTTAAAATAAAAAAATAAATTTTTAAACAACTGAAAAAATTAAAAAAAAAACAAAAACTCTAAAATCAGTGAGCTATAAATGATTTTAACTCTTATTTTATTTTTTCATATATAATTTTATTATTTTAAAATTTTATTTTTTAAATTTTTTTGAAGTGAAAAAAATAATTTTTAAATGTAATTTAATTTTTTTAAATTAAAAAAAATTGTACAATTTTTAGTTTTTAATTTTGTCTAATTTTTATAAATTTTATAATATTTTTTTATTTGAAAAATTTAAAAAAAATAATTAAATCAAAAAAAAAAAAATTAAAAAAAGTATTTATTAAGGAATGTCATCATCGCACTTCATTAATAATAAAAATCACACATAAAAATATAAACAGGTTTCCAAAACTCACCTTGAACTTCAAGAACAAGAGCAATCGTTGCAATTATCAACAAAAGTGCGATTTTTGCCATAGTTCACTTTAAATTATTTTTTTCTCTCTCTCCAAAGTACGTCTTATCACGTTAACATTCAGAAGTCGACTAACCGGTAATTTATTTGCACTTACCTCTACTTAATTGCTTTCAATTTATTTGTGAGAGAGAAATATGTTAATTTTGTTTGTTTGTCTCCAATATGAGAAAAATCTACTTTTGAACGTGCTGTAAATTTAAAAAATAAATATTTATCAACAAAATGACTCAATAATTACCTTTTTTTTTATTTTTTTCAGCCTCGAGAGTCGTACAGAGATTCCGTTGCAAAATCCATCCGAGAGAATTTCAACCGTCAAAAATTGGCACAAGGTCAGGAAACTGTAATTTATTACGGAAATGATCGTCCTCAATATCGCCCTCAACCATTCGTTGCTCGTCGAATCTTGGATCGACCTTTGGAGGATGCAATTCCACGAATTCGTGTTCCAATCGCTGTTAAACGTCGTCCTCTTATTCAATTAACGACGACGACAACAACCGAAGCACCCGTTTATCAAGAAGAAATCCAAAACACGGATTACGAAGCTGAAGAAGAAATTACAACAACAACAACTACTACTGAAGCGCCTCAAGCTCCAAGACGTCAATTGCAGTCTCGTGTGAATTTCGAACAAACTCCCGTTCGACGTGTCTTGAAGAACCCCCATACGCCAATTATTCCCGATACGCCGCAAGTTCTCAGCAACAACCTCGAAAATCGACGTCGTTACTTCGATGACGAAGAAGAAGATCAAGCACGTTCCGCCCATTATCAGTTCTCGTCGTCCGTGCAAGACACCATCAACGACAACTCCATGACACGTAGCGAGACACGTGAAGGCACCGCACTCACTGGCATGTTTTCGTACAGCGACGGGTTCTTCCGACGCACCGTTCATTATCGTGCCGACGAAAACGGATATCGGGTCACCAAGTAAGCGCAAAAAAAAACAAATAATGAAAAATTTACTTCCTTTTTTTCTCATTAATCTCTTTTTTTTTCTCCTCGTGCTTTAATTTAATTTCGATTGATTTTTTCACGTGATTGATGAGGCTCGAGATTGATTTTCACGGAAGAATAATTATTTTTCGAGACGTTAATGAATTTTTTTTTTGTAGGGAAGAAATTCAGCCAATAAATAATGGCGATGGACCGCAATACAATCCAGAAGGAAAAGCTGATGTTACGTCTTCGTTAGCGGGAAGTTATAGTATCACAGCTGATGATATTAGAAAGCCTTTGAGAGAGGAGAAACAGCGAAGACGCTTGTAAATTTACAACCAACTTGTTTTTGTTTTGACTTGCCAGTTTGAATAATAAATATTTTTTCCCCGTTTTTAATTGGATAATTTTTAACGTTCTGAAAGTTGTTTTGTGAGAAAGTTGCACAATTTTTTTAAAAGATTTTTTTTTTAAGTAATTTGAATTTATTTTTTTATAATTTTTTTAAAAATATTTTAGTTATTTTTTAAAAATAATGTTAAATTAAAAGATAATTTACATTTTTTTTAAATCAAATAATTTTCGCTTTGAAAAAAAAATCGATAAGAGGAAAATCCTCTAATTTACACTGAATCTTTAAATAACTCCTGTACATCGAAAACGCAAAATTTATAAAAAATCCAAAACAAATGTTGTTTCTAATGTCAAAACCTTCATTTTGAGACGGAGAACCGTAATATAGCTTAATTTTGAAAAATCGGTATGTAAGCCCTCATAATAAGAAGATTTTGACTTAAATTTTTTTTCATCAATTTTTTTCGCTAACATCTTTAAATGGCTCCTGTACCTCGAAAACGCAAAATTTAGAAAAATTCTAAAACAAAAGTTGTTTCTAATGTCAAAACCTTCATTTTGAGACGGAGAACGGTAATATAGCTTAATTTTGAAAAATCGGTATGTAAGCCCTCATAATAAGAAGATTTTGACTTAAATTTTTTTTCATCAATTTTTTTCGCTAACATCTTTAAATGGCTCCTGTACATCGAAAACGCAAAATTTAGAAAAAGTCCAAAACAAAAGTTATTTCTAACGTCAAAACCTTCAAATTGAGACGGTGAACGGCGATGCAGCTCAATTTTCAAAAATTGATAAGTTTTTGTAGTTTTTGTATTAGTAGTCTAATTTTATTATTTTAGCAAAATTTTAATTACGTTTGACTACAGAATAGAGTACATAAAATTTCTTTAACGCTTAAATTTTAAAATGATTTTATTTGTTTTTTTTTTTCATTATTTTAAGTTCTGTATGAGAAATCTTTTAATTGATACTGATTGTTTAAATTTCTCAAAATTTTTTTGTTGTTTTATTTTAAAAAAAAGTTCGAAATATTTTTTTTATATCTTCTGAAACTTGAATTCAAATTATTAAAAAAAACGAAATTCTTTTTTTTTGAATGAAAAAATCTCATATTTCGAAAAAATTGTTCCTTTTTCTCACAAATTAGCAATTATGTCACTTTACTCACTTCTTCAAAAGGTATTTAAACGAAAGTTCTTGCGAAAAAAAATATTCAAAACTCGTTTCTAGCCAAGATACTTAATAACTGTTCTTTCTTAATGGTTATTGCTCGATTCACAGAGAAAAGAGGTGCAAGAACTTTTTAATGTCTTTAGAACAAGAAGCGCCTTCATAGCGACAAGATGCAAAATTACACAATTTTCTTGTTATTTTGCTTTGCTTTTATCCAACTTTGTGTCGCTCAGTTATTCTACGATGGAAATTTGCCGCAATGGAAGACTCGAGTAAGTTAAAATTAAAATTTTTAAGAATTTTTCTTTAAATTTAAAAAAAAAATAGAAACTCAGCGTCAAAGGAGCAGGAAAACCGTTAATTCTAACGTCGCATATTGAGGAGGGAAACGATCGAAAGGCACGACAATTATCTCGAGTCGATAAAAAATTATTCCTGAACGTGACGAGTTATTCTGGATATCTAACAGTCGACAAGGAACACAATTCGAATTTGTTTTTCTGGTTCTTTCCTGCTGAAGGCACGGAACATTTGTACGACGAAGATGAATTTGCCGAATATGATTACGAGGAATGGGATAAAAAGAAGCAAAAAAAGAAGAAAAGTCGTCAAGAAAGCGATCCTGATTGGGAAAATGAGAACAAACCGTTGGTTCTTTGGTTGCAAGGAGGTCCCGGAGCATCATCGCTCTTTGGATTGTTCGTCGAAAATGGTCCGTTTTTCGTGAATGAAGATTTGGTGTCGATTCGAAGTAAGATTTTTCCCTTTTTAACTCGAATTTTCTTAAAAAAATATTTTTTTCACAGAAAATCCGTTTTCTTGGCACAAAAATTACTCGATGTTATTCATCGACAATCCCGTTGGAGCTGGATTTTCTTTCACTGATGAAGATGGTTACACGCAAAATGTCACACAAGTTGCTAAACATTTGCATATTGGTTTGACTCAATTTTTGAAAATGTTTCCGTGGCTTCAAAATGTTCCGTTTTTCATCGCAGGAGAGTCGTATGCTGGGTAAATATTTAAAAAAAATTAATAAATAAATTTCGTTAACAAATTTTAGAAAAAAATAAAAAAAAAAAATTTTTCAATTTTAATGAATTTTTTAATTTAAATATTTTTTTAATTTTTATATTTTTTTTAATTTTAATAATTTTTTAATTAAAATAATTTTTTCAATTTTAATAGATTTTTTAATTTAAATATTTTTTTAATTTTTATGTTTTTTTTTTAAATTTTAATAAATTTTTTAATTAAAATAATTTTTTTCAATTTTAATAAGTTTTTCAATTTTAATAATTTTTTTTATTTGATTTTTTTTTTAATTTTAATAACTATTTAATTAAAATAATTTTTTCAATTTTAATATTTTTTTAAATTTTACTAAATTTTTTATTTTAATATATTTTTTAATTTAATTTTTTTTTAATTTAAATGTTTTTTCAATTTTAATAAATTTTTTCAATTTTAATAAATTTTTTAATTTGAATAATTTTTTTTTTTTAGAAAATACATACCTGCAATCGGTTACGAGATTTACGAACAAAATAAAATCGACGACGGAAAAGAGTTTAAAATAAATCTTAAAGGACTTGCGATCGGAAATGGCTTCAGTGATCCTTATAACATGATGTATTACTCCCAATTTGCTTTTCAAACAGGATTAATTGACCAGCATGCTCGAAACGAAATGCGAGTTTTCGAAATTTTAGCTCAAGAGAACATTAGCAACGCAAAAGGAAAAGTCGTAAGTTTAATTTTCAACAAATTTCGATAAAAAATTAACTTTTCTCTTTTAGTTTTGGGATTTGGCGCTCTATACTTTCCTCAAACACAGTCGTTACGGCAACGTTTACAACATTTTGCATCCAGAAGTGTACAAATTGGACTCGTATTTGACGTTTGTGGATCAGGCTCATGTAAGATTTTCACATTTTTCGTTAAATTTTTCAAAAAATAAATTTTTCGACTTGAAAATTTTAGATACGAAAGGCTCTTCACATCGGAAATCAAGAATTCGCTCCCCCAACTGCCGTTTATTACAATTTACTCGAAGATTTTATGGATTCGGCGATGCCATGGGTTGAAAAACTCCTCGATCAAGGACTTCGTATCATGTTTTACAGCGGAAATTTGGATTTTATCGTCGCTTATCCCGTTTCTGAGAACGCCTACTATCACATGAACTGGAAAGGGCGTGAAGAATATCGTCAGGCTCGTCGTTTATCCTTTTTAGTCGATGGAAAATTAGCTGGTTATGTCAAACGCGCACGAAATGTCTTCATTGAAGCCGTCATCTTGAACGCCGGGCACATGGTACCCACAGATCAACCAAAAGTTTGCTTGGAATTAATCGACGACTTTATTCATAAACGAATTTAAACATTTTTCTATAGGGATTTAGCGATTAAATTATTTTTTTTAATGGAAACCGTGTTAATTTTGTTAATTTTTCATGTTTTTCAGGCACTTACTGTTTCTCATTGTGTACTTCGACGTCACATTTGAACTCTTTTGAGCTTCCATCGTCGTCGTCGAGCCCATTTTCGATGTCAAAACCTTTAGAAGCTGACCTCAAGAGCAACGATTTTTGCGAATCTGTTAAATTTTTGCATTCAAAATCCTCGTTTTCATCAATTTGTCCCGGAAGTTTTGTTTCAACGTCAATTTTTCCCGGATTTCCTGCCTCAACTTCGCTGTTGTCGGGATAACTTCGCAGCAAAACTGCCGGATTCAAAACGAGAACTTGCACATCGTCCTCGACATTTCTTCTTCTGTACCTTTTTGAACCTTGAGTCAGTAGTTTTGATGCTTCCGAGTTCTCGGGAAGAGCTTTAATGACGGCATCAAGTAATTTCGGGGATGGAGGTCGATCAATGCGATCTCCGATAATGACATCAGGTCCGGTTGGGATGAGACCTTTTTTGAGAGCTTCTTCCTTTTCGCGTTCAGCGTTCTTTTGAACGATTTCCTTGGCGCGACGATTAAGAACTTCTTGGGCTGAAGGATAAAGTGCAAGGGCCTCATTTAAGTCGGATTTTGTTAAAACGAAGAGATTTGAGAAGCCTTTCGAACTGAAATTAAATTTTAAATGAAAAAAAGTTAAATTTTTATGAGAGAAGGTTTTTACCGAACGTAAGCTGTTCTTCGATTATCTGAACCGGGAATAGCTAAAAGACTGATTTCGCCGAAAACGGAGCCTTCGTAAAGCGTTGCAAGGACAATGTCGTTCATGGGACCTCCGACAACCTGAAAAAAAATTAAATTGAAAATTAAAAAAAAAAAATTCAAAAAATTTTTGATTAATTTTAAACTCTAAAATTTTACTACTTAATTCTATTTTTTTAAAATTTTAAATAATTTAATTTATTTTTAATTATTTTTTAATTTTTTTTTAATTTCTAAAAAGAAAATTCAAAGTTCTTACAATTTCATTAAAAAAATATTTTTCTATGAATTTAAAAAAAACAAATCTTTGCGTTTATTTTTATTTTTTTAAAATTAATTTTGCACAATTTCGTGAATAATTTTTTTTTGTAATTTGTAATTTTTTTTTAGAAATTTTTAAAAATAATTTTAAAAAAATTAAGAAAAATTTAAGAAATTTTCTTAACATTTTTTGATAAAAATTTTCATTTCAATAATTTTGAATATAAACATTTAGTTTGAATTTTTTTTAAGATTTTTTTTTTATTTATTTTTTCATTTTTAAAAAGTTTGAAATTGTACAATTTCATGAAAATTTTAATATTTTTTAAATTTTATTTTTATAAATTTTTAATTCTTTTTTACTTTTTTACATTACAAAATAAAATAATAAATTTGAAAACGAACAATGAGAAATTTCGTGATGGTTAGAAATTGTTTAAATTTCTTTTTAAAAAATTTTTGAGCAAAATTTTTATCTTCACGTTTTTTTGTTTTATTTTTTTTTAATTAATTTTGCCCAATTTCGTGATTTTTTTGTAATTCGGAAATTAATTTTAAAATTTTTTTAAATTTTTGGTAAATTTTAAAAAATTTATTTAAAAAAATTTAAGAAAATTTTCATCTTTAAAATTTTGAAAAAAAAAAATTTAGCAACAAATTTTTCAACGAATCAACGAATCATCAAATCAAAAATAAATGTAAAATCGTTCAGAATTTTGTTTTTGATACTTTGTCAAATTTTAATGAAAACTAAAAAAAAACTTACCTCCAAAGCTCCAGTTTTAATAATGTACATTTCTCTCCCGATATCGCCCTTCTTGCAAATATAATCGCCCGGAATGAACGTCACACTTTGCAACTTCAGCACAAGTTCCCTTAACAACGCCGCCTCACATTCCGCGAAAAGTTGCACTTTTGCCAACGTATGAATGTGCACCGCCAGCGCAATATCAGTTTGCAAATTCGGCGGCAACTTTTCAAACAACTGCGAGTCATCAAGCGTTCTTTGTTGCTCCCACGTGAACGAAAACCAATCCGTAACGCGTTTCTGAAAATCCGATGGCAAATTCAAACCTCGCATATACACGAGCGTCTCGTCAACCAACTGCCGATATTCCGTTTGGGCTTTCGTTGCATTCGCAATAATATCGCGCATCTGTCCAATCAGCACAGCAAAGACGAAAACACCGATTAACCAGGCCGCCGTCATGAACAAAAACTCATCCGTCGTCAGGGGTTTTGGATTCTTGCCAATTGACGTCGCCGTTTTCGTGGCAAAGATAAAGCTGCGGAGATACGGATGTCCGTCGCCGCTGTAAACCCATCGATTGGAGCCGATTCCTGCGAAAAAGTCAATTTTTTTCTGTAATTATTCGTCGTCGGGGGCAAATATTTACCTTTAATGGCACTAATGGCATAATAAATACAAGCCGTTACGTGGATCATGTAGAGCATGTACAGCAGAGTTTTCATTACACGTAACTTTTGAAATGGAAAAGTTAATAAGAAACATTTTTTTTATAGTTTTATGGCACTCACAATATGGGGATTAGGCACAACGCGGTCGAGTAACTTGAAAAAGTCCGTAAAACTTTGGTATTTGCACAGGCGAAACAAGCGACATAACACATAAACGTGATAGTCTCCCATTATGAAGAAGATTAGGTCGATTGGTAACATCGAAAGAGCGTCCATCTATAAATTATTCTTTATTTTATTTCAGTTTTTCGGTAATTTTTGAATGTCATTTTGCGAGAAAATTTGACAATTTTTCTATTTACGTTGAAAAAAAATTAATTTTTAACTAAAATTGTCATGAATTGAACTTTTAAAGGCCTTTTGAGTTTTAATTTTATTACAAAAAATTTTTTGAATTTTTGAAATTTGGATTCTTTAAGATTAAAATTCGAAAAATTTTTTATTAAATTTTAAAAAATTTTTATTTTTTTTTTAATTTAATTATTTTTTTAACTTAAATTATTTTTTTTAAATTTTAATTATTTTATTTCAAAAAGATTTTTTTCTAATTTTGATTTTTTGGCCTTAAATTAAATATATTTTAGTTCTAAATATATTTTAAATAATTTTTTTAATAGAAATTTGAACTTAAATGTTTTTTATAAAAATATTTTTTAATGAAAATTGTTATTTTGGAGAGTTTAAATTTAAATTTATTTTTGAATATTTAGAAAAAATAAATGATTTATTTATTAATTAATTTGTTAATTAATTTATTTGTTAATTTAATTATTTATTAAAATGATTTAAAAAAATTTAAATATTTTTTTTGATTTTTTTTTATAAAAAATTAAAATTTTTTTTAATAAATAATTTTTTAAAATTTATATTTTTAATATTATTTTACTTCTAATTTTTATTTTTTAAATTAAATTTTTTTTTTAATAATTTTTTTATTTATTTTTTTTTTCAAAGAAATTTCAAAAAATAGCATAAAATGGACTTTTTCTTAATCGAAAAATTAATTTTTTTTTTAATTTTTATTTATTTATTTTTTTTGCAATAAGCTTTTCTGAGACTTTGTTAGTTAAAATTTTATGAAAAAAGTTTTTTTTATAAAATTAATTATTTTAAGTTAATTTTTTTTTTTTGATAAAAAATTGATAAAATTTTGAAAATAGTTCAAAAAATTTTTTTTTTTAAATTTTTTAAAAAACATTATTCAAATTTTCATAAATTTAGATTAAAATTTCTCAAAAAAATCATTCATGAATAAAAATTGTTCAATTTTCTCGCAAAATGACCGTCAAAAACCATTATAAAGACACACAAACCTTAAATTGTAATTTTCCTAAGTAATTTTTTCTCGTTTGACTCTTGTCCCGTATCCAAAATCCTTCGTGCAGAAAGATGACACGGTGCTTAACGAAAACGACATCCAGCCAGTAGACAATGTCTGCGAACATATCGAATCCGAACCAATACCAAATGTTCTCGGGCGTCTGATACGTGAACGCCGCTCGCAATGGAATGACCCAAATGTTGTACAAATAGCAGACAGAGACAAGGAAAAGCCACGAAATATAAAATGTGCCTGCAAAATTTTATTTTTTTAATTTTTTCACACACATTTTAACGAAACACAAAAAAATATTTTTGTAACCTTGCGGATCGAGAACGTCATCGGATCGCCCGCCGCCACAAAAGCTCGGAATGCAGAAGTATTGCCACCATTTATCGGGTTTGGACTTTTGCCATTCATCCAGGGCACTATCGATGATTTTGAGCGGTTGCTGCGGAGGTTTTTCCATGACACGTTGCCCGGCGGAACTCACGGGCGTGGGCGGGAGACGCAAACGATTTCGCATAAGGGAGGCTCGATGCGAAAATCTTCCCACTAAATGGTGCATTTGGGACTTGACTAACTCGAGTTTGTCTAATTCGTGGATACTAGAACAAAATTTTGGCATTTTTTGGTAATTCAGATAATTTTTTTTTAGAGAAAAGTCGAATTTTTTGGCATTACTTTTCGAGTTGCTCGTCTTTTTCGGGATCCTCGATGCTTTTTTGGAGGTCCATGATGACGTTGCTGGCTTCCTCGTTTTGTGCGCCTTCGCCGCTTTCCTGCACAGACATTTTTATTTCCTCAATGGGGCTGCTGACTTCGTTCACGATGCCCGATTCGACGCGTAAAACTTGCAAATGGTCCTCGATATTCGTCAAAGCTGCTCGAACGCGTTCCTCACACACCAAAGGAGCATCCGCGCCTCGATTTAAAATCATCTTTACCGTATCCTGGGTCTGTTTATAGCTCAATTTCAAGTCGTCGCAATCCATGCATCGAACTTTGCCGTTTTTGAAGTACAGTTTGACGAGTTCCTTCGACGGGCTTTGTCGCGGCGTTCGATCTTTTGTGCTTTTTTTGCCCGAATTCACTTTAAAAGTCGGGGATTTGACGCGTTTCATCGTTTTTCGTGTCGCTGTGTCCTCCTCGTCGGCATCAATTGTCGGATTTTTCTCAAAAGAACGTGCCGCACGTCGTTTCACGCCCGCCGAATCCAATCCCATCGAACGTTTCTTCTCCCGATCGTACAATTGTTGGTCACGTTGCTTCTCCTTCTCGATTATCTCTTCGCCGACGTTCATAAAGTCCTCCAGTTGCTTCACCTCCTTCGCCAGCTCCTCCAAACTCAGTTGTTGACGCTTTCGTCGCGCAATTTCGGCACTTTTGGTAATCTCGTCGTCGATTTCGTGTGATTTTTGGGCATTTTGTCTGCTTTTTGACGACGACATTAACTTTTTTTGTTGTATTTCGCTGCTGTCTAAGTGTCACGACGATTACAACTCAACTGAACATTAAATTTGAAATAATTTGTCGTAAAGTGTGTCATCCTTCTCTCGTGCATAAATATAAATATTTTTTTTTACTATTCAAACAGAATAATAATTAAACATAATTTACTGCCATGATCACCTTTTTCTAATAAAATTTTTTTCGATGCATGGATGTTCAAGCAGGAAACGGAATTTTACACCAAAAACGTAAGAAAGTCTCCGTTTGATGCGCTCCGATGACAAATTAGGCTGGAACACAAATTGCAAGGTCTTCGAATTTCACCGTTGAATTATTTCCTTAATTAATTATTTTTTTTCGATCGTAAATATCCCTCGCTAGTTCGGACATTGGGCGCTCCGTGTAATGAGCGGGACACAAATATAGCCAAATAATAACATTGAAAGCTGTGTTTTGAGTGTAAGTACAATTAAATTAATTGATTATGCAATTAAAATACGACAACTTAATTTTGCTCGTCTTTTTATCGAAGGAGAGGGGAGGGTCGATGTTGACAAATTATTTACTCAAGTCTAAATTGAACGAGAACGAGACAGGTAAAACTTTTTATTACATAAAAGTCACGCGATAAGTTACATTTTTTTTTAAGAATTGAGAATTAAATTTTTGTCTGTCTGATAAAATTAATTTAAATTTCAATAAAAGCAAAAAATTAATTAAAAAAATATTTAAAATTAAATTAAATAGTAAATATTATTATTAAAAAAAATAAGTTTAAAAAATAAATAATATTAAAAATAAATATGATTAAAAAATTAAAAAAAAAGTTAAAAATAATATTTGGAAAAATTATTTATGTTTCGTTAATTTTTTAAAATGAAAAAGTAAATAAAAAAATTTAAATTTATTACAAATTGAAAATATAAAAAAATTAATTGAATTTAAAATTGTTTAAAAAAAATGTAAAAATAAATTAAAGCAAAACAATCAAAAAAAAAAAAAATAAAAATAATTATTAAATTCAAAAAAAAAAAAATTAAAAATTATTATTTTAAAATAAATTTTTAAAAAGTATTTTAATTAACAGACAAAAAAAAATTAAATAAAATAATTTCAGAAGAAGAATTAATAATTTTTAAAAATAAATAAATATATAAAATACAAAATCAAAAAAAAAAAAAAAAAAAAAAACAAAACAAAAAAAAAAAATTAAAAGAAAATTCAAAAAACGAAATAATTTTTATTTTTTTATGCATTTTGATTTTTTAAATTTTTTTTATCTTCTCTAATTAAAAATTATAATTTTGAATTGAAAAACAAAATTAAATATTTTAATATTTTTTTTAATTTATTTTTTTTTTATTAAATATTTTTTTTATTATTATTTTTTTAAATTTACGCTCAAGTCTTGTACATACGACAACTTTTATTTAACTTTAAACGTATGAAAAAAGGTTAAAATACGAAGAATACGTTTTTGTGAGTAGAAATGTTCTTTTGCTTATTTTTAGTGAAATTCGAAGAACTAGAATTTGTGACGACACTTTACAACTGAAGACACGAGCATTCGTCACGAAGCACGTGACACAAAATTTCAATCAATTATTCGATTTTTTAGCACAATTTTTTTTGTTTCTCTTTTCTTTAACACATTTTTGTATTTTCTTTGATCATTTTATTTATTTATGAGGTCAATGAATTATGTATTATTTTTTTTTATTTAACGAAATTTTCACTTTTTAATAATTTTTTTTATTTAAATATTTTTTTATTATTAATTTTTTTAATTATTTAAATTTTTTTATTTTAATATTTAAAATTATCATTTTTTTATTTTAATTTTTTATAATTTTTTTGCTCCTAAAAAATCATTCACTCAACAAAATTTTCAACATAAATGCAACTTTTCACTCGAATAAATCCTTTGTTTTTGTTAAAATTGTCATTTAATTACATTTAGAAGTTTCGATCGCTTAACGATGATCTCATTAAAATAACTTTATTGTCTCTTTATTTCTCTTTTTGCCAACAGCTGTACGGAGAAAAGGAACGACGTCGAAGGACAATGTGCCGCAATGTGTAAATAAAAACACTTTAATTGTATTTTGTTTACGCGAACGGGAAAATTGTCGCTCGGAGTGACGCCAATTGTTGCTCGTCGTCGAAGAGACACGGAAACACTGAACAGTAGTCCGACGTTTTGTTTGCTTATCTTCTCCAATTCTTGCGTAAAAAAAACAACAGAAAGCACGAAAGAAATTGTCTCCGCCACAAGGATACACAGAACGACGAACGAACGACGAAGAAACGCGATCCGTAGAAATAGTTCAGCATATTTGCATTTCTCACACGCCGCACGCACCCACAGCGCGAATAAATGTAGCGAGTTTGTCGCCATGAATGACAATGACGTTTTTTTTTTGCTTCGTTCGTACCGAAAAGCATTAGACGAATATTAAAATAATCGTAATATTAATATATATTAAAAAGTGATGCGTCTATGAGATGAATGGAGTACGCGCCATGCCGGGCGAGTAAAAAAATAAAAAAAAAGAGAAAAGGATACGAAAAAATTGTTTTCGAAGAGAGATGCGCATGCTATGTTCGTGAATTGTAGTTTTTGTTGAATATTTTATGAGAAAAGTCGCTTTTTTGTTTATTTGGAAAATTTGAAGAAAAATATTTCCTGAATTTTTCAAAAAATACTAACAAAAAATTTTATTGTTCTGTGAAAAAAAAATTAAAATTTGTTATAAAAATATTTTTAAAAATTAGAAAAATTAAATTTTAAACAAATTTTTATAAATGTCAATTCAAAAACTTACCGTTAAAAATTTGAAAATTACTTTTTGCTAATTCAAGCTTAAAATTATGAAAAAATTCTAAATGTTTGATAAAAATTTGACGATTAAAATTTCTGCTGCTAAAAATAAAACTTAAGATAAAATTTCTATTTTTTTTTAAATCGTAAAAATAAAAAAAATGTCTTTAGAGCTTCTCTTTTTATATATGTTTAAATAAAAAAAATTAAAAAAGTCAATTCAAAAATATTTCCGTTAAAAAAATTTGAAATTCACTTTTTTGCTAATTCAAAATAAAAAAAAATTAATTAAACTAAATTTATTTTTGAAATGAAATTAATTAATTAAATTTAAAAAAATAAAATGAATTAAACAAAAAATTAAATTTAATTAAAACTTAATATTTATTGTTTTTTAATTTTTTATTTTTTATTATTTATTTTTATTTTTTTATTAATTATTTTTTTATTTTTAATTAATTAATTAAATTAAATTAAAATTATTATTTTTTTTTATTTTTTCTAATATTTTTAAAATGCGCTTTTTTTGAGGTAAAAATTTTCACAACAACTACTTACCATGTATCATAAAATATAAGCTAATAAGTGTATCGTTACTCGTCGTCATTTTCTTACGATTATACTCACAAACGGTCACTCCGTTGGTCGAGACGGGAGTGGATAGACAAACAAACAAACAAGAAATTTGTTTACAAATGACGTTGATGCCAATTTCCATGATAATGAACTTGTTCGAATCGAAACATTAAGAAAATCGCATTTTCTGGAAATTCCCGTGAGATCTTAAGCATTTATTTCACTTTTTTTCATCTAAACATTACTATTCCTCGTAATACTACTTGTTTCCTTATCACCCAGCAGATTATTCGTTTCCTTCGATGTGTGACTCACATCCTTAATTAGAGAGATTTTTAGTCGATATAGCGCAAACATGCACACATGCAGAAAACATCCAAACACAAAAACACCTGTCGTCATCGAGCCTGTCCAAATGGGGCGATTCCAATCCAAATGTTTGTAGATGTAAGGTTGACCTCGTCTAAAAAAATAAATTTTTCATGATTTTATGAAGTTTTAAGAGGAAATTTGGGAAAAACTTACACATTCACCCAATCCATGAAGTAAAAGATGATTGTAAAAACGGCAAATGACACTAACGTCGCTAACGGATAGATAAAATGCAAGATTCTGACAGGACTGGCAATAATCAGGATTTCGATAATCATGAAAGCTGAATTTGTTGCATGGTTCAGGATGTTCAATGTGTCAACAGGAAATTCATTATCTGTGAAAAAATTAAGAAAAATTGTGGTTAGAGATGAAATTTAAAAAATTTGTTGCATTTTTATAACAAATTTCGACCCAATGCACATTTTTAAATTTTTACCCAATGAAAATTTTTAATTTTTGACCCAATTAACATTTTCAATTTCAAAGATTTTTTTTAAATTTTATCCCAATGCGTACTCGTAAAATACCCCATGAAGTATTTCAAATTTTTATCCCAATGCACATTCTAAAAAATTTCTTAAGTTTACAATATAAAATTTAGATATTTTTTATATTCGTCCCAATGCATACTTCAAAATTTAGTCCTAAATTGCATTTTTTTTACCCCAAAATAAATTTTAGTTTGTATCCCAATGCACAATTTAGAATTTTTAGCCTTATGTAAATTTATAATTTTGACCCAATGCACATTTTAAAAAATTTCGCCTCAATTTGGATTTGAAATTTTTTTCCCAATGCAAATTTTTCAAATTTCTTAAAACGAATTTTAAATTTTTAGCCTCAAAGCACATTTTAATTGTTTGTCTCAATACACATTTCAAACGTCGAATCTTGCTTAAAACCCCATTTTTCTTCCGAAATTCGACAAAAAGTGATTAATCGTAAAAGTTTCGTGAATAAAACAATAAACTTTCCGACATCTGTTACCTCCTTTATTATGCACAAATCCCCAATAGAGCAGCGTAATATTGATAGCGATCACAGGACAAATGCTCTGCAGGAACCAAATAACCTTGAAAATGAGCGGCATCTGCGTTTCGTGTTTCATCCTTTCTGTCAAATCAAATAAAATCTCATCATAAAATCGGTCATTGTCCGCAAAAAATTATTTACTTACCATAATACTTGTTCGAGAGAAACGAGCATGTCACAACGGCACAAGTGCACACGGCGTATATCGCATTCAGTGAATTCCCCCAATTCGTGAGATAAATGGGAAAATAGATGAACGGACCTTTGTAAAGTACATGCGAAATTATTGCATAAGTGAATGTCGTCACATATAAACTCGCGAAAATCCATCGGTAGAAGAGAAAGACAATCGATTGCCGTTCTGACGATGTTTGCCACTAAAAATAATTCAAGAATGGTTAAAAACGTACAGAAGCAAATTAAAATTTATCAGAAATTCCCCGAAAATGATTTGTTTATTTTTTTGGCGAATTATTCGAATTGGCGATGTGTAACAATCGCAGAGAAATTTATCCGGTATGACAGGAATTCGGCTGTTTCATGCATCAATAACGCTTTTTTTCGTAATTAGATTTGAAAAGTGACCTTTAATTTTTTTGATAAGTTGGAGGGAATTATTCGATCTGATAATAATTGAAAAAAATATTTATTTGATTTTTTATTCGTTGAACGGATAAATCAATTAAATAATAATTTTGACAACAAAAAATTTTTTTTTTTCATAATTTCGAGTAATTTTTGGTATTGAAATGATAAATTATAAAAATAAAAAAAATAATTTACCCTTTAAATTTTGGATAAAATATTGAAAATTTAATTAAATTTTTATTTTTTGTTAAAAAAAAAATAATTTTCATGTATTTATTAAAAATTTTATTTTTAAAAATAAAAGCAATTTATAAAGAATTTTTTTATTTTTGTTATTTTTAGAAGAAAATATTCAAAAAAATTTTGAAACAATTAAAATAATGAAAATAAATTAAAAAGAATATAAAAAATGAGAATAAATTAAATAATATAATATTTATTGTTAGAAAAAAAATAGAAAAAATAATAACGATCATTTAAAAATTATTTAAAATAATTCAAAAAAAAAAAAAATTAAAATAATCGAAAATAATTAAAAAATAATAAAAAAAATCTCACGTTTTCATAAATATTTTCTTTAAATTTTTTTCGTACCTTCAATAGTTAAATTTGAGTAATAATAATAAAAAAAAATAATATTTTGATAAAAAAAAAATAAAATGTGCAATTTCAATAATTCTTCCAAAAACATTTGTGCTTATAGGTTTTTTTAAAATTTAATTATTGCTTGAAAGAATTTTTAAAAATTTTATTTTTTTATTTTTAAAATATTTTTTTAAAATTATAAATAATTATTTTTTATTAAAATTATTTATTTATATTTGAATTTAATTAAATTAATTTTCAAAAAATAAAAAATTATCTTTGCATTTTAAAATTTTTCTGTAAGTAAATTTTTATCACAGCAAAACCGAAAAAAAATTTCATAATTAATTAAAATTAACCTCGTCATGTGAATGTAAATCTAATTCTTGACATGGCATGTCATACGGGTGTAGCCTCTAACGAACTCACCAAACATGAAAACGTAAGGTTGCCAAAAAATTCTTAGTTTTTTATAGCTTAGCTCTATTTTCAGCATCATTCATGAAAGGTCATCGTTTTTTGCGTTTGTCATTCACAAAAAAAAAAAAATTAAAAAAATGGAACAATTCCTCATTTTTTTTTTAAATAAACGACAAACATTTTTGCCGGTTGTATTTATTTTTTTTAAACACACGCAGAGTCACCTGTCAATCCGCAAACAAAAAAAAATTGCAAATCTCTTTCAACACATGTGAAAATATCTTGACACATTTTCTTCGTGCAACAATGTTTTTTATCAGAAATTTGCTCTCATTACACATCACTTTTTATTTTTTTTTTCTAATTGTACACAATTGTTACTTAACGCGCGTGTGACGTAATGAATATTCACGAACGTCAAACTGTCTCATTTCTACCGGAATTTCTGATATTTTTTGCACTGCACTATAAAAAAACTTACTTGCGGTCTTAAGAAATCAATTGGCTTGTCGTAGTTTAAGGAAAATTTATTTATTTTTAATTCATTTCGCCAAAACATTTTTTTTCTAATTTTTTATTTTAAATATTTTTTGGAATGTTTGGCTTTTTTTTTAATTATTTATTTTTTTAATATTTTTTTTATTTTCAGAAAAATGCGGAAAAATAGGAAATTTATTTAATTTTAAATTAAATATTTAATAATTATTTTTTAAAAAAAATATTTTGTGTCTGCTTACACTCGCGTGAGTCGCGAAACTATAAATCAAGAATGAAAAAATATTCAACGAAACTACCGTCGCTCATAAAATACCGAATGTGTGTGTGATATGTTCTGCCGTACATCGTGTCGTGACTCTTTCACATGTCGGGCAATCGTCTACCGGTGCTTCATATGTGCTAATTTGTCGAGTATTGTTTAGAAATTATTTTTTCTCCGACACTCACGGGTAAAAAGATGATCCTTGAACGTTCCCTGTTGCACGTTGGCTGCATTCTACACACAAAAAATGAGATTAAAAGAAACAAATGTATTTTCAATGTAAAGGTTACCTTCGAGTTTCGCTTCGGTTTCTGTGCGTGACTCAAGAATCCCCCTTTTTAAGTTGAATTTTTGTCTTCTCCTTCGTCTACCTTTCTCACACTCTCCTGCTTCTTCGAATTATTTCGGGCAAAGGGTGTGTCATTGTACTCTTGGCAAACAGTAACCAACATGCAAGGTAATTAATTATTACTTTTTTTGTTAATCTTTTAATAAATTATGAATCAACAGCCAAAAAAAATTATGAAAAATTGTCTCTGAATGTGATTAAATTTTGTGCAAATTTGTATCAAAATTTCAAGCTTATCTCTGTACTGCGCTGCTAGTTTAATCATTTGTTTATTTTATTTTTATTAAGCACTTTTATTTAGTTTATAAGCGATCGCGTAATTTGACTAATGTGCAAATATTGCATTAGCGAAATTCTATACGAAAGTAAAGGCGACACGTGTTATCGATTCCAGATTCGTGGAACTTGTTCGGAAATTTATAGGTCGCTGTTTTTGTTGTTAAATATGATTCAGTTTAATTGCCTAACCTTTTTTTTTTATCACGGAAATGCCTTGCAATATTATTTCATTAAAAAAAATTAAATAAATTATTAAAAATTAAAAAAAAAAAATTTAAATCGAGTTAATTAATTAATTTGAAATTTTAAAAATTTAAATTATATTTATTTTAAATTAATTATTTTTTAAAATTATTTATAAAATAAATTTTTTATTATATATTTTTTAAATAATCTGGAAAAAAAATGATTTTTTTTAATTTATTAAATAAAATAATTATACCTATATTTAATTAAATACCTAAATAATATTTTTTTTAAATAATAAATATAAATTTTTTTTTATTTAAAAATATTTAATTGTTTTAAAATTTATTAAAATTTTATTTTTTTTTATTTATATTATTTTTTATTTTATTTTTTTTTTTTTATTTTTGAAAAATATATTTTTAAAATATAATTTTTTAAAATAAATAATAAAATTTGTTATTAAAATAAATTTTTAAATATGTTTTTTAAAATAATGAAATTTTATTAAATGTTTTATCAAAATTTAAAAAATATTTATGATAAAATATTATTTATAATTAAATATTTTTTTTTTCAAAACAATTTAAATAAAAAAAAGGAATTTTTTAAATTTAGTTTAATTTTTATTTTAAAAATTATTTATTCTTTTAAATAAATAATTATATTAAATATTAATTTATTTAAACTATTTTATGATTAATATTATCATATATGTTTGAAAAAATTGATTTAATAGATTTATATATTTTGTATTACCAATAAATGTTTTTTTTAAATAATTAAAAAAAAGTTAAGATAATTTCAGTATAAAAAATTACTCACCTTGTTAACTAAAGTAACTTCAAAAATTATTAAAAAACATTTTTTTTAAGAAGCAATTTTTTTTATTAAATTTTTTTTTATTGACTTGAATGTTTTATTAATTGTCGAAAAATTTACATTAACACACTTTTACATGTTTTTTTTTTATCTAAATTTTTAAGCTAGAAAGAAAAAAAATATATTTTTATATATTTATAATAAAAAAAATAAAACAAAAAAATAAATACCACAATAATGTATCATAATATAAATTTATATTAATTGTGTAATTTTTTTATATTATTATTATTATTTGTTTTATTATTGATCGAACAGTTGAACCTTAAAATTTAGTAATAATTTGAAGTTTTTTTTTAATTATTATTTTTTTTATAAATACAAGTTTATAAATATTATTTATTCATATATTTTTTGCATGTTATTTTTTTTTTTTTTTGATGAAAAATGTCAATAAAAGAGGTAAGAGTTCAGAATAATATATATAAAAATAACAACAAAATTTACCTATTTAATTGTTTTCAGCGCGCAATATGTTCTTTCCACACACTGGATTTTTTCTTTTTATAATTTCTTTGGATTTCTTCAAATTTTTTAATTTTGCGATAATAATTGTTCTTATTTTTTTTTTTGCTTTAACACACATTTTTCGGTTGTTTATTTTTTATCATGTTCATTGTTTATTTTTTTGTTCACTTTTTTATTAAATAAAAGTTATTTTCTGTGTCATCATGCAGTCATCTGGATGAAATGTTCTCTAAGTCAATTTTTAAATGTTTATATAAATATATAAAAAAAATGATTGGCAAAAATAATTTGCCTGAAAAGTCAGATTATAAAAAAAACAAGCTTATGTGGATTATTTTATATGTATAATATATGATAAAAAGTGTAAAATAATAATAAAAAAGTTAATAAGTTGTATTTTTTAATTATATATTATAGAAATAATTGTGAATGGCTTAAAAGTGATCAAGTTACCGGAATAATATTTAGCAACCAAAACAACAACAACAACTCTCTGGACATTTTTAAACTTTTCTCCCTAATACTCTTCAGCTGTTTTTTGAAAATAATGAAAGAAATTAAGTAATAATATAAATAAAAGTGTGTGAATGTAAAAAAAAAATAAAAATGATGAAATAAAATATAAGATCACGTTACTTAAAAGCAATCGTGAAACATGAGATATGATGATATTAAAAAAGAAATATAGAAAAATTAAATAAAAATTAAATATCGACGAAAATAAGAGATTGACAGCATGAAAAATCAACAAAACAAATAAAACAAGTACCATCATGGATCCTATAATAACTTTTTTCTTATCCATCTCCCAATATTTTTAAATTGCTCTGCAAATAAAGACTTATTTCATAAAAAAATGCAGGAGATAGCAAAAAACATTTAAATAGTAAGGTATATAAGATTACATAATAATAATAAATTTTCATATATCATATATAAATATAAAGTTTTTATATATATAAAGGTCAAAAAATGTGTTATATTAAGGTTTGTGGCTTAAAATAATTTTTTTTATCAAAATAGGTCAAAAAGTTCAGCAGTAAGGAATCTTACCATTTTTTTAAAATATTTTTTTTTGTCCAGGAACAAAATTTAGATAAAAAATTGCCAAAAATGGAATGTTTTTCAACCAGATTTTCACAAAAAAATTCTACAAAAATTTTTTTTATAAGAAAATGTGGAAAAGGGATTTTTTATAATACAAAAATTGCCAGATATTTTAAAAAAAATAAAATAAAAAAAATAATTCCTGAAAATTTATCGATATGAGAAAAATTTCAAGCCTAATTTCGAATAAATATCCCTAAATGCTGCAAATTTATGTTTTATATTAAATTTTATTTATATTAAATCAGATAATTATAAAAAATTCATTTTTTTTGTTAGTTGCAAGTTTTTTGAATTAAATGTGCGAAAATAAGCATGACTATAAAAATTACCTGATTATCTTTTATTTTTAATATTTTTTTTCAATAATCCAGATTTTTTTTTGGAAAAAATACCCAAACACAAATAAAACCTAATTTCGACCTAAATATATAAATTTTAAATGCCGAAAGAGTTAAAAGACACAAATTGACCTGAAAATCGGGAAAATTGTAAAATTTATCCACAACACCTAGATGAGAGAAATAACCATCGTACAACACAAAAAATATTTAAACATCAAATAATTTGTTATATAGGATAAAAATGAACAACCTTCGTCGACTTATATTCAATAAAAGGTGCTTAAAGCTAATAATAAAAGAAGATCTTGTATTATATATCGCTTAAGATACCAAAAAAAAATTATGTGTGTTAAACGCTTAGATTTTGTTTTTTCGTTACAAACTTATATATTACATAGATTTATATTAATAGATAATAATAACTAATAATAATTATTAAATGGTGAAAAAAAACGTCTTTTTTCATTTTTTCTTCGTACCTCTATTATTTTAAGTTTTCAATTTTTTTATTTCTTAATTTTAATGCTACATTTTTTTTTATTATTGTTAAAAATTAAATAAAAGAGGAATTGTGTGGTTCCCACATATAAAAATGCTCGTCTTTTTGTTTATCATCTTACCATATTTTTTTTTTTTATAATTTTGTTAAATTTTTTTACCGAAATACACATCGCTTTCTACAGAGATCGCCGCACACAAGTTCTTGCTATACATATTTTATCTAAGATTTTTTTGTTTAATTTACTCGAATATGTATAAGAAATTTATTTGTAGAGTTAAAAGATAGGTAATCTGTAAATAAATGCAATATTTTGTTGACAAAAGTGACCAGATGATAAAGAATTTGGGGGATGAGATGAAATTTTTTTGAGAATGAATTGTTATTTTTTTATGAAAAAAGCAAAAATATTTTTTTTTAAATATAAAAATTAAATAAAAAATTAAAATTAAAATATTTATAAATAAAAAAATTGTTAAACATAAAATTAAGGTTGTCAAATTTGATGATGAGAAAAAGTTGACAACAACAGTTTAAAAAGTTTAATATTTTTTTACTGATTTGATCAGTAAATTATTTTTTTTTTTAATAAAAAGAGATCAACGAGCGAGAGATAGAGAGTAAGGGAGTTTTGAAAGAAATTTGGAATTTTTTGTGCTTACCGAAGTTGTTTAGTTTTCTTATTTTGAGTCTCCGGAAGCGGGCGCTGGAGGTTGAGGTTGTCCCGGTTGCGGGGGATTTCCCGGATATCCGGGATACGCTTGCGCTCCATAGTACTGCTGATATTGTCCATAAGCAGCCATTTGTGGGTAGAATTGGGCGGCGTTTTGTGCGGCGCCAGCATTTCCAGCTGCAGCTTGTCCTCCAGCCTAAAAGTTAATTTTTGAGAATTTTAATAAATATTTTTTTTTAATTTTTTGTTGAAATTAATATGTACTTAAATTATAAATTTGTAAAAAAATTATTAAAAAATTATTTTGATTAAAAATAATTGTCTTGAAATTTGAAATAAAATTTTAAAAATTAAATCTCTAAGTAAAATTATTAAAAAATTAATTTCGATTTTTTTTTGTTTAATTTAAAAATAAAATTTTTTTTTAAATTAAAATTTTTTAAAAAAATAATTGAATTATTTTAAATTTAATTTTTATATTATGTAATTTTGTTTTTAATCAAAAATTATTATAAAAAAATTTAAGTAAAATTGATAATCTGAAAATATTTTTTTCATAATTTCGTTTTAAAAAAATTGTTTTTTTGAAAATATCTTCTTAATTTGATGTTTTTTAAATTATTTTAATTTAATTAAAAATATTTTTAATTAATAAATATTTTTTTTTTAAATTTAATAAATTTTTTTAATTAATTAAATTATTTTAATTAATAAAAAATAATTATTTAGTTTTATTTTAAGTTTAAAACGTGAAAAATTAATTTAAAAAAATATAATTTACCTTTTGAGCTGCCATTTGTTTCTCAATCGCTTCAGCTTCTTCAGTTTTTCCCATTCGTCGATAATACTCAGCCCATTGCGCACTGTAATCTGCTTGTCCTTGAGCGCCAGCTTGTGCTGCCGCAGCTCCTTGTTGCCCATTTTGCCCATTTGCTATTATTTTTTTTGTTATATTTTTTATTTATTTGTACAGGTTTGAAGAAATTTATGAGAAATTTCACAACACATTCAAACAAATAGGTTCGTGTAGCAGATTTTATCATGAGCGATTGATTTCATTAGATAGTCAAAAAATATAAAAGGAGAAAAAGAGAGAAAAATTTTGCGGTTTTTGGTTTGTTTCGTAAAAAAAATATAAAAAATTCGCATTGAACAACAGCAGAAGAGCAGCCACGTAACACAAAAAAAATATTTTTTTGAGCAAATTTTTTTTTTAATTAAAAAAGCGTGGTATGAGCTCTGAAATGCTGTGACGAACCACTTACCTCCTGGTTGTCCTGCGGAATTTCCGCGCATCTTGATTTGTTGTTCAATCATTTCAGCTTCGCGTGTCATGCCCATTTGTCTAAAAAATAAAAAAAAGTTGAATTTCTTGTTCATTTCCGTTTTTTTTCGTAAAATTCTTACTTGTAATACTCGATCCATTGTGCAGAGTAATCGGAGCCGCCTTGTCCTTGTGCGCCAACTGCCATTTGTGCGGCAGCTGCTTGTTGCGATTGATCCCATTGTTGTGCATATCCTCCCCAGGCAGCAGCAACGGCAGCGCCATACGGATTATTTGCGAATGTATTCGGGGCAGGAACTTGCGTTGAACCGATGTGAGTCATGTTAAGCTCGACATTGATTTTGTCTTGTATCAGACGCTTCGCTTCGTCAATTTGATGCTGTTCGCCCTTGATGATGAAGGCTTTCTCGTTAACCATATTGGCGGAAGCTTTGCGATCCATTTCACAATGTGCGCCGGATTGCGAGTTAATTTGCTTGATTGTGTCGCCGCCGCGCCCAATGATGATCTAAAATGAAAATTAATTTATTTTTCATTATTTTATTTTTTTTTCTTTGTAGAAAAAATTAAAAAAAAAGTAAAAAATTTATATTTAAAAAATGAAAAAATATTAGGTAAAGTTTGACAATTAAAATTAAATTTAATTAAATAAAGTGTATAAATTAGTTTAAAATTTAATTTAATTTTAATTTAAAAATAAAAAAATTTTTAGTTGAAAAGATTTAAAAATTTTTTTAAAAAGCAAAAATTAAAAAAAAAAGACAAAAAATATTTTTTTATAGATAAAAAAAAAATAAAAAGATTAAATTAAATTTAAAAAAAAAAAAATTAAATTAAAAGTCAATTAAAATCAATTAAAATTAAATTAAAAATATAAATAAATAAAATTTTCAAATAAAAAAAATAATTTTTCAAAATTAAAATTAAATTTTATATTTTATTTTTAAGTTAAATGTTGTAAAAAAAAGAACATATTTTTTTTAAAGCAAAAATTCAAAAAATAAAAGTCAATTATTAAATTTTAACAAAAATTTATAAAAAATATTAAAAAAAAAATTTTTTTTATTAAAATTTTATTATTTTTGAAAATTTAAAATTGTAATAAAAAAAATTTAAAATTAATTTTTTTTTTAGAAAATATATTTAAAAAATTTTTAAAAATTAAAAAAATTAATCTTCAATATTTAAAATAAAAATTAAAAAAATACTATACTTTTTTTTGACAAATATGAAGAAGAAAAAATTTTTGAGAATTTTTTAGAAAATTAAAACACAAAATTAAATGAAAAAATTTGATGATTAAAAAAAATTATTGCAAAAATAAAAAAAAAAATTAAATTAAAATTTGGCAAAAAAAAAAATTAATTTCATGAAATTTTTAAAAAAATTTTAAAAAACTTACGCCACATTTGGAAGCAGGAACAGTAAACGAATATTCCTCGCGCGAAACCATTGGTCCATTGTAATTGGCATAATTCACATCTTGCCCGCCTTCGCCTTGCATTCCCTTGCGTCGCAAAACTCCTTCAACGAGCTCATCAACAGTTCGTTTCGCATCTTCTACCAAATGTCTCGGACCTTGAATGACACATCTTCGATCGCCATTCGGGTCTGATCCTTGAATAAATTGCATTTTCGCGCCTGTATCTGCCGCAATTTTCTTAATCATCTCGCCGCCTTTTCCAATAACGACACCAACAGCTGCTTTTGGCACAACAACTTCGATATTGTCGTAATCTCCGCCGCCGCCATGATGATTATTTCGACCTCCGCCGCCGCCATATCCGCCATTTCCGCGTGGAGGACCTCCTTGATGATCGTTATTGTTGTAATTATTGTTCCGTTGCTGATATTGCTGTTGTTGCTGGTCTTTTTGTGCGAGCAATTCTTCAACCATTTGCTTGGCGTGCTGAACTTTTTCGTAATCTCCCGTAATTCTCAAGGGTTTTTCGTTCTCTTGTCCGGGGCCTTCTTGCACGACAACTAATTTCGCGCCAGTTTTTTCCATGAGCTGCTTAATTGTTTCGCCGCCCTTTCCGATAATCAAACCGACTTTCGATCCGGGAATCATTACTTCTTCGAACGAACTGTTTCCGTTGTTGTAATTTCCGCTGCCCAAGCCGGGACGAGACATGTGCGATGGAGGTCCTCCGCCATTTCCGCCAACCATTTTGTTGATTACGTCGCGTGCTCGTTGAACCGCATCGCTCGGAGGTTGAGCCATGCCTGCGCTTTGATTGTTGCCGAGACGAGCGGCAAGTTCACGTGCTTGTTGCAATGCTTGCGTCATGGGAGGGGAATTTCCGCCGCTGAAACGCTTATTGTTCTGTTTGTCGTTTCCGAAGTCGTCTAAGGGGCGTTTTTGTCCTCCCACAGGCGACGCTTGCTGAGGTCCTGGCTGGATTTTCGCCGCAATCTACAAAAATAATTTTTATTAAAAACTTGTTTTTAACTGAAATTCTGTCTATGGAGGTCAATGAACTGAACAAGAACATCCGAAACTTTAGAAATTAAAGCTTCGGATCTAAATTTTTTATGAAAAATATTAAATTCAATGCAAAAGATCAAAGAATTCAATGAAAAATTGTTGAAAAATCTCTCAAATAAAGCAAAAAATCGAAAATTCTGAATTTTCATCGTTTTCAAGATGGATGCCAGAACAAAAAAAAACTTACTTGCTTCGCTCGTTGGAGAGCGGCTGCAAAGGCAGATGACTGTGAAAAGTTTTGTTGTTGTTGTTGAGTTGGAGAGTAATCACTCATTCTTTTAATTAGGAAATTATTACTCAAGAATGTTCTTTTCGACTTCAATTGCGATAATTATTGTTTTAAAAAAATTTTCTTTCAGCTTCACGCGACGATGTCAGTTGACGTTTTACATTGACATTTACTTTTGAAATGTGCATTGTGTTAAATCCCATATGGTATTGTAGAAAATTTAGACTTGGGTGACCATTTTTATAATTTTGTAACTTTCAAAATGATTTTTTGATTTTCAAATGAACTTTTTTCAACTTTCAATTCTTTTCAATAAATTTTAGATAAAATAATAAATAACATTTTATTTAAATTTTAAAACTAAATCAAAAACTGTGTCATAGCCAATTTTGTCAAATCTTGCTCCAAATGGATTGAAATTTGTCAGAGGGCTCTAATTTATCATTTTTAATCATTTTATAACTCAAAACTGCCAAAAAATTAAAACTGAAAAAAAATTTTTCCTTTGACATAGTTTTGTTTTAAAAACTAAATCAAGAGCAAAAAAACTGTGTCAAAAACTGTGTCAAAGCCAATTTTGTCAAATCTTGCTCCAAATGGATTGAAATTTGTCAGAGGGCTCTAATTTATCATTTTTAATCATTTTATAACTCAAAACTACCAAAAAATTAAAACTGAAAAAAAATTTTTCCTTTGACATAGTTTTGTTTTAAAAACTAAATCAAGAGCAAAAAAACTGTGTCAAAAACTGTGTCAAAGCTATTTTTGTCAAATCTTGCTCCAAATGGATTGAAATTTGTCAGAGGGCTCTAATTTATCATTTTTAATCATTTTATAACTCAAAACTACCAAAAAATTAAAACTGAAAAAAAATTTTTCCTTTGACATAGTTTTGTTTTAAAAACTAAATCAAGAGCAAAAAAACTGTGTCAAAAACTGTGTCAAAGCTATTTTTGTCAAATCTTGCTCCAAATGGATTGAAATTTGTCAGAGGGCTCTAATTTATCATTTTTAATCATTTTATAACTCAAAACTGCCAAAAAATTAAAACTGAAAAAAAATTTTTCCTTTGACATAGTTTTGTTTTAAAAACTAAATCAAGAGCAAAAAAACTGTGTCAAAAACTGTGTCAAAGCCAATTTTGTCAAATCTTGCTCCAAATGGATTGAAATTTGTCAGAGGGCTCTAATTTATCATTTTTAATCATTTTATAACTCAAAACTGCCAAAAAATTAAAACTGAAAAAAAAATTTTTCTTTGACATAGTTTTGTTTTAAAAACTAAATCAAGAGCAAAAAAACTGTGTCAAAAACTGTGTCAAAGCCAATTTATAATTTTCTCTAATTTAATTTTCTCTAATTTTCTCGGCTCTAATTTATAATTTTTTAACTCAAAACTTCTAAAAAATTTAAACAAATTGAAAAATCATTGAAAAACAAATGTTTCGACGGGTAGAACAAAGAGTACAGGTCCGAGAGTATTATATTGAAATGTGCATCGGCTTGAAACATCAGTCAAAAATGCAAACTGGTTCAAAAAAATTGCCGGCAAAAATTTGTTTTCAGTATTTTCTTACAAAATTATCTTGAAAATTGTTGTTAAAGGATAAAAATCCATCAAAGAATCTATCCAACAGTAAGTAAAAAAATTTTTCATCAAATCCCTTAATATTCTTTACAAAAATTGAATTTAAACTTGTAACGAGTTTCATAAGAAAAAATTGTCTGTCAATTCTGTCAATTTTCTGTTTGTTTACAGCCAAAAAATTGGAAAAAAAAAATTTGACATAGTTTTCTAATTTATGAAATTTGTCAGAGGGCTCTAATTTATCCAACTTGTTCAGTAGTTTTTTCATTACATTTCATTATTTGCTTGAATTTCGCCCGAAAATGATCGATTTCGTTGGAATAATTTACGCGTTAATTGTCTCCGCGGGAGGAATTGTTGGATATGTCAAAGCTGGTAAATTTTTTAAGTAATTTTCATTAAAAATTATTTCTCTAAAAATTTTTCTTAAAAAGGTTCCATTCCTTCAATCGTTGCTGGCTTGACTTTCGGAGTTCTCATCGGGATTTCCGCCTATTTTTGCTCCATTGATCCTCCGAAGCCGCTCTTCCAGATAATTGTCGCTCTCGTGTTGGGCTGTTTCATGGGCTTCCGTTGGGTAAAAGGAGGGAAATTCATGCCAGCTGGATTGATTACCGTTTTGTCAGTTGCTGTGCTGATTTGGGCTGTCGCCTTTTATTTCAAACATTTGCCATTTGTGGGAAATTCGGGCGAACAGTTGAGGTCTGATGAGGAAAATGTGACAGAACAAAATTAAATTTGTTAAGATTTTAAGGAAAAATGGCTTTCTTAGAAATTTTATTTGTTCTTTTGAGCATAAAAATGAGATATTAGTAGCAAAATTACTCATGATAAGAGATATTATTATTCGTAGATGTAAGAAGGTGACTGTTTAATAAATGTTTTGTATCTTTGTCTAATCAAATTACGTGACAGTTCAGTATTAAGTGCGATAACGGCTCATTATTTATAGCTCAGCACGCGATGTTTTAGTTGTTTTTTTGTTTATTTTATTATTTAATAAATTACAAAAAGGGGGAAAATGAAGAAATTTTGCTATTTTGTGAGTTTTTTCTTTGCATTTGAAGTAAAATGGTAATTTTATTGATTTATTTTAAAAATTCTGAGTTGATTTCAGATTTAAGACAAAGTTTAATGCACAAAATGTCATTTATTATCATAAAAATGTTAATAAGAAGGAAAAAGTCGAAGTATTTTTAATTTAAAAGAATTTTTTTATTACTTACCTTCTTAAAATTTGATTTTTACTCTTAATTTTATTATTTTTTTTAAATTATATTTTTTTTTTAAATTTCAATTTTTATATTTTTTAATAATTTTAGCTTAAGGTATGTTTTCTTACTTTACTTTTATACGCTATTTTATTAATTCAAAATTTTAAAAATTATTTTTTAAGTTAAATAATTCGAAAAATATTTGAACAAAATATTGAAAAAAAAATAAATAATAAAATTTCTAAATTTGATAATTAAAAAATTCTTAAATATTTTAATAAATTTAAAAAAAAAATTTTCGTAAAGAATTACAAGTTTATCATTTTTGGAATATAAAACATTTTTTTAAAATTTATTTAATAATAATATAAATTTAATTTAATTTATTTTTTTTTTAAATTATAATTTTTATAATATCTCAAAAAATTTTTGATATTTCATATCAAAAGTCTTAATTTAATTTTTAAAATTTAATTATATTCATTGAAAATCTTGAAAAAAAAATCATAATTCTTCAAGCATAGCAACAAAAAAAAAATATGTTTGAAAAATTAAAAAAAAATAAATTAAAATATTTTTTGTAAATTTCGTAAACAATTTAATTTTTTTTTAATTTTTTGGGATCGAATTATTTTTTTGAATACATATTAAAAAAATAATTTAAACTTTTTGATATCAATTTTAAAATTTCATTAAATTAAATTAATTTTAAATAAATTAAATTCTTTAACATCTGTTACAATTTTATTCCAAATAGTCAAAATATCCCTAATTTATATCCAATAATGACAAATAAAATTCCCATAATACTTACACTTGTTTCACAAAAAAAAAATCAATTTTTGACCTGCTTCAAAATATTCAAATATTTTTGTTTTGTTGCATAAATTTGCATCATCATCATCATAGACGATCATCGCACACAATGTGAAATATTTGGTTTCACGTTTTTCGGAGACACGTCTCGACGTAATTCGACACTTGAACTATTCATTCAATGTTTTTAATTTTTTTTGAGGGATTCGGATCACTTTTCGCATTGAAGTCAATGATGGGAGAGAAAGGTGATGAAAAATTTATTTGTATCCTTATTGTTTGAATGTTCAAAAATTGTTGAAAGATATTTTTTTGTGGTCCGCACATGCTGAAGCAATAAAAAGGAGACAGGTTTCTGTAATGTCAGACAATAAAAGTTGATACTTTTTTCCTTTTCTCTATTTTTTTTTTTGAGACGAGAGACGATCATCGGTTCAGTCAACTTTTGCGGTGGTCCTCAAAACTTCATGAATGCAATTTTTATTATTTTTTTTTGAATGAATTGTGTGAAAGTTTTTTTTTTTGGTTTTTAACAGAAACGCCCATTTAATGTGATTTAAATTTATTTTTACGACTAATTTTTTTTAAGAAACAATTTATGATAAAATAATTAATTATTATTGATAAAAATAATTTTTTAAAGTACTTCACAAGACATTTTTTTCACTTGCTTTCTTTCTCATAGTTCACCGAAAAATTTTTCATTCATCGTCATAGATATAGATTTTTATTATTATTACGAAATTTGGTGTATCTGGTAAATTTCAATAGAATTTGTGAATCAGTCTGATTATCTTTTAATATTTTTTAACGTTTTTTCATGAATTTTGTTTTTTTGTGATGGATGATCATTCATAGAAATTGTTGTTTTTGTAGATCTTTGGTGCGTTTCCTGCTTGAATTTGTTTATTTTGTTGTGATTTATTTGACTCCTGATTGTTTTAATCCTTCAGTCCAAACGTCATGAGGCCATCCCGTTCTTCCTTTTGCTTTCTTTCGTTCTTGTTGAAGGGAAAAGTTCTGTAAAGAAAATTTAAAAAATATTTTTTTGTTAGTTAATTGTTCGATTTTTGAAGTTTTAAATAAATTTTTATATTTTATAAAGAATAATTAAATCAAAATTAATAAAAATTTAAAAAAATAATTTTTCTAATTTAATAAATTTTTTTATTTATTTAAAAATAACTAATCAAAATTTAATTTATTTATTTTTTTTTTTTATTTTTAATGTGAAAAAGAAAATTAAAAAAAAAAAATTATTTTTATTCAAAAAATTATTTAAAAATAATTAAAAAAAAATCGAAAATTAAAAAAAAAAAATATTTCAACTCAAAAATTCTTTAAAATAATGTTGAAAAATTACATATTTTTTAATTTTTGAATGATTTTTTGAACTGATTAAATTTATTTTTTTTTTTGATTTTGAACTTAATTAAATTTTATTTCAAGAGAAGTTTATTTGACTCAAAAATTATAGAAAATTTTATTTAGCTAAAAAAAATTATTTTTACGAGTCTTGATGTCAATTTTGTTTTACTATAATTTAATAAATTTTAAAGAATTTAATTAATGATTAATAAAAATCTTTACAATTTTTGATAAATTTGCGAAAAAAAAAAATTAAATTAAAAATTAATTAAATTAATTTGTACAATTTTTATGATGAATTTTAATAAAATTAATGCAAACATAAATTAACAAAAAATAAGACTTAATAAAAATTAAAAATTTTAAAATTTTTGACATATTTTTAGGCAAAAATTAAATGACTTTTTTTAATAGTTGAATTTTGTTTCAAAGTGCAAGAAATTTTCAGAAAAATTCCTTTTTACCCCAAATTTAAATAAATTTTTTTTTTTTATTATAAAAATTTTTTTTCAGACCTTTCTTATTTTTTTTTTAATTTTTGTCTCAATTTTATTTTTAAAAAATTAAATAAATCCCTTGAGATTGGAAAAAATCTTTAACCAAAAAAATTTAAAAATATTTCCATCACCAATTGATTAATTAAGACAAATTTGACACAGTAATTAACACCATGTACGTTTGACTGCATGAAAAATACGCCCCTAAATCATTCCCGTTTGACATGTTAAGTGTGTCATTCATTTAATTTGATTTTTTAGACTTTTTTTCTTGAATAAACAGACAAAACTTGACATTGCCAAAATTTCAAAGCTTCCGGAATTTCAAGAGTTTCGTCAAAGGGATCCGATGTCACACGTGAAAGCAACGAAAAAAGATGCCGCAACAATATCTCCAAGTCATAAATCAATTTTTAAACACTCATTTTGACATGAAGTACTTAAGAGACTTCTTATCGTGTTTTTTTCTCGTTGCCAGATGCACTTGTTGTTTTTTTTTATGAACATCGTGTCATTGCAAGAATTTTTCAAGTTTTTGTTGTTGTCAAAGGGATGCGATCAAAGGATTTTCCTTCGTAAGATTTTTTTTATTAATTTTTTTGTTTTAATTTTTAATTACTTTCATCTTATCGCGCCGATTATTTTAATGTCTTTGGCTTTAATGGAGACGGCGCCACGGAAAATTCTCGCGTTTAACGGAAAAATTCTTCCGTCGGATATTTCTCATCGCGCGAGACGATCAAGAAGCGACGCGAGAACAAAGGAGATAATTTTTCATCTAATCCAAGCAGAAACACAGCATTAAGTGATGTCTGGTTTTCGTTCGACAATTTATGAAAGTGCTTGCGTAACCAACCTTGAAACACTCGCACACATAAAATTTCCATTTATCAAATTAAATTTCGGGCCAAATTCGAAAAAAAAAATCCGTAAAATTAACAAAGAACGCTCATTATTGCGAGAAGTCGAGATAATAATTTAATTACGCCCCTCTCGTCGACGCAATATTGAGACATCAAACCGCAAAAATGTCATAAATTCGAAGTAAATATTTAGATAAATTATGCCAATTTTGCTGGTTGAACGCAACAAAACGTAATTTAATGTAATTGACACCCCTCGCAATAAAAATGATCGCACTCCGAATGAAGTAAGGGACAATTAAAGCCGTTAATGTTGCCCTTTTAAGAGGCACTTATAATGCATTTAACTTTAAATAATAATAATTTTTTTTTGGTGCAGTAATTGAAACAAGTGCATCCCTTGTTTTACGATTTTTTCCCACACATGAGAGAAGTGCGTGAATGCAAGTTGTCGTCGTTTAGTCCAAAAAGGCGGCACATGTTTCATTTTTTTTTTTGCTGTGGCATGTAATGAGATATGAAAGGCATTCGGTTTAAAATTTTGACAATTTTGTGGTTTTTGAGGAATTTGAATGAATTTTTATTAATATAATATCTTATTATTGAAAAAGATTTTTTGAAACTTTTTTAATGAAATCTAAAAATAATTATTAGAAAATTAAAAAATTATAAAATTATTGTAAAAAAATCGAAATTTTGTATTTTTGATGAATTTTCTATTTTTTAAGGAAATCCAATAATTATTAAAAAAATAAAAAAAAAATTAAAAGAAATGAAAAAGAAATTACAAAATTTAATAGAAAAATAAAATTAAATAAATTTAATGAAAAAATATTGAAATTTTTTATTTTCATAAGATTTTTCTTATAAAAATATTTAAAAATAATTTTAAAAAATTAAAAAATTTATTTGTAAAAATTTGGTAATTAAAATTAAAAAAAAAATAATATTTATTTAAAAAAAAATTATTTCTCAATATTAAAATTTTTCTTTTTTAATAATTAATGCATAAGATCTATTAAACCTCTCATTTTGTTAAAAATTAATTTTGTTTTATTATTTATTTTTTTTTTAAATATAATTAATTTTTTAATTTAATTTAATAATTAAAATTTTGTATAAAAAATCTAATTGAATTGAAAAATTTGATTTTCATAATTTTTTTTTTAATTTTCATCAGAATTAAAAATTATTTAATTGAATAATTTAAAATTTTAATAATGTAAAATATTATTTTTAAAAATAATATTAAATATTTTGTAAAATTTAAATAAAAAATATGAAAATTTATTAAAAAATTTTTTTGTTTAAAAATAAAAAAAATTAATTATTCAAAAATTTTTAATGAAATATTTTTAATTTTTTTTTAAATAAAAAATGCACTTTTGTCACTTTATTACTTTTTCGACGACTTTCAACAAATTTTACACAAGAGAGGCGTTGAAAGCATTTTAAAAGACACATTTTTAATTGAAATTGAGAGATTTGTTTTAATGTGTGAAAATTATTTTGTCAAAACACGATCAAAAAATTATTTTAATGGATCAATGGGAAAATTTTTCGCTTACCTGCATTTCATTTTTCATCATTGCCCGTTTCTCGGCGTTGATTTTGCGTGAACTTGGCACGAGCTCCGGCCTAAAATCCACCGACGGATCTTGATTGCCTTGCAACACGTTCACGAGATACGAAATGTAGGTGCGGGCAAGTCGCAATGTCTTAATTTTCGAGAGTTTTGTGTCTTCGGGCACGTTGGGAATGTGCTCGCGCAACGAAAGATACGCCGAATTGATGCTCTGTGTTCGTCTCCGTTCCTTTTTGTTGGCTGTGTTTCGTCTTTTGACCACGCGAATGACTTTTGTGCCATCTGGCTTGGTAATTGTGTTGGCTTGCGTGTGATAACCGTCGTCATGTAAGTAATCTAAAAGCGAATTTTCGGTTAAAAAATTAAATTTTCAGGATTTCAGAAGGAAACTTACTATTTTTCTCGTATTCTTCGGGCGTGCAATAATGTTCCGTGTACTGATAATTCGAAAAAGGTGAACTGGAAGTCCCGTACTGACTGTTAATTGGGGAGGAATTTGTTCCGTAATGCGACGGCGAGTCTGTGCTGCAAGCGGAATCAAAGTACGTTTCTTCTGGCGGGATGTGAGGACCTGCGAAATGGTAAAAAATGAGATAAAAAAGTGTTGCTACTGCTAAATCTCGAAAAAAGTGTCAGAAAACGGGCGAAAGATCTGTTTTCTATCAATTTCTATTTTCATTTCACCCGTTTCTTGTGTAAACATACAGTAAAAAATGTCTACAAACAGAACACGAGAGCTTTTCAACTGCAATTTATTTCACACACCAATGTCATGAAAAAATTTCTTCTTTTTACGTTTTTTCACACAAAATAATTATGAAGATGCATTTCTTCGCGTGCAGCAGACAGAAGTCAGTAGAAAATAAAGAAGAAGCAAGTTTATAATTTATCAATGTTGAAACATCGACAATTTTGTTTATCCAATTCTGGGCCTTAAACTAATAAACACGAAAGTTGTTTAGATTTTACGATTTTTTTTATTTACTTTAACACTCGAAGAAGAAAAATTACCTTTTTTCGTGAGGTAAATGAAGAATTTTCGACTTGGTTTCATGTAAATTTATTAATTTAAAAAAATGCATTTTTTGTCAAACATTAGCAAAAAATATCACTAAATTTATTTTTTTGGGAAAAAAAAAAAATATTTTTTCTAAAATTTCTATTTTGAGGGAAATTTAAAAACATTTTATTTTATTTTTAATTTAAATTATTTAAAAATATTGCTTTAAGACTTTCTAAAATTGAAAATAATTTGCTTTTGCTTGTAAAAATAATCAAAAATTGCATCTTTTCTTGTCAAATGTGCATAAATTCTCTTAATTCTTTTTCTTTGAATATCAATTTGTTGAAAATTTTTTGTCTTCTTTTCATTTTATTTGAAAATTTAGAAAATTTATAAAGAAAATTAATAAATAAAGATCAACATTTGTTTGAAAATTGCCTCAAAAATGATTAAAAAAAGAAAAAAAATTATTTTTTTTTTAAATATTTAATAAAAAATTATTTTATTTTATAAATTAAATTTAATTAAAATTAATTAAAATAAAAATTTTAAAAAAATTAATTAATTATTAAATTAAATTTTAAAGGAGGGTTTTTTATCGAATTTATTAAAATATTTATTTTTTTCGTTAATAAAATATTTTTTGTATATTATTTCAACGAAATTTCCATCAAAAAATCTCTTTCAAGGAGATTTTCTCTTCTAATGAATCTTTTACAAAATTTTCCTCAAGTTCATAAAATTTAATGACTCTTCGCGAGTAAACAAAAATACACTTTGAACCTCGAAAATTGATTATTTCTTTTAATTTATTTCCGACCATTAAATTCGAGAACAAAAGAACACGTGCTGAGGACTTGATTTTTCTTGAAATTAAAAAATTTTCAGGTACTTACCATTAATTAAGGTCTGCGAATCCGCCGGATAAAGAGGAGTGTAACAAGTTGTGTGAGAATTGTAATAAGGATCATGATAAATTTCCGCTTCTGGCGACATTCCGTAATGTTGGGTCGGCATATTGTTATTCGCTAGCACAAACATTCGAAGTTTTTTATTTGTTATTTTTTCAGTTTTATTAAAATTTATTAAATATTTATTTTTTTCACTTTTAATTTTTTTTATTTTTAAATTATTTTTAAATCACTCAAAATTAATTTTTTGATTTTTTTATCAATTTTTTTTTTAATTTTAAATAATTATTTTTCGATTATTTTTATCCGTGTCTCAACTATTGCACGATCGTCATCGAACTGTAATTCCAAATTTTTTCTCTGATATTTTTGTCTGGCAGAAAATGCCTTCAATAAATCACTTTCGGATGGATTCTATTGGTTTTGGGAAACCACGCCTCTTCATCTAAGAGGAAAATACTGCATCTTCACGCGCTGTAGAATATCTCCCTAATTTTAATGAAGAGCATAAATGTTTTATGCATCTCTATTGAGAGAAATTTTTTTGTCTTATTTGAATAAAATTTTGCATTTATTTTTATGATTTTTAATTAAAATTAAATTATTTTATTTTTTTTATTAATAATATTAATATTAATTTAATATTTTTTAAAATAAAAAAAAAACAAAATTTCAAAGATTAAAAAAAAAGTACATATTTAAAAAAACTAAGTAAACTTTTTAGCTTAAAAATTATAAATAAATAAATAAATGAAAATTTAAAAATAAAATATTATAAAATTAAAATTTTGAATTAAAAATCTTTTTTTAAAATAAAATAATAATATTTTAATAAAAATTAAGATTTAAAAAAATTAATTAATTACAATTTAATAAATTTTTATTTTTAAAAAATTTAAAAATCACTAAAAAAAATAAATTTTAAATAAAATTCTCATTAGAAAAATTCTGATTGGACAAAAAATTCTCTACATCACACATCCATGCACGTTAAACTTCTTTTCTATATTTCACAAAACCGAAATCTAACATCACTTCGTATAAATACAAAAACTCGAACATTGATATAATGGTTTTAATGATGACAGAACACGCTTGCTTGTCTGAATATTTTGATGATATTCCTTAATTTCCGATATACTGAGTCTGATCGACCATTTTTTTCATCAAAATTTCGAGTCTTGTTCTTGAATCGACTTCAAAAATTAAGAAAAATAAATTTTTGTAACGAATTCTTTCATTGAAGAAATTCAATTTTAATTGAAAAGTGAGTGAATGAGTGCCGAGAAACGTCAAAACCGGCAAACATCGACCTTCTAAAGCATTTTTTTCATAAAAAGTTGGTTTTTGATAGATTTATGTCTGTCGGATAAATCCAAGAAATTAATTTAAAAAAAAACTTTGAAAATTTAAATTAAAAAAATTATTCAATTTCAATAAATTAAATTTAAATAAAATAAAATTATTATTTAATTAATTAGAATTAAATTATAGAATAAATTAATTTTAAATTACAAAATATTATATATAAAAAAAATAAAAAATTTGAAATTAAAAAAAAATAATTTATTTTGATTTAATTATTTAAAAATTAAAGTTATTAAAATAATTAATTTTAAACTATTTTATTAATTAAATTTAATTATTTTTTTAAATTAAAATTAAATTAGGTATATTTAATTTAAATAAAATTTTATTAAAATATTTTTTTTTAAAAATTAAAATAAGCAAAAACACGCTTTTGTCAAAAATTTCAATTTCTGACAACTTTTAAGACACTTCCGTCAATTACGACACACAAAAGTACAAACATTCTTCACTTCAAATCAAAAGTTCAGCATTTAATTTACATAAAACTCAATTAAAAATCATGGCGACAGATTTACTTGGATACGCTTATGCCGCAACTGTTGCTGCTGGCGGCGTAATGGGCTATGCTAAAGCTGGTTTGTCTTGAAAATCCTCAAATTTTCACTTTTTTCACAAAAATTCTCTTCTCAGGTTCAATTCCATCACTCGCAGCGGGTCTCACATTCGGCGTTATTCTCGGCGTTGGCGCTTATTACACCTCCCAATCGCCTCCAAAGCCTCTTTTGCAACTGGGAACTGCCGCTGTGCTCGGCGGAGTGATGGGAATGCGCTTTGCTCGCTCCGGAAAATTGATGCCTGCGGGCTTAATTGCTGGAATTTCAGCTGCGATGCTCATTCGGGGACTTGTTGTGTATCAAAGATATTTGCCGATCGTCGGAAAGAACTAAAAAAAGCATTTTGGGGATAAATTTTTTTGTCAAAGTTGATTTTTAGGTGTCAGGTTTTTCATTTTTTCTTATTTTTTAATAAAAAATAAACAATTTTCGTACAAATTAGTATCCAAGTTTTTCGTTTAGGGCAGTTATTCCGCTGCCATCTTGCTGTTCGGGAGGCACCCATTTCGAAACTTTGTCTTCTTCCTCATATTCGATGGAGTCGTCGATGTCAACGTTGTACCTGAGACGATTTTTGCTCTTGATTCGAGGTTTTTTATGCTTTTTGTTGCTCGTTGTTGACTCGGAAGTTGATTCTTCTTCCATTTTTGATGGAATTTCGGGTTTTTCAGGCAATTTTGAGGGTCCCAAGACTCGTTTGGGCTCTTTTTCCTTTGAAATTCGGGATTTTGGGGGATCATAATCGACTTTCGTGACTTCTTTTGGACTTTTTTCATTTATTTTTGGCTCGTCAGGTGTTTGAACTTCCATTTTTTCGCCAATTTCTTGACTTTTCGTGTTTGAATTAGGATTTTTTGTTGTTTCTGATGGTTTTTGAACGATATTTAGTCGATCGTTTTTCAAAACACTGCTGAATTTTCCTCTTTTTCCGATCATTGGCATGATTTTTTGTTTGATTTCTGTTTCTTCTGAGGATTTTTGTGGATTTAGAGCCGGAAGATCATAGGGTTTTGCAATTTTTAGTAATTTTTGAAGTTGAATATGGTCGTTTTTCAGCTCTTTTTGCTTGATATACAACTTTCGGATCTCTAATTTGTCCAAAGGTTTGTCCTCGTTCTTCAAATTTTTCAAATAATCATCCAAATCTTCATCTCCGCCGTCTTTTTGCTTCTTTTGCTTCGCATGATACTCTTCCAAAGTCCTCTCAATATCCGATAATTTCTCCAAAAGCTCCGTTTCTTGCTTCAAAAGTCCCTCGTAGTCGACTACAGTCTCAATTTTACTTTGTTCCTTCCGCGCCCTCTTTTGTTCAGCTTGTCCCGTGCGATCCAAGAAGTCATCTTCGTCGGAACTCGAATGTCGTCGTCTCGCAGCTCGCGGTTCATGTGTCGCTTGTCGCAGCAATCCCTGCCGATCTAAAATGCGACATGCCTCCAACGCTCCCTGAACGACACAATCTTTTTTCTTGCCTTTATGCTGAACTTCTGCAACTAAAGGACGTCCCAACTCATCATCGATGGGCAATTCAATGCGACACATAAACTGCCCCGGCGACATTTCGTCACAGCGGTACTCCAAATCGAATCCTTCGCGTTCAAACCATCCACGAAGCGTTTTTTTCGGATCGGCTAAGAAAAGTTCCTCGTTATTCGTTTGCGCGTAGGGATTTACGTTGAGATCTGGCTCGTCATCCGCATCGTCAGCCATTCCCCATGAAATTCCGGCTTCTTCTTTCTCTTTTTCCTTTTTTTCGCGTTCAAGACGCTCTTCTTCGACTTTTGCTTTGATCTCGTCTTCCATCGCTTTTCGTTTCGCTTTTAATTCGGTAATTGTGAGTTCAGATTCTTCATCTTCATCCTCTCGGGGGCCTTGAAAAATGCAAAATCTCGTACTCATGGCGAGTTTAAGCATGTAACCGACTTTGATTCGAACGTAAGTCTTCGGCGGGATGCGTTGTTTGTTTAAAAATGTCCCGTGAGTCGATCCGAGATCGTAAATGTACCAACCAGGCTCTGCTGAACTGCTATTTGGGGCGTTTTCATCGGGAGTTTCGTCTTTTGGAGTGGCTTTGTACTGTAAAACGGCGTGATATCCTACAAAAAATTTAAATTTTTGGTTAAAAATATTTTTAAAAAAAATTTTTTGACCTAAAATTAGAAAAAATCTTACTTGAAATGCTCGGATGTAACATCACAAGGTCAGAATTGTCAGCTCTTCCCATTATCCAATGACTTCGAGTTTGTAAATCCTTGATATTGTCAACTATTGCGCCTCCTTTCAGCACTTCCATGCCGTATTCGTTGTCAGGACTGGGTTTTCCTGCCCATTTTGGTTCCGTGTAGTTTGCTGATTGAGAAATTGCCGGAGGATTTGAAGCGGGAACGTCTTTTTCTTCTGATTTTGTGTCATCTTTTGTCTTTTCTTGTACTTTTGGAGGTTCAGGAGCGACAAAAACTTCCTTTTCTGTTGGTTTTCCCTCATTTTTGGGCTTTGACGGAGCGGAGGGAAGCTTAAAAACGTTTTCTTCCATAATTTTTGTTTAGTTCTTAAACGTTTTTCGAACAATAACAAACTTTGACAGTAAATAGTGAGTTGCCAAGGATGGAAAAATTAAAAAAAATGTTTCCGATTTTATCGATTTTAAATTTTTTGATAAATTTTTAGAATGAAAAAATGTAAAATTTAAGAAATTATTTAAATTTTTGTACATTTTTTTTACAAATTTTATAAAAATTAAATAAAATTTAAATTAAAAAAGTCAAATTAAAATTAAATAATAATTTTATTTTAGTTAAAATTAAATTAAATTAAAAAATTCGTCTTAAAAAAATAAAATTAAAGTTAAATCAAAATTAAATTTAAATTATATTAAATAAAATTAAATAACTTTATTAAATTTTTAGTTAAAAATAATTTTTTTTATCAAATAAATTTTATTTTTTTTTAAACGAAAATTTTTAAAAATTTTCGTTCAAAAGTCAAAATTTTTCTATAATTTTTAAGTAAAAAATTAAATAATTTTTTTTCAAATAAATTCTTTTAATTTTTTTTACAAAAAAAGGTAAAATTTTTAAAAATTTAAATTTTCTTTAAAAAAAAAAAATAAATTTCAATTAGTTTTTTTTATATTTCAAAAAATTTGTGAAATTGAAAACATTTTTTATAATTGTAACGTCCTAATTTTGTCATTCCTCAAGTCGCTCATTTAAATTTCACAACAAATTCATAGTAAAAACAGTTTTAAGCAAATTAAAAAAATAAAAAATAATTCACAGTGAAAATTCTATGCAAGAAATGCAAAATGAGCGAAAAGATGCCCGTGACAATCCTGCAAGAGCATTGCGTTCAACGGAAGGTTCTTGTCCCATTTTACGAGGATTTGGGCGAACAACTCTCGGAAAACTCAAAAATCTTCCGTAGTCGCGTTTCAGCGCTCGGATTAAGTGCCGAAGGAATCGGACTCAACAAGAAAAATGCAAAACATTCCGCCGCTGCGGCTTTACTCGAAAAGTTGGGCATCAAAACGCGGTACGTGAACGACGTCGAAGAAGAAAAATCCAACGCGGTGCTTCGTCTTTTCGATATGTGCATCGAACGAAACTGGCCTCTTGCGAAATTCGAACAAATTCAAGCTTCCGGACCTTCTCACTGCCCCGAATTCACGTGTCGTTGCACTTTATCAACCATCGTGCGTGAAGCTACTGCCCCCAAGAAGAAAGATGCCAAACAAAAAGCCGCCGTTTTAATCCTGCAGGTCATTCAGGAGATGAATATGCTCGATTTGGACAAACTTAAAATCGTCGAGATGCGAGATGCGATGGATGAAGAAGACGAAAACGAGGAACATGTCATCAAAACGTATCGAGACTACAAAAAATCGGATGTCAAGAAGACGTTGGGCGTGAAATTGTGCGATCGTCACAAGTTTTTCGCGAATCTCGATCCGGTGAAAGTTGCGGAAGCCAAAAGATGTTTAGCTGATAATTTGTTGTCGGATGAAAATAAGATCGAGGAAATGTGTCACGCGTTGAAATTGAAGTTTGAGATAAAAGATGTGCCTTCGACAGGAGCTCCCATGATGGCCTTCGAGCTCGATAATGACAGTTACGATTGTTACTTTGTGGCGTTCAAAGACGTCTTTTGGAAGAAGCTCATTGAATATTTTGATGAAATGTTGAATTAACAAGGTTCCTTAATAATTTTAATTAAATTTTGTAAAAAAATTAAAAATAAAAAATTACATGAAAATTTTTGTTTCACTGAATGTATGGAAAAAAATATTTTTTTTAATTGAAAATTAAATTAAACATTTAATTTTTTTTATAAATTAAAAAATCATTTAAAAAAAAAATTTGACAAAAATAATTAATTAAAAAAAATTTTAAATTTTTTATCAAAAAATAAAATATAAATTTAATTCAGTAATTTTTACGTCAAAAATATTTTTTAATAATTTTTTTTAACATTTAACAATAACATTTTTAATTTAAAACATTTTTATTATTTTTTTGAAAATTAATGACGTCATAATTTTTATTAAAAATTTTATTTAATTTTTAAATTATTTTAGTCAATATGAAAAATTTAAAAATTGCTAAAAAAATACTTTGTAAGCCAAAATTATTAAAAGAATTTATTAAAAATATCAAAAATTGTTATAAATTAATTAATATTTTTTTTTCATTTCACATAAATGAAATTTCATATGTAATTCTCGAATTTTTTTTTAATATTTTTTTACGATTTTTTTATAATTTTAAGAGAAAAAAAAATAATTATTTAAAAAATTTAAAAAAAAAATAAATTATAAAAAAAAATTATTTCATAAAGTGATAAAAAATTATGTTTATTTTAATTAAATTAATTAATTTAATTATAAAAAAATTAAATTAAAAATTATTAAAAATTAAAATTTAATTTTTTTATTTAAAAAAAAATTTTTTAGGTAATTATAAAAAATAATTTAATTTTAATTTAATTAATTTTATTTTTTTTTTTTTTAATTATTTTTTTTTTTTATAATTTTAAAAAATAATTCTCACTAAATAAATTCCAATCAGACAAAAAGTGCCCATTGTTGATATAAACAAGAAATAAACAAAAACCACTCAGTCAGCATATTATGAGTGACGTGTCTTGACATAATACTGCTCTTTGTGTGCAGTTTTTTAGTTATTTCATAACTTTCTTGATCATTTCAAATCATAATCGGATCGGCGATAACAGCGATGACTCAGACATTTTGCGAAAACAGCAAAAATTAGTTGTAAAAGTGACGTCTTTGTGTAAAAAACCTCAAAAAAATTGTAAAAAATGACAGAAAAAAATTGTGTATCACTCTTGCAAGAGTTTTGTGCCCGAAATAAGCACCAACCGCCATCGTACAAAGAGCTCCCGATCGAACGATGTCCCGGAAATACGACAAAATTCACGTTTAAAGTCCAGATTTGCATTTCCGGAGAGAGTTTTGAAGCAACAGGTATTAAAAAAATTATTTTTTATTAATTTTTTTTGACATTTTAAGTTTTTTTCAAGGATTTGGCTTGACAAAAAAGATTGCGAAACAAAATGCAGCTACTTCGTTGTGTGAACAGCTTGGATTATGTGCAAATAATGACGAATCTGGCATTTTTGAGGGTTCTCTGTGTTCTTCCTTCGGCGATTTGAGTCTCGTTACACCCGAAAAGACGCCGGTTTCAGTTTTAAACGAGTTTTGTGCCAAAAATAAAGTAATCGCTCCTTACTATGAAGAGTCCGAAGGTCATGGATCGCCTCGAAAGTTCAATTGTAAAGCTGTTTTACGCTTCCAGGGACAAGAAAAAGCAGCTTCCGGTACGGGATCCAACAAAAAACTCGCAAAACAGGACGCAGCTCGTTCGTTACTCGACGTTCTCGGCATAAAATTCGACTGGAACGAAGAAATTGAGCAAGATATGGTGTCACTTTTGCAACTTTTGTGCGCAAATCGAGGATATTTCACGCCCAGCTACGAAGATGTCGATCAAACGGGTCCCTCTCACTGCCCCGAATTCACGATGCGATGCAAAATTGGTCCTTTAGAGCAAAAGGCAAAAGCTCTCTCCAAAAAACTCGCGAAACAAAAAGTCGCCAAGGAAATGCTCAAACTGATCGACGAGTCTCCGGAAAGCATTCAAGCGAGTCTTGTGATGAAAAAAGTCGAACACTTTATTGCCGAAGAGAAAATCGATAATGCGGATGTCGATCGAACTTATCGTCGTTATCGAGATTCTTCGAACAAAGATGTCGACGGGAGCCAATTGGGAGATCGTCATGAATTTTTTGTGAAACGTTTGGATGCAATTCGTCTCAATAATGCGCGTCGCGAATTTATTTCGTTCAAAAAACACAGGACTTTGCAGGAAAAAGTCGAGAAAACTTTGGAAGCCGCAGGTCTGGCATATAAAGTAAACCGAATTCAGAGCTTGGGCGAGCCAATGTTTGAATTTGAAATTAAAAATATCAAGAAGGATTGTTATTTGATTGCGTTCAAGGACGAATTGTGGTTCCAAATTACTGATTATTTAATTGTGATGTTGAGTATTCCAATAACTCTTAAAGAGACCGTCGAAACTTTGTTGTAATTTTTTTAGTGATCAAGTCTTTATGTGATAAATGATCGAATTTTTTAGAAAAATCAAATTTTTTAAAGAAAAAATCAAAGCCTTCTTTATGAAAATAATTTTTAATAGATTCAACGAAATTTTTAAAACTCAAAGCCTTCTAAATGTTCAAAAAATAAAATAATTTTAAATTATTTTGATATAAAATTTAAATTTAAAAAAAATTAAATTTAAAAAAAATCAAAATTAGAATAAAATTAAATTAAATTAAATAAATTTAAAAAAAATATGCTCAAAATATTTTAATTTAAATAATAAATAAAGCCTTCTTTTATAAAAAAATTAAAAATCAATTTTTTTCTTAAATATTAAATTTTTATTTCATGATTTTTTTAATTTTTTTTTTAATGTAAAATTTTACTCATTTTTTATTATTTATTATTTTTTGCATACAATTGTACAAACTAAGCCTTACTCTAATTAAAATAATAAAATCAAACAAAAAAAAAAAAGATTAAAATGAGACAAAAATTACCAAAAAATTTAAATTCTACGATTATAATTTTTATTTACAAATAATTATTTTATTTTTTTTTTATCTTTATAAAATATGTAGTAAAAGGTAACTTAAATACGTCCTTAAATAAAAACCCTTAAAAAATTAAATTAAATTTAATAAAAATCATTCGAACAATTTATTTTTTTTTATAAATTACTTGTTGTGATGTAAAATTAATAAATAAAAAATTTTCACTGAATTATTTTTTTTTAATATTATTTTTATGAATTGCAAGGAAAATCGACTTTGAGCAAGTGTGGCAGTAAACAAAAAAAAAATTAAGGAAATTAATGCGGGAAGAATCTCGGTGGAAAAAGGCAGTTGATATCGTTTAAAGAGACAATTTAAAAGAAAAAAATTGACGAGACTGCGAGAATTTGGTCTCGAATGTTTTTTTTAGTAGGAATTTATCACGAGCCAAGTTTTTTTTAAAAGGATTTTATTTACATTTTTTTTTTCTGCGGATTTTGTTGTTGGTTGGAGTTAATGTTGAATTTAACAAAAATCTTAATGGTAAAAGTAAAAAAATCATTTAAAAAAAAAAAAATTAGAAAATTTTTAGAAATAAAAAAATTCTTTAATTTGCTTGAAAATTAAATTTATATTAAAATAATTTAATTAAAATAATTAAATTAAAAAATTTTATTAAACAAATTTAATTAAAAAATTTTATTAAAAAATTTTATTAAAACATTAAATTAAAATAATTTTATTAAAATAATGTAATTAAAAAAAAATTATTTAAAAAATTAAATTAAAAAAAATTATTAAAAAATTTTAATTAAAAAAATTTAATTTTTTTATTGAAAATAATTTTAAAAATTTACCCGTTAACTATTTTTGTTAAATTTCCATCATTCTCCAATTTTACAACATTTTATTTTTAATCAAATTCATCATTCACTCTGTCAATTTCATGCATTCTTATAACTTTTTATACTTAAAACTAATTTAAATTTATTTTTAACATTATTATTCATTTTTAGTTGATATATTTTAATTTTTATGGTAAAACTGAATATATCAAAAGGCAAGCAAGAAACATTAATGGCCTTTATTTCAAAGAACGTTTGTTCTTTTTTGTTGAAAGAAATGCCAAACTTACACTAAAATTTTTTTTTTCTTTTATATAAATTTATGAGATTTTATTTTTTTTAAATTCAACCAGATTTAATTTTTTGCTTTTCCTCCTTTTAATTTTTTTTTCTACAACATCTAAATTTTTTTAATATTTTTTTTTCATAACATTTTTATCACAAGATATTTTTTTCTTAATTTTTGAATGAAATTGAATTGGTAACGCATTTCGAGACTAAAAAACATAAAAAAATAGTTATTAAAAAAATGGCTTGTCATTTCTGCTGATGAAAAACTTCTTCGGCATTGGACTTCGGATGGTAACGATGTTGTATTTTTTTTAGTTATTGTTATTCTTTTTACCACTGAAAATGTCATGAAATAAAAAATAAATAATTTTTTTAATTAAAAAAATATTCTTCGATGAAAAAAATTTGTGGAAATTGGGGGAAGTAAAGTAGAAAGAGATCAGGAAAGTGAGAGAAATCAGTAAAAAAGTAACTAAAAACAGATTTTTACAACAAAAAAAAAATAATTAGTAGGAAAAATTTGTGTACGGAAACTATGTGCAAGAAACAGAAAATCAGGGGAAAGTGTAATAAAAAAAGTGTAAAAAAAATGTTAAAAAAATAAGAAAAATTATTTAAAAACCGATTTTTTATTTAAATTTTAATAACGAAATACCTCCAGATGAGATGAGGTGAAGAAGTTGCGGCTGAAAAAAGGTTTAAATAGGTTAAAAGCCAAGTAAAAATAAATAAAATAAAATTAAATTTAAAGCTAAAAAAATAAAGTGCATGTTTTAGAGTGCATTTTTTTGTTCTGTACAGTTTTTTTTTGAGCGAGGTGCGTATTTACAAGAAGCAAACGAAGGTAGATGGAAAATTGCGAACAGTCAACAGAACGAACAGATTTGAGGTTTCTCCTTTTGCAGAGTGTTGAATCGAAGACAAGTAATGGAAAAATATTTTTTAAAGGATTTTTTTTTAAAAAAGGATTTGAAGCGATTAATTTTAAATATTTCAATTTTGAAAGTTAAATTAAAAATTAATTACAAATAAAAAAATATTTAAATAAAAAAAAATAATTAAAAAAATTATTTTTTGAAAAAATTTAAAAAAATTAAAAAAAATAAAAAAAAAAATTTTCAAAAAAAAAAAAAAAAAATATATATATAAAAAAAAAAAATAAATTAAAAAAAAATAATAATTGGAAATTAATTAATTAAAAAAATTTTAATTTAATAAAAAAATAATTTTTAATTAATTCTAACAAAATGTTAAAAATTTACAAAAATTTTAATTAATTATTTTTTTTAATTTAAAAAAAAATTTAAAATAATTTTTAATTTAATTTTAATTTAATTAAAATTTTTTGAAGTAATTAAATTAATTCGCTTAAAAAAGGATTTTTTTGAGGAAAAAAAAGGATAAAGGAGAGGAAAATGGATTTTTTCCATTACTCAGCCAACCAAAAGATCACAGTAGAGTTTCGTAGAAGAGTTCAGTTGAGAGTTGAGAGACTTTTAGTCTTACCATGGCAAAAAACAACAAACAATTCGAGGCAGAAAAACAGCTTGACCAAAAACTTTCCGGTGAACTACGTCAAATCTTAGGTTAATAAGAATTTTTAAAAACAAAAATTTAACAAAAACAATTTTTTTCTAAAAATTAACTGAGGGGTGGTTAGAATTTCTGTGTATCAAAACGTGCAAATTGCTCTCTAAAGATTATTTTTCTTCTTGTACGAAGCAATTTGATTGAAATACACATCAAATACTGATTTGTATGTTGATGCCTTGATATTCGCGTACGGCTTTCGCGTGCTCGCCGCATCTGAATCCAGATTTTTCGGCGCTGCCGTTCGCGTTTTGTAATAAATCCAGTCATAAGGACTCACAGTTGTCGTTCGGTGAAACGCAAATTTCGTACTGAATGTCGTGCGTTGCGTCGTGGATTTATTGCGATGCCACGACCAAGGATTTCGCGTCGTAGTTTCACCGTGCTTTTGGAAAGTATTGTGATACGCGTTGTTGAAGTAGTAATTTTTCGTCGTTTTTGATGTTGCGGGTGCCTGGGTCGTGATTGTTGTGCGGGGAGTTGTTGTTGTCGTGAGTTTTGTTGTTGCGAGCGCCGTCGTGTACCGATCCACGTCACTATCATCCTTATAACTATTATAATATCCATGTCTAAAGTTAGATTAACGGGAAGGGAGGAACGAATTTTTTTTAAGGGAATTTATTAATTTTGTTTTTTTTTGGGTTTTAGGATGCTTCAAATTTATTTTAATATTTTTTTAAATTTTTATAAAAAAAAATAAATATTTAATTAACTTTAATTTGAAAAAATAATGAAATTAAATTTCTTTTTATCAATTTTTCAAATTAAATTAAATAAATTTAGTTTAAAAATAAATTAATTTTTTGTTTATTTTTTTTTTATTAAAAAAATAATTTTATTTGATTTAAAAATATTAAAAAAAATATTTTTAATAGTATTTATTAAATAAAATTAAATAAAAAATTAAATTTAATAAAAAATATTAATTAATTTAAATTTAATTAATTTTTTAATCTAAAAATTGATTTTAATTATTTATTTTAATTTAAAAAAAAATATAAAAAAAATATTTTAATTTAAATTTTAATTTAAAAAAAATTAAAATAGGTAAATAATTTTTTAATCATTATTTTTTTTATTAAAAAATTTATTAATTTTTTTTATTAAAAAATAATTTATTTTGATTTTAAAAAATTAAAAATATTTTTTATATTTTTTTTTAATTAAAAAAAATAATTTAATTTAATTTAAAAAAATAAATTTAAATTAATTATTTTCAAATTAAAAATTTTTAAATAATTTTTTTTATCTAATTTTGAATTTTTAAAATAATTTAATTTTATTTTAAGAAATAAAAATTAAATTTTTATAATTTTAAAATTAAAATAAATTTGCATCATCCCAAAATCATCTAAATTTACAATATGAAATGATAAGTGTTAATGTTAGTAATAAAAAAAAAACGTTAATTTTATATACAAACAATTAAAATAGAATTTTTAGACAGCTTCTTTGCTGCGTTTTATTGAGTATTGAGTATTGTGGCATTCAAAACTTAGTTCTATCAAATAAAATTTGTGAAAAAAATTATTCTAAGTGCTTAACTTACATGGCCTTAAATACTAAATTTGCTTTTGATTAATTACTAAAACTATTATAATACAAATTTATAAAATAAAATTAGTGGATAGGAAAGATTTCTTTTGTTCTCAAACACCAAAAACTTGGAAATTTTGAAAAATTTAACAAAAAATCGGAAGAAAAATCCGAAATTATGCTAAAATTTAGAAATTTTTAAAAAAGCCAAAAAATATTTTTTGATTAAAAACAGGAAAAATTAATCGACTGAGTATTAAAAGTCGATTTGTATACAAGAGAATCACATAAAATATACAATTTAGTACTATAGAGTGACAAAAAACAACCAAAAAGTTAAATTTTTATACAAAAAAAATATTGCACAGTTCTTGATGTGTTTAATTTTTAATAAAATGTGTGATGGAATTGTGTTTTTGTGTGTTTTTTGTTCAAATTTTTGCATTGCTTGTGTCTTGTGTGTGTTTAAAAAAATATTTTTTCTGTTTTTTTTTTTTTGAATACTGAATCTCTTATGAAAAAAGGGCTATTTCCCGTATTTTCGTACGTACTTTTGACTGTTGTAAGCATTCGGGCTGGCATAGGAAGGTGTATGTTGCGAATAATCGGGGATAATATTTTCGTGTTCAGCGACGCATCGACCATCCATGCAATGCTAAAAAACAAAAAAAAATTATTTCAACTTTTTCAATGGAAAAAATGCAAAAATACTTACCTGCCCATCGCCGCACGATGAGCCTTCAGCAGCAGGACGATACGCAACGCAATAACCGCTTGCCGAATCGAAGCAGAAAAGTTGCGCGCAAACACGTTCGTCTTTGAAACAAGCGGAAGTTCCGCGATCTCGTCGACATTGCGCATCGAGAGACAATAAAGTGCCCGGCAAAGCACGTCCCAAAGCTTCATCTTCGTGCGGAGCGTTGTGAAGACAACTTGCTGTGTCGCCGCTGAAGGAAAAATTCATGATTTTAATGAAAAATTTGAGAAAAGAGGGACTTACTTTAGGAAATGATGGAAACTTTGAACACTGCAAGGGGACCATCGGAAGCCTCGATCTGTGTGTCGCAAATCGCTCATGATGTACCCGTCTTCCCAACGACATTTCTCGGCGCCGGGACCTCCCAAGTAGCTTGGCGGGGGCGAACCATCGTGAACGGCACCCAATCTGAAAGCGAAAAATTTATTAAAAATTATTTTAAATTAATTAATTAAAATTTAAATTAAATTAATTAAAATTTAATTAATTAAAATAAAAAATTTAATTTAATTTAAAAATAATTTTTAAAAAAAAAAAAAAAATTTAAAATATTTTTTTAAATTAAAAATTATTTTATTAAAATTATTTTTAAAATTAATTAAAAAAATAAATTTTTATTATTATTTTTTTAATTTTAAAAATTTTCATTTTTAATCTAAATAAATATTTTTTTTTATTTAAAAAATTTTTTAAAAATTAATTAATAAATTAATTTTTTAATTAAAAAATTTTTTATAAAATAAAATTAAATAAAACTAATTATTTAAATTTTTTTTTATTAAAATAAAAATTTTAAAAATAATTTTTAAAACTTTCAAAATAATTGATTAAAAATTTATTAATTTAAATTATTTAATTAAGTAAAATTAATTAAAAAATTATTTGTTTTTATCAAAAATTTAAAAACTTACAAATGCCCAACTTCATGAGCAGCAACAATAATTCCGCTGAAACCGCCTGTATCTTCAATGATGGCAACAGAGTTGACTTTTTCCAAGCGTTTGTTTACGACACATGCTCCTCCAACATATGCGAATCCTGATAAAATACAAAAATTATTAAATTTGTGATTTTTTATGAAATTTTTTGAAAAATATTTACAAAATTGTCTGTTTTTACAAGTTTTAATTAATTTTAAAATTTTATAATTTTTTTAAAATAATATTTAATTCTAATTTTTATGAATTAATTAATTTATTTAATTTTAATTTATTTTTTATATGAATTTAATTTTAATTATTTAAATTAATAAGTTTTTAATATTTTCGAAAATTATAAAAAAAATATGAAAAAATTATAAAAACTTGTAAAAACAGACAAAAAATAATATTTACAAAATATTTACAATGAAAATTAGTTGAAAACCCCCATAAATTATTCCCGAAAATTGTTAGTACCAAAGATTTTGTGAAAAAATAAAATTAGAAAAAAACCATGCATGCAAAATATATACAAATTTCGTATCCAAGTGTTCAAAAAATGTGTAAAAATCTAAAAAAGTTTTGTGTGAAGAAAATGACCAGGCGTCGTCATCTTTCGGTCATAAAAGGAGCTAAAATTAGAATTTTAAAGATTTTCAGTAGAAACTATTCTAAAATAAAAGGAAATTTGGTGCAAAAGTGAAGGAAAAAGTCATTCATTCATTGCTTTACATTCAAAAAAGGTGATTTTTGCTGTTTTGAACTCACAGGACAGCTGTGAGAAAGAAGTGTTTCGAGTGTAGAAAAATGATAGAATTGCACATTTAGAGAAAATTTTGTGTGAGAAGACATGAAAGAACATCACAACGAAGGATTTCCTTCTGAAACTTGTGACTTTTTACGACTATTACCTGCGGTACCCCGATTACATGCATCATTCGCATACTGTCTTCTACACATATCAAGTCTGAAATGACGGACAAAAAAAAAAGCTCGTGATGAAAAAGGAAATGTGTGCACTCGCTGTGTGTGTTTCTCGTGTTTTTTCTGTGTTTTCGGAGAAGGAGGAGGGAAATGTTGCCGTCATTCATCGTTATGTTTTTGCTTTCGCCGCTCTTTGATGTGTTTTTTTGCTCCAATTATTGACGTAATGTCAATTTAAGTCAAGCCCATTAAAAAATCCGTCGATAAAATCTTGGTTAGTAAAATTAATTCCTTAAATAGCAGCTACTGTGTGTTGTTTGATTATTATTTAAACTTAATACAAATTAAATATTACGTAACAAATTTATTAAAAAAATAATAATATCTACTACCATCATCATCATCGCAAAAAACAAACAAGAATTTCCTTGTAATTTATCTATTTTTCTATGTAAATGCGTGTAAAGTGTGAGAAACTGGTTATTGGATTATATGTGACGTACTTTGAGACACGAAGATGCAATTTTGTGTGACGATTTGGCATTGAAATTCATTTGAGCGCTTTTTTGATGAGAAATTTTAAAAATTTAAGGTGCTGAATTTGTTTTAATGTTTGCTGAATAAGGATTTAAACTTGCTGAATTAGAGTTTTTTCTTGTATTTGATAAGAAAGCATTTTATATTTCATAAAAATCATTTGCTGAATTAGTTTTCAGTTTTGCTGAATATAACATGAAATTCGCTGAATATGATTAAAATTAAATTTTTATTTAATTTTAATTTTTTTTTGTTTGATCAGTTTAATTTTGAGTAAATTTTAAAGCAAATTTAGTAATTTTTGATAAATCTTTTAATAAAATTTTGCTGAATATCTTCAACAATATTTTCTAACTTTTTATTTTTTTTACAAAAATTTATTTATTGGAATTTTTATACAATATAACAAAAAAAAAAACATCGTTGTGAAAATTTGCTAACTTTTTGCTCTATTTAATTCAATTAACTTGCTGAATATAACTAAAAATTTGCTGAATTCAACTAAAAATTTGCTGAATTCAATTTATTTTTTGTATTCTATATGAAAACATTCTAAATTTAGTAAAAATTATTTTTTGAATCGGTTTTCCGTTTTGCTGAATATAACATGAAATTTGCTGAATATGATTTTAATTAAATTTTTATATAAATTTAAATTTTTTTTTATTAAATCAGTTTAACTTTGAGTAAATTTTAATGCAAATTTGGTAATTTTTGATAAAAATGTTGAATTTTAATAACCGATCTTTAAATAAAATTTTGCTGAATATCTTCAAAATTCGCTGAATTAAAAATTTCTTTTATTTTCTTCTTAAATATGTTTAAAAAAATTTCTAAACCTAACTAAAAATTGTTGAATTGGATAAAAAAAATATGTTGAAGTTCAAAAAAATTTGTTGAATTGGTCTTTAAAGTTGCTGAATTTAAATTTGCAGAATTTGAATTATCTGAAATGTGCTGAATTGGAAGAATAAATTATTTTTATAATTTTTTTTTGCAAAATTTCTGACAAAAATCGAAAACTTTCATAGCAAAATTTCCCATAAAAATGCATTTCAATTACCATCATGACACACTTCAATTACATGTCTACCAGAATCTTGTCTAAACCAACCGTAAATCATATCAAATACCGACGCGTTGTTCAACATGTAGTACATGTGCCGTATATTCCAATAACCAATATATAAACTATCATCGATTTTCTTCCGCTTCCGCACACACGTGAGCACGATGCAAAAATGCAACAAAAAAAAACGTTGCTCGATCGCTTGCGTAACTTTTTCTTGCATTATTTTTGCGCATAAATACACGCAAAAACCTGATCTATCTCCGTTTGCCGAAGATAGGTTATGTCCGGTGTCTTTTCTTCTTTGTTTGCATTGAGCGCGCGCGAGACGAAGTGATACTAAATACCTACTAACATACTTGATTACTTTTACTTGATTGAAGTTTAATGTGCTGTTCGGATGATAATTTAATGTTTCTCACACTCGTGACGTCCGCAAAGAGTTATTTAATCATTTTGTCTTTCTTAACTACTACATGACTCGTTATGCAAAAATTTTATTTTTTTTACAAAGTATTAAAAAAAAAATTATTTCCTAAAAAAAGACTTAAATCTATAAAAGCCCCCTTTTTTATAAAAAAAATATTTTCACCACTAAAGCATTTTTTTTATTTTTAATTCATAACCAAAGGGAGGATTTTGCCAACAATTAAAATTAAATTAAAAATACATTAAATTCCATTTTTTTTTTGAGGTTACTTAAAAATTATAAAAATTTGAAAAAAAATAGAAGAGATGAGGAAAAAATTACCCGCTGTGCCTTTTGTACAACGACCTCCTTTTCTTCGACGGCACATATCGTACCTAAATTGTTTGTGATTGAATGGATTTGAGCGTGAAGATTAAAGAGCTAACAAATTACAACTAAATTTATAGGTGACGACATGTCAATTAAAATTTTTTTTTCGTTACACAAAAAATTACCTGAGGACTCATCTTCGCTTTTTGTGTGCATTTTATCATTGAAAAATGATTAAAAAAATTTTTTTTTTAATTTTTTTGAGGGACTTACTTCGTAATTGCAACGGCAATGTCGTATACGGGCAACCTCCGTTCTCGGAACAAATATTTTCCCATGTCAGTCAAGGCAGCAGCTGAATCAATGGCGTCACGTCCTACGCGATTCCTCTCAAGATATGGCGTTGCATCGCGACCCTTTTGAAGAAAAAAAAAAGGAAGAAAATTTATTTTAATTTTTTTTAATAAATTGAATTAAAATCGACCTTAAGTCAAAATATTGAGATTTATTTTATTTTTTATTAAATTTAATAAAAATGTCAATTATTATCTTCTTCTTTTCCTTTTTTTAAAATAAATATCAAGAGGAAAAGGTAAATTGATCAATAATTGACTCTTTCGGCGAACAAAACGAGCATTTACGGAAATTTATTGCTTGATTGAGTGAATCATTGCTCCCGGCGAGAATTTATTTATTTATTCACTCACGCGATGAAACAAAAAAAAAAATCCGATGATCTTGCTCTTGAAAATCCATAAATTTACAATTCAATCAATGAGAATGCGCGTTAAATAAATAGTTTAATTTATTTTTATCGCGGTGATGGTAATTCCGCATTTTATTTCTTTATCTTAATAAAGAGCAAGGCGTCTTCATAATTTTTTTCATGGATCTTGATATTCTATTCTCGGAAAGATTTGACAAGGAATGGTTTAATTAACTTTTAATGACTTGCTTAATTTGACAAACGGTAGCATTCAAGTGCGTAAGTAGCGTGATTTGGCAGAATTTTTTAAAAGAAGAAGCAATTATTTGAAGAAGAAGAAAAAAATTAGAATTAGACGAAACAGAAAGTTTCATTTTGATCAATAAATATTCATATTAAACGTTTTAAAGTTTGCTGAATAAGTTGCTGAATTAAAATAAATTTTTTGAATTTGTTAAATTTGCTGAATAGAAATTCGCTATATTGAAGTTGCTGAATTAAAGTTTTTTGTTTAATTTAATACTAAATAAATTAGATGAATTTATAAAAAAATTCTGAATTAAATTGAAATTTGCTGAATTAGCTTTGCTGAATATTAATTCGCTGAATAAAAATATGCTGAATAAAAATTCGCTGAATAAAAATATGCTGAATATAAATTCGCTGAATTAAATTTTGCTTAATTAAATAAAAAAACTCACTGAGTTGTAAAAAATTTTTAGAATTGAGAAAAAAATTTGCTGAATTAAATTGAAATTCGCTGAATTAGATACAAATAATTCAAATTTTCTAATGATGCCTCAAATAGAATCACAAATCGCGATGAAAACCTGTCTCGTTAGTTGCTGAAAATGAGATTGACCTACAACTCAGTTGTTATTGTGATGATAGTCTTGCATAACCAACCATTTAAATGGCTGGAATTTACGATGCCATATACTCACAATGCGGTTACATTGCAATATGTACGATTTTGCGGATTTGATAGACAAATATGGAGAGACTCGCAACGAGCAAAGAGATATAAATAAATTAACATGTAATCGGTAGTAATAAGTAATGGAATACAATAAAATTGACCTGTGATTATTTTTCATCTTTAAGCCAATATCGAGGCATTGAAACGACGACAGTTTCACACGAAAACTGAAAACTTTACTTTATTTAAAAAAAATTTTAATGACAATGAATATGGCGACAATTTTTGATACAATGTTCGTTGAAATTGTGATCGCAAGTTGAAAGGCAATTCACATCCTTTTTGAAAGGACAGAGAGATTTACAGGCTTGATCGTCACGATAAGGACATCTAACAAGACAAGTTGGATCGCGATGTTCAGCACATTCATAGACACATTTGTTATGGCGGGATTGACAATTTTGACGGCAAGAATCATGTCCCAAGGTAAAAGCGACAAAAATGGCAAAAACTATGAAAACAATTGATTTCTTCATGCTTTACAAGTTTGCTGAATTCGTTTGAAATTTGCTGAATTTGTGTGAAATTTGCTGAATTGAAGTTAAATTTGCTGAATTTGATAATTTGATCCAAAGCTTACTGAATTTGATACAAAGTTTGCTAAATTTGATCCAAAGCTTGCTGAATTAAATACAAAGCTTGCTGAATTTGATACAAAAGTTGCTGAATTTGATCGAAATCTTGCTGAATTAGTTAAAAATTCACTTCAATATAATTTTAACTGAACTAATTGAAGTCTTAATAAGAACTAATCTCGTCAAAGTCAATTTTTGCTTTAAATACTTAATAATTTACGACTTTAGATCAATTAACTTCTAACCAAAATCGTTAAAAATCAACTTTTATTGAAAATTTGTGGTTTTAAACTCATTTAATTAAATCTGTTCAAATTAGATCATCGCCGAAACTTTTCTTAACTTTGATCTCTCAGGAAATCATCAATAGCTGATTCAATCTTTTGACTGTTCTCATGCAACTTAAAATCATCATCATTTAATTTTTTTATTACAACTTGATCAATATTTGAGATTTGAACATGATAAAATAAAAAAAAATCAATTATTTCTTATTATAAATTTGCCCTCGAAACTTGAAACGAACATGCAAGAGGACTTTCTTCACGAATTTTTCGCACAAAGATTCACACACTTTTTTTTCGCACAACTACCGAGAAACATGAACATCGCACGCTAATAAAAATAAATAAATTTATCAGATTATGCAACAAAAATAATTTTAAATAATTTCATCTGTATTGCATTCACAATCTCTTTACTGCGTCGTTTTATGAATTAAAAGCAAAAAACAGCTGAAGAAGATGTCTTTTTTTTTTGCTGTAGAAGCAAAATAAACAAACAAATCAGTTGCATAAAAATGTCATTAAAATGGCTCTGAATAATTTGCCTTTTTATTTATTTATTCATACAACTTTATTAATGATTGCTTTTAATTTTTGTCAAGCTGTGACAAATATCTTGAATGCCTACTGTGAGAGACGATCCTCTCCCTTTTTAACATTTTTTTCCATGTCAGAAGATCAGAAGGGAATATCCTTGAACAATGACAAGAATAATCCTAGACTGAATTTGAATTAACGGTCTTGCTGTGTTCGGAGATTATTTTCAATTTTTTACTGTAATGTACACACCTACTCATTAAAACGATTGTTTGCTGCTCATAATAAGCAGCAGATCTTAATCATTTTTTGTTTGTGAAGATGAATCTCAAACCCTCAAGATGGCAAATATTTGCCAAACAAATAAACCATTCAAGAATTTACAAATACTTGCGAATAAATGGAGAGATGATTAACTGAAAATGTCGTAGAATTGTGAAGAGTTTGTCTTGTCTCAAAATAAAAATGTTTGAGATTCATTTTTAACTAATTTTTTTAATTCAGCAAATTTTTATTCAGCAAATTTTTATTCAGCAAATTTTTTATTAATTCAGCAAAGTTTTTTTCCAATAAATTTACCGAAATTGAGATATTTTAATTTTTTTTCTATTCAGCAAATTTTATTTCAATTCAGCATAGTTTTTTCCCATAAACATCATTTTTATTCACCAAATTTTAGTTCAGCAAGTTTTTGTTAAATTCAGCAGATTTTTCCCCATAAAATTTACAAAATTGAGATATTTTCAATTTTTTTATTCAGCAAACTTTAATTCAATTCAGCAGATTCAAAATTTGTACCTTAAATTTAACAAAATTTATATTCAGCAAATTTTAATCATATTCAGCAAAGTTTTTATTGACTTAAAATTCATTTAAATAAATTTGTCAAAATTTTTATTATCGAATCTAAATTCAAATTTCAATTTTAAGAATTTAAATTCAGCAAAGCTTAACTCAGCAAATATTTTTTAATATTCTGTAAATTTTTCAGCAAATTTTTTTTAATATTTCTTTAAATTTAGTAATTTTTTGCATCGAAATTCAGCAAGTTTTAAATTAACTCAGCAAATAGTTTTTTATATTCAGCAAATTTTTTTCATATTCAGCAAATAAAATTTAATATTTTTTTAAATATAATTTTGATAAAAAATTATTCAATTTTGTCTATTTAAAACTCAAAATTGATAAAAATTAAATTATTTTAGTTGCGAAACACAAATTTCTCACAATATAAATAGAACTTGTCACAAAAGGGACTCAAGGTGAAATATTCACCTCTTTAACAACGCAATTTCGTTTCGTGTCTCGTCTCGTCTATTCTTCTCAGCAAAAATAGAACAACCTACTTAAGGATCATTTAACAACTTTTGATGACTCAAACCCACTGACCAATCATTTAATGTCGAGATTTTTATCTCATCTCGCTTTGATGAATGAATTAACGGCACAATTTTGTACTAAAGCGATTAACATAACAAAAGGAACACCTGATAAGGTTTCTACTTCATTTGAATAACAATCGAATATTGTCTCTATTTTGATCAATTGTCTTGTCATATTTAACGGTTTTTTTCTCGGTTTCTCGATATTTTATTGGGTGATCAGATAAATTACATTTTTTTACATAAATAAGTTTATTGTCGCAAAAAGTCCCGAGATTTTACGTGTTTGATAAAAAAAAAATTATGATGAATCGTCGGCATGTAAGACGTTCATTAATAAAATTATGGCGATGTTAGAATATTTTTTTTTTTTTTTGTGATTTGAGCATGAGAATATTTTTATTATTTCCGCGTTCATTTTTGCGATCAGAACGTGAGAAGCAAAGCTCGATGATGCAAAAATTTTGAACTTCATTAAAAATAAATTAAATTTAAAAGAGTGTCGTTATCGCTCGTAAATTCACATAAAAAAAGTTTCATCATCGAGTTTTTATTTATTTTACTAAAAAAGAGCGTTAATAACGTTGATAAATGAAAATCATAATTTAAATGGCATTTTTTCTGTTAATCGGCGATCATGCATGAACCAGGAGTCGTCGCTCGTTTGTTGATATCATCATCTGCCGTTTTTTTTAATTACCTTGAATCATTATTTTTTTACTGTTTTATGCACGCTGCGACAGACAATGCAATTTGTACCGGTAGTTTTTCTGTCAGCACTTCAATTTATTCCTTTAACTGTTTTTTCTCTCTTTTTTTTGTAGATTCCTACTGACCGATAATCGATATGTCATCATTAGCCACCGCGGAGACTGTGTTGCAATTAATGAAGACGCTCAACAGACCGTGTTCAGTTAATTGCCTGATCGAGAAAGACAAGCAATTGGGAAAGTCGGGGATACAGAAGGCGTTGGATAAGTTGGTGAGCGACAAGAAGATTATGTTGAAGGAATATGGCAAGCAGAAGATTTATTCCTTGAAACAAGAGACGGAGGGAGATGCGGAAGTTGTAAGTAATTTTTTTTTGTTTGTTTTAATTAAATTCAATTTATTTTTTTAATTTAAATAAAAATAAAAATTATTTTTAAAAAAAAAAATAAATAAATAAAATAAATTTTAATTTAAAAAAATAAAATGAACAAATATTATTTTCAACTAAATTATCAAAATTTTTATTTTATTTAAAATTATTTTTTTTTAAATTTCAAATTTATTTTATATTAATATTTTATTTAATTAAAAATTTATAGAAATGAAAAAATATCTTTAAGCTTAATTTAAATTTAATTAATTTAATTGAATTATTCAACTATTTTTTTAATTTTCAAATAATAAAAAAAAAATATTTTTAAAAATTAAAATTTATTTTATTATTAATTATTTTTTTTTTATTTATTTTTTTAAATTTATTTTTTTTTAAGAAAAATAAAATTTAAAAAAAATATTTTAAAAATTTAATAAAATAATAATTTTAATGAAAACAATTTTTTTGTTTATTTTTTTATAAAAAAAAAAATATTTTTTTTTACAAAATTTTTTTTTTAATTTTTAAAATTTTAATAAGCTATTTAAATATTTTATTTTTTAAAAATTAATTAATTATTTAATTGTTAATTAAATTAAATAAGTTAAATTAGAATTAAATAATTAATTATTAAAATTTAAAAAAAAAATAAAAATTATTTTAATTTTGTAATAAAAAAAAAACACAAAAATAAATAATTTTAATTAATTTCAATTTTTTTCTCCCTCAGGCAAGAACAGAACTTCGCACATTGGATATCGACATCACAACTACGGAACAAAAAATCAAACAAAAAACCGCAGAACTCAAAAATCTTCAATCAAAATTGAAACAAGAGCCTATCAAGAAGTCATCCAGCACATTACGAGCTGAGAATAGCCAACTTTTGAATCAAATTGCTGACGTCACTATCAAAATTGGCTTGAAAAATGATCGAAATCAAGGCGTTGAGGTAAATTTTTACATAAAAATGAAAATTCTTAATTTTTCATTGAAATTTTTTTTATTTTTAGGTAATTTCTGCCGAAGAGAAGAAAGAAATAAAGCAAAATTACGAAAAGTACCGCACCGCATACACAAAACGTAAAAAGCTGTGCAAAGAAATGATCGAAACAATTGCCGAGAGTTATCCAGGTACGAAAAAGAAGTTGATGGAAGAGCTCGGCGTCGAAACTGACGAAGATGTGGGTTTCGTTTTCGATGCAAAATGACGTCATTTGCATCAAATACCGATAATCGGTCAAAAATTCATAAATTTTGATGAGAATTACCCGTAAATTAACAATTAAAATGCATTAAAAAAATTTTTTTGTTTATTTTTTTCAAATTATAAAAACAAATATTGATGAAGACACACAAGCAGCAGCAGGTATGTGCCCAAAATGGACTTTAATGACGCATTTAGTCACCTTTTTGTCGCAATTTCGCGCATTATTGGCTGCTAATGGCTTTCGGATCAATAATAAATCAGACAATAGTTGCGATTTAATCGTGTGCCGGGGTAAATGTGTCAAAATTGGATCAAAGTTAATGAGATTAGATGCTAATCGGTTTCTTATGGAGATTGACAGATGCATCGCACTTGCAACACTCGCGCTCCGATGACGAAATTTGCAGCAAAAGTCGTGCTCTTGTTTCGTCGAGTCCTAATTTCGCGCGTCACGTGACAATTAATCAAAAAACGCGCGAGAAGAGCTTCAACTGGAGGACATTCACTTTTCGTCATGAATGCACTTCAGACACGAAAAACGAAGAAATTCATGCTTTTCGGTGAATTACGTAACCGACTCATCTCGTGCGCTTGCACTTCTTAATGACAACCATTCACTTACTTCACAAAAACAATGAATGGCAATTATCTCGAAAGAGAGACAATTTTTATTGCATTTTTTAAACATCAACTTGTTGCATGCAAATCTGTTGGTTCTCATGCGATTTTCCGATCATGACCATAATTTTTGATTTTGCATCGATTAATATTTAAATAAAATGCAGGCAGGTAAGTCTATTAAAATGCACGGAAAAAAAGTAATAAAAAAATACTACTGAGAGAATAATTATTTTTACATTTTTTTGCTTCGTTAGAAGTACAAGTGAAATAAGTAGAGCTGTGAAATTGTTGTCAATCGTTGACACAATTCACACGATTTGTTGTGTAACGTCAAATAGGACATTTTTTTTCTATTTAAAAAAAATATTTTGTTTAATTTTTTTTTTAATTCTTAATTATTTCTATCGGAAGCTTTTTAAAATAATGGTTAAATATTCGAATTTTAAAAGATTCTAAATAAAAAAAAAAGATTTTAAATAAAAAAAAATTATCAAAAAAAAATAATAATAATAATATTGATTAAATAGAATTAAATTAAAAATAAATATTGCTGAAAATAATTTTTTTTTCCTTCAAGACATATTTGTATATTTTTAGACAAAAAATATTTTTATGATTTATTTATTAATTATTTTTTTAAATTTAATTTTAAATATTTTTTGAATTTTTTTTCTCAAAAATTTTATAGAAAAAATATCACATGAAAAATTTTAAATTTTTTTTTATTAAATTTTGTATAATGTGAGTGATATCTTCATGAAAAATATTATTTTAAAAATGTTGGAAAAAATAAAAAAAAAAACTAAAATTTTAATGGATTAAAAATTATAAAATTATTTTTGAAAAAAAAAAATTAAATAATTATAGAAAAAATATATTTTCTCACAGAAAGTTAATTTTTCTTATTTTTGTTTGTTTAAAAACTTTAAAGAAATAAGTTTTTTAAAATAATGTTTAACCAAAATTTAAAAAAAATATCTCTTTTATTTTTTAAATTTATAATTTTTAATAATTTAATTTTTTTTTTAATTTTCTTTAATACAAATTTTAAATTAATTATATCTTTAATCTTTTATTAAATTAAATTTATTTAATTGAATATTAAAAGAAAAAATCAAAATTTTCCTTTCAAAATAAGATATTTATTTTTATTTTAATTTATATTTTTTTAAGTAAAATTTTTAAAAAATTAAAAATATTTTATTTTTATTAAAATTATTTTTTTATTCAATGCAATGCAAAGACTTAATTAATTTAAAAATTAAAAATAATTTATTTTATTTTAAGTTTTATTTTTTAAATGATACATAACAACATTATTTTATTTTTTTTATTTTATTTTTTTGAATAAAGATAAATTTTAAAATAATTGATCTTTCAAAAATTATTAATTAAATTCATTTTAATTAAATTAAATTAAATTATTAAAAATTTTATCAATTATTAAATAAAAAAAATATAAATTATAATTTAATTTATTTTTTTAATAATTATTTTTTTATATCTTAAAATTAAAATTAATTCTCGAAATTATCTCAATTTATCTTCAAAGCAAAAATTATAATGTAACTCATCTCCGTTACAAAACCTCATTCAATACAAAGTATCAAATAGCACAAAAAAGAAGAAATCTTGTTAGCAGTGAGTGTGAAATCTTATATAACATCCTCCATTTATCTGATATTTACACACTTTGAAACATCATTTATTATTATTTATATTTATTTATTATTTTTAATCAATACATCGCGACATCGCAAGCTACCAATCTAACAAGAGACAGGAAAAAACACAGAAAAAAGTTTAAAATTAATTTACGTGACGAAACAAAATTAATTGCTACTTTTGCAACATTGTTCGCAATAAAATCAATAAAAATCATTCTTTTTGAATGAACGGAGGGAGCTTCATCGTGTCTCAGATACACGCATGAGATTTTTCATTTTAATTAATGAGAAGATCTTCCATCCTTTCACTTTGTCACCTTTTCGAAGTGAACTTTTACGAAAACTAATCCTCCGATTAATAAAAAAAAATATTTACATGAGATCAAGGTTACTCACGTTTCGATTTTATTTTATTTTTTTATTATTCGAAAATACGCCGGACCTTGAAATAATTTTTTTTTATCATAAATAAATTATTAAATTATGAAAAGTACGGATTTTCTTGATATTGACATTTTTTTCGGATAGATGCATAATTTTGTCGTGAATTCCTCTGTGTGACCGACGACACGCAGGTAAAAAATGCAATAAATCACGCCGCAATGCAATCACCTGTCCATCGCGTTGTCTGTGATAAAAAGTCATTTAAGTGATAATGTTTTGTTTTTTTTTTTAAATTTGACTTGACAAAGTAGGTAAAGGTTATGTTACCTGCCCGCTGCGGATGATCGGACAACTTTACATCATGTTTTGCGATAAAAATACACGCAAGATGCTTATCGGTGTGAAAAATTTTTTAAAAAATCTCGTTGATGTCTTTATGATCGATTGGATTCATTTAAAAAAACGGAAGGATTTACTTCCTCACACAATTTAAAAAGTAGTTTAATAGGAAATTAGTGCAAAAATTACGCAAAAATGTCGTAAATAATTTGCCCGTTGGCCAATTGGCGATAATAATTGCGAAAAAATAAAAATTTATCTAACAAATCATCTGAAACTCCAAAAATGACTCAAATTAATGACTCTTCGTTGCCCATATCTGTCACGCGATTACTTGCCACAGCGAAAAAAATTGTTAAATTTTTGACCAAGACACACTTTTCGTCGTTTTCGAACAAAAAAGAGCTCAAACAACTCGCTGATTCGATGTTACATAATAATTTTTCGACTTAAGACATCTTAATTCACTTTTTTTTTTGAACAAGACACAAAAATCTGTGAAAAAAATGACAGAGACATGCATTTAACTCACAAATGCAAGTTGCGCAAAAATTATTTTGTGAGAGTCTTTTCTGATGAATTTATTGTAATTAATGATTTTCATTACTTTCTGTTTCGCTAATCTCGAAAATTTTGTGTAACTTTGAGTTGATGATTAATAAAAAGGTTACTCACCCTCGAAATGATGATTCCAGCAATGCTGATGCGGATTTTAGGTCCTTTCAGGAGTCGGTAACGCAAGTCGACGCCGTTCCAGAAGGCGACGAAGTAACGTTTGACCTAAAGTAATAAAAAATTTAATTATTTTAATTATTATTATTTTTAAAATTTAAAAATATTTTTATTTTTATGAAAATTTTAAAATTTATATTTTTTTGTGACTTGTAATAAAAGTTAGAAAATTAAAAAAAAATAATTTTAAACTAAATTTTTAGTAAGTATTTTATTTTTACATAGAAAAAAATAATAATAAAAAATTAAAAATAAATAGAATAAAAAAATAAAAGAAATTAAAAAATAAACAATACCTAATAAAAAAAATCTAAATAAAAAAGTTTCTGACTAAAAAATAAATTTTATATTTTGAGAAGATTTGAAAAAAAATAAAAAAAAAAAATTAAAATAAAAAAATTATAATAAAATATTTATATTTTTTATATTTAAAATTTTTTTTTTAAATTAAAAAAAAAAAAAAAAAAAAAAAAATTAAAAAAAAAAAAAAAATTTAAAAAAACATTTTAAAAATTTAAATTCAAAAAAAAAAAAAAAAAAAATGAAAGAAACTTAATTTTAATTTTTTTTTCAATTTTTAAAATTATATTGCTAAAATTAAAAAAATAAAATTCTAAAAAAAAAGATTTTTTAAATTATAAAATTAATGTTTAATTAATTTAAAAAAATTTTGCTAAAAAATATTTTTTTAAACGAAATTTTTATAAAAGGTTTTTAATTAAGATGTCAACAAAAAATTTGGAAAATTATTCAAAAATTAAAATTTCTGAAAAAATTAAAATATTTTTTTTTTTAGAAAATTTCTTACCTGCACATTATCTCCTCCATGCAACCGATATCCATCATAATCGACAATAACCAAAATTTCCGGATAAATAATATGAGGAATTGCTCTCTTCGATCGCCCTCCATGCTCGGCATTCCATTCTGTCGCGTTCAACGCTCTCTTTTTCCTGTACCGTTTCCCAAGATGATCGGGTTCCATGAAAGCTGCAAAAAAAATTAAAGAAAAAAAAATCGTTAGAGATGAAACTTCCGCTTGATATAAAAATTCAACGTTATGACAAAAGAACAATGGAAACGCGCGTGATACAATTACGAGCATGTTTTACATGAAAAAGTACTCTCGTGAAGCAACAACGCGACAGAGATTAATGAAAGAGCGTCGTGTGGGTGTCGTTGTCGTCGTCGTGGAATTGAAGCAAAAAAAAAAGTAACTGACAATGCATTTTAATTTGCATCGCGCATATGTTGCACGTTTTGTGCATGAGAAGTCGTTCTCGTTGTCAAAGTCGATGAATATAAAATGATAATTAACGGGAAAAAATGGGTGTGTGACTTCATTTTTGTGTTAGTTTGGGAATTTGAAAGGCTTTGCAAAGGTCGAAACCCTAAATGAAAGTCACCGGAATTGATTTATTTATCAGTCAGTGACTCGTTTTGATGAGGAAATAGTCGAAAAATTTACATAAATTTGCTTTTAATTTTTTTTTATTTTTGATAGGTAAATTATTTTTTTTATTTAATATTTAATTTAAAATTAATTAAAACTGAAATAATTGAACTTTATTATTAATTATTAAAAAAAATTATTTAAGTTAATTTCAATAATTTTTTAAATTGAAATAAATAATTTAAATTTAATTGAAATTAAATTAATAATTTTTTAAAATAAATTAATTAATTATTTAATTAAATTAATTTAATTTAAGTAAAAATAATTATTTAATCCAGAACAATAAAAATATTAATTTTTTTTCATATTTTTAAATAATTTAATTAAAATTTAAATTAAATTCTAAAATATTTTTTTTTTAATTTAAAGAATTTTTTTAAATCAATTAAAATTAAATTAAATATTTTTTTAAAAAAAATTAATTTAAATTTAAAAAATAATTATAATTTATAATTTTTTTATTTAGATAAATAAATTTAAAAGTAAGTTTAATTAAATTTTAATTTAATTAAATAATTTTTAAAACAAAAATTTATTAAATTAAATTATTTTTTTATTTTTCTAAATATTTTTAAAATTCATAAAAAAAAATTAAAATTCAAGAATTTTCATTAAAATTAAAAAAAAAATATTTTTTTTTGCAATATTCCCCAAAAAAAAATCCCTCAAAACTCTCCTTAAATCATTTCTAATCATCATCGCGGATTAGTGTCAAGCAATAAATCACCTCCGCGTTTTTCACAACAAACAAAAGATGATGCAAAAAAAAAATATTCAGCACAACAAATGACACTTCATTCGAGCATCTCGATAAAAATTATTAAACACACACGAAATAAAAGAAAAAAATATTTTATTGATCAATTTAGCAAATAATGGGCAACAAACAACTAACATAACAACACACGTTCGAGCGTAAAAATGCGATGTGAAGTAAATTTTATTGCGTTTATTTATTTTTTTGTTGTGATTAATATTTTTTAAAGTGGTCTTAAAAGATTTATGTTCACGCAAAACCTTGAGTTTTTGATAAATGGGATGCTTAATAAGAAGTTGAACTACTTCTTCATCGTCGTCTTCTTCTTCTTGATTTTGTTGCGAAACTGGGCCACGCGAAATTATTCGTGTTCTGATACTTTTTTTTTAATTAAATCTTGCATGTCTCGAAATTTCGTAACTTACCATAGTCGCTGTATTTGTCAAATTCTTCAGTTGGGGCGCGTTTGTAGACGATATGATGAGTTGCATCTTCAGATAATTCCCGTGGTAGCGGTTTGATGATTAGCTCATGTCCTATACTGCCTTCCTGTAATGAGAAACGAGAAGCAATCGATAAGTATAAATTATAATTTTTTTTATGTCTTTATAAATATTTAAATCGAGAAAAAATATAAAAGTTAATGTTGAAAGGGAGAAAAACGGTTAAAGCGCATTTTGATTTATTAGCCCAATGCACATTTTAAAATTTTCGCTCATTCAAAATTTTTAGTTTTTAGCCCAATGCATATTTAGAGTATCGCTCCAATTTATATTTTGAATTTATGACCCGATAAACATTTGAAAATATTCAACTTTTTGACATTCTAAAAATTTTAAAATATGCATTGGGGCAAAAACTTATAAAAAAATTTTAGAAAACAAAAAATTTAAGAATTTTTAAAAGTACGAAAATTTTAGAATTAATTCAATTCAAATTTTTAAAAATATTGCCTAATGAACATTTCAAATTCCATTCCTTGAGCAAATTGTAAAATCTTTGCCCAAGTTACAATTTAAATTTTCTCTAAAAATCTTATTTCGAATTAAAAGTAGATTTTTGAAACCCAATACACATTTTAAAAATTTATAAGAAAATTTTAATTCTTATCCCAGTGTATATTTGAAGATTTTTTCTCAATTATTTATTTTTTTATTTTTGCCTATTGCATATTTTAAATTAATATAAACAAATTTTAAACAAATTCTGAATCAAATGAAAAAAAAAATCAAATTTTTGACCCAATGCATATTTTGAAATGTTCTCTAATTGAAAATTTGAGTTTTGCTTATATAAAAATCTTTCATTTTTTGACCCAATGCAAATTTTAAATTTTTATCCCAATGCACATTATAAAAATTTTAAACATGTTTAATCAAAAGTTTAATAGAAAGACGTCATTCCTCGCATTTTTTCTAATAAAATGCATCAATAAAAAAATCAGAAGCACAGAAAAAACGTGATGTAGAATGATGTTATGTTTTTGCGCGCGAAGAACGTGTGCATGAAGTGATTGTTTCTTGTCTTCGCGACAAAGACGACATTTAAGTCGGGAGATGATCAATAACGGTTGCACCTTTACTCTCTTACTCGTGCAACGAACGACATGCGCAGGCCAAATATCACAGGTTAATTGCTGTTTTTATTGATTAAGTTGCATCGACAGAATTTTTTGTCACCTTTCTAAGCAAAAATAAAAAAAACTGCAGTAAAACTTTATTGCCCTACATTCGAATCAAAATCACGTTTTTCTGATATAATTAAATATTAAAAAAAGAGAAACAGATTAAAAGTGTAGGAGTGTAAAGTGATTAAAACGTAAAGCACGAGCGCGAGATATTTTATACTCGGAGGAATGTTTGAACCCCTAAAGACATTCGCGTGCAATAAAAATTTATTTTCAATTCTTTGCGTAATTTTTTTTATGGCAAACAGTAGGCAAAGCACAAAAAATAACAAAGCATGAGGTTAACAAATTGATTTCGATCAAAAAATAAAAAAAAAATCGAACGCCTTAAATTTTAAATAAATTCCTCAAAAAAAAACCCAAAACAAAGAAAAAAATTCTGACGGTCAAAAAATCCTGAAAAACCACTCCTTATCGCACTTGATTCATCACGTTCCAATCGCACTTCAATTAAGTCACAAAAAGAGATAATTCTCACAACTTATTGGCAATTTATCCTTCTTCAATGATGATGATGATTGTTGTCGATATTGTGATGATTATTGAGCATTTTTATTATAATTCCTCCATTGTTCATGCTTTAAATACTTCCGTTGTTTTTTTTAAAGAGCAAAAGACGAGACACCTAAAAAAAACTTACATCAACCAACATGAACTTGAACTTGAGCTCACTTTACGCAGGTTATACAATGAATTTTTTTCGTTTTTGTTTTTTTTTTTGTAGCGAACGAAAACCATAAATCATACGTGCGTTGAATCGATTGAAAGTGAGCGAGACAAAAAGAAAGGAAAAGTGGTCATCTTTCACGTTCATCTCTTTTTTATTGCCTGATACGGCGCGCATCGGCAAAGAAGAAGAAGACGATAGCTTAATGATGACGAAAGACGTGTTTTTATTGTCTCATAATATGTACAACGAGAGAAAGTCACAATCTGGATAACGCAATTCGAGACGCGTCGATAAGTCGGGAATTATTAAAATATCTTTTTTTTGTGCAATAAAAAAAAATTTAAAGTGTTAAATTGTAAAAGAAGGGAATTTTTAAAAAATATTTTGCAGAAATTAATTTATTTTTATTTAAAAATATGGATGCACTTTAAAAAATATAAATTTTAATATGAACAAAAATCGTAAAAAAAACATTTTTTTTTAAATTTAAAAAAAAATTAAAATAAAAAAATAAATTTAATCTTATTGAATTTTAATTTTCTGAATTAGTTTAATTAATTAATTTTTGAAGCTTGAAATTAATTAAAATAAATTTTTTATTTTATTTAATTAAATTTAATTGAATAATTTTATATTTAAATTTAATTTTTAATACTAAACAATTAATTAATAATAAAATAGATTTTATTAAATTAATTATTTTAAAATTAATTTATTTTTTTTATTTATTAAGGGAACTTTTAAAGAAAAAATTATTTTAAATTTTTTTTTACCTAAAAATATATGAAAAAACAATCTATAATTTCGCCTTTAATTTTTTGTGCATAATGACGTGTGAAATGCGTGGCAACAATATGCATTATTTTAAGTTGCAAGTAATGCTTATCTGAATATTAAAAAGAAACTTCTTAGGCAGAAACAATTTTTTAAATCAAAAAATTATTTTTATTTTATGTATTTATTTATGATTAGAAATTTTTGAAGGTAATAAGAAATTAAATAATTTTTAAAATTAATTTATTTTATAAAAAAAAAATATATATATTTTTTTTAATTTTTAAAGCTTGAACTTAATGAAAAAAATTAATTATGATTTAATTTATTATTTATTTATTATTTAAAAAATTTTTTTTTTGTTATAAAAAATATTTTTTTAAAGCTTGGATTTGATTAAAATATTTTATTTATTTTATTTATTTAAATTTTATTTATTTATATTTTATTTTTATTATTTTTCAAAAATAAAAAATTAATTAATTATTTTTAAAAATTAAATTCAAAAAATTAAATTTAAAAATTAATTTATATTTTGAAAAATATTGAAAAATTAAAAATATAAAAAGCCAACAGATTTAAAAAAAAATCTAAAATTTTTTAAAATACTTTTTATATTTAAATTTTTTTACAAATTAAATTTCTTATCATAAATTTAAAAAAAATTAAAATATAAAAAAATATTTTAAATTTTAATTTAAATTTTTTGTCTTTTTATATTTAAAATCTCTCATAAATTAAAAGAAAATTTGCATCTTAAAATTTTTTTTTGTTGTCCCTCACTAAATATTTCACCTATATGAAAAATTGCATTCAGCAACCATAAAATATGTTGGGTTAGGTTAATTTTTCGCGTCATATTGTTATGTCATGCTCTTTCTCTCGTTCGCATAAACACTTCTTTTCATTTTTATTTATTGTTATTATCTCACAAGCGCATTTCTGCAGAAAAAGAGACAAAAACATAAAGCATCGAAAAAAATTTATTGCCTTACTCCAACATGGGCAACAATTTCAATTATATCTGATTGGAGATAAACATGGCGCGATAAGAAAACAACGCGACTTCTGTTTTATTTTTACATTTTTTTCTCCGAAAAAATTTTTATGGAATTTTTTCATTTATTTTGTCATTTTTGGATTTTTTTTATTAATTTATCTTCATTTTAGTGAAGTTATTGGTACTTAATTACACTTTTAATTGAATATTATTTGTTTTATAATTTTTGTTGTAATAATTGGATTACGTCGTCAGATAAGCAAGCCACGCTCCAGTAAGATTTAATTAATAAAAAGATTAAAACAACAGAAGAAATTTTCACAGATTCATGCCTCGATTGCGCTTTTATGAGCAGCGTCTGTCTCGTATGCGCAGAAAAGTGTTAAATATTCAACAAAAGCCGTTATGTAAGATATTGAGCAATTAACTCTTATTGTTTTTTCTCTCCCTCTCTCATATCAACGCGAAATATAAATCAAAGTCACATGTGAATAAAAAATCATATCGAGAGGAAATCTCGTGCAAATTAAGCCATCTGATAACTTTAAATGATGAAATACAGCATCCGAGTCGCATAAAAGTTAATTTTATTATCACTCCGAGATTTTTGCATACAAACGATCGATAAAAGCGAAAAATTCTCACTAATATCTAATAAAAACATTTCTTACCTTGACCAAATTTTGACGCGCGCTTTATGTAAAAACGATTATTTATTGCATATTTACATATATTGGCTTAGCATACAAACGTTAACGGCACGCATTTGTTACATTTTTCGAAAAACTTTATGCGTTATCACGTCGTCGTGTCTCTGACGTCGTTGACGCGCAAAAGTACAATGTCAACGCATAATTAGCAGAAAAAAAATATTTTCACGCCCGTTTGATGATGTTTGTATGCATGTCATCGTCGTTTTTTGTGCGAAACACAAGTTCAAACAACTTGTCGTTGCGCGGAATTCACAGCACAAAAAAAGAAATGTCATCCAAAGAAAGTGACGCGCGCGCGATTGAGAGATTGAAGAGTTTTCGTTCTGAAAGGGCACGAATTACGAAATCGCATTTTAAATTTTGAGAATTTTTAACAATTTTGTACTCCTCATGGGTTAAAGATTTTCTTATGCTCATAAATTTATTATTTAAAACGATTCGCCTAATTTTTTCTTCCAAATTTTAAATTTTCACTTTTTCGTGCTCCTCAAAAATTAAAAAAAAAAAAATCAATTACACAAAAAAATTAATTTTCATTAAATAGAAGCATTTTAATCAAATTTCAATAATTTTAAGTTAATTCAATTTTTTTTTGACAAAATACAAAAATTGCACATTTTTGTACTCCTCATTTCTCATTTTTTTACTCCTCCTGACTTTTAGGTTTTTTTTTGTTTATCTTAAATTTCACATTTTGGTACTGGATAATTTTAAAATTTAATGAATTTAATTTTTCTCTTTCGTAACTTTCAAAATAGATTATTAAAAATTTTATATTCGCCATTGAGCTGAGAAGATTTAAATCAATTTTTAAGAATTTCCAAATTTAGGGCAAAAATTTAATTTTTTTGTACTCCTCATTTATCATTTTCTTATTCTTCTATGAGAATTTTCATAAAGTTAAAATTCTATTAATAATTTTTTCTACTTAAAGTTAATTATTTCAACTTGGATAAGTTTTTTCTTAAAAATTGTAGTTTTTAACATTTCAGTACTCCTCAAAAAAAAATCTAAAAATTTACATTTTTGTACTCCTCATTTTAATGTTTACTGAATTTAATTTCTCAAAAAAGTATTTTATGCTACTTTTACTCATTTTTGAATGATATTTCTCATTCTCATGGATTTTTTATTAGAAATATAAAATTTTTACAATTCTGTACTCCTCATTTCACAATTTAATACTCATCAAGGAAAATTCTTGAAAAAAATGAGATTTTACGGACAATAACTCCAATTCAAACTCAATTTTTCACTCGAAATGCGATAAAAAAGACACATCAGAAACGTGTAAATTATTTAAATGACTTAATAACGATTTTATGGAGTTGAAAATTGTCGCAGAAAATTTCACTTAAAAACTTCACTTTTTTTGTAACAAGTGATTTCCGAAATATTAGTCGCATCTCGCACACACGCCGTCGTCGTCGTCATGTAAGAAATAATAATAATAAATAATAAAGAGAGATAATCATCAGACATCACATTTTTTTTTGTTTTGTTCCGGTTCGCTCATCGTCACTCATCACATCATTCACTTCTCGAAAAGAAAAATGGGCTTAACGTAACTTAATTATTATTTTTGCTGCGGATTTTTGTTACAATTATGTGTGCTTTTCAAGGCAGCTTCCGTAAAAAAATGATGATGATTGATGCAATAAAGCGACAAAGTTACTCATTCGAAAGATTTTGTGTTCCTGAAGTTCTAAAGCAAGAGACCGAAAAATTACTTACCATTAAGAGATCTCCTGTTTCCTCGTGTTTTCGCATTAAAATTGCCGCCATGTTTTCCTGATCTTGGAAGATTTCGCCGACTTCTTCGTTGTTTGGCTGTTTTTCCTGAAAATTTGAGAAAAAAGTCAAAATTTGAGTTTTATGATGTAATTTGAGGGATTCAGAGTAAATTTAACTGGTTCTCGAAGCAACATTAATATTCATATATTTTGTGTCAAATAAAATTTGAGATTTGTGCGAAATTTTTGTTGATTATAAATTTTGTGGTTAAGTGGTCTGATCTCATCTAGAATTAATTTAGTGACAAAATATCAGGTTCGTCGTTTAATGTGTTGAACTCTTTTGTACTCAAAAGCTTTTAAAGGTTAAAAAATCGATAAATTTTTGTATTTTTTTTGGGTACCTAATTATTAATAATTTTTAATTCAAATTAATTTATTTTAATTTTTTAATGAAATATAAAATAATTTAATTAAGAAATTATTTCTTTAGAATAAAAATATGAAATTATTTTAAAATTATTTAAAATATTTTTTTCTTCAATAAAAAAAATTATTTTTAATTTTCAAAAATTTTTTTTTTAATTTTAAGTTTTTTTTATTTTTTAAATAATTTAGGTATTTATTAAAAAAATTAATTTAATTTAAATAATTTATTTTTTTTAATTTAAATTAATAAAATTTTAATTTAAAAAAATAAATCAATTAAATTATTTTAGGTAATGGAATAAAAAAAAATTAATATAAAGATTAATTTTTTTTTAATTAATTAAAATAATTTCCTTTTTTTTAATTTTTCATAAAGTTTAATTAATGAAATTTCAATATAAATTAAATAATTTAATTTAATCTAATAAAAAAAATAATTAATAAAAAAATAATTTTTAAAATTAAAATAAATTTTTTTTTTTATTTTTATTTAAATTTTTTTCAACTAATTTATTTAATATTGAAAATAATAAAATAATTTTTTAATTTTTTAAAAATTTAATTAAATTTTATTTTATTTTTTTTATTTATTTTTTAATTGATTAAATTTTAACATTTAATTGAAAATTTCTATATAAAATCCTCAAATTTCACAAAAATAAATAAAATTTTCGAATTGTCAATTTTTCTCATATTAATTTCAATTTTTGCATATAATAAAAAAGCAAAACCTTACATAACAAAATGCTCTAGATTTACTGCCTTACAAAGCGTTGTCGTTAAAAAAGTCATCATTATAATGATTTAACAACTATTTGCAAATTTTCTCATATAAATAACATAATTGACATAATTTGCAAAGAATTTAAATCACATTCACATTACCCATTTTTCCCTCTAATCCGTTCACTGTTTCGCCGTTATTCACATCGCACGAAGAAAATAATCATCAATAATCTGTTCCTTTGAACAACAATAAGGCGGCTTAACGACGTAAAAGTAATAAGACGCAAAAATTTCTATTATTATTTTATTAATAAAATTTTATTTATTTAGCGAACGAGGAATGGGCAACAATGTGCCTTTACTTCACGATTATCACAACAGACGACAGTAACCGTGGTAATCGCATTAAATGCACTTGCAGACTACCTCAGATTAGATCATTATTAAAATTATTGTTATTACCTACTTTTTTTTTTGCATAGAAAGAAAAATCGACAGACTCGATGATGTAACAACATTTCTAGCTGACTGAATCCAAATCCATGTTTTGTGTTTTTTTTTACTCCATTTAAGTTTGATTTCGTTTTAAAAGGTTTTTAAAGCGCATTTTTCCTTATCTAACATCTAATGTAGTAATAATAAAATAATATCGCGCGCACACATTTCTTTTGTTTATTGCTGATTTACTGCATAATCGGCTCACGTTATGATCGTTACTCAGACAAAATTCACGATGAAGCAAAAAAAAACAAGATTTTTCAATCAAAAAGTGCAAGTGTGAAAATTATTGGAGTAAATCTGTTACAAAACAATTTTCGAATCAATTGCGGATCATAAACTTTCTGAATTTGTAATTGCTCGGGTTTTAAATTTTAATGTTGCCTTTGTAAAAAAAAGTAACATAAACTATTAATTTCAATTAATTAATAACGAACTCGTTTATTTTACGGTTTTTTATTTTTTTTTTTATATTTATTGAATATGTGACTCACGTGCTTGATTATTTTACGGCCTCTCTATGAGAAAGTTGTAATAGTCCATATATGTTTTTTTATTCGCAAAAGTATTTCGTACAATTAATTTTTGATTGAAACATTTTTTTTTTGTGAAAATTCTATCAATTAGTAATTAAATTTGTTATGAAATTTTATTAGAAAATTATGGGGTTTGTTAAGACACACCTCATTTCTATTTAGTAATTTATTAAATAATTTTTTTTATAATATTTTTTTAATTTTTAAATTATTTTACTTTTTCATAATTTTTTAATTTTTTTTAAAATTAATTTATTTTTTTTTATTTTAAAATTAATAATTTAAAATTAAAATAAAAAAAAATAATTTTAAAATTTTTTTCTTTTAAAAAATAATTCAAATAATTTTTTAAAGATTTTTCCAATGAATAATTTTATTCTTTTTTTTAATTTTAAAATAAATTATTTAAAATTAAATAATTAATTAATTATAGAAATAATTAAATAATTTTTTATTATGAAATTTACTTTTTCATAATTTGTTTAAAAATAATTTTATTTTTATTATAAAAAATTAAATAATTAATTCATATTAAAAATAATTTATTTTAAATTATTAAAATTATTTTAAACATATTTAATCTTTTTAATAAATTTTGTTTAATTATTTTGTAGAAAAAAATAATTATTTTAAAAAACTTTTAAAATTCAACCTGATGTCTCCATTAAACTGACCTATAAAATTTGGATCACACAGTAAATTCTTCATGGAAACCTTTTTTTGCGAAATACTTTTTTCATTGATTCCATTCAACCTCACTTCATTTCGTGTCGTGTCACAGTTGGACTGCTTTATTCCAATTATTGTAACCTTAATTCTTGTTTCTCGTTTTATTTCTGCGTTGTTAATGTTTTCATTTATTTCTTTTTTTTTTTTTTGGTTATTTACTTTCTTATGCAATTTTCGCAAGCAGGCAGTTCATGAAGTAATTAAGTTGTGTCGTGTTGATACAATTATTGTATTTTAACTGCTACTTCAGAAAAAGATGCTGGTCGCTTAAGCTTTTATGTTTTTTCGTTTATTATTATTAATGAAAGATGCTGCAATAAAATAATTATAAATTGCCATTGTACTGTTGTTGTTGCTGCAAATTCGAGGTAAGTAAATAATTTTTGAATCACGATTTTTTCTGCATTTTTTTTTCGTTAAATTAAAGAAATAAATGAAGAAAAAAATCAATAATAATAATTTACACATATCTTTGCATTTGTCAAATGTAACAAATTACTTCTAATAGAACAACATTAATCATTTATCGTCGCAATTCAATTATAACAATAAATTATCAGCTCCTTTGCCGCGCGTAACGAACTGCTATATTAACGATATCGGTAGGCGAGTAGTTCAGAAGTCAGTTTATAAATAAAATAAATAATTGAATTAAAAAAATAAATTGAAAAAATTTGCGAGCCACACACGTGCAATAGAGTTAACAAATAGCAAGACAAATACTTCATAAATCAAAAGAATGACAAAAGATTTTTTTTTGCATATTTTTACAAAATAAGTAAATGAACATATTGTTATAAAAATATTTGCAAGGAATTTTTCGCAAACAATAAATATTTGTATTTATTTCACACAGGCAACTAGAGCAAGTAAGTATTTGTTGACACAGATGACATCAGCGAACCACACAGCAAGTTTAGAACTTTAAGCCAAAAGTAGAGCAAACAATCCAATCAATCATGAGGGTTTGACAGTGCGACGGAGTGTCATAAAATCCCAATTAAAACAAGGTTGTGAGAAGGAAAAAAAGAATGTGAAAACTTTGTGTCCATTCGGAAATAAGTTAAAGACAATTTAATCGCTTGTAGGCATCATTTGACATTAAAAGTAGTATGCAAAGTCATGCGTGCTGCGGATATAATTGAATTAATTGACTGAATTGCGGAGACCATTGGTAAGAATTAAATCTAGTTATGATATCTTTTAGTGTAATGTGAGTAGTTGCTGCAGGTGTCTTGGCTGTGTTCAATGAAGTAATTCAAATGTGAGTGTGAAGTTTGAGTTGATTCAGTTTTCATGCTAATTCAATTTTTTTTCTTTAAGGTTTTTCAAAACTAATAAATATTATTTAGATGTATTTGTTTTGTTATTGCTTTGAAATGAAAGTTGGAGGTAATAAAAATGGAGGTAATAAAAAAATTTTTAAGAATCAATATAATGAGAGATACTACAATTTGTATTCAAAACTGAACAGATCAAAAATTTTGAATGTAAATAGTCAATGAAACATCTTTCTTCAAATTCAGTATGATAATATGTCAATCTCTCCTGAACAGGAAAATTAGATTAAGTTTTTAGTTACATCAGGAACGAATTCGTATTCTACATTTTCCTTATTGTTTTACGGAATCCTTATTGTCATACCTTTCTGTTAAAAAGTTAAGTTCTATGGCTCTCATTTGGATGGTATATACCTGTTGAAACCAACACATGTTGAAACATTTAACATCCTTTGGTTTTAGCAATCATCATCGAATATAATTTGGGATCAGGTTGAAATAATATTGGATTTCTTCTAACTTCCTTTTAACAACTCATTAGAATAATGTTCAAGTACTAAAGCTTTACTGTAAGATTTTTTGCATTGTTATGTAAGAATCCCATTTAAGCATATATTACAGATGACAATATACCTTCAGCTTCCAATTTCTTGATAAGATCTTGCTTATTAAAGTTAAGAATTAACTAAGTTAAAAATCAACTAAATGCTTTGGAGATTTTTTAATGAATTAGAGATACAAAAATTTATCGGTGCAATTTTCACACGCAATGTCAGCACTCGAGTGTCACAAAATAATGATTTATTAGCTCATATGACAAACTAAAAACAAAAGTGCCTATTACGCGGTTTTCATTTTATGATGACTACACACGTTATCTGACCATTATTCCACGGCATGAAATAAACATAAATAAATAAATTCATACAAATTGATTGATTTAATTAGCAAAACAAATAAATAAAGTAGTAACAAAAACATGCATTTTATGCTTTTGATCTTTTGTCGATTCTTCGATATTTTCTATTGCCATAAAATAATGAATGGTCTTGAATAGCACAGTTAATGCGTTTCTGATGAGATGTGCATGCTGTGGGACTTAAATGAGAAGCAATGAAAATCAACAGAAGTTGCATTTAATTAATGTTTTATAAGCCCACACAAAAATTTTGTTTTTTCGGAATGCAACTAACTCGTCTTGTTAGCGGGAAAAATTAATTCAATTATTGTAAGTAGCAAGTTGATTGCATAATTTGAACCTATAAATTCGTGTTAAGAAGTCAAAACGCCGTGGGAGGACAACTACGTGATCTTCTCGCAGAATTTGTCAACAGCGACAAAGAACGTGCCTCCAACTATGACGCAATTTGAGTCAATTATCTTTGAGGTTTTTTGTTTTGTCTTCTCGTTAATTCGGATAATTGTCCGATCATCTTCAGTTGCACTCATGTTGTCATTAAAGTTTTTTTCTTCATGGCAGGTCGTTGCCTAAAGCGGCTCTTGCTTATTTAAGTTATTTAATCGTCGTTAGTGAGCACAAAAAACATCGCAAAAAAACGTCTTCAAATAGTTGCTCATCATCCATCATCAGCGAATTTTTTCTTGCTGAACATAAATGGTAGTGTGAGTTGTTTAGTAAGTGTGTATTGTTTAATTAGACCAAATTTGGATAATAGGCTTAGGCTTGAATTGAAATCAATCATTCCGTCGTTACCTGTCGTTGTTTGTTTTGGATTACGATGATCGATCATCTTGCACAGTTTGAATTGACAAACTTAACCTGAATCTCGAAGAGGCTTTCTTTGGGTCACGAACGTTCAAAGGTGAATGCAAAGGAAAAGTCGCTCGATCGATCTTTCAGCAAATGGCAAAACGTTCAACTTTTCTCCAACTTCCGTCAATATTCACTAACTGTCACTGATCCACATCAAAGCGAACAATAAATTTCACTCTCACTTTCTGTTTGTCTTTTGAAACTTTATTTAGGAGCTATTCATTACCATATTTCCTTTACTTTACTTCATTTTACATGTTTGCAATTCTTGCAAATTATTTAGTATACTGTTAGATACACTGACCATTCAAGCATTGAATTCAGGCTAACTGATTGACTTGTTTAGCTCTTTTTCACTTTTATTCAAATTTTAAAATTTTTTACTCGAGTGAATTTTATAACAATTTTTTGGATTGCCATTTTAGTCAACAATGCATTCAATTATTTCACAGCTCTTTGACATTCATTGTGTCGTTTGTTGTTTGTTGCTTGGGCGTTCGTTACAAAAGAGCGAACAAAGAAAAATTTGCTTGTTTGCATGTTACTTCCGATCCAAAAGTAGTTTGTTTGTTTGTACTCTGCTCCGCTTCAAACCAGCCAGGAATTTAATGAAAAATAATAAATAATGAGTCGCGACTTTCATCGGTGTGCGCCAACATTGTATATATGAAAAAATACTCGATTTTATTATCGCACAAAAAAAAAGTGGTTTGATGGCTATAAAAGTCATCGTCTCAACAATTGTTTGTTTATTTTTGTTCGCCTTGCGCTTTCAAGTGTTTATCTGTACAAAGTGAAAGACCGTCCCTGACTCTCGTTAAAGGAAGACTCTCGAAACGTTTCCTTTTTCGTATAATTTTTAAACGTTTAGACAAATTATGAGAGATTGTGCAACGCATTAAGTAAATAAAAAATTAAAGCAAATTATTTTATCACATCCCATCAATCTTGACAAGGCATTTCTATTTCTTTCTCTCTCTTTTCGCTTATGCATGAATGACATTGAATGGCGTCTACAAAAAAATTGTCACTTTGATTATGTTAAACGAGCGAACTTTTTAATATTCATGATGCGTAAAAATTATTTGTTCAAGAGAGTTCATTAACATACGACGACCTTTATGGAACTTTTACTCGAATTATATTTGAATTTCATTCAAAAATTACGATAGTTAGGCACGCATTTTTCTCATAAATCCTCTCGTAAGCTTGACAGCGCAGCCACATCCTTCTTTCTTATGAATTTAAAATTCATAACATGGGTTGCATTTCTTGGCACGACGACAGTTTCGAGGTGTGGCGTTGTATCTTGCCAAAAAATATGCAAATAACTGTTTTTGTTTACATTTGAGTCGTTAATAAAATTATATTATCGTTATCCAGTTGATCGTCATCAAAAATCCAAAGGAAAATGAAAGTGAATTTATTGTTACAGTATACGAAATAACATATTCGGTGAAATAGTTGAAATAGCGCAACAACTGAAGAAGAAATGAAATGAAAGAAAGAAGACGAAGAAGGAAAAAATAATGTAAACAATTGAAAGTCGGGGAATCTCTCGCAGACACAGAAAAAAAAGAGTAGTAGACGATGAATAAATTATGTTGCTTCTTCGTCTTCTTCAAACAGTTTCAATGTGCGAAGAGCTGTACAAACAAGAAATAAATATTTACTTGAATAGATCACGTTTGTTTGTTGCTGTTGGATGAGCAAATGGCATGGCATGCGCTTACCTAGTTTTTCTTGTACAAAACTGTTTGGGTCGTTACAATTATTAAAAATGTTTTAGGTTTCATAAATCTTCCTTCTTCTTATTTATTATTCTTCGAATTATTTTTGGTTGAATTTGTTAAACGATCTTTAAATCATCATATTTTTGTCACATTATGAAAATAAAATTTTATTTGAGCGCTTTAGTAAAACATAACTTATGGCTTATCGTGAAGCTTTTCGATTCTTAACCAGAATTTAAATAAGTTCCGTTTTTTGTAGTTCATCTGCATAGATTTTTTTTTCAATAAATGCATATTTCCTTATATTTTATTCGGAGCAATTTTGAGCTTTGAGACATTTTTTGTACTTTTCGTTGTTTATAGTATCATCTTAGGCGTTAAGGCTTAAAGAAAAAAAAATATAGTATAACAGCTTTGCCTTTTGATCAAATGGTAGAAGATGAGAGGCAGTTTGTTTCCTGTAAGGAAAAAATTCTTCATACGTGCGATTAAATTTTTATGGATACATGGTCTTGAATCTATTAAATTAAATTAAAGCCATTTAATTCACATGCAAGTTAGAATCAGCGATTTTCATATAGTTCATGATCTTTAATGTTCGATAATTGTATGACATATATTTCATTAAGTATCTCTTTGAAACAGATAATATTTTATTTATTTTGGATATTTTGAATTTCTTCTATTGAATTTTGATTTTTAGGAAAATTAAAACCTAAAAAGATTAACTTTATTAAAAGTAAAAGAAAATTTAAAAAAATTGTTTAAATTTAAAAAAAATCAAAAATAGAAAACAGAAACAATTTCGAAAATTGTATCATCCTATTTTTTGCAAATATAGTACATTTTCGTATTTACAACAAACATTCCGTTGGAATTGAGGAACAAATTAAAAAATAACTCGTTGCATGCACAAATAGTATCAGCAACAACAAAAACTAAACGAAAAGAAGAGTAATTTTTCATGAAGTGTTGGTGCTTGTATAAAATATAAAATGAAAAACGTATAAAAATTGTAACATTGAAACCGGATATATGATAAAGAGAAAAATATTATTTCACAAGCAATCTTGTCTTCTTGCTCCATTACACGTTTTCAAACGATTCACATTTTTTTTCGCAGTTACTATTACATCTTATGTTGGCATTGTGTAACAACATCTGTTCGATCAGACACATCATGGAAAACATGACGTTGGAATGCAATTGCTGAAGAGATAAGATTGAAATTCTCAATTTCTTGAATATTTAGGTCGATTTTCACTCTTTTATGTGAAGAAATAAAACTTAAAATCATTTCGATGTTAAAATTGGACAATCGAAGGAAATGCGTGTAACCTTGCTAGTTTGTGAAGTACTGTGAATATTTCTCACCGTAAACTTTTGATTGAATTATTTTGCGACAATTGTTGGTCATTCACGGTTGGAGGTGATTCACATCAGAAAAATCACAACAAAAAAACATTACTTTCGATTTTGTCGCTTGTTACACGGAGCGGCGGCGTGCGATGAATGAAATGAAACTTAAAAGAGATTGATTGTGTGATTAACCTTTACCTACGTGTGGTTTGCTCGATCAGCTGTCTCTCAACGAACAAACAAAAAATCGAGAGGAAATATTAATTACAACTCTAAATTTTATTAATGATCGTCGGAAAGTGACTAATTGATGTGCATTAAATTGAACATAAAATTTTAGTTTTACGAAAAAAAAAATGTCACAAAAAATAAAAGGTAACAGGTTCACAACTGAAAGGTCGATCTCTACATACGCAACATGACATGTTGATTTTTGTGACCTTCTGACGCATTTTTTTATTTTTGATATGCATTAATTGCCGAATTGTAACTTGACATTAAACTTGAATCTAAATTAAACTATTTTTTTTCAGACAAGTTGTAATCTCGCGGATGTGAGAGCCGTACCAAATTGTTAAATGGTTCACAGGAAGAAAATGTTATCGGAATGTGAGTGATCTTGATATCAATTACGCAGCAAGGGTCATGACAAGACACAATTTTTTGTTGAGGTTTCCAACAGCGATTCGGTTAAGTACATTTTAATAACTGTATTTGACGATCACACGGTTTGCTATTGGAAAATCGACAAGTTGTGATATTTATACGGATTAATTGCACATTAAGAGTCATTAGTTCGATAGGCAGGGTTAACATTGAATTTTTTGTTTTGGGTTAGTTTTTTATGAGTATAATTTTTTTTAATTTCTAAAATAATTTTTAAATCTGAAGATCACAAAAAATTCGAAAAAACGAAAAATTAAGTTTAAAAATGTTTTATAATTATTTTTTTTTTAAATTAAAATTTTAATAATATTTGCTTAATTTTTTAAAAATTATTTTAAATTATTTTTGAATAATTTTTAAAGTTGTCAAAATTTTGACAGTTGACAGATGTCAATTTTTTTTGTTAAAATTTAAAATTTTATGCGTTTTAAAGCAAAAATTGTTAATTTAACACAATTTTAATACCTTAACCAGCTTAAAATTTGAATTTTTATCAAAATATTTGACATCTGTCAATTTTTTTCCTGTCAAAATAATTTTACGAATCTTTTGAAATAAACTTTTAAAGCAAATATATGAACAAATGGCTCTCTGTAACGATTTTAAACCATTTTGTGTTTGACTGATTATGAAATTTCCGTAACATTTTTACCGTAATTTTCTACTACAAGTCATAAAGTTTGTTTTTTAATTACACAGAGCGTTTTTCAATCAGTTGAAACGATTCGTTTTTGGAATAAATGTTGCTCAAGAAATCAGTAAATAAGTAAAAATTTTGTGACTTACCTGTGGAACTTCCTCATAATTGATGCCATCCGTGGCATTTGGATCGGGATGTGCATGCCACATTTTCAGCGATTGTGTGCCTTCTTTAAAAAGTCCTTCCGTGGGACGCAATGTCAAATTTAACCGCTGCCCAAATGCATCAAAGGACACTTTGTGCTCTTTGATCTCACTTAACTTTAAATCACTTTGCGGCGGCGGTGCACTATCGAGAATTTTCTCTTTCTTTATTTCAGCACCAAATATGCTGTTTAACTTGTCATCCACGGGAACTTTACTTAGATCTTTCTTAACATGATGATTACTCACTAAATTATTCTTACTACTACTAATTTTACTACCACTAACACTTAAACTATTCGCAGCGGTTTCTATACTGCGTTTTTTCCGGACATGATGCGCCGTACTCAGATGTGTTAGTTTAATTAATTCATAGTTTGGCACTTGGTTTACTTCATCTACTTGGAAGACTTGTTGTAGTTGTGTGGGAGACATTTGTAAATGGATCTGCAAAAGAGAGGAAAATTGAAAACAATAAATATCTATTTATTTAGAATTCGACCTCGTGTCACGATACTGAACTACATTTATTTGCATTGTTTCTGAAATGAGCTGTTGCGAGATCAGGAGGTTGTGAAATCGAAAGAATTGGATAAAAATTAAAGTAGATTTTAATAATAGTTGGAGCTATGCACGGAGAACGGTAATTAACGTTTTCGAGTTAATTACGCACTATTGTTGTGGTTTACTTGTTCATGACAAAGACATTAAGAAGGTGTTGTAATTACAAATGTTCTAATCGTTAAAGTCAATCTAACTAATGTCCATAACAAACTTTTTGATTTCATCGATTAAAAAATTTGTTGAAGCTTGATATAAATTTTAATTTATTCAAAAAAAAAAAAACGATTTTAGCTTCAAAAGAATTCGATGAGTTTTAACAGAACTGAAAAAACTTTTAAGTCAACATAAATTGACATTTAACTTAAAATTAAAGTAAACTTAAGTCAATTCTAAAATTTATTTGTAAAAAAAATTAATTTAAAATTTTTTTCTCCTCTAAAATTTTTAATTTTTTCTAACTTCAAAATAATTTCTTAAAGTAAATCATTTCCAAAAATCGGTAAAAAAAATTTTTTATTGACTCCTTACGTTTCACTTTAAGTTTTTTAAGTCGAAAAAAATTTAAAATTTTTGAAATATTTTCTTCATTTGTTTTTTATTTAATTTTTTATAATTTTTTTTTAAATAAAACTTAAAATAAAAAATTTTAAAAATAAAAAATTAAATTTTTTAAAAATTAGTTGAAAATTAAAAACTTTCTCAGACTATACAAGTCTTAAGTAAAAAAAAATTAAATAAATAATTTAAATAAATCAATTAAAAATTTAAATTAAATTTAAATCAATCGTAAATAAATAAAGAAAATTGTCAACTAATTTTTAATTTTTCTTTAACTTAAACCTTTAGCTTTTTTAAACTTTATTTTAAATTAAAAACAATAAATACATTAAAAACGAATCAAGAAAATATTTAAAAAAAATGATTAAAAATTTTAAATTTTATTAATTTTTAAGCTTAAGATATTTAATTAAGAAAAAAAATCACATAATAATAAAATCTATCAAAATAAAAATTTATCAATTTTTTTAATTTTAACTTTTTTAAGAAAAAAATTATTTAAAAAAAACTTTTATATTGCTTAAAAATAATTTTCCATCCAATTTTTTTAATAATTATTTTTATTAATACAAATATCTTTTAACATAAATGCTCAAAACTCACTGAATCTAGTTTTAATTTGAACAAATATCAAGAATAAATTAACAAGGCGTTCTTAATGCATTCTTATCTCCTAAATCGTAGGCAAAAAATCTTTATCTTTACAAATGCCAATTTATCGACATATTTTCATTACAACTCAATTCCAACAAACCTACTATATTTGTTCTTTTATCTCTAAAAATTAAACCTTCATCGAACAAAAATTTCGTAATAATTAAAACCAAATAAATAAACAAAAAACTTTAATAATAAATAAAGTGAAACAAGATCAATAATAAAAATTAATTCTTTGATCCACATTTCTGTACTTTATAATTGCAATACTACTTGCTTTTATAGCAACGAGCGAAAAACAAAGGAGTTACAGATAAAAATTGTATTATACGTTGGCGCTCTATGTAAATTCCACAAAAAGCTTTTAACTCCATTTTTTTTTTGTTGTTTTTTAATTTTTATTTGCAAGAAAAGAGATTAAATACTTTGATTATTACTGCCTTGTTTTTATGTTACGACAAATGTTGAGTTTTTTTTTCACTTTTAATTATTCACTATTTATTGTTTGTTTGATTCTGTTCTTTTTGCTTCTTGGGATACACGTAATTGGTCTTGTAGCTAAGCAACTTCGATTGCGGCAAAAAAAAATGGAATTAATCGTAACGCAGAACACACGTTTACCTTGATAAGGTTATTTATATTGAGTAACGAGTCTTGCAATGCGCTAAAATCTATTATTATTACCGTTCCATTTTTGTACGTCTGTACGAGACTTTATGTCATAGAGACATAGAAAAAAATAAAGTAACATGTGTGTAAAAAAATTTATAAGAATTGAATTGTTTTTAGACATGATTATGGTGTTTTGTTATTAATTGTGGCACAAAGTATGTTACAGGTGGTTGTCATGAGGTTTTAGATTCGCAAACACCTGTAACAATTCTCTTAAAAAATATGTTCTGAAGATCTCATAAAATTGAATTTAGAGCAAATCTACAGCCTCAAGCAATGTTAAAGGTCGTTTATGAAAGAGAAATATTTCGACCTCAGAAAATTTCCTGATTGAATTTTAATTAACAAGAAACAAAAATGCAACGAAGGTCCCCAAATTGGTCTCGAAAGCAATTTTTTAAATCATGCAGTGACGTTTAACCGAAACTTGATTGATTGACACATTTTCTATCGACAGGAATTCGTACCTGTTGAACAGGGTAGAAAAAACTTTCAGTCAAAAAAAAAAAAAAAACTAAAAGCTTTTGCTGAAGTAAAAGCTTTTTAAGCTAATTTACTTTTACTTAAGAAAAAATTTAAGTCGACATTAAAAACTTAATTTTTATCAAAAAATTAAAAAATTTTTTAATTTTAAATTAATTAAAAATTTTTTAATTTTAAAAATTAAAATTTTAAATTAATTAAAAAAAAAATTAAAATTAAAATTAAAAAATAAAAATTAAATTAAAAATTAAAAATTAAAATTAAAAATTAAAAATTTTTTAATTTTCAATTAATTTAAAATTAAAAACAAAATTGAAATTTTTTGAAAAATTAAGCTTTTATGTACGTTTGACTTAAACTTTTACTTAAGTAAAAGTAAATCAGCTTAATTGGCTTCTTCTTTCGACTTTAAAGTCAAAAGTCAACTTAATTGTGACTTTTACTTAAGAAAAGCTTTAAGTTTTTTTTTTTTGACTGAAAGTTTTTTCGACCCTGCTGTTGAAGATTAATTAACTTGGACCCGAAAATGATAAGAAACTTACAAAAAAATATTCATTCCGTTACACTCTATAATTATGATCATTTGTCTTCAAATATGTCAATGTTCTGCGAATTTCTGGTTTCTCTGAAAAACTAGAATGGTAAATTTGCATAATTTTTGTTGCGTGATTTATGAAGTGTCGCAAGAATTCTTCCACGCGAAAATTTGTATTCCGGAAAGGTTTTTAGAAGAGAATCAAGTAATTAATCAAGTTGCTTCCGTTGTTTACCTGCATTGTGTCAATTTGCGAAAAAATCGAGTCAAGATCCACTTTACAGTCGAACAGAAGTAGGTAACATTGAAAAATGCCGGTGTGTCACATTTTGTTACATAACTTGAGCTAAAATCACGCAAGTGCTTCGATATTCTTTGATTTTTCGAACCATACCGAAAAAATCCTTGAATTTGAAACCATTTCTGAATGATTATTATTTTTTATGAAAAAAAAATGAAAATTATTTGAAAGACGTTTGAATTCACATTCAAGCTAATAATAACAGTAATAATTTAATTATAAATTTACATTACCATGAATTTGTTGAACATGTTGTTAAAACAGTCGTCGTCGAGACCGACTTCAAAATCTAATGGTGCACACATTGTTTTGTCTCATACAGAACCAAGTTTACGTTTTAAAAAAACGACAAATATTAACCTTGGCTCGCTTTGTGCTGTAATTTTCATTTTTCGTTGTAAAAATTCGTAATTCTATTTATTTCTGCAATTCATTGGTTTTTACGTGTACTTGTACTTGATTTTGATATGACTGCGATTTTTATAAAAGTTGTTTATTTATTTTTAAAAATGAACCGTAATTATGGTCATGTGTCGTCGTATTGTTTCGACGAAAAAAAAAAAAAACAAAAATATGATAAATAAAAACATGTTGCGACTTACAATGATGCGTAAAACGAACGCCCGGTACTTTTTGCGATGAGACGTGACGTGACATGACGAAGATATTCAGAAATAATTATCGTTCCATGGAAAAAATTGATTATGATTCGTTTTTTTGGTTGGTTGAGTGTAAAGATTGAACTTTTTTTTGGCGACGAGGATTTTTAACATACAAGAATTTTTGATCAGGTAAGTTCTTTAATAAAATTTCATAATTTTTTATGAATTTTTTTTTTTAAATTAAACTATTGAAATGTTTTTAATTTCATAAAACTTCAAAATATTAGGAATTAAATTTAAAAATTTATTTATTTTTAAAAATTTTAAATTAGCAAATTTAATTAAATTAATTTAATTAATTAAAATTTATTAATTAAAATTAGATTAATTTAATAAAAAATTTCAAATTTGTTAATAAATTTTAAAAATTAAAAGAAAAGATTCATTTTATTTAAAAACAAAAATATTTTTAAAAAATTAATTAAAAAAATATTTAAATAAAATAAAAATTAAATAATATAAAAATATAATTAAATTTAAAAAATTAAAAAATTTAATCAAAATTAATAAAAATACTAAATTAAAAAAAAAAATTATCTTATAAAATTTATATCTTTTTTATTTTTATTTAATTTTGTTTTTAATTTTTTATTTTATTTATTTTTTTATTTAATTTAATTTTCATATCAAAATTTGAAAAAGTAAGAAAATTTATTATAAATTTGCAAAAAAATTTCAATATTTTTTTTGAATAATTTTTTTATTTTGTTAAAATTTATTAAAGATTTGAAAATTTAAAAAATTTAAGATCTGAAAGTTTTTAGTTTCGTATAATTGATTTTTGAACCAAATTTAATCCATGTTAAAAACTTCACACCCCAAAGTCAAATTTTTCATAAAATTCATAAAAATGTAATTACCTCGCAAATAGCGTCTCATTACAAGACATGTTTGGTCAGCAAGGTGTCAATAAATTAGGTTAAATCGGTATGATGTTCAACGTACTGTAAATGCCGAGTCATTGTATTCAATTTCAGCTCGTTGTCCAAAAAAAAAAAACTTTAATGAAACATCTCGAAAAAAATGACCATATATAAGCTCCAATCTCTCTCATTAAAAATACGCTGCTTTTCATTGTTTTGATTGTAAATTTACGCGTTATGTAATTATTTTGTTGATTTTGCGCGTTTTTAATGGTAAACGCCTGGTTCTTCACTCAGATCAAATTAAGTAAGTTAAGCTTAACCGCATAAACTATTGATAAATATGAGACAAAGTTTATTTATAAAATAATTTTTTTTATTATTTTTACTTTATTAATTAAGCGTGCGAAATTAAATTTATGCGCGTACTGCACGCAATATCTCACACAAAAAAGGGTGACTCTCTTGCATAATATCTGGTTGGTTTCGTGTGCGCGCGCTGTAATGCGAGATTTCAGTAGCTGACACAGGGAGTGGACCAAAGCTGCGACAGAATTACGAGTAGATTGATTATAGGATCAAATTTCACACATGTACAGCTCGGAGAAAAACGTGAATCCGGTATTGATGGAAATTTATATTTTTTATTGCATCATGTCGTCAGTTTGATTTTAGTTCAGTATGCGGTTGAAAGGTAAGAAAAAATAATGAAGATACTTACATCTGGTACAGCAGAACAAGAACAAAATAGAGTCCATGTTGCTATGTACAATCCAAGTCGCGACATGATGGAAGTGCAACAATGGATCTGAAAAGAAAAGAAAAAAAAATAATTAAAAATTTATTTTTAAAGTTTTTGAAGAATAAGTCTCATCAACTCAAGATATCAAGATACAGAAAAAAACTAAAACTTGAAAAAAAAATAAAAAAAAAAGGTAAATGACATTTCTTTTTGCAAAGGTGACCTTTTGCTAAAAAAAAACTCGAAACGTTTATTATCACGTGAAGTTCATTCAGACGATTAGCAAATATTTATATTTTAATTAAACAATGATGATAATATTAATAATAATAAAAATAAGCTCTTTCTTGTCAAACATCGGACAAGACAAACCTGCTTCGGATAACTAATTTGTCTTCTTCTCATAGTTGAATGGACTTACTTAGTCACTATGCAAATTAAGCGTGAAGATCGTAAAAAAAAATTTGCTTGATATTCGTTGCTTTGAACTTTTATGTCGTTTATAAAATTTATGAATTAATCATTTTTTGTTGAATATCTTTTTAATTTTAACGTGCACATTTGCTGAAATAATATATGTAAATCGTGTACAACGCTATAATATAATTTTTTGGTTAATTTATTTGAAATTTTGCTCAAGTCCATACTTTTTTTTTTGGCAGAAATGTAATTTATGGTAATTTTTTCTCTTTCTATGTGGTTTTGTTGGATTTAATAAATTGTGTGTGAATTTTTATTTTGTTTCTTTACAGAGCTCAATGTGACTGGAATATTTCATCTTTTTAATTTTATTGCATTTTGTGGCAAAAGGACGCAATTTATTACTAATTTGACAAATTCGCTAAGACGATTAATTTATTATTCAAATATTTTTTTTTTCTGGGCGGAACAAGTGTTTTTCATGAGAAATATGGTAAATGTTTTTTTTTGGTTCTAACAAAGAATAAGAAAGCCTTTTGAATTATTTATTTTTAGAATAATAACTTGAGCGCTTTTTATTAATGTTTATTTTTTTCTTTTCAGATAGGATGAAAAACAATCAATTTGGAGCTTTGACGAAGTCATTAGAAGAATATCAATAGAATATTTTTTATCTGAAGTTGTTTTTTAATTATAAGACAATATGGACAATAAGATGATATGAAAACTTTTATTCAAATAATTTTCAAGCACTTTCGGCAAGTTTTAACATTTATTCTTGAAATTTTGCATTTTTGTTTATACAAAGTTTGATATACCAAAAAAAATCTCATGGTTAGAAGGTTTAAACTTTAAAGGAATGCTGAAGCAATTATATGATTTATATGATTTCAAAAGTGTGAAGAAACGCAGTAAAATATTGTTTAGCAACATTAACTAATGATCAATAGACATTAAGAAGCTCTTTTCAAATCAGAAGCTTTTAGCTAAAAATGAAGGAATATATTTGACGTTCGGCTCTTTTTCGATATAACTAATGCATATCTAAAGGGATATAAGCATGCAAGAAAACATGTTAATTTTCTAAAAATTAATATTAAAAGAAAAAGTGTATGAACGTTGGTGAAAAACATCTTCCTTTTCATGGTATACTAATAGATAAGATTTAACCGAATGTACTGACCATCATCAAAAAAGTTATATTATTCTTAAGCCTTATATTGAGAGGCAGTTGCCAAATTTTTTATACGTTTGAAAAGAATTGACAAAAAATTTATAGTCAAAAGCAACTAAGAATTTTTAAACTAACAAGTTGGTTACTTTAACACTGTTAATAAACAAAACAAAAGATGAAATAAATATTTGTCTCTGACACAACTTGCACAGACAGACCCAACACGAAGCACTTTATTCAAAACGAAAACTCCTCAGATTAATAACCTCTAAAACGCCAAAAAACGTGTATCTGACATGAAAAATTACAATTATCTGTTAAAATATTAATTAAAGCACAAAATGGAGTAACTTTACTGATTTTAATCAAAACAAAAAAGTAAAAAAAAAATATAAATTATGATCATCCAAAAACATAAAAAAAACTCCCGTAGATACAATCGGATAATCATTATCAATAACGCACCATGAACTTCTCTTGTTTTTTTTTCCTTTCAAACCTCCTTTCCGTTCACCAACATTTAATTGCCAAATATTCATAAAATATATTATATTATACAATAAATATATAAATATTTGCAAAAAGAATGCGAAAAACACTAAAACAAAGTGCGGTGTGTGTTGTTAAACGCGCACACCTTGAATTAATATTTTAAGTTTTTTTTTAAGAAAAAAAAAAATAATAACAAGAGTAATTCATTCATCTACCTTGCATTGCTTTACTTTACTACTTGTTGTACGTAATCAAAAATAATTTTTCTGTGGTGTGAAAAATATATCACAATGAAATAATTTTTTTTTTATTTGATTAACCTTCTCACTGTTTTAAAATGAAATTTTTCAGCATTCAAAAAATGAATCGCATGTAAAATATTTTTTTTTGTATGGAGGTAACTGTAACAAACAGTGAGATAATTTTATTAGCTTCACCTTAGAGACTTATCTTTTTGAACTTTATATAAATTTTTCCATAGACTGACGTGCATTGTTACTTCCCGAATTATAGCATAAGATTTCCTTGCATTGTCATGTGAGAATTTTTTGTATTACATAAAAACCAGACAGATTTATAGACAAGAAGTGTGAAGTACTTTTCGAATCAGAAACCATGCCAAATAGTGAAATCGATACAAAGTAGTGAAAGAGAGAACACATGTGTAGTAACGCACAAAATTAAGTATAATGAGTAATAATTATTACACTTGAATAATTAATTGAATAATAAATGATTGGTTACACATTTAAAGAAATAAAAATCGTTAATTATGACTTTTTAATCACTTCCTTGTGTAAAAAGCCGAAACGATTTTTTTTTTGAGCAGAGACAAAAAGTCTCCGAATTGAAGTCAAGTGAACTCAAGTTTGTTAACAGTGAACAATTAAACGCCCGTCAATCATCAAAACACTAACCGCAAAGTGTACGTTGCTGATCATTAATCAGTTTCTCTTTAAAACAACGAAAAATTATCGACTTTGAAATACTTAATTAGTGAAGCAAAACAATTTTTTGTGCAGGAGCATAATTTTAACGTGTAATAAAATTCATATTTTTTATTTTATGTAAGACACTACAAGTTGTGAAATATGTTTTGTTTTTTCTCTCTATAATTTTGGAACAGGAATGATTTGTAAATTTTTACAAGGTAATTAACGCAACTGACTTTTATCAAGGCTTACGTGTGATGACATTTTTCCAGTTTCTTCTCAACTCGAGCTTGGATGACTGATGATGCAAAAAATCCGAGAGAAACACAAAAAAATGTAATTTATGATAATTTCATGCAGTGTGCAGGTAAAAGTTCATCTGCATTTAAACATTCAAGGGCATGGATGGACCATTTTGCTATCAAATTTCACGTTCAATGATAAACGTTACTGCCATCAAGGTTGACGTTCGATTGTTATCTTTTATCGCACAACAAGGTTCCTAACGTGCTCGAGGAAATGCATTTTTGTTTACCGGTTGGGTCAACAACTTGTTTAATTTTTTTTTTGCTTCGTGCGTTAGGTAATCTCTCATTCACTTGACATGTTGTCCAAAAACAACGAAACAAAAATTAACGCAAGAAATGTAATCGAAACCGGTATGCTGTTCGTGCTGTAACTCTTCTTGGAGTTTGCGTCTCCAATACTTGAAATGTTTTTTTTTCGTCAACTTTTATTTTTTTTTGCGTTGAATTGAAACCAGTTTAAAAATTTGCATACATAAATCTGTGAGATTTTGCGAATATTACTTATCATTTTATGATCATAGTTTTATTTAACAAAGAGTCGAGATTCGAGACCGACAAAGACATGCGGGTTTTTTTTTTATATAAGTTCTAACTTTTTTTTATGTAGATTGTCTTGCCCAACCACACATGTGACGTAGGATTATAAACAATATAAATTTCAAGTCAATCTTGCTGAGTTGTCGCTGTTGGTTTCTTGCACACTTTATCATTTATATCTGAATAGCGCCAGTTTGTATTGTTTATTTTATTGTTCAAACTCGGTTTGATACTTTTTTTTCTTAAATTTTATTATTTCTTGTTCAATAAATGGAACCAAGTTTTCCATGAACGATTCTTAAAGTAAAAAAAATTATTACAAAATTTTTTTTGTAAGAAGTTTTATTTTTTTGGTATGTTGCAAGAGTTTAAAGTAAACATCTCAATAGAACGATTGAAGGTCAACGATTTATTCACACCTTTTATAAATAATTTTTTTTCGTGTAACAATGAATAATGTAATTAACGGTAAATACTTGAATCATCATTCAATGCATTCACCTTACGTTTTTCATTGTTATCAACAGCATCATCATCATCGTGCACTTCTATTTTTAACAAAAGAACAAAAAAAAATTTGATTCAAGTCAATACAATTTTGGTTCTTGACCTCTTCAGAATAATTATTGAAAAATAATGGAGTAATCGCCACACGTGCGAGTAATTTTTTTTTGTAACTCGTTTAATGATGCAATTAATTCAAAGATGTTCGTGATGTTTAATTATATGAGGTTCTGAATTTTTTTTAGATGTAATTTTTTTCATGTGGATTTTTAATCAGGAATTTATGATAATTAAATATTTATTTTATTTTTAGAATTTAATTTTTATTTTTTTTTTTATTTCAGGCCTCAATATTAATGAACTTAAGGAACAAATTGAATAAGATGGTAAGTTTTAAAGTTGATATATTTCAAAAAATTATTTAATTTTTTTTTATAGATTCAAACTTTCTGTAGAAGAAAATTCGAAAAACCTCAAAATTCTTCAAAAAGAATTTATTTGAAATTAAACATTATTCCAATTAATCCAAGCCAAGCAAATATTTTTACCAATTAATCCAAACCAAGCTAAAATTATTTTCTAATTAATTCAAACCAAGCACAAAAAATTATTTCAATTAATCCAAACCAAGCAAAAAAATCTTTTCCAATTAATCCAAACCAAGCAAAAATTCTTCATGAACGAGAAAATTCATCTGATGACAAAAGTCGTGACGTTCCTTCGCCTAAATGACGTTTCAATTTGACGTTTTAAGTCAATTTCTATCCTCGTCATATACATTTTAACGCCTTCTACCAGATTCTATGGCATAACAAGTCAACCAGGAAGCCACAAAACACCTGCTGACGATGACTGATGATAAGGAAAAACAATATTTTTGATAGTTCAAGTTTATTGTGTGTCATCATGTCATGAAAAATGATTGAAATATGTTGTCTATATAGATATGGGACAAAGCAATGAAGTTGTATTAACGCAATTACCTGCTGGATGTGCATTTTATTAGTCACTTTATTTCCATTTGAAACAAAGAACTAAAGTGCGAAGTTATTATTTATTTATTTTCGTTTCGCACATGGCGCGCTAAGATCCTTAATCGGTTATTTATAACTTTTAATTACACGGCATTTGTCATCAGACATTTTCTATGGGTTACTCCGAGATCAAAGGTGTGTTTTTATGGGTGTCGAACGTGCCCAGATCGTGCTTCTCTTTTTTTTTCCTCTGGTCACTAAATTGATCTCGATTCATTTTAGAACTTTGCCAATTTGCAAGTTTCTGCGATATTTACACGACTACTTCTTATTTATTTAGCATGCATTTTTGCTATTTGCTAATCAATGAAGGACAAATGTATTTGCAAATAAGTCTTTCTTGAATCGAGAATAAATCGTGTATTATTTATACATTTGTCTAAAGTATAAATGTTATTATTATTGTCTTTTTTGCTGCTGCACACATTTTAAACAAACACAAGCAAGACAACAATGAGCAAAACGATTTTTGCGATTCAAATTCAGATGCAGACTATTACGTTTTTTTCCCTCATTGTATTCCATTTTGAAAACTTTATTATTATTGTTGTTGTTGTTATTAAAATTTTTGCAATCATGCGTTTCTTGATACATTTTTCAACAGCACCACGCGTCTCATGCGAATTTTTTTTCGATAATCATCTAAATTAATGTTTTGTCAATTGGCAAAAAGGAACGTGTTGGTGTCTTGTGCTGTCTATCACATGATCTGTTAATTTTCGAGCCATTATTGTTGATTTTTTTTGCAACATTATTGGCATGAATAGGAATTGCATTTATTTATTTTGAATTTCAATTGAAAATGAAATGTTTGAACCAAATGTCAGATCGCAGGAGGTCATTTTTGCTCCTTTTGTATTTATTATATTTTTATTATTTTTTTTTTTATGAAAAAAGCAACATTGTTTTCTATTGATTTTGCGATTTATTTAATTCATTCATGAGACAACAAAATTTCTTATTAAAAAAAATCAATATTTGAATTCAATATTCTTTGTGATAAATCATGATTTCAAATCGCAAATCGTGCTTAGCATTTTAATATTTTTTATGATTTTTTGTCTGGTTTAATATTGGAAGCGAGAATTTGATAGAAAAATGTCTCAAAGTTGATGAAATTCTATATTGAAGTTAAAATTTAAAGTAAAAATTGACGGTTAAAAATTTGAAAATCGCCTTTCGTTAATTCAGATTTTTTTTATTTTATGAATTTTTTAAAATTTCTTGAAAATCGTTTGATTTTTTTAAATTATATCTCTTTGTATTAAGCAAAAATTCGTAAATTTCAAATAAAATAATGAAAAAAAAATTGTTGAAAATTTCGTTGAAAATTTGAAATTCGCTTTTTTGCTAATTCATTTTTTTATTTTATAAATTTTTAAAAATATGTTAAAAATTGTTTGATTTTTTTAAAAAGTATTCTCTATTAGAAAGCAAAAATTCTTAAATGTAAATTCAAAAATTGAAAGTTAAAAATTTGAAATTCGCTTTTTGCTAATTTATTTTTTTTTAATGAATTTTAGAAAATTTTTTATAAAATTGTTTGATTGTTTTAAAAAAATTCTTTATTTAAAAGCAAAAATCAAATGTTAATTTAAAAATTAGTCGTTGAAAGTTTGAATATTGCTTTCCGCTAATTCAGATTTTTATTTAATTTATGAATTTTTTAAAAATCCTTTAATTTTTCTTAATTAAATTTATTTATTTATTTTGATTTATTTTTAAATTTTTAATAAAAAATTAATTGCCGTTAAAAATTTGAAAATCGCTTTTCGCTAATTCATTTTTTTTTTTAAATTTGAATATTTGTTTAAAATATCAGAAATTAGAGACAAATTTCATATTTTAATTAAAAAATTAATTACTTCAGTTTCAATTTTTGTGAAAAAAAATCCTGCATTTTCGATCCATTTAGATAAAAATCAAACCTTGACTTCTTTCTACATGTCACAATAAACAAGTACAAGCAGAGCGTATTTTTTTCAATCAATACGAATTGTTAATTAACACCAACAATTATAAATTTATTATTGCTTTTATACTCCGCCCGAGTTAATTAATCCATATTTAGTTGTAAAAATTTCCTATAATTGGTCTCATTTTTTACCTCTTAATCACTCCGTGCCATGCCATGCTGCGTGTGTGTGAGAGAAAACGCAACAATGTTTCACTTTTAGATGAAATTACTTCGAGTTTCGCGCAACATTGTGCCGTTTTTTGGACAGGTGTGTCATTAATCTTCGTCACAAACACAAAATCACAACAAACGGTGATCTTGACAAAAAAAACTTCAATTTCGCCTTTAAGCGATATCAAAATAAATCGTAACTAGTTCATAAAAAAATGAATTTTTTCGAACTTAACCACAGACAACCCAATTTCTGGTGTGTGTGTGATATAATTGGTCTGACAATAATTACGTGTCTTTTATACGGTTTGGCAATGGACACCGATCTGTACTAAATTATGAATATTATGATTATTATATTGACGATTAAATGTAGCACAAGTTGTGTCGATGCAAACCCGTATTGGCACAATTTTATTGCAAATTAAACTTTTCATCAATTCGGTGATCGGCATTTTTTTTTTTGTCTTAAAGATTACCTTACGCGAGTCATGATCATAAGATGAAGACAATATTGCCGATTAAAATATTGCTTGAAACAAAAAAATGACCTTCAACGTTTCTTCATTCGTTCGGTAATATCACATGCAATTGCGGTTAGATTGTATTTTTTTATGTTAAAAGATGCAATTTGTTATGCAATCCAAACAAAAGACGTCAAAATTTCGTGTTAATTCTTAATAAAAAAATTTCCTTTGTTAAAAAAAAATATTTTTTTTATTAAATTAATGAATAATCGATTTATTTGCATCTCAATTAAAAGGCGTCAGAAATTGTTTCGTAATTTTTTTCTCATTTCACTGAAAAGGGCTCTATATCAACTGAATTAAAAACTGCACAAGTTAATAGCTGATAAATTTTCATTTTTCGCACGTCTTAATTAAGTTTTAATAAAAATTGTGAATGAATTTGATGAATTTCGATATTTAACCTTCATCGATAACCTCATAAATAATTTTGGGTCCCTAATATACGAATATTCAACTAATTAAAATTGATTTAAAACAAACTTTGTAACTTTTTTTTCGTGTGAAATATTTACTTTTTTCATTTACGAGACGAAGTTTTGGTCGAAAAGTTGAATCTCTTAAAAAGTCAAATTTTAATCGTCTCCATAATTAACAAGTTTGACCACTTTTTAGCAGAATTTACGAGAATTACTCATGTAATATGTAACTTGATGCTGTTAATGTGTGAGAAAAGGGTCCAATTTATAAAAATTAAATTAAAAAAATTTAAAAATTACAAAATTATAATTTAATTAAAATTTAAAAATTAATTAAATTTAAATAATTTTAATATTAATTTATAATTTTTAAATTAATTAATTATTTTTTATTAAATAAAGAAAATTTAATTATATTTATAAGAAAAATTTATTATAAAATAAATTCAATATATTTAAATAAAATTTATTATTATTTTTTTTAAAAATTATTAAGAATAAAAATTTTCAATTTAATTTAAATTTAATTTTTATTAATTTAAATCAATTAAATTAATTATTAAAGAAAAAATAATAAAAAAAATATTTTAAAATTAAAATTAAATAAATAAATTATAAATTCAATTTATTTTAAATTAATAATTAAATAAATTTTATTTTTTATTATTATTATTTTTTAATTGTAATTTAAATTTAATTGCTTTAAAAATAATAAAAGTTTTTTTATTAAATTATTTATTAATCCAATAATATTTTGAATTAAAAAATTAAAAAATTTTTTTAATTAAAATTAATTAATAAAATTTAATTAAAATTAATTAAAAAAAAATTAAAAAAATTAAAAATTAAATAAAAATTCTCAAAGTTCGATATTTTAAATGTTTTTTATTAAAAAAAATCAAAATTCTCACAAAATAGCAATTTCACAACTTTTTTATCTGTTGCCATCCAAACAATTTTTTTTTATATTTTTGTTTATCAAATTCCCTTTTTTTTCGACATTCTGTTGTAAAATTCTTAAACACGAGCAAAAGCAATAAAAAAAGCCATAAAAAGGGCTCGATAAAAATTCTCTTTTAATAAACAAAGCGCTTCAAAATATTTTTTTTTATCATTTTAAGGCTTTAATCCGAAAATTTAAAAAAAAATTTTTTCTTCCTTATCAAAAGCTGAATGAGCATTTTGTCACATTTTGCCGCATTCATTACTCATTTAACATTACGTGAACCCGTGACATAATCTTAGGATTAATATAAATTTTACATTCACCTGTCGCGATTAACTTTGCACACACTTTTAATAAATTACAAGAAAAATTTATGTGAGGCGTGTTTCAAAGAGTGAAAGAGATTTTTTTTTGTGTCGCTTAACTAACGACAAAAAGGGCATTGAATGCATTTCTATTGCTAAATAAACGTTCATTGACTCGATTGAAAAAAAAAATCCAAATAAATGAGGAGGATTATTTATGAGACAATGAGAGGGAAATTTATGATAAATTATCGTGAATATTGAATAAATTGGAATTTATGGGTTCATCGTAAAATGTCAAGGTAACTAATGGCATTGTCTCCAAAAAAAAAAATTGATTGAAAATTTGAACAATTGCAGAAAATTATCATGACAATCATCAAAAGTTGTTCGACAATCAAAAAGTTGTGTTTGTTTGGTTGTTAAAGAAATTAAAAAAAAAAAAAATTATGCAACTTTGCCGGCTTTAATTGACGGGTTTCTTCTCCTTCTCTCTCTTTTTCTCTCTTGTAAAATAAAATAATAATAATAAACTTTTTTTTTTGCATGTAAAAGTAGTAAAGTACTATGATTATTGCCGTAAGCCGTGTGTACAAAGAAAGAAAGGTACAGACTGCTGCCAATGTGGGTTAAGCTCCGCACTTTTACAGCGAGACGAAATCTCAGCTGAAAGGTCTGTCATCGCATGACGAGTTACGAGCTTTTGGGTTGCGCGCGTTCTTTGGTGTGTGCGCCTACAGATGGAGGAAAAAATGGCACACAACACACAAAAATTTGTACATTTTAACTACTTTTGCTTGGCAATACGTAATAATGTAATTTAATAATAAATAATAAGTAATAAAAAAACGGCTTTAATAACATAAAGAGATGATAAAAAGTACCTGTCTGTACTTTGTATGAGGAGAGAAAAAAACGTACGGGGATTGATTTGTGCCGTCAAGTCTGTCATAATTGGGTAACAATGTAATTTAGACGTAATTTTGATGCAGAAATGACGAAGTGAAGAGCTCAAAAGGTTAATTTGTTTCTGTTGTCTGACACCTTTTTAGTGGCTATTTAGCGAGATAATGCGAGTTCAGTGTCCTATATTTAATTTTTTTTTTTCGTTAAATGTGGTCTCGTATTTTCTCAGATTTTGTACAATTTATTTTTTTTTTATTAAAAAAATCAAAAGCTGAGGAAAAAAAATTTTTTTTTGATTAAATTAAAATTTTTTAGCTCCTAAATTATCAAAAACTAAGAAAGTTTTTAATTTTTTTTTTCAATTTCAAGTTTTTAGTCCAAATTACCAAAAAGCTGAAAAATTTTTAGTTTTTCATTCAATTTGTTGTTTTAAGTTCCTAATTTATGAAAAACTATTTTTTTTTTAAATTTTTTCCTAATTTTTAAAAAACTAAGAAATTAGTTTTTATTTTAAAAAATTTTCCAAATTAAGAAACTAAAAAAAAAATTTCAATTTAAAATTTTTAGAATTGTTCAAAAGCTTTAAAAATTTTCAGTTTTTCTCTCAATTTTAATTTTTTTAGTCTAAATTATCAAAAAACTAAAAAAATTTTTAGCTTTTCTTACAAATTTAAATTTTTAGCTCCTTATTTATCAAAAACTAAGTTTTTTTTAGTTTTTATTATTAATTAAAACTTTTAGCTCTAAATTATGAAAAAGCTAATTTGTTTTTATTTTAAGATTTTTAGCTCCAAATTATTCAAAAGCAACAAAAACTTTCAGTTTTTCTTTAAATTTCAAATTTAGGTCAAAATTATTAAAAATCTAAGAAAGTTTTTAGTTTTTCTTCTAATTTAATTTTTTTAGCCAAAATTTTCAAAGACAAAAATAATTTTTAGATTTTTGTCTTAATTTCAACTTTTAGCTCTCAATTTCTTCAAAAACTGAGAAGTTTTTTTTTTTAAATTTTAATTTTTTTTTTAAATTATTTAAATTGAGAAAAAATTGAAGAGATTAGAAAATTTTTTTAAAAAATTATGCACAAAATCAATTTCTCACACTATCCATCGATCGATCATCATCAACGATCAAAACAAAAAAAAAGTTTCTTTACCTCACAAAGTTCACTTGACTTTCAACAATTCGCCGTCATTTATCAAATATTTTCCATATACGTTCGCAATTTACGTGGCTTCTGGCATGCATTTCGACGTAAATTTAATAAAAGAACGTTAAAACATGTGTTTCACCTACTTTTCGAGGCTCGTGTTAGCGTTACTTTTTCAAGCAAATTTCAACATTTCACGTCTTAACGAACGAATTTACAACAGACTGGCGTTTTGGGTGTGGCTTCTCTCTCGCAAAAATTTTAATAAAAACATATAAGAAACGAAATAATTATATAGACGAGAAAAATGTCTTGTCTCGAGCATAAAGTCAGCGACACTTGAATCAATTATTTCTTACTTACTTGCAAAAAGAGACACTTTTGTTCCTACTTGGAGCAGAAAGACCTTGAGTCGCAAGCGATACTTTGTAATCATTGTTGTAGACAATTATTTTAAGTTTTTTTTTTCGATTTGTTAGCATTCAACATAGACATGCTCATTGCTTAGACGGAATTTTAGTTTTTTCGATTGTTCTCCCTGCTTTTTGAGTAAGAGACGCAATTTTAATCCGCCTTCGGTTAAATTTATTTAAATTCACTTTTAATGTCTTTATTTTCGATTCTTGAACTGTTTCTATTCTTTTTTTCAAATAATATTTTTTTTTGCACCGAGTGTCATTTTGATGATGATAATTCCATTTTTATTGTTATTGCTTATTGTTGTCATAATAAAGTGCTAAATTGTTAAAGATTATTATTTACAGGTCTGGAGAAAAATTTTTAAGAAGTTCAAAATTTTTCGTAAATAAAAATTTCAGGTAAGAACAATAGTTAAACATAAATTAAATAATTTTTTAAATTTAAAAAAAAATAAATTATTTCAAAAAGTTTGATTAATTTATTTAATTCAATTTTAATTTTTTCAAGTCAAATTCCAAAAATTTTTTTTTATTTAATTTATTTTTTTTTTTTTTACCGATTTTTTATTTTTTTTTCAGATTTATTAAATTTTTTATTAATTTTTTTTTAATTATTCAAATAAACCTTCTAAAAAAAAATTTATTTTTTATTATTTTTAATTTTTTTTTCAATTACTAAAAATAATTTTTTAAAAAAAATTTAATTTTTTTATATTTTTATTTGTTTTATTTTTTTTTAAATTTTTTTTTTAATTTTATAAATCAATTTTTTTAAATTTAAATTAAATTTTAATAAATTTAATTATTTATTTATTATTTATTTATAATTAATTTAAAAAATTTTTAAAATTTAATTTTTTTAATATTTTTTCTAAAAAATCTTCTCAAAATAATTTTTTTAATTTTTTAAAAATGGTGTTATAAATAAATCCAAACCAAGCATATGAAATTTAAAACCCCAAAATTCGCCGCAAAAAATGTCGCGTAAAATATCAAAGAAAGCGTATAATTTTGTGACTCATTTCTCCTCAAATTTCAAACAATTTCACGGAGTCAATGGCCCTTTGATAAGTTGCTTCATTAAATGATCATTAGCAACGACAAGATTTTCAACCAAGATTATTCAAAAAAATAAAAAAAATATTTTACCAAAAAAAAAATTAAAAAAAGATTTCTCACGAAATGTCTATCGTGACTAAATTTGCCAAGAAAATTAAGAAACAGCTGTTAATTATTACTAAATTATGAGCTTCGAGGCACGCGAGACCCTGAAATCTATTAGAATCCGAAAAAAAGTCACTTTTTATAGTAGGAGAGCTCAGCATGCCAAATTATTATTATTATTGCTCAAAATCACGACAGACAGACTTCATTCACGAGACCTTTCATTTCTAAGCGAAAAAGTTGCTTTTTAGCATCTAAAACGTGCCAACAATCCAACTCACTAAACCTGTTTATAATTTTTATTCATTTTAATTTACGATTTATACTTCAAACAGACATTCACTTAAATTTCAAGAATAAACAAAAAAATATCGATTCTCAAGAACTTTTGAAAGAGAAGAAGATAAAAAAAAGAATCAAACCGGGACTTATAAAAATTTCTTTTGCGGTCCGAATTTATTTGCATAATAAATTATTTTAGTGTTTTGGGTACTTTTCCTCGTATTTTATTTCACAAAAGAGAACTCCCTTCACTCTCCATTCATTGACCGCCGATCGTGTCATCGAAAAGTTCTTTATTGAGGAAAGGTGTGTTCCGCGCATTGTTCGCTTTGATAAATTTACGATAAAATTTGCCAAAAAAAAAAAAAAAAAATTCATTGATAAAATATTTTTTCTCGTGTTATTGTACTCCAAATGTCTCCAAAATAATTTATTTTTATTATTTTGTTTGTAATGTAATTTTTGTAAGTAAGCAGTTCACCTTCGTACGACCTTCTGTCGGTAAGTGAGCACTTTTAATACGTCGCAAAGTCTGATCAAATGCACTTGTTATGTTTTTTTTCGATCAATTAACAAAAATCTTGTATTATTATTATGAGCTTTAATAATCTTGTAAAGTCCAGTTAAGTCAACACATTACATGACAGAATGATTTTCGAATTGAATTAATTGAAAAATCCACGCACGCAGTTGATTCATTCATTTTTTTTCGTGATTCTTTGTGATTCGATCTACTTGCGAGACATTTTCTTTATTCACAAAATAAAAATAAAATGCTCTAAAGTAGATTAGTAGAGTTTATAATTATAATAAAAACCACATTTTTTAAAGTCATAACATAATCACTTGTACGTTCGTTCGTTGCGTTACCCCTTTATGGTGTTTTATAAAATGTTTGTCAGTCATTCATTCAGTTAGTCAGTCAGTGCAAAGTATGATGCGGTGCATATACGACGAGAAAAAAAATAGATATTGATTTTAAAATTGGTTGCATAACAGAAAAAAATATACATAAATCTTTTGCTCTATTAGCTTTTTTTCTATCTCTCTCGTGAAAAAAAAAGTGTATTTGGAATGGCTTAAAAGGTACTTATTGCCGATGCGATAAATATATAGAGGTTGAGCGAATTTAAAAGATATAAAAATATCAATTTAGCGGGCGTTAGAAGTGGATGCTTTTATAGATTTTGTGTTAATAACTGTAATTTTTAATGTAGTTTAGCGATGTTAATGATGTGAAATATGCTCTTTTGTAAGAGATTTTTTTAATGAGAGGATTGGAGGTTAGTGTCCTTGAGGATTTTGAAGGAAATTAAATAATAAAGTGCATTAAATTTGGTTTAAAAATTAATTTCAATTATTTAAAACAAAAATTTCCATTATAAAAAAAAATAATTATTGAATTTAATTTATTAATTAATTTATATTTTCAAATTTTTATTGTGAATCGATTTTTTTTTTATTTAGAAAATTAATTTAAAAATTATTAAAATTTTGTATATTTTATTTAAATATTTTTGGCTCAAAAAAAATTTTTTTAAATTATAAAATTTTGATTAAAAAAAATAATTTATTAAATTAAAATTAAATAAAAATAAATAGAATTAAAATCATTAAAAAAAAAGTTAATTTTTTAAACATTTTTTTGTTTAAAAATTAATTTTTTATTTAAAGAATTTTGAATAAAAAAATTAACTTTTTTAAATTTACATAAATAAAAAAATAAATAGAATTAAAATTAATAAAAAAATTTTAAAATATTATTCTTTTATATTTTTTTGCTTTAAAAAATAATTTTTTAATTATAAAATTTCGAATTAAATTGAAATAAATAGAATTAAAATTATTAAAAAAAATTATAAAAATTTTTTAATATTTTTTTTTTAAAATAATTTTTGATTTAAAATTTTTTAAAAATTTTCAAAATAAAAAAATTAAATAGAATTAAATAAAAAATTAAAATTTTTAAAAAAAATAAAATTACAAATTTTTTAAAATTTTACTTTAGTATTTTTGCCTTAAAATTTTTTTAAACATAAAATTTTCAAATAATAAAATTTAATTATAAAATTATTTTATTAATTTGTAAAAAATCCTCGAAGACTTTAAATCTGAAAATAATTTAATTTTTTTTTACTTTTCTACTTCTCTAACAAGAATTTATTGACAACAAATGCACGACAAACGTGAAATAAATGACGTCATAAAATTTTCCTTCCTTGAATAAAATTATTTCAATACAAAACTCTCACTTTCTATGGCTTCACGATTTTTACACAAACCACAACTCCCGTTAAAGTGTCACTTTCGAAGGCCCTTTGTCACTTTTTGTATCATAAAATCGTGTCACTTCATATATGTGACTTGCCTCACGTATGATTAAGTATGTGACTTCGAGTCATAACAACGCCGATAGAATTTCGCGCAAATATTTCCTGTCATATAAATATCTGACGCTGTCACGCTTGCAATGTGCAACACACGTATTCTTACAGCAACTCACACACTCAGACAAATCTTTATTTGATTAGTTTTTTTTTTGCTATTTATTAAACATAAATATTGTAAAAAAGACGTTTACACATTTTTCACTGTTTGTACGGGGATTTTATATGAAAAGTATGACGTTTAATAAATTATTAGCTAAATGTTTTGAATTTCTTCATGTATTTTTGCAACGATTTGTCTAATGTTAGCGGATTAGAAACCCTTTTGCATCATCGCATTAATTTGCTAAAAAGACGGAAATCGGCGATCAAGAAGATTTATAATGACCTTTTCGACGTTGGTCGTCACAGTTAATCGAAAAATCTCTTTGCTAAAATTCAGGGATGAGGTATTGCTTTGGGTTTAATTTTTTTTTTATTTAAAAAATATTTTTTTCTTTTTAATCAAAAAAAAAATTAAAATAAAATAAATAAATAAATAAAAAAATAAATAAAATAAATTTGCAATTAAATTTATTTAAAATTTAATTTAATTATGTTAATTAAATTTTATTTAATAATTAATAAATTAAAAAAATAAAATTAATAATTTTTTTTTAATAAATTAATTTAAAAAAAAATAAAATAAAATAATTATTATTTAATTTTAATTTAAATTATTTTATTTTTAAATTAAATTAAAAAAAAAATTAATTAATTTTTTTTTTCGATATAATAGCAAATTTAATAGAATAGCAAATTTGTAGATGTCAATTTAAAAAATTACAGTTAAAAAATTTATTTTAAAATTTTTTATTAATTTTTTTTATTAATTATATTTATTAAATAATTTTTAAAAATATGCCTCGAAAATATTCGTAAAATATTTTACAGGCATAACTCAAATATTTAAATCGATTTTAGCAAATTTTAAAATCGATATTAGAAATTTGAGCTATCCTTCTATACTCGAGATTTAAAAATCTTAAAGATCATTAGTTGGATATATTTTTAAATCTCGAGTATGGAAGGATACCTCATAATTCTAATATCAATTGCTAAAATCGATTTTAAAATATTTGAGATTAATAAATTTGTAAAAAAAATCTATTTGGATCCAAATAACCCTTATGGGAATTAATTAAGAAGTTAAAAATCTATTCCAATTAATCCAAACCAAGCAAAAAAAAATTTTTTTTCAACTTGAGCCCCATATAAATCCATCACTGAACTAAAATCCGTTCCGTAAGTAAATGCATCCAACTAATTTTCTATCATTATAAATTATTACAAAATTATTAGTTTTCGATATTTGTTCAGCATAAACGGATATCGGATGATGAACATGATCGGATGATGATTGAAGAAAAATAAGAAGAAGAAGACCTTATCGAAACAATAGTAGTAGGCTGGTGCGCTGAGTAATCATCCGAGTTATTATTATTACTACCACGAGTAAAGGTCGAGGTCCTTTCCGGGTGTTTTAGTGAATTGCTATAGTTCAATGAAGGCTGCCTCAAAAGCAGCATCTCAAGTATCGACGTTTTATTGTTATGATGATTGACAGACGTTCAATTTGTTTACTTTTGTAAAATTTATTCAACTTTTCACAACAATAACCAATTAATTGCTTGATCGAAACACTGATTGAGTACATTGACATGCGTTTCACACGTTTTTTATTTTTATTTTCAATTGATTATCGATATCACACCGCGCGCAACTCATCTAATGAACATTCGCATCGCAGATAAAACTGGAAAAAAATGAAATCGCTTGAAAATTGTGTTAAATGTATATCAAAATGCTCATCAACTCGACATCATCACGCGCGTTACCAAAGTAGTTGTGCAATTATTTCTCTCTCTGGACATCACACAGAAATACCTCAAGTGTGTAGTAATTTAGTTTTATAAGAGTAACCGGCTTCAATATTTTTTTTTCTTGCACATTTGTGTTAAGATATGAGGCAAGACTCGTCGTCGTTCATAGAAAAGTTTCACTCGGAATTTTTTGCATAATTTTTTTCTAAAAAAAAAATCTCGAATGAGAACGCCTGGTTTTTAACTTCTGACACAAATTCTCCGTTATGTTATCAAGTTGTAAATTTAAATTAGCTTCGAACATGAGAACTAAAAAAATATGTATGTCACGCCTTCCTTTTATTAGATTCTATTCTGAAGTGTTTATTTTAGTAGCAACGTTTATTCTAGTAGCGAGATAATAACGTTTGTAACATTTAGTCACCTTGCGAATGAATGGAATACTATTTGAATATCATTACCAAGTAAATAAATAATTACTTGAGATTTGTTTTAGTTAACAAAGCAACAAAATAAGCAAAAAAATAAAGAACTGTTGAATGTTGAGAGGTGTCTCATTAATTAATTAATTAAAACGGGGGCTTTTTTGTTTTGATTCATATCGAAGTGATTAATTAATGCTCTACAAAATTCAACAAAACTGATATTTAATATATAATAATTTTTATTGAGAATTCAACTTTTAACTCTATATTTTTTTTTAAAGTGACAGCTGATTATTTTTTTTATTAAAATATATATTTTTTTATTTTATTCGAATGAAAAATTCAATAAAGAAAAAATAAAAAATGAAGGATAAATTTAATTAAAATTATTTATTTATTTAAATTTTATTAAAATAAATTTTGCAATTAAAAATATTTTTAAAAAAATATTATTTTTTTTTTTTTTAATTTAATTTATTAATTAAATTAATTAAATTTTATTTAAAAAAAATATTTAAATAATTATAAATAAATTTAATAAAATTAAAAATTTTATAAAATTTAAAAAATTCAGAAATTAAGTAATTTTTTATTTATTTTTTTTTAATATTTTTTTCAATTAAAAATATTTAAATTTTATTTGAAAAAAATTAAATAAAATAAAAAAAAATCAATATTTTTTAAAATAAAACAATTAATAAATTTGAAAGTTTTTATTTATTTTTTTTTAAATTTTATTTAATCGAAATTAATTAAAAATATTCAAATTTTATTTTAAAAAAATATTTAAATAATCATAAATAAAAAAAAGTAATTTTAAAAAAAAAAAATCATAAATACTGTAATTTTTTATTTATTTCTTTAAAAAAATATATATTTAATTAATTTTAAATACAAAAATTAATTTTTTTAAATTAAAAAAAATATTTTTAATAAAAAAAAAAATTAAAAAAAAATAGATTTTCATAAAAAAATAATGACAGCTGTCAAAAAATTTTCTCGCTACTTAAACAACTTTAAATTTAAAATTTTCTTACCTTCAACGAAAAAAAGAAATAATTAACCAAAATTAATCCACTGAATCCGCTAAACAGCACAACATTTATGTATGAAGCGATTCAACCAAAGCTAAACACTCCTGATTATTTATTTTTTTTATAATCTTTTTTCTTTAGTTTGTTGTAATAAAACGATTAAAATTAAATATTTTGTATTTCCACTGCTGAGTCACGAACTTCCACAAATTTATTTTTTTTCCTCTTTTTTCTTTGATTTTATTTATTTATCGCACTATATTTTATTTTTATATGTTGTTGTTGTTTTATTTTAACTTTTTAATGTAATATGTATGTTATGTTATAAAATAAACAAAATCTGAAATTTGAACAAGAAAAAAATTAGATTTGCCTTCAAGGGATAAATATCTCAAACAAAAAATATTTTTCACTTCTTTTTTCATTCTATTTTAATGTCCGACAAAATATAATATAAATGTCCATTCGCAGTATAAATAAATAATTTTAGCATTAAAACAAGACAAAAAGTGCACATTCAGAGCAAAGTTTTGTGATTTTTGTTGTTGTTGTTGGTTCAATTGTTACATCACATGCTGCCAGCCAGCAACAACAACAACAATTCAGCAGCATGCGGTAAAACAGTCAATGAACATGCAATGAAAGTGAAATAATAATAATATTAACTGTTTACTGAGTGCGCGGGACATACGCCGAGTAGAAAGAGTGTATAGAAAAATATTTAAAAAAAAATTATTGTATGAATAAAAAGAGTTGTGGTTGCTCTAGTTACGTTATTGCATGTAATATTTATACAATTATGATTGTTTCTCTCTTTCTATCCGTGTCTTTTCCTTCGTTGTCGTCGCCTCTAAGACAACGAACGATTGTTTCGCAGGTTCCTGTCTTAATACCGAAGGAGTCTTTTGTATATATTTATTTTTTTTTATTAACGATTTAGCACGCGTTTTGATTCACTTTCGATTTCAATGCCCACACACAAGTTTTGCTATGATGTGATAAATTTATTTTTGGCACACACGAGAAAAATTTGCAAAAAAAATATATAACGGGTATAGAAGTGAACTACTTTATTTAAATATTATTTAATACTATGCGACATTTTTTTTCTTTTTTTTTATCTCTTTCGTCGAGAAGAGAAGAAAAAAAATAGAAGTCACTTTAAATATTTAAAAAAAAATCACTGATTATTAATTTTAAATTTATTTATTTATTATTTATTTATGTTATTATTTATTTTAAATTTTATTAAATTAAAATTTTTATTTAATTTTATAAAATATGAGATAATATTATATTTTATGTTTATTTATTATTAATCATATATAAAAAATTAATGAAAATAAATAAATAATAATAAAATTAATATTACTTCATATTTCATAAAATTAATAAAAAAATAAAAAAAAAGTATATAAAAAAAGCATTTCAGTCATAAATGCGAGTGTGAGCCTCATTTTGTGTATATTATTATAAAATTTTTATACATATATATTTATATATAAAAATATATCAATTCACTTTCTCTTAAAATGTTGTTTTAAAAAAATAAAAAAAAAATCAACTCGCTTCTTGTCTTTTTGTACACATGATAATTTTGCTACAAATGCATGCACTTAAAGTTGTTAGTGTTATAATTTTGTATTTCACTCGCTGATTTTATTACTTGATTTTTTTTTTATTATTAGTCCCAATATTTTTTTTTATTAATTTTGATGCACTTTTTGTACTACAAATAATAATTGATTTAATGTCTAACACATATTTATTTATTTATTTATACGAATGGATTTTGTTTTGTTATTTTTTTTCAATGAAATATTTATTTATTTTTTTTTTTGCATTAGTATGCAATTATATATTGTAACAAAATAACTGTTATGGTATAATAATTATTATTCATTCAATATTATTGGTTTTTATTTCATTTTAATTCCTTGTTACTTTAATTATTCCTTATTTCTTTATTTTTTATAACTTTTAATATTACTTCACCTTATTTTAATTTTTATTAAAGTTAAGTTTTTATTAAATATTAAATTTTATAAACATTCACTCCTTTTTATTTTTTTTAAAGTTCACAGTTTTTTATTTATTTTTTTTAATCTTAAAAATTATTATTAAAATATTTTTTTTTATGAAAAAATATTTTTTTTATTATTTAAACACAAAAAATAATTATATGCAAGATTCCAATATAAAAAATAATTATAATGAAAAAAAACGAAGAAAAATCACCGATTGCGGCCGTTTAGTTAAACAGTTCGGCACACACTGACTCAAAATTTAAAACGAAACTTAACATAAGCCAGCCGTCTTATTATTTTATAATATAAAACTTTATTTTTACGTCTATAAGCTTTCATGTTATACGAGCGACGACGAAAAGTTTTTACGTGTGAGAAATACGCTGCGCAACACTCAAACATACACAAAAGTAGCAAAAAAAGCTTTAATTTATTTTTGGTTGATTTTTTTAAGATAAAATTTTTTTTTTTAAAATTTTAAAAAAAAATATTAAATTATTTTTTTTTATTTTTTTAATATTTTTTTAAATTAAAAAAAAATTATAAAAAAATTGAAACAATTTCGAAAATTGTACCAACCTTTTACTCACTTACAATTTCTTAAAGCGGTATATGTTCGGAAAAAAAATATATAATAATCCACTTTTAATTTCAATTCAACTATACACACAGACACATGCACATAAATCTCATAATAACAATTGTAAAACAACTGTTTAACCAGTATTACATGGAAAAATATTACGTACACGAAGCAAGTTGTCTAGCGAGCTAACTTTAACGTATACTTTGTGAATTCACTTACACTTTCAAGACTATTCAAGCTACTACATACATTCACGTTGCACGTCACTTTTGCTGCATGTACGAAGCCATTCACTCACATCTTCGAAATCATGAATGGGAGGGAGAGGAGCTTACACATGATTGAGCTTTTTGGTTTAAGAAGCAGCTGTATGGGTAACTCATTTTCGAAATTCGAAGTTGGTTAGTTAGTTATGTTCTGTAAAAAAAATGTAAGAAATTTTTTTTATTTATTTTGTATTGCAATCATAATTTTTTATTTTTTTTATTTTTTATTTAATTTAAAATTTTTTAATTTAAAAATTTATTAATTTCAATTTAATTTTTAATTTAATTAATACATAACAATTAATTTTTTAATTTTAATTTTAATTTTATTAATTTTTTTAATTAATTAATTTAAATTTTTTTTAATTAATTGATTAAATAAAAATTATTTAAATAAAAAAATATAACTTTGTTCAATAAAAATAATTAAAAAAATATTTTTTCAACAAAAAAATATTTTTGAAAAAAAATAATTTTTGCAAAAAAAAAAAAAAATATTTTTATTATAAATTATTTTTATTTTTTTACAAAAATTAATTTTTACTTTTTTTATATTGCAAATATTAAATTTTTATTATTTTTATTTTAATATTTTTTTATTTTAATAAATTTTCTTAATTTTTTTTATATTATTATATTTTTTTTTGTTGCAAAATTATTTTTTTATACAATTTCAAAACTTTTTAACTCGAAAAATATTTTAAAATAATTCATTTAATTATTTATTTACTTTTTTAAAAAATTAAAACATAATTTTATTCACATGTAGTTCAAATCGGTTTTAATTTATATGTTAATCAAATAAATATGTTTTCATTACCTATTATCATGATTATTACTTCGGCATAATGCAATCTTTTTGTTTGATTTTTTATTATTTTTTTTTTGCTTTGATAGATTTATAATTTATTAAATTACAAGTGTTTTGCATTTATCCCGCGCGCTATAGATTAACTTACACTCACATGCTTATCGATCGCGTCGTCGTCGTTTATTTTGGTCTCTCTCTTTAGCGAATAAATATTTTAATTTAAATATATGTGTAAATTTTTCAAGTCTTTAAGATATATTGAGTCAACACTTGTATCAAAAAGTTTATAAATATAAATTGATTGGTGTTAGGTTTTATTTTAATTTTTTTTTTCTTTTATTTATCTACAAATTGACAATTTTATTTGTGCAATATTTCACAAGATATTTTTCTTATGAGCTAAAGGGTATTTTTGGAATTGTAGAGTGGAATATTATCATTAATTTTATTTTAATTATAATAAAAATTATTTTATTTTTTTTTTAATTTAAATTAATTTATTAAAAATATTTACTTTTTTCAGAAATTTTTTAATTTAATTATTTAATTAATTTTATTTTAATCTAAATTAATTTTTTATTAAATATTTAATTTTTTTTTTGAGAAAAATTTTTTAAAATTTATTTTAATTAATTTTATTATTTTAATTTAATTTATTTTTTTAAACTTAATTTTATATAAAAATAATTATTTTTATTTTAATTTATTTTTTAAATTAATTAATTTATTTTTTTTTTTAATTTTTTATGAAACTTGAATTTTTTGGTAAAATTTTTGAATAACAAAATTTACAAAAATGAATTTCAATTAATTAAAAAAAAATAATAATAAAATAAAATAAATCTCAATCCCTCCCTAATATCTCGAGGAAAAAATCTTTTTATATCGAAATGTGTACAATTTTGTAACTTACTAAAGCTCTCACTCACTTCAGCATTATTATTATTATTATCAACAACACATTAGCATACAACACACACTTTATCATTCATTCATTCACACATGCCTTGCCATTTTATATTGCTCAATGCGAGGGCGGATAATGTCTACTAAATCTTATGAAATTGCCTATAAAACACGCGTATATTTTATCATTAAACAAAAATTCACTTTAAGACTCCTTTAAGTCGTGTAATGAATGCTTGTCTTACATTTTGAGCTTGTTTACCCAATAAAATCAACAATAATGTCAATTAATTTTGAATTAAAATAGACTTTTATTCTACTTTATTCTGCGATTTGTTGCTTGCAGGATTGGTTAATTGCGCATTGCTGAGGACAAAATTACATGGCAATTCAATAAACAATGATCTTTTGCGACTGATCCATTATGAAATTGCTTGTAACGCATTTTAAAAGTCCAATTTGCCCAAGGATCGGGTTGGAAAGTTGTGTCACGGCAATAATTCGATGTTTGTAGAGCAAGTGTAAGAAATTCAACTTTTTTTTTATTGTTATTATAATAATCATTTAAAACGGTGTTGTAACACAATTACAGTTGAAATTGCTTCCGAATGTGTGTTATTACGACAAAGTTTGAGATAAATATATTTGTTAGGCAAAGTAGTGTAAAGCTAATAATAATATCAACAAACTCGAGACACAATAAAGGCTTTGTTCCAGTTATATCACAGCGACAGCAGTGCAGAAACTGCTAGACCAACAAAAATTAAAAAAAAATCACATAATTTCTTCGCACAAATTCAGTCTATTTGGTTAATGTGTCACAATTTTTCCGGCAAAATGTCATTCCATTTTGCGATTATTTTTGTAATAATAACATTATTTTGCGATAAATTGTCTCTATCTCTGCCTTTTGTGCTACGCTGAGCAATGCGGCGGCGTTTATCTACCTGCAAGCGCCTAATATAGTCGACTTTCACTCGGATTTTTTTTTTCTTAAAAAGAGATTTGTTGTCGAAGTAATGATAATAATATTTAGAGCTCTGTCCTTTTGTTCCCTTTCCTTTTAACATTATTATTACAATTAAAGTTAATTTTAGGTTTTAAAATATTTTTATGCATTTCTGGTTGTTAATTTTAATGTTATCTTGCGGCTTGATTTTTATTTTTATAAAAATTAAAATTTGTGCAAAAATATTAAATTTAAAAAAAAATAAAAGTTAAATATTGTAATATTTTTTTTATTTAAAACTAACAAATTTAATTAATTATATTTAACTTATTTAATTAATATTTATTTAAAGGTTTTTTTTCAATTTTTTAATAATATGTTTTTTAATTATAAAATAATTTATTTAATTAAATAATAAAATTTGTAAAAAAAAAAATTAAAGGAAATTATTTAAATTTTATTATTTTTATTAAATTTAATAAATTTTAATTAAAAAATAAATTAATTAATAAATTTTAGTTCTTTCATTTAATTAATATTCATTTAAAGATTTTTTTTATTTTTGAAAATAATATTTTTAATTAAAAAATAATTTATTTAATTAAATAAAAAAAATTAAATTTTAAAAATTAAAAACGTAAAATCATCAAAATTTATTATTTTTAATTAAAAATTTAATTAATTATAAATTTCATTTCTTTTATTTAATTAATATTTTTTTAAAGAATTTTTTGATTTTGTTTTTATTTTTTGAAAATGTTTTTTTAATTAAAATTATTTTTTTTTATTTTATATAATTAATTTAATTAAATAATAAAATTTATTAATAAAAAAATTTAAATATTAAATTTATTAATTTATATCTTTTATTTAATAAATATTTATTTAAAGTAATTTATTTTTTTTTTAATAATTTATTTTATAATTAAATTAAATAAATTATTTAAAAAAATTAAAAATATCGTAAAAAACCTCTAACATTTTTTTTTAAATTTTATTTCAATAAAGAAATTTGAATTTCATCACAAAAATTAATTTTCTACAAATAATTTCGTGTCTGAAACTCACAAATCTGCATACACCTAACGAAAATCAAAACATCGCCCGACAGTTTATTCAAATATGATAATTATGGTAATGCACGAACATTTAATTTATTATTAAATATATTATTATAGTTATAAAAATTTGTTTGTTTAAATATTTCTCATAATATTAAAATTTTTCCCAATAACCAAGAATTGAACAATACGGAAAACTTATTAAGTGAATTTTTAAGACATTCTCCGCGAAAGGGAACGTTCGAAATTAAGAAATTTATCTCGCAGATACGAATCTGCATTGATTCAATTTGCAGACTTTTTTGTTGTCTACAAAGCTCAATGTAGAAAGGAACTTAATTGAATGAATATTGTGAACAACTAGACTCCAGATGAGGAAAAATTGCGTTGTTATGCAATTCGTGCCTTGATGGCGATCGCAGTTTTTAAGCAAGTGAAACTGCTTGCTACTCTCGTTTGGAGGATTGTAAGTTTTAAGTTTACGGAAATGTAAAAGGTTTTGTTGCAGCATGTTCAGCTATTAATAAATAAATATACAAGACAAACAAAAATAAATATTGCCAACAATTCGATAAAATAATAATAATAATAACAATTTGCCCTGTACCTTACAAATGAGAGTTTATTTTTTTTTGTTGATTAAAAATCTTATAATTTTAGTATAACACGCGGTAGTAACAATACCAAGTGTTTTTGAAATGCATTTTAGATTATATTTTAAAAATTACGCTTTCTTTAGTAAGAATCTGAATTCAAAAATTTGCTGAATATTATTTGACATTTGCTGAATATAAACTGAAATTTGCTGAATTTGAATCGAAATTTGCTGAATTAAAAACAAAATTAATGAATAACATTCAAAAAATTCTTAAAATGAAATTTGCTGAATTTGAATCGAAATTTGCTGAATTAAAAACAAAATTAATGAATAACATTCAAAAAATTCTTAAAAAAATTCTAAAAAGGAAATTTGCTGAAATTTGCTGAATGTAAATTGAAATTTGCTGAATTTGAATCGAAATTTGCTGAATTAAAAACAAAATTAATGAATAACATTCAAAAAATTCTTGAAATGAAATTTGCTGAATTTGAATCGAAATTTGCTGAATTTGAATCGAAATTTGCTGAATTTGAATCGAAATTTGCTGAATTAAAAACAAAATTAATGAATAACATTCAAAAAATTCTTAAAATGAAATTTGCTGAATATAAATTGAAATTTGCTGAATTCAATTAAAAAAATTTGCTGAATATCAAAATACGCTTCTTTCCTTTAAAATCATTTTCTTGACTTGACTCAAAATCTGTTCTCTATCCAATACAACTTATCGACCAGTCATGTCATTGCCTAATAAACAAATATCGTTACCACAAACGGCTTGTACTCCAAAGATCAGAGAAATGTGATTATTTAAACTTAATTCAGCATAAATTACAAATTGTTGTAAATTAAACAAAATTTTGTACAAAAAAAATTACTTTCATCGATTTTTTTAACAAAAAATTAAAACATTTCCTATACCTTAAGGGTCCAAACAATTATTTTCATTAATTTTTTAAAAAACAAAACTTCCGTATAGTTTTTTCGTTAATTTCGAATGTTCTTGAATAAATAACTGTCACACTGACCTAAATTTACGTAATCTTGCTTATGATATTTTTCAAGGACGTATTTTTTTGCATAATTGCATAAGTTACTGCGTGATAATAAAATTATGTTATGCACAATTATATCAGACAAGTACAGTAGGGAGGAACACGCGAATCATTAAAACCCGATAAAAGTAAAACTTTCTATCTATAGCCACCCATGTTGTCGCTTTCCTGTCTTCTTGTCTGCCGAAACACCCAAAAAAATGTTTTTTTATTGTCCTTATTTAATTTACGATGCAACATAAATAACAACTTGTACATTTCTGTTAACAATAACACTTTCGTATGGTCGCTCGTGTGTGATGTAACCCGCGATTCTGTGCCACACAACATATTTTAGGTACAAATAAGTGTACTTAACATTGTTGTTACACATTTCACGCCACACATTTCTTTATTTCACCGTTAACTATCCGCCTGCATTCACTTTAACCGCATGTCAACAGAAAAAAATCGAATAAAATCGTTTAATTTTCACCAAATATATGAGATGCGAATTAACGTCTGTCGGTTAAAAATTTTATTTTACAAAAATAAAAAAAAAATATTTTTTTTTTAAATTTAATTCAATGTTAATTAATTTATTAATTTAATTTTTCATCTTTATTTTTTTTTTTTTTATTTTTTTTTATTTTTTTATTTTTTTTTTTTTTTTAATTTTTTTTTAATTTTTTTTATTTTTTTAATAATTTTTTAATTTTTAATTTTTTTTTAATTTTTTTATTTTTTTAATTTTAATTTTTATTTTTTTAATTTTTTTTTTTTTTTTAAATATTTTTTTTATTTTTTTTTTTTTAATTTTTTTTTTATTAAATTTTTTATAAATTAATTTTTTTAATTTTTTTTTTTTATTTTTTTTTTTAAATTTTTTTTTTTTTTTTTTTTTTTTTATAAAATTTTTTTAATTATTTTATTTTATTTAATTTTACAAAAAACTTTATGAGAAAATTTTTCAACTTTCATACAACAAAAAAAAACTATATGTGGGTTATGTCCGTAAAATTGTGTCTCACATGTCGAACTGCAAAAAAAAATTTGTATGAGAAAAAAGTCGTGATCAGTGTTCGGAATTTTCTGTGATTGTTACTTCATTATTACAACTAATCAAGGGACATGTCTCGGAGATCGTGAATTCCCGATACCACAGTCTGCTATTTTTTTCCCTTCCATAAACAGAAATGGAGGCGAAAAAACTCAATTTATTTAAGTTCAACACAAAGAAAGTCACTTTTTATGAAAAAGTCATAAAGTAACAGTGACACAGAGACCTAAAACAGCTAAAATACGAGAAAATATGTGTAAACAACTGCTTTTCTTGTATTTTCTTGTTAAAAAGTTTACGTTTAGAAATTGCGTAACAGATTAAATCTCTTTTTAAAGTACATGGCGACACGTGTTTTTACGAGATTTTCAGCTGCAGAATGCAATAAGCCACAAAATTTGAAGTTTTTAAGCAATTTACACATCCAAAACTTTTAATTTTTATAATTTTTGGTACAAGGAAGTTATGGATGGCGAATTTTTCTGCTTTGTTGATGTTTTGTTTAGTTTGGTTAGTAAGTGATTGTAACCAATGTCGCTGCTTTGTCACGAAAATTGTTTGTTTGAATTTTTTGTTGGCACTTAATGTTTACCTATATTTCGTTTCATTGTTATTTAACCAAAAAAAAAATTTACACGTGTTTTTTTCACTACTTTGTAGTTATTTTGCGATTATATGAGGCGACGTGTAATTTTTTAGGGCAAGAAGTGTGAAAATTGCTTCTATACATAAATAGCAACTACAAAGGATTTTTACCTACTAACCTGCATAACAAAAACTTTTTTTTTGTAATCGTAAACATAATGAAAAATGATGAAGTTGTTAATTAAATTACTTCCTTGTTGATGACTTGAGAACTCGTGAAATAACTAATTAAAAATAAGAAATTTATCGATTAATTAGTTGAATTCAATGCAAATGTTGCGTTTGAAGATCGTATTGAGAACAATCTTATCAATGAAATGAGGATCGTAAATTATGAAAAAAAGTGTAGTTATAATAAAGATGTTAGATTTATATCAACAGTTTGAGTTTGATTGACGTTAAAAAGATTCAGATTTTTTTTTAATTATTTGAGACTTGAAATTAATTAGTTTTATTTTATTTTTAGGTCCAAGGAAGAAAAATCGACTTGAGGAAATTCAAAAGGTAAGTAAATACAAAATTTTCAGCTAAAATACCGAAAACAGTCTATATGCAGGATAATTTTTTTTTAAAGGTAATTGCACTTGCTATAATCTGAATTTTCAGCTAATTTTCAAATAAAAAACATTTATTTTTAATATTTTTTTCAATTAATTTTTAATCAAATTTAATAATTTCATTTTAAATTTAATATTTTAATTTTTAAAAAATTTAAAATTTATTTTAAATTTAATTTAATTTTTTTTTAATTAATTTATTTTTTTTTATTTTTTTTTAATTTTTTTTATTTATTTATTTTAATTTTTTTATTTTTTTTTTATTTTTTTAATTTTTTTTTTTAAATTTATTTATTTTTTTTATTTTTTTTTATTTTAATTTAATTTAATTTTTTTTTTAATTTTATTTTTTTTTTAATTTTTTTATTTATTTTTTTTAATTTAATTTTAAAATTATTTTAATTTTTTTATTTATTTTTTTTAAATTTAATTATTTTTTTTTATTTTTTTTAAAATTTATTTTTTTTTTTATTTGGTTTTTTTAATTTCTGTTTTTTATTAAATTATTTATTTTTATTTAATTTTATTTTAATAATTTAAAAATTGGTTTATGAAACACTTACCTTATCGTGACATCGCCCAATTATTGCTAAACTTACTTACCTACTTTAATTACTTCATCGTCATCCAACAAAATACCTTATTATCTAATCCAAAACTAATTTTTTATAAAAATAAAATAATAATAATAATAATATGGTCCAAAACTTACCCAATTTCTTTCCACTCAATGAACAATAGTTATTAAAATGTTACTTTTTTTCACCAAATTATCCACGTACGCTACTTTACTCCAATTAAATTCGATGCTACTTTTTTGTATGTCGACTTACATATTTGGCTCATTTAATAACTAATGGCACAAAAGTAAATCCGCGTATCGACAGAAAGAAAAAAACAACTTAAGTAAACGATTTTTGGACATTTGAATGAATTCCATTCAATTTTGTCTTCCGCGTGTGATTCGGGTAATTTCTTGCTCGATTTCTCAAATCATGTTGGTTTACAATAATTGGCGTAACTTCTGAAAAAAATTTAAACAAAATAATTTTTTGTTAAAAAAAATTAAAAAAAAAAATATTTTTTGTTTAAAAAAAAATTAAAAAAATAATTTTTTGTTTAAAAAAAATTTTCGTTTAAAAAAAATAAAAAAAAAATTCGTTTACAAAAAATTTAAAAAAAAAATAATTTTTTGTTTAAAATAAATTAAAATAATAATTTTTGTTAAAAAAAAAATTAAAAAAAATAATTTTTTGTTTATAAAAAAATTAAAAAAATAATTTTTTATTTAAAAAAAAAAAATAAAAAAAATAATTTTTTGTTTAAAAAAAAATCGATGGAGACGCCTTGTTGCATCCATTGACCTGTTAGTCAGTTCAAAATGACTCATCGCGTGATTAATGGATCCTCTCACGTCCGAGGAGTTGATTAAGTGCGGATATTAACGAAAGAACATCGAAATTCGATCTTAAGATTTATCACATTAACGTTATCATAAACTGTTATTTTATGTGTCTCGCGCCACTCCCAAAATTTAAGCTGATGAGATCAATAAACGAGAGCTCTCAAATTTCACTTTGGTTGTTTATTTCGATCATTAACTGAAGCTAAAATAGCTTAAAATTTGCATTTTTGATCGAAAACGTGCTCGTTCTAAATAATAATATTTTAATAACTTTATTACGTCGAAACTTAATAATAATTCACTTGATCGATTCTGAGTCAATTTTTTTCATAATATTTCGTTTTACATAAAAAAATGTATTATTAGGCTATAATTAAGCGTTAAATAATTTGATTACTTCACACTGAATGGATGGCGATAACGCACCGTCATCACTTTTAACAAAGAAAAATAAACAAAATTTGTTATGATAGTCCAAGCAAATTGCCAATTTAGGTAATTGCCCACAGTGTTTGCGATACTTTGGCAAGTAAACCGACAAAATTGGGTGCTCATTAGACCGCAAAACAGAAACTTGATTATTATTAAAAGATTTGAGACTTTTTTGCTTCTTTTTTTCTCGTATTTTATCCTCATCAATGAATCGTTATAAAATGTAATAAATATTTGCCAGAACCAACGAAACACCTGCTGATATTTTTTTATGTAAGTAAAACTAATTTACATAAAAAAATCTTTAATTCACAGATTTTTGTTTAATTTTTTATGTTTTTTTTTTGAGAATCGTCTTTTAAGAGCAACGACATTCCTTTTTGAGACGAAAAAAAAATTCATACACGTGATGTTTTTTACTAAAATGCAGTTCGTTGCCTGATTTTTATGTTTTCTCGCTTGGAAGCAGCGAAAAAAATCTTTTATTTATCATTCACAGTTGACGATCAAGGACAACAAAAAAATCATGCGATAAAGCGATTAAAATTTTTTTTATTGAAAAATATCACAGACACGGTGTCGTCGTTCGTTGCTGCTAATTTTTAGAAGAACTGGATTTTTTTACATTTTTTTTCGTGGCGTGTTTTGTTTTTATTATTAAGAAAGATGATGTGTGTGTGAAATAATTATCAATAACATCGCAGAACTTTTTCAGAGAGGATCGTAAACTTTTTTTTTACTCAGGTTTCGTTTTGCGTCACACAAAACATTTCATCTGACAAAAACACGTGTATCTTGAATATTTTAAGCAATTTTATTGCTCAGTAACTGAATTTCACGCGAAATTTCTCAGAACTGAAAGTTTTTGTGGGATAATTTTTCTGCATTATTTGCGGTTAATGATCAAAAACGAAAATGCCGACAATGTGGTAATTAGAAGGTTCTTGCAAGATTTGGGCATAATTAGAATTTTGGCACACCTGTGAGATATTATATGGCGATGACGTTAATTAAAAAAAATTTCTTAAAGCTGTAAAAAATGATGGATTTGGGAGGCTGATGTCACGGGAGGTCAAGAAAGGTAAGTGATTTTTTTTTAATTTTTAAAAATTATAATTAATTTAAAATTGTCTTAAATTTATTTTTAATTTTAAATTTATTTTTAATTTTAAAAATTTTTTAAAAATTGAATTTATAAAAAAAAATAATTAAATTTGTTTCAAATTAATTAATTTAATTTTTTAATTTAATAATAATTTAATTAAATTAATTAATTTTAATAAAATTTAATGCAATTTAAAAATTTACTAAATTAAAATAATTTTATATTAAAAATAAATTTTATTTTCATTTAAAATTGATTGAAATTAAAATTAAAAAATATTAAAAATAAAAAAAAAAATAATTTAATAAAAAAAATTAAAAAAAAAATAAATAATAATAATTTTTTAAAGTATTTAAAAAATTAAAATATTTTTTTAAAAATTTTTTAAATTAAAAATATATTAATTTATTTAATTAAATAAAATAAAAAAATAAACATTTTTTTTTAAATTTAATTAATTAATAAAAATTTAAAAAAATAATAAAATTAATTAATTAAATCGAATTAAATTAAATAAAATAAAAAAATAACTTAAATTAAATTATTTTTATTTAGTTAATTAATTAACTTAATTAGTTAAAAAAAATTTAATAAAAATTAAAAACATAAAATAAAAATTTAATTAAAATAAATAAAATTTAAATTTAAAAAAAAATATTTTTTAGCATAAATTTTATTCAATTATTTTAATAAATAATTATTTTAATTTTAAAACTAAATTTATTTTTTATTAATTAATTAATTAAATTGAATTTAAATTAAATAAATTTTATGAACTTACCTTGTTAAATGTAGAACTTGACCAACATGTTATGTAACTTTTCAATTAAGCCCCAGATGCAAAAAAATACTTTTTATGACAATTTTATGAACTGCTCATAAAAAATCAATTTTAAAAGGTTTTAGTTCAAACCTGCCCTTTTAATGACATTTTTACAGTTATATCTTCCTCCTAATGGATATTTTTAATTTTAGCTCTCTGATCAATATTCATTACGAGTTCCTAACTACCAGTTAATAACATTCAGTTTGTCATTTTTACGATAATTTAAGTACTCTATAATCGAATTAAAATATTGGTTAAATCATCTCAGTCTCCGTTTACTGAATTAATTTGCGTAAATTTACGAGATTTATCACTTTTTGTGGTTTCGACGTCAAAAGTCTCTATTACGAAGTAAATAAAGTTCTGTCGAGTTCGTTTTTGTGGACCAACGTTATCTAACACAAAATGACCTTTAGACTTGTATTGCGTTTTTATGACTCAATTAATTAATTATTATGCACTCGCCAACTTTTTTTCTTTATCGCAATCGTAAAGTTAATAGTTTATAGAAGCATTAATTGTCGATTATCAGACATCCAATTTATTATCTTGTCGCGTAATTTGAATGCAAACGCGAGAGAGGTGTAGCAAGTGAAGCAAGATGAAGAAGCAGCAACACCGACTGACACACAAATTATTCCCAAGGTCAGCGTGAAACACAAAACAAACTATTCATCTTCGACTTTTATGTCGTTATCTAACCCGCATAAAGACAAAAGGTTTTCCTCAACTTGACAGCTTTTAACTCTTTTTTTTTTTGCTTCATAGTTTTTTTTTTTTTTTTTTGAGGCAATTTGTTTAATTTTTTTCGGTTCCATTTTTTGTTTCGGACTTTTTTTTTCAAAACGGTGACCCATAATAATAATAACCTTTTTACATGCTAAGTATCGCTTAAAAAAAGATTTACCACAAAAATCACTTTACATTTTTCGCTGCACGCCTCCTACTACGAGTTTCGGGTTCAACAGATATTTTGACATGCACAAATCGATTCGAAAAAATAAATACCGAATTAGCATCAAAAAAGAGATCGCAAAACATCGGAGAGAGAGAAAAAAAATGTTAATCCTTTGTGTCACAACATAAAAATCACTCATTTATTAATAACCAAAATAATAAAAACATAATAAATGACACCGAACTTTTTTTTCTCTCTTCGCGTTTATAGATGATAAACGTTGCGGAGTTGAAGTTGCTGCAATAATTGCTTCAACGGCATTTTTAGCCCAAAAATCTAGTTTGGCATCTTATCGTCCATTACAAATATTGCCATTAATAATAATAAAATTAAAATAAATGCGATACCCAAATCCGAAATAGTAAATTAGTAAGCGATTCATCAATCAAACCGCGAATGACGTAGTAGTTTGTTTGCGCAAAATTGATCAGAATTTGCACAAAAATATGTAAAATTTGCATAAATAGGAAATGTTCGGCATTTTTTTTGATTAATTTATGTACGTGGTTAATTTGGGTACAAGAAGTTTTCGCGTTAAATTAACAGCGACACGTTAACATATGATTAAAAGTTATTCAGTACACATACCTTCATAGTATTATGTCAGAACTGGCTTCGATTTGCTATTAATTATAATTATTATTAACAAATACATTTCTCAGATACAATATCGGTATGAGGGAGAAAAAAGTTCGATATTTTTATGATATATTAAACGGTTACAGAAATTATGAGTAATTAAATGTGTGAAATATGTATTTAAATTTTTTTTACAGTGAAGCCATTAGGATGAACATTTTTTGTGCGGGATATTTGGTAAGTTATTTTTTTTTAATATTAAATTTTATTTTTTTTAGAAGAAGTCATCATGGAATGATGGCAACAACTTTTATTAATTCTATGGATCGTAAAAGGAACAAATTTTCACAAATTGACATCTGAATAAATTTTGCAAAGCAATAGAGTTTATAGCAGATATGAAGTTCACAAAAATTTAGTCGACTATATTGAATACAAGCACTCAATGAAGAATTATGGAAAAAGTTACTGCCATTAAACATCCATGTGTTACTAAATTAAAATTACTCTCGGCTTAAGAAAAGCGTTGACAGATTTACTCGAAAATCATAATAAGTGAGGCTCGGATCATCCAACAATTTAAAAGGTTTGGGCATACCATACTATGAAACGCGACAAGATATATTTGGAAGTCCAATATTTATTCACAATTATGATTTTGAAATAAAACATCGACCAGATTCAAAATTCAGATGCTCTGTCAAGACTGCCGTGTAAGGAAGGAACACGAATTTAAGAGTTTGATTTAATTACTAAAACATTCGGTGAATTGCAAATGGAAGTTTATTATACCACAAAAGGTCGAAATGCGTTTTTACTGTCGTAAGTTTTGGTTATTCTTAACCAAAGTATAAGTTCTTCAAGTCTTACAGTATTCTTTTGAAATGACTTGCATCATACAATTGAAAATATGACAAACATTTGATACATGTTTTGATACTTAAGATATAAACATTTGTATAAAAAAAGAACCTATTTCATACATATGAAAAGATCGGGCAAAGAATAAATTGTTTATTAGGACATGGAAAAATTTTCTTGACATCGATTTCAGACTACTTTTAAATTATCCCTTTCCGTGGCCAAATTTTTTTCGATTTTTCGCGCGTTTTGAAAGTTCTCTTAAATTTCAAAGACTAAAATTCAAAAATATTTTTTTGTTGAAAAGCTTAAAGTCTTGAACTCAAAGTAAACGAAAAATTAATTTTTCCAAATTTTGAAATGTCCTCCTCTGTGGACAAAACACGGAAAGGGATATTTGAAAAAAATCAATTGCCATATTATACTTAATGTTTTTCAAATTTTTGACCATAAACTTTAATTTTTGAATGAAATATAATAAAACAACTTCAAAAATTGAAACAAAGGGTCACCCTATTCCCTCAACCTACGTGAAAGAAAACACGTTAGTAAGTAAGAAAACCACCAAAATTGCTCAATTTAAATTTAAACTGCAGCTGTAAACTTTTTACCTCCTTTCTACATTTCATACACTCACAAAGTATGCCTATCGATATCAAAGAGCCCAAAACATTGCAACGAGTGAAAAAAGAAAGAAACGAAATAAATTTCATTCCATGCAATTAATCGAAATATATATTTAACGAGAGAGAGAGACTGTTTTAATTGTATATTTATTCAAATGAAAATAAGCAAATGAAAAATAATAAAATCCAAGAAAAAAAATATCGGCATGAGGTACACATTTATTTATGCATGTAATTAATATCGAATTAACAAATATATTTATTAATTAAAAGGTTGTTTGGCAAGGCGTTGAACGAGTACCTAAATTTCAATTTGCCTCAAAGTAACGTTACTCGATAACGGGCCATCTCTTTTCTAATAAAATTTATTTTATTCGAAAATTTTTGCATGGCGCTTATCTCTATCTTGTTCACTTTTTTAACTATTTACACATATATTCGACGAAGAAAAAAAAAGTTTAAAATTTATTATGTGCTTGTTGTGTTGTGTATATTTACCGCGCATTTATATTTACCGATCGCGACAATTTTACACCACTGACCAATAGAGATTATGTTCGAACATTTTCAATATTGTTTGTAGTTAAAAAGTACACGCGGGTTATTTGGGTCAATTTGAAATATACAGGAAATACTTTGTGCAACTTTTTATCTCGCTTTTCTTATCCGATTATTTATTGCTTTGATAGAAGTTTTTTTTTCGTTTGTCTCTCTTTCGGGCGATTTAATTATAATTGAGGACAAATTTGTGTTTTTTTTTTCGTCGTCATGAGAGATTAATATCGCGCTCACATGATATCACGCTTCCTTCAAACATCCGCTAACCTCCGATCGCGAAACGAAGCAATTTATCGTAAAATTCATCAAATCTCGGTGTTTACAAACAACATTTTAAATTAACGCAACGACTTTATCACAAAAGATTTGAGCGCGATTAATCGTGTGCAAATTGTCAACAATTTGTTAGTTTGTGTCGAAAGGGAAGTTTGGGTTGTTAAATAGCAATAAATAAAGGATGTGAGAACGTGAGTATTGATAATTTTTAATTTATTTCGAAATATAATTGAAAAGTCCTTCATTGCTATTGCTTCATCTTCAACTGACAAATTCAAGTTAGTTAATTTGTGAGTCGTGTCAAAAATGATCGATTGATGATACTTTTTAATGTATTTCGAGGTATTTTATTTTTTTTTGTAAATTTTTACCCATTTTGGCTTGAAAATTAAAATTAAAATTAAATCTAAAAAGTGCGCTTTAGTTCATTAAATTCTCACGCCAACTTCCATCGTTAAAACATCTATCATCGAGAGGTCATTCCTCCATTTAGTCAGCGCCTATCGTTAATTGATGAGACAAGTAATTAAAAGATTATCTCTCTAAGTATCTTGATTTACGTCTCATAGGAAGCGCAAAAATTATTAATTTATGATATTTATCTAGAATCGTCATGATTTGCTTTACGTAGTTAACACCTTTCTGACGGAAGACCTTTCTTCGAAAAAAACAACAGAATTTTATGACTTAATATGAGATCATTAGGTCATAAAAAAATTTCAAATTCATATCAAACCGGAGTTAACAACCGAGCTTAAATTGAGAATCCAAACAAAATTGACGAAATTTCTGACGTAATGAAAATTCCAAGAGTTCGAGATCTATGAATAACGAGCTCCAATGGAATAGAATTGAAGGTAATTGGGTTAAGGACAGCGATTGCCAGTCAGTCAAGAAATCCGTGCGGTGATATACCTCGGAGATATAAAAACGTTAAGAATATTAATTTATTGTTTGACTGAATGATTGAAACATAATTTAAAATATTTTTAGCGCTCTTACATGTGTTTAGCTTAACGTCGATGGATTAGAACAATTACTTTTGTTATTGGTCATTACAAAGCAGGTTGCACTACTTTTAGTTCTTTATGAGTTTTATTTTATGTTTTCTTGTAATTTATGAGAATTTGGTCTGTCTGTAACAAAAAAAAAAAAAAAAAAAAAAATAAAAAAATAATTTTTTTTTAGATTTTGTAAAATTTTTGTAGACTTAAAACAAAAAAAAAAAAAAATTATTTAAAAAAAAAATTTTTAAATTTAAAAAAATATTTTAAAAAAAATTTTTAAAAAAATAAAAATGTTAAAAAATAATTTAATTAAAATAATTTTAAAAATTAGAAAAATTTAAAAAATTTTAAAAATATTTAAAAAATAAAATTTATATAAATTTATAAATTTTTTTTTATTTTTTAAAACTATTTAAAAAAATAATTTTTTATAAAAGGATTTTTTTTCAGATTATTAAAAATTGGAGCTTCGAATCATTCTAAAAAGGAATCAAGTCGGTATAAAAAAATGTCAGGTAAGTAAAATTAATTTAAAAATCAATTCTAATTAATCCAAACCAAGCAAAAAAAATTTTCGAGTAAATCCAAACCAAGCATATAAACTCCGTTCTTCACACTGATCAATAAGAAGCGATAATAAAATGACAAAAAACTCATGAAAATAAATTCTAAAACCAAAAATACGCTAAAATCATAATTTTCAAGCAAAACAATCATCAAAAATGATTGGATCACGTCTTCTCATACAGTAATGAGCGCAAGTTAGTACAAAACAGCCAGATAATAAAGCACCAAGTTAACTGACTAGAACTAATTGTTTACGTGTCGCTGTGATTATGTTCGCATTATTTCCCGCCAAAACAAAAATCTCCTCGTCTCTCCATCGTTCAAGTCTTTCAAATGAATTTTTACAAAAATTTCCTTTTACTGTGTGATAAAATTGATTTTCAATCATGTCACAAAATAAATTATTTCATTGTTCGCGTTCAAATCAGCTTGATTGTCCATTTTGAGCGCGCAATGCTGGTCAATAAAAATGCAGCGATTTTAATGAAGTGTTTATTCAAATACAAACGACTTACTTAACGAACGATTAGAATGAGTTGATAACATTTTTTCGCTGCAGCGAGCCCTTATTTGCCTCGACAAACGTTACTTAATGGGATAAAATTAATGATTTTTGTCGTAAATTGATATAAATGGGTTATTGAGCCATTATTCGGAGCGCTATGTCATTTTTGAGATCAGTATCTGGCATGACAAAACGTGCACAGCGAAAGACAAAATCGCTTCTGTTTCCATTTATTTCACTCTCTTGAGAGACTATGGAGAAAGATATTAGAAAGATAAATATTTTGTTATTCAAAGTAATTGGACACACATGGAATTTCTTGAAGTATTTGTCCGAAGTATTTGCATGCCTGGAATGACATAAGATGTCAATCAACAATCAGTTTCTTTCATCGCGTACTTTTGTGCATTTCATTGTTGTGTTTGGCTGCGAAAGATGGATTAACCTCGTCTCGGGAGATGATGTAATTTTTTTATCGGAATTTTTTGGCTAATGAGGGATTGATTGATGATAAGTTTGAGTGAAATATTGATTTTTAGACTATTTTTTTAATTTAAAAAATATTTTTAATTTAATTTATTTAAATTATTATATTTTTTTTTTAATTAAAATTATTATTAATTTTTTTTATTTAAATTGTTTTTTAAATTCAATTTATAAGAATTTAGCTCGAAATTTAAAAATAAAAATTAATAAAATTAAAATTTTAAAAAATCTTTAATTAAGATTAAAAAAAAAATAAAAATATTTTTTATAATTATTTAATTAAAATAATTTTTAAAAAATTAAATAATTATTTAAAAATTTTTTTTTTTAATTAAATAATAAATATTTTTAAAAATTTATTTTTTTAAATTTTAAATTAATTATTAAAATTAAAATAATTTTAAAATTATTTTTTTTAAAACAAAAAAAAAATTAAAAAAAAAATTTATTATTTAAATTAAAAATTTCGAAAATATTAATTTTTTATTTATTTTTTTAAAATATTAATTATTTAATTTTTATAATTATATTTAATTAAATAATTATTTTTTTAATTTTTATTTTTTTTTAAATTTTTATTAAATTAAAATTATTATTTTTTTTTAACTTTTAAAAAAGGAAGCCATGATTTTTAGTTGATAAACACAAATTTCTTCATTTTTAAAATATTTCCCAAAATGTCATTTAATTTCTATTCCAAATTATGGGTAATCGCAAAACGCGATCTCTCGAATGTCATTCAACAAGAACACGAAATTGAGCTTCTTCAACCGACTCAAGATCGTCTCTTCGCTCATCGTGTCTTCGCAAGCATCCTTCCACGTTACATTGTCCTTTGCAACAACCTTTCCGACATTTACGACCAAACATTGCAAGTCCAAAAACGTCAAATCGTCGGAAAACTCTTACAGGCTGCAACTCTTCGTTTGCAAGAACTTTACAAGCAACTCAGTGACCTTGAAATGAGTGAAATTGTCTACGTGGATCGAACTTTAATTGAAAATAAATTAACGCCGCAAGACATTACGATTCTCAAACCTTTTTACTTTCCGCTTCAACGACCAACGGAGCTTCAGAATTTAATTGACGACGTAAAACCTCCTTTGGAAAAAGAAGAAGAACCGAAAGAACTCACAGGTTTGGATAAATTTCGCGTGAAATTAACGCCGGAACAACAAGAAGCCCGAAGAATTCATCAAATTTTGGTCGATGCTGTGAATTTAATTAAAATTCATGAAAAAGCTCGTCAAGCAAGGATTTTAAAGGGAAATATCGAAAGAGATCCTTTGAATTATAAACCAACGATGAGAATTATTCACGAAGAATGCAAATACGAATTTTATCACAAACCAGATACAGTGATGCTTTTTCCGATCAAAAGAACGACTTACGAATCGAATTTCTATCAAGATTTGATCAGCTTCAGCAACTTTCAATTTTACAAGAAACCAATCTTCGTTGAGGAAGAAAAACCTCAATTTGGGCGTCGAATAAGGAAAAAGAGCAGAAAATCGACTTTAATCCCTGAAATAACTGAAAAAGAAGAAGAAATTGAGGAAAATTTACTTCTCGAAACAGAAATGAGCCCTGATGAAGTTGAAAAAATACAAAAATTTGAGGTTATGAACTCAGCAGCTCTAAAAATTCAAGAAGCTTGGAAAATTTTCAAACAACGAAAGCAGGAAAAAGCTGAAAAATTGAAAAAATTACAAATTTACAACATGATCGACTCCCGAAAAACAGATTTCTCCATAGAAAATAAAATTTCCGATCAACGTGAACGTCGAAAAGCAAAAAAATCCGCTTTTGATCAAGCTTTTCTTCAAGCAGTCGAAGACGAAAAGGCAAGAATCCTCAAAGTAAAGTCCCCGTGGATCATGGAAGACATTTCCGATCACATCCGCGAATGGTTTCGGCAATTTTATTACAGCAACGTGAAAAATTTCGATCGATATCCGGAAGAATTTGAAGGAGGAACGATTTTGGTCATCAGAGGAGACACGATGGATCCTGAGGAATACGAAACGAAGCAAGCGGAAATCGCAGCGAACAAATTAAAAACTCCCGAACAAAAAAAGAAGGAAAAAGAACAAAGAAAAGCGGAGAAAGAGAAGGCTAGACTCGCAATTAAACAAGAAAAATTGAGAAAAAAGCAAGAAGCTGCAAAATTAAAAGAATTGGAGAAGCAGGGAAAGTTCAAAATGGACTTCAGGAAGGAAGCTGAGGAAAAATTGAAAGCTCCGATAACATTTTTAGAGAAAAGTTACGAAGAATATGAGAAGGAATGGTATTTTATCAACGAAGAAGCGAACCCGAAAGAAGATCCAATCATGGAATGGATCACAATTGACAAATTTTCTGAAGTTCATCAAGAATTAAGACCCATTGTGGATGAATTTATGAGGTAAAAAAATATTTTTCTTTGAAAAAAAATTAAAAATTTTATTTTTTTAGAATTGAGTATGAATTACTGAGACAAGCACTCGCAAAAGACAACAAAAAGAAGTACAAACCGCAAAAACCGAAGAAACAAAGGAAGAAAAAGGCTAAAAAAGGTAAAAAGAAAAAAGCTCAAGTCGATTTATTGCAAGAAAATACCGTCGAAGAACTTTATCAAGAACTTCTTGACTTGAAAATTATCGAAAAATACGAAAAATGTTCCTTGGATGCGTTTATCGGCGATATGAACTACAAAGCTTACGAGCAACGAGCACAAATGTTGTAAGTTTTTTCATATTTTTTCATTTTTCATCATTTTAAGCTTGAATTTCATCAAAAGTGATCCAATTCACGGCTTACAAGAGCTAAAAAATACGATTCGAACATCAATTCTCGGCATGGGACCTCTTGACGTGTCAAAACCAAGGTCAATTTGCTTCGTTGGACCTCCGCAATCCGGGAAAAAGTTTCTTGTGCATGCAATTTGTTCAGAAATAAATGCAGTTCTCTTCGATTTGAGTCCCCATAAAGTCGCTGAAGTCTCGGATATGCCTCGTTTTGTCAATTTAATCACTCAAATGGCGCGAATTTTGCAACCAACGGTCTTTTTCATCAACGACACTCACAAAACTTTTTACAAAAAAGTCCCGAAAGAAGAACAGGAACAAGATCCGAGGAAACTTTCGAAGTTTTTGTTCAAAAATATCGTCAAACCTATAAAAAAAGAAGAAAAAATTATGTTACTTGGTACTACAAATGAACCATGGAAATGTTCTCCGGCGAAATTAAGAAAATGCTTCGAAAAAATTTTATTGATTCCGAGAACGGATTACGGAAATTCTTTTATTACGTGGCGACATGAACTTTTACAGAAGCTTGGAGTGCCTCGTGATATTTGTATCTCTCCGTTGGCGAAAGTCACTCAAGGAATTGCAACGGGACAAATTATGAAATGTGTGGAAGATTGCATCGGAATTCGACGAAGAATGAAATTTTCGAGGGAAATTTTGACGCTTGATGAACTTTTGGAGTATTTTTTGTCACAAAATCCAGCAATAATTCCCATGAGTCAGCAAATTTTTGAAAAATACGTGAAATGGTACCGAAAAGCGAATAAATTGGCGAAAAAAAGACAGCAACAAGTATTGATCGCGCATCCGCCAGAAGTTAAAGATACGAAAAAAGGAGCGAAAAGGAAATAAAATTTAATTTTATATATTTCTAAAGGTTGTAAAGATGGAAAATTTTAAAAAATTTTGAACTGAAAAGTGAAAAATTTATTAAAAATTTTAAATTTGGAATTAGCGAGAAAGCGAATTTCAAATTTAAGAAATTTTTAATAATTTATTTTAATTTAATTTTAAAATATTTATTAAATTAATTATTTTTAATTAAATTTAACTACATTAAAAAAAAATCAAAATAATTTGAAAAAAAATAAAATTGATTTTTCTTTGAATTTTAATTAAATTAATTTTTTTATTAAATTTTTTTTTTTTATTTTTCAAAGTAAAATCAATTTAATTTTTTTAAATGATTTTTTTGATTTTTTTATTTCAAAATTTTAAATTAATTAATTTTTTTATATTTTGTAAAAATGCGAAAAATAATTTTAAATAATTATTTTTTTTAAATTTAATTAAATTAAATTAATTGAAATATTTTAAAAATATAAAATAAATTTAATTAAAATTTAAAGAAAACTCATTTAAATTTTTACAAATTACTGTTTTTTTAATTTATTTTATTTTTTTAAATTAATTTTAATTAATTAATATTTTATTAATTTTATTTTGACTCAGAAATTGCATTAAAAAAATTTTTCAAATCAAAAAATATAAAAATTTAAATTTTAAAATTTTTCATAAAATTCAGATAATTAAAGCTTCGAATTTGGTCAAAAGGTGAACAAATCAAAACAAGAAAAAAAAACTAATTAGGGCGCGAACTCAATTTCTATTCAAAGTACCTTTTTTCGCAAAACAATGACGACGACCCCTTGATAAATAAATTTGTAAATAATAATCCTAATCCTGCATTAATTGCATTTTTGTTATGAATTTCATTAAAAAATAAAAAAAAAACGTGAAACTAGCACGATCGCTTTCATCACAATTGTTTTTAATCCATGCCTGGGTCAATTGACCGGTCAAGTTTATTTTTATGAATACATCAAAATATTTTAAACTCTTTTTTTTTTTTTGAATGAATGAAGATGCGGAGAGAAGAAGATGAAGCAATCAAATTATCATATTAGACAAAAAAATTACGGTATTTCAACCTGTGTCGATACGAAATTACACGTGGTGCCTTTTAAGATAATTTTTTTGATGCTTTTATTGGCTTTTGCCTTTTTGAGAGCACTTTTTATCGCGTTTTTGCTCATGTGTCGTCACAATTTATGAGCGATGATGTAAAATCGATGACTCATAAATGGTCTCAGCCAACATACGAAAACGCGCGCAAAAAGAAAAGCAATAAAATAAATGCCAAAAAGTCGGTGAATTTATAGCATCAATTATTTTATATGTGCGTGAGAATTGTTTTTCGGTCAAAAAAAGTTCTTTCCAGGTGTTCTCAAAATTTTATTTTTGTCTATTTTTTATCGTAAATCATCTTTGGCTACTACACGCCTTCTTTTCCCGCGCTTTTAATGATCGCATAGTAAAAAAAAGGTTTCTTGTCGTCAAAATGTCTCAATTTGTTTGCCAAAAAAAGTTCTGAGTCATCCACAAAGTTCGCGATAAAACCCGTCATTAATTTATTGCTCGATTATGGCTTTATTTATCGTTTGATTGAAACAAACCTTTGACTAACCTCAATTTAATAATAATAACGAACTAACGAGAAAACAACTTAATAAAAATTGCCAAGAAGATTTTTGTTGTTTTTATTTTATTTTCGCAGAAGAAATCAATTTATGAAAATGAGATATCAATAAATCAAAATGTTTGGTGTGCGTGCGATGCTGCCTCAGGGGAGTTCTTTTGGTGATTGCATGTTTATTTTTTGGGAATTGCGTTAAAACAATATCGTGAATCATCGAATGAAGGAAGATTTTGACCTTTAAATGGGGAGATTTTAAATTTTTTGTTTGAATTAGTGAGAAAGCGATTTTCAAATTTTTTAACGGTAATTTTTTGAATTGACATTTACGAAATTTTTAACTAAAATCTGTCTAATTTCATAAAATAATTATTTTTTTGATTTTGAATTTTTCGGAATTATTCAAAAAAAATAAATTTAATTAAAAATTTTTTTTTCATAGTTTAAATATTGAAAATTTTTAGAAAAATAATTTTTTAAATTTTAATTTTATAATGCGAAAAATTAAAAATTATTTTCGTTTTGCAAAAAAAAAATTATTTATTTTATTATTTTTTTATTTATTAATTTATTTAATTCTTTTTTAGAAAAATTAATTTTATTAAAATTAAATTTAAAATAAAAATTAAAAAATTTTTTTTTTAAAATATTTTTTAAAAAATTTTAATTAAAAATGATTTTTTATTAAATTTATTTTTAATCGAATTTTTTTAAATTTTAAAAATTCATTTTAATTTGTTGTATTAAAATTTTAAATTTTAAAATTTCATTAATTTTTTTTAAATAAAATTAATTTTTTAAAAAATTATAAAAATAAATAAATTTCATTTATAAAACTAAAAAAAGTCGATTTAAAAATAAATTTAATAAAAAATCTTTTTCAATTTAAAAACTTTTCTTTTAAAATAAAAATATGGTTTTTTTTTATTTTTTATGAACTGAAAAAATAAAAAAAAAAGTGAGCCTTTTTCGCATATTTTTAATTTTTTTTAATAAATAAAAAAGCTCATATTTTTTTGGTGAAATTTTATTTCGAAAAACAAAGTTTGCTATATTCTATAAAAAACATGTTTCTTTCACATTTATGTTATATATGAATATTTAATATATTATTAATTATTACATATTAATGTTATTGAAAAAGGAGGAAAAACTCAAAAAAATAAATAAGTGCTCTTAAACTATCTTCTTACTTCATTAACATTAAAATTTCAATCCTTTTGTCAAAAAATCTTCGAATTTAATTTTTTAGCAAAAGTAAATGATGGAGGGGAAAGTACACTAAAACTAATTTATAGAGCGAAATATACAAATCGAATTTTTTACTTTAATATTTTAATTTTTTTCTTTTTATAAAAAGGCCCAGAGGAGTTTAATTGATTCGACAAAAAACTAAGGCGAGTATTTTTTTACGTGAGATTTTTTTCTCTCTCTCTCTCTCTTTTCATGATTTTGAAAAATTGTTTCCTCAACATGACGTCCTTTTTCTTTCGTAGCAATGAGAATTGTCGAAATTGTAACAAACAAGAATTTTCTCTTTTTTTTACTACAAATGAACACGAAAAGTGAAAAAAAAATATTTTCTTTGCACGAGAAAATTTTTTTGGAAATTAAGGGAAGAAAAAACTCATTCGGATACTTCACATCCAAAAAAAGAAACAAAAAAAAAAGAAGAAATACTGTGAATTACATCCGTTTTTGGGGCGGCACGTAAACGCCACGTTGCTCGCGATAGGACTTGTTGCCTCCTGCGTTTCCTCCGGAATTGCCCTGTGGAATATTTTTGTGTCCGCCTCGCATATTTTGCTGCGACGGAGCCTGCTGCTGATGCTGCTGCATTTGTTGCGGAGGCATGGCGGGATGAGGATGAATTATTTGCGTCGCTGCGGAAACGGGAACTGCCTTGAATGCTGCCGGAGCTGCGGAGAATGTTGTGCCTGGCGGAGCTGTGTTAAGGGGCAAACAATCGTGTTTCAATACTTCTTCGAAATTTCCGTAATCCACGAATCGCACGACATTTGTCTTTTCCGTGACGTCTGTTATGACAGCGGGATAGAACTAAAAAAAAATTTCAAAAAAATAAATTAATTAAATTTTAAAGTTTTAAATTATTTTTTTTATTTTCATGAATTTTGTGAAGAAAAAAAAATTCAAATTAAATTTTAAAAAAACATTTAAAATTTTTAATTAAAAAAAATCATTTTTGAAAAATTTTTTTAATTTACAATTAAGTAAAAATTTCAGTAGTAATTTTTTAACTATTTTTAATTGAATTTTGAAGAAAAAAAAATATTCAAACAATTACAAAAAAAAATAAAATAAATAAATAAAATATAATTTGGAGAACGCAGTAACTTTAGTAAGTCAATTAACAAAATTTTTGAGCTTAATTTTTTTTCACATATAAAAATTTTTAAATTTAAAAATAAAAAAAATTTAAATAAATTTTTTAAATTAAATTTAAAAAGATTTTTTTTGTTAAAAATAAAAAAAAACCGAATAATTTGAGAAAATTTAAAATTTTATAAAAGTATCAATTATGAATATTCAAACATTTCATTAAACAAATATTAAAATTATTTTTTTTAATAAAAAAATTAATTAAAATTTAAAGGATATTTTTAAAATATTTTTTTTTAAATTCTGAATTTTTTAAGTTTTATTTTCTTCCTTTTTTATTAATTTAATTTTATTAAAAATACAAAAAAAAATTAAATGAAAATTTTTTTAATCTTGTTCAAATTAATTCAAAATTCTTTAAAATTAATTATTAAAAACAAAAATAAAAAAAAATTCAATTAAATTAAATAAAAATAATTAAAACCTTAAGTTTATTTTTTTTTAACATTTTTTTTTTTAATTTTTAAGTTATTGAATTTTTCTGAAGTAAAAATTGTGAAAAAAAATTTAAATTATTTTTTTTTAATTTTTGGTTATTTTTTTAATTCGAAAAAAATTATGTTTTAACTTTTATATTTTTTTATTTTTTTTTTGTAATTTTTTGTAAAGTCATGTAAATTTTTTTTCATGTATTTTATGGATGTTTTTTATGAAAAATTTCAAAATAAATTATTTAAAATCAAAAAACTCACCCTCTCATCCTCCCAATATTTCGCAACGCAAACTTCGCCAACATTAAACTTCACTTGCGGCATCATTCCGACTTGCACAGCGGGGAATGCGACAGTTGTACCGGGCGGCAAAAATTGATTTGCCATCGGCTGGGGACTCGGAATGACAGGCGGCGGCGGATGCCCATACGGTTGCTGCACAAATTGCCCCGGAGGCATTTGCGCGGGCGGCTGAACACTCGTAAGCGGAACAACGGGTACCGCAACGGCAGTCGGTGGGGCAACGGGCGGCGCTTGTGCATTGGCAGTTACGGGCAATTGTTGCGTTTTCAACACATTCATTGCGAATTCATTGGTTGCCTTGTTCTGGAATCCCATAATTTGGTACGGGTTGTAAGTGCCATTCGGAATTGCGACGTAATTCTTGTTCATCGTCGGCTGTTGCTGCTGCTGCTGATTCGGCGGATTTTGAGACTGCTGTGGATGCCCTGCGACAGCAACTGACTGATGAGGAGGAACTTTTGTTTGATTCGACGACGAAGTATTTTGACTCGATGACGTTACGGGGCCCGAAGACGAGCCAATTTTGAGATTTGCCGTTGCATCGATGACGTGATTCATGTTCTGATTCGCGTTCTGTTTGGTATACGACTGTTTCTGGTTGTTATTTGGCTTCGGGGCGGTGTTTTGCTGTTGCCCGGGAGGCGATCTCCGTTGCTGATGATGATCTTTGTTGGCATAATTTGACGTTTGTTGTTGTCTTCCTTGCCCGGCTTGCGAATTTCCGCCTTGCGGGGCATTTGTTTGTCGCGAATACTCGTTATAGGAGGATTTTTGCGCCGTTTGTTGCTGATTTTGTGTCTGATGATGTGACTTAGTACCTTGATACTCGCTATTTCCGCCGTAATTATTCCCTTGGGCTCGTTGATCGTTCTTATTTTCACGAAAATCGTTTCCTCTGCCGCTATTATTGTATCCGCCGCGTTGATATCCGCCTTTTTGGTTGTCATGAGCACCGCTTGCGTTATAATTTCGATCGTTTCGTTGCTCGCCGCCATGTCCGCCTTTGTTATAATCATTGTTCCGATAATCCTTTTGCGAGTATTGAGTCTGGGACTGTTGCTGCGCTTGATTATTGTAATCTTTTTGGTAACGATTGTTGTAATTTCCTTGATTTTGCGATCCTTGTTGTTGCTGCGGATGCGAATTATACGAATCTCTGTTGTCGTAACGCTTTTCACGAGGTCCCGGATACGTATTTGAACGCGATTGGGGACCCGAATTACGATTTTCATTGTAATCACGTCGATTATAGCCGCCTCGCGTGTCACTTTGGTTGTTAGCTCGATCGTTTCGCGCCCCAGAATTGTTGTAATAATTATTTTGCTGCTGTTGTTGCCCGCCGTATTGGTTATTACGGTTCGCGAAACTTGCGGAAATGTTATTTTCGAAGCGATTTCCGCCGCGTTTGCCTCCCTCGGAGTACGGATCACGTCGGGCGTTGCTGTAATTGTTATTTTGAGGCTTCGAAGTGTTCGCGGAGGACGTCGGTTCGCTCGTTTCGGGCAATTTGTCTTCCACAAAGTCGAAAAGTGAGATCTTTTGTGATGGCTTGCTTGTCGTTTCGGGCTTTTCTTTGTCCATGCCGGGCTTTTTGCGATCGGGGCGTTCGTTGGCATTGCCTCGCGCGGGAATTTGCTTCGTTTGAGATTCGTTGTCGCGTTCGCTGTAGGAACGTGTTCGCTCTTCGCGTTTCCGCAAGTTGTTTAGCGCGAGTTCGACGTTGTTTTTGTTGTAGCGCAGCGCCGTTTTCGCCTGCTCTTCCGTGTAGCCCTTGTCCATGATCTTTTGCACGTTGGCGTCTTGCAGTTGCTTCGTGCCGCCGCCGAATACCTTTTTGTTTTCAGTCTTTATGGCTTCGGATATGGCATCGTTGCGTTGCGAATCGAATTCGCTGCTGTGATTCTCCTCGGCAATCATCTTCGTTTGTGCCTCTGCCATGCTGTTGAACGTTTCGTCAGTTTTGCCGGTTAGTTGGGGAATTGGTTTGCCGAAGGGAATCCATCGTGGAGGTCCGCTTGATCCTAAATTGGGACGATTTCCTTTGGAGAACATCGCGAGACTTCGATTTACTTCCCATTTTTCGACCAAGGCAACGACATGACCTCCCAATACTTCGACGTTACTTGCACGCAGTTGTAACAATGCATGCGAACATTTGATCGGTCCATTCTTCAGCAAAATCTGAAAGATAAACAAAAAAAATTAATTCAATAGAACCAGTTTTTATCCGCTGAAATGGCGATCAGGGATGTTCAAGCAAGGGTTCTTAAAGAAATTTGTAAAAATTTAAAAATTATACATTTTAATTATTAAAAATTTTCAAAATAAAATATAAATATAAAAAAAAATAAATTAAAAAAAAAATTCAAAAATTAAATTTTTTACATTTTTTACAATTTATAATAAAAAAAATTATTTATTTATTTTTTTTTTTTTTTTTTTGATAAATTCGGGAAATTATTTTTTTTTATATTAAATTTGGTGAATATTCTTTGTGTTGAGAATTTTTTTTAATTTTAAAAATAATTTTATTAATATTTTTATTAGTTTTGAAAATTAAAAAATTATAATTTTTATTATTTTTAAAAATATTAATGTAAATTTGTGTTAATTTTTTTTTAATTTTTAAAATAAAATTCAAAAAATATTTGTTTTCACTTAATACATTTTCCCATGTTCTGAACAATTTAAAAAAAAAATTATTAATAATTTTTATTAAATTTGAAAATAAAAAATTATAAAAAAATTCTGAATTTTTTAACATTTTTTTAATTTAATTATTTTTTTAAAAATTATTTAAATATTTTTTTTATAATTTTTTAATATTTTTTTTAAACATTTTTATTTTTTATGTAAAAAAAAATAATATATTTTTTGTGAGTTTTTTCTTAAATTTTCAACATTGAGCTTTAAAAAATTATAAAGAAATTTTTTGAAAAATTATTTTTTTTTAATTTTAGAATAAAAATCATGAAAATCATGCCGAAACTCAACAAAACTCCTTTTAAAGTTGAATATCCTAAAGCCACGATTTTGCGTATTAGCAAAAAATCTAACACATACACGTTCGTACAAACACACAACGCCGTATAGAACATACCAGAAATGCAAGGACATCGATCAAAAAAAAATTCTTACCTTCGTTCCCGGAGGCAAATTCAGCGAGAGAGCTTGAATATTTTCCATTTCCACAGCCTGACATTGAGTTTGTCCGTCGGTTAGGTGAATTCGCAAGAGTCTCGGCGCCGCTTTGGATTCCTCATTGGATTTTGGTGCAGAACAATTGCGCACTTTGACCAATTGTAGTACGGCATTACCTTGCAAGGCGTCCTGTTTCAGCAAACTATTTAATGCACCGCCAGCGATTTCGCGGAAATCCGTCTGAAAATCACAAAAAATGTTCATTTTCACTTTCGCTCGATGCACTTTTCGCAGAAATTGCTGAAAAATTACTCACATCTAACGCAAGCTTCGTGACTCCCTGCTCGTCTAGCACATTGTTTTTGTTTTCCGTCAATTTTTTCAGACCCGCTTCCGTCAGATACCTGCAACGAGAACCGCGTAATTTTGGTTTGAGTGCGTTCGCGAGACGTTTAAGCACGAATTCTTACCATCCTCGTTCCTTTAATTTGTCTATCGACATTGTTTATGAGTGAAAAATAACAATTGATGTGTTTTTCCAATTTTCCCCGAATCTAAAACTGTGGGTTGCGATCGACGAGTAACGATAGGGAAGTAGTTTTGTTTTCGCCGCAAAATGTCACTTCCAGCGACTTCCAGAGGGTGTTACAAATATTATTTTGTTTCTTGTTTCCTCCCCCTTCATTTATATCAAAAGTTTTTAAAAGAAATTTTTATTTTTAAATTTTTATTTTTAAGAAATATTTTTTTATATAAAATGAATATTTCTTTTATGAAATTAAAAATTAAGGTTACATTAAAAATAATTTAAAAATTTTTTTTAAATACTTTGAAATTTTCATATATAAATTTGATTTCAAATTTAGTTAATTAATAAATAAAAAAATAGTAATTTTGTAAAAAAAAATCAAAAAAACAAAAATTTTCAAAAAATTATGAAAAATAAGTTCAGTAATCTCATAAATATTTAGAGAAGAAAATTCATGTCAAAATAAGATTTTCAATACAAAAATTACTAAAAAAAATGAAAATTCTAATTTTTTTTTTAAATTTATTATTTTATTCCCTCATTGACTTTTGACTTTTGATTTGCATATGACTTTGCTTTTTAGTTTTCTTTAAAATAACCTTAACATTAGTTTGTTTTAAAAGCCATTTTAATATTTTCAACTATTTCAAAGGTAAGTTGTGAACATTATGAGAAAAAATCTGAATTTTACACAAAATAATGAAAAAAAAAATTTTTTCTCATGTTTTTAAACTTTAAAAATATTTTTGTTTAATTTTGAAATAATTTTTATTAAAATTGAAAATAAATATATTTTAATTCTACTTTTCTTGAATAATTTTTTTTTAGATATTTAAAATTTTTTTTTTAAAAAATTGTGAGTTTTTATGAGATTTTTGAGAAAAGCAAATAGAAAAAAATTTCAAATGAAATATTTTTGAAAAAGAAAAATTAAGTAAAAAGCCTTATTCAATAAAAATATTACCTAAAGAAAATAATTCAAAATTGAGTAATTTTAAAACTTTTCTGCTAACTCTCCCTCCCCCATGATTTATTTTTCGATGATGCAACGTGAAACAAAAATCACTTTTGGAACATCCTTATCCTCCGAAAACAACTCCCCTTACCGGAAGTCATCATTTTCATTCGTCTCATTCGTCAAAATCAAAACAAAGTTCACGTGGAGTGAATTTTCAACCAATTTTAATTAAAATTTAATTATTTTTCAAAAATGATGGGGCAATTTGACGACGCTGAAGAGCCTCTCGTGCAAAAACCCGTCGAAGAAGTAAGAAACCCTAACAAAAAATTAACTTTTTTCCTAAAATTTTTACTTTTAGATCCTTCCTGAGTTACAAAAAGTCACAATTAACGACTCCCTGTTCGACGATTTGCGTGCCTCGTTCAAAACGAAGTACGACAAAGACGATAATCTCGAGGAGCTTGACTACGACAACGAAGACGAGGCTTATTCCGACGAGGATTTGTACGAATATGGCGATGACGGGAAGAAAAATGCCCCAAACTTGAACATTAATGGTCGTCACACGAACACGCAACAATCCACAAATAAAGTTTCCAGCTATCAACCTTCGGAGAAGCTCTTTAAACGTTTCACGAACAAAATTAACGTCGAAAAATACGAACCATCATTACCAAAAATGGCTGTGAACGCATTGATGGAAAAAGATCGTCGTTTCGACGCGGATCGACTTCGAAGCAAGGATAAACAAGATCGCGCAACAGCTGAACAAGTCATGGATCCGCGCACGAGAATGATTTTGTTCAAATTATTAAATCGCGGAATGATTTCGGAAATTAACGGATGCATTTCAACCGGCAAAGAAGCGAATGTGTATCACGCAACGTCAAAAACTGGCGAAGATTTTGCGATAAAAATTTACAAAACCTCAATTTTGGTTTTTAAAGATCGGGACAAGTACGTTTCAGGCGAATATCGTTTCCGGCATGGATATTGTCGACATAATCCGCGTAAAATGGTTCGAACGTGGGCTGAAAAGGAAATGCGAAATCTCGTTCGAATGCAAAATTCGGAAATGCCTGTGCCGCATCCCATTTTGCTGCGAGGTCATGTCCTGCTGATGACTTTTATCGGAGAAAATGGATGGCCCGCACCGAAATTGAAGGATGTTGAACTTTCATCTTCAAAGGCGCGCGAACTTTATCGCGATTGTGTCGTCATGATATGGACCATGTACAAAAAATGTCGTCTCGTGCATGCAGATTTGTCGGAATTTAACATTTTATATCACAAAGGAAAGCTGGTCATCATCGACGTATCCCAATCCGTGGAACATGACCATCCGCATGCTTTGGAGTTTTTGCGGAAAGATTGCACAAATGTCAGTCACTTTTTCAGAAAATACGAAGTTTCGACGATGACGGTGAAGGAATTGTTCGATTTTGTCACAGATCCGACGATAACAGACGAAAATATGGAAGAACGGTTGCTTGCGATTTCAGAAAAAATTTCGGAAAGGAATTTGGATGAATTAACGGCGCAGGAGAAAATCGATGAAGAAGTTTTTAAACAAGCTTTTATTCCGAAAAGGTTGAATGAGGTAAAAATTTCGCCAGAAATGGGTGTGAAATTTTATTTAAAACGAGTTTTTGTGACTTTTGTAGGTTTACGACGTTGAACGAGATATTTTTGAGAAGAAAGCTGATACTGATGAGTTGATTTATAAGACAATTACGGGCCTTGACACTGCTGCGAATGCATCTGAAGGTAAGAGATAAATTTATTTAATTTTTTTTTAATTTTTTGAGAAACACAAATTCATTTCGAGAAAGAAAAAAAATCATTTTGAGTTGCAAAATGATTAAAAATGATAAATTAGAGCCCTCTGACAAATTTTTATCCATTATCCACAATTTTATCCAAGATTTGACAAAAATTGCTTTGACACAGTTTTTGACACAGTTTTTTTTGCACTTGATTTAGTTTTTAAAACAAAACTATGTCAAAGGAAAATTTTTTTTTCAGTTTCAATTTTTTGGCAGTTTTGAGTTGAAAAATGATTAAAAATGATAAATTAGAGCCCTCTGATAAATTTTTATCCATTTGGAGCAAGATTTGACAAAAATTGCTTTGACACAGTTTTTGACACAGTTTTTTTTGCTCTTGATTTAGTTTTTAAAACAAAACTATGTCAAAGGAAAAATTTTTTTTCAGTTTCAATTTTTTGGCAGTTTTGAGTTGAAAAATGATTAAAAATGATAAATTAGAGCCCTCTGATAAATTTTTATCCATTTGGAGCAAGATTTGACAAAAATTGCTTTGACACAGTTTTTGACACAGTTTTTTTGCTCTTGATTTAGTTTTTAAAACAAAACTATGTCAAAGGAAAAATTTTTTTTCAGTTTCAATTTTTTGGCAGTTTTGAGTTATAAAATTATTAAAAATGATAAATTAGAGCCCTCTGATAAATTTTTATCCATTTGGAGCAAGATTTGACAAAAATTGCTTTGACACAGTTTTTGACACAGTTTTTTTGCACTTGATTTAGTTTTTAAAACAAAACTATGTCAAAGGAAAAATTTTTTTTCAGTTTCAATTTTTTGGCAGTTTTGAGTTGAAAAATGATTAAAAATGATAAATTAGAGCCCTCTGATAAATTTTTATCCATTTGGAGCAAGATTTGACAAAAATAGCTTTGACACAGTTTTTGACACAGTTTTTTTGCTCTTGATTTAGTTTTTAAAACAAAACTATGTCAAAGGAAAAAAATTTTTTTCTGTTTCAATTTTTTGGCAGTTTTGAGTTGAAAAATGATTAAAAATGATAAATTAGAGCCCTCTGATAAATTTTTATCCATTTGGAGCAAGATTTGACAAAAATAGCTTTGACACAGTTTTTGACACAGTTTTTTTGCTCTTGATTTAGTTTTTAAAACAAAACTATGTCAAAGAAAAAAATTTTTTCAGTTTCAATTTTTTGGCAGTTTTGAGTTGAAAAATGATTAAAAATGATAAATTAGAGCCCTCTGATAAATTTTTATCCATTTGGAGCAAGATTTGACAAAAAATAGCTTTGACACAGTTTTTGACACAGTTTTTTTGCTCTTGATTTAGTTTTTAAAACAAAACTATGTCAAAGGAAAAATTTTTTTTCAGTTTAAATTTTTTGGCAAGTTGAAAAAATTTTTAAATTAGAGCCCTCTGATAAATTTTTATCCATTTGGAGCAAGATTTGACAAAAATAGCTTTGACACATTTTTTAGTTTTTAAAACAAAACTATGCAAAGAAAAAAATTTTTTTCAGTTTCAATTTTTTGGCAGTTTTGAGTTGAAAAATGATTAAAAATGATAAATTAGAGCCCTCTGATAAATTTTTATCCATTTGGAGCAAGATTTGACAAAAATTGCTTTGACACAGTTTTTGACACAGTTTTTTTTGCTCTTGTTAGTTTTTAAAACAAAACTATGTCAAAGGAAAAATTTTTTTTCAGTTTCAATTTTTTGGCAGTTTTGAGTTGAAAAATGATTAAAAATGATAAATTAGAGCCCTCTGATAAATTTTTATCCATTTGGAGCAAGATTTGACAAAAATTGCTTTGACACAGTTTTTGACACAGTTTTTTTTGCTCTTGATTTAGTTTTTAAAACAAAACTATGTCAAAGAAAAAATTTTTTTTCAGTTTCAATTTTTTGGCAGTTTTGAGTTGAAAAATGATTAAAAATGATAAATTAGAGCCCTCTGATAAATTTTTATCCATTTGGAGCAAGATTTGACAAAAATTGCTTTGACACAGTTTTTGACACAGTTTTTTTGCACTTGATTTAGTTTTTAAAACAAAACTATGTCAAAGGAAAATTTTTTTTTCAGTTTCAATTTTTTGGCAGTTTTGAGTTATAAAATTATTAAAAATGATAAATTAGAGCCCTCTGACAAATTTCAATCCATTTGGAGCAAGATTTGACAAAAATAGCTTTGACACAGTTTTTGACACAGTTTTTTTGCTCTTGATTTAGTTTTTAAAACAAAACTATGTCAAAGGAAAATTTTTTTTTCAGTTTCAATTTTTTGGCAGTTTTGAGTTGAAAAATGATTAAAAATGATAAATTAGAGCCCTCTGATAAATTTTTATCCATTTGGAGCAAGATTTGACAAAAATTGCTTTGACACAGTTTTTTTTGCTCTTGATTTAGTTTTTAAAACAAAACTATGTCAAAAGAAAAATTTTTTTTCAGTTTCAATTTTTTGGCAGTTTTGAGTTGAAAAATGATTAAAAATGATAAATTAGAGCCCTCTGATAAATTTTTATCCATTTGGAGCAAGATTTGACAAAAATTGCTTTGACACAGTTTTTGACACAGTTTTTTTTGCTCTTGATTTAGTTTTTAAAACAAAACTATGTCAAAGGAAAAAGTTTTTTTTCAGTTTCAATTTTTTGGCAGTTTTGAGTTGAAAAATGATTAAAAATGATAAATTAGAGCCCTCTGATAAATTTTTATCCATTTGGAGCAAGATTTGACAAAAATTGCTTTGACACAGTTTTTTTTGCTCTTGATTTAGTTTTTAAAACAAAACTATGTCAAAAGAAAAATTTTTTTTCAGTTTCAATTTTTTGGCAGTTTTGAGTTGAAAAATGATTAAAAATGATAAATTAGAGCCCTCTGATAAATTTTTATCCATTTGGAGCAAGATTTGACAAAAATTGCTTTGACACAGTTTTTTTTGCTCTTGATTTAGTTTTTAAAACAAAACTATGTCAAAAGAAAAATTTTTTTTCAGTTTCAATTTTTTGGCAGTTTTGAGTTGAAAAATGATTAAAAATGATAAATTAGAGCCCTCTGATAAATTTTTATCCATTTGGAGCAAGATTTGACAAAAATTGCTTTGACACAGTTTTTGACACAGTTTTTTTTGCTCTTGATTTAGTTTTTAAAACAAAACTATGTCAAAGGAAAATTTTTTTTTCAGTTTCAATTTTTTGGCAGTTTTGAGTTGAAAAATGATTAAAAATGATAAATTAGAGCCCTCTGACAAATTTCAATCCATTTGGAGCAAGATTTGACAAAAATAGCTTTGACACAGTTTTTGACACAGTTTTTTTGCTCTTGATTTAGTTTTTAAAACAAAACTATGTCAAAGGAAAATTTTTTTTTCAGTTTCAATTTTTTGGCAGTTTTGAGTTATAAAATTATTAAAAATGATAAATTAGAGCCCTCTGATAAATTTTTATCCATTTGGAGCAAGATTTGACAAAAATTGCTTTTACACAGTTTTTGACACAGTTTTTTTTGCTCTTGATTTAGTTTTTAAAACAAAACTATGTCAAAAGAAAAATTTTTTTTCAGTTTCAATTTTTTGGCAGTTTTGAGTTGAAAAATGATTAAAAATGATAAATTAGAGCCCTCTGATAAATTTTTATCCATTTGGAGCAAGATTTGACAAAAATTGCTTTGACACAGTTTTTTTTGCTCTTGATTTAGTTTTTAAAACAAAACTATGTCAAAAGAAAAATTTTTTTTCAGTTTCAATTTTTTGGCAGTTTTGAGTTGAAAAATGATTAAAAATGATAAATTAGAGCCCTCTGATAAATTTTTATCCATTTGGAGCAAGATTTGACAAAAATTGCTTTGACACAGTTTTTGACACAGTTTTTTTTTGCTCTTGATTTAGTTTTTAAAACAAAACTATGTCAAAGGAAAAATTTTTTTTCAGTTTCAATTTTTTGGCAGTTTTGAGTTGAAAAATGATTAAAAATGATAAATTAGAGCCCTCTGATAAATTTCAATCCATTTGGAGCAAGATTTGACAAAAATAGCTTTGACACAGTTTTTGACACAGTTTTTTTTGCTCTTGATTTAGTTTTTAAAACAAAACTATGTCAAAGAAAAAATTTTTTTTCAGTTTCAATTTTTTGGCAGTTTTGAGTTGAAAAATGATTAAAAATGATAAATTAGAGCCCTCTGATAAATTTTTATCCATTTGGAACAAGATTTGACAAAAACTGCTTTGACACAGTTTTTTTTGCTCTTGATTTAGTTTTCAAAACAAAACTATGTCAAAGAAAAAATTTTTTTTCAGTTTCAATTTTTTGGCAGTTTTGAGTTGTAAAATGCTTTAAAATGATAAATTAGAGCCCTCTGATAAATTTTTATCCATTTGGAGTGAGATTTGACAAAAATTGCTTTGTCACAGTTTTTTTTGCTCTTGATTTAGTTTTTAAAACAAAACTATGTCAAAGGAAAATTTTTTTTTTAGTTTCAATTTTTTGGCAGTTTTGAGTTATAAAATTATTAAAAATGATAAATTAGAGCCCTCTGATAAATTTTTATCCATTTGGAGCAAGATTTGACAAAAATTGCTTTTACACAGTTTTTTTTGCTCTTGATTTAGTTTTTAAAACAAAACTATGTCAAAAGAAAAATTTTTTTTCAGTTTCAATTTTTTGGCAGTTTTGAGTTGAAAAATGATTAAAAATGATAAATTAGAGCCCTCTGATAAATTTTTATCCATTTGGAGCAAGATTTGACAAAAATTGCTTTGACACAGTTTTTTTTGCTCTTGATTTAGTTTTTAAAACAAAACTATGTCAAAAGAAAAATTTTTTTTCAGTTTCAATTTTTTGGCAGTTTTGAGTTGAAAAATGATTAAAAATGATAAATTAGAGCCCTCTGATAAATTTTTATCCATTTGGAGCAAGATTTGACAAAAATTGCTTTGACACAGTTTTTGACACAGTTTTTTTTTGCTCTTGATTTAGTTTTTAAAACAAAACTATGTCAAAGGAAAAAATTTTTTTTCAGTTTCAATTTTTTGGCAGTTTTGAGTTGAAAAATGATTAAAAATGATAAATTAGAGCCCTCTGATAAATTTTTATCCATTTGGAGCAAGATTTGACAAAAAAAAATTAAAAAAAATTTAAAAAAATATTTAAAAAAAATATAAAAAAAAAAATATTTAAAAAAAATTTAAAAAAATATTTAAAAAAAAATATAAAAAAAAATATTTAAAAAAATATAATAAAAAATATATTAAAAAAAAAATTAAAAAAAATTTAAAAAAAAATAAAAAAAATAAAAAAAAAATATTTAAAAAAATATAATAAAAAATATATTAAAAAAATAGATAAAAAAAAGTGTTAAAAAACACTAAAAATAAAACATTTTAAAAAACGAACTAAAAAGTAAAAAATAAGGGCTTTAAAAACGCACTAAAAAGGATAAAATAAGGGCCCTTTGTTAGCCAAGTCCCTTTTGTTAGCCAAGTCCCTTTGATCAGCGATATTATAAAGTAAAAACTAAAAATGTGGAGTTTTTAGTCACATACTTTCACCTAAATTTTCTTAAGAATTCGAAGAAAAAAAATTCATAATGTTCGCCTTGTAAGGAAAACGTTCAATGTGTAATCTTCTAAAGGATTCTTATAATACATATGAAAATCAATATAGAGGTTGTTTTGCAAATAAGCTCATCTTTTCATTTTGAATTTAATTTGGTCAAAATCGGCATGGTTGATTTGTATATCGTTCAGTTCAAATAGAAGACTATAGATATTTTACTTTAATTTGAGTCATCTTAGGGTTTAGCTTCATTCATATTCACTTTTTTTTCTAATTAAGCTTTTAACTTTTCACATTTTGAAGCAACAACTTGAATAATATACGAAAATTCATATAGATGATTTTTTGTATTTTAATTTTTATTTTCTTTATACTATATTGAGTAACCATTGTGCAGTAAAGATGTGTTCATCAAATTAATTTTTAAGAACTCGATAGTTTTTTCTTTACATTCAAAGCTTCAAAATCTAATTTGTTTATGACTTTTGTGAAAACTATGTATTTAATACAACAAAACCATTTTCAAACTCTCCACAAAACTTTGAATAAAGGTTTTAAAAGCCTTATATCCCTATCTTTAATTTTAATAGAATCTATCGAAATTACTTTGACATACTATTAATATAATCTCTTAATATTAATAATATACTCTTTATTTAATATATTATTAATATAATATATATCATGCAAAACCTTCAACAAAACAATATAGAAATAGAACTAAAAACTCCACATTTTAGTTTTTAATTTATAGTATCGCTGATCAAAGGGACTTGGCTAACAAAAGGGACTTGGCTAACAAAGGGCCCTTATTTTATCCTTTTTAGTGCGTTTTTAAAGCCCTTATTTTTTACTTTTTAGTTCGTTTTTTAAAATGTTTTATTTTTAGTGTTTTTTAACACTTTTTTTTATCTATTTTTTTAAATATATTTTTTATTATATTTTTTTAAATATTTTTTTTTTATTTTTTTTAATATTTTTTTTAAATTTATTATTATATTTTTTTATATTTTTTTTTTAAATATTTTTTTTTTATATTTTTTTTAAATATTTTTTTTAAATTTTTTTTAATTTTTTTTTTTATATATATTTTTTTTATTTTTGACTTTTTAGTGTTCGTTCTAGAATTTGGCTTAAACATTTGTGAAATCTATATATATCTTATTAAATATAACAAAATTAATTAATTAATTATACAGTGAAAATTCTATCATAGGGCAATTCTAAGTTAGGGCATATTCTCTAATAGGGCACATCGATTTTCTATACAATTTCAATTGAAATATTAAATTTTGGGTTTTAATTAACAATTTTGAATGGAAAAAAGTTTCAAATTGTCTAAAATATGATAATTAAGGAAAAAAAACTTCAAAAAGTTAAAAATTTAAAAAAAATTCAAAGAAATTCATCATTTTGAATTTTCTCAATAAATTTCCAAATTTTTGAATAATTTTTGATCGAAACAGTAAAAATTTAGCTTACTGATCAAAAATATTTATAAATCCAACATTTCTTACGAATTTTCTTTGAAAAATGCATGAATTTCTGAATATTGATATGCCCTATTAGAGAATAAATATTCTCTTATTGGTACACTCATTTGAATTTTGGGTGCCCTATGATAGAATTTTTACTGTATTAATATTAACTCTTAAATATAACGTGAGTACATTCGGATAATATATGGCGAATTTTCGAATTTTCTCCCATTTCTGTCGAGGTTAGAGGGATAATGTGTATATGAAAATTGTTCAGAATTTCAAGGCGCATCTTTTGGCGGTTGAATGAAGTCTCTCACTGTTCTCTTTCATGCCGTTATGGTCAATTTTGTGATTTTTGGTATATAGGCTTATATGGGAGGGTCCCATTTGATACATGAAAGTTGAAAATCTAATGATGAGCGTACCTTAGGCGAAAAATTTCATGATGTTTTGACCCTACTTTGAGCCCTCTATCTCTTAAAATAAAAAAGTTATGGCGGGGACGGACAAAAATTACGGTAGTGAGTTGTAGGAAAATGTATATAATAATATATGGCGAATTTTCGAATTTTCTCCCATTTCTGTCGAGGTTAGAGGGATAATGTGTATATGAAAATTGTTCAGAATTTCAAGGCGCATCTTTTGGCGGTTGAATGAAGTCTCTCACAGTTCTCTTTCATGCCGTTATGGTCAATTTTGTGATTTTTGGTATATAGGCTTATATGGGAGGGTCCCATTTGATACATGAAAGTTGAAAATCTAATGATGAGCGTACCTTAGGCGAAAAATTTCATGATGTTTTGACCCTACTTTGAGCCCTCTATCTCTTAAAATAAAAAAGTTATGGCGGGGACGGACAAAAATTACGGTAGTGAGTTGTAGGAAAATGTATATAATAAATATATGGCGAATTTTCGAATTTTCTCCCATTTCTGTCGAGGTTAGAGGGATGATGTGTATATGAAAATTGTTCAGAATTTCAAGGCGCATCTTTTGGCGGTTGAATGAAGTCTCTCACAGTTCTCTTTCATGCCGTTATGGTCAATTTTGTGATTTTTGGTATATAGGCTTATATGGGAGGGTCCCATTTGATACATGAAAGTTGAAAATCTAATGATGAGCGTACCTTAGGCGAAAAATTTCATGATGTTTTGACCCTACTTTGAGCCCTCTATCTCTTAAAATAAAAAAGTTATGGCGGGGACGGACAAAAATTACGGTAGTGAGTTGTAGGAAAATGTATATAATAATATATGGCGAATTTTCGAATTTTCTCCCATTTCTGTCGAGGTTAGAGGGATAATGTGTATATGAAAATTGTTCAGAATTTCAAGGCGCATCTTTTGGCGGTTGAATGAAGTCTCTCACAGTTCTCTTTCATGCCGTTATGGTCAATTTTGTGATTTTTGGTATATAGGAAGGTCCCATTTGATACATGAAAGTTGAAAATCTAATGATGAGCGTACCTTAGGCGAAAAATTTCATGATGTTTTGACCCTACTTTGAGCCCTCTATCTCTTAAAATAAAAAAGTTATGGCGGGGACGGACAAAAATTACGGTAGTGAGTTGTAGGAAAATGTATATAAAAAATAGCTTTGACACAGTTTTTGACACAGTTTTTTTTGCTCTTGATTTAGTTTTTAAAACAAAACTATGTCAAAGAAAAAAATTTTTTTCAGTTTCAATTTTTTGGCAGTTTTGAGTTGAAAAATGATTAAAAATGATAAATTAGAGCCCTCTGATAAATTTTTATCCATTTGGAGCAAGATTTGACAAAAACTGCTTTGACACAGTTTTTTTTGCTCTTGATTTAGTTTTCAAAACAAAACTATGTCAAAAGAAAAATTTTTTTTTCAGTTTCAATTTTTTGGCAGTTTTGAGTTGAAAAATGATTAAAAATGATAAATTAGAGCCCTCTGATAAATTTTTATCCATTTGGAGCAAGATTTGACAAAAACTGCTTTGACACAGTTTTTTTTGCTCTTGATTTAGTTTTTAAAACAAAACTATGTCAAAGGAAAATTTTTTTTTTAGTTTCAATTTTTTGGCAGTTTTGAGTTATAAAATTATTAAAAATGATAAATTAGAGCCCTCTGATAAATTTCAATCCATTTGGAGCAAGATTTGACAAAAATAGCTTTGACACAGTTTTTGACACAGTTTTTTTTGCTCTTGATTTAGTTTTCAAAACAAAACTATGTCAAAGAAAAAATTTTTTTTCAGTTTCAATTTTTTGGCAGTTTTGAGTTGAAAAATGATTAAAAATGATAAATTAGAGCCCTCTGATAAATTTTTATCCATTTGGAGCAAGATTTGACAAAAACTGCTTTGACACAGTTTTTTTTGCTCTTGATTTAGTTTTCAAAACAAAACTATGTCAAAAGAAAAATTTTTTTTCAGTTTCAATTTTTTGGCAGTTTTGAGTTGAAAAATGATTAAAAATGATAAATTAGAGCCCTCTGATAAATTTTTATCCATTTGGAGCAAGATTTGACAAAAATTGCTTTGACACAGTTTTTGACACAGTTTTTTTTGCTCTTGATTTAGTTTTTAAAACAAAACTATGTCAAAGGAAAAATTTTTTTTCAGTTTCAATTTTTTGGCAGTTTTGAGTTGAAAAATGATTAAAAATGATAAATTAGAGCCCTCTGATAAATTTTTATCCATTTGGAGCAAGATTTGACAAAAATTGCTTTGACACAGTTTTTTTTGCTCTTGATTTAGTTTTTAAAACAAAACTATGTCAAAAGAAAAATTTTTTTTCAGTTTCAATTTTTTGGCAGTTTTGAGTTGAAAAATGATTAAAAATGATAAATTAGAGCCCTCTGATAAATTTTTATCCATTTGGAGCAAGATTTGACAAAAATTGCTTTGACACAGTTTTTGACACAGTTTTTTTTTGCTCTTGATTTAGTTTTTAAAACAAAACTATGTCAAAGGAAAAATTTTTTTTCAGTTTCAATTTTTTGGCAGTTTTGAGTTGAAAAATGATTAAAAATGATAAATTAGAGCCCTCTGACAAATTTCAATCCATTTGGAGCAAGATTTGACAAAAATAGCTTTGACACAGTTTTTGACACAGTTTTTTTTGCTCTTGATTTAGTTTTTAAAACAAAACTATGTCAAAGGAAAAATTTTTTTTCAGTTTCAATTTTTTGGCAGTTTTGAGTTGAAAAATGATTAAAAATGATAAATTAGAGCCCTCTGATAAATTTTTATCCATTTTAATTTTTATCCAGTTTTTAAAACAAAACTATGTCAAAGGAAATTTTTTTTTTTCAGTTTCAATTTTTTGGCAGTTTTGAGTTATAAAATAATTAAAAATGATAAATTAGAGCCCTCTGATAAATTTCAATCCATTTGGAGCAAGATTTGACAAAAAATGGCTTTGACACAGTTTTTTTTGCTCTTGATTTAGTTTTTAAAACAAAACTATGTCAAAGAAAAAATTTTTTTCAGTTTCAATTTTTTGGCAGTTTTGAGTTGAAAAATGATTAAAAATGATAAATTAGAGCCCTCTGATAAATTTTTATCCATTTGGAGCAAGATTTGACAAAAATTGCTTTGACACAGTTTTTTTTGCTCTTGATTTAGTTTTTAAAACAAAACTATGTCAAAAGAAAAATTTTTTTTCAGTTTCAATTTTTTGGCAGTTTTGAGTTGAAAAATGATTAAAAATGATAAATTAGAGCCCTCTGATAAATTTTTATCCATTTGGAGCAAGATTTGACAAAAATTGCTTTGACACAGTTTTTGACACAGTTTTTTTTGCTCTTGATTTAGTTTTTAAAACAAAACTATGTCAAAGGAAAAATTTTTTTTCAGTTTCAATTTTTTGGCAGTTTTGAGTTGAAAAATGATTAAAAATGATAAATTAGAGCCCTCTGATAAATTTTTATCCATTTGGAGCAAGATTTGACAAAAATTGCTTTGACACAGTTTTTTTTGCTCTTGATTTAGTTTTTAAAACAAAACTATGTCAAAAGAAAAATTTTTTTTCAGTTTCAATTTTTTGGCAGTTTTGAGTTGAAAAATGATTAAAAATGATAAATTAGAGCCCTCTGATAAATTTTTATCCATTTGGAGCAAGATTTGACAAAAATTGCTTTGACAAAGTTTTTGACACAGTTTTTTTTTGCTCTTGATTTAGTTTTTAAAACAAAACTATGTCAAAGGAAAAATTTTTTTTCAGTTTCAATTTTTTGGCAGTTTTGAGTTGAAAAATGATTAAAAATGATAAATTAGAGCCCTCTGATAAATTTTTATCCATTTGGAGCAAGATTTGACAAAAATTGCTTTGACACAGTTTTTTTTGCTCTTGATTTAGTTTTTAAAACAAAACTATGTCAAAGGAAAATTTTTTTTTCAGTTTCAATTTTTTGGCAGTTTTGAGTTATAAAATTATTAAAAATGATAAATTAGAGCCCTCTGACAAATTTCAATCCATTTGGAGCAAGATTTGACAAAAATAGCTTTGACACAGTTTTTGACACAGTTTTTTTTGCTCTTGATTTAGTTTTTAAAACAAAACTATGTCAAAGAAAAAATTTTTTTTCAGTTTCAATTTTTTGGCAGTTTTGAGTTGAAAAATGATTAAAAATGATAAATTAGAGCCCTCTGATAAATTTTTATCCATTTGGAGCAAGATTTGACAAAAACTGCTTTGACACAGTTTTTTTTGCTCTTGATTTAGTTTTTAAAACAAAACTATGTCAAAAGAAAAATTTTTTTTCAGTTTCAATTTTTTGGCAGTTTTGAGTTGAAAAATGATTAAAAATGATAAATTAGAGCCCTCTGATAAATTTTTATCCATTTGGAGCAAGATTTGACAAAAATTGCTTTGACACAGTTTTTGACACAGTTTTTTTTGCTCTTGATTTAGTTTTTAAAACAAAACTATGTCAAAGGAAAAATTTTTTTTCAGTTTCAATTTTTTGGCAGTTTTGAGTTGAAAAATGATTAAAAATGATAAATTAGAGCCCCTCTGATAAATTTTTATCCATTTGGAGCAAGATTTGACAAAAATTGCTTTGACACAGTTTTTTTTGCTCTTGATTTAGTTTTTAAAACAAAACTATGTCAAAAGAAAAATTTTTTTTCAGTTTCAATTTTTTGGCAGTTTTGAGTTGAAAAATGATTAAAAATGATAAATTAGAGCCCTCTGATAAATTTTTATCCATTTGGAGCAAGATTTGACAAAAATTGCTTTGACACAGTTTTTGACACAGTTTTTTTTTGCTCTTGATTTAGTTTTTAAAACAAAACTATGTCAAAGGAAAAATTTTTTTTCAGTTTCAATTTTTTGGCAGTTTTGAGTTGAAAAATGATTAAAAATGATAAATTAGAGCCCTCTGATAAATTTTTATCCATTTGGAGCAAGATTTGACAAAAACTGCTTTGACACAGTTTTTTTTGCTCTTGATTTAGTTTTTAAAACAAAACTATGTCAAAGGAAAATTTTTTTTTTAGTTTCAATTTTTTGGCAGTTTTGAGTTATAAAATTATTAAAAATGATAAATTAGAGCCCTCTGATAAATTTTTATCCATTTGGAGCAAGATTTGACAAAAAAAGCTTTGACACAGTTTTTGACACAGTTTTTTTGCTCTTGATTTAGTTTTTAAAACAAAACTATGTCAAAGGAAAATTTTTTTTTCAGTTTCAATTTTTTGGCAGTTTTGAGTTGAAAAATAATTAAAAATGATAAATTAGAGCCCTCTGATAAATTTTTATCCATTTGGAGCAAGATTTGACAAAAATTGCTTTGACACAGTTTTTGACACAATTTTTTTTCTCTTGATTTAGTTTTCAAAACAAAACTATGTCAAAGGAAAATTTTTTTTTCAGTTTCAATTTTTTGGCAGTTTTGAGTTGAAAAATAATTAAAAATGATAAATTAGAGCCCTTCTGATAAATTTTTATCAATTTGGAGCAAGATTTGACAAAAAATGGCTTTGACACAGTTTTTGATTTAGTTTTTCTCTTGATTTAGTTTTCAAAAAAAAAACTATGTCAAAGGAAAATTTTTTTGAGAGTAAAAAAAATCATTTTGAGAGCTGAAAATTCATTTCGAGATCGAACAAAAAAACTTTGAGAAATAAAAATTTCATTTCGAGAACAAACAAAAAATGTTTTTATGAGAAATTAAAATTTTTTCTACAAATTTTAATCAAAATTATTGATTTTTCATTAATTTTCTTTCAGAAAAAGATAAACCTGAAGACGAATCCTCATCAAATGAAGACGACAGCGACTCCGAAAACAGTGAAAATGAAGAAAACGGATCCTTCGTGAACAGTAGTCGCAACAAAAACGAAACCCCGGAAGAGAAAAAGGCCCGCAAAAAAGCCATCAAAGATGCTGCTGCCGAAAAACGCAAAACAAAAGTGAAGAAACACATCAAGAAACGCAAAGAAAAACAATACAGTAAAAATAAGAAATAATTTTATTTGTACAAAAGTCATGAAAGTGAATTAAAAAAAGTGAAATAATTTAATAATCCAACTCTTTCATCGTAAATTTCAGGTCTCCCGTGAGAGAATTAATAAAAGTCGATCTCATTTTCGGTTCGGGATACTTCCAACTGACTTCAAACTCCCTCAAAAATCGAATAATAAAAGTTTCGATCTCAAGTTCAGCGAATCTTCGCCCAACACACATCCTCGGACCGAATCCGAAAGGCAAATAAATAAAAGGATGAGCTTCTTTTGCGTGTTTAACACCTTCAGCTTTGTGAGAATCGTCTTTTAACCATCGCTCGGGGATAAATTCTCGTGGTTTACTGAAATTTTCTTCGTTATCGGTGAGAATGCCGCCTGCCATGACAATCCAAGTGCCTTTGGGGATTTGATATCCTTGCAAAACGAGATCTTGTTGCGTGCCACGAACAGTTCCCGCGATCACAGGCAATATGCGATGAGCTTCTTTCATGCAGGCACGAAGGTAGGGAAGGGATCTCATCTTTTCAGGAGTTAATAAAGTGTCTTTTGTTGGGAGAATTGACAAAATTTCCTTTCGGAGCTTTTCTTGACGTACGGGATTTGTTGCTAAAAGGTACAAAAGTGACTTGGCAGTCGATGAAGTCTAAAATTTTGATGAAAAGTTTTAAAAATTGGGTCTGAAAAGGAATTTTTTGAGACTTACGGTATCAACTCCGACAGCTAACATATCCATACTCATCACAGTGGCGATATCTCGATCAATTCTGAGTAGTTTTTCGAGAACGCCTTGTTGTTCGACAGGTTTTGGCTCTTTTTCGTTCTCAATTCGTTTGATTGCTTCTTGTACATATGATAAAGTTATGCTTTTTGAAGAGAAAAAAAAGTCGTAAGTTAACAATTTTTTTAAAAATATAAAAAATTAAGTTTCTTTATAAGATTTTATGCCTTGCAGAGTTTAGAATTTAAATTAGAGGCTCAGAAAATTATTCAAAAATTATTTATTTTTTTTTTTTTTGGTAAAATTTGAGTTCAAAATTTAAATCTTCCTACAAATTAGATTATTTTTCACGAATGAGTGAAAAATTTTCTTGTAGAATTTTTTTTAAATATTTAAAATAAAGATATTTTAATTTAAAAAAAATATTAATTAATTATTTTTAAAAAAAAATTAATTAAAATTCTTTAAAAAAAATTAATTTTCGCTTTTCATGAACAATTTTATGTCTTCAAAAAAAAATTGTTTAATCGTGTAAGTAATTTGTCGTTTTTTTTTTAATTTAAAAAATAAAATGTCGTTTCATACGTATTTAAATTAAATTTTTGCCGAAAAAAGGCGTTTGAATAATTGCGAAATTTAGAAACACGAAATGCGCTTAAGTTTAGAGTCCTTTGGACGAAAACTTTTCTATATTTTTTAAAATTTATTTTTAATTTATTTAAATTTTTAATTTAATAAATTTTAATTATAATTTGATTATTTTTTTTATAAATTATATTTTAAAATTATTGTTTTTAAATTATAATTTAAAATTAATTTTTTTTTAAATCATAATTTTAAATTTAATTTAAATTCATTCTTAAAGAAAAATTTTATTTAAAAAAGCTAAAAATTAATTAAAAGTTTGAAATTCGAGATATTTTTTTTTAATTTTTAAAATTTTTAATTTTAGGTAAAATTTGTCATCAGAAAATCATGAAACATCAAAAATTCAAACTTACTTCGTGACTTCATCGAACATTCTCATCAATTTCGCAAACTTTGGTGTCTTGATGATTCTCCAAAGCGAAGGTTTCGCCTCCAACTCAAACGACAATTCAAACATCGACTCCATCAAATATGCCAAACGGTCTCCTTTGTTATTTTTTGACTTTTCCAACACCCCGAGACGCGTATCTAAGGCAATTGTTCCCATCGACTCCAACGACCAACGTTCCATATAATGCCCGAAATCAGCGGGAGTCTCATCTTTCTCATCGCGAGCCTCTCGAATAATTTCAACCAGCTCTCGTGTGACCTCATCGATGCGATTTACGTACAACTCGACGGTTTTTGGTTGCATTAAAACCGGATTCACAACTGAACGAAACTCTTGCCATTGAGGACCGTCATTTCCGAGCAAACCGTTTTTCTTGTAAACATCGCGGCGCAATTTTTCCCGGTAATAATCCATGCCTTCGAGCGCTTTTCGTTGCGGCCATTGACCTTCTTTGCGAAAAACTGTGGCAAAGTCTTGCGGATCGTAAATCATGACGACATCCTGAGCTCCGAACATGCCTCGCATTCGAGCGATGTTGCCGAAATTTTTGTGAAAATATTGATTCATGTGCAAAATTGAAGTATTGTAAAGTTCGCCTCCCGGCATGAACTTGAACAACATTCCGAGGCCCGGAGATGGAATTTCGCTGTAAGGTTTTGCATTTTTCCATTCAATATCGGCGGAATTTGCGGCATGAGGACAAGCAGTTGCTTGAGAAGCGAAATTTCGAAGCAAATTTGCAGGTCTGAGACTTAATTTGAGCATTTTTGACGCGAAATCACGAAATTCATTCACTTTATTCACAGATTAGATACGAAAAGTATCAAAACAAAGTAAAAAAAAATCAAGGTCGATCAATTATCGTCGCGCGCGAATAAAAAAGTAGCGTGAACACGTCGATGGTCGAAGAGTAACTGAGTTCGTGTCGATAATTTATTATTTGTGTTTTTTTCGATTGTTATGAAATTCACTCACGAGATTTTTAGCTGAAAAATGTGATAAAAGAGAGACGAATAAACAATGATGATTCACGATTTGTTTGGAATTTCGTTTGTTCGACTTTGGGATTCCGTAAAAAAAATGAGAGGAATTTGAGAAAAAAAATGATAACGGATGATCTTGAATTATTAAGATCTCGTTAAGTGGCGTCTACTTAGTTTTATTTTAAATATTTATAAAAATATTTTTTTTTAAATTCTTCATTTTTTTTTAATAATTCTATGTCTAAAAATATGAATTAAATTTAAAAATAATTATAAAAAATAAAAAATAATAAGAAAAATATTTAAAAAAAATAAAAAATAATATTTATTCAAAAAAAAAAAAAAAAAAATAAAATAATAATAATAAATTAATTAAAATTAATCAAATAAATATTTATAATAAATTTAAAAAATATTTAATCGAAATTTAAAATAAAAAAAAAATAAATAAAAAAGTTAATTAAAAAAAAGTAATTAAAAAATTAAATAAAAAAATTAATTTGAAATTTTTTAGATGATAAAAAATTAGGAAATATAAAATATTGAACAAATTAAACCAACGAATAATCAAATAACGCAATTTTATTAAATAAAAAAATATTTTTTTAAAAAATCGAGTTAAATAATATTTTTTATACTTTAAATACCTATTTAAGGGCTTTTATATTTAATAAATCGCTTAAAAATCCTGAAGTATCAAAAAATTATTTTTTTTTACTTATTTTAAAGTTGATATTTAAAAATTAAAAACAATATTTTACAGAAATTAAATATTTTAAAATTAACAAAAAAATTAAATTTATAAAAAAAAATTATATAAATTTAATTTATACTTAAAAAAAATTTTACGTAATTTCAAAAAAAAAAATAAAAAATATTATTAATATTTAAAATAAACAGTAATTAAATTATTTAAAAAAAATTAATTAATTTCATTAATTTTCAGAATTTTTCTTGTAATTTTTTAAAAAATTATAAAAATCGAGAACAATAATTTTTTTAAGCCTCCATTTTTATTTTTTTATTTATTATTTACCTTCTGAATGAACTTTGGAGTTCATTTACTTTTTGCAACAATGTTATTCTTCCTCATTTACGTCACATTTTGTTTGTTTCATTGTTTGTTGTTTATTTGAAACTAATTTAAGATAGTCATGCAGAATCATAAATTCTTTAATCAACCGGTTTTATTTTACTGCACTCATCATGATTTTGGACTTTGTAAGTATTTTCGATCATTTTTAGTTCGTTGTCATGTGATTTTTTTTCACTAAAATTCTTTTCTAAAGTATTTTTGTTAAATTTTATCTTTTTATTACCTTTTTACGTTTTTAATTGACGTCAATGGAGTTCAAAAAATAATATTGAGCCTTTTACGTTTTGTTTTTGTACTAAAAATATCTTGTTTGTTTTTTACAAAATTATTTAAATTTCTTATTTTATTTATTTTTATTATTAAAAAAAAAAATTCAACAACCAATGAATGTTTCAATTAAATATATATTTAGCTACTCCTTATCATTAATTGGATAAATTATTTTTTTTTTCTAATTTTTTAATTCAAAAGAAAGTCACTGATACTCACTGATTGTTAAATTCAAAATTTTTTGAGCAATTTCGATGCATTTTATTGTCATGTTTGTGTAAAATTTTCCTTAAAACCTAACGAAAGAAAAATATCACCCCGATTTTTTTGTTTTTCTGGTAAGATTTGGGCAAGAAAGTTCACGCCAAGCATCGTCGTCGCAAACTCATGTACAATAACGTGCGGAAAAGCACACAAATTGCCACTAAAACGGCAATTTCGCCCCAAACTGAGCGATTTTCGATCCTCAAGTATCGCAAAAGCACCTTCGGATCATCAAAGTGACAATAAATATCTTTGCAGGCAAGTTGCTTTCGTCCATAACCGAAGACTGTGAGTGCTAACGACACGACGCCGCCTCGTACGAAACTCAAACGCATCAGAATATCCATGTAAAAGGGAATTTTATCGGCAAAATCGAATCCATAAACCGCCAGACCCAAAAAAGGAGCCATGCACATTGGACCAATAGCGCATCCGTTCTAAAATTTTAAAATTTTTAACATTTTTAAATGATTTTCAGAGGAAAAACTTACCGTGACGTTAAAAGTTGCTCCAATGAGAAGTCCCAAACCATCGGCGACGAAGCAAACGATGACTCCAATACAGGCGAAACACACAAATCGCCAAAATTCTGCCGGCAATCCCGCGAGCCAATACACGAGAGACGAGAAAATGACATTTAACGTGACTTGCAATGGAATTCGGGAGAAAGTAAGTGCCAAATAATACGGGACCAAGCCATACCATCGGTTAAAACACTCCTTTTTAACGATTTTTATCTCTGCTGGATCTAAAATTATTCAAATTAATTAAATTTTAATAATTTCACTTAAAAAAATTACTTACAACTCAATATCGGTGTCATAATTTGCGTATAAACCGTAAAAAAGACGACGCCCATGCAAAATTTCAGATGATCGAACATTCGTTCGCCCTCGTCGGCAAGCTGGAAGAAAATTACGCCGATAAACAAGCCACACAGCAAATGATGTATCAACTGGATCACTAAAGCAGTCTTGTTGCGGAATGTCTTGAGCATCATGAGATTGAACAGAATGAGGAATTGCTTGATGCCCGATGTCGCGGAATCATTTTTCAGGAATTTCGTAATTTGTTTCATTTTTTGTACTAAAGCGCCTTCTTTGGATTTTTGCTTTTCCATAACCATGTGCGTGAGGGCGGGCTTGATTCGGTATTGCTGCTGCTCCAAATTGTTAATCGTTTGCGGAATTGTGCATATTAGCTTGCCATTTTGAAAGATTTCCGAAAATGTTGGAATGATTTTTTCATTCTCTTCGCTATCACATAATTCGATGACTGAAAATATAAGAAAAAAAAATTAAAATTAAAAAATTTCGATAAAAATAAAATTTAAAAAAAAAATTATTTAAAAAAAAAAAATTAAAAAAAAAAATAAATAAATTGTAAATTTAATTTTAAAAAAATTAATTAAAATTAATTTTAAAAAAATTAAAATCAAAAAAATTAAATTTTTTTTTTAAATTAAAAAATTAAAATAGAAAAATTATTTTAATTTTAATAAAAAATTAATTAATAAATAAATAAAAAAAATGTTAAATAAACAGAAAATAAATTACACAAAAAAATAAATTATCTGAAAAAATAAAATAAATAAAAATGAATTTAAAATAAATTAAACTTCAATGTAATTGAATTAAATTAAATTATTAATAAAAAAAATAAAATAAAAAAATTAATAAAAAAAATTTAAAAAATTTTAATATTAATTAAATTCAATATTCAAATAAAATGATAATAAAATTTAATAAACAGGAGTTAAATTACAAAAAAAAAATAATTTGGAAAAATAAAATTAATAGAAAAAAAAATAAATTTAAAAAAATTATTTTAATTTTTGTAAAAATTATTTTTTTTAAATTATTTTTAAAGGAACAAAATATTGAATTATTTAAACGTTGAAAAAAAATTTTTGTCAATTTTTTTTTATTTTAATTTTTAATTATTTTAATTGAATTTTTGCAATTTAAATCAAATTAATAAAAATATTTAAATATTTTAATAATTATTAAAAAAAGTAAAAAAATACTCACTAAAATCCGCTGGATTATAATGTCGAGGACAATTAATATTAACATGCGCTAAAAATGGCACCAACGCCTTCGGAGCTCCCTGATACACACATTGCCCTTGCGCAATGATGTAAATGTGATCAAAAAGTGCAAAAATCGCCGCCGACGGTTGATGAATCGTACAAACGACAGTTCTGTCTTGTTTCGCCAACTCCCTTAACTGCCTGATACATTGCGCTGCCGTTACTTCATCCAATCCGCTCGTTGGTTCATCAAGGAAAAATATCCCCGGATTTGAAACTAATTCCAACGCAACCGAAAGTCTCTTCCTTTCGCCGCCACTTAAACGATCCGCCGTCACATTTCTCCGATGATCCAGATGCAAATTCGTTAATACTTCGTTAATAACTGTTTTGTGATCGGCACCCGGCTTGAGTTTCAGCTTACAGGCAACTTTCATCATTTCCTCTACCGTCACGAGTGGCTGATGCAAATCCTCTTGCGTGATGTAACAAGCCGTTTTGCGGTTCACTTGAATCGTGCCTTGCACTCCGTCGCCTCTGTGAAGAGAAAAAAGATGAAATTTGACATTGACCGTGACATGCAGAAGCGCGTGCGACAAAGATTTTTCGCATGATGATGCCAATATTGACATAAATGCACTTGAAATTTATCGCATAAATGACAAAACAAACACGGAAGTCTTCGACACGCCTTCGTTACTTACTTGAAGCCACTCAAAGCGTTGAGCAACGTACTTTTTCCAGCACCCGAGGGACCCATAATTGCCGAAAGTTCGCCATGACGAAACGTTCCGCTGACACTTTTGAGCAAAGTTCGTATCCGAGGTTCACCAACTGCAAATGAAAAAATTAGATAAGAGCAATCAAAAACAATAAAGATGTTCATTTAACGTCAAGAATCTCGTTGAATTCATCAAATTTAAGTAAGTGAATGAAATAATACTATTTCCTGTTACTACTGAGAAATTTGATCTCGTGCATGTTTTATTTCAGATTTTTTTTTTGTCGCAAACACGAATCAAAGGCGTCATTTATGTCTGCAATTAAAGAAAAAAAAACGCAGACTAATTTTTGCAAAATCATTCTAATAAAATGTCTTCCTCAAACTTTATAAATGATTATATTTTGGTTCTTCTTCCTTTTGATTGACGTTTAAAATGCTTTAAATGGCTTAAAATTAATGAAGGTCACTTTTAACAAATTTTTTTCAGATATAAAAAATATGAAAAATATGATTTCAAATATGAAAAAATGTTTATAAAAAAGTATCTCGTGTGTTAGATTCAGACATAAAAATATGATTTTAACAATCATTTAATAATGAGGCTGATACAATTATCAAAAATATTTCCAATTTCAAAAATTTTTAAAAATTAAAAATATTAAAAGTTGTTCACAACGTAATGAAATATTCTCAAAAAAATTTCTAAAATTTCTAAACAATTTTCAAAAAAAATAAATATGTAAAAATTTTAAGTTTCAAGTCAATAGTCAATAATTAATAATTTAATTAATAATAATAAATAATAGTTAATAATTTTTTATTACAAAAAATTGAAGAAGAGAAAAAATAAAAATTTTCAATTTGAATGGATGTAATGAATGCCAAAATTAGGAAAAATTTACCGAAACACAAACTGAGCCGAAGAACAGGCGTGCAATAATTGCTTAAAAGCAACAAACAGAAAATCTACGGCATCTCCTCAACCAAATTATGACATTTTTACAAACAAAAGCAGACATTGTTTATTAAAGCGCTATGAAGAGAGCAGTAAGAGTTTTAATAAAATAACTTCTGAAATTGAAAAGCAACTAAAATTTATATAAAGAATGATACGAAAGTTCAAAACAAACTGCCAGGCTCAATGAACCAGAAAATTTGACAAGCAATAGAGAATAGCCGATCAAATGAAATCAAAACTTAATAAGAAAAATATTATTCTATCGGAAGAAATAGTCAAAACCTTTCAACAAAGAATCAAGTTACAAATTGGCGAAAAGTTACTACTTGATAAATTTCTTGATGTTACAGAAGTTAAAAAATCTAAAGGAAAGAGACTCATACTCGGGTTTTTTACAAAAGGTTCAAGTCTTTAGTTACAAACGTTTAGTGAACGTACCAAATTTTCAATCAATAATTTTTTTATAAATTTAGCTTTAACCCTTTAACTTAAAGAAAAAAATCCAAGTTTTATTTAAATTTAAACATGTACACGTTCATTAGCATTAAACTTTAACTATTTATTTAATAATTTGAACAAAATCGGAAAACATTTCGAATGTTGTATTGACCTAATTTAACAAAACCTTTTTTTACTTATTTTACTTGTTCGGCATTAGATTTTATTGTGTAATATTCTCGCGTTGTAGTTATTGTCCGTCATTCTGTAATTATTTTTTAAACTCATTGTGTTACGCTTTTTTTTAAGGAGGGAGAATTTTTTTCTTTAACCTTCAATTTCGTTTCGTACAAAGAAACCGAAAAATTTTTATAATGCGAGATGAAATTCGAATTAAACCGTTGTTGAAACTTTTATTGCTCGAAAATTCTTCGACGAAAAAAATAATAAATAAATATTTGTCGAAAGAGCCGGTAGTTAAGTAATTCTTCAAATATTGTTTGTCTAAGTGCTACTTTTCGTCTTTTCGAGATTTTTCGATTATTATTGAACTTGACTAATTACATTTGCAAATAAAAACAAATTAAGGCAAGAGGTGTAAAATGATTCTTTAGACAAGTGACAACACAAGAAGATGTCAATTGCGTTGTTGACTGCTCTTTGTGAAATGATTTTGTTTCAATTAGTTATTAATTTAATTCAATTATTGATAAAGTTGTTGTTGTCCTTGAAAAATGCTAAATGAAAGATTTTTTTTGTATCAAATCGATCAATCTTGCATTTAATTTTATTTGATTGATTTTTTAATATCAATACTAACTGTATTTATAATTTTTAATTGAAGATGAACTTAATTTCAATTTTAAATATTTTTTTTTTATTAAAATAAGAATTAAAATTCAATTGAAAAAAAGTTAAGAACGCTTTCATGCAATTTTTTTCGTGAAAATATTTTTCTTCAATTATAGAAAAATTTTAAGTTAATTATTTTAAAATAAAACATTCCTGATTTTTATCTGAATATCAATTAAATTTCACACGTTTTTAAAATTTATACAAAAACGTAAATTTTATTCAAATTTTGTTTGTTTATTATTAAAATGACGAGATTAAATTCCAAGATGAAAATCGTTAAAAAAAAATTTATTATTGAAAAATTATTAATTAACTTTAAAAGATATTTTAAATCTTTTTTATTAAACATTTTTATTAAATTGATTATCATCATTAAACCTGATTAACTTTACTTTCTGAATATTTTTCTTATTCACGATGATCTTTACAAAAAATTCATCATAAACGATGACGCAAAATAAATTTCTCAAGAATCTAAATAATTAAATAAACTGATTTTTAAAAGATAAATAACATAAAAATCCATTTTATGAGAAAAAAGAAGAAAAATTGAATCATACCTCATAAATGGGATTACGAGAAGTAATATTACTTTATTATACTTTAAAGAATAAACCGCGGTGAGTTTAAATAATTTTTATATTATAATTCTGATCATGTATGAAGAAAAATAGTGCCAAGAATCACAATGATGATAAATTTTAGATCAGGAATTCCCATAAAATTACCCAAGAATTCTCATGAATTTCATAACAGGAAATAGAATTGATTCACATTTTCTTAAAAATTAAATTTAAAAAAAATAAAATTAAATAAAATTAAAATAAAATTAAGAAAAAAATTAAAATCAAATTTTAAAAAAATTTAATTTAAAAAAATTTAAAATTAAGATCAAATTTAACATTTTCTTAAAAAAAATAATTTTTTAAAAATACTTACATAAGGAACTTTTGTGTGATACTCGATAAACCACATCCTGAAACTCGACGTCTTTCATCTTAATTGAGAAATTATCGCCTTAAATTCGATAAGTTAATTTTTCGTGCGTGTTCGCTCTTGAAATAAGTACTTGACATGCCACACTTTGCATTAAACAGTCATTTCTTTTATTTATTACTGCACTTAAACGTCACTTGACTTAGTTTAAAGTGTTTGTTTATTTACTTAATTATTATATTGTGATGATGATGATGATCGGTAATAACAATAATTTCATGTCATAAACGGTAGAGAGGTGACTTTTTTTACAATCTGCAATGAAAAAAAATTAAAAAAAAAATTAAATGCAATTTATCACATTGTTATTAATCATCTGATCGCCGAGGAGGCAAAAAAAATAATGATCGTTTATTATTTTAATGAGGAGGCGGGATTAACTTCATTAATGATAAAAATCAATCAGAATGTTCCCTCAAGTGTTCATTGCAGAAGAAGATCGTTTCTGTTTTGTGACGCAAGAAGAGTTACTCAATTCAATAATAATAAAGCAAGATTGGCTAGAATGTTCGCAAAATCATTAGTTTCTATGACGCGCGAAGATTGAATCAGAATCGAGTGTCAACAACATTTTAAGTACTTTTACCTAGAAAACGAAGAAATCTTTAATTCATCTATCAACGCGGTCTCTTTTGCTCTTCTTTCTTTCGTGCGAATTGCATTCAGAAACTTAAAAATAAACACTTATTAAAAATAAATAAATCTATTTCTAAATCACGATCATTGCCCTTTGCGACTTGCCACGAATGCGAACATTAATCATTTATATTAATTTTGCATTTGCACGTATTAAGGTTTCATCTTGACTTGAACTCTGTGGTTTAAAAGAAGTAAATTTTAATCATCTCATTCATTTTTTAAGCCTTCAAATTGAGTAATTTATTTAAATTTAAATTAAATTAATTCTAATTTTAATTAATTTTGAATTTTTTTTTTTTTTTAAATTAATTATTTTATTTTAAATATTTTAATTATTTTTAAATTAATTTTGTTATTTGAAATTAATTAATTAAAAATTATTTTTTTTTTAAATAAAATTAATTTTTTGAAAATTAATTTCTCAATATTAAAAATTAAAAAAAAATTTAATAAAAAAATAATTTAATTTAAAGTTTTTTTTCATTTTCTTCTTATTTTTAATTAATTAATATTTTATTTAATTTTTTTTTTTTAATAATTAAGTTTTTGAATTATTAATTTAAAATTAATTTTATTCTTTAAAATAAATTAATTAAAATTAATTTTTTTTTATTTTTTAATAAATTTAAAAATAAATTAAAAAAAATATTTAAAAAAATTATTGATAAAAAATATTAATTTAATTTAAAGTTTTTATTTCATTAATTTAATTTTTCTAAATATTTTAATAAATTTTTATTTTTTTTTTTAATTATTATTTTAAATAAAATTATTTTTTAATTATTTTTATTTTAAATAATTTCAAATTTAATTAAATTAATTTTTAATATTTTAATTATTTTTTTAAACATTGAATTTAATTTTAGTATTTTATTTTTTTTATATATTTTTATTTTAGAAAATTTTTAAGAAACTTTTTATTAAAAATTTTTTAAAACTAAAAAATTCTAAAAAAATGAATTTTAAATAAATGTGTAAAATTCATCAAATTTCAATTCACAGGGAAATTTAATGCACGCAGATGAGCAAATCATGAGCGAATATATAAATAACAAACAAGATGCAATCCGATCTAGAATGTTATTTTTGAGTTGCTACATGCAAAGATATCTCGATATAAAATCGCATTGATCTCCATAAGCACACAGTTAAATTTCGAAGGCAAACTGGAAGTTGCACGACGAATTACGGATGAGAAGAACAAACAATAATCTGTTTTTTTTCGTACAACTTAAAAAAAAAATGACAAAAAATATCTCAATTCTGGTTTTATTAAGGAAGGGTATGGTTGTCAAGTCAGAAATGGCAAAAAAAAACGTCGTGAGTTGAACAAACGAAGTGAATGACACTTAATTAATTTTGCAAAGTCCCATTAACAAAAAAAATCGAGAATTTAGATCAGACCTAATTAAATTTTAGTGTAGGTATTGACAGAAGTAGATCAATCAAATTCGCTTAAAATGTTGACACAAGTGTTGTTTTATTTGTCTTTCAGTCTTCGTAGCTAAAAGTGAATGAACTCAATAAATTTTGAAAGTCAGAATGAATTAAAAAAATACCTGGCGTCTACTTTTGAAGCAAGGATGACTCATAAGATGAAAATGTTGAGAAAGAAGCAAAGAAGCATGAACAGTTAAAGTACCTATAAAGATAATTTTTCTGCAGATTTCTGTGTCATGGTTACGATGCTGTTTCGTGTTTGGAGCTGGTTTTGTCTTTACATGAAAATGCTAAAAATGTCTGTTTAAGGTAATTGACATTGATTTTTAATGAATGATCTATGATTCTTGGAGCGTTCTCGATGGATGGCGAGTTCTTGTGAGTATTGAAAACTCGTTTCAAATGAATTCTGTTGAGATAAATAAATTCATGTGATTATAGCAATCAATTCTTTATTGCACAACAATTAAAGTGCATTCAATATTAATTTATGTTTGTATGAGAAAAATATTTTTAAAAATTTTTTTACAGAAATTGAGCGTATTTTTTTAAGTTGAAAATTTAAACAACTAAAAATATTTTTTAAAATATAATTAATTTAATTAAATTTAAAAAAAAATTAAAAAAAAAAAAAATTAAATTAAAATTATTAATGTTAATTAAAATTTAAATATAATTGTTTAATTTATTTAAAATTAATTTAATTAATAAATTTTAATTTTTTAATAAATAGTTAAATTATTTTAATTTATATTTTAATTTTATTTATTAATTAAATTTAATAATAATTATTAATTTTATAATTTTATTTATTTAATTAATTAATTTTTTATTTATTAAATTTTAAATCAAAAATTAAAATTTATTAATTAAATTTTATTTAAATTGAAAATTAAAAAATTAATTATTCCATTATAAAAATTTAAAAAAAATGATTTATTAAAATTATATTTTTATTCAATTAATTTAATTTTTTTTTAAATTTTTTAAATTTAATTTTATTTGTTATTTTATTTTTTATTTTATTGAATTAAAAAAAAAATTAAATTAAATTCACAAATTTTAAACGAACATCAAAATATCAGTTTCAGTTTTAATGCAAATTTTTGCTATATTTTTTACGATTTTTTTATTCAAAACAAACAACACTTTTGAGCTATTTTGCTACTGAAAAGACACTAAATAAAAACAACATTCTTTCTACTAAGAACATATGAAAAAATATTTTACGCAACAAAACTTCACCTTGAAATATTTTTTTAATTACAAACTAAAAGTAGTCATCATCTCACACAACTTAGAAATTAGTTTAAAAAATATTAATTAAAAAAAAATTATTGGGACGAGATAATTTTGTTCCATATTTGACCTTATTATTTATTAGATTTGATGCAACTTTTACGTGCTATGTAAAACGATAAGCTCTTAGTTAGCGGCGGAGTGGCGATAACGAGTTCTGAATTACGAGTCAAAGAAATAAACGAACAGAAATTATCATAACCGGCTTTTGCTATTTTTTTATCGCGTTCTGTTGCATTCTTTAACGTCCTACGAGTCATTTTGCATTAATTTTTTAATTGTGATGTTGACGATGCGGAACGATATTTGACATATGTGCTCATTTTCGACTCATTTAGAACTTTTACATGGAAATTTTCTATTTTTACTCATTTTATTGTTTTTTTATTTTTTTTTTCGTTAGACAAAAAAATCTCGAGTGCGTCACAAAAGTTTAATTGTTTTAATTTTTTGCGTGTTCATCATTTTTTTTTTCTTTATACGAGACGCACTACTTTGCATAAATTTCCATTGAAAGCGACTCGATTCTCATTTACGTAATAAAAACAATTGTTTTTTCTGTAAACAAATTTTATTTTTTTCGACATCTGTTTCAATGAAATCCGAGACTTCTCGCGCTTCGGGAAATTCATGACCTAGATTCGTGACAAAAAAATCATAAAAATGTTAAAAGTTCATTCACGGACCGTTAATTAATCAAGTCAATAAAAAAAATCGCAAAAGTGCGAAAATTATTCGGATTAAAGTTCAGCGGAAATATTAAATAAGTGTTTCGGACACGGTTCGGAAATGTCATTGCAACAAAGAAAAAAAAAGTTATGCAACACAAAAATTGGCTGTTAATGAACCTTTTAAGTGTACGACGACGTGCGAATGAACTTACAATGTAAGATAATGAGATGGCGAGTTAATTTTTTTTAATGTTTCTAATGATCGAGTGCGCGCATAAATTTAATGATATGGCAAATTGAACGCATTCAATGCACATGCCTGCAACTTAAAGTGCACGAAAAAAAAACTAATGTTGCTACAAGACATGGCGAATGTACGAAAAATTTTATGAACGGAATATAATTCCATCGATGTCAAGGTTTACAAGAATTCCGTATAATGTTTTTACTTTTTTTTTGCGCATGGAAGTGGTATGGTCAATGTTGATTTAGACTAAACCGTTATTATGTGTGTCTCTGTTGCATCACGATGCATTTTTAATTTTTCAACGCGACTATTGAACTTATTTCCATTTTTTATGATTACGGGTTTTGCTGAATTGACCTCAACCCCGTGATTAATTAAATGAATTCTAGAAGAAATTTTCTTACGAGAAAATGTCAACGAGAATGCAAATTATTTAGTGAGAATCGATTTCTAGAATTACAAATGTTCGTATTGAATCATAAGTAAATAAATAATAGAAAAGAATTTTACAAGTTTCATTAGTTCAGCTCAGTAGCCTGAGTTGTCGAGACAGAATAAATAAATAGGAAAAAGGAAGTTAATAAACTGTGTATGTAAATGTAGAACAGGTTTATGTAATTGATATATGTAGTTATATTTTGTAAGATTTTTATTCATTTTTTTTTATTTTATCTTATTTCATTAATATATTCTAATGTTAAAGGCTAAAGCAATGAAAAAAAATGCTTTATGTTGCAAAAAAATTATTTTTTAAATTTTATTTTAATATTTTTTTTTATATTTTTTAATAAAAAAAAATAAAAATATTAATTTTTTTATTATTTTAATTTTTTTGAAATTATTATTTATTTATTTTTTTTCATTAATTTTTATTTATTAAATTAATTTAAAATAATTTTTTTTTTAATATTATTTTTTTTTATTTAATTAATTATTATTTAAAAATTTATTTTTTTTTTTTTTTAATTAAATATTTATTAATTTTAAATTTTTTTTAAAAATTAATTTATATTTTTTTAAAATTAATTTTTATTTATTTTTTTTTTTAATTTTTTTTTATTTAATTTTTAAATAATTTTTATTTTTTTAAATCTACTTTTATAAAAACAAAAATATTTTTAATTTTTTGATTTAATTTAATTTATTCATTTTATATTTAATTTTTTTCATAATATTTTTTTTGAGAATAAAACATTTTTTCACATTGCATCTGCCTCATATATAAACTCACATATAAAACGGTGTGCAATTTTCACGCTAAATGGTCTATAAAGCGGTATTGAATAACCTTGATTTGCACAAAATAATTATTATTATCTAATTTTATATATTTATAATGGAAAACTTAAAAATGGCTTTGATTCAATGGAAAATTTTTGTATTTTTTTATGGTTTTATTAAGACATTTTTTTATAAGACATTTATTTAATAAAAAAAATTAACACTTTTTTTAAAATAAAAAAAAATCTGTTAATTTAGTTTTTATCACGTAAAAAAGTAATAATATTTTTCACGTAAATATTTTTATCATCACAAAATTCTACATTTTATTTTTTTTTCAAGGTGACTTCACGTGATAAGTAATTTTTCATCACATGAACGTGCTTAAAAATCGCAGCAATAAAAAAAAATTAAAATTTTAAATTGTCCAATAATTATTCAGCTTCCAGGAAATAAAGCCCTTGTCATTAATCCAAAGAGCTAAATATCATTTCGCGGGTGAAAACTTTACGATTAAAAACTGATTAAAATAATGGTCTATTTATCATTTTTATTGTTGGTACAGTCGAAAAATTTACATACAATTAATTGCGAATGTCAACGAGGGTCAAACCGCACGAAATAAATCATTCTTTTTTGCGCGAAATTGTCGCAAAACGTGAGACGCTTGATGCCGAAGAATTTCAACGTTAAAAATGCAAATCTTGAAAACTCCTCCATATTCATCGAGAGATGAATAACAAATTAATTATCAATTCAGGAAATACTCATGAGAGATCGTTCCAAAGTATTTGCCCTGAATTTTTTGTTATTTCTTGCCAAGTAAAGGGGAATTTTGCTGAGCAACTGAAGTAAATCAATTATTGTGGTTAATTCTTTCAATGTTTCTCATTTTGTTCGCATTTGTATTCGAATGTCAATTATTGGCAATTTATTAGAGATAAAAGTACTTTATTGACAAGCTTCGCACTAAAAACGACAGATTCTGATAATGAATTCATAAAAATGGAAATTTAGATTTTGTTTACTTTAATTGACTTTAATTTCAATTTCTAAGCGGAGGAGAAGCTTGTGCGAACTAGACATTGACCAGAAAGTTATCAGTTGCAAAACGTCGAATTAAGCTTAAAAGATTAGAATGTTTCATCACGAACTAAGCTGTATTGATTGGATTAAGGTTCAATGACGAATTCAAAAGTATTTCACTTTCAAAACCGTGAACTGTGGGTGACATGAATTCAAATGTGAAAGTTGTCGAGAAATGGAGACGAAGACTTGAGCGCATTTTAGCTATGGAAGGTAAGTATAAAAAATTTTATTTATTTTTCAAAATAATTCTTTTTTAATTTTTTTTAGACTTTTCATGTATTTTTAAAATTTTCCTTGCAAAAACAAATAATAATATAAAAGAACTGAATAGCGAAATTAAGGAAGGCTTACAAGTCATAAGAATCATGAGCGAACCGAAAGCAATATGGGAATACTTGAACAAAAATTTGGATGTTATGGTATTTGGTATACTGCAAGATACTCTAAACTGCTTCTTTTAAGAATGTTTTGATATAATTCACAAAGAAGAATTTCACCCAACGAAGGAAACAGACCAACGACATTGATCTATAGAGAAAAAAAATATTCCAACAGAATAGAATAAAACACAACAGTCGTGATCAACAATTTGACCAAAAGTAAAGTTCTTTAGCTTTCATAATATAAATAACATCGACCTCTTCGATACTTAAATTGAAATATCAATCAAAGGATCTTACTGTATTCAACTTTATAGATTTTTAAAAAAGTTCATATTTTCTTATGTTAATTTTTTTTTCAATACCAAACACAAAAAAATTATTCCAAATGAAAATCGTTAGAAACAGACAGACAACATAAAATCCGATCGATTTTTTATTAATTTAAAAAAAAAATAATTTTTGTTTAAAATAATGACTCAGTTTACTAAAAAATGATAAGAAAGTCACGTTTAGCGTAATGATTTGAATTTGTAGCAAACAAATAATGCAAACTGGACTTTAATCAAATAAAGTTCTATTCAATTAAACTTTGTTCTGAAGAATTTAAAAAAAAAATTCTGGACCTTCACGATTATCGTCACCGATAATTAAGCAACAAAATTAAAATCGTGATTTTTTTTATCAGCGAACTGTCGAGTTTCGCATGAAAACGTTAATTACAAGTTTTGAGACGTGTTTTGTCTATTCGTTGATTCCGCAGAGAGGAAATAATCTTCACACGCGTCTTCAGGTAAATTCTATATGAAATAATTGAAGATTCTCGGGTTCTTTTGATTATATAATAAAACTAAAATCACGTAGATGTTAGTCATGAAGGGTTCTCGCGACGTCTTAAGTATCAATATGGTTAATTGCCCAATTAATGGTTTAGGTTTATTAATTCATTTCATATTTTTTTTTTATCAAAAATCCATAGACCATATCTCCGCTTCTGAGAGAAAAATAAAATTGCGCTTGAAACACTTCCAAATCGCACAAATATCAAAAGAGAGTCGTCAAGCGTTAAGTTGAATTAAAAAAACTTGTATGGTTTTGTTTTGATGTAATATAAAAAAAATGTGCATGTTAACATAACTTTTTTACTAAGAAGAAGAAGCTCAACAAGTCTTAAAAAAATATTTTTTACAAAAAATAATTTTTTGTAGGTTCAACTTTCGAAATACGAACCTTTGTCACTTTTAACCCTTTTTATTATTTTTTTTTGTGATACGCGAGAACAAACAAAAACATAAAAGCGCAATAAAATAAACAAGATTTGTTTTTCTGCGGTTTCTAAAGACACGGAAAAATCCTCGCTCGACGTGCAACAGGCAAAAAACAAACCTTCACGCTGATTTAATGACAAATAATCGTCAGGAGACAGACACGAGCCATCTGGAAAGTAAAAACAAGTAAAAAAAAGTTTTTTGACGTAGTCTACGACGAACGTGATTCATTTATAGCGAAATTTATATTCATGTTTTTTCACGCAAACAAACACACACGAAAAAATACGACGCGATGGCAACTGTCACTAATTTTTGGATCATTTCCAAAAAATTTTTTTTTTAAACAAATCATGAAGATTTTCATACAACTTTTTCCATTTTTTTGTCACTTAATTCAATGTTTTATGTTAAAATAATAATAATTGAAAGAAAAATACGAACAGCAACAGAATCAATTTTTTTCTTGCTGGATTGTTGCCATTGGAGTAAAATGTCTGTCTTTCATTTTAAAATAATAATTTATAAAGATTCATTCTTGGACTTTGATCTGATTTTTCCCGTTTAATTTATTTAAAGGGAATCAAATGACAAGCAATAAAAATTATAATAAAAAAATCTGATTAATTTTTTAAGATGATTCATTTTTGGGTGACGAGTTCTTTGTTGTTCTTTGTACCCAATTATTATAATTTTTATTTTATTTTTTTTTATTTGAGATTAATTGTCATAAAATATTTTTTATAATTTAAAAGTATTAATTTTTAATCATTTTTTTTATTTATTGCAATTTTATTACTTTTTTATGTTTTTTTTTATAATTTTATTGTGCTAAATAATTTTTTATTGAACAGCTGATTTTCAACTTGTTAACAAATATTGCACCATATTTCAACATTTTTTATCACTAAATTATTCAATTGTACCTTACTCCAATTAAATAAATAAAATAACAAACAAATGTATTTTCCAATATAAACGCTTGACTTGACACTGACATCAATTTTCCATTTTGTAAAAATTGTAAAGTTCCGAGCATTTTTTACAGACATTTACGTGAATTATCGCAATAGTGAGTTTTTTTTTGTATATGTTAATAATTAATTTATTGTAAATAAATATTTATAAAACAATACAAAATAATGTTCTAATTTGTATTTTTTTTTTATTTGTTTGTATGACGTTGACAAAAAAATTTTTTTTTTTAAATAATTTAAATTGCAAAAAAATACAAATAATGAATGGTTGTTAACAACGCGTGTAAATAAAGTAACTTTATAGTTGAATTTCACAAAAAAATGTAAAAGAAATATAACACTTACACTTTTTTTATTGTTTTTATATTTTTTTAATAATATGTTTGATTTATATATTAATTGTTATTAATTATTTTTTTTCTTTTAATTTTTTATTATATTTTTTTATTTTAATTAATTATATGGGAAATTTTTTCATGTATTTTTTTTTATAAAACTAATTAATTTATTAATTATTATTATTTTTTTTAATAATATTTTATTTTTTTTAAATATTTTTTTTTATTAAAAAAATCACTTTTTAAAATAATTCACATTAAAATTAATTTATTCCGATAATTCCCTTCACGGTAAAAAAATTAAGTTTTTTTTTGAACAACCGGTCAGTGCGACGATTAATTGTAAACTGAAATGAAAATTTATTTACACTTTACTCGCACTACACTTTTAGCACATTATAATAATAATATTTAAGTACATGTGCCTCAGAAGCTTCTGTTCTATGAGAGCGTTACGTTCGGCGTTTTTGCACGATGAACGACGAATCATATGTTTTTTAGTAATGAACGAACGATATGTGTTCCTATGATGTTTTAATTTTTTTTTATTTATTTATTTCTCTCTTTTTGTATTTTATTTATTGTTTGTATTGCATGTCGGAAGATTGCAAGACGGAAAATCATAAAGGCAGTGTGAGAAAACAATGAAGAGAGCGCGTGAAAAATTTATTTGTTGAAAGTTGAGTGAAATATTTGATAGTGAGGATTAAATTAAGTGACAATGATTAAGAGACAAAGTCGATTTTTTTGTTTTTTGATAAAATAAAAATGTTATTGGAGGATAATGACTTTTAATATGAAAAAAAATTAAAAAAATATGGTTTTAAAAATTTTCTTTAAAATTCATAAATAAATATAAAAAATAATTTAATTAAAAAATTAAATAAAATTTAAATTTAAATTAATTAAAGTTTAATAATTTTTTTTTATTTAAATTGAATAAAAATTTATTAAAAAAATGAAACAATTAAAAATAAATAATTAAAAAATTAGTTTTTAATAATAATATAATTTTAACTAAAATTAATAAAAACAGTTAATTTAAATAAATTTAATTAATTAAAATACAAAAAAAAATATGAAATTCATAATTTAATAATTTTAATATTTTATGGTTTAATGAAATATTTTGTTTTAATAATTTTGTAAATAATAATATTTTATTTTAATTTTGAAATTAATATTTAAATGATTTAATAATTTATTCAATAGTTTTTATAAATCAATTATTAAATTTGAACTAAAAAAAATAAATAATTTAAAACAATTAAATAAATATTTTTTTTTAATTAAAGAATTTCTCCTAATTTTTTTAATTTTTATTATTTTAAATTAAATTAATTTTTTTTTTTTAAATATTTTTATTAATTATTTTTTTTTTGATTATTTTTCATTTTTTTTTTTTAAATTTTTAATTAGTAAATTAATTAATTTTAAATCAAAAAAATTTTTTTTTTCATTTTTTAACGGATTTCACACCTAATTCTGTTCAAAAAGTATTCATGCGAATTGAGTCGTATGAAAGTGATAAGCCGGAAGATGGCGCTACAAGCACGTTGTCAATATCCTGTTTGTCGCCACCAAAGCGGAAATGCGGCGGGAAGTAGAACAAAAATTTCAAAACAAACCGGCGTGTTATTGTTTCTTCTTCTTCATTCTCAGGTAATTTCGAATTTTCTCTCGAATTTCCCTTTAATTAATAAAAAAAATCAATTTCAGCTTCAAAATGGACTCTGACAAAATGCAATACGACGCCTCATTGGGCGGCAACATCAAACTTCCCGACACAATTTCGGCCCAAAGTTTCGCCGCCGCTCACATCAAGGAAATCAAAGAGCTCATTCACAGCATCAACAATCCGCAAAACAACAAAATCATGCACCAAATGATGCCAAATCGCATGCGACGACGTGCCATGACACAAAACCCGAAACGCCTGCCGCGTCGTTATCGCGAAATTCACATTGCACAAATGAGCAAAAGCGGTGCTCCGGTGAAAAATAAACGCCCGAGTCGGAAATATCGCCGCCGCCCGAGCAATTTGTTGCGAGATTATGCGCGACGGATGCGGAAAAATGTTTGGCTCGAGACGCACATTTGGCATGCGAAGCGTTTTCATGTCAGAGAGCTTTGGGGATACAAAATTCCGTGGACTCCATGCGATCGTGCGGGAAGAGCAGCGTATCGAGCAGTAGCAAAGCATTGTTTGGCGCAAGATATTTCGTTTTATGGGTGCATCGAAGTCGAAGGTGACTTTGAAACATTAAAAACGGGCTTCCGGAGGATTTGCAGTCAAAATTGTGGATTAACGATAACCGCAAATGCGTTCATTAGAGGAAATCGTGAAGGCAATGTTGATATTTTTAAGGCAGATTCGTATCCAAACAACGTAATTGGGCGAGTTTCGTTCATTTGGCGCCCAGAAAGTGACTCCCAAAGCAGAATTTTATGGATTTGGGTCCATCCAAGCTTCTTCAATGACGTTTTAGACGAGCTCGTTAAACTTTTTGACCTTAAAATAGTCGATTCTGGTCCAAATAATGAAGAAACTTCCATGGATGTCGATGAAACTTCATCTCAAAAGTCGAAAAATAGCACGAAAAAAGCTGACAAACTGAATTTTGTGACAAAAAATCACGCGGAAACACGAAATCCAGAATATAAAAATGAAAATTCAGGCGTTCGAGTGAAATCTTTGAAAGATACAATTAATCGTTTTAGACTTACGGGTCCTTTATCGCATGCAGTGTTGTTTAAAGCTCTAAAAAATTACGAAAATTCATCAAATTCTGAGCAAAATTCATGGTTTAATGACTTTTCAAAGCAAAATCCCGCCTTTAAAAAATCCCACAAAGCTCAAGTCAAGTATTGGCAGTCTTTGGATCAAGTAACATCTCCTTCAGAACTTGATCCGTTCATCGTAATTGCCTTAAATGTCATCGATCCACGTCTAAATCGCGCCCCAAAACGGATGAAAGCCCTCCCGACGTTAGATACGGGCTTTGTGATGAACGGTCCTCCGCGTGAACTTCCAAAAAGTCTTCCTGAATCGCCTTTATGGAGCTCTGAAGTACGAACCAGAGTCCTTTCCGACATGTTAACAACGCACGAGATCAACCAGAAACGCAGCAAAGAAGTTCTCGTACCCGGCGAAGCAGCAAATTTCGAAAATTCCCTTCAACCCGTGCCTTTGATCGTCATTCAACGTCCCGGAAATCAAGATTTCGGCAAAAAAATCGGATTAGGTTCGGGTTATGACGTCATTGTACCCGTCGGATATGGATTATCGGTGTGGCTGAATCTAATAGCAGCGGGCGCTCGAGCTGGAGGTGTCAAAGAAACGCTTTCGTTTCGCAAGGAATTCAGTCGGGAGTGTTTTGAACCGGATTCTGTCGCTGGAAAGAAGGAAGCTGATCGTGTTCAACGTGAACTTTTGCTGAAATACTTCAAAAAACCTCCGAATCATCGAATAAATTACACAAAACTTGCGATTGCGAAGCCTTTTAAAGCGCCGTGGAAGCAATTACTCGAAGATTGGGACAACAAAGAGGAAAATTGGCACGTTTTGAGAGACAAAAATACTTTAAGCATCGTTGGGAATGCCATGAAACGTCGTTTTAACATCGCATCAGCAGATTTAAAGCCAAATATGTTGATTCCGGTGAAGCTTACGATGCTGACTCATGGAAATCCGGGTGATTTTTCGCTCATTTGTATCCCAAAACGACAAGATCAACGCATGAATATCACAAAATTGCGGTTAAATGATCACGTTCCTGTCTATTCTGAACCTCTAAGGAGTGATGAACACGAAAAAGAGCGAAAAACTTTAAAACTTCAACATCAAAAACTTCTTAAACGTCTCCGAAGCAGAAGAGTTCGAGCAAAGAGACGACTACAACTTACCTCGAGTGTCAGATTAAAATGCGCCAAAGCAGATACTCAAGGGATTTGCGCGTCGCATTTCAAGAAAATGTGTCAATTGTGGCTGCCAGATAATTTTCCGTCGATTAGGAATCAGTGCAGTCGAGAAACAATTGGATATGTGACGACATCGGGGTTTACGTTGTCAGAAGGAAAAGTCACGGGAATCGGATATGTTGCGGCGAATGGGTTGGAAAAGTTGCTAAAAGCTGTAAATAAGGGAAAATTAGTTTGTTTGGTGAGAGGAACAAAAACGAGAAATTATCGGTTTGCGACAATTTGTTTAAATGAAAGTTGAAAATTAAAAAAAAAAATAAAAAAATTGCATTTATGAAATTATTTGAAAAATTAATTTTTTATACGAGCAAAAATTAGTTTGGGAGGTAAATTTTGGTTTAAAAGAATTTTTAAATTAATTTAGGCCGCTCCAATTTTTTTTGAACTTTTTTTCAAAATGAGGGGGCAAAAAAATAAAAAAAAATTTTTGAAATATTTTTTCATACAAAATATGAAAGTTATTGATCTTTTTTGAAATTTTGAATTTTTTTTTTTTTTTATTTTTGAAAAAACAATTTTTGAATATTTTGGTTTTTTATGGTCATTATATTGAGATTTGATAATTTAAAATTAATATCAGAGTATTTCAAGTTTAAAATTTTAACAAAAAAATTTCATAAAAATAATTGTCAAAAAATTTAAAAAATATTTTTTTTGGAAAAAATTTTAAAAAATAAATTTTTTGAAAAAAATTTTAAAAAATAATTTTTTTTAAAAAAATTTTAAAAAATATTTTTTTTAAAAAAAATTTTAAAAAATATTTTTTTTGGAAAAAATTTTAAAAAATTATTTTTATGAAATAAATTTTAAAAAATAATTTTTATGAAAACAATTTTAAAAAATAATTTTGTTGAAAAAATTTTTATAGAAGATGTTAAATTTCGATTTTCAATACAAAAATTCTTAAAAATTAAATTTTTTTAAATTTTTTTTTTGAAAATTACTTGAAAATATGAAAAAAGACCAAAAAACGGTCAATTTTGATGAAATTTTTAACTTTTTTTTTATTTTGGCCATTGGATTTTCGACAAAAGGTTCAAAAAAAAAAATTTGGAATGGCCTAAATATTTTTTTATTTTAAAAAAAAAATAAATATCGACCGAATATGAACAGAAATCAATTTTAAAATGAATATTTTTTCAATTTTGGGCTTAAAATTAATAAAAAATATCAATTTTAAGGTGCTAAATTATTCGTTTTTATTTTTTTTAATCAAGTTCGCCATTGGCAGTCTCGACTGTACACTAATTTGATTGAATTTTACAATTTTTCATATTAATAATTTTTAATATTTTTTTTAAAACCACTACAAATATATATTTTTTTCCAATATTTTTTTTTTCACGAAAACCGCATACCAAAAAGTGCAATTTAATATTAAAAATTGCAAAAAAATGAAAGAATTTTTTTTTAGAATGGAAAACTTCATAGAATACGTTTGCTTTGCCTTTTGTGGACGATAACTGAAGAAAAATTATTTTTTTCTAATTTTTTTTGCTTGAGTTTTGATTTTTTTTAGTACGTTATTATTTTTTTTTAATTTTTAGTTGAGTTAAATATGTATAACACGTTTATCACATAAAAGTGTGGTTTTTTGTGTGTTTTGCGGACTTTCCTCATCTTTTGTAATTGTCAAGCTCCTTTTCTTCACTTATGATCCAAAAAAACAAGCAAACACGCAATTTTACTGTGTCAACGGCACGTGTTTCTCGATGAATTTCTTCATGTCAGCCAATTCCTCTTCGGAGCTCGAGTGACTTAGTCCGCGATACGTGACAAATTCGGAATTTTTCATGAAGGACTTCAAGAGTGTGGAAGATAATTGACCGAATTTGTAGGGTAGAACGGGATCGCAGTCGCCGTGACTTTGATAGATCTGAAAAAAAATATTTTTTTTAGTTAAAATTTTGAAGAAAAATTTAATTTTTAGAAAAAATTTTAAAGAAAAATTTAATTTTTAGAACAAATTTTAAAGAAAAATTAAATTTTTCAAACATACCGGAGTCGTATCAGGACATTTTCGTGATTGTGGGAAAGTTTTGTACAACGGGAGCCAACATGAAAGTGCCATGACGCCGGCAAGCGGTTCAGCGTATGTCAATGCCGAGTACAATGCGAGAGCGCCTCCCTGCGAAAAGCCGCCCAACATGATTCTGTTCGACGGGATTCCTTCGCCAACCTCTTTCGTGATCATTTCGTGGACCATTTTTGCAGCTGCTTTGATGCCATCTTCGTCTTCGGGCCCCGAAATGTCCAAAGTCTTCAGATCGAACCAACTTGGCATGCGGAAACCGGCATTTAGCGAAACGGGAATTGCATGTGCTGTCGGGCAAATGACTTTCATGTTGGGTGTACGGATTGCCGCAATTGTGCTTGCCCATCCATGTCTAAAAAAAGAGAAAAAAAAGGTAAGTTTTTGTTCTGTTTTGAATTATTTTTAAAAATTTAGTTAAAAAAAAAATATTTTTTTAATCCAAAATGAGCAAATTTTAAATTTTAAGGAATTTTTGCCTTGAAAATGTCCCCAAAATGATCCATCTCTGCCTCCCAACAACAAATAAATAAATAAACAATGCAACATAAATCTTATGCTCGAGTGTCGCATCGTCGTACAAAAATGGTTTATTGATTTTTCACGTTTCCCCATGTACAAATTGTGACGTAGATGCAGGAAAAACGGAAAATTACTCTTGTTGTGTTGTGCATTGTAAGAATAATAATCATGTTTTTCCCACGCGTGACCTTCTCAACTTTTGATTATCACAAAAATCGATTAATTACTGATATCAAAGCCTTTCTTTCTATCGGAAAAATGTCTCTCCCCAATTCGAGTCATATAAAAATCTCTTGAATCCGTGCCAAAATTGATTGTTTATTGATGAAAATGCGTAAAACTCACCCGGTATCGCCGAGTCCATGGAAGAAAATTAGCTAAAATGATAAAATAAATGTAAATTTTGGGAAATTCGAGTTAATTAATGATGCGAGGAAGCTGCGAAAGAAAAATACTTACAGTCGCCGTATGTTTGGCAGCAGCTTGAATGATCACCGGAGCTACCGTCGAAGACATTTCGTTACCTATTTTATCGCCTTGCTATCGTCAATGTTGCAATGAAAGTTTTTTTAATCCTTTATGTTTTGCGGCGGAGAGAGATTTTTTTTTCTGAAATCCAACTTCAACTTATCAATTTCATTCGTCTCAGAGATGTTACTGTATCACGGCGAACAACAAACTCCGGCGTGGGTTGTAATCGCCGATCGCCTGGGGTATCCATTTGTGAGCACGCTAATTCAAAAATCGTCCGGCGATCGCAACCCACGCCGGAGTTTGTTGTTCGCCGTGATACAGTAGTCAACACTTCTGAGACGAATGAAAGTGATAAATGAGTAAAAAGCTCAAGCACAGATGGCGCGAATTTATTTTTTTTTAATTTAGACCGTTAAATTTAATTATTAAAATTATTATTTTTTTACATCTTTCAACGTTAAACATTGTACATTCACATTTCATTAATTTTTAAGTCAAAATTAAAATACAAAATAAAAGTTTTGAAAGAATTTTTTGTAAATTATTCAAAAATGCAAATTTCTTATTTTTTTTGTCTTATCTTATCTTTGTTATCTTATCAAATTTTGGATAATTTACTAACCTAATTAAGCGTTGACTTTTAAGATAAAATTTTAAAATTTAATTTTAATAGAAGTTTTTAAAAAAATAAATATTTTAGTTTTTAAAAAATATATAAAATAAAAAATTAAATTAAAAAATATTTTTTTCAAAATTAAGATTAAAATAAATTTTATTTATTTAAAATTTAACTTAATTTTTTTTTACTTATATTATTTTAAATTTAATTTCCAACAAAAATTTTTTATCACAAATTGACAAATTTTGTACTTGACAAAATTGACAAAAATTAAATTAAATAAAAAAAAAATAATTTAAAATTTATTTTAATTAATAATTTTATTTTTTTTTTGTAGAATTTTAATCATTTTATTTAAATTAATAAATTTTATTTTTTTCTGGTTTTATTTTTGACAAATCATTAAGTTTTTAAAATTAAAAAAAAATTATTATAACTATCTTATGTCATCTAGAATAAAAAAATAAATATTTTATACATTTAAAAATTTAAATAAAAATTTAAAAAAAAAGTTAAAAAATTAAAAATTAATTTTAATGAAATTTTTTAAATTTTGAAAAAAATAATAAAAATTTAATTTTTAAAAAAATAATATTTTTTTTAAAATTATTTTTTTTACAATTTTTAAAGAAATATAATTTTTTACAATTTTTATTTTTTTTATTTAATTAATTTTAATTTAAATTTTGACACTTTTTGACACAATTTTTACATCAATTGAATTTTATTTTTTTTTAAATCAATTATTTTTTTAAATTTTAAATTAAATCTATAAATTAAAAATTACATTTTTCAAAAATTTCAACAATTTAATTCATATAATTAAACACTCTGTACTTCTCTCACCTGTAAACATAAATTTGAAAGATAACAAAGACACTTGCACAACACTTAATCAGCAAAAATATTTAACAAAGATAACGAAAGAGAAAAATATGAGAGAGATATGTTACGAATCAGTCCACACTCGAAAATCAAACAGAAAACAAATCAAGGGAGACTTACCTCAAAAGATTAATGAAACATTTTGAGCAATGAGAAACGAGGAAAATCTGAATAAATAGCCACCTGACGAGGGAAATGCCGATCGATTGAGTTGAGTTATTTATCCGAGATTAAATAGAGAACGAGAAACCACAAAACATGAGAAACAAATTGTTCATTGCTTGTTTTACTCTTGTTGCATTATTTAGCAGCAGTAAGTTTTCTCCTTGTTCTTATTTTGTGTTAATTTATCATTTTTTTCTTCTTTTCAAAAATCAACCAGACGTCTCCATGCACAGAATTTATGACAATTTAATCCATTGCTATCGTGCGAATGAAACATTGCCATCGATTGGTGCCTCGATGCGTGTCCTAATTGAATTAATCGCGAAACTCGAGGACAAAATTCCGCCAAATATCGACCTTCGGCATGTAGCGACGAATATTTTTCACGAAATGCGACAAGATGGCATCGAAAGAACGCCCGGCGGGGTTGAAAGTGAATTCGTGACGCCTTATGGAGCAACCGGAAGTCACATTTACAAATTTAATTTGCTGAAAAATCTTATCTCGCACACATCGCATCGCATAAATTTCGCAAATTATCTCACAAAAACGGAAATTTGTTACTTGCACAAGTTAATAAGCACCGGAGTTGAGCCCTACATTCGCGGCGATGAAGTTCGAACATGTCCCGTTACTCGGAGAAGAGGCGACGGAACAGCATCTCGTCCTGATCCGTTCAATCGGAGACGTCCTCATGTGAATGCAACGACAGCAGGAGGTGCAAAAAATCCAAAAGTTTTGAGTTCTTGCCCATTGGAACTTGGCGCAGTAAAAAGTGAATTTGGGACAGTGACGCCGGGAACGTTAATTGGAGCAATTGCAGCTGGATTGCAACCGCAAAATGTGCAAATGAATGATTTGATGACAAGTCATAGGAAGCATAATCCTTATGAGCATCTTGAGACGATGGATCCGAAAGACACGCGAAAAGCCATTGAAAAGTTGTTTAATTCGGTTGAAAGTGTCGATAATACGTTCGCTGCTGGATTGAGCGGAGATTTGGCTGAAGTTTGTGTCTTTCAGAGTCCGATTTTGGGAGTTAATGTTTCGGTTGGGATGACAGGCACGTGGAATAGTTCGTATTTTCCGAGATGGAGGTAAGAAAAGTTCGAAAAATAAAAATTTTATTTCGAAAAGTAAAAATTTTATTTCGAAAAGTAAAATTTTAATTCGAAAAGAAAAATTTTATTTCGAAAATTAAAAATTTTATTTCGAAAGTAAAAATTTTATTTCGAAAAGTAAAAATTTTATTTCGAAAAGTAAAAATTTTATTTCGAAAAGTAAAAATTTTATTTCGAAAAGTAAAAATTTTATTTTGAAAAGTAAAAATTTTATTTCGAAAAGTAAAAATTTTATTTCAAAAATAAAAAAAAAATTCATTTCGAAAAATAAAAATTTTATTTCGAAAAATAAAAATTTTATTTCGAAAAGTAAAAATTTTATTTCGAAAAGTAAAAATTTTATTTCGAAAAGTAAAAATTTTATTTCGAAAAGTAAAAATTTTATTTCGAAAAGTGAAAATTTTACTTCAAAAAGCAAAAATTTTATTTCGAAAAGTAAAAATTTTATTTCGAAAAGTAAAATTTTTATTTCGAAAAAAAAAATTCATTTCGTGAAGTAAAAAAATTATTTTAAAAAGTAAAAATTTTATTTCGAAAAGTAAAAATTTTATTTCGAAAAGTAAAAATTTAATTTCGAAAAGTAAATTTTTTATTTCAAAAAGAAAAAAGTCAAATAATTAAAAAAAAATTATTTCGAGTTCGAAGTTCATTTAAATTTTTTTTCCACGTAAATATTTCAATGTTAAAATAAAGCAAACACGAAACCTCAAAGAAATCACAAAACGTCACGAAAAAGGCATTATTTGCCTAATGATGAGTAATTTAATTCCCATTTAGATACCTTCCTGAAACCCACAATTCCCGCTGGGAGATGACTGACGCAGAGATTCTTGCCGGCATAGACAGTCATTTTGTAGCGCATCACGTAAAGACATGGACTAACCGCATTCATCGTCTCCGTTTATCGCAAATTCTTCAAATGTACTACGATCAGCGGTACGGAATCCCATCAATCACCATCGAAAGTACAAACAACGTAAAACAGCAAGCAATGACCCGAGATGTTGAAGAAATCGATTTTGACTGGAATGAAAGGTTTTTCTTTGAAAAATTAATTTTTTTCATAATTTTTGTAAAAATTTTCTTTTAATTAGCACAACGAACAAAGTTGAACGCTTTCAAAAGTACATCAACGAAATTAGTTCCACTGCTGACGGGATCAATCGAGCGTGTCACCGACAAGCAATTCTCCAAACAATCGACTCGGAAAAATTGAAAGAAGAAACGTATCGATTTGCACAAATTCTTCAGTATGCAGCGACGAGTATCGTTGACGACGGAGAGATGCGACGAGTTTGCGATGTAACTGTCGACAAATTCTTTGGGAAAGCGAGGGAATTGACGAAAGACGACGAGTGCAGCAACGATTTTGAGGAATTTAGAGTGCCGAATGTCGATGTCACGTTAGTGATTGATGGAGCGCGTCCCGAATACGAAAGTCAAGAGTTCATTTTGTGAGTCAATGACTTTTTTTGATGGATTTTCTTTTTAATTTTTGGTTTTTTATTCACAGTCATTTGGCAGAAATGCTCGAATTAAGCCCAAAAGGATCAAAATTGTCGATAATTCATGGCATGACGGGAAAGTATATGGTTAAAAGTGCTCCGAGTATCGCCAATGTCTTTGAACAGTTGAAGAATTTCACGGATCCATGTAAGTTTTTTCTTAAAAAAAAAAAAAAATTTAAAATGTAAAATTTAATTTTTAAGTGAAATTTAACACTTTTTCAAACAAATTTTTTAATTTTTTAAAATTTATTTAATTTACTTTTTTATATTTCTTTTGAAATTTAATTCATATTTATTTTTATTTTTATAAATTTAATATTAATTATTTAATTTACGGATTTTTTGAAATTAATAATTTTTAAGCGAAATCTGAATGAAAATTCAAAGAAAATATTTTTATTATTTTCTTATAGTTTAAAAGAAATCACAAATTATTTTTTAAATTAAATTTTAATAAAAATTAAATTTAAAAAAAAAATTAAATTAAATTAATTTAAAAATTCAAAAATTAATAATTTATTTTTTTTCGAGTTTTGCTTATTTTTTTCATAAAAATTAAAAAAAATTTTTTTTTTTTTAAATTTTTCAAGAAAATAAAAATCCATATTGTTAAAAAAAAAAATAAATAAAAATATGACGCAAAAAAAAAATAAATTATTAATAAAATAAAAAAAAAATAAATTTCTGTCAATTTTTTCGATTTAATTTAATTTAATTAATTAATTAATTAATTTTATTAATTTTTTTATTTATTTAATAATATAATTAAATAATTAAATTTTTAATTTTTTTAAGAAAATTATTTAAAAATTTTTTTTGGTTCCTGAATTTTACCTTTTGAAAAAAATTTAATTTTTTTTTTCAATTATTTTTTCAGATCCAACCAGATTAAGTCTCAACACAGCTCTCTTGTCCTTCATCGCAACTCTTGCCAACCAAACGGAGACTGAAATGGAAGAATATACTTACGGCGCGCCATCCCACGTGCTTTTTGTCATATCACAAGGCATCCGTATGACTCAAGTAACATTTTTTTTTATTTATCACACACACTCAATAATTAATTTTACATGCAAATTAACTTAAAAAATCATCCTCCAAACACGGCAATCGGAAAAGGTCTTCCAAAAGGCGGCGTAAAAGGGCGTCGATATCCTCCATAGCCTCCCCCGTAACCGCCGCCATACGGATAACCGCCATAACTTCTCCCATATCCGCCGCCATAATAAGGATATCTTCCGTACGCGGGATACGCACTAATTCCGCCGCCAATTATTCCAATTTGACCAAATGTTGGTTTGGCATCCGCGAGAAACAACACAAAAAGCGACAAAAAGAGAATTTTGATACCCATTGTTTCCTGTTGCGCGTCGTCGAAAACTTTTTCTCTAAAAATAAAACAAGACGTTCAAATTAAAACGACGTCGAGAGAATTAAAAGTAAAGGGGGAAAAAGTACCTTTTACAACCAAAAAACTTTTTTTTTTTACCTTTTTTTAAAAAAAGTTTTTTTTGTCGATCGAAGTCAATATTAATTACTTCAAAACACTCTCAATTAAAAAGTTTGTTGCTGTTCGACGAGTTCACTTCTGCTCTGCTGCTAAAACGTTTCTGATATTTTTATTTATATTTTGCCTTGTACTCTTTTTTTATTTTTTGTGTTGTTTTTGTACGTCAATCAATTATCAGTTGGTTGTAAAATTTATCGGAAACTGATTTTCCAATTAGTAGCTTTTATTTTTTTTATTGAAGACGTAATTCTTGTAAGAACTGGAAATTATGAATCATAGAAAGTGATTCCAATGTCTCGAGTTACGCGTTCTAAACGAGTTCAAGGCTTAAATATTTTTTAAAAATTAAAAAAATAAAAAAAAAAATAAAAAAAATAATAAATTTTATTAATTTTCTTTATATATTATTTTTTTATGAATGTTCAAAAAAAAGAAAAAAAAATAATTAATTAAAAAAAAATAAATTAACGATCTAATAAAATTAATAATATAATATCATTAAAAATAATTAATTTAAAAATTAATTTTGAAAGAACAATTATTTCATTTTGAAATTAATTTCAAAGTGTAATTCTATAAAATTCGCAGAGGTTTTTTGATGACATTTTTATTAAAAAATGCATAAACAAAAAATAATAAAAATAAACAATTTTTAAAATTTGATTTATTTTTATAACATTTTTTTTTATTTTTTTTTCAATTGATTTTTTTATTATTTTCAAATATTTAAAACATATACAAAAATAAATCAAATTTGAAATAATTAAAAATTTAATTATTAAATTTTTTTTTCAACTCAAAATATTTATTTTAAAGAAATTAAAATTGATTTTAAAAAATTCATAAAATAAAAAAATTAATTAATAATTTTTTTTTAAATAAAATAAAATTAATTTTAATTTTTAACGTTCAAGGTAATTTTTTTTTTATAATTTTGTATTTATTTTTTTTAATTTAATTTAATTTTTTTGAAACATATTTATTTTAAATGTTATATTTTTCAAGGCAAAATAAGAAAAAAAATTTATATGAAAATTAATTTATTTTTGAAATTAATTTTAAAAATAATTCTAAAAAATTTACTCATGACATTTTAATTAAAAAATAAAATCAAATAATTTTTTTCTAAATTTGTTTTATAAGTAAATTAATTTAAGTAATTATATATAATTATTATTTTTAATTTTTTTTATTTTATTTTATTAATTAATTATATAATTTTATTATTTTAAAAATTAAATTATTTTAAATTTAATTAAAATTTTTATAAATCTTTTTTAATTAAACAAATTATTAATTTTTTTTTGTATTTTTGAGCTTAAATTTTAAAAACCTTAATCATTAAAGCTCAAATTTTAAAATTTTTCTCATCACTCAACCGCCTGACAAAACCGCAACAGGAAACAATTTATCAATATACGGTCTAAAAAACTTCGGGCGTCGCGTTTTTCTCAAATTCGTCACTACTTGATATCTGGGATAACCTAAAAACGCAAAAAAAAAATACGTCGTAAAAAGGTTCTTTCCCACTAAAATTCGAATCAATTAGCAATATTCTCACCTTCGTAATACACCGATGATGACGTCGCACTGCCCGTGTTTACAGCCAGAAGTGAGATCGATACGATAATTATCAGTATTAATATTCTGACTAATTTATTACACATCGTTACTGCCAACTCAATCAACGCAACGAGAGGAGAGTGTCGGCGATAAATATCCGTTGTGCATTGAATGTTCCGGCTTTTTATATTTTTCGCTCGATTCTTTGTGATTCCGTGCTAATGAATGGCATGCTTCTTTTTCGTTTCAGGAGGAGTTTGACGTGTCACGACGCTTGATGCAATCAACTTTAACGCAATTTCCCGACCTGTATTACTTATTTTTGACGAATAATCCGGAGACGTTCCGCGAGTTTGAAGGAATTTCATCGAAAAATCAATTTTTCATGATCGAAAGTGGTTCGACGAAAATTTTGGAATTTTCAAAAAAACTCCAAAAAACACTTCAAAACATTCCAAAACGAATAATTTCGCCATATTGCAAGGAAAAAGGCGGCAAACACCTGTGGAGTGGTCATACAGTGCGGGATCATTTTGAGGAATTTATCGCGCCGCAGCAGGAAATCCGATATCGCATCCACGCCAACTACTTCAGCGATAATTTCCAAGTGCAATTTCAGGGATTAGGATATGGCGAAATTACGGTTTGCATGACGCGCGATGGCAACGAAGACGCACGTGAATGCCGGAATGTCGTCGATTTGGAGTACAATTGGTTTTCCTTCTACGACATTTGTCGCGGCAATTACGAAACGTGTGAAAATGTTTATTTTGCCGTCACCGTCGACAAGAGTTACGTCAAGTGTTCAGGTAAATTTTCTATTTACTCTCTCGAAATTGTTCAAAAACGTTCAATTTTACAGAGCAAGATTGCCGTTTTCCGTACCAAGTAAAGTTTTTGGTTAAGCCCGTTGGATTACGGTGTCAAACGAATGCAGCGACAACACACGCAAATCCTTCGTTTAAATTATTATTGTTTGTGCAAATTGTTTGCACTGTCCTAGTTTTACGTTTGAATAAATATTTTTAATGAAGCCCCTTATTTATCTGTGAGAATATGTTGGTTTTGTCACGAAATTCGCCAGACGTCTCCATCTCGTCATATTTTTTTCTATTTTCGGAACAAAAGAGACCTTTGAAATTTTTTTTATTGTTTTTTTTTTTGAGTAGCAACCAAATTTCTAAAGATGTTTTCCCAAAAATGCGTTAGCAACTAAATTTTTGTTAAAGAAAAAATTTTCTTATCGTGTGAATTTTTGTATTAAATGTTTTTTCCACGAAATCGCCTTAAAAGTTGCTTGTTAAGAAAATAAAACAAATGATCCTTGAAGCAGTTTCTGTGAAAGAGAGTAAAAATTGTAGTAGAAAAAAAATTATAAATATTTATTTTCTGAGGAAATTGTAAAAAATATGTTCGTTGTTATGAAATTCTATGAAATGTATATTTTTTAAGTCAACTTCCGAGAAAATGGCCTATTAATTTTTATCATTTGTTGAAACGTGATAAAAAGTTATAAATTGTTGGAATTAACTTTTAGCTTTTTTATGATTTCACTATTATAGTATTTTTATTTTACATTTTTTTGTTGCAAAAGCATTTAATATTTAATAAATATCTTTTTATAAAAAAATTTTATTTAAATATTTAAAAAAAAAAAAATAATTTAATTATTTTCAAATAAATAATATAAAATTTAAAATAAAAAATAATTTTTAATATACTAAAAAATATTTTTTTCTAAAAAAATTTCGGTAAAATTAAATAATTTTTTTTTTAATAAAAAAGAATTATATTTATTTATTTAATTATTATAAATTATTCAAATTAAATTAATTATTTAAAAAAAAATATTTTTCTTTAAATAATTTTTTAATTATAATGCTATAATTTAATATAATAATGAAATAATAAAATTTGAATTAAATAATAAAAAAAATATATACAATAAAAAATAATTAAACTAATGTATTATAAAAAATATTAATTTTCATTAAAAATATTTTTTTTAATTTTAAATTATTATTGTTTATTTGAAATAATTAAATTAAAAAATTATTTATTAATTTTAAATGAAATTATAAAAATTTAAATTTCTATGCAAATGATAGAAGTTAAAAAAAGTCATTTTTATTTTAAAAATTATTTCCATGGACTTTTATAATTTTTTTTTATTCTTGTAATGATTATTTTAAAGAACAAATAAAATAAATAAATATTTTTATATATTTTAAATAAAATTATGAAAATTTTAATTTATGAGCAAATAATAGAACAGAACATTATAAATTGAAAAAATTATTTTAAATTCAACTAAACAAACAATAATAAATAATAAAACATGAAAAGTACATTTAAAATCTTGAAAAAAAATTGAACCAATAAAATAAAAATTCAATATAAAAGCACTTACCTTCTTATGAATATTTCTCCTTATAAATTCTCCAATATTTAAATAAATATTATTTATTTTTTTCATCGTACATCAAATTCTTTATTTCCATTTTTTTTCTTTGTATATTTTACTTTTTTTATACTTTACTTTAATAGTAATAATAATAAGTATATTAATATTATTATATTATAACTTTGTATTTTTTTTTCTCTCGCTTCATATTTTTTTTTATTTTATCTTGACCGGACAAATTCCTCTATTAAATTCTGTAGTTTACTATTTTTTTTTCTATTACATTATTTTATTATTATGTTATTACCATCACTTTCCACTCTGTTTCTTCTGCGTATTTTATAATATTTAAAAGATGCTGAGTGTTTGAGAGGAAATTCTTTCGTTTAACACGAATTAAAACGTTTTAAAATTGTGAATTTTTATGGTTTTTGTTTGTTCTTGTTTTTATCCCAGAGTTTTTTTTTTAATAAAAATTGTTGTTTGGTCATCCATGTTATTTGTTTAAATAATAAAAACGGGAGAAATTTTTCTTTTTTGACGCATTTTTTTTTATTATTTTATCATATTCCATTTATTTTTAATATTATTATTATTTTATACTAAACGTGACTTGACTTGACTTTTCTTTATATATTTTTTCATTTACTTTTATTATTATCGCTAAACGTTAATATATTTATTCAGTAGTGTTTGTAGTATGAAAATCTTGTTATAGTGTTATGTTTCAATTTATATATATTATCAAAAAGGCATATGGAATACAAAAAGTTTTTTTTTCTAGCTTTGGACAATTAATTAAAATATTCATATAACATTACATTTCGTTTCATTTTTTTCTTTTCTTTAATGATATCTGTTGTTTGTTAAAAGACTTTTATATATTTAAATGGACTTTAAAAACACTTGCTATTTATTTATATCAAATTTTCCAGCTTTTTACTTAAAAATGATTGTTGTGGGATTAATTACGCTAATTATTACTCAATAAAATCATTTTTTTCTTTAAATAATCTCAAAACGTTTTTTCATGTATAAATATATTTTTTTATCAACTTTTATATTATTTATTATTATTTTGTATAGGAACCCGTTTAATTTATTTTTATGATTAAAAATAATAATAATTTTGATAATAATATTAATGAAACCTGAAAAATTCAAAGAAAAAAAATTTGCACGTGATTTGTGTTTTTTTTTGTCGTTTTGATATAATTTTTAATTATACATATTATTAACATTGAAATAGTGTGCGAAAAAATATATCTTATAGAATATAATTTTTATATATTGCAATCATATTAAACATAAATTTTATTAAATCGAATGCTTGCTTAATTATTAATTTTTCATAAATATAGGCACAAAGCACGTGTTTTTGCTCTAATAATGATAATAATAATTTATATAGTGCAGAATCACAACAAGTAATGATTTTTTTTTCTAATTTAAATAAAAAATATAATTTTTGAAAATTTTTTAATTATTTAAAAAAAAATGCAAAAAAAATTAAAATAAAAAAATTAGAAGAGACTTTGATAATAAAGTCAATTTTTTTCTTTAGATTTTGTGCCAATGTCACTTTCATGCGTATACACAACATTTAAACTAATTTTCTAATTTTTCTTATTTTTTTTTGTAAAAATCCTTTTTTTACTTATTTTTTTTTTATTTATTTTAATTTATGTAGCGTAGAAAATCTTGAAACTTCGTCATAAGCTCACAGTATAGACAATTATTTTTTTAAAGTTTTTTCTCTCGTAACAAAAAAATTAAGAAGAAGGAGAAGTAACAAAAATTGCGCGTTTAATTTGATTTTTTTTTTTTTTGTAAAAATGAATAAAATTAAAAACTTTCGAAAATTAAATAATATTTTTTTTTTTGCAAAGAATGACAAGAAGCTTTTATCTTATTAAAATTAAAGCAAATTCCGAGAATTTCAAACCAAAAAAATTTTAAGTAGAGTTTCGTTTATTTTTTCTCTTGTTTAAGTATTATTATTACTAAAGTAAAGTTCAAACTCAGACACACACCCGAGGAGGATTAAAGTAAAATAAAAAAAGGAATGGAGTATGTTTGTCGAGTTAAGTGCACATAAATTTGTGTCTTGATTACACACATAGACATAACGCGACATGGGAGTCATAATCATGAAACTCGAGTAACTTTTCCGAGAATCAAGACAGAAGAAAATGGAAATGCAAATAAATTCATTTGGTTTATGGGTGTGTGTGAGTGTGTGCGATTAAGTAAGTATAGAAGTAATAAAAATGATCTTTTTGTTATTTTTCCTCCTAAAACATTATCATTATCTTCTCTTTTACGATGTTTTCTGCAGTGTTTACCGTGCGTTTATTTAATTTTTCTTCTATTTTTTTTAAATTGAATATAAATAAAATTATTAAATTTAATTTAATTAAATATTTTTTAAATAATATCTGAAAAATTTTTTTAAAAACATTTTTGAATTAAAAAATAAATTTAATTAAAAATAATAATAATTTTTTTTTATTTAATTTAAATTTTTAAAAAAATATTTAATTTAAAAAACATTCATTTCAAGAAAATAAATATTTTTAAAAATATCTATTAATTAAAGAAATTTTTGAATTTTAAAAAATAATTAAATTTAATAAAATATTTTAAAAATAATTTGAAATTATTTTAATTTATAATAAATTTTTAATAAAAAATTAAGAAAATTTTTGTTTTAACAAAAATAAATAAAAAATTAATTATAATTAAATTTAATGAAAAATAAAAAAATATTTTATTTTAAAATAAAAAATTAAAAAAAAACTTTCATTTAACGTTTCAAAAAAAATTTTTTTTTAAATATTTATTTAAAAATATTAATTTTTATTTATTTAAAAAAATTTTTTTGAAGCGTAAAATGAAAGCTTTTTTAAAAAATTTTTATTTTAAAATAAATATTTTTTTATTTTTCAAAAAAATAATTTTAATTTTTAAATTAATTTTTTAAATAAATTATAATTAATTAATTTTACAAATAATTTTTAATTAAATATTTTTTTCAGTTTAAATTTCAAGAAAAAAAATTTTGAAATTAAATTTAATATTTAAAAAAAATATTTAATTTCATTTTATATTTTAATTTGAAAAAAAAAATATTAAATATATTGGAAAAATATTAATTATTGTTATTAATTATTTATTAAAAAAAATTATTAAAAATTAAAAAAAAATCATAAAAGTAGAAGAAAAATTAAGTAAACACACAGTACATTTATTTATATAACATAAAATTGCTACACGCGCTATAACCTCATTAATTAAAGAATATATTGGCATTTCAATTAACATATAGTTACAATTATTTAATAAATCAATGGTAAAATAATATAAATACTACTTTTATATAACGTAAATGCAATAAAAGTTACAATAATAATATAATATAGAATAATCAGTATCATTCACATATTTCATATGTTTTTTTTTATTAATAATCGGTATGTTTGTATAATAATGCTTTATATTTTTTTTATTTATTTTTTTTTCAGTTTTTTTTAATAATAATAATAATTTTTCATTTAAATATTCATTTAATTAATTTAAAAGAACGATTTATTATGCTTCTGTTTCGCCGCCTTTTGATCTTGCACGGACAAAATCTTCGAAAATTATGTCGTCGTCTTGGCAAGGATCCTCTCTGTACATGAATTTTAATTAAAACAAGGCGAAAAAAAAATTAAATTTAATGAAACTCACGCATCAAGTTGTATTAAATTTGGTATTTCATCATTTTTGTTCGCATCTTCGACATTTCCATTATCCGTCGCATGTCCGCTGTACGATCCACGTTTATCGATAGACAAGCGATACGGGGACCTTTCGTTAACTAGTGTGCTTTGGTCATCATCCAATGGTTTCGGATGCATTAAAATGAACGGTAATTCAGCGACTAAATCTCTGTTTGAAGCAAAAAAAAAATCATTAATATTCAATGGGACATGAGAAAATGTTTTTTTCATGAAAACCTACCCTCCTAATGGTCCAATACATAATTTAACTTTTACTTTGTACTGCACAATGATGCCTAAATTTTCTCGTTGTGAAGGATCGGCGATTCTGTTGATTTTTTTGAAAAGATGAAAGAAATAAAATTTGTTTAATTTTTGTAAGGTAAATAATGTTAAACATGCATATATGCTCAATATTTAACCATAATGTTAGAGTAAATATTAAAAAATAAACTTTTTACCCTTTAATAAACATGCAAATTAAAATAAAAGCAAGAAAAAAAAATAAATTTATATGAAAAATGTTTTTAAAGTAACTCATTAGTGAGTTTTTGTTCATTCATTAGTAAAATATTCATTAATTATCATTTATTTTATTATTATTACAATAAACCCTGATTATAATGTTTTTACAATATAAATGAAAATGTTTATTAATGTGAATAATTTTTAATATATTTTTTTTTAATTTTAATTAAATTAATTTTTTTTATATCAAAAATTTTAATTTAATTGTTCTTTATTAAAATATTAAAAATTATTTATTTTAATTTTTAATTTTATTTTTATTTAATTTATAATAAATTATTAATTTTTATTTATTATAAATTAAATTTATTAATTTAATTATTTTTTTTTAATTAATATTTTTATAAATATTTAAACTTTTTATTTTTTTGTATAAAAAAAAATTAAAAAATGAATATTGGAAATATTTAATAATAATGTGAATAATTTTTCTTCAAATTTTAATTTTAATTAAATTAATTTTTTTAATAAAATTATTATTATTTTTTTTTTAAATTCAAATTAAATTAAATTTTTCATATTTTTTTGAAAAAAAAAGTTTAAATTATTTTTTTTTTATTAAATTTAATTTTAATTTTATTTTTATTAATTCAATTAAAAATTTTATAATTTATAATATTATTATTATTTAAAATTTATTTTTTTTACAAAAAAATAAAAAAAAATAATATTTATTGCCATATTATTTTTTTTATTTTATCATAATCATAATTTTTTAATTTTTAAATAATTAAATTTACAAAAAAATAATAATATTTTATAATAAACCTTAAAATAAAATAATAAAAATATATAGTTTAATATTCATAAAAAATTATATTTACTGGATGCCATAAAAAAGCGAAATTTATATATTTTCACATTTTCTTCTATAAAAGTTTTTCACACATGTATTATAAATAATAGTTTTTACTACAAACATTAACATTTTATTGCAAAAGATAAAATATGAAAATTTACGTTTTTTTTATATGAAATTATTTTTTTACAAAAAAAAAAAAAAAATAATCGGAAATAATTTTGACAAAAAATCTCGTCAATAAGCGCAACATTTATTACGAAATATGCATGAAAAATTTCAATTAAAAATTCGCAATTACACAAAATTCGTGAATTTGATTACAAGTTAATTACGAATATTTACAGGAAGCACCTTAATTAGCGTGTTTGTTAATTTTCAGTTCATACAAACTAATTTTCAACCTTTTATGAGTTTATTTTATTACATTTTATTGACGAAAAGTTAGCAACTGGTGCTCATTATAAATATGATTTGTTCGCGGTTTTAGCGGAAAATTTGATTTACGCGTTGGTCGAAAATCCAATTTATTTATTTTTTGAAAAAAATTCCGGGAATTCATCAAAATTGAGACGAAAAAAATATGTCCATCAAAAAAATATTTAAAAAAAACACGAAATTTAATAACAAATGACAAGCAGAAAAAAAGTATGAAAAAATAGTAACATGTTGACAGATAAATAATTGGAGTAAATATAAAAAAATGTCTAAATAACGGTAGCAGTAAAATGCATCAATCATTCTATTATTCAATTATTTTATGAAATATTTCGGTACCTATATTTTCCATCATCTGTAACGCGAGACCTGTGCGAAAAAATATAAATTTTTTTGTATTTACAGAAATTTTGAAGTGCCATTTGCAGTACATATCAACAAATAAATGGATTTACAGTAATTTAATTTTTTTTTTTCAAATGAAATTTTTCAATATTAAATTTTCATTTGGTTTTATTTTATTTATTTATTTACAAGGAAGGAAAAAAAAGAACATTAAAGCTGATTTACTGTCGTTGCACGCACACACAAGAAGCAATCAAGCAAGCAATGGGTTAGAAGAGACAAAACATGGAAAGTGGATTAATTGAATTAAAAATTTATTTAAACCACAGAAGGGACTTGGGGAAGTTGATGCAAGATTAAATTTTTGTTTCGTGTGCAACTCGTGTGTTTTTTTTACCGCATTTCGACGAAAAATTGAGGAAATGATGTTTAGAATGGGCATTGGGATAAAAAAAAATTTAATTTTCAGTAAGGAATTTTTTTAAAATGTGAACTGGGATGAAATTTCAAAATGTGTTTTGGGAAAAATTTAGAATTTTTATTGGGGAGAAATTTTTAAAATGTAACATGGGGCAAAAATAAAAATTTGCATTGGGACAAAATTTTAGAAAATATGAACAAATTTTAAATTTACATTTTGATGAAAAATTCGAATGTAACAAAAAAAATAGAATTTGCATTGGGACTGAAAATTAAAAAGTTTAAAATTCAATAAGAAATTTACATTGGGGCGAAATTTCAAAATGTCACATAAGGCAAAATAAATAATTTGCTTTGGGAAAATATTTCAAATGTAGAGTGGGAAAAAATAAAGAATTTGCATTGGGGCAAAAAAAAATTTCAACGAGAAAATTTTTTTAAAATGTAAACTGGGATAAAATTTTAAAATATTTTTGGAAAAATTTAGAATTTTTATTGGGAAAAAAGATTTAAAATGTAACACGGGGCAAATTTAAAAATTTTCTTTAAAGCAAATTTTAAAAAAATTATGGATAAAAATTTTAAATGTTACATGGGGCAAAAAATTAAATTTGCATTGGGGCAAAAGTTAAAAATTTTAACTGGGGCGAAATTAAAAATATAAATTGAGAGAAAATTTAGAATTCGCATTGGGACAAAATCCGAATATCGATATTTTAGTGAAATTTCACAATGTCAACTGGGTTAAAAATTCAAAATATTCATTGAGTCAATTTTTAAATGCTTAAAAATCGAAATGCGGTTTAATATTTAATTCTTTTTCGAACGATAACTTTCTACAAATTCTTCTCAATTATTTATTTACAGGACGAGAAACTGTAAACACGACACAAATATTGTCGAGCAAATAAATTAAAATAACATTGTAAGACATGTTGTAACTCATCATGATGAAACTCATCATGGGAGTAGATAAAAATCTTCATTTTCTTCATCTTCTTATCTTCGGCATGAAGGAAACACAAAAAAGAGGACAAAACACACACAAAGAACAACAGAAATACTTACAATGTGCTTGACGCTAGATTTGTATCTTCGTGTTTGAGTTGACCATCAAGTGCAAGACCCCATTTGTCTTTATTGTTTGCCAACAGCGGTGTGAGTGTAAATACTTTGGAGAGGGTAAAACCGGGCGCCACGCTACATCCGTCACTGCGATTTTAATTTTTTTGCAATTTTTTTTTTTTTTTTGATACGAAAACGATGAGATGACGACGCGACGAAAATTATTTCAAGGAAAGATAAGAAGAAAAGGAAATTTTTAATTTATTTAAATGATCATCCTTTTACTTTTTCTCCTTGTGTCTGTTTGAAAAGACAAAAGGAGACAGAGTTTGGCGAAGAATGAGAACAAAGTAATTTTTCTCGTGTCTTGTGTGTTGTACGTCTAATTGGTTGGATGTGTGTGCGTTTTGGCGAAAAAGGATCGAAATTTATGCATGATGGAGCTTGTAACTTTTGAACGAAACCAATAAAAGGCGGAAAGGATAAGAGAAAATGTTTTTTAAATTAATTTCATCTTTAAAAAAATAAAAATAAAATAATATTTTTAAAAATTTTTTTGTCAAAAGTTTTCTTATAAAAATAATTAAAAACAAAAATAAATCAAAATTTGTAAATAAAAATTAAAATTATTTTTTTAAACGCGGTAAAAAAATGAAAAAGAAAATAATTTAAAAAAAATAATAAACAATTATAAGAAAAATAATAATTTAAAAATAAAATTAATTAAAATTAGAAAAAAAAACTTTCAAATAATTTGAAATTGTCAATTTAAAAAATTACCGTTAAAAATTCGTAAATGACTTTTTGCTAATTCAATTTTTTTTTCTTTAGCAAAAAAATCGTAAAAATTCAATAAAAATTCGATAAAAATTATAAAATTTCCATTAAAATAACAAAATTTTTCCATTTTTACCACAGCCTAAGAAATTGATATGGAAATAATATGTAACACAGGAGAAAACCAATTTTGTGAAGTGTAACGAATATCGGGCATAAATTCGATTTTTTATGAATTATTAATGTGATTTTGGCCAATCATTTGTTCGTTTTTTTCCTTTCTTCGCCGCAAGAAGGAAATCTAAATGGACTAAATTTCCCTTTTTTTGCAGACCTTGCGTATCATTATTACGTGATTATCTCTCCAATTTTCCTCACTTAAATGGCACGCAAAGATTCGGTATTTTATTAAAGTTTTATGGCAAAGTATTTATGCATAAAATATGAGTTCTCATCGTTTTTACGAGTGTGAGTCGCAAAAAGACGATTTTCCCCGAAAATTGTGAGATATTTAAATATTTGATGAGGTTTTTGATTGTAATTACATGTTGACGATTTTTGGTCGCTTTTGGAGTGAGAGACGTCAACAAGTTAAATTTTTGGAATTTCAGTGACGGAATTTAAATCATTAATAAAATGATTTAAATTCCGTAATTTTAATAAAAAAAAAATTAAAAAAAAAAAAAAAATATATTATTTATTTTAATTGAATAATTTTAATAAATTCAATTAAAACAGGTAAATTAAATGAAATATATTTAAATAAAAATAAAATAAATAAATTTCATTAAATTTAATTCAAATATTTATCAAATTGTAATTATTTTAAAAAAAAAATAATAATAAAACTTATTTTTATTTATTATTTTATTTTATTTTAAAGATTTTTTTATTAAATTAAAAAATAAAATATTATTTTAAAAAATTTTATTTAAATTAAATTTTTAATTTAAATTAAAATTTAAATATTTATTTAAATTTGAATTAAATTAAAATTTTTAAAAAATTAAAAAAAATTATTTTAATTTAAATTATAAAAATAAATATTTAAATAAAATAAAAAAAAAATTTAATTTAAAAAAAAATCAACTTTAAAATTAAATTTATTTTTCTAAAAATTTATTTTTTTATGATTTTATTTTTAATTTTTTTTAGTTTTTAATAATTTTTAATTTTTATTTTTTAAATAATTTTTTTAATTAATAAGAAACGTAATTCCTTTATTTCAACACAATTTCCGTCACGGCGTAATTTTTGCTCACTTAAAAACTTTATTAATCTCTAAACAACCGCATTAAAAGGTTGACTTTGTCTCCTTCATCCAACTTTCTCGTCTAATTTCATTATTTTAGCTCAACAATTTACAACTAGGTCAAAACTATATTTATACACAAAACATTCCGAGAACTCTTTTTCGCGTTAACTTGTAGCTTTTTGGTTTTGTGCGCGACGAAAAACGTGCCAAACATCTTTTTTACGGGATCAAATATTCATTTTGCCAACGGAGGAGTGTGTTCACCTCGCAGCCAACGAGCGACGACGAAACGAAAAAGTTGGAAAGAACATTTAATGTTTTTTTGTCATTCGCCGCATATGTGTGCATATGGGATGAAAATCGGGCGATGGCAGCAGGTTGCGAGAAAAAGCACTTTTATAATCCTTTCGACAAATGCAAACATATTTGCATACAAAACGATCGCTTTTAAAATCTTCATTTTTATTTTATTATGCAAATAGAGCAAATAAGTGGAATCATTTGTTTTTATTTTTATCATCTCGCAACATTTCTTCGCTTTCGTCGTAGCTCAGGGAAAAATAAAATTAGCAAACATGTGTTTTTTTCTTTGATTTTTTTTTGTTGAATTTTCACCTATTTTCTCTCTTTTTACATGAAACGAAGGAAAAAAAACTCACAGAAGCCCAAACACACGATAAATTACGAAATTTTTACTTTGTTGTTGCCACATCGCCGCCAGACTTCGACGTGACGTGTTACAACTCAATGGAGTGTTTGTGTACTTTTAGCAAAAAAAAAAAAAAAAAAAAAAATTCACACAAAAAACAGAAAAAGAACGTGAATCAGATGTTTTCAATGTGTGTCACCAAACAAGTGGCAGGCAGGACTGTGTGCGAGTATTCATTACACTCCCATGACTGACTTGTATAAATATTTTCCAATAAACATGTCGTTGACTTTTTGTGCGAGTTTGTAACGAACTGTTTTTTCGGTGCATTTATTTTTTTTCGTCATTTGTAGGCACCACATCTGAGTTTTATTGTTTGCTGAATGTTTGGCGAAAAAAATGAACTGACATGTGGATAAAATTTTATGATTGCTGAAGATGGACTTTTAGAATACTGATTTGCGATTTTTTTTTGTTTGTTAGGAAATTATGGAAATTATGTGAAAGTGTTCGATTTCAAGAATTTTTTATTTTTTTATCAAAAAAAAAAAAAATTTTCATTAAAAAAAATAAAATTATAAAAAAAAAATTGAACTTAAAAAATTAAAAAAAAAATTAATTAAAATAATTAAGAAATATTTTTTTATTATTTTTATTTTTTTAATATTCTAAAATAAAATAATTTGAAATTTAAATTAAAAATATTAAATTAAAATTAAAAAATCAAAATAAAAAAAATGTTAAAATAAATTAATAATTAAAATAATTAAAAATTAAAATTTAAAAAATTTAAATTAATTTTCTATTTATTTTGAAATTAATTAAATTAAATTTTAACAAAAAAAAATATTTTTTTACATTATTAAAATTTTTTTATTTTTTTAAAGAGAAATTATTTTAAAATAAAAGAAATCAATAAAATCATTTAAAATAAAATTTAAAAAAATAAAATTTAATTAATTGAAAAAACGAATAAAAAAATAATTTAATTTTATTTTAAATTTTCTAATTTTTTTTAATATTTTTTAGGATGGAAAATAAAAATGCTTCAACAAAAAAACCATTTTATCTAAAGCATCAAATAAAAATCTCTTTGACATAAAAACCGATGTTTGGTCATTAAAACCATCCAGCTAAACGAACATTAGCAAGTAATTTTTTTGCACGTGTTCATGTGGGTTGACTGTTGATCTCTCGGTTTTTATTTAAAAAAAAAACTCTTTTTATCTCTATTCAATCTATGTCGGACTTTAATCCGCTCAGCAAATCTCAGCATGAAATTATTTGCTTGAATTAAGATCCGCCGTAATCTGCCACAGAAAAGCTTTTTTCTTCAAATGTCAGATTTTTCGCTCGAAATCAACTCGGTATTTAATGTTCATTCAAGTTTAATTCACATTTGAACAAAAGAAGAAGGAGAAGAAAAAAACTGAAAATCTAAAATAAATATGTTTCGTTAAATTTACCATTAAAATTGCATTTTTATTTATCTTCTTTTTGTATTTTATTGCAATATCGATCAATATGTTGTCGTGCATTGAGGAGATTTAATGTTAACGGTAATCCAAACAGATTTCTGTTTTCAGATAAAAATTGCAATATTTTTTGTTATTTTTTTATGGATTCCCTTTTTCCGTTTTCACGTTTCATACAAAAGCATTCAATAACAAAATTTTATGAAAAAAAAGTAAAAATACAGTTTTAATGGATTTTTTTTTTCGTCGATGTTTTTGACGAGAAAGTACGTTTTAAAGGATGTTTGATCAATTTATGTTGATTTATTAATTTATTTTTTTTATTCATAAATTATATGTGGGAAAAAAATAATAAAAATAAGAGGATTTATGAAAATCCATTCTTTTTGTTATTTATTAATTTAATTTTAATAAAAAAATGAAAAAAAATTTAATAAAAAATTATTAAAAAATATTTTTAAAAATTAATAATTTAAAAATAATTTTAATAAAAAATTTAAAATAAATTATTTAAAAAAAATAAAAATAATTTTATATAAAATTAAATAAAATTATTTGAAAAAATAAAAACTTTAAAAATAATTTTAATAAAAAAATAAAAATAAATTATTTAAAAAAAATAATTTTTAATAAAAAATTAAAAAAAAAAATTTTTTTATAAAATTCACCAAAGAAATAAATTAAAGTAAATGATGTTTTTTTATATTTTTTAATTTAAAAATTAATTTTAATGATTTTATTTGAATTAAAAAATTATTTAAAAAAAAGTTAAAAACTTTTAAAATAAAAAAAATGAAACTTTGTAAGAATAATCAAATTTAAATTAATTCATTTTAGATTTGACATTGCAACAAAAATGATAATTTCTCGGAAAAAAATAATAGAAAGAAAAATCACACCTGTCAAAAACTTTTCCAATTAAAAAAATATTTGTTAGCAAATATCTACCTTACTGACTAATTATTAGAATTAATATTAAAAAAATTATTTTTTCTCCCAAAACCCTTTAGAAAAATTAAATGAAAGAATTTAATCTACAAAAAAATATAAAAGGAAGTTAATCTCTACCAATTACAAAAACTTAATATTATCCCATATCGTAAGAAGGAAAAACTGAGCATATTACCAAGAAAAAAAATTCCACAAAAAAATTGCTTACATCGTACTCGACGCTAAATTCGTATCTTCATGCTTCAATTGACCATCCAATGCTAAGCCACGTTTATCTTTATTATTTTTTAAGAGCGGGCGAATGGAAAATACCTTTGATAAAGTAAAACCTGGACCGACTGGATTATCCCTAAATAAATTATTTTTTTTTCGATTATATAAATTTAATTTAAAAATAAAATAAAAAAAAATTTTTTTTGAAATAAAAAAAAAATAATTTTTCATGACAAAGACGAGTTACGACAATTTAATCTCCTGTTCCTTGCGAAATTCCTTTGTTCTATTATTCAGCAGTAGCAGAGCGATTATTATTCTCGTCAACATTTTTTTTTAATTATAAATGAAAAGAGAGAGAAGTTCATTTTGTTGTGCAATTTATCCGCCGTCAAGATAAATTGTGTGAGCAATTTCGATGTTAACGAGTCAAAGTCGGGGAGTTTATGAGAAATATTTTGTAAAATATGTGTGTTGTGGTTGAAGCTGTCGGGATGATGATGATGATGTTGTGCGTTCGCTGTCTCTCATCATATTTTAATTACTTTGTTCTGTGTCATAATTGATAAAATTTGCATAACTTACTCTGATTCAACTTCCGCAACGGTGCACTTGTATTGTGCAGTCGAGAATAAGCAAATATCTGCAAATTGTCTCACTGATACCTTAATTTTCTTAACTGTTTTACTCGAATTATTCGCAATATGTACATTAACGGACAAACTTTCGCCGTGATGATAAAGCTACGGGGAAAACAAACGAGGTTAATTGAAATTTATTACTTGTGTAAGGCGATTTCAAATGAAAAAAAATATTTTTTTCTAATGATCAAAAGTAAAAAAAAATAAAATTGAAATTTTTCAAGAATTTTTAAAAATTGATCTAAAAATTATCAATTAAATTAAATTTAATTTAATATTATTTAATATTTAATTCAATTTTTTTAAAAATTTTTTTTTTAATCGAAATAATAAAAAAAAAATAAAATTATAACTCAAATAAACATAAATGTTAATTAATTAATTAATTTTAAATTTTTTAAATTTTTTTTAAATTTAATTTTAAAAAAATTAAAAAAAATTTTTTTTAAAAATATATTTTAATAATTTTTTAAAAAATTTTGAATTAATTTAATAAAAATTTTTTTTATAAAAATTTTAAATTAAAATAATTTGATTTAAAAATTTTAATTATTTTTTTAAATTTAATTTTTTAAAAAAAATTTTAAAAAAATATTAATAAAAAATCAATTTTAATAAAATAAAATAATTTAATATTTTTATTAAATTTTTAAAAATATTTTTTAAATAATTTTTTTTTAGTTTTTTTTTATTTTTTTTTTTTTAATTTTGTAAGTCTAAAAATTAATGCATTAAAAATTAAATATTAAAAAAAAATATTTTTTTTATTAAAACTGAGCATCAAAAAAATTATTTTTTTCATTTGAAAAGACCTTTTTTCTCTGAAATCATAATGAAAATTTACCTCTTTGTCCAAACTAGCCTCTAAATGTATTTTATTTGGTTTCAACATGTATTCCTTCGACACTTCCACGGACGGTTGTTCGCCCAATTTCGATGGCGCATACATAATTTTCCGGATTGCCAGTCGTACGGAATTCCGTTTGTGTGGTTTGTCGTCGGGAGTTTCGCCCACAAATGCCTTCAGCTCGTAATCCACGCCGCATGGCTTGCCCGTATCGCCTGGCGCCGGTTGCAACGAAACAGAAGCCGGGCAATGCGGCGGCACTTCAAAGTAAAAGGGATACGCATTCGGCCCAAGTTTCTTCATGAGACGCTCTTGCAAACGCGTCAGAGGCCTGTCATTCTCCAACGGAGGATAAATCTGTCAACGAATTAATTAAAAAAATTTAATTTTCCTCTTTTTCTCGCTTAATTAAAATAAATTCTCACCTGTTCCGATGCGAGATATAAATCTTTGCGGAATGTCAATCCGAGTACGTCTAAATCTTCTCTGCCGTAACGGAAGGCAGCTAATACATGCCCAAACACTTTGCGATCTTTCACGTAATCGGGATCGATTAAAACGACACCATCTGAAGAAAAATGAGAGAAAAAAGAAATTTATTAACTTTTTTTTCTAATTATTTTGTCGAATAGTTTTTATCACACAATAAAAATTTTTCACATGTTTTTCTAATGGGAACACAGAAATAGCAGCAAAATCCAATGAAATGTGCTCTTAAATAACAATCATCGCCCACACACTCGAATGAATCCCAACAACGAATGAATGGGAAGCAACAAACTATTTTGTTATAATTTCCGATACAATTTCCAGCAAATTTGCACTTTACAAAAAAAAATTTCATTGAATATTTACATCACATTTTTGATATAATGTTCATATTATGTGCGGCATTTTAAATGAAAAAAATATCGTTTTAGAGGATTTTTTTTGATTTGGCTTGAACTAAATTTTTTTGAAAATATTAATTTTTAAATATATTTTTTTTAATTTTGAGATTTCAATATTAAAAATTATATTCTTATTCAAAACATTTTCAATTTTTATTTAAAAATTTTCTTAAAAAATAAAAAATTTATTTTTTTTATTTAATTTTAAAAATGAAAAATATTTAAATTTTTAAGAATATTTTTTTTTTTTGAAAAAAAATTTAAATTAAACTTAATAATAATTTTTTATAATTTAATTTAATTTTAAGTAAACAAAAAAAATCAATAAATAAAAAAAATTAAAATGGTTTTTTTTTAAATTAATTAATAAATATTAATTAATAATATATTAATTAATTAAAAATCTTTAAAAATTATAAAATTATTAAACTTAAAAATAATTTTTATAATTAAATATTTATTTTAAGTTTTTTTTAATTTATTTTAATTAAAATTTAATTCAAAATTATTTGAATTTTTTAATATTTTAATTTTTGAAAAAAAAGTTAAAATTTTACCCAATAATTTACCTAAATAAAATGAAAAAATTTATTAAATAAAAAATTTTAAAAAAAATTAAATTATTAAAAAAAAAATTTCATTTTCAAAATTAATTAAAAATGTAAAAAATTTTTAAAGTTATTTTTGTTATTATTTTAAATTTAATTTGATTTTAAAAGCTAAAATTTATTGAAAATTTTGACACTTTTGATTTTTTTTTAATTTTAAAAAAATCTTGTGTTATTTTTTTTAGAATTAATTTTTTTTTAATTTTTATATTTTTTTTAAATTTTATTTTATTCAAAAATGGAAAATTTATTAAAAATTAATAAATATTTTAAAAACTTTGTTTTTTTTAATAAAATCTTCAAAAACTCCTCATATCAATAAAATTTTATTAAAAATACGCTCATATCTCGTAATAAATAACCCTTCAACGTCAATTTTGCCTTACTTTTTGTTACAAATCTCTCTTGGCAGCTTTCCAAAAATCATTATTCTCACATGGGGATTGGTTCATTCAACCAACTGTGGATGAACTTCAATTGCCATAGACGGCAATCAATATTTTGCTAGACAAACAAAAGTTGTAATTCTGCCGATAAATCAGAAAAATTGTTCAAGTAGAAAAAATTACTTTTCATTTCGCATCGAGTTCGATTCGTTTCGAAGGCAGGCAATTAAAATTGTTATCTTGCATAAGTTAACCCTTGTACTCGCACGCAAATATCGACTTTTTGAATTAAAATCAAACTCTTATCGTCAATTAAAGAGCGAGAGACTGATAATTTCCAATCATTAAAAAACGAACAGTTCTCGTCTGTCTCTCGTCATGCAAACACAAAATCCCGTCGTTGCGACGTTATCTGGACCCGTAAAAGGTCTTATCAAGCAAACCGACACTTCCAAGCGTTATTTTTCGTTTCAAGGCATTCCGTATGCAGAACCATTGCACGGCGAATTTCGTTTCAAAGCCCCTCGTCCCGTCAAAAAATGGTCCGAAACCCTCGATGCGACGCGAGAAAGCGACATTTCGTATCAATTTGACATTTGGCGCCCGGATCCCATGCTTACCGGAGGCGATAATTGTCTGAATTTGAACATTTACACGCCAAATGTGAGAAAATCTTATCTAATCTCTTCGTTAATCGCATAAATTATTAATTCAGAGATAACGACAGATTGAGCCAGCGACGTCATTGCCGGTGTTTGTGTGGATTCATGGCGGCGGATTTGTCTTTGGAAGCGGATCGTCGCAAGTTTACGGACCGGATTATTTGGTTGAACGGGATGTCGTTGTTGTGACTGTCAATTATCGCTTGAATATTTTTGGTTTTTTGTCGTTGCGAGACCCAAAAGTTGGCGTTCCGGGAAATGCTGGATTAAAAGATCAAACGATGGCATTGCGTTGGATTAAGGAGAATGTTGCGTGTTTTGGGGGTGATCCCAATAATGTCACAATTGCCGGTAATTGAAAGAAAAAATATTTTTTTAGTAAAAATTTTAAAGAATAATTTTTAAAAAAAATTAAAGAAAAATTTAAAAAAAATTAAAAAATTTAAAGAAACTTTTAAAGAAAAATTTTAAAAAATTAAAAAAAAAACATTTTATTTTAAGAAAAATTAAAAAGAAAATTTCAATAGATAATTTAAAAAGAAAATTTAAAAAAATTCAAAAAAATTCAAAAATTTAAAAAAAAATATTAAAAAAAAAAAAAAATTTTAAAAAAAATTTAAAAATTAAAGAAAATTTAAAAAAAAACTAATTTAAAAAAAAACTTAAAGAAGAAAAAAATTATCAAAATTCAAAAAAAAATTTGAAATTTAATAAATTTTCATGAAAATTTAAAAAATTTAAACCAACTTTGAAAAACAAATTGAAGAATTTCAATGAAAATTGAAGAATATGATCAAAATTTAATAAAAAGTTATAAAAATCTTAAATTGTAACTTTTTCAAGTTAACGTCATACCTTAAGTCAAGTTTTTCATTAATTTTTAGATATTTTTATCAAAATTTGTAAAAATATTAAAAATAAATACTGAAAGCTCAAAAATGTTTAAAATAATTAAAAAATTATGTAATAGAAAAATTTTAAAAATTCATGAAAAATACGACTTAACGCATGAATAAGATTCTTACGTTTAAGAAAAAAAGTTGCAAATTAAATTTCTTAATGCTTTTAAAATTTTTGAAAAATTTGTTTTTATCTTAATCAAATTTTGTAATTTTTATTGTAAATTATTCAAAATTTTTTTGATTTCTCGAATTTTATAAAATTTCTTCAAAATTTTTCTAATTTTTTTTTTTGAAATCGATTTAAATTTTATTAAATTTGTCAAAAATCAAAAATTTAATTTTAATTTTCTCAAATTTGAATTTTTTTTTTATTTTTTAATCAATTTATTAAAATTTTATTTATTTCAATTTTCAATTTTTCATCATTTTTTGTTAAAATTTCTTTAATTTTATAAATTTTACTTTAAAATTTACTTTTTTTTTAACAATTAGGCGAAAGTGCAGGAGGAGCATCCATCAACTATCACTTAATCTCGCCATTTTCGAAGGGATTGTTCACTCGAGCCATCATGATGTCAGGAAGCGTCTTCAACCCATGGGCACAAGCTCCCATCAACTACAAAGATTTCCTCAAAAGATTAGCAGTTCATTTAGAAATCGACGAAAACTCCTCAGATTCTGCACTTTTTGAGGCAATTGTCAAAACGGATCCCATTAAATTGGTTCAAATCGACTTGCAATTAGCCGAAGAAGAGGTAATTTCCGAAAAAATCTACAAAAAATTAATTTTTAATGAAATTTTTTTTACAGGAAAAATTTTTTGGCTCCGTTTTGCTTTCGGGATTTTTACCGCAAGTCGAACCTTATGCGAGTGAAAGTTGTTTCCTGCCTTCATCGGTTGAAATTTTATCACGAAACCCTTGGAGCAAAGATTTGGACGTCATTTTAGGCGGATGTGCTGACGAAGGGCTTCTTTTTTATTACGAATTGCCTTCCGACTCGCAATTTTCTCAAATGAACGAAGATTTTTCTTTATTTTTAACTCCCGATCTTCGTGCAAAAGTTTCATCTCGTGAAGCGCATCATCGTGGTTCAATCCTAAAAAAATTATATTTCGCTGAGGAAAGGCTTACATTGAAAAATGTCCCAAAATTCATCGATTTTCAAGGCGACAAACAATTTTGGTTCGGAATTTACTCCACGCTCCGTTTCCGTTTAGCAGCAGCAGGCAAAGGGAAAACATTTTTCTATCGTTTGAACGTCCCTCCATCAAAAGACACGCCAGATTTCTACGAATTTGTGCGCACATTCTCGAACGTTCCGCATCGCAACGGCACTTGTCACTCCGAGGACATTCCATTTTTGTTCAAAGCGGCATTCGCGAAACGTTTTGCTCCAAATGACGACAATTACGTCGCCGCGCAACGATTTTTGACGACTTTTGTTGATTTCGTGAACAATGGGAAGCCGTCGGATGCGTGGCGCGAAACGTCAAAGAAGTCAATAAAATGTTTGGACATGGGACAACGTGACTGGCGAATGACGACATTGCCGAATATCGATAAATTGCGTGTCTGGGAAGCGGTTTACAGCGAGACAAAAGCAAAATATTGACATTGAACGAAATTTTTTTTAATAAATTAACCCGAACAACCCATTTTTTGTTCATCCACGAGAGAAAAAAAAATCATCATTACTTACCAATTGGATCAACATGTGTTAAATGGTCCACGAAATCCCTTTTACCCAAGTAAACAGTTATCTTTCCATTCGACGAACTTTTTTTGAATACTCTGAAAAAATTCGTAATAAAAATTATAATCAAGTTAATTTTGTCATCGTCGCTTATGCAAAAAGCTGTCATTGTTTACCCGGGAAAATTGCTCGAAAATAAAATGCGGGCAATGTAGGGGGAGCAAAGGCAGTAAAAACATAATCAAGAAATAAAATGGACTAAAATGGGTTCGACAGCACGTCATAAAATTGATTGTCGTCATAAATAAAATCGGGAAAAGTACATTTGTTTGTCGTTTCAGTTTGAAAATCGAATATTTTACAGTTGTTTAGATGAATAGGGGTGAGACATGCAAATTGGTGTCATGTTAAAAGTTCAAAGGAGGAATTCTAGGTTAATTTTTTTTACTTTCAAAGTTTGAATTTTTTATTTTTTTCTTTCGGATTTTAAATTCAAGAAATTTTTTCGAATTTTTATTTTTATTTAATTTAATTTTTTTACGAATTTTTATTTTTTTTTTTTAAATTATTTCTGTTAATTAAAAATTTTTAAAATTAAAAAATAATTTTTGAATTTTTTTTTTAAATTTAATTAAATTAATTTTTAATTTAAAACTTTTAATTTTTTCAAATAAATACCTAATTTTGAAAAAAAAATGTAAAAAAATAATTCAATTGAAAAATTTTTGCTTTAATTAAAATTCAGTTCAAATTATTTTATTTACAAAAAATTAATATTTTAATTTTATTATTTAAAATTTAAAAAAAAACTTAAAGTATTTTAAATTATTTATTTCTTTTAATTTATTTTTTTAATTTGAGATTATTAACAAAATATTATTAACAAACATAAAATATTATTTTTATTATCAAATTTTTTTAATAAAAATAAATTGTTTTAAATTTTTAATTAAATTTTAAAATTTTCTAAATATTTCTTCTTTGATTGGAGATAATTTAGAGCAAAAAATATATAAAATAAAAATTAAAAGAAAAATAATTAAATTAAAATTGAATTAATTAAAAATTTAAATTAATTAATTATTAAAATAATTTAAAAAAATAATTAATTAAATTATTAGAATTTTTTTTCAAAATTTTTTTATAAATTTAAAAAAAAAAATTAAAATAAAATGAAAAAAAAAATTCAAAAATATGAAAAAAAATTTAAATGAGTATAATGATTAGGAGGTATTTAAATTGTGAATAATTTCTCATTAAAAATCTGAAACATAATTCATGAGCAAACAAATTCCTCCTAATTTTCCTATTCAAAATAGAGCTTACACCAATTTTGCATGTCGCATTATTCAAAAGCCCGTTTCTATATTTTGAACAAACGAGCAACATGAATAATTCGTTTGAAGCAGAGAGAAACGAGAAATGATTTATATTTATGTGCAAATATTTATCGATTGGATTAATTGTTCAAAGTTTTGTTTGGATGTGCCTTACCTCGTTGCTTGTCGTTTCGAGCTGCCATCGTCGATATCGGGATCGGGTGACGGTGCCGGCGACTTTGAATGTAACGAATCTAATTTTTGTGAATTCATTTTTTTTATTTTATTTTTTTCTTTAATTTTTGTCCGTTTTAACTGAAAAAAATTATCCGAATGGAATTTCTTCTCCGTTTTTTTTTTTAGAAAACTAATTATTATTGTTATCACTTTTAGCTCGATTGCTTGCACAACAATGGAAATCCTCACAATTCACAAATTGTCATTGTCATTATCACTTTATAACAGTCCTCTTAATGATTGTGTGAATACATTTCTCGTTATCAGCTGTCCTTTCTCTCTATTTTTTCGTTGCGAATTCGTGCCCTCAATCGATGCGGTGCGCTATAAAAAAGAAATAAAATAAAAAAAAAATCAGAAAAAAATATAAAATAACAATAAAAGATGATGATTGAAATCCGAAATGGACCAATTCTTTTTTTTTCTTTTATTTATCTTCACTTGTCACACTTTTTTTTCAATTATTCCATCCGATTATATGACACTTTGACATTCATCACACACACTCCTGACACTCTTTTTGGTTTCTATTTTTGTTGCTTCTTTCAATTCGATTCTCGTTTATTGAGATCGATTTTATTTTTTTTTAACATAAATTGCTTGTTGCTTTTTTCTTCTTCCTACTCGCAGCTCGTTATTTTTTTTATTGTTGTTAAGGCTGTTACAATTTTTTTTTATTTTTTTTATATGAAAAATTAATTTTTAATTTAACAAATCATTAAATAACGCAAAAAAAAATAAAAATATATTTTTTTCGCTAAATTATTTTTTATAAATAAAATTTTAATAATTTAAAAAATAGCATAAAAACTAAAAAATATATTTTTTTAAGATTAAAGAAAATAACAATTTTGATAATAAATAATATTCACATAGTTGCTCTTTAGAAGAATTATTAAAAATTAATAATAATTAATAAATAAAATTTATATAATATTGAATCATCTTTCTTGGAGTTTCATTTTCAAATGAATTAATTTTCAAAATTATAAATTTTAAGAAATTTATTTAAAATATTTTTTTCAAATTAAAAAAAAACTAAATAATATTAATTAAAATTTAAAAAAAATTAATTAATTAAAAAAATTATAATTTTAATACAAAATAGATAAACAAGACAACAAAATAAATAAAATGTTCAAAATTTAATTGAAAAAAAAAATAAATTTTTATAAAATTTTCAATAAATTATTTAAAAAAAAAATTTATGAAAATAAAAAAATAATTAAAATTTTGATAAATTAAATTTTAATTTAAAAAAAATTAAAAATAGAAAAATTCTGTATGTATTAAGAAAAAAATAAATTACAAAAAAAAATTAAATTTTTTTTTATACAAATTTTTTTTTTAAATTGCAACAGCCTCAAAAAACAAAAAAAAATAATGATTCTATTGAAAATTGATGATGATGATGATGTTACGTTACGGAATGTCATCTCAGCAAAAACTATAATCCTCATTAGGACACGTGAAAAAAATTGAAAACGTGTCACATTAGCCTCATAACTCTGAATAATAAAAAAAAACACACGAATTGTTTGTGACAAAAATCTGGACAAAAATGTTTCGAACGAAATCGAGCAGAGCAATTTCCAATTAAATTTTTCCACGAAAATAAGTGTTGTTTCTTTTTTCCGCCTGAAGTCCAATGTGTTCATTAATCCAAAATATTGCAATGTCTCTTGTTGCTTTTGGCGGTTTGATCTGAAAAAAAAGAAAAAAAAGTTATAATTATTATCATTATTTTTGTGAAGAAGAAAGGAAAAAAAGTAATAAGAAATGATCTTTGTTAATTATTATTACAGCGTTTCCGGCGATTATTTGTGCTTATTGCGATTTATTAATAAAAGCAAGGCGTCTCCATTTCTTACAATATTTCAAGTTTTGTCTTTTTTTAATAATTTTTTTTTTTGCTTGAAACTTTTTTGACGATAATATTTTTTAATATTGAAGCTCAAAGTTTCCGGAAAAAATTGCTTCATGATTGATTGATTTTATTGTCATCGTCAAATCCAGCAAAAAATCAGACAGGTAACGACAATAAGAACTAAAAAAAGAGACAAATTCCGAAGAAAATTCAATAAAATTTTATTCATTTCAAATTTGCCGGAATTGTATTACAATTTATAGCAATTCCAATATGAAAATTCCCTTCAACATGATTGAAATGTGGAATGAGCTCTCAATCCGATTATGAACGCTACACACTCCCATCCTCCTTTCGCTCCTCTGCCATTGTCAAGAATTGAAGTAATAATTTACGGTAAATGCACGTGCGACAATGTCACCTTTTTGTAATATAAGAAGAGGCATAAAGACGAAGAAGGAAGCAGGAAAACGAAAGAAAAGGAAAATAAACAAGAAATTAATATGCTTATTTCCTGCTTTTTATTGTGAAAAAGTGTTTTGTTGAATAAAAATGCGCTCACGTATTTATTTTCTTCATTAATTTGCAGAAGAGAAAAATCAACAAGTGAAGAAGAAGGAAAAAAAATACGACGAGGCTTCTGTCGTAATCGGTATCATACTGTGTTTGATAAATATTGGCACTTTTTGTTTTCTTCGCAGCAGCAGAAACGTTTTTAAGTAGTAAAAAGTTCAATAAGTTTTTATTTTCTTATTTTTCTTTTAAATACTTGTCGGGTGAGTGATTTGTTTAATAAGAAGTCGACTTTTTTCTGTTTCATTGAACAAAAAAAAATATATATTGAAAAAGAAATAAAATTAAATCTTTATTAATTTTTGCTTTCAATAGAATTATTTTTCATCTACAGATTTTTTTTAAATTTATTAAAATATAAAAAAATTTAAATTATTTATATTAAATAATTAGTTGATAGTTTTTTTTCATTAATTTAATTTTAATTAAATTAACCTGAAGAATTTTATAAAAAATTATTTGAAATTTATTTAAATTAAATTTTAAATTAATATTATTAAAATTTTTTAAAATTTATATTGAATTTTTTAAAATTTTTTTAAAAATTTAATTAAAACTATTAAAATTTTTATTTAAATTAAATTATTTAATTGTAGAAAATTATTAAAAATTATTATTTTTTTTAATTAATTTAATTTAATCTTAAGATTTTTTCAAATCAGAAGATTTTTTTAGTTTTATTAATTTAAAAAATAATTTTTATTTATTTATTTAATTTTATTAAAATTAAATATTTACTTAATATTAATTACTTTTAATTTAAATGGAATTATTTTTTGGGTTAAAATTTAATTTATTTTTTAATAATTATTTTTATTTAAAAAAATTATTTTTTTTATTAAAATTATTAAGAATTATTTGTTTTTTTAATTAATTTAATTTTAATTAATATAAATAATAATAAATAATAAATATAATTAAATAAATAATAAAAATAAAAAATAATTGTTTAAAATTTAATTTGAATAAATTTTAAAATAAATTTTTCAGGTTAAAAATTTTTTTTTTCATAAATTTTATTTTCTTACTTGAGAAGAAAAATTAAATCTTAAAAAAGTTTTGAGTGAAAATCCTCTTTTAATATTAAAGGAAGTTTAAAGATTTAAAAAATTCAAAAAATTTTTTTCCTTGTCAAAAGCAAAAACAAACGATTCATAACAACTCCAATAAACTACAAATAAAAAATTTCTACAGGATTTAATAACAAATCACAAACATTTTTATGTTAATCCCTTTTCAAGCATACTTGAAACACACAACCTTCCTCTTCTTCTCGTGCTGCGTTTGCGAGAACATCAAGGAAAGGCCACGCAATAAAAAGTGGATTACTTGCTGGGAGTGTCATCCTTTGTCATTTCCCATAAACATTTTTCGAAATTTTTAACAATAAATTCACCGAGATTTGTACGAGAGAAAAAAAACTTACACTCTCTCGAAAAAAAAGAACGTAATAAAATTTCCCTGTCGCTCATCTCGGCAGTGAATAATGTAATGTTGTGTCTCCTAAAAGGATTACAATTTATCACAAGGCTTTGTGTGCACGCCAAGGTTGTGAAAAGATAGATTTGTTTTTTAAAAATAGATTCCCTTGTGTCTCGTGATGAAAATGCGACGAGGATTGCAATTGATAATTTTTTGTGTCAATATTGAACTTGAGAGCTTTGAATTGTCACGAGTTTAATTAAGAGCCGTTGAATGCGTTGGACCATCAACATAAAAGACACTCGAGAGAAATCCCCGAATAACCGTTATTTTTTCTTGACTGCGTACTTTTTTTTCTCCCTACATTTTGCCCTATAATGGGTCATTGACCGGAAATATTAACCACACATACGCAAACACACATGATGCCTTTTATAGTTATTGTTATGGAGAGATCATCATTTAGGTACAAAAAAAAGAACATAAATGGCAAACATTAACGATAAATGATGGGGGCGAAGTTGTCGTTGTCGTCGTTGGGGCTTATATGAATATGACTTTGACCTCTTTGAATGTCTTTGTTTGCGCTGTTGCGTTGTTTGAGGGATTTTTATGATGGAAAAGAGAACAATTGATTGAATCTGTCAAAGCATCGCGCAGTGCTTTGTGTGCGGGAAAAACTTTTTAATTACTTTCCATCAAAAATTTTAATATAGAACAATTACGTGACATGGTTTGGAATTTTTTAACGCGTTTTTATTAAAAAATAAAAAAAAATTGGTATGAAGTTGTAAGGCAGTCCGTGAAACGTTTGTCAATTTTTAAGTTCCTTCTAATTATTTTTCACCCGAAAGGCTCGCTTTCGATTCCTGTTATGCTGAAAATAACAAATAAAATATATTAAAAATAAAAATTTCCAAAATTATTTTTATATGTATTTCTAAAAAAAAATAATAAAAATTTATATAAAAAAATAAAATTAAAAAAAATATATTTGGTAAAAATAAAAAATTAATTTTTTTAGACAACAGATGGCGTTGACAAAATTTAAAACGATATCAAATTTTTAAAAAATTCTAATTTGATAATTTTAAGTTCTTTAACCATTTTTTTCAAAATTGCCAAATAATTTATTTATAAAAAATTTCTCAGAAAATTTTAACCTAAATTTTATATTTTTAACCATAGATGGCGTTTATAGAAATAAATTATTTTTTAATTTAATTAATTATTTAATTTTGAAAAAAAAATCTAATAAAATTCAAACTTAAAAAAAAATAAAATGAAAATTTCAAAAAAAGGTTTAAGGATAAAATTTAAAATAGTTTCAATTTTATTTAGCCAACAGATGGCGTTGACAATCTTTAAAATGACTTCAAATAACAAAGTTTAATTTTAATACTTAACGTTCTTGAACTATTTGTTTTTAAAAATCGCCAAACAATTTATTTTCAAAAGATTTTTCAGATAATTTTAAGCTAAATTTCATATTTTTTTATAGATGGCGCTTAAGGAACCAAATTATTTTTTTTACTTTAATTGAATTTATTTATTCAATTTTTTAAAAAATTAATAAAAAAAAAATTAAAAATAAAATATTGTATGATAAAATTTTTTTTCATCAAGTCAAATTATTATTTTTGCATCTTAATTCCGACTTTTTAATGATTTAAATTTTTGCAATTAAAAATTTAAAAAATTAGAAAAAAATTTTTTAAATTGTTTCTTAAATAAAATACGCTCAAAACTTCTCCTTTTCACGTAAAAAATTAAATTTTCTAATTTTTCCTTTTTCTCCTTTGTCATCGTCACACCATGTCAGATAAAAATAAAAGCAAACACGATAATATTTTGTTGGTAGGTACCTTTTTCGAAATATAATAATATTTTGCCGCTTTTAATGTTATTATTATTTTGTGTGACGTGCTCGTGTTCGCACACTTTCTCCATGGCATCAACAATGGAAATTTTCATTTTAGCAACAAGTGGCAACAAAAACCTCCCTTTTTCCCATGTAACGCATACAAAAACCACTTTGTACATTGATAAATAAATAAAAACGACAACAATGTCATTATCGTAAACAAAGTAAACTTGCCTCATTTTGCATAACTCTTCGCCCGCCATAAGAAGAAAGAAACTCGACCAAGCAGGTGTGACACTTTTACACTAATTACCATGCGACAATGTCATTCGATCGTAAAAGAAAAATAACACGAAAGCCATATTTTGCCATAAAATTTCCCAATAAAATCCATAAATAAGTTATGAGACAGATACGAGTCGGGAAACCGACGCAAGCCGCATCATCAGGCACGGGATTAAATAGATTGGTTTTTATGATGCCGAACGAGGTAGGAAAATGTCACGTACATTTGTCATAAATCGATATTTAAAGGTGGCAATGAATTGTCTCTCTTTTGCGATATTTTTGTTTTTTTTTCGCAAATTGGCTGATACACAAAAAATTGCCGCATTTGATGATGCGCTGTGACGTCTTTTTGAATTTCGATAAAGAAATATGCAAAAATATCCAAATTGGCTTAAAATGACAACGAAAAAGTATATTAAATAAATTTATCCTCGTTACATGAGCGGAAAAAAATTGGGGTTGTTACGAGAGAAAAACTTGTAAAATTACAAGCTGTGCACAGTTGTTGCCATTATTCCTCTTTCGAAGCACGGACAAATCTAATAAAGTAATTTTTGGCCAACATGTGTCGCAATTTTCCCAAAAAAAAAAGATAACAAAGAGAGATCCTTCACGTGATTATAGATTCGAATTTCGACTACATGTTGATGAATTGAATTAGGTCACACTTTTGTGCTCACATGTCTTCGCAACAAATCAATTTTCGTCTTGTTTGCGAGAGTTTCGTATGACAACCAATCAATAAAGTGAACAACAAAGACAAACAAAAAGACTTCAAATTAATTAGAAACTTATGCAAGTGAAATTTGAATTTCAGGAAAACTATTGGTTTTGTGAATTTGCTTCGAGATAGAAATTTACGTCTGAAAGATGTCATTTAGTTATTGTAAGGCATTTTGCGTTTATGAAATTGCCACAAAACCAAAGATGCAACATGTCAAAAACAGTAAATTTGATTTTCGTTCAATTGTGGATGATATTTCAATTGGGTCATTTTATGTATTTGGTGCTGTGAAAATTTTGATTTCGCAAAATTAATATTTTGTAATAATTAATTTATTTTTTTTTAAATTTTTAAATTTTTAATTTAATTAATTTAATTTAAAATTTCAATTAATTATTTTTTTTTATTTTTTATTTTTTTAAAAAAAATTAATTCAATTAATTAATTTTTTTAATTATTTAATTTTTTTAAAAATTAATTAAAATTATAATTTTTTAAATTTATTTTATTAAATTTTTAAATAAAAAATTTAAATTTAATAAAATAAAAAATTTATTGTGAATTTGAATGAATTAACTAAATTAAAAAGTTAGATTTTAAAAAAATAAATTAAATTAATTTAAATTAAAAATAATTGGAATTAAAAATTTTTAATAAAAAATTTCAAAATTAAAAAAAAAACAGTTTTTAAAAATTATTTTATTTATTAAAAATTTTATTAAATTTTTTTTTTTAATTAATTAATTTATTTAATAATTTATTTTTATTTATTAATTTATAAAATTTATAAAAATTTATTTTATTTATTTATTAAAAATAATTTCGGTAAGTAAAAAAAATGAAATACTTTTAAACAAATATTTCCAAAAATAAAATACACAAAATTTAAAAAAAATATTAAATTTATTATATAAATAAAATGTAAAAAAAATGAATTAATTTTTATAAAAAAAATAATATAGATCCTTTATATAAAATTTTGGATATTAATTTTAAAAAAAATTAATTTAATAAAAAATTGAAAAATAAAAAAAAATATATTTTTAAAAATTTGAATTCGTTAAAAAAATATATTTGATAAAACTATATTTACTTTTTAACAAAAAATATTTAAAAAATAAATTTAAAAAAAAAAAATTGCAAATAAATTGCTGAAATCTGAAATATTTATTTAAAAATTAAAAAAAAGTAAAAATTTAATTCAAAAATTTATTTAATTTTTTTTATTAATAAAAAAATATTTAAAATTATTTTTATTTTATTTTTTTTTTTATTAAATTGAATAATTTAAACTTTTTTCAGTCTCGCACATTTTTTGACATTGCGAAATTTATTTTTTTTTAAATTTCACAAATGTCTCAAACCAACGTTAACTCATTAAAAAATGTATTGAAAATTGAAACTTAACATTCTCTTCTCAAAAATTCTGTTCCTGACATAAAATAATCTTAGATAAAATATTTGCTCATCTTTTATCCGGAAAAATCATTTCCATTGAAAATTGTTAAAAATTTCTCCGCTCAAGTAACTTCAGTCATAAAATGGAAATGAAATTCCCACAAAAGGAAAACTTTTAAAATGATGAGCATTAAGAATCCTTTTAAAAACTAAAGTTCAAGAACAAATCAGAAATCTGTTTTTACGCAAAATAATTTCGAGATGAAAAATTGTTCGTTCTGTTCAACTTTTTATTTTTCCTTCAAGACAACGATCAAATCGATAAGAAAATTTTAATTGAAAACTTTTAAAAGTTCATAAAGTTTCTCAACTTTCTGCGAAAGAATCAAACAAAAGGCAATCAGCAGTGCATAAAATTCATCTGTCTTCGCCCGATTTTAATCAAATAACTTCACTAATTTATTGCTTATCTCTTTTTTTCCAGATTATTCAAAAAATTAATAAAAAATATAAATATTTATCGAAAATCGCGCTTATAATGACACAAATTATGGTTTTAACAAATTACTCCACAAACCGTTATTCAAACGACAAAAAACTGCGTATCATGTTTTTTTTTCGCTTTTTTTGCCAATCATCAAGGTTGCTGCATTCTAAACGACGACGACGTGCGACAAAATTATGATAATTTTTGTCGAGCCACGAGCTGACACGAAAAAAAAAATGTTAAACGAACACAGACACTTTACTTTTTTTTTTGTTGTTGATGTAAAATGTCATGTGGGCTTTATAAAACTGTAAACTCACACATCATCTAAAAAAAAATTATAACAACAAAATAAAACCGGATTGGACAAAAATTTCTCCAAATACACAGAAAAAAACCCAAATAACCAACACAAAAGCACTCCGCCGCGTAACAAGTTGTTAGTTGAGTGAGTGTCGTCGGTTCTGTGTCTCAGTTTATTGTTTGTCGTACCGAAAGATGGACATACGTCTCGCATTTGACGAAGATTTATTCAAGACGTCGTAAAATATCGCAGGGACGATTTTTTTCTCGAAACAGCAGAAAAAAAGCAAAAAAATATCAGGAGAATGTAAAAATAAATTAGCAACGAAGAATGTCGAGGAATATCAATTGTGTGTAAGTGAAACGGGAAAAAAAATTTTTTTTTTCATTTATCAAGTTATTTACCTTGAACTGAGCTGCTGACTTTGTTGCTTCGTTAGTAGGTAGAAAATGACTAATAATCACACAAAAAGAACAAAAAAAATCACGAAGAACTTTTATTTTACGGAAATAAAAGGAAATATTTTGTGAGTGAGTGTGCGAAATGTGAAGAATTGTTCGAAAAAAAAAAAATAAAACAACGACCCCATAAAATAATGAGACCATACAGCGAAGGAAAGAAAGAAAGAAAAAAGTTGTAGAAACATTTTGTTTTGTGTTTAATGGAAACGACCTGTGGCTAAGCCAGTAAAATCATGTTCGGATAGTGAAAAGTTTGTGGTTCTCGTGAAAATTTTTTTCTGCTTTTAACGAACTTTTATAGAAAAAAAAATAGAAAAATATTGAATTTAGTGAAAAATTTTTGTGATATGGAAATTTTCTCTTGAGGAAATTTTAATGATAAAAAAAATTAAAAATTGATAAAAAAAAAATCAAAAATTAACGAAAATAATAAATTTAAATAATTTAAAATAAAAAAAAATAATTATTAGCGAAGAGTTAATTTTTTAAAAGAAAAATCGTTAGATAAGTGTATTTTAAAATAAAAAAAAAAATGAAATAAAAAAATTAATTATTTTTTTAAATAAAAATTCATAAAAATTTAATTCAGAAAAAATTCAAGAATCAAAAATCAAGCGAATAAATTAAAATAAAGAAAATAAAAATAAGAATATTTTGAAAAAAAAATTACAAAATTTAAATTAACTAATTAAAATAAAATAATATAAAAAATTACTGTAGACTTGAATTTAAAAAAAAAATCGTAAAATGAGTGAATTTTGACAAATAAAAAAAAAATTTTTTAAATATTTTTTGATTAAAATAAAAACATGAAAATAAGTCATATAAAAATTCAGTAAAAAATTATAAATATTTAAAAAAAAATAATTATATAAAATATATAAAAAAAAATAAAATAAAAAAAAAATTTGAAAATAAAAAAAAATTATAAAAAAAACTGATGAATATGAATAAAAATGAATAAAAAAATATAAAATAAATAAATTAAAAAAAAAATTTTTTTGAAAATAGAAAAATTGATTTGAAAAAAAAATGTTGTAAAGTCAAAAAATAAATTTTAAAAAAATAATATCATTTAAAGACAAAAATTTTAAAAATTCGAGAACTCAAATTCCATAATCTAAAAAATATTAAAAAAAAATAAATTTTTATTGATTTTTATTTAAAAATTTTTTTTTAATTAATTTTTTTTATTTTCAAAATTTTATTTAACTTTAATTTTAATTATTTTATATTTTTTTTTAATTTATTTTTATTCATATTCATTTTCATAAATATTAAAAAAAAAATATATTTTTATTTTTTTTTTTTTATAAAAAAAAATTAATAAATATTTTTTTTTTCTTAAAAAAAAAACAATAAGAAATCATGAAAAGTCACGCGAAACTAAAACTCCTCACAAATCGAAATACAATAGAAATAAAACACGCATTTTGAGGCTATACATCGCTCTTAATTAATTCCATCGATTTTTCCTCTTTTTTCTTTCTTTTTTTCTCCTTCATGCAGTAGAAAAAAAAACCTGTGGCTCGAAAGTTTTGCCTCGTCTAATTAGCAGAGTGATGTTATTTATAAAGCTGTGCTGTGCACGGAAAGAACAACAGCCGATCGGAACAGATTTTCTATCCTATGTCTATAAAATTAGAATGTTGTCTCTCCTTTAAAAAATTGAAATTAAAATAATAAAAAACCGGTTGACCTACTTCTTGTTCGTCTCTCTTTCTCACTCATATTTATTCAAATTTATTTTTTTTTCTACTCGACGAAGAACGATTAAAATTTACGAGAATGAAAATGAGAGCAATATTGCGGCAGCGGCGGCGGCGGCGACGGAACGAGTAAATGCCTGCTGCCATTATTAATCTTTTTCCTCTTCTTTCTCGTTCCAGGCAACAACTGTGCATCGTATTTCTCGTTTGCGTTCACGTGCAAGCAATTCTTAACATTAACAACAACAGTAGCAGGATACGACAGAAGCCTTTCATGGAGGAGGTAATGGATGTGACACCGTCGATAGACATCGAAGCAACAAATTCCCCGCAACCGCCAACAGACTCGGTACTCGAATCAATTAGGCTTAAGTGCACTTTGAGCATCGACAACGGCAACAGTTCGGAAAATTGTGCGTCAATTTGCGATGCCGGGATAAATTTAAATATCACATCGCACGACGACGGCCTGATGGAAAAAGTGACAAACGACTTGTTTACTCAATGTCCAAATATTGAAACACTTTCTGTGAACGATAATCCGCACCTTACCAACATATCGGGGGCACTTTTCGAGCAATTTTTCGCCTTGCAGCAACTAAATTTGTCACAAAATCGAATAAAAGAAATTCCAAGTGACGCATTTCGAGGCGCTCATGCCCTAACTTTGATAAATCTCTCTTCGAATGCCATCGAAAGTGTTGCTGGCGACGCTTTTAAACGTCTCGCGAAACTTTTGATCCTGGATTTGAGCGCGAATCGCATCAAACAACTCAGCGCCAAGATGCTACAAGACTGCACAAGTTTGACTCACTTGATTTTACGCCGAAATTCCTTGCCGCAAGTCGAAATGCACTTCACGACACGTGTCATGCAACTAATTGACATGTCATCGAACGAACTGTCAGCTGTGACATTCAAAACTCCCGCACCAAAGAAGCAACAAAACGCCTATCCGCGTAATTTTAGCAACGTGACGTTGTTGTTAGACGATAATTTGTTGAAAAATTTGACAATTTCTCCCGCAATCCAGATTTACGATTTATCCCTTGCGAGAAATCAGCTCGACTCGATCACAGAATTGAGTAAAATTCGGCCATTTTTGGCGCGAAATTTGAATTTGGAGGGAAATTCTTTGACATATTTGGATTCCAAGCAGCTTCCGGTCTCAAGTAAACTCGAAATTTTGCGACTTCGAGGTAATAAACTTTCGGATTTGGAAGTTGAAGAGCTGAAAAGTCACTTTTTGAACTTAAATTTCGTGTCGTTGCAAGAAAATGAATGGACTTGCAAAGATCTCAAGAGGATAGTGACGCAATTGCAAGTGAGAAATGTCAAAATTCTCGATGCGGATGACGAGAAAGAAATTCCCGCTCGAAATCCCGAATGTTCATGGCGTGCGTTGTTTCGATTCGCGACACGAGCTGTTCCTGCTGAAAATGGAGTATACCGCAAAACTAAACAGAATTACGCTAATTAGCGTGTGCACAGTGGGCTTTTTGATTGTCGTCATTTGCCTCATTGCCGTTAGCTCGTGCCGCACGATGCACCGCCTGCGGTCCGACAGCTTATCAAAGAGTTTCGAAATCAAAATGATGCCAACGGAAAATATTTATGAGGAGCATGTCTATAATAATGTGTACAGCAATCCAACAACACCAACGACAACATTGTGATTTATGTAATAAAAAAAAATAAAATAAAATTTATCTGTTAAAAATTATAATAAAATTTTTGGTTTTTTGTTTGTTTGATCATCGGTATTGACATCGTCATCCTATTTTACACGCAGCACGCAATCTGTCAGAGACACATGAAAGCAAATAAGGTTTTTCTGGTTGCGCTGGAGGGATCCTGAAATACTTAATTGGATTGATGTAATTTAGGGGAAACGTTTAAGGGTAAGATGATGAGGGAAAAATTTTCAAGTTAAAATTTTTTTAAAGGAAAATTTTTTAATTAATTGATTTTTAAATAAAATTTTTATTTAAATTTTTAATTTAATTTTTAATTAATTTTAAAATTATAAAAATTTTTTAATTAAATAAATTTTTTTATTTTTTTTTTTTTTTTTTTTTGTTGAAAAAAAATTTACCGAAAATTTGGGTTTTTTTAATTCAAATTTAAATATTTTTTTTTCTATAAATATTTTTATTATTTTTTTTTAATTTTTAACAAAAATTAAATTTTATTTGTACAAACTTTGACAACTTTTTAAAATTCATATTTTTAATTAATAAATTAAATAATTATTTAAATTAAATTTGTATTTTATTAATTTTAAGTTTTTTGATTAATTTCAATTTTTAAAAATTTAAATTATTTAGAAATTAAATAAAAATTAAGAAATTTACTTCAAAATATTAATTAAATATTATTTAACTAATTTAAAATAATGATAAATTATAATTTTTTTTTAAATTAATTTTTTTAAGAATTTATGATTTTTTGAAGAAATATTTTTTTTAAAATAATTTTTAATTAATTTTAAATTTATTAAGACTTTAAAAATTTAAATTGAATTATTTATTATTAAATTTATTAAATAAAAATATGAATTTCAAAATATTGACAAAGTAAAAATTAAATTATTTTTTTTTTTACAAATTACATAATTTTTTTACAATTTACATAAAAATATTTATGTAAAAAGAAATTTAATTTCATAAAAAAATATTATAATTTTTTTAAATTTTTGATATATTTTATGATTTATTTTATTTTATTTTTTTTTTTAATTTATTTAATATGAGAAAAAATCTTCAATTTCCTACATTTCAGAAATTGAATTAGCGAATGGCGAATTTCAAATTTTAATAATTTTTTAAAAATTTTTTTATTTACATTTGTAATAAAAATTTATTTAAAATTAAATAATTAATTAAATAAATTTTTTCTTTTAAATATTTTTTTAAGAAAAATTTCAAATTAATCTTTTAATTCCAAAAATTAAATTTAAAAAAAAGAAACATTTTCAAAAATTGCATCTGCCTTAAAAAATTGATAAAAAAACAGGTAACCAGACATCTCCATTTGAATGATACCTCATCAAAGAAAACCAATTAAATGTCGAGTTGAAAGGAATTCCAAAATGCGTGTCAACGCAACATCTACAGTCGGTAACTTCCGATGCTTTTTGCCGCCAGCACGTTTTTTTTTCCTCTCTCACTTCTAACTCTCTAAAGTTGTTATGTTTGCATGATTCCACTCAAGCACGTTCCGTACTCGTTCTGACATGTTGTTTATTTTACGTTTTTTTTTTGCAACAACACATAAAAAATACAAAAAAAAAATAAAATAAAGGTGAAGCTCACCTTAGTTTGGTTTAGAGACGAACGACGCGACGTTTCGACGATTTGACTTGTTTTATGAGCTGTGCTGCTTTTGTGCTTTATTGAATAAATAATAACAAAAAAAAAAGATGAAATAAACATCTTCTTTTGTTGATGCAAGCAACGACTTGGGGGACGATTTCTACGATTTTGCAACGGAAATAAAATTGTTTGTTTTTCTGCATCAAGGCAGTTTACATGAACAAGCCCTCCCCCTTGATTGAAACAAGAGGCGGGGGTAATAACCAGAAAATTAAAAAATGTTGACAAAATTTAATTTTTTTAATTAAGCCAGACACAAAATTTTACATTTTCAGCTTGAATGTATCCAACGTCAACGGAGATGATTAAATTTTCATTAAAACTCACTTTCAATTTCAACTCTTTTCATTTAGAGCACATTACATGCGATTAATTTTTTTTCGGGAGCAAGCGTCGCATGTGAAGAGAATTTGCGATAAAAATAGAAAATCGATAATCCCAACCTCCTTTTTTTAATGTTTTTCGTTTTTTTTTATATTTGAAAAATTTCATGCAGACATGACTCGAAGGCATACATGAAAAAATTTTCCAACATTTATTATGGAATAGTATCAATTTTAAGCATTGTGTTACTTTTTTAGATACATCAACGTGAAAAAGTAGTCGGAGAAATTTGAAACATTTTTTTCGGTTGAGGTATGTGGATTTGAACAAGTTACTTGTCATGTATTGTATGGCAGAGTGCGGATCAAGACAAATTGGCGGTGCATTAAATTGATGTCAGTTCATGTGAGGCGTTGTTGCTTCTCTGATGGATTATTGGCAAGTAGATTGATATTTTGAGGTTAAAACGTTTGGTTTAAGGTTGGAGTGAAGTTAATTAATTTAATTTATGGAATTTTTTATTTGTAGAAATTTTTTATCATGGGTAAGTTTATTTATTTTTGAACGAAAATTTAATATTAAAATATTTTTAAAAATTATTTTTTTTTTATTTTATTAAATTTCATTTTTTTATTTAAATAATTGTTAAATTTTTTTTTTTAAATATTTTATTTATTTAAGTTTTATATTTAATTTTCGAATTTATTAATTTTTTAATAAATTTAAAAAATTAAAATTTTATCCGAATTTTTATCATATTTATTTTAATTTATTTATTAATTTTAATTTCATCAAAATTGAAATTAAAATATTAAAATTATGCTTAAATTAATTAATTTTTAAATATTTATTAAAATAAATTAAAATTTAATTTTTTTAATTTCAAAAAGTTATCACAAATTACAGACAAAAAAATTTTTAAATATTTATTAAATCAATAAAATTTTTAATTTTTTAAGTCATTTATGACAGATTACAAAAATTTCCCAAAATTTTTAATTTTTTGAGAATATTTTTAAAAAGTTATTTAATTAAAAATAATTATAAAAAAAATATAAATAATAGAATAAATTTATTTATTTAAATAAATTAAATTAAATATGATAAAATTTTAGATAAAATTTTAATTTTGTCAAATACATTAATAAATTTGAAAATTAAATATAAAAATAAATTAAATTATTTTATTTAATTTAATTAAAATAAATTTAATAAAATTTATTTTTTTTAGTTTTATTAATATTTTTTAGTTAATAAAATCTATTATTAAACTGAAATGGATTAAAAAAAAAAAATAATTTAAATTTTTTTTTAATAAAATTAAATAAAAAATATTTTTTTTAAATTAAAAAAAAATAATTAAATTAAAAAAAAATTCTCAAATGTTAAAAATAATTAAAATTTTTGTAAAAACTCATAAAAATCGTTCTAAAAAAAATTCTAAGAGCAATGACACCCTTTGACCTGCTTTCACGCAATCGAAACTGGAGAAAGTTTAACGCCCCCATATATTCACAAAAGAGTAATTAAGAAAACATTCTATCGCTAACAATACATTTACACTAACACGCGCGCACAAATGAAACGGATTAACAGAAACGCTGAAATAATCGAAAAAATTTAATTTAAAATGAAAATTAAATGAAGCACTTACCACAGATTCTACTTTTTTCTTCTCCAGTTCTTCTTTATTCTCGATCTGAATGCATGACTTGCGAATTACTTAACTAGACAAGAAATAAGGTCAACGAAATTATTGGAGCAAATGATCTGGAAAGAGAAAAAAAATCATCTTTAATTTGAAGTCGATCGAAAACTGATGCAAGAAAATTCTTCTTCCATTGATTAAACGCACAACAAATTAATTGACGTCAAAACTCGTTTCATTAACTTGAAAAATTGTAATTTTATCTCTCGGATTATCTTCTCGGATTGAGAAAAAAAGGTGACGAACATTGAATTGTGTGCAGGTTTTGACGCGACAAATATCAAATATCTTGCTTGTTATTTAAAGAAAAGAGAGACACACACTAACAACTTCTCAGAATTCACACCGTCGTCAACCACCGCGTTTTGTATCCAATTACAAAAAATAAAAAAATGTCATCCAAGAGTCATGCAATCAACTTCACACGTAAGACACATTACTCCAATAAGAAAAAAAATTTTTTTTAATGATTTTACGCAATTCTTGAATGACATTTGATCGTTTTTTCTGATTTTTTCTCGTTTGGAGCGTAAAAAAATAATTAGCTCCATTTATGGGCAGCAACAACGGTGATCTAGAATCTGACACGAAAAAAAAGAGACAAATTAATAAATAATAACTCATTAGCTAATCGCTCATTTGTGTAACCGTTCGAACTGTTCATGCTCGTCATCTTATCGACAAGTGTGTGTGTTTGTGTGGTTTTTTGATGAGAAATCGATCAAAGTGTGGCGCCATTACCATCGCATTTCTTATCAACAACAACGACGATGACATTCAATTTCGATATACGAACATAATTTCATGGCAGGTACGGAAATCAAAAAAAAATTAATAGAATATTAAAGAAAATAATTTTTTTTTTTTCATAAAAACTTAATTTTAATAATAAATTTATAAAAATTAAAGAAAATTAAATTAATTTCTTAAAATTAAAATTAGAAAAAAATTAGATTTAAAAAATTATTAAAGTTATATTTTTTTAATTTAAAAAAATGAAATTATTGTTTTTCATTTTTTTTATATTTAAATTAAATTTTAATAAAAAAAATATTTAAAAAATAATAAAAATTAAATTTAATTAAAAAAAAATTATTTAGAGTTTTTCTTAAATTTTATTAATTTCTTTAAAGTTTTAATAAAATTGAAAAATATTTTTATAATAAATATTTTTTATGTAAATAAATAAAATATTAAAAAATTTGAAGAAATCTTATAAAAATTTTATTTTTCAAATTTTTAATAAATTTTTTAAAAATAAAAAATAGCAAAACAAACACAAATTTTTTTATTTTTCTTTTAAATTTATTCATTGAATTTATTTGGAAATTAAATTTTTTTGACTCTTAAGAATTAAAAGGATTTTCAAATATATTTTTTTAATTAAATTTAATTTTCATTATTTTTAAAAATTTTTTTTATTAAAATTAAATTATTAATTATCATAAAATTAAATTTAAAATTTTTTAATTAAAAAATAAATAATTTAAAAAATTTTTTTGTTAAAAAAAATTAATTTTTAATTTTATAATTTTTAGAATTTCTTAATTTTTTTTTAAATTAGAAAAACTTTAGATTTAAAAAAATATTAAAGTAATATTTTTAAATTTAATAATTTTTAAGAGATTTGTGATTTTACGAATTAAAAATTATAATAAAAATTTCATTTTTATTAAATTAAATTTTAATTTTTTTTTTAAATTTTAATTTTTTATTTATTTAAAAATTATTAAAAATTGTGACTTTATAAAAAATATATTAATTTTTATTTTGAATTTTTGAATTATTTAATTTATCATTTTTTTAATTATTTTTTTTTATTTTTAATTTTTTAGATACGGCCCTGCTTTCACATACCGGAATAACACCATGCACTCAAACCTCGATGTGCAGGTAGAATAACTAGAGTGAATTGTTGAATTCCCCAAATACGAGAAAAAAACCATTTCTATGGAGAAATGAAGAACAAGGTTACGACACAATACTTCGACAGTGCAATACGATGCATTATTCCCTTTGTATTTTATTTTCTGTTCTATTTCGAAAAAAGAAGTAATCTACAATTCTTTTCTCTCGGTGCCTTGCTTACGTCTTCCCATTCCATCTACACGGAATTTGTGGATAGCGCAACTTAATGAAAGGATTTATGTTTCGAACGTAGAGCCATAGCGACGAGTTCCGACAAAAACATGATACATTTCAAAAGAATGCAATACATTTCCATGTGCGAGTACGAGACAAAAGCAGACAACGTCGACGAAAAAACGGAGGAGAAGGAGAAGAAGACGCATTAGAGTTAACAACAAGTTCTCAGTGATTGAATAACCGATGATGATGGTCTGTATGCGCTATACCGTGTGAATTTTTGTTGACTTGTGGGAACCAACGTCGTCGTGTATCGCGTTACATGCCCCAAAAAAGGAAATCCATCATCATACATGACTCGCATGAGTTTATTTTGGCTTCGTGTCCCCGGTAATGATTGATTAGAGCACAAAACAAGAAAAAAAAAGTAATTTCTTCAAGAAAGAGTTTTTTACCTCCTAAAAATAGACTTAAGATTAATGAAAAAATCATAAAAATCCAATTTCGATCATTTTTCTGCTCTAATAATTTTTTATGATTTTTTTCGATTTATTTGTTTTTTTTTTTCGTATTTAGGTCGCGCGAAGGATTGCCCATGCAAAAAGGTCCATTTTAAATATTAATAACAAACAATTCTCGAATAAATTCTCGCATGCAAGAGTAAACACGAGAAAATATTTATCAAAATAATAAATTCCTGTTTGTTGGGAGATGGATCCTTTTTTCGAAAAAACGCCAATGTTTGTGTTTCCATGATTATTATTTATTTAAAAGAGCATTTTTATGGCGCAAAAATAACACAGAGAGAAAATTGTTGTCACAATGATATTCATTGCCCATGTTTTCGTAACTAACGGAGATTGTTATGTTAGAATATCATGACATTATATGACATTAGGTCGTAAAAACATCATTTAATTAAAGGAATTTGACCTTTTGGGGAGATTTTGTGTGGTTTTAGGATAGATAAATGTTTTGTCAGTTTTTTTTGCATTTTACAAATTTTTTTGCAAGTCAAATTAGTTGAAAATAAAAAAATAAAAAGGTTTAAAATTTTTATGAGTGCTAAAAACTTCAGAAAGCTAATATTTTACATTATCAAAATTATTTTTAAAAATTCAAAATTATTAAAATAATAAAAATTAATAAAAATATTTATTATAAAAATTGAATTATTTTTTTAAAGGTATTTTAATAAATAATTAAAAATTTTATAAAAAATTTAACTACTAAAAAAAATAATTATTTTTTTTCTAAATAATTTTAATTTTTATTTAAATTTTTAATAAATAAATAAATAAAAATTAAAATAAATTAATGATAAAATAATTAATTTTTTTAATAAATTAAATATTTGTAAAATATTAAATTAATTTTTTTAATATTAAAAAAACAAAAATTAATTATAAATGAATAATTTAATTTTGGATTTTATAATTTAATAATAATGGAAATTTAATAAAATTTTATTATTTAATAATTTTTATCATTTTTATAATTTAATATAGAATTTAATTTTGATATTTATTATAATTAAATTATTTTAATTATTTAAATTAAAAATAAAAATTTTTAAATTTAATTAAATAATTAATTAATTTAAATTAATTTTAAAAAAAATATTTTTTTTGTTAATTAAAAAAAATAATTTTATTTTTTTTTTTTCAATTTAATTCAAATTGTCAAAATTGATCAAAAAAGAATTATCTCACTATCCATAGAAAAAAATAAATAAAAGAAATCTCTTCAAAAAATCGAGCCTAACTACCTAACAAACACACGTGCGCCTTATAACAATAAAATAAAATAAATCAATGACTGAAACAATGCTCATGTCAATCAATTATAATTTCTCTTGTTCTCCATTTCTCTCTAATAATTATGCTAAAACACAGACAAAACCTTTCTTTTTTTTCATTTTTGCCATTATTCTAGTCTTCATTTAAAAGAAAGCCTTAAAATGCTGGCGACATTGTAACGAATTTCAATTAATTGACATCATAATAGACATTTCTTAATTGGAAATTCAATACGAAAAAAATGAGAAAAAAAGGACAAGGACTCCAAATTCATTCAAATTCACGGAAAACCCAAAGCAAAATGAAATTGAAGAATTTTTCGCAATAACTCTTCAAATTCAATTGAACGACTTTGGCTTCCATGAAATACCAAACAACAACGATAATTGATTAATTAATTATCGAGCAAAAAATCAAAACCAAACGCACTTGAGTGCGTTCTTTAATTATTATTACGATTAACCATTTTTTTCGTAATTTGCTCATTTAGTTATTTAACGTCATTTTTTTGGTTCAAGTAATTTGAAAAAAAATTGTAAAAAATAAATTTTTTAATTTATTAATTTTTTTTATATTTTTTAATTTTTTTTTTATATTTTTTTTAAATTTTTTTTTAATATTTTTTTTAATTTTTTTTTAACATTATATATATGTATATTTATTTTAACAATATTTAATCATAATTTTATTAGGAAGGAGGTGCTATTTTGAGCAACAAAGCAAGAAATTATCACGTTTGACGTCACACAAAAATAAAATAATTTTGGAAATAAATAACTTTTACTCCATTATCGCAGAAGAGAGATACGGGTTGCCCGAAAAAAACTCTCCAATTACTGAAAAACCCCAAAAATGACACGTGTTTTGTGTTGTAATGTGCTCTAATTACAAAACGTATTAAATGTACAAAAAGTACGAATGTAATTAAAGTTAAGTCTTTTGTCAGGTGCTCTGAATGTGAATTGCCTCATTATCCGTACACAAAATTTTTCAGGTACCAAAATTTTATTTATTTCATTTTATTTCATGCCAAAAATAAAAAAAGTCCTTGAATTTTTATTTTTTCTTTCTTTTTTAATAAAAATAATAAAAAAATTAATTTATTTTTTTTCAGATGAAATTTAAATCCTAAAATCTATCTTTTTAATCCAAACCAAGCAATTTTAATAAAAATCCCCAAAATTAATTTTACAGCAGAAAAAAATATTTATATTAAGAAAAAATAATAAATTTGATGCCAGTTGTGAAAAAAATGCGGAAGAACGAGCGCGCATTCATATTTAATTAATATACGAAATTCCAACATCGAGAACGAGAAAAATTCCGTGAAATACGCGATAATTCTTGTACAAATATTGACATAATTTAAGACGTCAAAGAATTCTTATTAAGAAATTCTCTCGAGTAGCAAAAAAAAAAGCAGAGCAGAAAAAAATAATAATGAGTGTGATAACGTAAATAAGATATTAATTTACAGAATGCGAAAAGCGTAAGTTATTCACATGTTATGATTATTACTACTATAAATATTAGATCGTTGTGTCTATTTTTTTAGCTCTGGTCATATTTTTCCATTGTTTACATTTTTTTTCTACGACATAAGTTTTTTTTTCGATATTGTTGTTTATTTTATTCCAATATAAACTTATTAAAAAGTTTCATGCACACAAAAAATAAAGTTTATCCTTTAGAAAAGTATTAAATTGAGTTTCAGGTCCAATTCATTAACTTTTTCCCATTTTATGATGATTAAATAAACTAAGCAACAAATTGTTAGAGAAAACATAATGAAGGTTTGATAAAGGTTGCATTTAAATATTTTGTAGTATACATAAATTTTCTAACAAAAAAAAAAAAAAACGGAACGTAACAGAACAAGGTATTCTTTTATGAATATTTATTCGTCTTCTTCTTCGTCTTTCTCTTGTTACTTTATATTCAAATCGAACACGTTTCAAAACAACTCACATCGTTTGCAGTATCTCCTTCTTTACTGCTACGACGACGACGAAGGCTCAGTCAACTAAGAATATTGATGATGATGTTGTTGTTGATCAAAGATGCTACGGGAAATAAATTTATACGATACAAAAGTTTTTTTTTTGTAAACTGAAAATCGATAAGGATGAGGCAATGGGGAAAAGTGTATGAAAAAAATGTTTTTTTTTTATTTTAAATTTTAAAGGACATTTTTTTATATATTTTTTCTTCATTTTTTAATTTAATTTTTAAAATAATTTCTAATTTAATATTTTTTAATTTTTTTATTTAAATTAAATTAAATTCATTTATTTTAAAATTAAAAATTTTTAATTAATTTTTAAAATTATTTAAATTTCATTAAATAATTAATTTTTAAATTAAATTAATTTTTTTAAAACTATATCATTTAATTAAAATTTAAAAATAATTTAATTTAATTCATTTTTAATTTTTTCTACTTCAAAAATTATTTTTAAGAATTTTTAAAAAATACTTTAAGGAGTTACAATATTATGTAATTTTCTTCTATATTGTTTTTTTATTCCAAATTTTGATTATTTTTAAATTTTAATTATTTTTATTCTAAAAAAATTGTAAAAAAAATAAAAATTTAGAGAATATAAAGAAAAAAATACACCAAATTGTAACTTTTTGAAGTATTTTTTGAATAATTCTTAATAAAAAAGTTTGAATTAGAAAAAGCGATTTTCAAATTTTTAATTGACAGTTAATAACTTGCAATTTATTTTATTTTTATTTTATTTTTTTTAATTATTAATTAATTATTTTTTCTAATTTATTTAATTTAATTTAAATGATATTTATTAATTTTTATTTAAATTGAATTTTATAAATTTTTATGTAATTTTTTTTAAATAATTTTTTTTCTAATAACACAACAAATTTGTAAAAAAATTCAAAAAAGTTAAAAAAATTAATAATTTCTTAGAGTGTATATTTAAAAAAATCTATAAAAAAATTTCTGAATTAGTAAAGGCGATTTTCAAATTTTTAACGGTCAGTTTTTTAAATTGACATTTATGAATTTAATTATTTGTTAAGTTAAAATAAGATTTTCACTTTAAAATAATTTTAAATTTTTGGAAAAAAAATAATTCAAAGATATATGATTTTTTTTCATAATTTTACCAACCTTAAAGGTTATAAAAAAAAAAGTTTGCACGAAGCACCCAAATCAGCATAAATTGAATTGAATTGAAAAAAAAGTAAATAAGAGCAATTTATATTGAGAACAAATGCGCGCCAAAATCGTTCAAAATCAATCAACAAAAAAAAAGAGGTCAATTTCATTCAACCTGCAGTTAATCAATTTTTACGACTCCTGAGTAATTTTGTTCTCATCGTACACATTAACGCTTTAATGACATCAAATTAACGTTTCAATAAATCGACAGTTTTATGACAGTGACTCCGATTGTTTAGCTGCTCCGTTACGTGAGTCACATGTGATTATTTACATCGATTACGCGCGACGACGAGGATTTTGTTCATTCATTCGCTTCATTCAAATTAATCACTCACGAACTTTCCTGGAATCAACTAACGAGAGTGCTTTGTGATATTTTTTTATTTTATATTTGAACGAGTTAGAACAACTGATGAATAAAAGATGATCAACTATGCGAATAATAAAAAAAAATGTTGTAAAAGATCAGAAACAGACGTTGTCGTTTGCTTTGTTGTTGCGGAAATTATTTTTTGTTTTGTTTTTCTTTCTCGCTGCGTTGTTGCGATGCATTTATTTGCGTTTCCTCTTGCTGCGCTAACAACATCAACATCATCATCATCATCATCATTTGTGTGTAATAAATTGCATGAACGGGGCGACATGCAAATCACATGCTGCAACAAAGTTGTTGAACTGCTGTCTGGTCGGGTTAATTTTGTAATTTGACTTAAATGAAATGTTTGTGTGTTTTAACTTCAGAGATGCTCTTAACAAAGAACGCAAAAAAAAACACGAATTAGGGTGGAAATTCAACACATTTCTGTTTATTCTTTATACGAAAAGTTGTTCTACGCACTCGAAAAATTGGATCCTCATCACAAAACCGAAAAAAGGGAGATTCATTATGCATGCGATAGCAACACTTTAAAACCTTTTCACTTGGCAAACAGCAAACCTTTCTCTCCGAGAAGCACTTTAAAGCAGGGATGGAATTATTTTTACAAAGACCTCGAATAATTTTAGAGCAAAAATCTAAATGAAATTTTTTAAAAATTTTTTTAAAATAATTTTTTCGTATTTTTTTAATAATTTTCTTAAATGTTTTATATTAAAATTTTTTTAATAATTTTTTTTTTTCAAAAAATAATTTGTTAAATATTTTTTTTAAATATTTAATTTTTTAAATATTTTTTTAGATAATTTTTAAAATATTAAAATTTTTTTAAATTAAAAATTTAAAATTATTTATTATTTTTTAAATCATTTTTAATTTTTTTCTAATTTTTTTAAATAATTTTTTTTTACTTTTTTTTTAATATATTTTTTAAAATATTTTTTTAATTATTTTTTAAATAAAATAAAAAAAAATAAAATTTTAATTTTTTTTTAATAATTTTTTTTTTAATTTTTTTAATAATTTTATTAAATATATTTTTTTGAATAATATTTTTAAGTTTTTTTTTTGAAATAATGTTTTTAAATATTTGTTTTTTTAAATATTTTTTTTAAATAATTTTTTTTATATTTTTTTCAAATATTTTTTTAAGTTTTTTAGGAAATTAGGTAACTTAAGGAAAAAAATTAAAATCTATGGAAATAAAAAGGTAAGTATTTATAAAATCTATTTCAATTAATCCAAACCAAGCAAAAAATTCTTCCAATTAATCCAAACCAAGCATAAAAACTTATCAAAAACAACGGATAATTTTTCAAAATCATCAAATTCTTAAACTTTTAATAAACTACAATCCCGTCACTGAATAAACGTACCCACACATATGAATAATTTGAATTTTAAAACAGACAACAAAGCTCTCTTTTCGTACATATCTCTCATGAAATGAAAATTTTCCCTCGTGAAGTGGATGAATAATACCATAAAGAGTCTTGTTTAATTTTTCGAAAGGTTTCCCTCACTCTTGGCAAAAAATAAAAATGGTCTTTGCATAATACGTGATAAGTGAATAGTTAAGCCATAGCGCCAAAAGGATGATGTTAATCCCATGGAAAAGATGAAATTTACATGCGAGCTCGTGCTTTTTTTTGTTTAAAAAAAATTTATGATAAAAACTTAATTTGCTCATTACCGTTTTGAGCATGTCAAGCCATAAAATAATCAATTTCAATTATTAATGATAATGATATAATATGAACAAAAAAGAGCAAATATTTGACCTCAAAAGTTTTAGTACTGCCAATGAAAAAAAAAACAAGAATCTCTTACGATCCAACTGCCCTAGAGGGACAACTGAACATAATTGAACAATTTCGTTACGACTACCTTGCTACAAATTTTTTGTCATCTACGGAATATCACGAAGTAAAAAAACATCATGTCATGCGACTAAATAGTGCCCGCACGCGAATGGTATCGACGATTTTCTATTGACAAGTCTGACAACATGGAAGGAAAATTAATCATAAATACCGTAAAAGATAGATGTTAGTGTTCTTTTGGGAGTTATATAACAACATTTCGTGTGTGTGCCGTGGTTCAACTTTCAAAATTAAATCAACTAGATAGGGCAGGAAACGCAGGAAATGTTTGTATAACAATATAACGTTGATTTTCCCATCACACAAAAAAAGAAAAGAAAGAAATTGAATTTGACTTCGTGGAAAAATTTCGCTCGTCATCGTAACATGATCCGATCGCACAGATTTGAAATTCAAAATATTTGGCGAAAAATAAAAGAGAAAAATATTTAATAATAAACACGAGCGAAATAAGATCATTTGTAATACAATAATATCCAATATATATGAATGGATGACATCAAGTGACATAAGAAGAAGAAAAAGAAAGAAAAAAAATGACACAGACAATAAAAGTCACACACATTTTTTTCCGAGAAATATGATCAGGTAAAGTACTTTTGCATGTCCTTTGTCTACTTCTGTATACGACTCATTGCTGTTGGCATGGACATTGTTATCCAAATTTTTTTCAAGAGGTAGCACATAAATTTATCATTACTCGGAAATAATATAAATATACGGATGTCAGTCGAACAAGTTTTTATCATTTATTTCGCTTGGGGAATAGAAGATGCTTTCCTCTGAAATGCTAGAGTGACGTGGCATCTTAAGTCTTTATTCCAAAGTATTTGTGTCAAGTGATATTAGTATTATTAATAATTTCAAAGCTTTGAGATAAGGGACAATATTTTATTATGTATGCATAGATGAAGCTTGTCAAGTCGAGGAAATATTATTTATTATACATATTCGTCTTTGAAGTTTTTTTCTTTTCATTTTCCTTACTTTGTATAATTTTCTTTTTTTTATTAATTTACTTCCCAAAATCCCAAAACGTAAAAAGATCCCAAACGTAAAAAAAATCGAAATTTTAAAAATTTTATTTATTTTTTTAATTTAATTGAAAATTATTTAAAAATATTTTTTAATTAAATATTAATTATAATATTTATTTTTTTATTAAATTATTTAATTTAATTTATTTAATAATTTATTAAATTAATATGTTAATGTTTAATTTTTTAAATTCAATTGAAATTTTATTATTTTAAAAAAATTTATTTAATACATTTATTTTTTTATTTTATTTTAATTTATTAAAATTAAATTATTAAATTTTAATTATTTATTTTTTTTTTTTTTTAATTAATGATAAACATTAAAATTTTAAACGAAAATAATTTATCCTTATTTTTAAATAAATTAGCGCCGTGCTTCATTTACAAAATTAAATCAACAATTTCCCCATTTTTATTATTTTTTTTCCTAACAAAAATTCACAGCATGCCATTTTGAGGTAAATTGTGGGAAATTTAATTATTATCCCCGAGCAAATTCCTTTTAATGATTCTTATTAATTTTCTCGAAAAATGTTTCGTGATTATTTTCCTCGTACCAACATTAAAAGGACATTAAATCTAAGAGTTTCAAACAAAAAAAAAAAATAAAAATTTCACGGCTTTATAAAATATTTAATAATAATTACATTGCAGAATATTCATAAACTGTATAATATAATAAAGTTATCGTATATTTAATATTCATGCAAATTTTGTGGAATTATTAACATTATTATATTAAACAAAGGTTGTTGTTCATAAAAAAAATAGGCAGAAAATTTTCCTTTTATAAAAAACAAAATTTTAAATGAATTATTAAATTTTAATAATAACAATTTCAGAAACAAAAATTAAAAATGACATTAACAAGAAATTAAATTAATAATTGGTTTGTTCGCAATAATATAACGACGTGTTATTATTAATGTAAATACATTTGCAATAAATATGAAAAGATAACCGAGTAACGTCACACGTTTTAATCAATATTCACAGATTGGGTCACATTGATTAACTTTACAAATAAAAGTGAATATTAAAATTAATCCGATGTAATTTCCAGAGTAAACTTTGAACTGATTGCAAATTGTTCATTGATAAGCCGTATTTAAAATAAATAAATAATTTATAAATAAATTCAATTAAATTTTTTTTCTCACACAAAAACACGTTCTCAATTTGTAGTTCAATAAAAAAAAATTTTTTTTTTGTTCAATTAATTTTTCCATTTTTTCTTTTTTTTTTATTTAAACTGGAATCTGAGACAGTTTGTCTCCAAGTACAAAATAACTAATAATAAATAGCTTGCATATAAATCAAACAACAACAATTTATCAAGGTACTTTTATTATTAAGTAATATAGCTTCTGAAGCAGTAAACATACTGCAAAAATAAAATAAATTTATTGTAAAACATTATTTATATTGCTTGTTTGTAAAAAATATAAATAATGCGAATCACCTTCATTTACAAAATGTAATGAAAAGTTTTACAAACAAAAAATATTTCAAATCACAAATTCTAAAAGGGATCAGGTTATGTGTCAAATTGATCAAATTTCGTTGCAAATTATTGCAAACCTGCGTGCATGATTACCACTAATAAAACTAATAATATTTTAAATAATTGAGCATGTAATTACAGTAGCGCGCCTGCAGCTCGCACGAGTGTATTAAATGCGGAATCGGTGAGTAATACGGTATAATTGTTATATAAAGGTCGATAAAATGGCTTTTATTATTTGCTTGTGTGTGCATTTGTTTAATATAATTATAATAATTATTTTATATTTATTACGTGGTTTTATTGATTTTTAATTATTTATTGAAAACTGAGACAAATTCAATTTAAAATAAAAAATTTAGTTTTTGAAATGTTTGAAATTATGTGACAAAATTTCAATATTATTTCATAAAATATTTTTTTTGTAAAATAAACGAATGTCAACAAAGACGACAATGTGCAGATAAAAGTTCAATGTTTTTATACATGAATGGTTGAATGAATAATTTATAGTAAACAATGTCGATGATGATAAAAAATGCTCATGCAACGAAAATAAAATAGAGAAATTCTGTCGTCGTGTCGAGCTTGTTCATTGTTATTATTTGAGTTTTTGACCTTTTTTTGCAATTTACAACTCCATCTGATAGGAATGAATGCAAAATGCAAGTAACTGGAAGGGAATGTTTCCTTGAATGAAAACAAAAAAAAATAAAACTGGAACAAGGAAGTAAGTACATGTCCTCGAAAAGACTTCACATAATTATTATGTACGAAAAACTTTCAACAACTCTCATTATACTTGATGTACTTAGCAATAAATATATAATTTTTATGATAAATTACATCATAATTGGTACAAGTGTTAAGTCGTCGGCATATCGTTGCTCGCCATCTGTGGTATGAAGTTTATGTTTATTATTTTGCGCGTTGATCCACAAGCAAAACTTTAAACTTCTTTTTTTCTTTTTTATAAACTTCTGTTTCCTTCCTTTTTTTACTGATTATTACATTTCTTGACACAGACTTTATTTTTATTTACTCATCGCCGCAGGAATTTTTTTTTATATTTTTAAATGAATGTTTTTTACGACAAAATTCTATGAGAAAAAATTTTCTTTTTTGGTTTATGATTAATTTTCCAGAAGTCATAAAAAAAAAGTTCATACCAAGGTTATTTATGGAAAAAAAATTTGATAACTGAATAATTTGTGTTTGAAAGAAAGTTGAGAATAAATTTAATGATATTATTTGTATAAATATTAATTAGGTCAAGATTGATTGACAAAAGACAAGTATTTGACGTCATTTCAAACAAAACGAAAATTGATTCTGTTCTTGACATGAAAAGTTACTCAAGCTGTGAAGAATTTATGTTTCACAGGCGGCGGCGTCAAAATGAGTCTATTGATCTGTCTTTGGGGAATCTTAATGTCTTGTCACAGATTTTAAAAATTAAAATGTCTTCGTCTTTCATTAGCATCAGTATCGTACTGCAGTAATCAATGTGAGGTTGTGTTAAGGGATTTGTAGTAATTTCGTTTCTTTATCAAGCATTCTCTTCAGAGTTATTTTTGGATATCTTCTTTATCGCCAAGTTATTATTATGGAGTTTGAAGCAAAGTCTTCTATCAATTTTTGCTAAAAAATAAAAAAAAATATTATTAGTTAGGTATTAAAAAGAAATTGTTAAAAAATAATAAATGAACTTAAATTTTCTGCCTTATTAAATATTTCAGTTTTCATAACATCAATTTCTCACAATTAACCAAAAACCTCACAATACATTAAATTTTGATAAATTTTCGGATGAAAGCCAACCTTAGAGGTACCTCTATAAGAAGCTTACAAAACAAGGCATTATACAATTGAATCACTTCACAAATATTGATATATTTACTTCCTCGAAGAGATTAAATTTTCTCGTCTACTTTAACTCGGAATGAAGCAGCATCAAATACAATTAAAAAGTTTTATTAAAATCAGAGACATGTGAAAATAGTTCAATTTTATCATCGCCACAGAGCAGCACTAAAAGCACGAGGGACATATGATGAAATTTTTTAATTAAGTTTAAATGTCTCTCTCTCTCTTTCTCTCTGTGTCTGTCGATGACAAGAATTCATGTGGCAAAGCTAAAGTTAATAATGATAATACAATACTACTACTAACGTTCGTACGTAAAAGACGAAACATGCTGTTCATCATGAAACTTTTATTTAATGCATCCCATAAAAAAACGAGAGATATTGGATAAAGGAGGTGCCAATATCAACTTTCTTCTTTTTTCAATCCTGTTAAATTTTTATTACTTGTTCGTCGTCTTTTTATTATTATTGATTTTAGTTTCAACTTGAAAGATACAAAGATTTTCAATACAGGACGTCCGTAATTAATATTTCAATCCTTTAACATGTTCCTTTCCATTCGAGCAAACCTCATATATTTGTCAACTTATGACGCGGTGTTGTATTTCTCATTTCCTGTGCTGCCTGCTCAAAGCCTTTTATATTAAAATTGCCTTTATTTTTATTTCATTATCCAGCAACTTGATATCTATTTCCGACGTGTTTCATTTAAATTCATGAAACAGGTACAACGAAAGAGAGGAGAAGAAGCAGCAGAAGCGACAGGATCATCTGCGTGTTTTCGTAATATATATTGGAAGGAGCATTAACATATATTATGCAAAAACTACATGTCTCTCTCTCGTTCGTTCTCTCAATATAGATTTAATGTAATATAATAATAATAATGTTAAATAAATGCTTGCTGTATTAACCTAAATATTTACAACATGAGGCTTTTGTTCACGTAATTGGGTTTGATAACTAAATATTTTGTGTTTATGCTAAAATTAAATTTATGTGCGAAATTACGCTTCCTCTGTTTTTTTTTTGTATGGAGCTCGATGTGGTTTGGTCGATGGCAATTGACGATGGAACATCGAAATTTAGCAGGATTACATTTATCTCCTGATAATCTTTTTAAAGTATGCAGGACATGAATTTGCTAATGGACGATGACTTTTACAAACAGAAGTTGACACAAAGAATTATGTTTAGACAAATTGCAGATTTTGAGGTATTATTTAAGTCAAAAGTCATTTATTTAATATGTTGATATTGATTCTAATTTTTTCAATTGAATTTTTTGTTCAATTTAATTCTCAAAATTAATTATTTGAAATTATTTATTTCGAAAATTCACTTTTTGAAAGATATCGAAAATTATTTTAAACTATTTTTCTTTTTCGTTTAAATAAAATTATAAATTTATCGAAAAAATGTAAAATTTTTCTTAAATATTAAAAAAGTTAGAAAATATATGAAATTTTGATTTTTTCGAAAAAATTTTTGGTTTAAAAATGTATAAATTAAGTTTTTGTTTAATTGAAATTAAAATATTATTCAATTTGTGTTGAAAAAAGCTTCAAAACCTTCAAGGACAATTCAAGGTCATTAGTTAAATTTTATAAATTAAATATTTTCAGTTTAAAAATGTATCAATTATTTTTTTTATTTTATTGAAGGAAAAAAATCTTTTAAGTTTTAGTTAGAATAAGCTTCAAAAACTTCAAGGACAAATCAAGGTCATTAATAATATTTTTGTAATTAAATATTTAATGCTTTAAAAAAAATAATGCTCGAGCTTCAAACCAACCAAGTTAGAATCTCTTTAATGATATTAAATAAATACAGGAAGGAAAAGTTCCTGCTTATCATTAAAAGTTAAAAATATGTATATGAGTAATTTATTCAATTGTATTTATTTTCCAAGAATGTCGAGAAATTATTTCAACCATCAGTTGACTTCTTTTTTCCAAAAATAAAAACAAAACTAATCAAAAAAGGCAATTTCATCAAAATTTCTTCTAAATTAGGACTTGATTAAAAAAGTTTTTGCTCTCAAGTATGTTTTTTTTTTGTTGTCACTTAATAAACCCAACAAGAAACAAAATGTTTCTCGGCAACAAGAACCAAAACCACTAAATTTTTCTTCTATGGTAGGAACTTTACCATAAAATATAAAATAATAAAACGCAATAATAAATTGAGTTGTCTGGTTATTTGATTTGGTTTGGCCTGTGATATGGTTACGTGGAAATTCCATTGATTGATTGATGTTATTGAAACTTGTTAATAGGCATTAAACATTAGTGTTTTCCGAAAACTCTTACCGCTGCGGCGGTGCGCCATGCGGAGGTTTATTCAAACGGAAATGAATAGATTTATATGCTGTTACTGTTCACGGGGAAGTCACAGAGGAGATTACATTTCGTACACTATTTTGCGTTCTCTTGCAGATAAACTTGTAAAATACACACGATATAATTGAATTGTAAACATGACGTGCGAGAACTGAATTTTCTACTCAATTTCTTATTTACATTTCAATATGACCTTCAAATGTTTCACAAATTTAGTACCTACTTGAATTAAACAAACTATTATCTTTCGTTCTCCTCTCCATCCATGTTACATCACATTTTGGAACAATTTAATCTAAATAGCAGTTCACATTGTATCACATATAGTTTCACATACAAAACAAAAAAAAATTAATAATAAACAAAAAGGGGGCTTATGTAAAATTAAATATTTTATTTTTTCTCTTATTTAAACAATAAACTTTTTAAACAAACGACGAGGAGCGATGAGAATGCACACATTGCAACCATTTATTTTATTTTCAAATAACACTATAATAATTTTTTGGTATTTATTATTTTGGTTAAAGGCCGATACAGTAATTGAAAAATTTTCAAGATAAATTTTTAATAAAAAAAAAAATAAAAAAAATTAAAAAATTTTTTTAATTAAATTAAAAATTTAAATATTAATTAATTAAATTAATTTTAATCAATTTTTATTAATTAATTAATTTTTAATATTAAAATTTTTAAAATAAAAATTAATATTAAAAAAAAATTTTATTTAAAAAAATAATTTCAAATAATAATAAAAAATTTAAAAATTAAAAAAAATATTTTTATTTAATAAATAATTTACAGATGAAAAAATGGATTATATTAAATAAAAATAAAAAATTTATATTAAATTAAATTTAATTAATCAACTCAAAATAAATTAATTAATTAAAAATATAAATAAAATAATTTTTGTATTCAAAAATATGTATATTTAAAAAATGTAAAAATTCTGATTTAAATTTAAAAATTCATATAAACCCTTTGAAAATTTTTAATAATTGTACCCGCCTTGTACAATATGTGTTATTTCTAAATTCCATATGAATCCATGTGAATTCTCCCCAACAACATTCCATTTATTATTATTGTACTACTCGAGATTAAATAATAAAATGCATGGACAGTGAATACTACATATTTTAAACTAGACCTCGACTTACGAGAGAAATGTTTTTTCCTCTTGTTTCTAATTTAATGCAATAATAATGTTGTTAATAAATAAGTAACAAGTGTACTTTTTTATTAACAATAATGCCGCCTAATAATAAAATTAACTATAATAGAGTTAAAATTATTTTATCAAAACAAAGCAAAAAAAAAAGTGGGATGATTAAATATTTAATATTGTTATAAAGGTCGGTAAATGACAAGATGACGTGCGAAATTATCAAAAACACACAGAAAAAAAACTTTATTGCTGTCTCATTTTATGGCACATGATGGCAGGTCAGGAGATCTAGAACCTTTTTTAATAAATTATTTATACATTTATATATATGTTGTTGATATTTTACGTGTGTAATCACCTCACTCTCATTTTAAAGTAAATATAATGATAAGATAAAATTATATTTATAACGACGCAGTGTCTCGCCATATAGTATGTTTTAAAATCGCTAACAAGATATTTGATATGATTAATATTAATTTTTTATTTTTTTCAGGTACTAAAATTCTTCTAATTAATCCAAACCAAGCAAAAAATTTTACTATTCAGCAGAAATTGATAGATTTTGTACAAAAAAAAAAAAAGGTAAATAATTTTACTCAATATTTAATTTTTTTAAATTAATAATTTATTTAATGAATATAATATTAAAAAAAAAAAATAAAAAAAAATTACTTTTTGGCACAAATTGATAGATTTTCAACAAAAAATAAATAATTTATATATATTTTTTTAATAAAATTTTAATTTTTTAATTTTTTTTTCATTAATTTTTTTTTTTTTTTTGATAATATTAATATTTTATTAATTTTAATTAATTTTTTTTTATTAATATTTCACCTGAAAAATACTTAAATTCTTAAATAAAGCAAAAAAAAATTATTTAAATATAATTTTTTATTTTTTTTTTTTTAATTTTTTAAATATATAATTAATTAAATATAATTGTTTTATTTTTTTTAATAAAATGAATAAATATTAATATTAATTAATTTTTTATATATTTTTTTTAATTATTTTTTTTTTTATTTTTTTAGGTACCCTAACTCTTCCAATTAATCCAAACCAAGCAAAAATTTTTATTTTTCAGCACAAATTGATAGATTTAAAAAAAAATAATAAATAGAAAGAATTTTTTTCTACTCACCATATAAAAAAATATTTTCCCTCGACGATAATTTTTTTTATGTGAATTTTTTTACTCTCCAAACCAGACAACTTTTGGTCAACTACGAGCGGCTTATATATGTTCTACATATAAAAACTTGTATATAATATGATGATAAAACAAGCAGACACTTGAATGCTGTGTTTCACTTTTAACTCCGTTCATAAAGTTATGATTTATTATTATTTTGCGCCAGATCTGCCACATACAATTCAATTTCTATTTTCTTACTTTTTTTCTCTTATTTTTTCTTTATTAATATATTCGTCTCTTTTTTTTTTGCCTTTACTGATAATATATCATTATGCTAACATTTTTATTTTTTTTAATATCAAAGAAGAATAAAAAGTAAGATTATGACGTTGAATATCTAGAGGGTAGCATAAAATAATAATAAAGTAATTCAATTTATGTTTGGTTGTCGTCGACGACGTCGTTGTCGTTCACTTTGTGTTTGTATATTGAAAAATACAAAAAAAAATAATAATGAGTAAAAAACTACTGTAGAACGGAATGGAATGCGAGGAAAAAAGCACTTGAGAAACTCTTTCATTTGTATATATGATTTTTTTTATGATATTATTACATTACACATTTTACATTATATTTTATATATGTTGTTGTTTAATATACACATCATCATCGCCTGTACATTTTTATAACATAACAATGATAGTAGTTGTTGTAAAAGAAGTTGTGCGTGCAAGAAGGTATAGAAAATATTTTTTTTTTTTAAATTTATTTTTATTTATTTTTTATGAGGGAAGAAAAAAACAACAACTCTCACACACGTCACAGTAATAATTAATAATTACAAGTTATTAATATTTTTATTTTTTTTTTTGTCGTAAAAAGGACAACAATTCAAATTTTTAAAAAATTTTACCTTATTTCACTTTTTTTCTGAGAAAATATTTTTTTTCGCAGCGATTAATCATAGATTTTTAAGTGAATTCCCTGATTCACGTATTGATTGAATAATTATTTATATTTTAATATATTTTTTTTTTTTTTGTATTATTTACTTCTTTGTCGTGTTGAGTCACACTGTCTTGTAAAGAGTAATTTTCACGGGTTTTACACTTTTTGACGCGGATTTGCACACGCAGATCTCTTTGTTGCACTGGATTCTTGCCTTTTTGTGCACTTTCACAAATTAATTGTGTGTTTTTCCTGTAAAATTTCAATAAAATTAGCGGAGCACTCACGAAACACGACCGTTCACGGCGATTTCAGAATTTAGTCTAGCGGTGTCAAAAGTGAATACTTTGCTGATATTCGAGTTTACGATGTTGAAGACTCGAATTTCACGAAATTTTAATAAAATTTATTAAATAAAAATTTTTTTTCTATATTTTAGAGTAAAATTTTTACATTTTTAAGAGATTTTTTAAATTATTTTAATCTAAAATTAAGAATTTTGATTTTTAATTGAAAATTTAACCTCTCAAATTCCAAATATTCATTTTTAACAACACTAAAAAATACAAAATTGGCAACCCCGTGTGGGTTGTTTTTCGATTTTTTATTCGGCGAAATACATTATAGATGGCGCTTTTTGTTAGTTTCGAAAAATTCCGTTAAAAAATTCGTAGATGGCGCTATTTTTATCATTTTCATTCGTCTCAAATTAATTTCCAAGCTCCGGATACTTTAAAATTGGCGGAAAATCAAAACAAACAGAAAAAATGAAATTTCGTACAATAATAAAAGATGATTTAGTGATCCGACAATTTGTCAATATTCTAATTAGTTTCGCGAAAATGGACAAAAATATCATGATAAATTTAAAAAAAGAAAAAATGGTCATTTTTATTTGTTGTGAAGATGTACAAACGAAGCCGATTTGTTGGATGGACATTGAATCATCAACTTATTTTACGAGTTATTTTCTGAACGGCGATTCTCCGCAATATGATGAGATTTATTTTGTGTTAAATTCATCGAAAATTAGTAAGAAATTTATATTTTAATTTTTTTAAAGAAATTTTTTTAAATTTTCATATTTTTTTAGTTCAATCCTTGTCCGGCACCCATCGATGTGTGAATTATTTCCGACTAAAACTCGCCAAGAACCCCTTCGAGAGTCTCGTAATCGACACCGAAGTCACCGGAATCACGTCAAACCACAAAAAAACGATGCAACTTCCGATTTTGATCATTCCGCGTCGAAATTGGAGCAATTATCATCTCCCAACGGACCTGCAGTACGACATGACTGTCATAACGACAAATCTGAAACGCGTGCGAAGCATTGTCGAGTCCGCCAAAACTCTCAGTCCGGAAATTACGATTTGTATTCAGCGCAACGGGACCATGGGCTTCGTTTTGGAGAACGACGAATTCACGACAACGGTTCAAATGACGCATTTACCGATAAAAATTCACACAAAAAGCCTCGATGAAGTTTCTTGCGTCGTAAATTGCCGAAAATTTGCAGCAATTTTATCGCAACATAATTTTCCGCATGCAACAACTTCCTTCAGTATTCGACAAGATCGCGTTTTTAAATGCGAATTTGAAGTCAAACGAAATGTGATGTTGACGTGTCTTTTGCCGTGCATTTATCTGGATGATGGAGAATAAAAAAAAATTTTAATTTTTATTATTTTTATTTTTCTCTGAGGTGATGTCTTTATTACACATTGATCTTGATCGTTTCTCGTTTAATTTTTTTTTTTAAATTTAATTTTACAATAAAGCATCGAGTTTCTCACACAAAATATGCACAAATTTGAATGATTTTGAAAAAAATTAATTTTTGTGCGTTACATTTAAAAGCTAAAAATTTCCTTTTTTTAAAGCTTTATGCGGAAATGAAACTTGATTTTTTATCGGCAGTGATTTTTTTATAAATTAAAAAAAAATTCTATGAAAAAAATTTTTTTAAAAAATTGCTGAGCTATTTTTTCCATGAAATTTTAATATTTTTATCTAAGTTATTTTTAGTACGTAGTTGATTTTTTTTTCTTTAGCTGTCTACCATTCCTACACTTCAATTTGGCATTTTTTGGTAAGCAAGTTTATATTTTTTATCTATTTTATTTTTTTTTTAGAAGAAGTAAGATTATTATTCAATAGTTCGGTTATCTATGTTGTATTTTTTTTAACTCAATTGACATTTTTGTAACATATTATTTGATTGCTGATGCAAAATATTTAAAAAAACGATCAAAATATTTTTTTTTATTTTTTTTAATTAAAATTAATTATTTACTACTGAATTTTAACAAATTTTATTTTTTATCAAAATTCTAAAATTTTAATTTAATTTTTTTTTTAATAATAACAATGGACGAAAATTCACATATTTTTTTATTTTTACACCAATCGAAATTTATTTTTTTTTAATTAGAGCCTTTGGCTTTTTTTTTAAATTTAATTTTTTTTTAGAAATGTAAGAAATACAAAAAAAAATGCTTTCCACACTTTTCATTCATTTCATCTTAAATTTTTCTCGCGAGCATGTAACATTCATTCACATAAAAAATTTGTTAACATGCGAAAATTAATTTACAAAAATTTTTAAAAATAGGAAAAAAATTTCTTGCTTAATTTTTTTTATGTCGTTCAGTGTTTTAACTTTTTTTTTAAATATATTTTACACTTACTTCTTATTTTTTTTATTTTTTAGGTAGGTATAAAACTTAATGTTAATCAACTACATTTTTTATAATTTTTTATTTTATTTTTTTAAAATATTTATTTATATTTTTTTTTAGTAAACGTTAATAATAATTTAATTTTTAACTTAATTTATTTGCTATTTATTTATTTATTTTTTATTTTATTTATAAGTCTAGTCATATTTTTTGTATTTAAAATAAGAAATAGCGAATGTTTTTTGCTTTAGCTCGTTTTTTATTTATTTTGTGTGATTTTTTATTGTTAGCAAAAATTAAATACTTTTTAATAATTTTTTAATTATTTTTTTAAAGGAACAAAAAATACTTTATGATTAAATTCTGAAATAAAATTTTTTTTTAAATATCTTACTGAGGCGAAAAATTAGCTTTAAATATTTTTTGTTGCAAAAATTGATTGAATTGTGAAAAATTATGACACCACGTATTTTTTGATATTTTTTTTGTGATATTAATTTATAATAATTTTTGCGTCATCATTTTAATAATAATAATAATATAGTTTTAGTTTTTTTTTATTTTTTTTTAGGATAAGTTTACGTTATAATTTATTTTCTAAGATTTTATCTTCGTTATTTTGTGTTTTTTGTGTAGTAGTAACGTTTATGTAGTTAATTAATTTAGGTTTTTAAGTTTTTTTTTTATTTTTTAAATCATTTTAAATTATAAATGTTGTTATTTTTTTGAAATATAAACTTTTTTCTTTAATTATAACTGCTAGGCTTAAGATTAACACATGCATCCTCCTTCCTGGTCTTGTTGATCTTTTGAACTTGTCGGTTGAGTTTGCAGGTCAACAGCTACGAAGAAGGGTTTTAGTTAAGGAAAAAGTGTGAATTGTGTTTTTAATTGGAAAAAATATTTTTTTACAGAAGTTTTTTGCTAAAAGGGGAGAAATATCACTAAAATAATTATTTTTATAATTGAAATGAAAGCCATGCACAAGCACTAAACATACAAAACTAGAATATAAATAATTATTTTCAATTAAAACTACAACAAAAAGTTCTACTTGTGGTGCGCTGTACTTTACGGCATTGAAAGACTTTTATGCTTATTATTTAAAATGAACACTTTTATTATTTTTATTATGCAGTTGGTCCATTTTTCGTTTTATAACATAACATATAGAGATATAAATATACATTTAACTTTTAATTTATTTTTTTTTAAGTTTCAGTGATTATTTTAATAATTATTTAAAAAAAAAAGTAAAATGGAAAAATATTTTTTTAACATTAAATTAATAATAATATTTACGTTATTTTTTTTAACTCGTCGTTTTTAAATAAAAATTAATATTTTTAGTTGATTTTTTTTAAATATAAAAAATATAATAATATAAAATATAATAGTAATAAAAAAGGAAGTTCACGGAATATTTATAATGTTAAATTATTACAAAATATATATTTTTTGAAAATAAATGAATTTTTTTTAAAGCTATAGACACCACTTCAGCATGCACAATTTCCTTCGGGATCTTTGACGTCGTTTGGCGAGTCTTTGAGTATAACTTCTTGCACTGTGAAACGAACAAAAAAAGGCACGCAAGAAAAAAATAAAAGTTAAGGAAAAACAAGTACATAAAAAAATAATTAAAAAATATGTCGAAAAAATATTTCACACTCGCTACTTTAACAAATAAAAATTTTTCATAAAAAAAATAAATATATCTCGTTCATTCAGACGCGAAAAAAAAATATTCACAAACATACAATAAAGCTGCGATGACGGAGAAATGCGACAGATTTTTAAACGATTGATTGCAAAATAATGAAGAGAGCACACAAAAGCAGTAATTTAGTTAATAAAATATTTGTATACGATCCAATTATTTAAAAAAATAATAATAAATAAATAAATTATTTCGCAATCAATTCGATTTAATAAAAAAAATAAATCCTGTGAAAAGAAAGAGAAATAAATTTTTCACTTTTTGGAAAAAGGATACTGTCTTCCGGTGGCTTATGATCGGGTGTGTCCATGCCCGGTAACGCAGCTGCGACTCTTCTAAAAAGCTGTTGAAAGAAAAAAAAATAATTATTTTATTTGAATAAAAATTTTTTTTTAAGTTCTTATCCCAAAATATGTTATTTTTTTTAACAAAATGAAAATTTTAATAAAAAAAATAATTTAATTAAATTAAACATTAAAAATTAATTTATTTAAAAACAAATAAAATAATTATTTTTTTATTAAAAAAAAAATAAATTTTTAAAAAATTTAATTTAATTTAATTTATAAAAAAAAAATGTAAAATTAAATTAATTTTGAAAATATTTTAATTTTTTTTAATAAAAAAAAAATATTTTAATCTTTTTAAATAAAAAAAAATTAATGCTAAATTAAATAAAGAAAAAAAATTAATGAAATTTAAAAAAAAAATATAAAATGAATTTTTAAAATACAAAAATAATTTTAAATTAATCAACACGAATAAACGTTAATTAAATAAAATTTTAATATTTTAAATCAATTAAATTTATTCAATTAAAAATTAGTGATTAATTAAAAAAAATGAAATAATAATTATTTTTTATTAAAAAAAATTAAATTAAAATTTAAATTAATTTTACATTCATTTATTTTTTTTAAACTTAAATTTATTTTTTAAATATTTATATTAAATTTTTTTATTATTTTTTAATAAAAAATAATTATTTTAATTTTAAAATAAATTTAAATTAATTTTTTTATTAAATTTTTCGTTTTATTTAAAATATTTAAAAAACTTTATTTGAAAAAAAATAAATTAAATTTAAAAAAATAATTAATTTTATTCAATTTAATTTTTTTTATTTAAAATCAAAGGAAAATAAATTTAAAAAATATTCATGAAAAATTGCACTTACTTGCTTCACATTATAGCCTGCCTTAGCACTTGTTTCTATAAACATAACATTTAATTCTTTTGCTTTTCGCTCGCCTTCCTCCGTCGAAACCTGACGTTTATCTGATAAATCTGTTTTATTGCCAACTAACATTATGATTACATCGCTGCCACGCTCAGTTCGCACATCATCAATCCATTTTGATGTTTGATGGAATGAATTTGCATCTGGAAAAACAGTGCGAAAATTGCGATTAGCCAAGGATTTATGCAATGAATAAATTAACAAAGTTTATCGTCTGTGTGTGTGTGTGAGAAATTTATTGTTTAGTCAAAATTTCGCTCAAAATCAAGTCAATAAAGTTAAAGTCCTGTCAACAAAACAATTTCTCAACTCATCAAATCCTGTCACTTCCCACACAATTTGTCTCTCGTGACAAATCCAAAATAATCGCCATTATCTTCATCAAATCGAAATAATGATGACATTATTCAAGTCTCGGTTGTCGTCTCAATAAAAAAAAATAAAAAAAATCCGAAATTGATATAAAATAAAGCACGAAAAAAATAAATCCTTGAAAAAAAAGATAAACTCTCCCAAATTGTAACAAATCATTTTTATATGAGGCACATATTTGTAGAAAAAAGTAATTTTTTGTCCCAGACACAACATGTTACTTATTTATTTTATTTCATTTTTTTCTGCTAATGTTCCCTTGTGTTAACAGGCGACAAATACTTTTTCTCTGGTCCCGTCGTTGTCGCAGCTGTAGACACAAAAAACACTTATTTTAACCTGTTTTCCATGTTTGTGTGTCCAAAAATCCCCCCTTTTGTTGTACTTTTCGCATTTCACACACACAAAACAATAAAATTACACGTTTTTTCTCGCACAATTGACGAATTTTTTTTCTCCGCTGTTTTAGGAGATAAAAGGCTCAGCTAATAGTCGAGAGATGAGCAAAAAAAAAATCAGTGAAAAAATTCGGCGAAAAATATTTAAAGCTCACGAGGGAGTGTTGTTGATTCAGTGAAGGGGGAAATATTGGGGATGCTCATAAAATAATAAAAGATGAGAGCTAATGCTCATGTCTGTTCTTTTTTTTGTGTGTTGATGATTTTTTTTTTGGTAGACATGTGTCAGCTATCTACTTTGGATATTGTTAAAAAATTATTCTATTTTGCATGATTTTTTAAATTCAGGGACGCGGCTTTAATATTTTAAATGCTTGATTTTTTTTAAATTATTTAATTAATTATTTAAAATTTTTTTTCTTAAAAAATAATAAATGAATATTTTATTTTATTTTATTAAAAATAAATATTTAAATTCAAAAAAAATTAAATAAATAAAATTTATTCAAAAAATTTTTAAAATAAATTAAATTAAAATTAATTTATTTATTAAAAAATTAATTATTAAAAATAATATTTATATTTAAATGAGTAATTTTATTTTTTCAAAAATTATTTTTGAAATTGAATTAAATCAAAATTAAATTATTTTTTTAATTAATTAATTATTTAATTTTTATTAATTTAAAAAATTTAATTAATTTTTTTTTATTTAACGAATTTATTTATTTTATTAAATTTTAATTTATTTTTCTTAATTATTTTTCATTTTTACTGAAATAAAATAAAATAAAAATAATTTTTCAATTTAAAAAATAATAACAAAACAAAATATTGATTATTTTTATTTAAAAAAATATAAAATTAATTAATCAAATTAATTATTTAATTTTAATTATTTTGAAAATTAAATTAAATTAAAATTGTTTTTTTTTAATCTAAAGAATTTATTAATTTTATTATGTTAAAAAATTTGAAAAAAAAATATTTTTCAATAAAATATTTAATTATTTTTAAAATGTTAAAAATATAAATTTTTTCATGAGTTTTTTGAAAAATATTTTTTTTAAATCAAAAGAAACTTTAATGAAAAAAATTAAAAAAAAAATCAACCAAAATATGAATTTTCAGTAAAAAAATAAAAAAAAAACTTTAAATTAATTAAATCCTCATCCCATAAAAAAAAAAATCATCATTCCGGAAAATTAAAAAGTTTTTAATAAATAAAATTATTTTAAGCATGTAACATAATAATAAAATAATGAAAATGGAGAGAAAGGAAAACGTAACTTTTCCAATGAAAAGCCATTAACTCGTTTTTATTAGTAGTATTTTCATTATTATTACTCCGCTCATATAACTCCATTGTCATGATTAATTTTGTAAACATTATTAACATCATTTTCCGCATGTTCCCGCTTTATAATCACGTAAAATTCTGTAATATTTTATTTAATATTCCGTGCGGTTGTTCGCGCGCCGGCTGCTTCCCTTGGATGGCGCTTATTTCTACAACTACATCAACACATGTTTTTTCACTCATCAGCGAATTTGAAAAGGTTTTTTTTTCGTGTAACGTCATAATTTATCCTTTTTTTGCTGATGTGCGTGTGGGTGAACAATTTTTTTTACAATCAATGTTTATGATTGTTCAAGTGAATTTCGACATTTATAACAATACTTTTTTTTTCGGGGAAGAATGTCGAGGAAAAATGTTCGTTTCATTGCATCCTGAAGTTGTTGAAGTTTAGACGAGTCAAGAGTCCGTTGTTGGAAAAATGTCAAAAGCAGGATTTTAAAAAGAATTTTGTTCACACGAGAGATTCATCATCAATAAATCATGTTTTTTCGCACACAGTCAAGTTGTCTGGAATTGTTCAATTTTTTGTTTAATATTTTGTGCGTTTGCAAAAAAAAAAAGTATAACAAACAAGCAAATAAACAAAACGAGGCTCATGAAATATGCACGTCATTCGTTGCATTTTTCCAGCGTTTGAATGCTTTCGTTTGCACGAGTGCGGAAAAAGCGAGAGAAAAACATTTTTTGTTGTTGTTATTTAAATAACAAGGAGGAAATTTATGAATATGTCTCGACTTTGTATGGATTTGCAGGAGTTTTGTTGCAAGTTTTTAGAAAAAAAAATATTTTAGACAGTTTTTTTAATTTTCGAAGGTTTTTTTAAAGTTTCAAAATTATGAAAAAAAATCATTTAAAAATTTTTTATATTTTAATTAAAAAAATTATTTAAAAAAAAAAAAAAAATTATATTTTGATAAAAAAAATAATTTTAAAAAATTAATTCAAATTTTTAAGAATTTATTAATTAATTATATTATACATATTCAAACTAATTTTAAAAATTAATTTAATTAAAAAAAATCATTTTATTTTATAAAAAAAATTTAAAAATGTAAATTTGTTTTAATTTAATTAAAAGACGAAATATTTTTAAAGTCATAAAAAATTAAAACTTTTACCTATGTCAAAGGAATTTTTTTCAGTTTCAATTTTTTGACAGTTTTGAGTTATAAAATGATTAAAAATGATAAATTAGAGCCCTCTGACAAATTTTTATCCATTTGGAGCAAGATTTGACAAAAATTGCTTTGACACAGTTTTTGACACAGTTTTTTTGCTCTTGATTTAGTTTTTAAAACAAAACTATGTCAAAGAAAAAATTTTTTTTCAGTTTCAATTTTTTAGCAGTTTTGAGTTATAAAATGATTAAAAATGATAAATTAGAGCCCTCTGACAAATTTTTATCCATTTGGAGCAAGATTTGACAAAAATTGCTTTGACACAGTTTTTGACACAGTTTTTTTGCTCTTGATTTAGTTTTTAAAACAAAACTATGTCAAAGGAAAAATTTTTTTTCAGTTTCAATTTTTTGGCAGTTTTGAGTTAAAAATAAAATTTGCAGTTTTGACACAGTTAGTTTTTAAAACAAAAAGTTTCAATTTTTTAGCAAAAATGATTAAAAAATTAGAGCCCTCTGACAAATTTTTATCCATTTGGAGCAAGATTTGACAAAAATTGCTTTGACACAGTTTTTGACACAGTTTTTTTGCTCTTGATTTAGTTTTTAAAACAAAACTGTGTCAAAGAAAAAATTTTTTTTCAGTTTCAATTTTTTAGCAGTTTTGAGTTATAAAATGATTAAAAATGATAAATTAGAGCCCTCTGACAAATTTTTATCCATTTGGAGCAAGATTTGACAAAAATTGCTTTGACACAGTTTTTGACACAGTTTTTTTGCTCTTGATTTAGTTTTTAAAACAAAACTATGTCAAAGGAAAAAATTTTTTTCAGTTTCAATTTTTTAGCAGTTTTGAGTTATAAAATGATTAAAAATGTTAAATTAGAGCCCTCTGACAAATTTTTATCCATTTGGAGCAAAATTTGACAAAAATTGCTTTGACACAGTTTTTGACACAGTTTTTTTGCTCTTGATTTAGTTTTTAAAACAAAACTATGTCAAAGGAAAATTTTTTTTTTCAGTTTCAATTTTTTGGCAGTTTTGAGTTATAAAATGATTAAAAATGATAAATTAGAGCCCTCTGACAAATTTTTATCCATTTGGAGCAAGATTTGACAAAAATTGCTTTGACACAGTTTTTGACACAGTTTTTTTTGCTCTTGATTTAGTTTTTAAAACAAAACTATGTCAAAGAAAAATTTTTTTTTTCAGTTTCAATTTTTTGGCAGTTTTGAGTTATAAAATGATTAAAAATGATAAATTAGAGCCCTCTGACAAATTTTTATCCATTTGGAGCAAGATTTGACAAAAATTGCTTTGACACAGTTTTTGACACAGTTTTTTTTGCTCTTGATTTAGTTTTCAAATCAAAACTATGTCAAGGAAAAATTTTTTTTTCAGTTTCAATTTTTTGGCAGTTTTGAGTTATAAAATGATTAAAAATGATAAATTAGAGCCCTCTGACAAATAAATTAGAGCCCTCTGACAAATTTTTATCCATTTGGAGCAAGATTTGACAAAAATTGCTTTGACACAGTTTTTGACACAGTTTTTTTTGCTCTTGATTTAGTTTTTAAAACAAAACTATGTCAAAAAAAATTTTTTTTTTCAGTTTCAATTTTTTGGCAGTTTTGAGTTATAAAATGATTAAAAATGATAAATTAGAGCCCTCTGACAAATTTTTATCCATTTGGAGCAAGATTTGACAAAAATTGCTTTGACACAGTTTTTGACACAGTTTTTTTTGCTCTTGATTTAGTTTTTAAAACAAAACTATGTCAAAGGAAAAATTTTTTTTCAGTTTCAATTTTTTGGCAGTTTTGAGTTAAAAATGATTAAAAATGATAAATTAGAGCCCTCTGACAAATTTTTATCCATTTGGAGCAAGATTTGACAAAAATTGCTTTGACACAGTTTTTGACACAGTTTTTTTTGCTCTTGATTTAGTTTTCAAAACAAAACTATGTCAAAAAAAAAATTTTTTTTCAGTTTAAATTTTTTAGCAGTTTTAAGTTATAAAATGATTAAAAATGATAAATTAGAGCCCTCTGACAAATTTTTATCCATTTGGAGCAAAATTTGACAAAAATTGCTTTGACACAGTTTTTGACACAGTTTTTTTTGCTCTTGATTTAGTTTTTAAAACAAAACTGTGTCAAAGAAAAAAATTTTTTCAGTTTAAATTTTTTAGCAGTTTTAAGTTATAAAATGATTAAAAATGATAAATTAGAGCCCTCTGACAAATTTTTATCCATTTGGAGCAAGATTTGACAAAAATTGCTTTGACACAGTTTTTGACACAGTTTTTTTTGCTCTTGATTTAGTTTTTAAAACAAAACTATGTCAAAGTAAAAATTTTTTTTCAGTTTCAATTTTTTAGCAGTTTTGAGTTATAAAATGATTAAAAATGATAAATTAGAGCCCTCTGACAAATTTTTATCCATTTGGAGCAAGATTTGACAAAAATTGCTTTGACACAGTTTTTGACACATTTGAAGTCAAAGAAATTTTTTGAGCAGTTTTGAGTTATAAAATGATTAAAAATGATAAAAATTGACAAATTTTTATCGATTTGAGCAAGATTTGACAAAAAGTTTTTTTGCTTTGACACAGTTTTTACACTTTTTTGCTCTTGATTTAGTTTTTAAAACAAAACTATGTCAAAGGAAAAATTTTTTTTCAGTTTCAATTTTTTGGCAGTTTTGAGTTATAAAATGATTAAAAATGATAAATTAGAGCCCTCTGACAAATTTTTATGCATTTGAAGCATTTTTTTTTAATAATTTTTTTTAGTTTTTTAAATTTCTTTCTCTTTCTTTTTCTTTAACAAAGATTTAAAAAAAAAATTATTTTTTTAAATAAAAAAAATCATTTTCTGTGATTAAAACAGTAAATACAAAAAAAAAAAAAATAAATAAAAAAAAATAAAATAAAAAAAAATTAAATGAATAAACTCTACGCTTGTTCATGCTTTATTTTCTTAAAATCTTTAATCTCTTAAATTTTGTCCTCTTAAAATTATTGTTTTTGTTCGGGTTTTGTCTTCATTCAAATTTGCCAAAAGCAAAAAAAAATTTTTCAAAGAATACTTACTTGTTATATCATAAACAACCACAGCTACTGTTGAATCCCTAATATAAGATGGTATCAACGATCTAAAGCGTTCTTGTCCCGCAGTATCCCACAACTGTAGTCTCACCGTACGATCCTCCAGATACATTGTTTTTGATAGAAAATCTATACCTATTGTTGCCTGAAAAATTCAAAAAAACGAGAAAATTATCCCAAAATGCCTCAGAAAACAAAAGCGATGAATGAAACGCAAAATTTCGCATTAACGAAGAACGAATTGACACAAAGCGCTTCGTCACGCACACATTTTGATGAAGAAAATTCCTCCGCACTCGAAACTTTCTCCTTTTTGCACCCGACGAAAAATAAATGAAATTATTAATCACGCCGCTTTCCATGCGAAATTAATGATGTTAATAGATGTTTTCGGCAGTAATCCACGCACCAACCACATCATTAACGAACAAATAAGCTAATTTCGAGAACATTTTCCCTACTTTTGTGGGCAGATTTCGTTGCTACGACGAAAATTATTACTCGAGGCTGCGAGATGCTCGAGAGTTTTTTGATGAAGACGTAAATAAATATTTGACGTCATGCGAGATGATAAGAGAGAACGATTTATTTGCCATTTTTTTTGTCTATTTTTCGGGGACATGGACACAAAATGAGCGACAATGCCAAAACAAACAAATAAAAAAATCGATCTCGTCTCGAAATCAGATTAATATCGCCATAATAGACAACGTCAAGAGAGAAAAAGAAAAAAATGGACAAAACTCTACCGGGAATTGTGCGATGTAATGTGAAAGATGACGATGATGAATATGTCGGAAGATAATATGACTTGCACGAAAGAGATAGAAAAGATTTTTCATGAGTGATGTTCGCCTCCTGCTATTTTTAGCGGTAGAAGTGGGTCAACGGGGGTTAACTTTGTTCATCGTGCACCGACAATTCAAGCAAAAAAACGTAAAAAAAAATATTATTGCACGAGAGAAAAGAGAAATAAAAATGAAATAGATGAAAAATAACATAAAACACGGAATCAAGACAAAATGCTCATTTTTCATAAAACACACACAGTAAACACTCGTATTCGCAAAAATAAACTCATATAAGGAGGAAACTTGAGAGAAGGAAAGCACAAGACGAAGAAAACCATTATTATGCAAGTAATGTAGCCGACATTTATAGGTGTTTCATAAAATTTATTCATTATTGTTTATATGGGGACTTGCTTGAAATAACATTGCGGTCCCCATTTATTACGATTTGACATTAGAGACAAACATTCTTCGAGAGGAAATCCATAAAATAACACACGTTTATGACGAATTTGTGTTCTTTAAATTGAAATTATTCGTTTTGAGAAAAAAAAATTTAAATAAATTTAAGAAAATTTAATAATTTAAAAAAAAATATAATTAATTTATAATAATTAAAATAATTAAAAATTAAAAAATAATTAAAAACTAAAAAATAATTAAAAATTAAAAAAAAATAATTAAAAATTAAAAATAATTAAAAATTAAAAAATAATTAAAAATAAAAAAAATTATTAGAAATTAAAAAAAAAAATTAAAAACGAAAAAATTATTAAAAATTATAATTTTAATAATTAAGAAAAATTTATTTTTGATGAAATTTTAATTTTTGAGTTATTTTTAGTTTTTACTATTGGACCTGTAAATTTCGTTCAACCAATGAACTTGTTTTTATTACGAAAAATTAACATCTAAAAGTATGCAATGAGCTCAACTTTCGAATAAAACTGAATTTTTGTATTTTGGGTATGCAATGAACATTACATACTAAATTTGCAATTTTCTACAGGTTCCATTTTAGTTTTTTTCATTATTTTTGCGCAGAAACCTTCTCATAGCTAAAACTAACGTTTTACAAAAAAATTTAAAATAATTTGTAAGTCAAAAATTTGAGTTAATTCGTTACAAAATTTGTATGGATCTCAAAGCAAAATTTTCTAACGTACGAAATTAAATTAAAAATTTAAAAAAAATTAAGTCTTCAACTCAAAATCCGTAATTTTTTACAAATAAATTCCTGAGATGAACTCGATACTCCATATTTACTCAAACATTTCATTCAATACCTACAGACTAATAGCTCTAATCCCATGAAAATCGATAGACATTTTATCTTATTTGCTTTAAATTTACATTTTCCTTTCTTCGCATAGCTTTCCATACGTTCAACTGATTCCCTCTTATTTCTCGTAGATTTATCGAATTTTCCTCTACATTTCAGGGATTTCAGAAATGTTTGCATTTTATGTTCATTCACTCGATGGATCCAACAAAAGACGGCAAATTTGATCTCTTTATTATGACCTCAAGAAAATTCCTTTCATAATTCCTCTTCCTGAGTCAATTTCGCCCCAAACGATGAACAAAAAGAGCAATTGAAACTTTGTTTAATCGAACCGAGAGAGATGGAGAGACATTCCCAACAGCAATTCATCCTCGGACAAAAATTTTAATAATTCAATAAAAACTAACATCTAGGTAGGTATTTTGCCGAAGTTGTTGAATAATATTGTTTTTCATTCTGAGAGCAATCAATAACTTTTTCTTCCTCTGACTGTTGGAGAGATAAATTGCTACGAGGAATCATAAACGAACAATGCTGGAAAGTTCTTTAAAATTCATCGTGTGGTTTCGTGCAAAAACTTTAACGGTAAAGTAAAGAAGTTGTACAAAAAAAAAAGTAAAGGTGTGAAGATACAAATTGATAATAAAATGTTCACTATGCGAAAAATACAAAAATTTTTGTTCCATGTTTGACTTTGAGATTAAAATCAATATCGAAACGACGTGACAGAAATCATCAGAGTAAAAACTGTTTATTTTGCATCTCTTTGACGCAAAAGTAGAGAGAAACTCATAAAAATTTATCCTATTTTCCATATATTCAGATTTGAAGTTGTGTGTGACATAACCTTTCATATTCAATTTTGTTCGATGTCAGGAAATTTTTATTGCACAGATGAGAGCATTTCTCCGAAATTTTTGAAAGAAACTATTGGACCCGTTGACTTCGTTCTACTGAAAAAACTATTTTGTAGAAAAAAATACCCCTAAAAGTATGCAATTAATATCTCTTCAAAGAAAAATCGATTTTAGCCCCTATGAGATATGCAATGAAGCTTACATTTTAATTTCTTAATTTTTCGCCAACCTGTTTAACTTTTTTAAATTTTTATTGCACAAAAACCTTCTTAATATCAAAAGGAACCAATTACAAAAATCTCCAAAGAAATTCTTGAAGCAAAACTTGAGTTATAGCATTTCAAAATTTGTATGGAACTCGTTAAATGCGATTTCATCTTTTTTCAATTACACAAAAAAAAACCTTTTTCACATCTGCATTAGGGACATCAGCAGGAACGTCTCTCATTGAAATAAATGAACTTTTGATATATTTGCATAAAAATAAAACTCTGTGAATAAATTTATGTGTGGCAAAAAAAAAGTTCTTCGTCTGTCACACTTTTTCAACATACCAGAAAGCAAAAATAAAACTCTTATATAAGCATATCATAAATAATGAGATAAAAACCAACTTCCCTCTCACACAAAGTTTCGCCGCTGCCGCCGCCTGAAAACTCACTGAGGCAGGAAAAATCGAACATAAATGATTGCTATTCAACATCTTCTCCATCAATTATTGGATTTTGATATGTTTTTCTTTTCTCTTTCATTGAATTTATTCAATATTACGAGAAAAGTGGGGGACTTTGTGAAGAAAAAAAATGATCGATTATCGTATGTTTGTTTATCCATGAAAAAAAAAACGAGAAGAAATGCCCTTTTCCCCAAAGTGTTGTGAACATAATGGTCGATTGACGAGTTAATTGAAAAGTTATGAAGAGAAGGCAAGAATATAATAAAATTTAATTTATTTCTACACTATCTGTTATCAATTTAAATGTTGTTTAGATATTCATACGCTGCATTTCATAATGAATTATAATACTCTCCAAACATAACATTTAGCTAAATCAGCAAATAATTGTCGGAAATTGCACACAGAGATACACATTTTCCGCAAAATCAAACCACAAATTTATATTAAATGGAACACACACAGAACATTATCTATTTTATTTTCCAATTTCGGTGTTTATCATAAAATATTAATTTCACCCGAGACGACGGGAATGATGTTTAATTTCTGTTTAATCATTTCCATATAATTAAATTAACCGCGAGAGCTCGTTTTATTATTGACAAAACCGACGATGTAACCAGCGTGGTTGACAGTAAAGCTTTTCATGGAAAATTTCATTCGAAAAAAGGGATAAAAAATGTCACGTGGAAGGAAAAAAAGGTAAAGCTCAACAACCGTCTGAAAGTATAATCCTCTGGAAGACGACCTCTTAACGTGTGAAAATTTACACTCATGAAGGGGAAAAGTCAAAAGGTGATTTTTTGCAAAAGTGTCTTTTTTCATTTTAAGAGGCAACGAACGATAATTGTTAAAGTTTTTTGTTTGTTTCTTTGTGAAATGACAAAAAAAAGTATTTTTAACTTTTCAAGGCGAAAAAAGTTCAATTACACTTTAGAGGTTAAGAATTGTTGAATTTTATTTCAACTCTTAAGTCAACAATAAATTAAAGTTAAGGTTAAAGTAAAAGTTAAACACGAAAAAAAAAATTCTACTAAAATTTTAGTTTTGGAAAAATTTTAAAATTATTCGTTAAATTAATCAAAAAAGATTTTTAAAATATCAAATTTATTTAAATAAAAATATTTAAAATAATTTATTTTAATTAATTTAGTAAAAAAATTATTTCAAAAATTTTTTTTTTTAATTTAAAAAAATTATTTTTATTAATTTTTATATTTAAAAAAATTATTTAAAATTAATTAATTAAAATTTATTTTTAAAAAATTATTCAAAATTATTGATTTTAATTAATTTATTTTTAAAAAAATTATTTCAAAAAATCTTTTTTAATTTAAAAAATCATTTAAAAAATTAAAAATTTTAATTAATTTTTTTTTTGTTAAATATTTTTTAGTTAAAGACTTCAATTTAAAGTTTTTATTAATTTAAATAATTTTAATAAAAATAATATTTTTAACTAAAAAAAATAACAAATTAAATTTAAATTAAAAAAAAAATTTTTTTCAACCATTTTGTATGAAAAATTTTTTCAATAACATTTAAATGAAATGACAAAAAACAGTTTTTAAAATTTTTAACCAAAAGACTTTAGTTAAGCAAATTTCATTTAAAAATTTTAAATTTGTTTAAAATTTTTTTGAGAATAAATTTTAAAATAAATTGAAATAATTTCATTAAAAATTATTTATAATTCATGAAATTAATTTTAAAAATTTTAACTTAAGATCCTTTTATAAAAAAAAGGTTGACTAAAATTTGTACTCTGGAAAGTTAAATAAACAATTTCCCGTCTCATTAGGGATAAAATTTCGTGCATTAACTGAAATTTGATTCCTTTCTGCCCCAACATCATCAATACATGCGCAACGTACATAAATGTGTGAAGTGACCCAATTCCTTCGAAAAAAAAAACATTTTTCTCGCAAACAAAACAAACTTTTTAATATTCTACTCAGATATTTGTCCACACATACACTCCTGGTTTTAATACTAACTTTCGTGTCATGTCACATCGAGTCGTCACACACATTAAACGTTTATGACAAGCACCGAACTCAACTCAACTTACTGTCTGCCTTGCCAACCGACTGGGGGAATTCGAAAGAACTTTACCACATTTAATAATGTAATAAAATAGTTAAATACGACGACGACGGCACAACAAGTAAGTATGCTTCAAAGTCTTTTCTTCTTAACGTCTCTTCTTCGGTTAAACTTTAAAAAAATAAATAAATGATTAGCTTTTTTTCCTTTTTTTTGCCACATTTCCCATGTGAGTGTGTGTGTCTGACTTTGTATCTTTCTTTCATCTTGTTGTTAGCCATTCGCCTCAAGCCTACATTTTTATTTACTTTTTGAAACAAGCAGCATGCAGGAGCGACAGGAATTTCATATTGTGTCTCTCTCTGTTTGTGTTTCGAATATTTGCGAGAAAATTGTTGCCAGTTAGTCAACAAGGTTATCAAGTACTTGCACAGGTAGTTGGAGTTCATCAGACCATAAAAGTCGACAATTCAATACTTTGGGGGAAAATAAGTCATCTTGCGACATACATCAGAAAAAAATTGTTGATCAAAAGTTGTTTATCGCTCGCAAAAGTTTTCACATTTTATGGTTCACCCACACATGAGAAAATGCCTTTTGACGAACGACTTGATGTCTGCAATTAAGTGTAAAAGCCAATTTTGTGCAATTTATTTGTACACTTGTGTCTCAATTGCCGCTTATTGCTTAGTCTCGTCTATTTTCTTTCCTTTGTACCTCTTAATTGGAAACTAATGATCGGTTCAATGATTTACACAAAAGGCACTTCTGGCAATTTTCGAATGTTTTGAGTTAGAATGTTGTTTATGCTTTACATTCAATGAAAGGAATAAATAACAATGACTAACAAATTTAAGTCTTTGGAGAATCATGATTTGTAAAATTGTTCCAAGAAATATTTTTCAATACCTGAAAGTATGCAATCAATATTTTATATTAAAAAATGAATTTTGAGCTCCTTGAGATATGCAATGAAGCTTACATTACAAATTTTCATTTTTTCACGAATTTTCTATACATTTTTTGATTTTTTCTGCACAAAAACCTTCTCAACCAGAAATTTTTCGATACCTGAAAGTATGAAATCAATTTTAAAAAAAAAATTTTTTTGAGCTCCTTGAGATATGCAATGAGCTCAAACGGATTTATTACAAAGAACTCCAAAGAGATTCATAAAGCAAATCTTGAGTTATAGCATTTCAAAATTTGTATGAAATTTTCAAGCTTAATTCAATAAAATTATATTCCAAGAAATTTTCTTGGCATTGAATGATTTTTTCATTCAAACAAAAAAATGCATTAAAAACATAAATTTTAAAAACGAGCAAAGCATATTTTTATTTATCTATCACACAAGTAATTCATACAACAATAAAAATAAGAAAAAAATTACTTTTATAACAGTTGTAAATTATTCCTTTGAGCAAGTTCTTCTCTTTTTCTTCCTACATAAATGTTATTATATTGTATTTTACGATTGTGAGGCTGTAAACAATTTTCTTCAACTTCACTACATAAACAGACAGACTCGGCAGCAAAAAAATAAATAAAAAAAGTTTTCAAAGGAAAAATTACTTGTAACAAGAAACTTCCTTTTTTCTTCAAACTTGTTCGCCTTTTAAAACAATCGCCTGAAACGGAGTTTTTTTCAAATGTACAAGAATGTCCCTCATTCACAGTTAATTTTATCAAAATTTATGTTCGCCAAAACAAAAACACAAAAAAATTATTAAAAAGTTTTTTGTTGCTAATTATTTCCATGAATGTACGTTACACATAAAATGTGTTAAGTGACTATTAATGACCGTGCCAGAAGAAGAACAGAGAAAAAAGATAAGAAGAAAAAATTATTAACTAAATCCCGAGAGAAGGAGACTGAGTGTAAGTTAATAAGAGAAAATTACTTTTGACACGTTTTCCGTCATATTTTGTTGTTGTTGTTGTTTCGTTCAAGAGACACCTGTGTTTAACGAAAGAAAAACGGATGTCAAGCAAGAAATCAAAAAAGAACTTTTTCAACAAGGAAAAAAGATTAAAAGATGAAAAACATGCTTGAGTGACGTTGCTAGATTACATTTCCTTTTATTTTAATGTATTTTGGGGTTTTAATGATGAAAATTTTTTTCGACAAAAAATAGACCTGTACAGCAATTACATGCATCGCTTGCGTTCGTAATGATGACAATGGCTGAAAGTTTTTGAGTCACTTAGAGGTTTTCGTAGCGACTTTATGGCGAAAGACGATTGTATTATAATGGCAGCATAATTTTCCTTTTATCATATCATCTTCATCATCATTGTCATCGTCATTGTCGCATACAGTCGTCCGAAGTGAAAACGATGAAATGAGGAGTTGGTATGAAAAGTTGCATATATCGAGCTTTTACTTCGAGGAAATTTTTCGAAAAGATGGGCTAAGGCTTTCTAAACTTCATATAATTGATAAAAATCAACTTTGTTTTAAGGTTAAGGTTATTTGAAATAATGACCTTGAAATGCCCTTGAATTATTTTAAGGTTTTTCAACAAGTTACAATACAAATTTGTACTCGAAAATATTGAAAAACTCTTCGAGGGTCTTAAATTTATCAAAATTCCAACTTTTTCAACTACTTCAATGTAATTTTTTGAAAAATTCAGATCCTTTATGCGGTATATCATTTTGAATACTCCTCTCAACTAAAGAATGCTTCAACAAGAGATACTTCACAGTTCACACAGCCGGCAAAGATATTATTTTATTATTATAATGTGGGTAGCAAGCGAGTCAGGCAGGCATGGAGCATAAAGAAACAATAACTATACAGATTTTAATGCAATATATCAATTTCAATGCAATTTTCTAACATATTTTATTACAGTCTAATGCTTCCTTTTCGCCTCCTTTTTTTCGTTTCTTCTGCGACGACTTAGACAAGCGAGAGAGAATATAAATATAATTTGGGTACGGATCCTCTTATTATTTTCTTATAAAGCGTTTCTTCACATTTTCGTACGTCTGTGGCAAAATAAAAAGAAAGATAGAGTTAATCTTGCAACAACGACCGAAGAAAGAGGATTCTCGTAATGTATGTGTAATAAAATGTTGCCTTTTTCCTTTGACATTTTTTTTCTTTTTTTTTACCGTTAATAATACTCGAGTCGAGACAGAAAAATTTTTCGTATAGATGATGTTGACTGATAAATTTCGTTTGCTTTTAGAATTTTGCCCATTTTTCTCTTTTTTTTACGTATCACTTCACATTATCATCCTACACATGCCGAAGGATTTCCCCCAAAATTTAAAAAGAATTTCTTTTTAGTTAACTTTTTATCCTTCAGTTTGTCGTCCGTTTGCTCGGAGAAACCACACAAGGAATTAAATCTGTGTCCAACTTTTCCCCTTCAATCCCCTCGTTATGATTATTTTATGTTTCCTTCCGAGTATTGTGCGGAAAAAGGTGCTCAGGAAAAGCCATTTTTGCTAATGAAACACGAAATTAGGGAAATTTCCCATATCCGATAACCAATTCAAGCTGAAATTGTAGAGGAGAATTCGAGATCCGATTATCGTTTCACGGCGTTTAATTTGTTTGTTTGTTTAAAAATTCCTTAATTCCCTTCTTACAACACGAATTTTGTCCATTTTGCGCAAAAAAAGAACAAAAGCATTAATCCCTCATTTCATATTATTTATAACAACAAAAAAAAAAATTGTGAACACACACGTGCTTAATCTCCCTCTCGACAAATCCTGCGCTAAAAAAATGATACTAAATGCCCTTGTTCGAGACTTGTTATCGCAAATGCCATTGCAGTAGATTTATACATTCGCATTTATTTTGTCTGTTATTTATTTTTAATTCAAACATACAAAAGCTTTTTATATTCTAAAAATTTTTACCCACATTTAACTTTGCCCTATATATTCGTACTAACAGACATGAAAAAAAAATGATATAATATACGCGAGTCTTTTGTCTCATTTACTTTCAGTTTTCATCTCTGAACTGAACATTACTTCATTCATTGTCTTTTTTGTTGCAAAAGTAAGGCGTGAAAGAGTGTAGGACGAAGAAAAACAGACAAAACGTACGTGAAAAAAAGCAGGTGTGTAACAAAAAAAAAAGTTTTTGTCTCATCCTTGAATGAGGGCATTAGTGAGAATTGAGTATTAAGAGTCATTTTTATTGTTTCATATCGTTTTGAGCAACAAAATGTTATGAAAAAAAGGGAAAAAACTTGAACGGTAAACTCTGAAGAAAAAGTCGGGTCGATATTTTGTCTTCTATCACAGAGATAGTCGAGCACTTGTTGTTATGTATTTAACAAAGGATGATGTTGTGACAGTTTCTGATAGAAAAATTGTCACTTAACGACTTTAATTACGTTAAATGAAGATTGTAAACAAGATGGGACGGATAGAAAAGAAAATACAAAAATGGATGGAGTTGACAGGTAGTTTGTAAAAAAAAGCTTTTAAAAACACAAATTGATGAATGGAATAAAAGTTTCTCAAGAAAAATTGTCTCTAATTGAAATAAAAACTGCAGCAGACTTTTCAAAAGGGAACAAAGACAAACTTTTCTTCGTACAAACTTTTTTATTGTATTTCAATTCTCGGTATTCTAACAACAATAATAACGATTGATGTCTGAGAAAAAGGCAAACGTGACGTCCTTGGACAACAATTCAAAGTTTCCTAATCAATTTTTCTGTTATACGGAAAATTTTTGAAAGGCAAGTCGCATACTTTGATCTCATTTTCTCTTTGTGAATAACAAACAAGTCTTCCATCATCTAACAGAGTCATTCGATAAATGTCTCTTGAATTTTCCTATCGCGTCACAAAGTACCGTCATTTTCATCTATACTTAATACCTAAATATTTGCTAAATATTCCTAAACTCTGCAAACAAATTATTTGCTTTGAAACATGTTGGTACGTTGTCACATATTGCACGATTTTCAGATACATGAGTTGAGCCGAACTGAATTCATGATGATATTGTTTTCGAAAAAAGCAATTTTGCCGTGTATTAGAGTGCATATTAAATTATTTGTTGTTGATATTGTGGTACACGAAGCGACGCGACATGGGTTCATGGATGCGAATTTTCGGCGATAACCGTAAAATAAAACAATTACTTGTTTAAATTAATTCTGATAGTGATCCGCAATATGAGCAAATGGGAGAAAATGCATGGGGATGTTTTAGGTGAAAAAGATAGGATCCTAATTATTTTATGGAGTTGTCATGAAAATTCACTTACTTTTAAAATTGTGCGGTTTTGGAATATAATGAAGCACAAAGACACATCAAACACAGACGTGGTTAGAAGGAAAATAATTTGAGAAAGGAAAAAGGAGACAAAGTTCTAATAACAAACAAATATTTAACAGTAATTAGAAGATTTTCTGGTTTTTAGAAATAGAATAATGGAAGTTTGCTTTTTTGTTTGTTTTCTGCTAAGTGCTTTTCAGTACTTTTTCCCATATTGTCTAATGGTAAGGATACCAACTAGTTTTGATAAAAACTGTGAAAGCATTTAATTTGAATAACTTACCAATATTGCTCCCTCAATATCCAGATAAAACTCCCAAACTATTGAATTTGTAACAAGTGCCCGATTAAAAGCATTTCATTATCATTTGCTGCGCTTTGTTTTTTCGCCCCTAAACAGCAGTGAAAAAACAAATTCATTCAAAGCCACAAGCCTCATAATAATCTGTTGTTGAATTTGAATGAATGAAAAACATCGACGGCGACGGCTTCCAACAAAAAAGGTTCAGATAATGAGCGTGTTGTTCTGAATTATATAAAATTGTTTTGGTTTGGTTCAAAAAAAAAGGGAACACAGTAAAAAAAACGCCACACACGAACCTACGTCAACCCCAATTTATTTATCAGCACGTAAATCGAACGAAAGGACCATGGAAATTTTCCCGGAAAAAACAATATTCAATCATCGAGTAATTGTGCTGTGCACCCTTTTTTTGTAGCTCCGCAATAAATGCATTGCCTTTAATGCAATTATGTCTGTTCTACTGTAAATTTTAAAAGTCGATACGAATTATTATGGAGCACAAAAATAAACAATAGCAGAATGAATGTAGAAAGAATTTTCCATACAAAAAAAAATATTTACAAGCAGGTACGTACAGATTGTATGCAAAATAGCTTGAAAACTTAATTCCGATAAAAGTTTGCATTAAATTTAAATAAAAAGAAAATTTCTACGTTCATCTATCTTCTCGTCGTTCGTTCGTTCATCCAATCCAATTATTGTCTTGTATTGAAGGAGTTTTTTCTTCTCTCGGTAATTTTTTTTATCATTTCGAGCTTGAGTTGATGCGTGTCTGGTCCGAAAAAACACTCGAGCAAAAGCACATTAAAATGTTGGGGAAAAAAATGTAAAGTAGATGAAAATTATTGTCGACCGAGTGTGTTCATTCTTCGTTCGTTGTTAGTGAACTAAGGGAAATTATTGTAATGCAGCGTCAGCTTTTGCAGAATAATTTTCGGTACGTGAACCATGTACGAGCGGAGGAAGATGAAGTGATTACTTTCAAGTACTATATAGACACTTGTTTTGGCTACATTAACAATTTTGTGCAAATTTTAAAGTTCTTCCCTGTTTTTATTATTTTTTGTATTTTTAAAGAGTTTAAACTTTATTATTTTTCGCATGTGCCGTCCTCCCTTTTTGTTCGTGTTTGTTTGCCAAAAAATCCGATTGCAAAAGCGAGAGAACGAGACGCAGGCATGCAGATGATAGTCAAGCGAGATGCTTCGTGGTTACCTAACAATGTGTGTGATATCATGTGAGTAAGCGCACACAAACACACGCAAAGTGATGGATAGTTCATAAACACTAATTTATTTTAGGTATGCATTCCAATTTTCGGGAATGTGAACGTCGAACGTTGTGTTGTATATATTTATCGGAAAAGCAAGCAATGCCAACGCCGGAACGTAAAACAACAGAATCGTCGTGATAAAGTTAGATAAATTACGATGTTATGCTTTTGAGTAAATAATCAGGATGTAGCAACAAGTATTCTAACGCCTAAAACATCTCTTCCAGGTTCAAATGTACAAATAATATTGACAAGCTGTATGCTCTTAGATAAATGTTTGGGCATCTCGTCGTAACAACAAGTTATTCGGGGGAAATATCACAAATATCTGCCTGCCCAAAGGCGAGCGAGTGGAAATTACAAATTATGTACACGAAATGGAATTACAAATTAGCTCGATTCGAAACGATATTTGTTTGGTTAGCAGTTTCGCTCGTTTTTTCTGTGTGTGTGCATGTGTCAAAATCCCCAAGCGACTACCTCGAGAGAAACGAAGGTGATAAATTCCGTATTGATGAGCTTCCCACACGATACCGCAATACTAATCCGACATTCATGTAAAATATGTTTCGAGAGATTTACCTTTTTACGACACAAACACTGTAAAAGGTAAATCATCCAAAAAGGGCTGCGAATACATCGTAAAGCGGTTTTTAAGTAAATTATTATGAAATATTTCCCATATTGTCTAATGGATAGGATATCCAGAAGTTTTGTGATTTCCTTTTGAGTTTTCAGTTAGATTTTCTTCTTCATGTGCTTCAAAGAGTTGTTCAGTCCATTTGACCTTTCACATTGATCTAATAGTATCTTAGGTATACCTTTTTTGTCAACAAGTGTACACATTTCCATCCCACATTAAGACTCAAATTTGGTCACATGAATCCCTTTTTTTTTGTCGAGGGAAGAAACATCAAACTCCATTATCCTTGTAATCAACCTTTTTTACTGCCTTCCATGTCAATCTAATAACAACTGAAAGGTGAATTAGCTTAAGAAGTCTCATCGTCTTTCATTAATGTACACACACCTCTGTATTTAGTAGCATCTCCTCCTTCTCTTTGTCTCTTTATCTACGAGTAATAAACAAGTATCATCATCATCATATTTATTAAAAACGAGAGGGAGTTTGCCTTCTATGAAAAATTTGTTTAAAATAGCAAAAGTCAACATCATGTTTCTTCGTCTTCTCTTGGTTACCGGTGATAAGGATAAAGTGTATGCTTTAACACTTTTTTGAAAAGCATGAAAAAAAACTCGTCTGTCTGTACACCTTTTGCTCCCGTAATCCTCGTTCATTTACCTCATTCATAATGAAATTAATCTTCAACCATGTACGAGGCAAAAACGAGGCACAATTTTCTAACAACAATAATTACATTTGAATGAGCATAAATGCTTTCCCGAGAAAGCAATCACATTTTTTTTTTTTGAAACGAAAAAGTTAAAGTTTCCATGACAGAGCGCTCGCCATTTTCAACATTCATTAACCCGAACAGATTTTAATTAGAGCTATTTAATTACCGATAAAGTCATTGCATTGCAACGAGAAAGACGCGGGATAAAAAGACGGAGAAAAATGGTGTGCTATTAAATAATAAATGGAAAAGCAATTTAAAAAGGAGATAATGAGCTCAATGCAGTTTGACGAGCTTCGAATGCAGATACGAACGACAATCATAAAAGCTCTTTGCTTTCTCGTTTCAAGTTTACGATTTTTTTTTCATGAAAATTTAAATTATGTTTTTACATGAATTTAAATTTTAATGCGATAGAAAAAGGAGAGGAGAAACTACAACAACAATAACAAGAGGAGCAAAAAAAATGCGAAACAGAAAAAGGAACGTAAATCACAAGAATTGATTGTAAAACTTTTTTCTGCTTTTCCGAATAGAATTGAAAAAGAATAGAACAAAAAATTGTTTCGCATTTTTTTCTCTCTCTCTTTCTCTTTTACAATTTTTCCCTTATTGAAATAAATATTTTTTTTTGCTGTTTTGTTGATTAAATTAATCATTGAGATACTTTGTCGTTGTCGAGCGTTGAATTGACGCATAAATCGCACAGATTAATTGTATTAATAATTGTTCTCTGCGATTTATGTCTTTTTACGAATAGAAGGAACTTTGTGTCAAATTCTCCAAAAGAGAAAAAAAAGTTTAAGAAGGATTAAAGATTTTCAAACTTACCTGGTATGTGTTATCAAAACTATCGTACATAAATCTCGTAATTAATGAGGTTTTTCCAACTAAAAAGAGAAAGAAAAGAAAAAAAAACTTTAGAAAGGGGTGAATTTTTCATGTATTTAGTAGAATTAAGTACTAAAAAGAATAAGAAGGAATCTGCCAGAAAATTTCCTGTTAATTAAATTAAATCATTGGTGTGGGAGTGAATCTCGACTCGCACACAAAACGACGTCACGGCTCACAAACGAAAATAAAATATGTGAAAATTGGTTATTATCATGCGAAGGAATTCAAAGTTGTGACAGAGGAAGAAGAAGAAGAAGACGAGGGGAGACACGATAAGCGGAGAGAAGAAGCAAAAAAACGAACGAAGACAATTATAAATAAATATAATATTGCGTTTCGTTTTCCTTTTTTTGCTTCGGCTTTCATGAAATATGTATGGGAAGAATTTTCCTCATTCATTAATAGAAAACGGATAAAATTTTGTCTTTGCTCCCGTATGCCTTTTGCCGTATCTTGATAAATGGCAGAAAGTTGCCTGTAATCCTTTTTTGTTTGAACATGTCAAGTTTGTTGGGACATTTCTCGGATGTCTCGTCGTCAGTAGAAAGGCAATGGCAAAAATAAACCAGTTCATCAAACAATATAAGTGAGATAATTTATCAACATGGAATTGTAGCTCTTTTGTATTGTTTTGTTGTGCGGATGACATTTTGCTCGGCATTTTCAATTAATTTTCCTCACACAGGTTTTGTCTCGTTTTACGGATTATGTAAGTAGGTTTATGTATTTAAGGAAGACGAACAAATATTGTTTCTTCGGTATTTTGAAATTTTATTAGTTCCATATTTGCCGAAGATTGTCCAAATATTTGGAAGTGTATTCGGCTTATCGCACGTTTGCTATCAGTCTCAATTATTAAACCGAACAATAAATTGATGATAACGATGAATGTATATTTGAAAGGGCGCCGATTCTCATGGTAAGTTTTAATTATCAATTTTTTACTATTTTTTTTCAGAAAAATTTTCAAACATTATTCCAATTAATTCAAACCAAGCAATTATTTTTAAATTTTTTTGAAGTCTTTAAAATTTAAATTTTTTCAAGATCTTCAAAATTTTGCCGCTGAAGTGTTAAAAACGACAGTAACTTTTCCATATTTCATTTCATTTTAATCAACAACACTTTGTTTAAATAATAATAATAAAATTATTATGCAAATTTTCCAGAATGGTAGACCCGAATATAAAACAAACATTGTTCGTGTTAGGTTACATTGGCGTCACAAACTTTTCGTACGTTTTTTTTGCAACATTTACCAACAAAAAAACTTTTCATGAAAATTTCACAGCTCATAAAATAGAATTTAGTCACATTTTTTGGTAACGAGGTAGAAATATGTTGCAAAGAAGTGAACTTTTGGTTTTTTCAATTATTAAATTAAAACCAAAAAAAAATGTCTTCTTCTATTTTAAGACTTTATAGATTTTTTTCTCGAGTCCTCTTCTTTAAATTTATTGCTTTGAAATTAATATCTTGAGTAATTTCATCATGAAGAGAGATTATTATTTTCATGCCACTCATCGAGCTTCAGAAGAATGACAAGAGATAAAATATTAATAATATTTTGGAGGAGACACAGTTTGTAATGTGTCAAGACATTTAACAAGACATAATTTTTTTATCCTCATTTTTCATGCTCTTTTTGTGCAAAGAGATAGCTGAAACTAAGAAAAAAGAGAAATGACTGACGACACGTCGTCTCGTGCCACGACTATCTTGTATATTTTTTTTTGCTTTTATTAAAAAAGAAAGCAAATATGTGTCACCTTGTCGTTCGTTCTTCGTTGTTGTTGTTGTTTTTTTGTAACTGTCGTCGTCGTCATCATCGAGACAAGTGAGTAGTGATTACAGTAGAAATTATGCAAATTTAAAGGCAAAGCAGATGCAGACTTTGTTTCTTCTTAGAATCTGCCTTGCACGTCATTAACATCAGAGAAATCCTTTTTAATCAGTTCATTGAGGGTGTCTCGTCGTATGTCAATGCATTGAATGTGTTTAAAATTAAAGGCATCAAGGATTAAATGGAAAATTGCCTCAGGTTATCATCATCTCGTGAGTACCGTACAAATTATTAATAATGTAGAGTTTATGATAGGGTGAAAAGTTAAAATTATCGATCTGGTTATGAATTTTAAAATTCATGAAATTGCTTCAGTTCTATAGAAAATTTTGTCTACATTTTAATTTTTTTGTCTCGAATATTTTTTTATGATTTTTTTTTTATTAACAAATCGATTTTAATTAATATTTAGAAAAATTGATAATTTGGATTTTTTTAAAAGTTGAATTGAAAGTTGTTTGAATTTATATGTCACTTTCAATTATCAAAATTATATTTATTCAACTTCAAACTTTGATTTGATAACTTAATGATAAGGTTTTTGGAATATTTTCTGTTTTTTTTTTTTTAATTTAAAAATTTTAATTAATTTTTTTTTATTTTAACATTTTTACTTTTTATGTTTTTTTGAGTTTTTATTTTTTTTTTATTAGTTTTAAATTATTTTTTTAATTATTTTTTTTTATAATTTTCGTTTGTGATGAAAAATTGATTAAAATTTAATTTTTTATTAATTTTTTTTTATGATTTTTGTTCGGTATTTTTTTCATACAACTTTTTTAAGGAATTTATATTTTGTTGATTAATTTAGTTTAATTTTTATATTTTCTAAAGATTTTGTCATTTAATGACTTTTTAAAAGATTTTTTGTTTTAAAGTGAGTTTCAAAGCTCAAATCTCTTTGAAATTATAATTTTTTAAAAAATTTCTTAAAAATCGAGAATTATTTGAAATACTTTTGTTCTGAAACATAATTTTTAGAGGTTTTCAATGCAACTTAAAAATTGTCTTTTTAAAATATTTTTATATGAATTTTTTTCACTTTAGTTTTTAAAACTATTTTAATTTTTTTTTAAATTAATAAACTTTCTTTAAAATCTTTAATTTTTGCCTTTAAATTAATTTTTTAAATAAATAATTTAATTTTGGCGTAAATTTTAACATTTTTGTTCTAAATTTAAATGTCAAATATTATTTTTTTTCAACATTTTTATCAAAAATTATCTTTTTAAGAACTTTTTTGACAAGATTTCATTTCACTTTAATCCTTAAAGCTCAATCCAAAGCCATAAAAATCGTAATTTCATTAAATTTCAATATCACAAAAGCATTTTAACAGTTCTTAAAGCTCATTTCGTGTCTGTTTTTGCTTCTATTTACATTACATTTCACAGTCCAGTTCTTGAAACTAATTTATTTTATACTTGATTCACATATCACTTGCTTTCTTTCACTGTTCTTTCGTTTTTTGCTTGAATATTCACACAAACACATCCCGTTAGATTTTGGGCTAAACTCGCTCTTTGTTTGTTTGTTATTATTTCTATTCTTCTTCTGCTACTTTTGCTGGATTTGCTTCCACGATTATTATTTTCTTCCGTAATTCACTTTGTTCGTGCATTGATGCGAATGTCGTGCGTTCAAAGACCTTTCTCCGCTCTCTTCTCACACAACAACGACGAATTCGGCTATGGAGTACAAAGAAAGATTGTTCCAAAAAAAAAAGTGAAAAAAAATTATGATCGGCGAGGAGAGTGTGGCACCTCTCAATGACTCATGTCGTATTCAAATCAATAAAGTTTGTGTGTATGTTGCAAAATATATCCATAGCGAGAGAGGTATATATAATTAATTGATTTTGACATTACAGTGTACCAAACCAACCAACACACAACACAAATATGAACACGTCGGCAAATTAAATTCTTCCGTAATTTTGCCGAAATTCGAGGGTTGTCAAGGAAATCTCCTTTAAATTCGGGATTTTTTGTTGATTTTAGTTTAAAATCTTTCTTTGCACTCCTTTTTGCCATCGAATCCATCGAGTTTCGTCATCATCATCATCATCCAGTCCGTCGTATGTTCCCGTAGAGCTTCGTACAGAGCCAGGAGGGTGTGTGTGTGTGTGTGTGTGTGAACGTAGGTTGTGCAGCCAAAAAGCTGACTGAAGAAAATGGGCGAGCACTTTTTCTCGCGACTTACCGCTTTGCTCTCCCAAAAACACCAACTTGAATTTCCTAAGGGGACTTCCGAAATCGCCGGACGACGACATGTTTCCACAAAATGAGTTAAAACGCACGGGTTTTCACGGTAATTCTCGAGTTCTATTTTCACACGTCTTCACACGATCGTTTCTGATTCACGACTCATTGAGGCGAATGCGAGTGATAATGTTATACGACGTTATACGGGAGGCTCGTGACGACTTGCAGAGGAAATCCATAGTGACTATGAGGGAAATTTGAGACGAATGAAAGTGAACTGTTATACAGCTGTCAGCTAAGTATAACAGACTGGTATACTTAGCTGACAGCTGTATAACAGTTCAATTTCATTCGTCTCACATCGTCTCACTCAGTCACTATGGATTGCCTCTGAAAGTCGTCACGAGCCTCAGTTATAACAGTCGATTGAATTAGCATGAGGCGAATTATTTTATCATTTTCATTCGTCTCAATAATAATCTGGAGACGTCTGGTTTCCCTAAAAATTCATATCAAAAATACTGACGTAATTTTTTTCAAGCAGATTTTTTTATTTTTCGTGAATTTCTGGAATTTTTACGGAAAAAAAAAAAAGATTTTCCAACATCCAACGTCCCATCTCCCATTGGAGATAAAAATTGAATTTAAAAATTCATAGAAAAATGGCAACAGACGAACCGTCAAAGGAGAAAAACAACAACATCGATGACCAAAGTAAAAGCGAAAGTGATAAAATGAGCGAGAAAGAGACGTATTTCAATGCTTTGCGATTATGGCATCGCAATTACATGCAACACGAATTCGCCTCAAATGCATTTCCGTACTACCTAATTGCCAACTATCCGCAACTGTTTGCCAACCATCCGACGAGCACGCATCACAACTTGTTTCCGCAAGTGAATAATTTGCAGCAACGACCTCGTCCCGGGAGACTTTTCAATTATTTCGATTCGACGCGGCAGGCGAGACAAGATGAGATCATCGCCTTAAATGGGGGCTACGAATACACAATTGCCCCTTTGTGGAAGCGATTTTTAGCGGAAATGATTGACGTTTTTATCCTTTTTCTCATCAAAATTATGATCACGTTCGCGTTAGTCGACATTTTCGATCTCAACTTGAACATCGATTGGGATTTGACGAATTTGCGGAGCTCCCTCGAAGATGATTACACGGAAATTTTGAATTTTACGACGGAATTGCTCGTGCTTGAGATTGTTACCAAATTGGCAGTTTGCATTTACGAAGCTCTGTGGACGGCACAAGCTCGCCCCAATGCTCTCGGAGGAGCGACACCGGGAAAAATGTTGCTCGGAATAAGGATTTTGTACGTTGAAGCTGTGCAAGTCATTGATCCGATGCGACAACCGGGATTGAATAACAATCAACCACTGAAGGCGCTTTTGTGGCCCGCACAAAATTTGGGGATTGAACGAGCGTTGTTCAGATCCGTTTTTAAAAATTTGTTTATTACCTTTTTGTTCCCAATTTGCTTTTTTGCCTTTTTGTATCGCAATAACAGGACGATCTATGAGCAATTGACAAAGACCATTGTTGTTGAGGAGACTCCGCCGCCGCCATTGAGAAGACGTTGAACGAACGACGATGTGAATGAATTATTTGTTAAGAGCTTTTGTTGTTTTTCAGTCATAAATTTTTTGTATATGGTCTCTATAGAAATTAAATGGAAATTTGAATGAATAAATAAAAATTTTGAATTTTTAATCATATTTTTAATTGTTTTTTTGTGTCATAAAAAAAATTTAATTAATTTTTTAAATTTAATTTCGTAAATTTTTGATCAAAAAATAAAATATAAAAATATTTTTTTTAAATAAAATTTTATTTTATTAAATTTAATTTATAAAAAAAAAATAATTTTATTTATTTAAATTAAAATTTTTAAATTTATTTTTTTTTCAATTAAAATTTTATAAACTTTAAAAAAAAAATAATTTATTTTTAAATCTAATTTTTTATTTAAAATAATTTTAATATAATTTTCTTTAAAAATTAAAAAAATATTTGAAACATTATTTAATAAATTAAAAATTCAATTTATACAATTAAATTTTTTTAATTTATTTAAATCAAATTAATTAATCAAAAAAATAAATAAAAAAAATTGAATTAAAAAATAATGTTTAATTTTGATGAATTTTTGATGATTATTTTTTTTATTTATTTATTTATTTTATTTTGTTTTTTTTTCTTTTTTTTGATTTTTACATGTAAATAATTTTATAAGAAAATTAAAATTCAAAAAATTTGAAATAAAAAAAATAATTACAAAAATTAAATAACAAATATTAATTATTTAAATTTATAAAATTTTTATTTATTTTTTAAATTAAAAATTATGATTAATTTTTTTTATTTCTTATCGAATCAAAATCAGAAAAGTGAAAAAATTTCTCAAAATTATCTAAAATTTATAATTGTTCAAAACTTGAAAATTTTTTACTTTTTTATTTTTAACAAATTTTTGAGAAATTTCTGAAAATATAAAATAAAAAATTTTTAATTAATAAAACATTTAAATTAAATAATACCACGAAAATTATTTAAAAATAAAAAAAAATTGTATTAAAAATTTAAATTAGCTCAAAAAATTAAAAAAAAAACACTTTAGTTGATGAATTTTGAACCGAAATACCGAAAAACCCGTCATTTGACATCCCTTCTCATATGTCAAAATTCATAAATTTCCATGCTTGTTTGTTTATTTTGATTGAAATTTCATAAAAAATTAATTTAAAATGAATAAAAGAGGAAAACGCAAGACAGAATTAGTTTTCAACAATGAAAAACGAATGTAAGTATCAAAATTTCTCATAAAACCAAAAAGATTTCTCAAAAAACTCCCCAATTTCAGTGAATTCTTATCCGGCTTCAGCAAACGCAAGTCAGAGAGAAAAACCAAAGCAAAACTTGCTTTACAGAAACGTATGAAGAACGAGTTGAAACGCATCCGAAAAGAAACAAAAGAAGGAATTAAGAAAAATTGCAAATCCTTCGAACCCATCAAATTCCCCCAATTTGGCGATTCAGACGAGGAAAATGACGAAAACGAAGAAATAATCGAGGATGATCAAGTCACGGTTTCGGTAAAAACTCTCGGTGTCGACGAATTAGCACAAAAACACAACTGGATCGGGCAAAATAAGGGATTTGTCGTCGAATCTGAGGAGAGTGAGGCTGAAAATGAAGGCGAAACAAATGTCATTCCAGGCTTTGGCGGAGACGAAGAAGATGAACAAAAGAAATCTACGGAAAAGAAGGCGAAAAAGGAAGCTCCTGTCAAAAAATACGAATCTAAGAAGGATATTGACAAAGAAATGAAAAAGAAAACCATGAAAGCCTTGAAGAAAAGTAAAACTTTTAAAGAGAAAAATCGCGCGAAACGTTCAAAGGATCGTCAAGTATCGCGTCGCGTGAAACATTTCAAGGAAAAGACTAAAAGTAAGTCGAAACATGCGTTCCGTGATAAAAGACGTGCGAAAGAGCAATAAATATTTTTTGTATTTTCTGAAAATTATTTTTGGAATTTTTATTATTTTGAATTTTTCCTCTAATCTTTCGATTTTTTTATCCAAAAAATTTTTATTTTTTTATTGAAAAATTATTATGACCAAAGGTAAGAATTTAAAAAAAAATATTTTTAAAAAATTAATTTAAAAAAAATTAAAAAAAAATTTTTTCAAAGAAAAAAAAATTCAAATTAAAAAAAATTAAATGACAATTGAAAAAATAAATAAATTCAGAAATAAAAAAAAAATTAATTAATTTTTTTAAAAATTTAATAATAAAAAAATTAGATAAATTAAATTTAATTAAAATTATAAAATAAAAAATTTTAAATAAAAAAAATAAATTAATTAAAAAAAAAATTAAAATTTTAAAATAAAAAATTAATTTTAATTTAAAGTTAATTTTTCAGAATTTATTTTAAAAAAATTAAAATTAAAAAAATATTTAATTTTCGATAATTATTTTGCCTTTTTGAGATGAAAAAAAAATTATTTTAAAAAAAATATTAATTTTGTAAAAAAAAATTAAATTTCTATTTGAAATTAATTTAAAAAAATTAAAATTTCTTGATTTTAGATAATTTTTTTAAATAAAAAAATAAAAGAAAAAAATTAATTTAGAATTTTTAAAAATTAATTAAAATTGAAAATTTACCATTTTCGTTCAAAATTTTTTTTTTATATTTTTTTAAAAGATTTTTTTGAATATTTTTTAAATTTTATTTTATTAAATATTTCATAATTTTATGAAAAATGAATTCCTTGTGAATTAAACCCATGTAAAACGCGCATAAAGTCATCAATATCCATCGTTCGTGCCCGCAACTTTTCCGCTCCCAATTCCATCAAAATATCCTCGACTTTCGTCTTGATATTAAATTCCGGATCAATCGCCTGATTATTCAGCGAACAATGAAGTCTGTAATTCTTCTCGAGCGTACTCATCACAGCGGTTTGCTTAAAGGCAGCTGCCAACGTCTTATTTTTCCGCAAAAACGCAATCCGCGTCAAACCATCCCATTCCGTGAAGTTAATCGGAGGCGGCGGATTTTTCGGCTCAATTCTCACGACACTCGATTCAACTTTTGGCGGAGGCCTGAAATTATTTTTCCCGACTTTCATGAGCATATCAACGCGCGCCAGCAGCTGTGTATTGATACTCAAGCGACAATAAAGTTTATCTCCGGGCTTTGCGACGAGACGTTGGGCGAATTCCCGTTGAAACATGAGAACAGCGCAGCGAAAAAACGGGCGATGAAGCAAAAGTTTGAAGACAAGCGGCGACGAAATTTGATACGGAACATTGGCGATGCACAAATCGAAAAAGGGAAGTTCTGTCTTGAGCGCGTCTCCGATGAGAATTTGAAGTTTGTGTTGTAATGGCGTGCCTTGAACACGTTTTTGGAGCTCCGCAACGAGACGAGGATCGATTTCACAAGCGACGACTTTTTTTGTTTTCTCCAACATTTTTACGGTTAAATTTCCTGTGCCGGGCCCAACTTCCAAAACTACGTCTGTGGGTCGAACAGCAGCTTTTTCCAACATCGCTTCGATAATCAGAGGATTTTTCAGGATATGTTGACCAAAATCCTTGTTGAATTGGATTCCTAAAAAATGAAAAAAATCAAAAATTTCGTAAAAATGAAATTTTTTTGGAATTTACCTTGACGTTGAACCTCGCCATGAATCCGACTCTTCTTTTCTGCCTTAACTTTGGGCATTTTTCTTAATTTTTCGATGAATTTTGGTAGAAAAATTAATTTTTCGTGAACCAAAACATTCCCACGTGAATGTAAATAAATGTCAAAAATGACATTTCTCAAAATAAAACGTAAACAAACGTCCGGCATTTTGCAAAACGAAGAATTTTTTAACATTTTTTTTGTTAAAAATCCTGAAATAACTATCAAAAAGTAGTAAAAATCTACTTTTAACATTTTAAAAGCAGAAATTTCTTAAAAATCCATCAAAAAATGTCCGAGGAAAAGGAAGATATGGAAGTTGTCGAGATCGTAAGACCTTCAATTCCAAATTTTTTACATTTTTTTATAAAAAAATTTTTTTAGGACGACGATACATTGTCTTCTGAGAGCGAAGATGAAGAAGCCGACAACCAAAATCTTCTCCTGTACCTCGAGGCGCTTCAGAGAATCAACGAGAACAAGTACAGCTATAACGATTACATCCAACTCGTCGATGTTTCATTGTAAGTTTAGACTGTTTTCGATAATTTCACGATTTTAAATATTTTTTTTATTTTAGTAAAATTTCTGACTTGGATAAAATTCGTGAGGCATACGATTTATTCGCTGCAGTTTTTCCCATTGCCCCGAATTTGTGGGCTAAAAGGCTTAAAATCGAGTCTTCGCTGGCTTCGACGGAAGAAGATCTCGTTTATGTCGATAAATTATACAAAAAAGCCCTCGGGGATTACTTTTGTGCTGAAATCGCCTTCGAATATGCGGATTTTTTGATCAAACTTCCCAATCCGGTCAACTTTTGGAACGAAATTTTGTATCCTTATGCCTTGGATTGCATGAAAGGGTCGCAAATTTTCAAACTTTGGCGTGAAAATGTATATGAAGAGCTCGAAGAGACGCCGGAAAAGCCTCAAGCCATATGTGATTTCTTCGAAAGTGAGATTGAGCTGCCTTTATTCGCGCTTGACGATACTTTTTTGGAGTTTAAATCGTTTTACGAGACGCATAAGGAGCAACTTTCGACCTGTGATTGGAGTAAAATCGAAGAAAAATATCAAAAAACACGAAAAACTTTACAACTAATCTTACCTTTTGAGAAAAAATTGAATCAGCTCGATAAGGGAAGTCATCAGGACCGTGCCAATTTGTATCGTGAATACATCGAGACGTGTCGAAAAAGTCTTCCAACGAAAATTGTCGTTGTTTTGTACGAACGAATGGTCACCGATTGTTGCTTGGATGCCAATGTTTGGTTGGATTACGTCACTTTTTTGCAAGAAAACAAAGATTCTATGGAAAAACTTCGTTCCGAGCACAATTCTGTGGTTTTTCGACAAACGCCGCTCGATGTTATAAATCGCTCGTTGCGAAATTGCACATGGAGTCACTTGTTGTACATCGAAAAAATGCGAATTATGGAGCAAAATGACGCAAAATGGGAAGATGTTCAAACAATTTTGGAAGAAGCAACTGTGGCGGGCTTCCAAACGCCCGAACCGATCGTCAGTATTTGGCTGGAGTACCTCACATATCTCGCCCGGAAGACAGATTTTCAAAAAGACACCGAACGAGAGAATCTCCGGCGCAATTTTCAGTTCGCATGGGACACTTTAGGACGAGATTGGGGCGCTTTAGCGGATTCGCAATGCAAAATCCTGCAATATTGGAGCAAGCTGGAGTATGGAAAGTTGGGAAGTGCAGTAAAGGGACGCGATTTGTGGTATACCGTCATGGAAAGTTCGGATAATTCGACGAAAGCGAGTCTCTGGATCGAATTTGCGTATCTTGAACTGCAACGAGGACTCGAAGCAGCACGAAAAATCTACAAAAAAGCAGTTTCAACCCCAAATATGGATGATTTGGAGTCTCTTGTGTCTTCGTGGATCCAATTTGAGCGTTGTTACGGTTCATTGGCTCAGTTAAAGTCGTGTCAGGAATATTGTTTGCCCATTTTAGCGCATCATAGACACCGAAAACAGACAAAGGGATCGAGAAAAGGCGATGAAAAGCCCCAAAAAGGCGCGAAAAATGAGGAAAATCGAAAATCTGACACGAAAACGACCAAAAGAAAGAATCAAGAGGAAGAAAATGCGGGAAATTCCGAAGATAAAGGCAAAAAAAAGTTAAAAGCAGCTGAAACGGATGATGAATTGCCGTGTGCGTTGGAGCATGTGAAGCTAAATCAAGACCTACACAAGGAAGGGGATACGGAAATCGATAAATCCAAAGATCACGTGACAGTTTTCTTTAGCAATCTTAATTACGACATCACCGAAGATCGTATAAAGGCGAGTTTTCCGGAATTGTCGATCAAAAATGTAAATTTAATCAAAAATGCGACAGGAAAAACGCGTGGATACGGTTATATCGAGTTAGACTCAGAGTTAGAAGTTGAAAAAGCCCTCGCTCTCGATCGCAAAGAGCTCGATGGACGTCCCGTGTACATTTCCAAGATAAATCGGGACAAAAGTGAACGTCAAAAATTCCGTTACGCCACAGATTTGGAGCCAAATAAGCTTTTTGTGCGTGGTTTGCCCTTCGAAATGACCCAAGAACAAGTTCACGAGCTCTTCGCCAAATACGGAAAACTCAAGGACGTTCGTTTAGTCGTGCATAAAAGCGGAAAATCCAAGGGATTCGCATATGTCGAGTTTGAGAACAAAAATGACGCGAGCAATGCAATACTGAAACTCGATCAAACGGATTTGCAAGGCTTTAAATTGCAAGTTGCCATTTCGGCGCCGCCTCCGAGAGCGAAACAGGAAACAAAACGGCGTGAATTTCCCGTGAATTTGGGCGGAGCGAAGAGACAGGTACATCAAGGAGATGCTAAGCCGAGAATTTCGTTGATTCCGATGAGTGTGCAGAAGAAAGTTCTTGGCGCCGAGACACAAAACAAGCCGAAGTCGAATGAAGAGTTTAGAAAAATGCTTTTGAACAAGTAATTTTTTGATGGATTTTTAGTTTTCTTGGAGATTTTTTTGTTTGTTTCTTGAAAAAAACAAAACAACTGGATTGTAATTTATCATTGTGTTTAGCATTTCTCAGAAAAAAATTTTTTTTTTGAAATAAAGTTGAAGAATGAATTTGTATGAAGTGAAATATGAAGTTTTATTTCGAAAAAAAAAAAAAAAAAAATAAAAAAAAATATTTAAAAAAAAATATAAAATTTTAATGAGAAATATATTAAAAAAAAAGACTCAAATTGTTCAAAAATTTATTTTAATTATTTTTTTTGTATTTTTTTTTTTTTTTAATATAAAAATACAATTAATTTGTCAAAAAAAAAATTTTAAATTCTTAAAATTAATAAATAATTCTTTTTGCTTTTTAATTTTCAAAAATTGTAAAACTTTTTATTTTTTATAATTTTTATTCATTAAAAAATATTTCAAAAAAAAAAATCTAATTCTAATTTTTTTCCCAAATAAATATTTAATTATTTAATAAAAATTTCAGAAAAAAATCTTTGAATAGAAAAAAATTATTTTATTAATATTATTATTATTTATTTTATGATATAAAAAGAATTAAAAAATTATTTTAAAAAAATAAAAAAATTTTTTGAATAAATTCTTTAAAGATTTTTTTTCAAATTTTTCATAATCTTTAATTTGAAAGAAAAAAATTTTGAAATTTATTTTTTTTTCTTCCTATTTTTATTTATTTATTTTTTTTTATTCATTTTATTCAAAAGTGAAAATTAAAATTTGTCAAATCAAAAATTGTCAAAAATATTTTAATTTTTTTTTCTTATGAAATTTTTATTTTTAAATAATTTTTTAATAAATTTTAACAATTTTTTGAGAATTTTAAAATTATTTTTAGAATAAAAAATTTAAAACGACTTTTAATAAAAATTCAAATTTGAGACGAATGAATATTTTACAAATTTGCATCCCGTTAATTCATTGTTTTGATACCTCACGTGTCTCTCAATGCTAAAAGTTCTCCGCAAAAATGCCTGATAAAATCAACTTCGACATCGATAATTACGAGCCATCGGATTCCGAGGAGGAATACACGGCTCGTGAAAAGTCTCTCATCTCCAAAGTGCGCGAAAGCAACAAAAAACGCGTCGAAAGTGACGAAGAAGTCCTTGGATTTTCCGACGACGACGAGCAAGACTCCGATTTAGACAACGACGAGATCAAAAAATTCCAAGATACCGCGAGCGAAGGCGAAGAAGACGACGATTTGCCGGATTCTCGAGCTTGGGGCAAGAAAAAACGCGCTTATTACAACACAGATTTCGTCGACAAGGATTACTCGCAATACACGCAAGAGGAGGAAGAATTGGCAGCACAAGAATGGGAAGAAGCAAAACAAATCCGACAACGATTGACGAAGCAGTTGAACGACAATGACTTCTCGTTGGATGTTTTTTCGACGGAAAAAGGCGACGCAAAAGCTTCGAAAGAGGAAGAAGCGGAACAAGATGAAGCAAAACTCAAAACAGACCTCACCGATTTGTCGGAACGCGAGAAAAAGCAACTTTTTAAACGAGATGCGCCCGAATTCGAGGGTTTAGTGAACGATATGTTGTCACATTTGGAGGAAAGTGAGACACTTTTGACGCCTTTCTTGGATTATTGCAAGGAAAATTTGGTCGAAGAGATTCCCGTCATCAAATTTGTGAAAACTTTCAACAGTTTGCTGCTGAATTACAGCAACAACGTGAGTTTTTACCTCCTTTTGAAGTCAAAACGGGTCCCGATCAAGAATCATCCCGTCGTCAAACGTCTCGTGCAAGTCCGAAAACTCATCGAGCAACTAAACGAACGTTACCAAGACATCGTTCGTCCCCAAATCGAGGCATTTTTGGAAGATTTGAAGGCAAATAATGTCAAAGGGATCACGACATTGAAGCCACAAAACACAAAATCCAAGAAAATGTTGAACATCATGAAGCCTTTCGAAGAAGACAACATCAGCGAAGAAGAAGAAATAGACGAAGACGAGCCAAAAATGAAGAAACTTCGAACGGAAGACGACGAGGAAGGCATGGAAGTCGATGAAAAAGACGCCGAAGAAGAGGGAGACGAAGAAGAAATGGGCAAACGAAGCATTACGTACCAAATGTCGAAGAACAAGGGATTGCATCAACGAAAGAAACCCGAAAACCGGAATCCAAGGGTCAAGAACAAGAACAAATATCGCAAGGCAGTCATCCGGCGAAAGGGATCTGTGCGAGAGGTGCGTAAAGAAACGTCGAGATATGGCGGAGAAGCGACAGGAATTAAGGCATTTGTTAAACGGAGTGTTACTATTAAGTAAAAATTTTGAAATTTACTTTAAAATTCATTTTTTTATTGTTAAAAATAAAATTTTCTGAAATCAATCTTAAAAATTTGGTTTTTAAAAAAATTTTTTTTTTATAAAAATAAAAATCAGGTAGGTAAATGTAAACAGCAAAATTTTAAGTTTTATGTTAAAAAAATATAAAAATTTACTTCAAAAAATTGAAAAAAAAAATCAAAAATTATAAACATATGAAATGAAACAAAGGTAAAAAAATTAAAAGATTGAATAAAAGTCTTAAATTTAAAAAAATAAAAAAAAATTATTTAGAGATAAAAATTATTTAGATTTTTATAGAACAATTTTTTTATAGAAAAATTTTAAAATAAATTAAATTTAAAAAGAATTTTGATTTTAATTTTTAAAATTTTTTCAAAGAATTTTTTTTTTTAATTTTCACAAAATAAATTTTTAATTTAATTTTTTAAATAATAAATTGAAGAGTTTAAAATATTTGAAAAAATATAAAATTTTAAAAAATATTTTTATAGAATTTTCTTAATTTTTTCAAAATAATTTTTAAGTTTTAAATTTAATTCTTTTTTAAAAAATTAAAGATTTTGAATTAAAAAAATGAAGTTCAACTTCTAAAACAATTGATTGAAAAAAAAATTGTTCAAAAAAAATTTTCTGCCAAAATCCTCTTATTATGAGGGCTCACATACCTAATGCAAATAGTGTCAATTTTTTTTTTTTTAATTTATTTTTTTTTCGAGTATAAGAAAATTTATCCATTTTGTATTTAAATATTTTTGTTTTTGAAATAAAAAAATTATTTATTATTTTAAAGTTTTGAGAAATTTCAAAACAATTTTGGTCAAATTTTGGTAAATAAGAAAATTTATTCATTTAAAAACGTTAATTTTAATTTTTTTAAATTTATTTTTTGAGTATAAGAATTTTTTTTAAGTAAAAATATTTTAAGTTTTTATAAAAATTTAGCTCATCTCCTTCAAAACATTTCCCGCAATAACCAACTTTTGAATCTCCGACGTTCCCTCATAAATTTCCGTAATCCTTGCATCACGATAATGTCTCTCCGCCGGCATATCCGTAACATATCCCATTCCTCCGAGCACTTGAATGGCTTGATGCGAGCAAAAAGTTGCCGCTTCACTCGCAGCTAATTTCGCCATCGCCGCTTCTTTCGTAAAAGGTTTGTGATTGTCTTTCAAAAATGCCGCGCGCCACGTCAAAAGTCTCGCTGACTCCAATTGCAACGCCATGTCGGCAATTTTGTTCTGAATACTTTGCAATTTCGAAATTGGCTTACCAAAAGCCATTCGTTTGTTGCTGTAATCGACGGCGCATTCGAGAGAAGCTTGCGCAATGCCCAACGCTTGCGACGCAATTCCGATTCTGCCTGCATCGAGCGTTTGCATGGCAATTTTGAAGCCCATTCCGGGTTGCCCGAGGAGATTTTCTTTGGGGATTTGACAGTCTTCGAAAATTAAGGAACAAGTAGATGACCCGCGAATACCTAATTTGTCTTCTTTCTTCCCTAAACTGAATCCGGGAAGGTTTTTCGGCACAATAAACGCGGAAATTCCCTTATGTTTGAGATTTTTGTCAGTTGTGGCAAAGACAACGCACGATTCTGCCTCATATCCGTTCGTGATCCAACATTTTGTGCCATTCAAGACGTAATGATCGCCTTTTAGTACGGCTGTGGTCGAAGCAGCTCCCGCATCTGATCCATTTCCGGGCTCACTCAAGGCAAAACATCCAACTTTTGTGCCCTGCGTGAATGGCGTAACGAATTTTTCCTTTTGCTCTTCATTTCCAAACTTCTCCAAAGGTCCGAGGTACAAAGAATTATTCACAGACATGATAACTCCCGCCGAGGCACATCCCCGTGAAATTTCTTCCATGGCAATAGCGTACGCGAGATAATCCAAGCCTGTTCCGCCGTATTTTTCCGCTACAGAAATCGCCATGAGACCCAATTCGCCCATTTTAGCAATTTGTTCCTTCGGATAAAGATGCTCCCGATCGAATTTCTGGGCATTTGGGACGAGTTCGTTATCCGCAAAGTCCCGACACGTCTTTTGAAGCATCTGATATTGCTCCGGAAGGGTCGAAAGTGAAGCTATTGAACGGGATTTGATCGTGCATTGACTTCTGGACTTTGATCTCAAGAGAGCGGAGGCTGAAAAATGAATGAAAAATCGTAAGTTTTTAATTTTTTAATAAAATTTCATTAAAAAAACTAAAATTACCTCTAAAAATATTTTTTCTGACAGAAATCATGGTTAAAAATCCTTAAAAACTGCTAAAATTCGGTAAAAAAAGAAATGCAACAATCAAAACAAATAAAAAAATTTCAATACGCCTCAAAATTAAAAATTTTTTTGAACACCTCATGTTAAAATGTCAAAATAAACGTCAAAAATTCTGCAAATCATCAACAATTCGTTTGCGGCTTACAGATTTTCTACAATTTTTAAGTTATTTTCTCAAGTAAGTCTCATTTTTAAACGAAATTTATTAAAAACTCACCTTTCATTTCCATTTCCGACAGGAATTCACTCAAAAAAACTCGTTAAAAAAATGGGAGTTGAGGATTTTGCCATGGATACGACGACATCGAAGCAAGACAATGACTTCAGCAAAGATGTCGACGAGAAATTAGAGTCTTTTAAAGGGCTCGATGTCAAAACCAACTTCATTACGATCCTCGACGGGCTCTATTCCTTGGAGAAAACGACTCGTTTGGGAGGGGATGCGATCAGCACTGGTCGAGTCCTCGTCGCTATCGTGCAACTTTGTTACAATGCCGAGAATTGGAACGGTTTGAACGAAAATATCCTGGTTTTCGTGAAAAAAAGGTCGCAACTCAAGCAATCCATTGTCGCAATGGTACAAGAAGCCATGACTTTCATCGATCGCATGCCAAACAAAGAGGAGAAGCTGAAACTTATCGATACGCTTCGCACGGCAACCGAAGGAAAAATTTACGTTGAGAACGAACGGGCGAGAATTAGCAAGATTTTGGCGGAGATCAAGGAAAAAGATGGCGATATCGCTTCCGCTTCGAAAATTTTGGAGGAAGTTCAAGTCGATACTTTCGGAACGATGGAAAAGAAGGAAAAAGTCGAATTTATTCTCGAACAGATGAGATTGCTGATCGAAAATGAGGATTTGATTAAAGCTCAAATCGTGGCGAAGAAAATTAATATAAAATTTTTCGCGGATAACCAAAATGTCGACTTAAAATTCAAATATTACGACTTGATGATCCGCATGGATTGCGATTCGTCGTTCATTCGCACTTCCCGGCATTATCAAGCGATGGTCGATACCGATTTGGTGTTCCAAACGACGGAGCGTCGGCAAAAAATGATGGTTTGTGCGATTTTGTACTGCATTTTGTCGCCCTATGACAACGAGCAGAACGACATGATGGAACGTTTGGCAAAAAATAAAGTTATCGAGGAAATTCCCGTCTACAAGCACTTGTTGCAACTTTTCCTCTCGAAGGAACTCATCGATTGGAACAGCTTGAACAACCAATACAAGGCCGAACTTCTCACGTTGCCCGTTTTTGACACCAACACCAAACACGGCATCAAATGTTGGAAGGAACTTCGTTCGCGTGCCATCGAATACAACATTCGCATCATTTCGAACTACTACACGCGAATCTACTTGAACCGCTTATCCGAGTTGCTGCTCTTGAACGAATCCGAAACGGAGAAACATTTGTCGAATTTGATTGTTGCTGGAACGATTAAAGCGAAAATCGATCGTCCTTCGGGTGTTGTGAATTTCGCTGTGCATCGCGATTTGAATGAGAAACTTAATTTGTGGTCGAACGGATTGAAGGACTTGATGAATTTGATCGACAAAACGTCGCATTTGATCGAGAAGGAGCACTGTGTGCAACAAGCCTTGTTCCAAATGGCGGATTAGAAGTTTAATTTTTTTTTGTCTTTGAGCTAAATATGAATAAAAAATGAGAAAATGCAAAATTTTTCATTTATTTGTTTTATTCTTAGAATTTTTTTCTTTACAAAAACGAAAAAAAAATGTGAAAATTGTGAGAAATAAAAAATACTTTTTAATCATAATTCGTCTAAAAATTTATAGAAAGCTCAAATTTTGACGTGCATCGACTAGAATTTAGATGATAGAGTGCACAAGATTCGATTAATAAACTTAAAATTAATTTTTTTAAACTTAAAATATTTTTTTAAAAATGCAAATTAATTTTATAAAAGGTTGAAGCAATTATGGAAAATGTTTCATGTTACATTTAATTTTTTATCAGATCAAAAAAAAATTTTTTTTTCAAAATTTTTAATTTTTTTTTACAATTTTTAGAATTTTAATTAATTTTTAACTTTTAATAAACATTTATCTTTTTTTAAATTTTATTTAAAAATTTAATTTCAAAAAATATTTAGATTTTTTAGAAATTCATTAAAAATTAAAAGTTAATTTTTTTTTTTTAAACTTGAAATAATAATATAATTTTTTGTAAGTAAATTTTTAAAAATTACAACAAAATATATTTTTTTTAAATTTCTGAGAATTATAAAAAAAATTTATAAAAAAAAATTATCAAAAGTTAAAAATTTCGAATTTCTAAAATTTTTCAGAAAATTTATAATTTTGTATTAGGATTTCTTTCAGATTTATGAAAATTTTTAAATAATTTTTTAATTTCAAATAAAATAATTTTTTTTCAGTTTTTAAAATTATTTAAAAACAAATGTATTTTTTTTAAAAAATTTTAGAAATTCTAAAATTTTGTAAAAATTCAATATTATCAAAATTCTTTTCATTTTTTCGAAAATATTTATTTTTTGACAAATTTTTAAGAAATGATACGTTAAAAAAAATCTAAAATTTTTTAATAATTTTGAATTCTGAGAAATTTTTAAAAATTTAAAAAAAATTAAAAAATTTTTAATATTTTAATTCTACAAAATTGTAAAAAATTTTGTCAAAAAAAAAAAAATAACAAATAAAATTAATATGAATGTTTTTTTGAGATATTTGAAAATTTTTTGAAACTTTTTATAAATTGAAAATTTCTATGAATTCTAAAAAAAAATAAAAATTGTAAAAACAAAAATTAACATTTTTAATTAAAATTTAAATAAGATTTTTATTTATTTATTAAAAAAAAAAATTAATCAAAAATGCAATCATATTTTTTTGGGAGTTTTAATACAATTTTTAACTTTTTTTAAAAATAAACATGAAACACTTTTCCAAATTGCATCTTCCTCATTACAAGGCAATATGACTTAAAACTAAATAGCACCTCAAAAAGGATAAAAATTATAAAAAACAGTAATATTGCAACAGAAAATATCTAAAAAAGGCAAGAAGAATCCTTAAAAACTAAAATTTTGTCCTAATAATTTTTCCTTATAATATAACATGACTTTGAATATCAATTATTTTGTGTATAATGATAGATAATTACCTAAATTTGGATAGAATTATGCTAAGCTACGTTACTTGTCTAAGCTTTTTGTTCAGATTTCTCATCAGAAATTATTTTTCCTATATAAATATTTTTGTTTTTTTTGTTAAACTTTATACAAAAAGTGCATCTTATACAAATATTACTTCCTGTTTTCAATTGCAATTTTCCAATTTCGTAATATTAAATTTTTTTTTGATCGCTAAACTTATCAAAAAAATTTTCTTTTGTCATAATATCCGTTAAATGCATCGTTTGCTTTCATAATCTTGTTCAGTAAATATTTTAATATCTAAAAAAATTGTCCTGTATAAATATTTCTCGTAAATGTAATAATATTTTAGGTTGCTTAAAGTTAATTTTTTATGATTATGTCATAATTTTAGTGTAAATGTGAGATACGTGCTTGTTCATGTTAATCTCAATTCGCATTGGATGGCAGATTTTGTTGTTTTTTTTATATGTCAGGTTGCACGAAGGACGACGGAAAAAGTCCAATTCGTCCCGAACGTTGATGTTGTCCCTTGAACCAACCGTTTTCGCGTTTCTTTGTGACAAAGACGATGTCGCCGACGCGTAATTCAAGCTCATATTCGCTATTTGGAGGATACGGGACGATGCAGCGATATCTAAAAAAATAATTTTAGACAAAATTTTTGGTTGAACTGAAGAAATTTACCTTTCTCGTGTGTGATTTCCGCCGTTACTTGAACTTTGGACCGCAGAAGCCCCACGATTTGCCTTATTTTCGTTCGCTACAGGCCCAATTAAGCTACTCGCATCGAGACTTTGTGACTTTCGGTGGTGATGATTACTTGACGGATTGTTGGCGGTGACGACAGACGATGGCGTTGCAGCTTGCGTCGCTGAAACACTCATCATGGACGACTGATTTGATGTTTGTGCATTGCGTAAGCGATTATTGGCGGCACTTATTGTCAGATCTACGTTCGTTCGAAGGCTAAAAACAAAAAAAATGAATTTTTGAAGATTTTTTTAATTATTTTTATGACTTACTGTGCCATTGAAGGACGTTCCTTGTGTCCCTTGATACGTTGCGAGCCATAAACGAACGGACCGCTTCCTTGATTTGCTTGATTTATCACATCCATGGGGATATTTTGCAAAAGTTGACTTGGACAACTTCCGGATCTAACAAAAAAAAAAATTTTCATTAAATTTTTGATTAAAATTCATAAAAAAAAATTAAAAACTTACCTCACGTGAACCGGATGTGACAAATGAATATTTTTTGCGCCTCCCGCAGACGTTGTTGGACCAGAAACCGATGAATCTTCAAACACGGGATTATCCATGGAGTAAGCTCCGGTAGATGTTGACGGAGATTTGCTTCGTTTTGTTAAGCGTTTCACGAAACTCATGGCGGTCGAGTCTTTTTTCTCCTTTGTGGCAGAGCGATTTTGCGATTCGTTACTCGAATTGAGGGAAACATTCGGAGATGGGTCTTGAGTTAGGGAGTTTTCGTTACTTTTTCTGCTGAAAAGTGAATCCATGTGAAGCGTTTTGCTCCAATTCGACAAACTCGAGCCCGTGGATTGTTGAGCATTGTTGCGCGGCGGAAGATCGGGAGGCGGTTGGAGCGTTTTTTGATAATTATCGCGTGAGATGAAGATTGGTTGTCCCTTTTGATTCGAGGAGTGTGAGTTGCCAGATGACTAAAAATGAGAAAAATAAAATTTTTAATTATTTTTTTTTGAATTTGAAAAAAATTAAGAATTTTCACAAAACTAATAATTTTTCATTTTTAAATTGTTTTTAAATTTTTTAAAATTAAATTTATTTTTTTTTTCAACAATTTCAAAATATTTTTTGGAATTTTTAATTAATTTGTTTCAAAATTTTATTTTTTTTTTTTAATATTTTTTATTTTTTTTAAATTTTTCTTTCAAAAATTTTTTTTTTATAATTTTTCGATAAATTTAAAATATTTTTTTAAAAAGAATTGATTTAATAAAAATTTTTTTTTTATTTTTTTGAATTTTAATTTAACTAATTTTTCTTTGAAATAAAAAATTATTTTTTTTTTATATTTTTTTTTTATTAAAAAAAAATCATAGAAATTCATGAAAATTCATGAAGGTTTTAATTTTTTTTATTTTAAAGATTTTCCAATTAATTTTATATTTTTCACAAATTTTTCAATTTAATATTTTTTTTTATACTTTTAATTTCATTTTCAAATAATTATTTAAATTATTTTTTTTTTATTAAATTTTATAATTTATTTATTTATTTTTTTAATGAAAATGTAAAAAAAAAATTTGAAAATTTTCAAAAATTTAAATTTTTAATATTTTTGAATTCAAATAATTTTTTGAATTTCATTAATTTTTCTAAATTATTTTTTTAATTTAAATTTTAATTTTTTTCAAAACAATTTTTCGATAAAATTCATAGAATTTTATGAAAATTTTAAAGTTTTAAATTTTTTTAAAAAATTGCCAATTAATTATTTTTTTAAAAAATATTTTTTTATTTTATTTTTATTTTAATGAATTATTTAAATTTTTCAAAGAAACTTTTCATAAAAAATAAAATTTGAATAAAAAAAAAACTTACATTATCCGTGGCTCGTGTTCGAATTGGAGCAACATAATTTCCCGGAAAGACTCCTGATTTTTGTTGACGATTGACGCCTTTGAACCAACCATCTTGACATTTGTCTAATACATAATAAACAGCTAAAAAACACAAAAAATTAATAAAATTTCGACTTTTTTGAGAGAAAAATTTCACTTACATCCTTTTTTCAATTCCAACTCATCGGGTTTTTGCGGCTTGTACGGATATAAGGCGACATATGGCTGAATGTGAGTTTGTTGCGGATTATGATGTCCCGATTTCGAGCGATGATGCGTTCTCTCGGGTCTCCGAACTGTCTCACTCTTTTGATTTCCTGTCCCCGGTTGAACATTTTCCAACTCAGGCACACTCAAAATCTCCGCCGAATGACGATTCGAGGCGTGACTCGCGATATTTCCGCCATTTCCCGTGCTGATCAACGCCGTGAGCGAATTTCGCTTTTCGCGTGTCGTGATGGGACGTGCCTGCACTGTTACAACTAAATTTTCCGTATCTTGACTATTGATCGGGCTATTGGGCGCCGTGCTTGAATTGCTTGAACTCGTGTTGCTGGGCGTCGAATGGGGACTCGTTGAAGTTGTTGTCGAACTGTCACTCGCGTTTGTGCTGTTATTGAATGTCGTCTCGAACGGCGGTATAGGCACGGTACGAACGTTTGTTGCGGCAGACGATGACGAGGAAGTTGTCATTGGATGCGATGATGTTGACGATGAGAGTTGCATGCTAAAAATAGAGAAAAGAATTTTTAGAAGGAATTCAAGGAATTTTCTTCCTACTTGATGAAGTCACGTAAGAAAGTAATTTTTTTTACTTCGAAAAATAATTTTAAAGCATTTCAAAGTTTTATTTAAATTTAAAAAAAATGAAAAAAAATAATTAAATTTTTAAAATTTTTTCTCATAATTTTTTAACAATGAATTTCAATTTAAATTAATAAAATTTATTTTAATTTCAAATAATTAAATAAAAAAATTAATTAAATTTTAATTAAATTTCTCTTAAAATATTTTTTTTAATTAAAAAAATTTTTCAATTTAAAAAAAATGAAAAAAAAAATTAATTTAATTTTTAATAATTTTTTTTTTTTATTTTTTTTTTTTTTAAATAAAATAAATTAATTAATTTATTATTTTTTTTATTTAAATTTTTATTAATTAAATTTTAAAAAATAAATTTCAATGTCTTCTCTAAAAATATTAAATTGCCTTTAATTTAAAATTATTTATGAAAAGTCAGTTCAAAAATAATTTCAAAAAATAATAAATAATTTTGAATTAAAAAAATTTAATTTTAATAAAATTAAATATTGTTTAAAAAATTTAAAAAAATAAAATTAGGTATTATTATTTTATTTATTAATTTATTTATTTTTTTTTAAAGTAAATTAAATTAAATTAATTTTAATAGAAATATTTTGAATTAAATTTTGAAAAAATTAATGAATATTTAAATTTTTAAAATAAAATAAATTTTTAATTATTTTTTTTAAACTTTTGAAAAAAATTTATAATTTTTTAAAAAATATTTTAACAAAAAAAAACTTACTTTTTCGCAGAAACCTCCATCAGCTGCTTCGCAACGGCATTCATCTCAACAAAGGAAATTGGAAAAATGCCAATTGCATCGTCAATTCTTCCTTCCGCCCAATTCTGATCGACGCGACGCAACACATTGATCACTGTTCCCTTCTTGAACGTCAAACAACCCTCCTCCTCATTCGGTTTCATCTTGAAATCATAAAGACTTTTGCATTGTGCCACAGGAAGCGGTACAATTATTTGCACATGATTGATCGGAAAAGACCCCGTTCGACTATTCAACTCCCCAATATACCAATTCTGATCGATTTTCTTCTTCAACAAAATAATATCGGACTTTTTAAAGTTCAAATCGCCACTTTCCTTCGAATTAAAGTCGTAAATTGCCTTTGCATGGGGATGTTTCATCTTGACATTGCCGCCGCCGACATTTTCGGGCACAGAAACGGGCGTCGATTCCGTCGTTGGCGGTTCTTGTTTCACTTTTGAGGCCGTTTCGTGCGATGGACTTGCATTGTTTGTCGCACTTGTTGCCTGATTCGCGGCGTTTTTCATGCCTTCCAAAATTCGTGTGAGCAAAACGTTGGGCGGCAAGTCGTCGACGGGGATCGTTACCAAAACACGACATTCCGGGCATCGCAATTCCTTGTGACTTTCGACAATTTCCTGAAAAGAGACGAGAAAAAATGCATTGTGAGTCATGCGTGTACGAGGTACGGACGTAGGATGTGTGCCACACCAAGAAAAAAAGAATTTTTTCTCACCTTAAGGCAGTTTTTGCAGAACGTGTGTTGACACGGAAGAACTTTGCTCGAGATATCGAGCGTATTGAGACAGACAGAGCATTCCAGAAGCTCGTTTAACTTCGAGACATCCATTTTATGGCGAAATTTAGATTTTTTCCTGCTTTTGCATGTACGTTAGTGTATGTGAAAAGTGAATGTCCCACGGATTTTGTCGCGTATTTACATGGCGTCGTCAATTTTGGGCCTCTTTTCAATTAGAACACACACTTTTGACCTCCATTTGGCACGACGACATCACATTTAGCCACAATTTCCACTGAAATCCCCCGAAAAATGATTAAAAACTCTTCGAACAGCACAAAAATGCAATGTAACCCACAGCACAATGCTCGAAAACAGATCCTACGTTCAATTTTTGAACCTTTTGTCACATCTGACACTTGAATTTTTCTCATTTTCTGTCGATTTCGAGGATTTTCGGGCGAGTTTCGCTGAAATTTAATCAAAAATCAACATGATCAGAATCCCATTCGGTCCCAAACATGCTGAAATGGCATCAAGATGGTAAGAAATCCCAAATTTACTCAAAAATCATTGAAATTCCTTCAAATTTCCATTAGTTTTTGATTAAAAATCGAAAATTACATAACTTGAAATTTTGTTGGATGTTTACAGGGTGCCCAGCTTGATGTCTTTCGGAGCAGCTGCAGGTCTTGGAGTTTGTTATTACACAGATTTTAAGATGGTGTTGCAATATCTTCCCTTCTACAACACCAAATACCGCAAGGACGATGAATAAATTGAGCAGCAACCTGTAAATTAGCAAACAAATTGAAATTATTTAAGCTGGAGGGCGATTCGCAATGCGATTTAAGTAAAAAATTTTGTTCAGGGACGAGTGTTGCGATGAAAAATAAACTCCGTTAAAAAGTAATTTTGATGTTTATTTGCCTTTGAGGTCATTAATTGGAACAGTTTTGTTCTCCAGAAGTTTAAGTTCGCGTAAAATCATAAAAATTTTCTTACAGAAATGAAAAATTCGTGAAATCTGGAAGAAAATTCAATGCAAAGTGTTAAAAAAAAGTCGAAATTTTTTCAAATAAATTTATACAGAAGTATTAAAAATGATAAAAATTATGAATTAAATTAAATTTGAACTAATTTGAGACATTTTAAGACTTCTTAAAGATATTGAAGTTAAAAAAAATCAATTAAAATAAAATTCAGGAAATTTTTATAATTTTTTAATTTCATATTTTGATTGAAATTTTCTTAAAAATATATCAAATTTTATTGAAATTTTAGTTTAATTTTTTCATCTAAATTTTCTGAATAAACAAAAATAAATTTTTAATGAAAAAAAAATTAATAATTTAATTTTCATTTATTAGAATTTTTCATAAATTAAATAAATGCAAAAAGAAAAATTTTTACAAAATTTTTCTGAAGAAACAAAAATTAATTTTCAATGAAAAAAAAAATAATTTTCAAAAAATTTATAAATTAATTTTAATTTTAAAATTTTTTTTTCATGAATTAAATATTTATGATTCAAAAAAAAATTAAAATATTTTTTTTTTAATTTTTTTAATGAAACAAAAATTAATTTTCAATGAAAAAAAAATTATTAAAAATAAAAAACTTAAATAATTAAATTTTAATTTTTTCGAATTTTTTCATCTAAAATTAATAAATATGATGCAAAATTATTAATATTTTTTTCAAGTTTTTGTGAATAAACAAAAAAATAATTTAAAAAAATTAATAATTTAATTTAATTTTTTAGAATTTTTTCATAAGTTAAATAATTATAATGCAAAAACAAATTAAAATAATTTTTTGAGTAAACAGAAAAAATTTTTCATTGAAAAAAAAAAATTTAAAAAAAATTAATAATTTAATTTTAATTTTTTAGAATTTTTTTAATCTAAAAATAATTAAATATATTGAAAAAAAAAATAAAATAAATTTTTTAAAAATCTTCTGAATAAACAAAAAAAATATTTTCAATGAAAAAAAAAATATTAAAAATAATTTTGAAAAATTTTATAATTTTTTTTTAGAAATTTTCTATTCAAAATGAAAAATAGAAAATATTGCTAAAAAATAAATTAATAATTTTTTTTTATATTTTCATTCATTTTCAATTTTTTTAATAAGATAAAATTAATTCCGAATTAAAAATTTAATTAATTTTTTTTCGATTTAATTAATAATTTTTATTATTTTTTTTTAATATTTTTTTTTATTTTAATTTAAAATTTTTCAATACCTCCCAAATTAACAATTTACCTAAAATCGAATTTAATTCATTTTTTAAAAAATTTTAATTAATACAAAAATAATTTTAAATTCTTAAAATTAAAATAATGGAAAATTTTCGACTTTTTCAACACTTTGCATTTTTTTTTGTCTCATGATAAAAAAAAATTAACAAGCTTTTGCGAGTTGTCGTTGCGTCGCAGCTTCCCTCTCTTTCTGTTCCTTCAATTGTTGCACCTGAGCCGCATGCATCCGCTTCCGATGTGCATAAAAATTGCCACTGCTCGTAAACTTTCGCTTGCAAAACTCGCAACTATAAGGCGTCTCTTTCGTATGTTGTCTCAAATGATTTTTCAGAGTATTTTTCAGCTTAAAAGACTTGTTACAAATTTCACACAAAAAGTTTTTCTCATCGTTATGCTTGATCCGGATATGATTCGCCAAACATTGCTTGTTCACCGTCTCATAATCCGAACACAAATGACACTTTAACCGTTCGGCGGAATGTTGGATCATGTGTTTTCGCAAGCAAACCTTGTTCTTGAGCCATTTTTCGCAAATTTTGCACTGCATGGAATGGAGATTCGGTTGATGCGTCGTCAAATGGTACGAAAGGTTGCCTTTGCTCGTGAAGCGTTTTTGACAGAGATGACAGGAAAACTCTTCGCCCGTCTTGGAATGTGCTAAATTGAGATGGGACGAAAGACGACCCGCGCTGCAATAAGATTTTCCGCATTCGCTGCAACTGTAACTATTTCGTTGATCTTCGGGCAGGTGACTGATGGAATGGGCAATTAAGGCGGAATTGTAGGAAAAACGACGCGGACATTGTTTGCAAGCCAGCGGGCGTTGATCCTCCGGAAGATGATTTTGACGATGATACTGCAGAATTTTCGGACAAGTCAACATTTTATTGCAATCGGGACACCGAAACGATTCGGGCTCCAAATGACGACACATGTGAAGAGCCAAAGCGCGTGCCTTGAAGAGACGTTGCCCGCAACAAACGACATAACCCTTGATTCCGTGCCGCGATTTGTAATGATTGAACAAATTGTAGATGTCTTTGTACGTTTTTGACCTTTTTCCCTCTTTTGAACACACATCGCACTCTAACGTGTAAAAATCCGACATTAGTTTGTTCAATTCTTTGCCTCGAACAGTCAACTTTGCATCTCTTATTAACACTTTTGGTCGTTTTATGAGTTTTCCCTTCATCGGACTTGCATTCAAAATCTTTTCGGGATCGTCGTAATTCAATTCTACCTCAGATTCGTCCTCAGAAACGTGAATTTCTTCATCTTCGGGCTCAATTTCGGGTATTTTTATCATTTCAGGCATTGGTTCCTCGACTTGCGGCAATACTGAAGGCAGTTGTTGCTCCGTGGGCGGCGTCGCAGTGACAAAACTAATCTCGAAATGGGGTTCTTGCGGAAAAATTTGCACCAAATTCGGGTCTTCGATGAGTAAATTTTGATTATTTTTGCTGTTTGCCATGGAACAATGAAGTACGAAGACGTCTTGGCACGATCGACATTGCTCGGCAAAAGTGCTGAAGTCATTCAAGCGTTTTAGGCAGTCGATGCAGATGTTTTTTGGATGCGGATCGTCTTCGCGGATCTATTGAATTGGAAAAAAATATTTTTTATCGATGAAAAACGAATAAAAAGTGAAATTACCTCGATTTCGAGCAGTTTCCAAATCTTTTCCGTGGATTTTGTCTCAAAAACATTGTAGTAAGTTGCTTCTCCGTTTAAGAGACACAATCGACAGATGATCATGTCACTCATTTTGGGGAATTTTTAGGGACAGGGAATGGTTTTTAGTTATTTTTTCAACATTTTTACTCGGAAAATTTGGTTTGTTGATGTTTTTGTTGATTTAAAGTGACTGTAGCGCCCTCTTGAAAGTGAATAAGGATGATACAAATTAAAATTTGTTTCTTGTTTCATTTAAAAAATTAAATTTTTATGAATTAAAAAATTTTAGAAATTAAAATTAATTTTAAATTAAAAAAATAAAAAAAAAATTTAATTAAATTAATAATTTAAAAATTTTTAAAACTAAAATAATACAAAATTAATTAAATAAATTAAAAAATAAAATTAAATAATTAAAATTTTTTAAATAATTTAAATTTTTGTATAAGGTGCATTCCATTCTAAAAAATACCAAAATCACGGTTTTGATTTTTACCGATTTCTTCATAAAACAGTTATAGAAATGAAAAACTGAATAGTTTATCATGATGTCCATCAAAAAAGAAGAAATTTTTGCTTTGGCGAAATTTTTTTACCCTTATTTTTAAAAATTTTATGATAGTTTTAAAAAATTTTTATCGAAAAATCCGTGTAGCGAAAAAAAAGGTCAAAATTTCAACTTTATTATTTTAAAATTTTTGTTCACCAGGATTGTTTGTCATCTCGAGTACATAAATTTTTGCCATGAAACATATGGTTGGAAACGAACTGTTTGGTCAGAAAAGCCAAAAATGTGATATTTTTGCGTTTTTAAAAAATTTTGAACCATTGATAAAAATTTTTAAAGACGCAAATAAATGTTGTCTTAGCAAAAGTTTCTTATTTTCGGATGGACATCAAGATAGGGTAATAAGATCTGTACTTTTATAGGTAAATTTAAAATCCGGGATTTCGGTATTTTTTAGAATGGAATGCACCATAAAAACTTTTCTTTAAATAATAAATAGAATTTTATTTTTTTTAAATAAATTAAAAAAATAGTTTTCATATTTTAAAAAATCGAAAATTGACAAAACTTAAAAAAATATGAAATCAAAAGAATTTATAAAATTTATTTCAACAATTGATTTAAATAATTTAAATATATTTTCCTCAAAAAAAAAATAGTTTTAAAAATTAAAAAATAAATAAAATAATAACAAAAAATAAAAAAAAAATAAATAAAAGTAGAACTACTAATTTTATAAAAAATATTTAAATTTCGAAAATTTTTTAAATTAATTTAAATAAAAAAATTTATTTAATAATAGGTATAAAATTTAGAATAGAATTTGTTAAAAACATTAAAAAAATAAATTAAATAAAATTATTTTTTTTTTTAAAAATTCAAAATTAAAAAAAATATAAAAAAATTAATTTTAATGATTTTAACAAATAAATTGATAAATTGAAGAAATTTACAAATTTATATTTTCTTTAAAAAAATAAAATTAGATCAAAAAATAAAAAAAAAATTAATAAATAAAATAACATTCAATGCAAAATGAATATTTTCAACAAATTATTAAATTATTTTATTTTAATTTTTTTTTATTCAACTAAAAATTCATTAAAATTGAAATAAGAATAAAAAATTTTTCAAAATTAATCTTTAGATAAAAAATTATCAATTTTAAAAAAATGGAAAGACAAGAAAATTTTAAAATAAAACAAAAATGATTTGATTTTTCGTCAAGAAAAGTATATTTATTTTTTTATTCTATAAAAAATGTCATGTTGTAAAAATAATACACAGAAAAAATGGTAAAAAAAAACTCGCACTATTTCTCTAATATGGAAGCAAAGGCAAAAGCCGTCGGAATTTTGGCAACGATTCCTTCTTTCGTCAATGTTTCTCGAATTTTGATAAATCCACGTTTAAAATCCAGCCCGCAACCCTTCGACAATCGGAAATCGAGCATAATTTTGCCATCCATTTCCAACAAAGTCGCTTTAAAGATCAAATCCGCCTTCCTTCGATCCGTCGTCATAATTGTCAACAAATTTTCATCGTGCGTCTTGTACTTGAAGCCCAATTTCTCCAAGGCATCCGTCAATTTTTGCACCGTTTCGTCGAAACTCGTCGTCACACAGAAGCGCGTCATGCGTTTCACGAGTCGCTGGAATGGATTCGCGCATTGCGTCGCGTTCATTTGCGTGCAAAGCAACATGTCATCCATCATTGTGGGTTGCGAGAAGCAGAAACTGATGCGATCGCCATACGTGCTTGCGTTATTTGGCGCCTCACAATCGCCGCTGACGTCAGAAACGGAATAATTCACCGACGGCATCGGCTGCGAAAGACACATTCGCGATAACGAGTCGTCTGTGTTGCTTCCCATGAGATTTTGATTGGAGCATAAGCGTTTATTGCGATGCGGTTCGTTCGTTCCGGAGTCAGTGACATCCAAATCGTCGTCGGGTTGCTTGATTTTTTGCATGCACCATCGATGTTGCATAATATTGCTCAAAGTTAGTCGTTGTTCGGGTTCGACGGCGAGAATTTTCCTCAGTAACGAGATTGCAAGCGTATTTAACTTGGTCCAAGGCGATCGTGATTGATAATTATTCGATTCCCATGCGAGATATTCGATGCAATTCGTTGTCGGCTGATCCCACGGCAATTCTCCCGACAACAAAGTAACTAAAATTATCCCGCAAGACCAAATATCAGCAGGAACGGCAGCATATGGCTTCGAAAGTACCTCCGGCGCGACATATGGCAACGTCCCACACTTTGTCGTTAACAATCTTTCACGCCCCTTCATCCGAAACATGGTCGCCATGCCAAAATCCGAAATTTTTATGTTGTCATGTTCATCCAGCAGCAAATTTTCGGGCTTCAAATCACGATGAGCGATACCTTTTTCGTGCAAATACTCGACGCCAGACAACAATTGACGAAAATAACGTTGCGCATCAGCCGGATTCATTCCAACATCGGGCTCGATACGATCGAAAAGCTCCCCGCCCGACGCATATTCGAGAAAAATGAATTCCGTGTCGCCCTGAGAGCGTTTCCCGAAGAACTTGAGAATGTTCACGTGTTGCAAATTTCGTTGGATTGCAACTTCTTTTTTTACGGAGTTGATGGCGTCGGGATGTTTCTTCAAATCGACCATTTTCATGGCAACTGCATCGCCGGAATGTGAGTTAATGAGAAGTTTTACCTGAAAAATATTTTTAAAAAAATTTAAAAAAAAAATTTTTTTTTTAGAATTTTGTTTTTTACCTCTCCATAAGCGCCTTCGCCTAACGTTTGTGCGATTGTCCATCCATCGACAAATTCTTTGCTCGGGTTCATTTTTATTTATTTTTTTTATTTACAATTTTTTTTTGTTACAGAAAATATTTACAAGAGGGGACAATGGAGTTTCGCGGGAAAATTTTTATTTTTCTCGTTCATCGATTTTTGACAAGATTTTACACATAAATGATGGTCCAAAAATATTGCAAAGTTGTTGGCAGTGATGGTAAGGAGTTAAAAAGGAGATTTTAAGCGAGATTTGTGTGAGATTTTCGTTAAATTTTCAACAGACGATTATTGCGCGATCCCCTTTTTTTGTCAATTTTTTTGACAGATAAACAAAATTTGAGACGAATGAAAGTGATGAAAAGGTTGGTACAATTATTGAAATTGTTTTGAGTTTTTAAATTTTTAAAAATTTGACGAATTTCGAGTTTTTATTCAAAAATTCATGATTTAAATTTAAAAAAAATATTTTTGAAAAAAATAAAAGTTAAATTAAACTTCATATTTTTTTGATTTTTTTAAAATAAATTTGGATTTTTTTTTAAATTCATAAAGAGTTAACTTGATATATTTTTGATTTTTTTTTAAATTTTTTTAAAGACGAAATTTCGAAATTTTTAAAGTTTTTTTTTTTAATTTGAAACAAAAGTTAATTAAACAAAATAATTAAATTTTAACTTTTTAATTTATTTTTATTAGTTTTTTAGAATTCTAATTCTAATTCTAAAATTTAACTGAAATAGAGTTTTAATATTAATTATTACAAAAACTCTAAATATAATAAAATAAGAATTCTAAATGAACCCTATGACTCTCAAATATCCTATTACTCAAGTTATTGGCATTATTTATGCAAGTGCATCTAAAAATTTGGATGTTGGATCTACTACGACACTAACTAATGAACTCCCATAAATTATGAAGTCCGTTAAACAAGGAAAACAATTTTTTTTCAACATGCTGAAGCTTGCGGAAGCTTGAACTATCGATGACGAGCAAAGTTCTAAAAGGTAATATTGGAGTAGGTGCATTAAAAAAGGAAAAAATAAAAAGAAATTATTAAAATGTAATTTTACTCAAAAATGGAAGAAGAAATTATTGCGTTTTTAGGGGATAAACTACCAACAGTGTTTGATGTAATCGGTTTACTGCTCAACGGGTAAAACAGATTCGTATCGACGCAAAAACGACCCAAACTCGTATGAATTTACTATCAAAAGTACTTTTTTTTCAAGGTAATTGTTTAAGTTTGGGCAACATAGATTGAATACTTCGGAGCACAATCAACAGAATGAGAATCTTCGTACCAGTCTAACTAATTGTAAGAAGTACTTTTGTATGAGCCAAATGATGAAAAATGAACTAATCATAAAAGGAACATAGGCATTAAAAGAAAGAAACACAAATCAACTCAAAGTTTAAAAATTAAAAAAAAAACTTTATCGTTTGAAACATTGTTGAAGAACGTGAAATCTGCATAAAAATTTATTTAAAATTATTAAATATTTTGATAATAATCTTAAATGTATATTACTAAAGTTCATCAAAAAATAAGTATATTTTTGTGAAAAATAAATGGAAAAATTGTAAATTATTTTAAATTTCTTTAAATTTTACATTGCATAAAAATTTAAAAATATTAAAAAAAAAATTCAAAAATATTAAATATCAAAAAAAAAAAAAAAATAAATAAATAAATAAAATAAAAAATATTTTAATATTAAGAAAAAGAAATAATTAGTTTGTATACATTAATAAAATATTCAATTAATTTTTAATTTTGCCATTTTTTTACAAAAGCAATCAAATTTTTTTTTTTGAAATTTAGAAATTCAATAAAATTGAAAACATTTTTCACACTTTTGTCGTCCTTATCACTTTCATTCGTCTCGCATGGCGTTTTCCACAGACTTGAAGTGAACGAATTCTTTAAGTAAATATGTAGTCGCGTATTTTGCAGATGAAAAAATGTGAAATAATTCGGTAATTGGATGTTTTTGTTTGTAATTACAAGCGGTAAGTATCTCCTGCCTCCCGTTCACACGCCAAACACCAAAATCCGGCATGAATCGCATTATTTTGCATCGTAGTCGGCAAAAATGTTTGCCGTCTGGAATTTTTGATTACTCCATCACTTTTTTTCCCTTCAATTTCACAATCTCACTCAAATTTCTACTTTTTTTCGGCTTTCTTTGCAGGGATATCCGCCGAATTTGCTTATCACAAACACTTAGAATTCGCAAAAACCATGTAAATAGTAGGTTTCTACAAGAAATATTCTGCAACAAACAAATCGTATTAAAAAAAAAAAAATAAAGGAAAAAAAGAATCATAAATATAGGAGAGCTACATACGTCTCACAAAAAAAAAAGTAGTAGAGACATTATTTATAAAAAAATACAAAAATTTCTGCGACGCAACAACAACCGAAAATGGAGGAAGAGACACTTGAACGGGCATTCCGGGCGTTTCTGGACCAAAAAGACCTCAAATCCGCAGCAACTGCCTTCGACGAAGTGATGAGCAAGAAAAATTGTCCATCGGATGCGATGAACACTGCGCTGCTGGGGCGTTCGATGGTCTGTTTCGAGTCAAAAGAGTACAAGGAAGTCCTTAGCTACACAAACCAACTCGTCAATTCGCTTCGGAACGCAAAAAATACCGAACTGACGGTATGCCTTGCGAGAAATTTCAGCGTTCGAGCATCGGTTTTGCTAAAAGATCCCGAACCGCTGATGCAAGATGCGAAAAAACTCGTCGAGACACTAAAATCCCTCGAGCAAAGTGACAAATTGACATCGTTGGCAACCAAAATCGATGAAATTTTGGATAAATCCACGAATGAGCAACTTAAGAGCGTCTTTTCGAAAGAACACGAAGAAATTGGGGACATTTGTAAAGAGATTCATGACATTCTCGTCACGGAACTCCCCTTGGATGAGCACACAAAGTGGCTACGGAAGCGAGAAACGACCCAAAATGGCGAAACGAAGGAAGAAAATCTCGCGAAAAAGGTCGAAACTGCGCTGACTGTGAATGAAGTTGACGAGAAATCGAGCGAAAGCAATTCTTGCACGTATTGCGGCATCAGTTTCAGTGATAAAACCGAATTGCGATTGCATTGTCAAACGCAGGAGCATCAAAATGTTCTCATGTCAGACGAGGGTAAGTTCAAATTTATTAATTTTTTACTTAAAAATTTCTTAAAATGATTTAATAGTTATGTGAAAATAAAAAAAAATCGAAAAAAATTAAACATAAAAATAAAAAAAAAACTAAAATGATTTAATTAATTTTTTTAAAGGTATTTTAATTAATTTTTTAAAAAATTTTCAAAATTAAATATTTTTGGAAATCAAATTAATATATTTTCTAATTTCTCATTGATTTCATTTTTATTTATTTGTTTTTTTATTTTTATTTATTTTTTAATTTTTTGATTAAATTTTATATTAAAATTAAAAAAAAAAAAATTTAATTATTTTTTTTTTATTTATTTCATAATTTTTTGTTCTCTCTAAATTTATTTAAAAAGAAATATAATTCATTTTTTCAAATTTTTAATTTTAATCTAAAATTAAAATAATTTTTATTTAATTTTTTATTATTTTTTTAAAAGAAAATTTAATTTTTTTTATGTTTTAAATATTTTTATTTAATTTTTTTTTAAAAAAAATAAAAAAAATGAAATTTAAAAATTTTTAAATGTTTCTTCAAATTAAAAAAAAAATCAACTATTTTATTATTATTATTTTTTAAATAATTTTTTTCTCATATTTTCTTGAAAAAAAATTAACATATTTACCTAAATTAATTTAAATTAAAAATATTTAATTAAATTAAAACTATTTATGAAATTTAATTTTTTTTTTAATTTTTATAAAAATTTTTCAAAAATTTTGAACATAACATTTTGAGCTTCATTTAAAATTTCTGAATATTTTCGAATAAAAAAAAAATTATTTTAAAACTAAATTTAATCAAAAATTTTCCATTTTAGGTCGCGAATGGAAATGGCGCCCTCCCCCGCGAGGCCATTCCGCGGAATCGTATTCGCTGTGTGATAACTTTGTCGAGAACGCAATTTGCCATTATGGCAATCAATGTGCTGACGCGCACGGCACTGACGAGCTCAACGAATGGAAAGAACGTCTCGAATACCGCAAAACGCGCCTTCAACGAGCCCGCGAAACCGAATTATACGGCAAAACGTACACGGAGCAACTTTTGGACAAATGGTATTCCGCCTCGAGCCCCGAAAAAGTGATGAAAGAAAAGATCGAGGGCGTCGACGAAAGTTGCTCAAGTGAACTTGTGACTACCGTTTCGTCAAAAACATCGAAACGCGAGTGGGTTTTTATGCTTCGCACGAAAAAATCCATCAAAGCAGTCGCGCTAATGCAAGATTTGCACCGAAATCACTTCGTTATTAAACAAATACTGCCGGCTGATGTTCGAGCAAAGAAGGGCGGCAAAGAAGCTGAACTCACGTCAGATCAGGAATGGGTTGCTCCGGCGACGGAAAATAAACCAGAGACGGAAAATACGACAGTTAATCTCGAACATCGCGTGAAAATTGTCTTTTCGACGGATATTTATGGAACATTTCGTCAATCGGTGGTTTTTGATTTCGGCACGGAGCCCGTTTTGGTCAAGCATATTTGTGTGGATGTCATTCCCGTAACGGATGCGGACAAAATTCAGGAAATTAAGAAGGAAATTGTGAATACGACGGCGGAAAGATGGTGCGAAGACAACGCTGATGTCGTTTATTATCAACAAACGTCGGGCGCGCATCTCCAAAATGCCCAATATTTGGCGGATGTTGCCCGGGAGAAGGATTTGTTCGAACGATATCCGTGTCCGAGAGCGTCGACGTTCGTTTTGACGCAAACTACGATCACGGAGAAGAAATTAACGCGACACAATTACAGATCGCGCATGCACGAGTTGCTCTACGTCGAAGAAATTGCCCGTTACGAGCAAATTGCGCGCTATAATCTCACAGCATCACTAAAAATCACGACAAATTACCTTCTGACGCCGAGCGGGATGGCAACAAGCACTGCCAAATATTCGCATTCGGGAGAATTGTTCGCGCTGATGAACTTGAGCAAAGATGTCTCCGAAGATACCTCCGCCGGGCGATTAATTCTCAATAATTGCGCTTCGGTTTACGTTTCGTCGAAGGATCCGCCTCCTGCGGGCGAAAAAAGAAAAATCTACGAAGCTGTCATCGAAGATAAGGGCAAAAATATGATTTACCTGAAACTTTCTGCGGCGGCGGTGACTGGATTGGGCCTCAAACCCGACACGGAATTCACGGGAGACATTCAATTTCTCCCAAATCGCCTGTCGTACTGCGAATGGCATCAAGCCATCGACAAAATTACGGATTACAAAATAATTTTTCCCGAAACGACAGTCGAGCCGAGTATTCCGTGGACCCCAACGCGACAATGGGACTCAACGTTAGACCCCAAACTCAACGCCAAGCAAAAAGAAGCGATTATGGCAATTACGACAGACATGAAATACGCGCTGCCGCCAATTTTGTTGATCGGACCTTTTGGCACGGGGAAGACTTTTACACTGGCGCAGGCGATTAAACAACTTTTGCTGCAACCCGATGCGCGAATTCTCATTTGTACGCACAGTAACTCAGCTGCAGATCTTTACATTAAAGATTATTTGCATCCTTGGGTAGAGGCGGGCTGTGAAGAGGCACGACCCCTGCGTGTTTATTATCACAAGAGATGGGTCGCAACGGTGAACAATATCGTACAAAAGTATTGCTTGATCGATTTGAATGTGAATATGAGGAATTTTAGGCGTCCGAGTGCGGAGGATATTCTCAAGCATCGCATTGTTGTCGTTACTCTCAGTATTTCCATGGAATTGGCATCGCTGGATTTGCCAAAAGGTGAGTTTTTTTTATATTTTTTTAATTATTACTTTTTTTTACGTTTAAAAATTTTATTAAATTTTTTTTCTTATATTTTTTTAATTTTTTAAAATATTTCAATTTTTCATTTTCTCTTAATTTTGATAAATTTTTAAATTAATTAAAAAAAATTAATTTCAATTTTCTTAATTTTTTTCAAATTTTAAATAATAATTTTTTTTAATTTGTGATTTTTAATTTTTTTTAAAATAAAAATAAATTTTTCATTTAATTTATTCTCAGTTTAATTATTTTAATTTAATTTTTTTTTGTTAATTTTTGAAAATACTTTAAACTTTTTTAAATTTTTAGCGAAAATAATGAAAAATTAAAATTAAAAGAAATAATGAAAGTTTCAGAAAAAAATAATTTAAAAAAAAATTCACAAATATTAGTAAAAAATATTAAAAGAAATTTAAAATTAAAAGAAAATATTAAAAAAAAAAACAAAACAAAGAAAAATAAAAAATGAATATTTAAAAAAAAAAATAAAAATTATCAAAACAAAAAAAAATATAATATAAAAAAAAATAAATTTTTTATGTTCAAAAAATTAATTTAATAAAGTTTAAAAATTTTTTTTTTATTTTGTAAATAAATATTTTGATTTTCATTAAATTTATTTTTCGAATATAATTTAATTTTTTTTAAAGTTTTCTTAATTTTGGAACAAATAAAATTTTTCACGATTCTTCCTCATGCTGAATTAAAATCGTGATAAATTTTGCACGCCAATTTTTGAGCAATTTTAAGCTTGAAACTAAATAAAAAGTCATTCTGAAGATGAATTCTATGGAGATATGCATCGATTTTTAAAGAAATAAAAAAAAATTTTTTTATCATATTATTCATTTTTTTCTTTAAAAATTTTTTATTTTAATTTTTCTTTAAAAATTATATTAAGTTAATTATTAAATGAACTAAAAAATTATTTTTTCTTATTAACTTTTTTTTTATGAGATTTCAAAAACCTTTGATTTTTTTAAAAATATTTTCTAAAAAATTTTAGATAAAAATTTTTTTTTTAATTTTCGTATTTTTTAATTTTTAAAATTTTTTCGTTAAGATTTTTTATTATTTTTTTTTTTTGATGAAAGAAACTGAAAAAGTAAAATATTTCATTTTTTTTAATTTAAAATTTTTTAAAATTTTTAATTTTTTAAAATTTAACTGAAAATAATTTTAAATTTTTACAGAGAATTATTTTTTTATTAAATTTTTTTTTTAAATAATTTTTTAATTTTTTTTTAAAGAACAACAAATGTTTAAAAATAAATTAAAAAAAAATAATTAAAAAAATCTTCTAACAAAATTTTATTTTTACTTTTAGGTCACTTTACACATATTTTACTCGACGAAGCTGCTCAAGCAATGGAATGCGAAGCAATAATGCCATTAGCGCTCGCAAGTGAAAACACCCGCATCGTCTTAGCTGGCGATCACATGCAAATGTCTCCCGAAATCTTCTCCAACTTCGCCAAGGAACGTCGTTTGCACATTTCGCTACTTGAACGCTTGTACGATCACTATCCATCGGATTTCCCGTGCAAAATCCTCCTTTGTGAGAATTATCGAGCACATGAAGCCATCATCAAATACACGTCGGAGCTCTTTTACGAGCAAAAATTGGTTGCATCAGGTCGAATCCCGAAACACGAAAAATTCTATCCGCTCACTTTTTTCACGACGCGCGGCGAAGATGTTCAGGACAAAAATTCGACGACATTTTACAACAACGCCGAAGTGTACGAAGTGGTTGAACGCGTTTGTGAGCTGCGAAAAAAATGGCCCAGTGCATGGGGAAAAATTAATGATCAAAGTATTGGAATTATGACGCCGTATGCGGATCAAGTGTTTCGCATCAGATCCGAGCTGAGAAAACGTCGGATGGCGGGAATTAGTGTTGAAAGAGTTTTAAACGTGCAAGGAAAGCAATTTCGAGCGATTTTCTTGTCAACTGTGAGAACAAGACGAACTTGCACAAATAACAAGGACACAAATTCGAACGAGGAAGTCGATTATGGATTTTTGAGCAATTCGAAATTACTCAACACAGCAATCACGCGAGCTCAAAGTCTCGTTGCTGTGGTCGGAGATCCAATTGCCCTGTGTTCGATCGGGAAATGTCGCAAAATTTGGGAACGTTTCATCGAAATTTGCAATCAAAACAAGAGTTTGTTCGGAATTACGTGGTCTCTGCTCCGTTCGCAGCTCGACGGTGTCGAATTGAAGAAAACTTACGTCTTGAATCCGCTTGCGCCGGAATTTATTCCTCGCGCGCTGCAACACGAGGCATATTTGCGACATCAAACGGACCATTACAGTCATTATCATCATCCGAATCAGTATCATCACTCGCATCAAAATCACTTTCAGAACTACCATCCGCCCCATAATTATCGCAATGCGGGAGGACCGCCGCATAACATGATGTCACATCCGAATATGCCGCCCGGCGGTATGAATCACAATCAAATTGGACCTCCGGCATACGGGAATGGGCCTGTTCCGCATGGCATGCATCCAAATTTGGGTCCGGGACATCCGCCGCCGCCGCAGGGACCAAATTCGCAACAGTTTCCTTATCAGAATCCGCTCTACTATCAAAATCAGCAAATGATTCGCGGGCCTCCGCCTAATTTGCAGGGTCCGCAACCCAATGCGGGACCTCCGATGCCCTTTAGATCGACAGGTAAGTTGACTTTTGAGTGATTTTTGATGAAATTTTAATTTGGTGTCGTTTTAGGTCCCGGATTTGTGAATCAAACGCCTCCGATAAACATGATGAATCAACAACATGCGCCGCGAACAATGAATATGAATCAAAATCACATGTATCATCAACCGAATTTACTTCCTCCGAGAGGACCTCCGAATCAATTTCATCCAGGTTCGTATTTTTTGATTGACTTTTTCTCCAAATTTGAAAAATTTCAGTTGAATTTTGAAGAAAAAATTTTTAAATTCGTTAAAAATGGCCAATGCCCTAATGCAAATTTAAATTTTTTACCCAATGCAAATTTAAAAAAAATTCCCCAATGCAAATTTTAATGTTCTAATTCATATTCTAAATTAAATTGTTTTAAACAAAAAATAAAAAATTCGTAAATTTTAAAAAAACTTCATTATTTTTTGTTAAAAAAAAATTACAAAAATTTTACAATATCTTTAAAATAGGAAATAATTTTTTGTCAAAAAGAAAAAAAATTATATTTAAAAAATTAATTTTTTTTTTTCTTTTTGGAGATGACATTTTTTTTATCTTATTGAAACTGACTTTTATTGAAATACTTGAAATAAAAAAAAAAAAAAATTAAAAATTTTCGAAAAATAAAATAATAAATAAAAATTTTTGTTAAATAAATGAAAACTTTAAAAGAAATATCTTTAAAAGTTATAAATAATTTTTTTTATTTTAATTCAATTAATAAAAAAAATTAATTGAAAATTTAAATTTCACAAAAATTTTTTTTCAATTTTTATTTCAAAACTTCTTTCGAATTTAATCAATTAATTATGTTAATTTTTATTTAACGCTATTTTTTTAATTTTAAAAAATGATTTTTTTAAAAATTTTTTTTTTAAATTAGGTATTTAAGAAAAAAAATAAGATAATTTGAAAACTTTAAAGAATTAATAAAATAATAATAAAAAATAAAAAAAAAAAAAAAAAAAATAAAAAAAATATTTTTATTTTATTTTAATTTTTTTTTTCATTTTTTTATAAACTTTTCAATTTGTTTTATTTTAATTTTTGAAAAACATTTTAATTTAAAAAAGTATTTAATTAAAAAATTTTTATTTTCCATTTTCTTTATAAAAAAATTTTTTTTTTCAAGCTGAAAAATATTTTAAGAAATTTTTTTATTTTTATTTTTAATTTTTCATTTCATTTTTTTTTTAATTTTTGAAAAATATTTTAATTTAAAAAATTATTTAATTCAAAAATTTTTATTTTTCATTTTCTTCATAAAAAATAATTTTTTTCAAGCTTAAAAATATTTTAACAAATTTTAAAAATTAAAAAAGAAAATTTTAAATTAAAAAAAAAAAATTAATAAAATTGTGAAGAAATTTTTTTTTTTTGAAGAAGGCTTTTGAAAACAATTGATATAATTTTTCCGAATTTTTTTTAAAGAAAATTATTTTCTAATTTTAGAATTACAAGTTCCTCCCGTTCAAAATGTTCGTAACCAATTACCGCCTCCGCAACAACCTCCCTTACGAAGTCCCGGATCTCACAATCTCCAAATGCCTTACGGAATGCAAAAGACACAACAGGCGCCTTATTTGCCGCCGCCGCCGCAACAACAAACGCCCAATCAAATGTTCGCGCCATCCCAACAAAACGCATTGCCGCCCAATTTACGTCAATCCGCAGCGCCGCAAATGAGTCCGGCACCTCCGTACGCCCAGCATTTCAACCAAGAGCATCACATTGGAGCTCCCTTGCCGAACGACATCCTGAACTCGATGCGAAATAACGCCGCTGTGGCCCAGCAACAAGTCGTTCAGCAAAAAATGCCGTATCCGTCACTCGATCAACAAGCATCGCAGGCACGTCATGTCGAGAACAAAGATTTTACTTTTCTCCAAAATGTACATTTTCCCGAAAAATTGCCGCAAATTCAACAACAACCCCCGTCGCATGTTCATCAAAGTCATTTGTCGTCGCAACAACAGCTTCAGCCCCATCATGGCGCTTCGCAAAATCATCTTCATTCGAATTTCGGAGGAAGTCACACGAGCGATTTAAGTAGTCTTTTGCCGCCGAACATGAGTTTTTACGAAATGGCGCTCGAATCGAAGGATATTCAGCTGAAATGGTTCCTTCGCTTGATGGAAACGCAAGGAATCGAAGCAGCCAATAAATTTACGGAAATTTTGAGACAAGTCCCGAATCTCATGTCGAATTCCGGCATGAATAATCATCAACAGCAACCGATGATGCCACAAAAAACGGAATCTGCCAACGATTTGGAGCTCGATAACTTTTTCGATAATTTGCCGCAACCCTTGCTGAAAGACATTCTCGGCTTATCGACAAGTAACGCACCGAATTTGGGTTCAACAGCATCTCACGGAACGGGTTTGGGTTCTTCACATCTCCTCGGAAACGGAATTATGGGAAGTCATTCGTCCAAAAGTAGCGTCGACAGCGAATTAAAGGATTCGCATCAATCGGTGCCGCTTTATCGACGTCAAGCAGGGCAAAGTTACAGCAGTAGCATGGCATCATCGACCTCCGCATCGACAAAAAATCACTCAATTGCGTCATCGACACCCGACATTCTCGAGACAAACTTTTTCGAGTCGATTGAAAAATTATCGCAAAATTTCACGACGTCACTTTTCAATCAGCAAACCTTCAATAACGACCATAATGGCTTCCAAGCAGGCCTTCCGCCATTACAGCAACTTCTGAATCAAGCGAATTCGCAATTTTCGCATCATCCCGCGAATAGTCAGCAACAACCACGTATGATGAACATGGGAAGTCATCAAATGTCGAGTCAAAATGTGCAGCAGCAGCAGCAACAACGCGCCAACGAATCTGTCGAGGAAATGCTTAATCGTCACAATTCGACGACATATGCGAGCGTTTTGAGTGGCGCGGGCGCAGGTAAGCAACCGTCAGCGAATAATCATGGGAAAGAGGATCCGGATAAAGATCCATTTACTGCTAATTTGTGTGCTTCTCGCAAAAGTAATGGATTTTACAATTATTTTCAATAAAATAATGTTAAATGATAGAGAAAAAACAAGAAAAAAACATAAAAAATAAACATTAATGTTAGAAATTAGTTCATAAACGTAAAATTATAAAAGAAAAAAAAAATAAAAATTATAACATTAATTAATATAATATTCAGATGTATACCCAAGATCAATAAAATAATGAATTTAAATCCGTAAGAAAGTTTGTAATAAAAAAAAAATGTTTGATTTTCATCTATACTATAGAATAATAATAATAAAAAAAATATATTAAAAATCATAAAAAAATAAAAAAAAATTATTAAAAAAAATTTTTAAAAATAATTTCCATATTTAATTAAATATTATTCAAATTAATTATTAAAAATAATCAAATTAAAAAAAAAAAAAATATATAAAAATACAATTTTTCCTTTAATTTTTCTAAATTGAATAAAACTATCATGTTTAAATTTTTATAATTAATTAATTAATAATTAATTTTTATAATAATTATTAATTTTCAAAATGCTTCGTTTAAATTCATTGAAATAGATTTTACTAAATTGAGACAATTTTCATAAAAAATAATAGAACCTAAATTTTTTTTAAATAAATAAATTTTTAAATATTAAAAAAAATATTAAAAAATAATTTTCATATTTAATTTAATATTATTCAAACTAAATATTAACTAATTAAAAAAAAAATACAAAAAAAATGAAATTATTTTTTTCTAAATTATTAAAAAACCAACATGTTTAAATTTTTATATAATTTGTTTAAGTTTGCAACATATATAATTATTTAATTTACAAAAAATATATGCTTGGTTCGAATTAATTAGAATATATTTTTAAACATGATTTTTTTTTATTCAAAATAATAAATTTTTTAAAATTAATAAATTTTTAATTAGCAAAAAATTTTAAATTAATTGAAATAGATTTTACTAAATTGAGACAATTTTCATAAAAAATAATAGAACCTAAATTTTTTTTAAATAAATAAATTTTTAAATATTAAAAAAAATATTAAAAAATATTTTCATATTTAATTTAATAATTCAAACTAAATATTAACTAATTTGAAATTATTTTTTTTAAAATTACATGTTTAAATTTTTATTAATTTGTTTAGTTTGCAACATATATAATTAAATTTACAAAAAATATAAATTTTAAATATATTGAAATTTTTAATTAGCAAAAAATTTTAAATTATTGAAAAATAAAAAAAAATAATTTTTTGACAAAAAAAAAAAATATATTTATGAGCACTATTATAACTGATTAACATTATTTTTTTTATTCACAATAAAAATTAAAAATAAAATTAAAAAAAAATAATAAACAACACTGCACTTTTTGCTTTTAATAATATTTAAAGACAGAAAAAATATTTAAAAAAATATATATGATGGCATTGTACTAATTATATATTATTATATAATAAATTTTGTAGACAAGTTTGGAAAAACACGTACTCTTGATAAAACAAAAAAAAAAAATATTCGTAAAACTTATTATGGAAAATTAAAAAAAAAAATTATAAAAATAAAAAAAAAATATATAAAAAATATTTCCCCTGAATTGTGGTATAAAATATATACATTTCTAACCATTTATTAAAAACTATTTATACTCGACTAAAAAATAAAAAAAAAAAATAAAAATTACAGAAAAATAAATTTAGATCTTAAAACAATTAAATTGTGAAAACAAAAAAAAACTTAAAAATGAATTAAAATAAAATAGAATTGTTAGTGGTAATAAATGTATATATGTCTAAAAATTTTCTAAATTTCGTAGCATAAAAAAAAATTTTTAAAATAAAAGGAAAAAAATAAATTACTTTTATTCCAATAGTAACACTAAACATGAAAAAGCAGTCCTTATTAAATAACTTATAGTTTATCCCATAAAAAAATAAATAAATAATAATATTAAAAAAGCAAAATAACACAACATATATATTGCTAGTTTTTATGATGAAGCTATTTTTATTTATAAACTAGAAATATATCAACAAATTCTTGTCTTAAAAAAAATAAATAAATAAACAAAAAATGATGATTAATTTAGACACTTAAAAAATATATAAACATTAAGTATAAATAAAATAATAAAAAAAAAAATTAAAAAATCCATTGCATTGAAACAAAAATTTACACAAAAAAAGAAAACTTTCAATGCAGTGTCAAAAAAAATTATTAAAAAAATAAAAATTTAAAAAAACAAAAAAAATATATAAAAATCTGACGATAGAGGCTGTTGTTTGTGTCGTTGAATAAAAATCCAAAAATTCAAATCTATGTTATATAATATAATATTTAATAATGAATATATAATCTATGTTAATATAAAAAAAAATATTTGAAAAAAAAAATAAAAAAATCTTATAAAAAAATAAACACTTAAAAAACAAGAAAAACAGAAAACTAATATTAACATTATATTATTATGATTATTGATTAACATAAAGAGAATGGATCTTTTTTTAAATGAAAAAGGTTAGGAGAGTGTCTTGAATAATGTTGAACGGAAGTTAATTGGAATTGTTTTGTTAAAATAAACATTAATTTATTATTATTTTTCATTAATTTCATTAATAAAAGTAAAATATTTTAATGTTTATGAACGAAACAAAGTTGGCAGATTTTTCTCAGACGACATTTCTCCACGAAAGGCATATTTAAGAAACATAGTTTGGTATGGTAGTCGTATATATATGAAAAAAATATATAATATAAAATATATGATGATAAACAACAAAAAAAAAATAGAATGAAAAAAATATTTTCTACGTGTCCTAAACATAACATTGAATAAATAAAAAAAAAATAATAAAAATTTTGAAACTTTTAAAAAAATAGTCAAAAAAATTTCTCTTTTGGAATTATTATTATCGAACAAAAAAAAATTAATTAATAAAATTGATAAAATTAACATAAAAACAGATTTTCTTATAAAATAAAAAAAATATAAACATTTTAGCAAAATTTTATTAAAAAGCCTTATTCGCTAATAATATTGGCAATGGATCCTTAACTTTTATTTTAACTTTCAAACACAAAACATTAGAAAAATAACTAATTAAATTCTAAACTTACAAGATGAATATATTTATATAATAAAATATAAAATATATATTTTCCTGTAATATTAAAATTTAATAAAAATTTTTGTTCAGTAAGTCATAAAAGAAATTATAATATAAAAAAATAATATTGTTTGGATTGTTTTAAAATATTAATATTATTATATATGAATAAAAAATAATTAATTATTAATTAATAATAAATATAAAAAAATAAGTGATTGCATAATTTTAAATTATATTATATAAAAACAAACATAAATTTTAATTAACACCTCGTTTTTTTTATTTTTTCTTTTTTTTTAATTAATTAATAAATATAATTATTATTATTAATTATTATCATTATTATGAATAAAAAAATATATAATCATATATTTAACATTATTATCATTGGTAATGACTTACGAAAAAAAAAGTGTTTCCTTTAATGAGGCTTCAGAAAAGTGCCATTGATCCATCGATCATTCATTTTCCCGACAAACATACTAAAATTAATGATTTAAAAGTGCCTGACACTCCGAAACGCAACAATTGATTGACATGCTAAATTATTTAAAGCAACATTGTATCCTTGAAATGCTTGAAAAAAACGCAAAGTTCATGCAAGGTGTGTGGCTGGAAGAAAAATCGATTAGCAAACATCGATTTTTGAGTAAAAAGTAAATATTAGTTTAATATTGCACTCTTGCCTCTTTCTTGTAGCAAGTAATGACCATCTTTCCTTATCATTTTTTTAAAATCAGTGAAAATGGATTTTAAAGTATGTTTTTTTTTTAAACAAGAGATAATCTTTATCGAACGAAACAATAATCTCGAAAATTATTATTATCGGGTGTCCTTTTGTTTATTTTTGCTTCGCGAGCGTGTGACTCGCGAAATTCGATAAACGCGAAAAAAAGGCAAAATCGATTTGATTAAAAAATAAATCATCGTAATAGCCTTTTATTGATATTAAAAAATAATTTAAGAAAAAAATAAATTTTAAAAAAATCTCTTAAATGAGGCAGTTGATCGGTTTTTGCTCCCGAGGGCATAACTTCAAATCTCTCATCGCATCGATGCCTGTCATCGTCGTCATCGACAACGAAGTGCATCCAAAAAGATGTTCTTCCAATAAATTACGTACCGACAAAAATAAATTATACTGCAGCTTGTCATATCTCTTGACAAACGAGATATTGATGATGCGTTTGGAATTGCGAAAGAACAATTTGTGTCAAAATTCGCTCATAAAAATCGCAGGAACCGAAAAAAAATTGCATGTCATTCGTTCTTTCGCGTTGCATGGCGCAAACAAAAAGTGGTAATTACATGAAAGTGATATTCTTTGTGGCGATCGTCAGAGATGGAATTGAAGTTTTTGGGCCCTTTTTGTGAATTTTATGCTTGGTTTGGATAAACTGAAAAAAATTTTGAAAATTTATAAAAATTTTGAAATGCAATAACTCAAGTTTCTCTTCTCGGATCTCTATGAGGATTTTTTTAAACTGACATAATAAGCTCCTTTAAGATTTCTGAAAAGAAAAAAAATTGAAAAATATTTGAAAATCCATGAAAAATTTAAAATTTCATGTTTAATGTTCATTGCATACCTCATAGGCTTCAAAACATTTTTTTTTTAAATATTGAATTTATTGCATAATTTTAGGAATTAATTTTAATTAAAAAAAATCTTCAAGTTTCTCTTCTGGAATTTCTATGAGAATTTTTTTAAACTGTCATAATAAGCTCTTTTTAGGTTTCTGTAAAGAAAAAATTTAAAAAACTCGTTAAAATACATAGAAAATTGAAAATTTATAGTTTAATGTTCATTGCATACCTCATAGGCTCCAAAAATTTTTTTTAAAAGTTGAATTAATTGCATTATTTTAAGAATTAATTTTAATTAAAAAAATCTTCAAGTTTCTTCTGGAATTTCTATGAGAATTTTTTTAAACTGTCATAATAAGCTCTTTTTAGGTTTCTGCAAAGGAAAAAATTAAAAAAAATATTTTAAAATCCATAGAAAATTGTAAATTTCATGTTTGATGTTCATTGCATACCTCATAGGCTCCAAAATATTTTTTTAAAAGTTGAATCAATTGCATAATTTCAGGAGATAATGTTAGCATAGAAAAAACTTTTCTTGGGACAACGAAGTTTACGGGTCCAATAATTTTACCGAATTTTACGTTATAAAGTCTGAAAGTTCAAAATGAGAGTTAATCCATCCCTGTGAATTACACTTGATAGTCATCATTGTTCCGATTATCCGAATCTCTCTCGCTCTCTCTGAAAAAAATAAATAATTTAGTACTTTAACGAAAAGCTACTTAAGATTTTTTTGTTGTTTTTTTTTGTATTTTTTTATGTAATATTTAAGGGCAATTATTTTATTATCATTTGCTGCATAATATAATGAAAAGATTTATTTAAATTACTTAATTTTTTTGCTTAACTTTTGTTGTTCAACGATATTAGCAAAACGTGATAACGCAAGTTAAGTTAAATAAATGTAATTTTTTTCTTTAATTTTTTTTTGTTAAAATTTTCTGTTAAATTTCTGTTAACATACATATTTTGGCCTTAAGATTGATGTCGTAAATTACTTTCTCTTTGTTGTTGTCGAATTTCATTATGATTACTCAGTTCTAAAAAGAGCCTTGACGTTGCATTGTGCGGTTTGGGTGCGGTGTCCATTTTTTTAATAGCAACGTAATCATAATTATCTGCACTAAATAAAAAAGTAAAAAAAAAATATTAAAATTCGTATTAATCAAAATGATTGACGATAATTTAATTATTTATCATTCTTTAATCAAGTAATTTAAGTTAAACACACAAAAAGCTTTTGCAAATAAATCATCTTACATAATCTGTTGACCTTTTGGTGAATTTTTATTTTTTTTTTTCAATTCTGACAAAGTCATCAAATTTCCACTTCATTAAGCGCACAAGATTATTATGCTGACAATTTATTTATCTCATTTTTTTCGCTAATTAGTTGGGTTTTTGTATGTTTTAACACTTTTTTATAATTTTTTGTTTGTGTAACATAATTTTTTGAATAAAAAAGTGTAACATGTTACCTTAGGTGATATGTTAATTTTTTGCGATTTTATTAAGATTAATTATTTTTTTAATTTAATTCGTAATTATATCAATAAACACATTGTTCGAAAATGTTTTTTGTTGCATTTTGGGTTTTTAGAGATTAGAATCAGTAAATATTTGATAGTTAGAATGTAAAAAATGAATAATCCGCAATTTAATGTCTTGAGGCAAAATTAGTTGAAAGTAAAGAAGAAAGAAAGATGAATGAAAAAAAACACGTGTGGGCTTAAGGTTTTTTTTTTGTAATGAAGATTAGGTATCAATAAACAAGATTCTAAATTTTTTGATTATTAATTTGTAATATTTTTTAAATATTCAATTTTTTTAAAATAAAAGTGCAAGAAATTAATTATTTTTTATTATTAGTTAATTAAATAAATTAAATATTATTTTTTTATATAATTAAATTTAATTTTTTTTAAACTTTAATTTTTTTGAATTTTTAATTAATTATTTTTATTTAATAAATTTAAAAAAAAAATCTTTAAAAATATGTTTTGTGTTGAAAATAAATAAATAAAAAATTAATAAAAGTAAACTAATTTATTAAAATTTTTTAAATAAAAAATAAATAATTTAAAATTAATTTTTTTTTACCTGTGAATAAATTTTAAATTAATTTAATTTAAAAAAAAATAAATAATTTTAATAGATTTAATTTTTGAAAAATTTCTAATAAATTAAAAAAAAATAAAATTAATTAATTTTTGTAATTTTTTTTGTTAATGTTTATAATGACTTTAAGATTTTAAATTAATTAATTAAAAAAATAATTTGATAAAAAAAAAATTTAATTTAATTTAATAAAATAAATAATAAAAAATTAAAATAAACATTAATTAAAATAAAATAACGGCTAAAAAATAATTTAGTTTTTAGAAATAAATTAAAAATTATTTTAAATATTTTTTTTTCATAAAACTTATTTAATTGAATGAAAAGTAGGTTAAAATAAAAATATTTTCAAATAAAAAAAAATTCTCCATAAAACTACTTAATGTCAATTACAATAAAAAAAATATTTAGCACGCACATCTTTAAAAAAAAATAAATAATAAAAAAAAATATATCAAAAAAAGAAAGATAATTGCCCAGTGTTACGCATAAATTCGCCCAACATTAAATACACATAAATATATATTTTGTAAGAAATTCAATGAACCTGGTTACAACAAAAATTTATGCAAATTACGTTCAATTAAACTTATATAAAAAAAAGACACACACTTGAGGACTTGTGCGGTCTTTCATGAATGAAATGTGTAACAGACTCACAAAAAAAAACGAGAAATGTCTAAATTATATATTTTTTATTATCGTACTTTGTCTTTAATTGTATACATTTGTACTTCTCGTACATTTTTTTCTTTGAATCGCCTCGTGCTATGTCTCTTTGATGATCGATTATCGAGATTAATATTTTTTTGTGACATGTTTCATATATTTATTTATTAAGAGTCAGGTGTTGGCAAAATATTTCTAAAAATTTTTTTTTACAGTTACAGATCGACGTCCGTAGCTGCTGGCGAAATTTTTGCTGCGCATTTCTAATCAACGACTCAATCGGGTTGAGCTGATGTGAGTTGAAAAAATTATTTTTTTCTGATCAAACAAACAAAAAATGAATGAACGAAAAAAAAATCCATTTCCATTTATAATATAAATAATATAAAAATATTCTCATGTTGATTTTAAAATTTTATTTCGCATGTGTGCACATCATTTGTCGACATGTCCATATTCCCTTTTTTATTATTAATTTTATTAATTTAAATTTTTACGATGCGCTAACTGCATCCCAACACATTGGATGTACATCATCATCATCATCAGCGACGACCAACGACGACGACGACGCGACCATGTTTGTATAAAAACACTTTTTTTGTTGTTTAAATTTTTAATAACATATTCTGCAATCATCACCAATCGTCGAGCGAGCACGAATAATAAAAAAAGCTGCAATATCTATGCCTTTATTTATTCATACATCGACAAACAACAACAACAAAAGCGAATTTTTCGCGCATTATTATTATAGAATATTACTTTGATGACTATTAATAATATATTTTGTGCAATATATAAAATTCACGGAGGTAGCCTGCTTTTGTTTGGCAAGTGATGCGCGAAAAACATGCTACCGATTGATAATAAAAATTCAATTTTCAGAATTTTTAATGAGAATCGAATAAATTGGAAAAAATTGATAAAATTTTATAATAAATGAATGCACTTTATTGTTCAAGCGCAAAAAAACTGATTTTTTTCAGTAATTTTTTGTGAGTTTATTACCGAGAGTTAATTTAATTTTTGAACTATTTTTTGAAAATATTTTTCGCATTTTATTTTTTTTTATACATAAAAAATAAAATTAAAATTTTTAATATTTATTTTTTTTTAAGTTTTTAAATTTATTTTTTTTTATATTTTATTATTATTTTAATACTCTATTAATTTTAAATTAAATTATATTAATATTTTATCATTATTTAAATGTTTTTTTGATTTTAATTTTTTCAATAAAAAAAAATAAATTTAAATATCAATAATTTTTTATGTTTTTAAAATTTATTTTTTTTTTTAAATTTAATTTAATTTAATTTAATATTATTTATTTTTTTTTAAAAGAATATATTTCAAATTTTAATATTTTTCTTTAAAATAAATAAATTTTAAATATTATATATTTTTAAGAATTTATTTTTAATTATTTAATTTTATTGTTTTAAAAAACAAATTCATTAAAAAATCAAATTATAATTTAATTAAAAAAGTTTTAAAATGAGAAAAATGTAAAAAAATAAATTGAAAAAATTAAAAATTTAAATAAAAAAATTATTTTTTTAAAAACAATTAAACTAAATAATTCAAATAAATTTTTTAAAAATTAAAAAAAAAAATCTTTTTTCAAAGCAAAAATCGTAAAAAATTTGAAATGTTGAAAAAATTAATTAATATCAAACAAAATTAATTTATTAAAAAAAAAGATTATTAAAAGCAAAAAAATAAATAAATTTAAAATTAAAAGAATTAATTAATTATTCTTTATACATAAAAAAAATAATAAAAAAAATATTAGACATTAAAATTAATCAGAAAAATAGCGAAAAAAAATAAATGAACCCTCGGTATAATAATAAAAATAATATCCATATGTGATCGTAATGAATCTCATTTTTTTCGGATTTTTCATTAAAATTGTCCATTTTTGCGTTGATGAGGGGATGAGAGAACATGTTCATTAAAAATATAACATCATGCAATAATTTTATATATTTGTGCATCATTTTCACGCCTGGTTTGTCAAGATTGCGACGCGCAAAAAATTAAAAAAAAAGCTTTTAGTGACCCAAGCGTGCATGAGTGCGTTTATGATCATCAACGATAAACCCTTTAATTAAGACACAAATCTGTTGTTTTGTATCAAACAGCTTATTACAGCTCCATTAAATTATTGTTTAAAAAACAGTTTACTTTTGTACATCATAAATTTTGATATAAAACCTTACCTTATAATTATGTTTGAACATGCTACTCACACAAAAAGTGATGTTTGGATCTTCCTTTTATTGCTTTTTTGGGTGATTTTTTTAGCGCGTTGAAGCTACTTATGAGATCAATATTTTTTTTGTGTGAGTGTCTATCGAGCTATGGGTTTTAATAAAATTTACGACTTTTTAATGATAAAAACCTGATCGTGTCATTAACGATTATTACATGCATTTTCGGATGTTATTATTTCCTTTGTCATGCGAAATTGAATGGAGTTTGGAAGTGAGGGATGTTCAACTAAGAGCTTTGAATTATTTTATTTTGTATTAAAATTATCCGTTAGAGAGTGCTTTTGTCTTAAAATTGTCTTCTGAAGTTCATTAATTAACAAATTATATCCTCAAGAGGGCGCTTTTATTCTAAAATTGTCTTCTTAAAATAATTAACTAACAAAAAATATCCTCAAGAGGGCGCTTTTGTTCTAAAATTGACTTCTAAAGATCATTAATTAACAAAAAAATCCTCAAGAGGGCGCTTTTGTTCTAAAATTGTCTTCTTAAAATAATTAACTAACAAAAAATATCCTCAAGAGGGCGCTTTGGTTCTAAAAATTACGTCTAAAGCTCATTAATTAGCAAAAATATCCTCAAGAAGGCGCTTTTGTTCTAAAATTGTCTTCTTAAAATAATTAACTAACAAAAAATATCCTCAAGATGGCGCTTTTGTTCTAAAAATATCTTCTTGAGTTCATTAATTAACAAAAAATATTCTCAAGATGGCGCTTTTGTTCTAAAATTGCTTTTTTGAGATCATAAGTTAACAAAAAATATCCTCAAGAGGGCGCTTTTGTTCTAAAATTCTCCTCAAGAGGAGGTTTAAATGGAAAATTTTCAGATAACTCAAAAGCTGAACATCCCTTCCCTTTAAAACAATTGAAAATTAAGACCGAAAAAGCAATATAAGGACCCGCATTAAAAAAGTACGTGAACACGATTTATCATCAGCTTTGGTGTGAATTAACGACCACATGTACGAATCGCCATCAACCGAAAATTGATCATGCGTTTTTCCGCAACTTATAATAATCAGTACTCTTTTTTTTCTGGACACACAAAATCTCATTGCGTGCTATGTATTTAGCTTGCACCATTTAAGCACTTTTAATTCGCTCTCTTTGTACGAGCAACTTTGTTTTCTGAAGCAAAAAGAAGTTGCATCGCTCGCTAATAATTTATGGCCTGTGAACTATACCTACTTTACTCCGTACGAGGGCAGTAATGAAATACGCGGACAATATACATGAAATTGTGTGTGGGGTCGTCGTCTTTCTTGTCGTGTTATGAGATTATTATTATGGGCGGCATGAAATGCAAAAGATAAAAGAGTAGCTACGAACGCAAAAAAAGTGATTTTCAGAATATTTTAGAGTTCAGCGTCGAGTTGAATTGATGTTATCGATTTGATTATAGAGGTTAATGAAATAAAATTGGCATGCAATTTTCATGGTAATCAAAAAAAAAAAAGTTTTGAATGTGTGGGTCGACTCGAGTGTCTGAAAGAAGGAACTTGACCTTGTTCGAACCTTTCTCTCTCTCTCTCTCCCATTTTTTTGAATGATTTATGATTCGCAGAACTACGAAATGCACTGGCTTGCGAAATTTTCATAAATTTTTCCATCAACTTGCCGAAAGTATCGCATATACTTTTCGACATGAATAAAATAAAACATAAAAACAATAACAATGGAGCTGCCAAAAATAGATATTCTCTCGTTATGTCGTACTATTGTGTGTCGTGCTTTTGTATAAAAATGGCATGAATGTTTGTCAAAAACGACTCTCGTTATGTTTCGAGGGCTTGTTGTTTGGCATGTTGTATCATATCATGCAAATAATTCCTTTTTTTATTCACACACACACACAAGTACTCGACATAAAAATAAAACTTTTTGTCCACAAAAAAAAAATGTTTTTGCATTAGCAAAAAAAATATTTTGGGGTATAAAAATTTACAAAAAAAAAAAAATTATTAAAAATGATTTTTTTTAAAATAAAAAAAAAAATTAATTAACTTAAAAATAAAAAAAAAATTATGATTAAAAATTTTATAAAAAAAATAATTTTAAAAAATAATAATTTTAATTATTAATTAATTAATTTATTAAACTAATTAATTTATTAATAATTAATTATTAATTTAATAATTAAATTTTAATATTTTTTTTTTCTAAAAAAATAAAGTGCTTGGTTTGAATTAGTTGGATAAAATTTAAATCTGAAAAAATAAAAAAAAATAATTATTTGAATCGATTAATTTCATTAAATTATGAAAAATTCAATAAATAAAAAATTACGATTTTAATTTTAATTAAAAATAAAAATAAAAAAAATTATTAAAATTTAAATATTATTAAATTTTAATTTTTTAAAAAATTAAATATTGAAATGTTTAAAAAAATTAAATTTGAAAAAAAATATTTTTAAAATATAAAAAAAAAAACAAAAATAAAAAAATTAAATTAAAAATATTTTTAATTTAATTTAATTTAAATAAAAAATAATTAATTAATTAATTAAAAAAATTTAATAAATAATATTAATGTTAAATAATTAATTAAATAAATTTAATTTTATAAATTTTTTTAAATATTTTTTTTAAATATTTTTTTGAATATTGAAATGTTAAAAAAAATAAAATTAAATTAAAAATATTTTTAATTTTTTTGTGTGAAGCAAAAACAATTTAGAATATGAAAAAACATACCTCCAAAATGTACATTCATCCACTTTCCATACAAACTCCACGCGATACAGGAGAGATTCTGCATTATTGATTATTGGCCCTTATTTACATAGCATTTTAACTAGAGTCCTCATCCTCCTCGTCCCTCGTTGATGATGTCGCGCTATGCCACTTCACTTGTGTGATGATATTTTATCATATATTAAAAGCAATGTGCGTCGTCCAGCGCGTATCTCTCGAGTTAACTTGAATAGTTGTCACACAAAACATGCGTCGGATATGCGACAAAAATCCACTGTTATTGATGGCAATTGGGTTTTTTTCTGTTCGCGGGCAGAGAGACTGAGAGAAAAAAATGTGTTTTAAAATTTAATCAAGTTAATTTGATCATATATTGTGTGCATCATGCGCGACGTATAATTAAAATGTGGAGTTTTATTTTTGTGTTATTGTCATTTTGGTGCGAGAGTAGGGAGTAGGAGACAGATGAAAACTGCAACAAATTGCAATAAAATCAGAAAATATTTTTGTTTGTCTGTAATCAGTGCATCCGAAAATATTTGTGATGCAAATAAATTGCATTCAATTAAGTTGATGCCGAAATGATTAAAAAGAGTGTGGCAGTGTTTGGACAATTTTTGCGCGAGGTTTTATTGCTTTTTGTTGCAAATGAACAGACGATTGATGAGGAGGATGAGTTTGAAAGCAGATTATCTTTAGTTTCGAACGAAGCCTTTTTTGCTATAAATTAAAGAGATTCGTTCGAAATCTATAAGATAATCTGAACTCATCCTTCTCATCAATTAATTGTCTGTTAAAAAAAATGAAACTTAATTCAAAATTTAAAATGAATTTCAAATTCGTTGAATTCTCGAAGAAAAGCTTAATTTACTATAAAACTCGAAATTTGCTATAATATTTGATAATTTGACGAACGAAGCTTTGCTATAAAAATTCTCGTTCATCAACTTGAATAACATTTTATTTAATATTTAACAGCAAAATTTTATATGAAAGTCAAAAGACAAATTATAAAATTTTGTTGCAAAACTTCATTTCAAAAATTTCATTAAATTGTCGAACGAAGCTTAACTTGCTATAAAACTGATAAAAATTTTATAATTCATGGAATTTCAAATTTTATAGTAAATAAGCTTCGTTCAATAATTTAATGAAATTTACGAAATGAAGTTTAACAAATTTTGAGATATCCTTGTTTGCTATAAAACTTAAAATTCAAACAAAAAATCGAGAATTTAACGAACGAAGCTTTCCTTGCTATAAAATAAAGCTCAAAAGAAAATTTTTGTTTATCAGTTTAAATTTTTATAGCAAAGAAACAAAATAGCAAATCGTCGAACGAAACTAAAATTGCTATAAAACTAAAAATTTGACAATTGATGAAATTTCAAATTTTATAGCAAAAAACCTTTGTTCGAAAATTTTTAAACTAAAAACTTGTTAAATTTATCGAACGAATCACAAAGAAAAACTTTTTCATTTGCCTCGAAGTCTAACAAAAATTGAACATGAACGCTAATAATACCACACTCCAAGTACTGAAGCTTAAATGAACAACAAAACAAACTGTTAAACTCTTGTTTAAAATAAAAAGCAGCAGCAAACAAGAAACTAAATCACAACGTGAGATTTATAAATCATAATAAAGCAATAAATTTTATAAAATGCAAATTAATCAAGTGCGGGCTCGGTCAGTAGCATCCTTTTGAGCAAACGAACCGTGATCATAATCAAAAATAAAACGAAAAAGAGCAAAATTACTTACTGAATTATGATAACGAGATCTCTTTTTAACTAAATTTATTATTTTTTTTTGAGTTTCTGAAGAAAATGGAACAATTTCTGTCTCCATTTATCCAGCTAAGTAGTCTCGCCACATGTTCACTTTTTATTTTAGTATTATATAATAATAAAAAGACAATAAGATATCGTTTTATTTTATGGCGCAGAAGATCTGTTATTTTTTCCTTTTTTTTTTGTTCTCTGGCACACAGAAAAACAACAAACGAGGAAATTGAAAAATAACAAAATGTTGAAATGCAAAATAAACACAAAAAAAGTGAACCATTTTTCCATGAATTCGTACATGTTTCATTGTACTTTCAGGGTCTTTGGGTTGAAAAATGTAAAATGATGTATCTCCTAGCGATGTGCCGAGTTTCTGTGTGTGTGTGTGCAATTTATGGATGAATTTCATACACGCATCGGGTGTTTCTCTACTGATGATGATGATGATGTTACAGAGGCACTCACACAATGGGAATATGACGACTAATCAGAGATGGATTCGAAAATTTTTCCTAAAAATTTTTAAATGCTTGGTTTGAATTAATTGAAATAAAGTTTTAGGTTAAAAATTCTTCGAAATTTGTTTAAAATTTTTTAGAAGTTTGTCAATTTTCCTGAAAAATAAAATTTAATTAATTTTTTATTAAATTAAATTTTTAAAAAATAATTTTTAATTAAATTTTTTTAAAATTAATTTTTAATTAAATTTTTATAAAATTAATTTTTAATTAAATTTTTATAAAATTAATTTTTAATTAAATTTTTATAAAATTAATTTTTAATTAAATTTTTATAAAATTAATTTTTAATTAAATTTTTATCAAATTAATTTTTAATTAAATTTTTATAAAATTAATTTTCAGTTAAATTTTTATGAAAATAATTTTTAATTAAATTTTTATAAAATTAATTTTTAATTAAATTTTTATAAAATTAATTTTTAATTAAATTTTTGTAAAATTAATTTTTAATTAAATTTTTATAAAATTAATTTTCAGTTAAATTTTTATTAAAATAATTTTGAATTAAATTTTTATTAATAAATTTATTAATAAATCATTTTTAAATTTTTTTTAAAATTAATTTTTATAAATTTTTATAAAATTAATTCATAATTAAATTTTTATAAAATTAATTTTTAATTAAATTTTAATAAAATAATTTTTTAATTAAATTTTAATAAAATTAATTTTTAATTAAATTTTAATAAAATTAATTTTTAATTAAATTTTAATAAAATTAATTTTTAATTAAATTTAAAAAAAAATAAATTTTAATTAAATTTTTATAAAATTAATTTTTAGTTAAATTTTTATGAAATTAATTAAATAATTTTTAACTAACTTACTTTAAATTTTTCCTCCTTTAGGTTAATCCGTCACTGGATAAAGTGGCATCCGCAACGCAGGTTGGTTGGAAAAATGTTATTTTTGTCAATATTATGACAACAGAGTTATAGTTAGTGCTTCAATTGAAAAATCTTGCCCCATACCCAACCATCCTGCCCGTACATTCAGCATCCATGGGACAGAATTATGAATAAAATATAAATGACAAGTTAGCAATCTATCGGTAGTTATTAACAAAGCTCTACCGGCTCAAAAAATGATTTAATTTTAACTTTAACTCCCGTTACACAGGCAACGCACTCGTTTCACGGATGACCAAGCTATTTCCTCGAATGAACGACCGATGAGGAAAAAAATATGAATAAAAAATTGCGAATAGAAATAAAAAAAGGAGCCTAGTTTGGATCAAACATAAACATTGTCATTGTTATTTCAGACGGTTTTCTATTCAAAAATTAAAATACAAAAAAATGTGTGATATTTTTCTCGTACAGAATGGGCGTGCACGTTGCACACATGACGCGTGTTTTTTGATATGATATAAAAAATATATATATTTTTGTTAGGAAAAATAAACTTACGCATTTATGCAGTGAGCCTTTGTTATTGTAATTTTTTCTGAATTTGGGTAGTCAGTGGTCTGTTTTTTTGTGTGTGTGTTACCTTGTTTTGTTTTGCGTCATAATTTACGAAAAAAATTGAGCGGTTTTTGTTGATGGGCGATCATGTTGAATGAAAGTGACAAACTTAAGTTAAGTGTTTTTTTTTGTATTTGTATAATAAATTAAAAATTTTTTATGGAAATTTATTTTTTGAAGAAAAATTTATTTATAAAGAAAATTAAAATTAATATTAAAAAATTTTAATACAAAAATAATTAATTAAAAAAAATTTGAAAAATTTATTAATTTAAATTTTTTTTTAAATAATTAAAAATAGTTTTAATAAAAATTTTATTAGGTATATTTAAAAAAAAATTTTTAAATTTCTTACAAAAATTTTTTAATTAAAATATAAAATAATAAAATTAATTTTAAAAAATGTAATAAAAAATTATTTTAATTTTAATTAAACATTTATTTTATTTTATTCATTTTTAAAGAAATAATTATAAATTATTTTTTAATATGTTTTAATGTTTAAATAATTTTTACAAATTTTGTTTTTTTTTTTGAGAATAATTAATTTAAAAAATTAATAATTATGAAAAATATTTTAAAATAAAATAATTGTGAAATGAAAAAAATAATAAAAAAATTAAATAATAAAAATAATTTAATATTTAATTAAAATAATATTCAAAAATATTAAAAACTAATTTTAACTTTAATTTATAATTTCTTTTTTATAATACCTAATGTATTTATTTTTTTAAATTATGAAAAATTAATATTCTTTATTTATAAAAAAAATATTTTTTTTCTAATTAAATAAAATTAATTTTAAAATGAAATTAAATTAAACCTTAACATAAAATTATTTTTTTTATATTAAAAAAAAAATAAATTTTTTAAATAAATATTTTTTATTATTTTATCATAAATTTTGAAAATCATGTCTTATATAATTTTTTATTAAAAACGAGACACCAATTTTTTACAATGACAATTGAAACGTGAATAATAATTTTTTTTAATATTTCCGATTTAAAAAAAATATATAAAAATGATAAATTTACTCATTCATTAAAAATTACAAGCCTTACCTGTTCGCGTCATAAACGATCTCCATTTTACATCGTTCGGCATTATCTGGAGACCTACCTGATAAAATATCATTGTCATCGTTTGTATTTGTTTTCGTTTCATTCAGATTTTATTTTTTTTATTCTCTGTATGACAAATGCAAAAAAATGATAATAATAATGAAATGCGCAGTGAAATTCAATGCAAACGCAATCCCTTAAAGGGATGAAATTAAATTAAAAATCATAATTGCATTTCAAACAACAACAAAAAAAAATGTATAACATATATTTGTTTATTTATTCATTTGTGTTGTTGTTGTGTATCAAATTTTATAAATACGGGCGTTGGCGTGCTACGTTCTAGCTGACTGCTGCCACAAAAGCGTTTGCAGGAATAAAATGTATATAATAATATTGTATGGAAATTTGATTTTTATCTCAGATATTGAATTGCATCGCATCGCAAACAATAATAATAACGTAGAAATGTACGAAAAAAAAACATGAAAACAACGAGTTTGATATTTTCTTTCGTTATCTCATATTTTTTAAAATTTTATTTTTTTGGTAAATCACTGATAAATAATATTTTTTAAATATTTTAAACAAATATTTATTTTTTTAATTATGACAAAAATTGGATCTTCAATGAAAAAATTTTTTAAAAAATTAAATTATTTTTTAAAAATAAATTAAATAAAAAATTTAAAATTAAATTAATTTTTTTAAATAAAATAAAAAAATTAATAAGAATATTTTATATAAAAATTTATTAATAAAAAATTAATTAAAAAAAAAAATTAAATAAATAAATAAAATTGATTTTAAAAAAAAAATAAATGAAATAATGGAATATTTTTTTAAAATTTAAAATTTAATTTTTATTTTTTTTTTAATTTATTTTATTTTTATTTTAAAATGTAGTTTTTTAATTTTTTTTTTTTCAAATTAAAAAAAAAAATAAAAAATATTAATTTTAAATTTATTTTATTAAAATTTTTTTAAAAAAATTTTTTTATATAAAAATTACTTTAAAAAAATTAATAAAAAATTAAGTTCCATTTTAATATTAATGAAGAAACCTCTTTTTCTTGCACGTAATAAATAAATAAATTTGTTAAAAACTCTTTTTATTGTCTTTTCGGACAGCAAGTGAATAAATTGATCGTTCATCATCCTTTATTTTTTTTTCTTGCGCGTTGATGATTTAATTAATATTTACTTGGCATTTTCGTAAATGGAAGTCTTGTAAATTCTTGTTTATACACAAATATGTTAATAGCATCGCCATCGTCTCACATTACACACCTTTTATGAAGTTTTTCGTGTTTAATCATTAAAATGCATTTTATTTTACATCTTCATTTATAGTGTAAAACCGTAAATTAAAATGCAACTGAAGTAATATTTTTTTGTCGTATTTTGTCATACACGAATTTTAAAGTGAAAAATAATTAATTTTTTTAACAGAGACAAAAAATTTCTTTTCTTGTAAATTTTTTTAAAAAATTTTTTTTTTGATTTGTGGGACGAAATTGGTTTGGTCACACGACTTGAACGGGCGCGTATTGAATTTATTTAAGTGAGACAAAAAAGATGAGCTCTTGTATCGAAGCAATATTTTATTTTAATGATTACTTCAGAAATCGTTTAACGTCGTAATTAAACCATAACGCAGCATGCGATTTTTTTCTTTGTTGTTTGTGGAAAATTTTTTTGTTTGACAGAGACGTTAATATTAATTTTTTAAAAAATTTTTAATTAAATTTCTAATTTTTTAAATATTTAAAAAAACTCTTTTTTTAAATTTCTAATAAAAATAAAATAAAAAATAAATATTTTTTTTTAAATATTTAATTTAATTTGAATTTTTTTATAATAAAATTTTTATTTAATTAAATTAATTTTTTAAATTATTTTTTAATTCTTAACTAGATTCATAAAAAAATTACTTGAATCTATAAAAATTTAAAAAATTAAAAAAATATTTTTTTTTCGCTAAAATTTTTTAAATTAATTTATTTTTAATTATTTTAATATTTATAAATTTTTATTTAAATAAATTATTTTTTTAAATTATTTAATTTATTTTTTTATTTTATATTTAATAATTAATTTTATTATTTTAATTATTTGAATTTAAAAAAAAATAAAATAATTACTTACAAAAAATTTCCCGCCTCTGAAAAAGGAAAGCCACCCGTAATTTTATTGCTTTGTTTTAAATATAAAGTGCTCCGTTAATAATGTGTGACTTCTCTATTAACGACAATAAATAGGAAAATAATAAAGAAAACACAATTGTCACAGTTTGAAAGCAAAAAAGACAAAAAATTCCAATGAATCATACTCTCAAGACGACATTTTCCCGGTAATTAAGTCTACAAATAATTTTAAATTGTCATCCGTAATTCATAAAGACTTGCATGTGCAGAAAAAAACTTGCTTTGTGCACGTGAATTGAATTTCATCTCGGAAAGTTGACAAGAAAATCGTTTATTTTTGTAATAAATTCGTCGTGAGTGAGCAATTCTCGGGAAAATCCACATGGGCACTAAAAATAAAACAATAAATAAATTAGAGGCAATAAAAAAGTCCTCAAAGTAGTGCAACGTTTGTAACTTTTCACTCAAAAAGTCATAATTAGTCTCTTTATTGATTGATTGATGGTTTCGCATTACGGGTCTTTGAAACGACGTAAAAATTTTCGTCGAATGCGAAAAGTGCGACACGAAAAAGTCTCATTAAATATTCAGATGAAACTAAAATAAAAACAGATGCACTTTTGCATTGCGACGCACGATGACGCGTCAGTCTCTCGTCAACATCATCAGAAATTTTTTTAATGTACAAAAAACAAACAAATACGCGAGATAATTACATGAATATAGATGAGAATGTACACAAACAGTCCAACATTTACATAAATCGCATTTTTTTTTCGGGTGTGGATTGAGTGCTTGTTAGTGCAATTTTTTAATGCATTTTAACAAAAAATTTTATTTTTTTCCTTTTTAATTTTTTTATTTAATTTATTTTATTTTTTGCTTATTTTTAATGAATATTAATTAATAAAAATAAAAATTCAAAAAAATTTGAAATAAAATTTATTTTTATAATTTTTTTACATATTAAAAATTTATTTTTTTTTTAATTAAAAATATATAAATAAAAAAAATAAAATTAAAATGAAAAAAAAATGATAATTTTTTTTTTATTTAAAAAATTTAATTAATTAAATGAAAAAAAAAAATTTTTTAAAAAATTAAATGAAAAAAAATTTTAATTTTAAAATTAATTTGATAAAAAATTTTTTTTAAATAAAATTTATTTGATTAAATAAAAAAAAAATAATAAAAATTTGATAAAAATAAATAAAAATAAATAAAAATAAATTTAAAAAAAATCAAATTAAAAATTATTATATTAAATAAAAAAAATTTTTAAATTTTAATTAATTAATTAAAAAAAAAAATTTAAAAAAAATTAAAATTGAAATTTTGGAGAAATTAAAAAAAAAATAAATTTAAAAAAAAAATAAAATTAATTTTTTAAAAAAATAATTAAAAAAAAAATTTAATTTTTTTTTTAAAATGCGCTCAAAAAAACTTTTCGAAAAAATGGAGACTTGTGAATTATTTGCCCAATGAATGTATGAATTTGATTTATTTATAGAAACTTTTTTATTTTCGCTATTCGAGAGATATATTTTTTTAAACCAAATAATGCATAGACTGCACTTTATGTACTCACTTACTCATTCATGCACTATCCGATACTCTGTCTGATCATGCAACATTATGTCTACTTATAAATATTTTTTCCATCTATCTCTGCATGTAGAGAGGAGAGATATTCATCATTTGGTGCTGCAACATTCGCGACTGTGTGTAAAAAGGATACAACTAGATGTTGTCTGATGATAGTTTTATATATTCTGTTATTTATATTTTTTTTGTATAAATAAAATTTTAGTGCACATATCGTTTGAATATTGATAAAGTACACCTGTGGCCCTTTTGATCTGCTGAAGTATCGCATGAATTGAGTAAAAATAGTTTTTTTTTCTCGCGTTGGAAATTGTATTAAAATGTCCATTATTGATATCTGATGCGAAATGTTGAAGGCTTATGGATATGGAAGGAAAGCCAATTGACAACCAAAAGCTCGTTTTATGTCAGCAGCTTAAAGGTGTTGAAAAAAATTTTCTCTTAAAAATTTATTTTTTTTTTAATTATTTTTTTTTTAATTTTTAGATGTAAAACAATTGTTTTTTTTTTAAATTTTATTTTTTAAAATTTTTTTTTTAATTCTATTTTTAAATTATTTCTTTAAAAAAAAAATAAATTATTTAAATTTTAATATATAAAATTTTTTAAAATTTAAATTTTAAATTAAATTAATAAAATTTTTAATTTAAATATTTTAAAAATTCAATTTAAATTGATTTTTTTTTTCAAAAATAATTTATTTTTTTAAGATTTTTATATTTTAAAATTTAAATAATTTTAGTTAATTTTTTTTTAATTTTATAAAATAAAAAATAAGGAATAATTAATTAAAGAATTAATTTTAATTAAAATATTTTTTTATAAAAAGAAAATTATTTATATTTTTTTATTTATCAAAAAATCTAATTTAATTTTTATTTATATTTTATTTAATAATATATAAATATATAAAAAAATAATTAAAAATATAAAGTTAAAAAAAAATTAAAATATTTTCAATTTCGTTCGCCATCAAATTAAAAAAAAAATATCAAAGAGACACGGAAATTCCTGTTCACAACAGAAAAAAACGACATCGATGAAAAAGCTATTACATTTTTATCAGCGTATGTCAGAGATAATAATAAAAAGTGTCCATCAGAGTTGACATAATCTCTTTGTCTGCATGTTTCATCCATTTTTTGCAGATAAAATTCGTATTTTTTTTCTCCTGCCAAAGGATCCAAAAAAATAATAAAAATTATTAATTTTTACGAACGACATCAGATGCACAAAAATATTGGCTATTTAATTACTGAACCAAAAAATAAAAAAAAAATTGTTCCAGTTCAGAGCCTTATAATTTCATCACGAGTTCAATACCTAGAGACATTCAAGGATCCCATTCCGGCACGTATCACGTCGAAAAATGATAATTACTTGATTACACATCGTCTGACAATAATTTTCTCCCCAAAGGCTTGTTCTTATCATGATTATTATATTTTTTTTTTATTTTTTTTATAAATAATCGCCTTATGATAGATCAAACAACGAAATTTCATCTCAACATTGTTATTACATAAATTAATTATAATTCCACAAAATAAAAAAAAATTAAGTTTAATAAGAAAATTGAGTCAACTACATTTTTTACTCAAAAAAAAAAAAAAATTAAATAAAAAATCTGTCTCGATAATTTTTTTTTTGTGGAATCAAAATCAAGTCTTGCGTCAAGTGGCGTTTTTATTGTAATAAAAATGTAATAATATTATGTGACCTGTGTGTCAGTGAAATTATATTAATTACAATGTCTCTCTCTCGCGGCTGGTAGTTTCTTTGTGGAGTTTAACCCTGAAGGAAAAAGAAATGAAATTACATCGCGTCGCGTTCATGCATATGTGCCTCGCTGCGGTTTTATTACTTTGTCCTTTTTGTGTTTAATGTAAAAATTGTTATTGTTTAAAAAAGAGAAATATCACTGTCTTTTTTATTGCGAGCCGGTCCAAGTAATGCGACGTAAGTATTATGTTCCTTACATATTTTATGTGATAATAATAAAAATATTTTGTATGTAATTGCCGTTTTTTTGTGTCTTTTGTGTGTTATTAAACGTATCAAGTGCGTCTTGCGAGACCTTTCACTTTTATTAATAATAACAATAATGCTTATCACTGCATATATGGGGTTTTTTCGGTAATTTTAAACGAAATTTCGCATTCGCGAGTCATGAGGTCATGGGAAATTTCCATGTCACGCTGGCGACCTTATGAAGACTTTTTTAATTAGGTCAATCGATTTGCAATTAAATTACATCTAAAATTTTCAATAAATTTTCTTTTAATTAAAAAATGAAAAAATATTAAAAATTTTAAAAACACAAATATTTTTTAAATAAATAAAAAAAAAATTTTTAAAAATTTAAATTGAAAAAATTATTTAATTAATTTTTATTAATTTATTGAACTAAATTTTATTTAATTCAACTTTTATTTTTAAAAAATTATTAAAATATTTATTTTATTTTTTTTAAAAAATTAATTTTTGAAAAAAAAATTATTTTAAATAAAACAATTAAATTTTAAATAAATTAAAAAAAAATGACACAAATTTTCAAAATATTATGGAAACATTTTTTCAAAGTATAAATAATTATTAAAAATTTCTAACGATTTAAAAATTAAAAAAATTTTTTCGTATTATTTTTTTAAAAATCTTAAAGTAATTTTTTTTTTTTTAAAATTATTTTTTAAAAATTAATCAATTTTAATTTTAAAAATTAAGGAAATTACTTAATTAAATAAAATTTATAATTTTACAGAAAAAAATTTTTAAAACTTTAAATTGGTAAGTTTAATATTTAAAAAAAAAATTGACAAACATTTTTATTTAAAAACTCTTAAAGTAATTTTGATGAATTTTAAAATATTTTCTAAAATATCAATTTTAAAGCAACTTTGAAAAAAAATATAATGTTATAATATTTAAATAATATTTTTTTTTTACAAAAATCATTAAAATTAAATTTTTTCATATCTTTTATTTTCTAATTCTAAATTTTCCTAAATTTTCTAATTTTATTTTTATTTAATATTTTTATAAAATTTAATTTAAATAAAAAATTATTTATCGTTAAATAAATTGAATTTATTAAATTTTTAAAAATTGAAGAAAAATTGCATTTCAAAAAATAATTTTTTATAATAAATTTTACTTATTAACTTTTTTATCTTATTTAATTAAAAATTTAATTTCTTTTCAATTTATAAAAAAAAAATAATTTTTATATTTTAAATTAACTCCTCACTCCCTTTTTTTTCGAACAAAAAAAATTAATTTCTCATGATTCTCCAAAACCACTTAAATACAATTAAAGACAACAGGTAACCTTTTGATTATTTTTTTTAAATATCTTTTTCTGCTTGAATTAAATACTTCATTATACAAAAAAATAATTTCTGCAGCAAGTTCTCTATTGTATGCGGGCCCGAAAAGCAGTTATTACAATATGTCATCTCATGCTCGGATCATCAATCAACGCAACATGAGGTAAAATTTGCATTTGAGCGCACACATATTTTTGAAGAGAGAAAAAAAATTAAATGTCCGATAATGAACTTTCAAGTGCATGCAAAAAGTAGTTTTCATGTGATTAAAAAAGCGATTTTAATTTAAAAATTTTTAATTTCGATGTTTTGAAAAAAAAATTAAAACAAAAAAAATTTACAATAATTTTCACACGTTAAATCTCACCTAAAAATTATCAATTTGCATGTTTTGCTGAATTACGAGGATTTTAATTTTTTTTTTTATTTATTGAAGAAAAAAATTAAATTTTTATTATTATTTGTTCATGTTCGACAGCGTAATTGCGTGACGCTGATGATAAATGTCAAAAACAATCATTCGTAGCAGCAGGAGAGAGAACGGAAAATTTTTCGGGCTACCATTTATCATATCGCTTGTCCCTTATGGGTCTCACACACATAAAAATCGCATCGGATAAGAAGTCAACATAATAAGCACCTGCTTTGACCTGTTCAATATTTTTATTTAATTTTATTTTTTTTTCTTCTTAATAAAAAATTTAAAGATCAAGATGTTAACGAAGTTGGCGAATTAAAGAAAGGCAGTCCCGAAATCATTAAGAGATCAAACAAAGGATGCAAACATGCATTTAAGGCATTTTTATTGCCATACGGTACAAGTGCTTCTTTTTTTTTCCAACCACTAACTATCGCGAAATAAATTGATTCGATTAACTTTTACGCTTGTTGTAAGTATTTGACCCAGTCAAACCTTTATTGCCAATTTTTTTCTCATCCATGCAAGTAACGATGCACGAAGAATCAACAACATAATCATAAAAATATTTTTTTGCGACATTTTTGTCCGAAATAACGGCGATTTTTAAAAAAAATTTTCGTAAATTCTCATAAAAGTGTCTAAATTCGGCTCAATAATTTCCGGATATCGACTTAAAATTATCCATTTCGCTACAGTTGTGAGCTTCCAAACCCAAAATTACCAAAAATTCTGCGTCACTTTCAGAAATGAAGAGCGTTAAATGCAATGACACTTGAGAAACTTTGTGCGAACTGATACCGCTTCGAAAAAAAAACAACAAAAGAAAAAGTTCTTATGAAAGTTCACACCAACTTGCTGCACCGTATGCAGTCCGTACGAGTTAATTAAAGTGAAATTTGATATTATTAATTCCTTTTTTGTTTTTCTGTCTGTTTGCCATTCATTATAAAAATATCTGCTGGTCGCACAAAAAAAAATGACAATCAACACCAAAAAAATAAACCGCAATAAGAATGAAATTAATGATGATGACGACGAAGATCATGCACTTGTCTTTCGTCTGTTTTTGATTAGTCCCTTTCCTTTTTTTTCGCCTCTTTTGTTGTTGATGCATTTTGAATTGTCGAAAGTAAGAGGAAAGAAAATAACCAGCAGGTCCCGAAAAAACACTTTGATTAATGTTGACAAGTCATAAGATAATCAAAAACATCCGAACAAGATTACAAGCGAAGCAGAGAAAGATGCTAATAATTTTTACAAGTGCTTCCAAAATGTAGTTACATGAAAGGATGTTCGATAAATTCAGCAAAAAATTATTTTTTTAGTTAAAAATTGGCATAAGAACGTTTTGAATCCCCGTGAATTTATCACAGAAACATTAAATTGCAATTTTTGTGTGTTTAACAAAAGCTAAAAGATGCTTTATTATTTTTTTATTTATTTTTTGCGTCTCGTGTGCGCCTTGAAACAGCATAAAAATGCATAATAATGGAACATTATGTGCTTATACAAGTGTGTAATAAATTGCAAGACAACAATAATACAAACATTATGTTGATTGTGAAAAGTTTGTGTTTCGCAATGAATTTTTTTTAGGAACAAATTTTTTAAAAATAAAGTAAAAATTTTTAAAAACATTTTTCTTGTAATATTTAAAATAAATAAAAATAAAAATTTATTAATTTAAAAATTCAAAAAAATATAAAAAAAAATAGAACAATAAATAAAATAAAAAAAATAAAATGAATTAAATAATTATTTAAAATTGAAAATTTATTTTATTAATTTATCATTTATTTATTTTTTTTTTATTTAGTTAAATATTAAAAATATTAAAAAAAATTTATTTTTATTAATTTAAAAATTTAAAAAATAGAAAAAATTAAAATAATAAATAAAATAGAAAAAATAAAATGATTAAATAATTATTTAAAATTGAAAATTTATTTTATTAATTTATCATTTATTTATTTTTTTTTATTTAGTTAAATATTAAAAAAAATTATTTTTATTAATTTAAAAAATAGAAAAAATTAAAATAATAAATAAAATAGAAAAATTAAAATTAATTAAATAATTATTTAAAATTGAAAATTTATTTTATTAATTTAATATTTATTTATTTTTTAATGTAACTTTTTTTTTGATTTAGTTAAATATTATTCAAAAATTATTTTTTGTATTATGAAATTAAAAATTAATTTAGTTTTATTAAAAAAAATAATTATTCAAAAAAACTACGTAATTATTTTTTTGAAAAAAATAAAAAAATATGAAAACTAAGATTTAGATTTTAAATTAAAAATATTTTCAAGGATTTTATTTAATTGAAAATTTGATGCTTTGATTTAAAAGTTTCAGCTTACATTTTTTTAAAATTTTTTTAGAAAAATTTGAAATAAAAAAAAAAATTAATTTATTAAATAATTTTTTAAAATTTAATTAACTTATTTTAAATGTTCTTATGATTTATTTTATTATTTATTTAAAATCTTTGAACAAATATTTATTTTTGAATTATAGAATTAAAAGAATTTAATTTTTGATTAAAAAAATAATTTATTTAAAAATAAAATTTATTAAAAGTTTTTAATTTCAAAGTTTTTTTTATAAAAGTATTAAGTTTGATTTTATAAAAACTTTAAATTTTATATTATAAATTTTATTTATAAATTATTTTTAATTTCTTTCATTTAATTAAAAATTTGATAATTTTAGTTAATTTTAAAATTGTTGAGCTCAAAATTTTTATATTTTTAAAAATTTTAATTTTTAGAAAAATTTAAAATAACAAATTAAATGTTTTCTTATTCATGAGATGCAAAAAAATCGCAAATAATTTTTTCACAGTACAAAGCAACACAGCAAAAGCGAGTTGAAACAATAATAATGACTAAATAAATAAAACATTCATTTCTACATATGTGAATACATCAAATTATTGCATGTTTCTTTGCTTGCTTGTTGTTCTTTTCTTGCTGCTTGCTACAACAACGACGACGACGAAAAAAAACAACTAAAAAAAGGTAACTATCAATTTTTTTCTTTCACAAATGAAAAATGTCTTAATTTAGAGGTACCAAGAGCCAACAACATGTGATAAGTGCTTACATGTGTATATCCTTTTTAAAGCGTGATTGAAGGTGATAAATAATATCGCAAAGGCAGAAATTTGTGTTTCGACTTTAATCATCCTTGGGGGCAGGCCTCGTTTCATGTTCAAAGTAATTAGCATACAACGGCGAATGTGGATTGAACTCGCAAAGAGATAACTTTTTTCGCAACATGATTTGGGCGTTCAAAATGTTCTTTTTTTTACAATCGATCTGTGTGCAATATTGGAGCATCGCAGTGATTCATCGAGCTGTAAAAATACATGTTGCGAGGTGTGGAAACGTCGATGGACGACGAACGTGAAACGACGAAAAGACTAAAATGTATCACTTACTGCCCGAAAAAATGTTTGATTTACAGCTCGAGACGACACGAAATTTGGCAGTAAGGGAAGAAATATTAGAAAATTTTAGACAACAGACACGAGTTCAGGAGTTCAACGATGCTTTGCTTTTAATATAATCAAATGTAGTCAATTTTTTTTCGTCGTTTTAGGAGTATCATGCGACATTTATATTTTTTTGTCTCGTTTATGAATATTCGAGAGTTATTATGACGGTGAAACAATCAGAGGATTTAAACTTGTGGTTCGAAAATGAGGTGAGTTTAACTTTGAAGGAGCTTTATTTCTGCAATTCCAAAATTTGTAGAACGTCAATTTGGATTACCTCTAATTAATTTTTATGTTTAAATTTACTTTTGACTGAAGTTGATGTTTTATTCCTTCGATGGTTGGATCAAAAATGGCTTTGACACAGTTTTTGATTTAGTTTTGCTCTTGATTTAGTTTTCAAAACAAAACTATGTCAAAGAAAAAATTTTTTTCAGTTTAAATTTTTTGACAGTTTTGAGTTATAAAATGATTAAAAATGATAAATTAGAGCCCTCTGACAAATTTTTATCCATTTGGAGCAAAATTTGACAAAAATTGCTTTGACACAGTTTTTGACACAGTTTTTTTGCTCTTGATTTAGTTTTTAAAACAAAACTGTGTCAAAGAAAAAATTTTTTTTCAGTTTCAATTTTTTAGCAGTTTTGAGTTATAAAATGATTAAAAATGATAAATTAGAGCCCTCTGACAAATTTTTATCCATTTGGAGCAAAATTTGACAAAAATTGCTTTGACACAGTTTTCAAAACAAAACTATGTCAAAGAAAAAATTTTTTTTCAGTTTCAATTTTTTGACAGTTTTGAGTTATAAAACGGTTAAAAATGATAAATTAGAGCCCTCTGACAAATTTTTATCCATTTGGAGCAAAATTTGACAAAAATTGCTTTGACACAGTTTTTGACACAGTTTTTTTGCTCTTGATTTAGTTTTTAAAACAAAACTGTGTCAAAGAAAAAATTTTTTTTCAGTTTCAATTTTTTAGCAGTTTTAAGTTATAAAATGATTAAAAATGATAAATTAGAGCCCTCTGACAAATTTTTATCCATTTGGAGCAAAATTTGACAAAAATTGCTTTGACACAGTTTTTGACACAGTTTTTTGCTCTTGATTTAGTTTTTAAAACAAAACTGTGTTTTTTTTCAGTTTCAATTTTTTAGCAGTTTTGAGTTATAAAATGATTAAAAATGATAAATTAGAGCCCTCTGACAAATTTTTATCCATTTGGAGCAAAATTTGACAAAAATTGCTTTGACACAGTTTTTGACACAGTTTTTTTGCTCTTGATTTAGTTTTTAAAACAAAACTGTGTCAAAGAAAAAATTTTTTTTCAGTTTCAATTTTTTAGCAGTTTTAAGTTATAAAATGATTAAAAATGATAAATTAGAGCCCTCTGATAAATTTTTATCCATTTGAAGCAAGATTTGACAAAAATTGCTTTGACACAGTTTTTTGCTCTTGATTTAGTTTTTAAAACAAAACTGTGTCAAAGAAAAAATTTTTTTCAGTTTAAATTTTTTGACAGTTTTGAGTTATAAAATGATTAAAAATGATAAATTAGAGCCCTCTGACAAATTTTTATCCATTTGGAGCAAAATTTGACAAAAATTGCTTTGACACAGTTTTTGACACAGTTTTTTTGCTCTTGATTTAGTTTTTAAAACAAAACTGTGTCAAAGAAAAAATTTTTTTTCAGTTTCAATTTTTTAGCAGTTTTAAGTTATAAAATGATTAAAAATGATAAATTAGAGCCCTCTGATAAATTTTTATCCATTTGAAGCAAGATTTGACAAAAATTGCTTTGACACAGTTTTTTGCTCTTGATTTAGTTTTTAAAACAAAACTGTGTCAAAGAAAAAATTTTTTTTCAGTTTCAATTTTTTAGCAGTTTTGAGTTATAAAATGATTAAAAATGATAAATTAGAGCCCTCTGACAAATTTTTATCCATTTGGAGCAAAATTTGACAAAAATTGCTTTGACACAGTTTTTGACACAGTTTTTTTGCTCTTGATTTAGTTTTTAAAACAAAACTGTGTCAAAGAAAAAATTTTTTTTCAGTTTCAATTTTTTAGCAGTTTTAAGTTATAAAATGATTAAAAATGATAAATTAGAGCCCTCTGATAAATTTTTATCCATTTGAAGCAAGATTTGACAAAAATTGCTTTGACACAGTTTTTTGCTCTTGATTTAGTTTTTAAAACAAAACTGTGTCAAAGAAAAAATTTTTTTCAGTTTCAATTTTTTAGCAGTTTTAAGTTATAAAATGATTAAAAATGATAAATTAGAGCCCTCTGACAAATTTTTATCCATTTGGAGCAAGATTTGACAAAATAGCTTTGACACAGTTTTTGACACATTTTTTTTGCTCTTGATTTAGTTTTTAAAACAAAACTATGTCAAAGGAAAATTTTTTTTTCAGTTTCAATTTTTTGGCAGTTTTGAGTTATAAAATGATTAAAAATGATAAATTAGAGCCCTCTGACAAATTTCAATCCATTTGGAGCAAGATTTGACAAAAATTGCATTGACACAGTTTTTGACACAGTTTTTTTGCTCTTGATTTAGTTTTTAAAACAAAACTATGTCAAAGGAAAAATTTTTTTTCAGTTTCAATTTTTTAGCAGTTTTGAGTTATATAATGATTAAAAATGATAAATTAGAGCCCTCTGACAAATTTTTATCCATTTGGAGCAAGATTTAACAAAAATTGCTTTGACACAGTTTTTGACACAGTTTTTTTGCTCTTGATTTAGTTTTTAAAACAAAACTGTGTCAAAGAAAAAAAATTTTTTCAGTTTCAATTTTTTAGCAGTTTTAAGTTATAAAATGATTAAAAATGATAAATTAGAGCCCTCTGACAAATTTCAATCCATTTGGAGCAAGATTTGACAAAAATTGCTTTGACACAGTTTTTGATTTAGTTTTGCTCTTGATTTAGTTAAAAAAGTAAGAATTTAAAATAAAAAAATGTTAAGGAAACAAGTTTTTACTTCTATTTTGTCGAGATTTTTAAATTCTCTTAAAATTATGTACTTTACGGTAATTTTTTTTAATGGCTTATTTGAGTAAAAAAACACACTAATTAGTGAAACTTACCTCTTTTTAAACCACAGAACAATGAAAAAATTTCTGAAAAACAAAAACTTCTAAAATTAATAAATTTCAACTTACCAATTTTTGTTTTCAGATTTTTTTGTCTCGATTTTCGATGAAATGAGGAAACATTTAATCCAAAAGAATTTTTTCTTTATCCAATTTTTCCCGAAAAAAGTGACAAATGCTCGTTGATTGATTTTCATCAACGAAACACAAAGAAACGAATAATCGTTTTCCTTTTATTGCATCCAAAAATCCATCATTTCCATCAACAAACCAAATATTGCTGAAAAAAAATATGTCAAAATCCGATCAAAAGTTCATTCAGCTTTTCTTTGTCTGATCACTTTCAATTATGATTCCGTGCACTTGAATTTGACATCTATTACTCCAACCACAAGTCGCCGCATCGAAAAAAAATCCCCTCTGAACAAAAAATCTGAAAATAAAAGAAAACAAGCAAAACTGTCAATCTACTCACATGGAATCGTCCAAAAAGCATCCAATTCATCCAAACCAAGCCGGAGCACGAGTGTAAGTATTAAATCTGTGCTGTGTGCATCACGTTTATTTCCTGTCATCATTATTATTTTAAAAAGTCAACAGATTTAGAGATATGTGTCTGTGTCTCTCTTTGTGTGTTGTCGTCTCGTCGGATAAGCAGCATTCATTCGCTCGCCCGCGTTGACGAGCATGACGATGATGAAAATATTACATTTTTTTTGTGTGTTTACAATATCTTAGAGACTGCGTGTCTGTGTCATCCGTGGGGTTTTATTAGTTTTTCGAGCGCGCGGGAAAAATGATGAATTATGTGTCTGAGGAACTTTCGCTTCGTGTCTCGCGAGATTCGGGCGAAACTCCTCAAAGACACGTTTGAAGTGAAAACAAGGCTGTCAAAGAAAATATTTTGTGTGCACCATCTGCATCAAGGCATGCAATAATAATAGTACTTGTGTGTGCAATAAATCTTCGCCATCCGCTTTCTTTTCGTTTTCTTAAAAAAAAATCTCTGAAAAAAACAGGATTAGGCGTCTCCATCGAATTGTAAAAAGAAAAAATGTTTTTGTGTAAAATTTTCAAATATACGAGTTGTTATTCTTCATCTTCAGTTATAAAAGTCTCGTTGTTTGTTTGAAAAAGTTCTTTTTCATTCATGTCTTAATGTTTACAAAAATGATGATTTATTTTTGGCTACAGGTATGGAAGTACTTGGAGTACTATAGTTTATTTAAAATTTATGAGGTTACCGGCGATTTTTTCCCCTTTCTCTATTTGGAAGGCAAGGAACATCTTGAAAAAATATGAAAGAAAACTTGAAAACTTCTTTGGTACTTGAAAGTTTTCATTTTTTATGAATAAAAAAAACGTATTGTTTTAGTTTTGGTATGAATATTTAATGAGAAAATGCCCCCGAGTTAAAGAAGGAGAAAAGGACGAGAATGAATTGTCAATAGATGAAAGTCAAACAGATTTTCACACCTATTTGATTTTTTTTGAATTAGCAAGATAGCGATTTACAAATTTTTGGTATTTTTAATTTTTTGCTTAAACTGATTAAATCTTTTCAATTATTTTTTTATTTCAGCACAGATTAGTTTAAAAAAAATTAAATTAATTAAAATTTTTTTAAAATTTTAATTTTTAAATAAATGATAATTTTTTATTTTTTTTTATTTTTAATTATTATTTTTTTTTTAATTAAAAATAATTAATTGAAAATTGAAAAAAATAATAACTTATATTTTTTATTTGTAAATAAATATTAAATTTAAAAAAATTAATAAACTAAATTCATTTTTTTAAACTTTGAAAATTTTTAAATTTATTAAAATTTTATTTTTTTTTATTCTTAATTTTGAAAAATATTTTATAAAATTTAAGAAAATTTAATACATAAAAAATATTATTAAAAAAAAATCTAAATAAAATAAATTTCAAAATTTTTCAAAGAAATTTAAAATTTCAATGATTTTATTATTTTTTCAAAATTTAATTTTTTTAAAAAAAAAAATTATCATGTGATTTTATTAATTTTTTTTAATTGTAAAAAATAATTAATAAAAAAATTATAATTTAAAAATTTTTTAAAAGTTTTAAAATTTTTTTTAAATCAATTTTTAAAATAAATATTTATAAAAATTAATAATTAAATTTAAATTAAAAATTAATTTTAAATTTAATTTGTAAATTATCAAATAAATGTTGTGAATTCAATAAACTTTTCAAAGTTTAAAATAAAATACAATTTTATGATTTTTTTTTAAATTTAGTTTTTACCAATATAAAAAATTATAAATTATTTTTTATGGAAGAAAAAATTAATTAATAATTGAATGAATAAAAATTAATAAAATTTTGAATTTTTCAAAATAATTAATTATTTTTAAATAAATAAAAAATATTTTATATTTTCTGTTAAAATTTCAATAATTTCCTCCAAGTGTCAAGTGTGCAAATTTACATTTTAAAAGTGCAAATAGTGATGCAAAAGTACAAATAAAATCATGTTGCAATGTTTAAAGAACACGATAAAAAGTGACTTGAAGAGATGCTAAATCGCATCATATCATCTGTCAACTTTATTTTTATTTAATTTTAAATCTCGCATTGACTCGCTTCACTCGAGCAAAATTCAATATAAGCGCATCGCAGAAGAAAGAAGTGCATCGAATAAACAAGAAGACAAGCAGATAAGATGCATCACAAAAATGCAGTAGACAGCCAGAACACAACACAACATTGTTGCACACACACATTTTGTTGTTTTCCATCTCGTAATTCAATTTCGTCTTCAACTTATTTACTTGGCACACGTCAAGAATTGTGTTTATTATTTTTTTTTCAACTTCTAGACAAGTGACTCACGAGGCAAGATGGATTATTATCGCATTTTGTGCGTAAAAAGTTGCTTATCATTTGGCGATCAGCTCAACTTGTAACGGTAAGATTTCTTTTTTTTTTTTTGCATGTAATAATGAATCATCATCAAAGCGACTGCCCCATTAAAAGTTACAAACAAATTATAATTTACGTCCTCTTTATAACCTAATCACCGCACGATGCACATTATTGCATCAGAAACGCGAGAGTCAAGTGAACAACCGTTTCATTTACCAATTAACGTCATATACGCATCATAAATTTATTTTTACACGTTCACTTTGTTTGCTCCTTCTATGAATGAATGAACAAACACGAAAAAAATCTTACGGTTTTGTTTCTTGATTTTGCGTTAAAATTTTCTCACGCTACTGATTACTTTTTTCAGTTTTTTTCCAGCTTTGCATATGCGAATCGTAGAACAAGAAGTTGATGATGATAAAAATTTATACTAAAATTAACTAAGAACACGTACCGACGACGATGCTATGAGACGTCGTCGACGATGCGGTAATAAGAAGTTTATGAGGAAAAAAAGATAGTGTAGTGGCAAATGATTATTAATTATAACTAATATATCATTTACATAATCAATTCCAAGATGTAATTATGCTGCAGTGCAAAAAAAAAGTTATGGGGATAAAATATGACACTACTGTAATAATAATAATGGATAGTTGCAAAGAAGGCAATATATTTGTTTGCTAGGGAGGTACTGAAATTGCAATCAATGGGTAATATTTTATCGCAAAGTTGGAGCGAACGCAGAGAAAAAAGTGACAGAAGGTTACCGCTGGAAGGCGCGATTAAGATGCTTTTATCTGTCAGCCCGTTTTTTGAATGACGAGATCTTGAAGGAAAGAAACTTGTTGTAAGTATATTAAATTTAATGGAAATTACTCAAAAAATTTAATTTTTTTTAATTTTATAAAATTTACATTTTTAGTCCTTAACTGATGTTATAAATTATGAACAATATTACCTATGAACAATTTGATTTGGATTTTTACGCTAAACGTCACAAAAATTAAGAAAAACCTCACTCTGAAAGAATAAGCGAACGAATAAACATGTAATTTTATTCTTATAGGTAAAATTTAAGAAGAGAATCATTTGTGACTTTGAGAATCATCAATTAAAGCATTGATTTTTGTTATCAGGCCATCTTGGATCCATATCATCCCCCATTTTGTTTTGTTCAAATTAATTCAAACCAAGCATATTAGAAGGAGATTTTGAAAAACTGAAATTTTCATATTTTTCAATTTTCAAGCTTGAGAACCATCCAAAAGGCATCCAAAGCACTTTTGTATGACTTTTGATCAATTTCAAGCTTGAAAATTATCAAATAGGCTCTCAAAATGAAAATTACGTATTTTTTACGTAATTTTTATTTTTCAATATTTAAGCTTAAGAACCATCAGAAAGGCATCCAAAGCACTTTTGTATGACTTTTGATCAATTTCAAGCTTAAAAATTATCAAATGGGCTCTCAAAATGAAAATTACGTATTTTTTACGTATTTTTTATTTTTCAATTTTCAAGCTTAAGAACCATCAGAAAGGCATCCAAAGCACTTTTGTATGACTTTTGATCAATTTCAAGCTTGAAAATTATCAAATGGGCTCTCAAAATGAAAATTACGTATTTTTTACGTAATTTTTATTTTTCAATATTTAAGCTTAAGAACCATCAGAAAGACATCCAAAGAAGTTTTCCGTAATTTTTGATCAATTTCTATGATTTTGATGACAATATTTAGTTTTAGAAAAGCTAAAAGCTATCTTACCTCAAATTTCTTCTCATCGTGTCTCTCAATTCCTTGCAATAATCGTTCAAAAAGTTCCCGGCGCAATAGTATTTTAATGACCACACCATTCTAGTTTTATCTCTGTTTCTCGAGGCACTTTCATTCACACACAATCTCCGTTCATCTCATAATGAAGAAGTGTTTGATTATAGCTTTTATCAGATAATTACAAGGAAACATACGAGGCGCTTTAATTGTTCCCGTGACATGACTTAAACCAACTGCACAGCAAAACGTCGAAAGATATCGCCTGCGAGGCATCCATATCTTATCAATCACACAACGACGACGATGATGATTGTTGCCGAAGATCAGTTTAAAATAAATCAATGCAAGCGGCAACAATGTTTCATCGCCACACCACAAATGGAACGACAACGAATTCGGTTGGAGATCTGTCTGTCATATTTAATTGACACAACATGCTGTTTTGTTTTATTGTTCATGTTATTTTCGAACAGTTAAAAAAATTCCTTTTGTTGCAATATTATCGGTTACTTTTTCAATTCGTGCTTTAACTGTTTTTTTTATGAGAGACGGAAAGAAAGAAATTACTCAAGCTGAAATGAATCACGCAAATCGAAGCTTCTTCGTTTTTTTATTTAGTTCGGTTTTTGTCGCATTTATGAACTAAATCGAATTTAAATTAAATTTATGATAAAAAGTATAAAGAAGCAAAATGAATAAAGATGTTAAACAACATGCTCAATTATTTGTAACGATACATTATTTATGATACTTGAACAATAGATTAACATCGTGATACAACAAATTTGTTTCTTTCCTGTGTCTACTGCCTTTCATTGTTTCTATATTAATGTGTGGAATGGACAAAGAAAGGTTGTCGCAAAAGTATAAACGACAATAAATATTAATAAATAAATAAACATAGGCATAGATTTTTGCATGAATTATGTTTTGAAAATGTTAGCAGGTCCTGAAATTAGTTTTTAATTTTAATTTTTTTAATTTTTCAAATTTTTTTAATTTTTTTTATTTTTTTTAATTTTTTTATTTTTTTTAATTTTTTAAAAATTTTTAATTTTTAATTTAATCAAAGCTAAAATATCTGATAGTTGTTTATAATTTTTCTTGAATTCTAATTTTGACCTATTTTACTTAACAAAAAGTGCTAAAAGATAGGGAGCAATTTTTGTTAAAAATATTGAACAAGAAAAAAAAATTTAAACGCACCCGAGTAACAATTTAAGAAATTTTTTAAATGTAAAAGTCACAAATTCGATAATTGCTCCTCACTTTGAGAGAGATATTAGATGTTAAAAGACGTATTTCTGTTTCTTTCTCTGAAATTAGGTGAGGAATTGACGAAAATTATTATTAAGAAATTGATTAAAATTAAGTTTTTTAAAAATAGGTACATGCAAAAAAGACAATTTTGTGACTTAAAACTAAGAATCTAAAATTATTCTACAATTAAAACAGGATCCATTTTGTAAATTGGAAAATTTCATCCATCTTTAAATCCCCCATCGCTTTCAAATATGTCAAAATTGAATTTGAGTAAAAATTTAAGTCTAAAGGTGATTTTATAAAATTTTATAGGGAGTTCTTAAAAAAGTATCTTTCAACAAGTGTCAAATTTTTACTTAATTTGATTTTTAATCATTTTATAAAAATATTTAAAAATCGAATTGAGGTAAAAATAAAAATTTGACACTTGTCATTATTCAAATTTATTTTATGGACTCCCCATAAAGCTTCACAAAAACCCTTTAGCTATTTTTGGCGCCCTGTCACGCCCGTCATAACGACGTCCCTTCCAGGCTATATTTTCACAAAAAAAAAAACAAGGAGCCAAGACAGTTAGCAAAATCGTGACTAGAAATCGGTCATGATTTATTTAGTGCACCTTGCTGCAGTTTATTTTTACTTTTTTGCTTCGATCAGTAAGCAAAAACAAAAAAAAAGTCGAATGAACATCAAAAACGATTATTTCATCAACGCGTTTTTAGTAACCTCCAGTCTCATTATATTCACCTCGTTCTTTCTTGCATTTCTCCAAAGAAACAACAAAAAAAGAGTGAAATATTTCTCACAAATTTTTTTTTTCTCGAGAAAAAGTGACCGACTTGACAGATTTATATCGCCATACAATTCACTCACAAATCACAAACAATTATGTTTTAAAGTCTGTTAAATTGGATTCACCTCGTAACGTTCACTTGACTAAACACGAATGTAATGCAAAAAATAAAAGCAACAAGAAAACCCTCCATTATCGCATTACATATGTCATAATTTGCACTTTACATGGCCAAAGCCAAGTATTTATAATTTCTCAAATAGGATTAAAAACCAAAGAAAAAAAGTTTTGTAAAAAAAATCAATTAGTTTCTTCTATAAACGAGTTGACAGACCAACATCATAAAAATCTAGATTCTTTGCAATTTTTTATGTAATCAGCATTTTTTTTATCGTCACATTAGGTGTAAAAAATGTGATGTAACATAATTTATTAAGATACGAGAAAAAAAATCAAACTTTCAATCAATTGATGTTGATCATGATGAGGACAAAAAAAAATGAATATCACACTTAGATGCAGTTCTTGTTTAAACGACGACGGAGATTTTGTGTCAAGAGATTGCATTCCGTTATGAAACAAATTCTCTTCTGTTCTTAATCTTATCTCGATATCGATGTTGGGTCTATAAATTTTTACATTATGCAAGAATGATGTTCTCTTTATCGTTCGTTTGTGTGGCAAAATAGTCAATATATGTGTCAATATCAAAGGTATGCATTGTACGAAGGAGGAGAGAGATATATAAAATATTGCTATTGAAAGTTAAAATTAAATTTAGAGCCGCTAGTTTGTAATTAAATTCGCGTCATCTGGTACATCGTGTTCATATGAGGGATCAATACAGTAGTAGAAGGTACATAATGGCTAAAGATGTTTCATTGATAGTTTTTTTTTTGGTTCATCGGGAATGAAATTTAGCTTCCTTTAAAAAAAAATTGGATCAAAATTTGAACTTTTAAAGTAAAAATGATTAAAAATTGATATTTTTTGATTTTATGCAATAGATGGCGCTCAAATAATTTAATTTTCAATACAGGTTTAAATTTTTTATTTAAACTTTGAAAAGATTTTTGATATTATAATACTCAAAAATATCATATCTAAGCTTAAAATTGTTTAAGGTCAATTAAAAAAAGTTTTAAAAAATTTTAGCCAATAGATGGCGCTGAAATTTTTATAATTTAATATAAATTTAAAATATTTTTTTAACTTTGGAAAAAATTAGTATAAAAATTCGTATAACATTAAAAATTTTACAACAAAGCTTAAAACTTCTATTAAATTTGTTAAAAATTGTTTTAAAAATATTATAGCCCATAGATGGCGTTGACAAGTTTTTAAATATATTTTAATATAAAACATCTGAAGTTATTATTTAAAGTTCTTTAACAATTTTTTTTTTATTTCCAAATAAAAATTTTATTTCAATTTTTATTCTGAGATTATTTTAAAATGATTTTTTTTTTAATTTTGACCATAGATGGCGTTTAAAAATTTTAAATTAAAAATCATTTTTTGAATCTCTGAAGTTAATTTTCTGAAAAATTTTTAACGAAAATTATTTTAGAACTCATAATAGCTCAAAAAATTGCTTAAGATTTGTTAACAGCCTCCAATCCATTTCACAGCAATGTTTTTGAATAAAATTTCACTTAAAACTCCAAAGCACTGCCTCATAGATACCCAACTAATTGTAAGAGTTATTATATGCACTGCGCACCAAGCGATAACTTATATATGTAAATTTTGAACATAAAACGCATTCATGCAACATTGATAACAACATACCTTTCTTAGTAAGCAAATATACTTTGTCGAGTCGAGTCGAGGACATACATTGCGATGGCATGCGATCACTAACTAAATACTATTAGACGACATACTTGAAACGCACTTATTACTACTACCTTGTAATTATTTGGTTGTTCTTCTCTACCGTAACGATGGAGATAGGAAGAAACATGGAAATAAGAAAGAAAAAAAGGAATACTATCTCATGAAAATAAAACAAGACTCGGCAATTTATGTGTACAACACGAGTTATTTCAATAACGAATAAATTTTATTATTTGCTCTTATTTCAATTTTAAAAACATTTATTTGCATACATTATTATTATATTATTATTATTATTACTCCAAACTTCTTTCTTTCTCTACTTTACTCAACTCAATATGTTATTTTTTGTTTGTTAGGTTGTTACAATTTTTAAAATTAAATTTAAAATATTTTATAAAAAATTAATTAAAAATCTTAAAAAATTTTCAAAATTTAATTTAATTTAATTTAAAATAATTAATAATCTAATTAATTATAATATCAATAATATAATAATTAAATAATTATTTTTTTTTTATTTTTAAATATTTTTAAAAATTTAAGGAAATTTTTTTTAAGAAAAAAAAATTGAATTTTTTTTAAAGAAATTTTTTTAAAATTAAAAATATTGTAAAATTGAAGAAAAAATTAAAATAAATTTTATAAAATGTTATAATTAAAAATATTTTAAAAATATAAATTTAAAAAAAAATGTTTCAAAAATAAAAAAAAATAAATTAAAATTTCAAAATTATTTTTTTAATTAAATTTAATTTTTAAAAATAAATAAATTTTATAATTTTAATTATTTTTTTTTTGAACATTAAACAATATAAATTTTTGTAAGACCCTCAGTTATTTATTTGTAGCTAGATGAAAATTCTTGTCGCTACTGGAACTTTTTTCCTCTACAAAAAACATTCAAACAACTGCTACCAACGCGCATCATCAGTTACAGAACTATATTTTTGTTTATTTTTAGCTGTTTTTTTTGTCTTCCTTTTTTTCCTCTTGCATGCACTTTTTAATAATAACATATATGAAATGAATAATAATAACAATATTTTTGAATCTTTAATTTCTTGTATAGAAATGTGTTTTTAGCTGGAGTGTGTGTCGTAAAGTGCAAAAATAAGAAGATCAGAAAGATATTTCATCTCCTGTCTCGTGCACTTGCGAATAGACCTCACACGATGATATAATTCACGTACGCGCAGAAAAGTTATAATTGAATAAATGTTGTTTATTTTGCAATAGATGATAATCTTATTTTTTTGCAAGATTTTTTTTGTGTGATGACTTTTAATTAAAGCCAATGTCGGAGAAACGGGAGAAATTCGGCTAATGACATAAATAATGCGCTTAAAGAAGACGTCCAATGGAGTGTGCCTTGATGATGATTACACATTTTATTTGCTCCGAGAAGTTATTATCCTTTCACTTTATTATTATTAATATTTTGTATTTTATTTTTTTTTAGAGAATATGTGAAAGGCTTCGTATTTGAACAACTTACATCCATAAAAAAAATATATGAAAGTCTAACAGATATGCAGCAGCAATAAAATAGAACTGTTTTGCTCCGTTTTTAAAGTAAAATTTTCTATATTCTACATTGAATTTTGTTTATTTTATTTTTTAGAAATGATAAAAATATAAATTTAAAAAATTTCAAAAAAATAATTTTTATGAAAATAAATTTAATTTCTTTTTTTGTTTATTTTTCTAAATAAAAATAGTTTTTATTAATTATTTTTTTTAAATTTTTGCTTAATATTTTTTAGATTTTTTAAATAAAAAAAATATTGAAATTTTTAAATTTTATTTTAATTTATTTTAAGGATATTTTTTTTATTTATTATTTTAATTTTTAGCTTAATTTTTATGTTTTTTAAACTTATTTAATTCAAAAAATATTGAAACTTAAATTAAAAATAAATAAATAAAATAAAATTAATTAATTATCTAAAAATTAAAATTAATTAAAGGTTTATTTTAAAATTAATTAAGTAAAATTTTTATTTATTTTAAAATTTAATTTTTTACTTAAATTAATTTGAACTTCCTCAATAAAAAATATTTAAATTTTTACATTAAAATTTAATTTAAATTAATTAATTAATTATTTAAAAATTCTAATTAATTAAAGGTTTATTTTAAAATTAATTAAATAAAACTTTTATTTATTAAAAAATAATATTTTTTTTTGTTAAATATAAATTTTATTATTAAACGTACATATACTTCAATTAAATTTGCTTCATGCTAATTCAAGCCATTTTTTATTAAATATTTCTTTTGTACAAATAAAAACCGCGCAACTTTTTTATGGAATTTCCATGATTTTCCCATTTTCGTCTAAAGTTTGAATAAAAAAAAAAATACATCAATAAAACGAAACATTTTACTGAAGAATCCAAGCAAATCCAATTGTAAGGAAGATAGACTCCTTTGTCGTGTAAGTAAATAGTAATTTTCTTGATTTATGATTAAATTTCCTTCACATGCATCTCCGTAAAATTCATCGACGAAAAAACTTTCGTTATCAGATCCTCGATTTTTTTAAATTTCTCATCAGATTTTGTTAATTTTCGATCAATTGCAATTTCAATACAAAACTTTCTAAGTTTTTAAATTTTTAAAAATTACTTAAAATTTAACTTTTTTATGAACTTTTAATTAATTTTAAGCTAAATTTAATTTTTTCAAATTTTTTAAGTTCATAAAAATTTTTGGATCGATAACTTTAATGAAATTTCTTTTTAAATCTGAAATTTTTTAACTTCAAGCAACCATGAAAGGAATCTTCTTTGATCTCTTTTACATCAATTGATGCCATAAAAAGTTCCTCGAGCGACACAAAATACGAACAAATATTTTCAGTCACGATCGGAATGACACCCGTTACGAATTTAACTGTCAAAATTTGACTTGGCTCATTGGCAATTGGTTCTCAATCGTTAAAATTTGAGTTAAAAACGACATTTTTGAACGTACAAATTGTTTCTTCGCTTGTTTCAAACTCGATTTTGATCCAAAAATTAAATTTCAATCAAAAAAATAAAAAAAAGAAAATTATTTAAAAATTATGTTGACTCATTTTGAATGAATTATTGAAAAAAAATTTAAGTAAAATTTATTAAAAGTCACAAATTCTCGTGATAAGGAGCTACTTTGTTGCGTTATTTTCTCCTAAATAACATGAAAAAACCTCAATTCAAGAAACATCAAACGAAAAATCTTTATTGTTACTTGTTTGTTACATTTTGTCACACACACAAAGAAATGTCATCAAATTCGAAAGTGGTTCCAAAGCACAAAAGAAATTTTTTGTTGCCTCTTTCTCAAAGGAATGCACATGCAAGTTCAAAAGATTTTTCTTTGACTGTTCAAGAGTGACACGAATTTCTCTGCTGATTCATCGTTCCATCGAGACAAAGACGATAAATTAAAAAAAAAAATTCTTTCGAATATCACGTGTCCGTATTATTTATGGACCTCCTCGAGCAAATTTATCAATCAAAGAAACTTTTCGATAATTATTTCCAATTTCGCTAAATTCAATTTCACACCGTACAATCGCGCAATTAGATGTAATTTGAGAGCATTAATACGGCTACGTGTGCTGCTCCGTATATAATTACAAAACCAGAACAAATTGCATCCTTTAGTTTTTTTTTTATTTCATTTTATTTATGAATGTCTGCCAAAATGTGTTGGAATTGCGGCATGTCGAAGACAGCGACGACGATATAATAAATTTTGATCATTTTTCTTTATTTCAATTGTCAGTAACACTGAGCCGATGTTTGTTATTGATTACTTTGTTTTTTTTTCAGGCATTTTCCTTGAAAAATGTAAATTTTATTTTTGTCTGTCTGAAAAAAAAACCTTTAAGTTCAGTAAATTTTAGAAAACTCGGTTATTCACCTCTTTCCTAATTTTCACACCTCTTTCACGTACGTGTCGCAAACTCGACAAATGATAGAGAAATAAATCGATATGAATTGAAATGTAATTTATTAACCTTAATTATTGACTCTCGGGAGATAAGTATCAAATATATGTTCTTCTCGCAATCCACATATTTATTGACGTGACGGCGATGCTGCACGATAAAAATCGAAGAATTGTGTGAAACTAATATTCGATTGCGACGATGCGCATTAATATACACACGTTCCAATTTAATCGATGCATTAAGTTTAATTAATTTTTATGGCTTATAATTGTAATTTGAGGCACATATGTACGTGTTCAATCCAAAAATGACACCAAATGATATGTAATTTTTGATAATAAAAGATTTGCAACTCTTTCTTTTATTTTATTTTGTTTTTTGAGTCAATTGATTCAGAGTTCAAGAAATTAATAAAAAAAAAATTTTTTATAAAATGTTAAAAAATAGCTCAAAAATTTAATTTTCTTTAATTAATTTTTGTTTTAAATAGAATATGTATAGTTAAATTTTTCTTAAATTATTTAATCTTAAATTTAAGAAAAGTAAAAATTAAAAATAATTTTTTTAATAATATTTAATATTTAATTTTTTTTTTAATTTTTTAAATTATTTAGAAAAACTTAAATTAGAACAAAAAATATTTTTTTAAAAAATAAAATAAAATTTCAATAAAAAAATTATTTTTATCCTAATTTAATTTTTCCTAAATAATTTTGAAATTAATTAATTTTTTTATATTTTCCTACATTAATTTTTTTTTAAATTTGATATTTTTTAAAGTTTAATTAAATTAAATTAAATTTTTTAATTAAAAAAAAATAAATTTAATAAAAATTATTATTTTAAAATTTTTTATGAAATCATAAAAAAATAATTTCAATAAAAAGCAGAAAAGATATCAATAAAAAAAGAAAAGATACGAATAAAAGATTATAATATAATAATCAATAGTCGGGTTCTTGTACAAAAAAAAAATTGGTAGATACCAACAAACAATAAAGAAGTCGACTTGAGCAAAAATTGCAACTTGAGGTGATTTTTTTCATGCATCACATTATACGTAAATTAAATAAAGCGAATCCACGACACGTACGATAAACGACCAAAAAACGATGCAGTTAAGTACAAAAAATCGCTCCGCTAATTATATGCGTACAGCATTTGAGGGAAATTTGAGACGAGCTTTGCTGCTTCTGCCCTCAACAACAATTGAACAAATAAAATTTTATTTTTATTTATTCAAAGAATCAATACAATCAATGATCAAAAAGATTAAATCATTCAATAAAAATATTTTTTCTTGTTGTTGTTGTTACTTTGTGCGTCGTGCTTCTGCTTGTAAATACACGAAGCAAAGAAGTTGCATTGTGTAAAATTAAATTATTGAAACCCGAGGAAAGGGCAAGAGTATATAATTTTTTTGAGAAAGGAAGAAAACAAAAAAAACTTGGCAATAACGACATGATGTTTTAAATGTTATTATGCAAATTTGTGTATCATGCCGAGACAATTATAAAAATTAAGCCTTTTTTTGGGAGTTTTCTCACAACAGCTACGCGAGATGCATCAGGTGAATATTAGGGCGGAGTTTTTCAAAACCATTAAATTTAATAACCATCAATTCATATCTGGTCACAATGCGAATAATAAAAATGCATCACGGGAGCCAAAGCACATGTAACAACACACACAAAAATAGATCGGAAAATATGATTCAAATGCAATTTCATGACACAATGATAAATTACACAAATGTTCCCATTTATTTAAGACCATGCTGGTTTCGAGACGACTTACATATGTAACGCAGAGGAGTGCAGCACAGCAGATCAAACAATAACAAAGGCATTCCATTAACTCGCTCAAACATTGGTAAGTAGTGCTTTTCATTAATTTTGCATAAGTGATATATGAATTTGTTTACCCGATTTTTAGCTCAAAATTTCGTTATCAGCAGAGATGGATTTATTTTTTAAAGGTTTTGAGGCACTTGAATTTTTTGAATTTATTGAAACAAGAATCAGTTGCCTCAAATTCTGAAATCCATTCTATTGATGACTAAATTCTAAGTTCTGTGGATTAACTGAAAAAAATTTTGGCTTGGTTTGGATTAATTGAAATTTTTGCAATCCAATTAACTGAAAAAAAATTTTGGCTTGGTTTGGATTAATTGAAAAAAAATTTTTTTCTTGGTTTGAATTATCTGAAAAAAAATTTTTTTCTTGGTTTGGATTAGCTGAAAAAAAATTTTGGCTTGGTTTGGATTAACTGAAATTTTTGCTTGGTTTGGATTAGCTGAAAAAAATTTTGGCTTGGTTTGGATTAATTGAAATAGATTTTTAAAACAAATTTTACTTACCTGAGAATTTTTGAAGAATTTCGTTTTACAGGATGCTTGAACTCTAAACCCTTCTTGTATAACCGCCTCTGCTTATTATCCACAGTATAAGTTAACGCGACGCCAAAAGCATCATCAATAAACAATTGTCTTGGTACATGCAAAAAAAAACAACAAAAAAATTCAGAAGCTCTCTCGGTATGACACTTTTTTGGCATCCTATGGTGAATGAACTGGATGCGGAGTAAAGAAGCAAAACCGTGAGACATCACAGATCAAAGCAACGCAAAATTATTTGAATAATGACTGCAATGCGTTTTGCGTGAAGTTTTTGGCACATGCTACAGTCTAAAAATAAAATGCATCCATAATGAGATGAATTCCGCTGCCGTTTCGAGTAGAAGTTAATTGTACGACTTTACTTTCTTTCTCCTTCTAAAAAGAAACGTAAGTATTTAATTATTTTTGTAAATACCAAAAAATCACTGAAAAATTCTTTACCTTCACTTTGACGAAATCACATCGGGCAACGAGAGAGTCCATAAACAACATTATTACTTTTAATTACATTTTGGCAATGTTAATTGGCATCCATTTGCGGAGCTCTCTCTCTTATACTTCACGAAAGAGAGTACTAATAATAAACAACAACTTGCACGACAACATTGTTGAATAAATTAGCAAAAGAAATGTGTTTGTGTGTATGAAGTCACCAACAACATCAGGTAATGTTACGTTAGATATGTTCTTTTAATTTAAAGTAATCAGCAAAGTAATATCGAAAAATATTTAGTTCACGTGAATAAATTATAAAGCGCGAAATAATCAACCAAGTTCATTGGCACAAGAGTCAATCTCGACATTTGAAATATTATTATTAATTTACAAGAAACTAGTTCAAGATTTGCGTTCATATGTTTTTTTTACTTCTTCTGTTTCTTTCTTTCTATCGATCGACACATGTGAAGTGTCTTGTTAGTTAAAGACTTTGAAAAGGAACAGCAAAAAAAAAACGAGCAATGAATGAAGAATGCAAACAAATTATTATTGAATGTATCTTGTTGTTGTTGTTGCTTTTTGTGTAATATCAAAGTCTTCTACAAGAAGGCACGAGTTTAGAAGATGAATGAGTTATGTTACGATGTCTTCATGTAAATATTTGTAGAGACTTAGTAATTAGTTTATAATTTAAGATTGGCAAGCCTTACTCATGTTATGCATATCAAATGGAGCTCATAAAATTTGAATTTATTGATAATTGAAAAGTTGAGGAAGAACAAGTGCGGTAGAAAGATGGTAATTTTAGGGACTTGAAGGAATGAACGCCCACAGAAGAAGCTTGTCGTTGCTAAAGTACTTCCGGCAACATCTGGAATTGTTGTAATGGAAATGATTCGATTCACTATTGAGAGGTAAGTATTTTTGATTGAAATTTAATTTCTTATCAATTATTTTTTTTCAGAAGTTGGGATCAAAAGTTTGAAAGACTTTGGAAGGCAAGCTCTTTAAACTTTGGAAAGTTGTTTGTTATTTAATTCAGAATTCAGAAAAATATCAAAAAAACTTGACAAGTAGCTTTGTCAAATTTTTCATCAAACAACATAAATATCACATTGACAACCCATTTGGATTACTTTGCGATTTCCTGACGGAGTACAATGATTTGACAGAAGAGGTCGTAAACTTTCCTATTGAAAAATTTAAGAAATTGGTCAAATTAAGATGCATCGAAGAAAGTGATCGTTTTCGTGTATTGTCGCCCTATATGTATTTGAATTGATTTTTTTTTTTTTATAATTTTTATTGACGAATTTTTTTGTGACCGGATTTTTTATTATGTTAGATTAGTTCAGTTTAGTTCATTTATTTTCGACAATTTAAGTCGGATCAGTCTTATACTGTTTGGGGTGAAAAAGCCATTGGTAGATGACCGCCGGCATAAAAATCCATCTTTTGATTTCCTCTTAATGGCTATTTCTTAATTCTAATTATGTTGACTTATGTAATTTTAATTGTCTCGATTCGTGTATCACGCTGAATAACCTTGCCTTTCCATTAAATTGATCCCTAAAGTAATTTTTTGAGAAATATTCGTCAAATCAGAGTCTTGAAGAGTGTCAATTTCAACATTAATTAAAAAATTTAACATTTGAAGACTTTTTTGGTAAATTAAAGGACCGTTATTAAAACCCATAAAACAACTCGTCATTTAAAATCTATAAATATTGACCCAAATTACCTCTTCGTAGAAAATTTTTTTAATACAAAATGTCACTTTGTTAAAAGAACTACATACAACAAAGTTGCCCAGCGTCGTTCGCACTCAATTTTCGTAACCTGTTGGAAAATGATTTATCACTTGTTTGAATCATTTTTACACGGGACACACTGAAAAATAAAATAAAAATGCAAATAAAAATTAATTACAAGAGAAATATTTCTCTTTTTTTTTGCATTTTCGACTTCACGTCGCTGCTCGTGAGAAACTGACCTGTAATTTACTTGAATTTCACTTTTTTTTGTTTTACTTCAACGTCAGTCTCTTGTCGCTTTCGTTGTCATTGTGTTGTCTCGTTGATCACTATCAAAAACAATAATTTATCATTTTTTAACATCACATTAATTTTTATTGTTTTGACAATGATTATTGGCATGATTATTATTTTGTTTCATTAAATGGTCTCTCGCGCAAAAAATCGGGACCAAGGATTATTGTCGAACATAACTTGTGGCGTCACACATGTCTTTGTCTCAATTTTTTCACACGCGCGTCAATTCTGCGATTTCGATTAATTAAAAAAAAATAAAGCAAGTGTTCATGGTTCTCGATTTTATTGTTGTTATTATTGCCCTAAATTTTATGCACGCCGGGACATGAAAGAAAAAATTTCCATTTGATCGTTTGTTGTATTCGGCATTGTTTGTTTACAGAAATAAAAAAAATTTAAAAGAAATCATTGATCATCGATTTTTAAATGCATTTTTAGCATGACCCAATAAATGTTGGGCATACCATGCCTCCATGTCGTTTTTAATTTGCTGGGACGAAAGAAAGTGCTTACCGCGAAAAACTTTTAATTGATATTAGTGCTGCTTGTCCGAAGGAAAGGCTGGAATGTCGTAAGAAGTGTTTGACAGAAACAGGAATTAATTCACGTAACGACTTTTTCTTCGTCGACATGACACTGCGATGCGATACGATGCAATGTGACGCGACAAGAACTTTGTGGTATTTTTTTTTCATTAATCGAAGAACAAGAACAAAAAGATGATTAACAAGCAAACCGCAAGCAAATTTGTTCGAAGCGTAATTTGTCACCACATTATTACATGATTTTAATCGAAAAAAAAAAGTTGTATAACTGCTAACGACGTGTGGTTTGAATTACATAAACTAACATTAGAAGAAGCAAAAAAAAAACTTCAGTGTTAATAAGTTTTTTATTTCAGAAAAATCAAGATTGATGTGAAAAATGCAAATTCATTGATAAATTGCAAGAAAAGATGAAAAATTAAGAACAATAAGTAATAACAATAAATTTTAAACGCAAAAAAATGTCTGGATATTAATTCTATTGCAAAAGAAGATTTTTTGAGAGATCTTGAGTGCAACACAAGAATGAACAAAAAGACATAAAAATCATTATAATCATAGGCTAGCGATAAAATTATGATCACGATTGCATTATTTATTCTTTTAATTCATGATTACGATTTATATTGTTCTGGTAATGCTTTTTTTCTGTAGCTGCATCAGGAAGAGAGGGCAAAAGGCATAAAAGTTGATGTTTTCTCTGCACTTGTGCAAAAATGTTATGTTGGAGTATCAGGTAGGTAATGGCCCTTATTATTAAATATTTGAGAAAGTTTATGAAAAATTTTATTTGATATTTAAGCGCTTTTTTTTAAGTTATAATTTTTATTTATTTTGAAAAGTTAAGAAATTAAAATTTTGGGTTACTCAAAATTTCTTTAAATATTAATCAAAATTTTTAAAATTTAAATTTTGAATCATTTTAATTATTTTTTAATTGGCTTCCATAATTTACTTTAAAATTTTAAAAAATTAAAATTAAAATTTTTTAAAAAATTTAAAAATAATTAAAAATTTAAATTTTGAATCATTTTATTTTTTTTAATTGGCTTCCATAATTTACTTTAAAATAAAAAAAAAATAAAATTAAAATTTTTTAAAAAATTTAAAAATAAAAAAAAATAATTAAAAATTTATTTTTTTTTTACTCATTTGATAACTAAAATCTAAATAAATTAATTAAATTTTATTAATTAAAAATTTATTTAAATAAATTAAATTTTATTAATTTTAATAAAAATATTTTAAAATTGATTTTATTCATTAATATTTTTTTAAAATAAATTATTTTTTAAATAAATAAATAATTAATTATTTAATTAATTAATATTTTTTTAAAATAAATTATTTTTTAAATAAATAAATAAATAAGTTTTGTAATTAATTAATTTTTATTAATTATTATTTTATTTATTTATTTATTTTTAATTTTTTTTAAATAATTATTTTTTTTATTTTGAAAATTTTTATAAAATCCATAAAATCTCATTTTTCAAACTCGAAACAAAATGCTTCAAAAAAATGACTAAACACGAATAAAGAAATCAATTCAATGCGATGCACTTGATCATAAATATAACAAAACTTATCGCAACTGAATTGATGACCATTAACTCCATTCGCTGTCTCTTTCTCTCTCTAACTCTTTATGCCAAAGGAGGAGCACATAAAAATTAATATCCACTAATTTAATTTATCATTCATTGTCTTCCTTCATTCTGCATCCCAAAAAAATTTTGCGTCATACACAGTCGAAATAAACTTGAAATAAACACAAAAAAAGATCTGTTTGTTCTGCAAACATCATATAATTTAGCGATATTTTTTATTCTGAACGAATATTAATGAGATAATAACAGGATTCCCATCGTAAATGACTCTTCGATAAATTTTGCTTCACAGGAAAAAAAAAAGAAAGATGTAAATTTAAATTAGCTCGCACTGAAAAATTGTAAAATGTGTAACATAAAGATCACGTTCACTTCGGTGTTCTCGGTAGGTAATGCTTACAGGCTTACCGCTAGACGCTGCTTTTATTAAATTTTATAAACACGCCAATGATTTATAAATCGCGCGTCTTCGCTAGACAATGTTTATAATGCTCACATTGCGTGTTAACAGATACTTTTACCTTAAAAAGAGAGAGAGACATACAAGAACATGATCTGCCTCTCAAGTGCAAAACATCGCTTGTATCTCTCTAATTTATTGAATAATGTGCGTTCTCTGGGATGATGCTCTATCGCAATGTAAACAATATATTATTAAGACAAAAATGGATTAACCTTGAAGAACATTGTAACTCAATACACTGCCTCGTCGCCATTAATAAGCATTTAGTGATAGTCGAATGCACTTTTGTCATGTACTCATATATGGCAACATTGTTGCAAAAATTGTCATTTGACCCAAGTTCAAGTTTGAAATTTTTGTATCCTTTGATCGCCTTTTTTACAGCTTGATTGATTTTGAACTTGTCTCAACATGTATTTTAGGGTTCAAAATCAGTTTTGGTTAAATTTACTTTTTCTTTAAAAAAAAGTTCATTATGAATGAATGAAAGATCTTAAGTCAAGAAATTTTTATGAATCATCAAATTTTTTCATCAGTTTACAAATTTGGAATTGATGAAAAAATTTTTGATGATTCATAAAAAATTTGACTTAAGGAATGACTTAAGATCCTTACGTTCATAAAAAATTACACGTTACGTCTTTTTATTTTAGACTTAAGCAAAATAATCTAAAATAATTTGACTTAATGTTAAGAAAAAGCTTTAAGTCGATTAAATTCTTAAGTTTTAAATTCATTAAGTTGACTTAAATAGCTTAAGCTTAAAAATAATTCAAAGAATTTCTTTAATCTAAAAGAATTTTTAAGCAAAAGTTTATTAAGTCAACTTAAGGAACTTAAAAATTAAGAATACGATTGACTTAAAACTTATAATTAATATTAAGTCAACATATTTTATATTATTTTGCTTAAGTCTAAAATAAAAAGACGTAACGTGTAATTTTTTGTAAACGTAAAGATCTTAAGTCATTCCTTAAGTCGTAATTTTTATGAATCATCAAAAAATTTTTCACCAATTCCAAATTTGTAAATTGATGAAAAAGTTTTAAAAAAATTATCTGATGATTCATAAAAATTTCTTGACTTAAGATCTTACGTTCACAAGACTTAACACGTTTACTAACTAAAATTTTTTTAAAGTAAAAGTTGAAATTTTTCTACCTTATGCTGCCAAGACGATACATTGAACTTGTTACAAAAGAAAAAATATTTACAAATACTCGGACGACTCAAATATAAACAAAACTCGCATCGCATTGCAGCCTTGTACAAATCAATAAGATAATTGTTTTATAGCATAGCGTCTGTTGACTCACATGTCAGACATCTCAATAAAAAGACTTGCACAGTTTTGTGTGCAAACATTAACACAAACAAGGTACAAATTGCTTATATACTTTTTTCTTTCATTTCTTCTCGTTAGAAAGAATCCTGCTTTCTAATGTTTTTTATTCTCGGAAGGTTCAGATCAAAAGTAATTAGCATCGAGAAAAAAATCACACATTTTTAGCGCGGGTCAGTAACATCTTGTCGAGTCTCGTAAATCGAAACCGAAAAAAAAGTCATAAAGAAGAACCTTTACCTACTACAATATTTTTCGAGTTGACTCACATCCAAGTATTTGTACAATATTCTCTACTTGTTTGTTTACAGCACATTTAAATGCGTTTTATTTGTATTTATATTCTTTTTGTTCGTTTATTTTTTATTTTATAAATATATCGCAAACTGTGCAAATAAATGATGAGGTAGGTATTTCTTGTTGTTCATTGGATGTGAATGAATATAAATTCAAGATGATTAATATTTGCGAATATTTTTTGTGTCTCATTAGGTCGTTTGCGTTAACTGTTTTTTTTATAAATTTTTGAGATTTAATTTTTTTTTAAATAATTTTTTTTTTGTATTTTGTGCAGGTAATTTTTTATAATTATTTTTTTTTATTTTTTTAATAAAAAAATAATTATTAAAATCATTAACAATTTTAAATAAAAAAAAATCATTATAAAAAAATACCTATATAAATTACAAAAAAATATGCTTTAAGGTTAAGTAAAGGTCAATTACAGGGTTGCCAAATTCAAATTTTTTGGCGGGCTTTTTTTAATTGTATATAAGATCCTAAGGCTGAAAACTACTAAAAATAAAATATATTAATAAAGACTTCAAATCTTACATTTAAAATTTTGATATCACATGTTTGAAAAAATTCAGGGTTGCCAAATTTCATTTTCCCGCCTTTTTTATTTATTTAATCCTGAATGAAAGAAATCGGTTTTTTGACTAAAAAGAGTTTAATTTTTGACTTTTTAAGCTCTCAAAGCATTCTTTGACTTTCTTTTGAAAAGGAGAAAATGAATTATTGCCTTTTTAAAAATACTACAAAAAGGACTCATTCAACAAAGAAAAACACACACAAAAAAAGTTGAATGTCCTTGTTAAAAACGCAGACACGTGTCAATCCTTACCTTTTGTTAAAGTTTGATTTCCATGCATCGTTTAACGCAAATCGATATTGTCTCTCGTCACGTCAACTCTCACACATGAAAATTCGTAATTGGGTTGTTAACCAATAAATACCTTCGAGACACTTGGTCCCTTTTTCCCTGAAATGAGGCTTAATTTGCGCCTCTTTTTTAAGACAAAAATAAAGTTGGAACAAACAATCAGGCAAATGCATTGTGACAAAAACATTCGTTTTCTAAAAAAATATGTTTCTCCATTCGTAATAAATTGCATGACTCTTCAAAATATGTCGAGAGTTTGAATTTTCTACACGACAACTTTGATGGTTTTAAATTTTTGTACTTTAAAATGTCATCTAATTCTCTCGGTTTTGTCAACAAGCACAAAATACTCGCAGGAATTGAGTAGCATTTGTCTCTTTTGCCATAATATGCAAGATGATACAGAAATAGAAGCCGGCAACGCGTGGCATGTCTCTCTATGCAAACACACACACACAAAATGTAATATGCGAAAATATAATGTCTGACCTGCTTGGGAGCAATAACCTTCTTTTGTATTTTGTTGTATTTTCCGTGCATCTACTTCTATGCGATGAATACGCCCGACAAAAATATTTTCCCATTTTCATTTTCTTTGGTTGTTTGTTCGTTTCTCTCGTCTTTTGTGTGTCTTCTCTACATATAATAATAATGCGCCCGTGCCTTTTGATAAGTTTCATGGTTTTAAATGGTGTGCTTTGCTGTATGATGAGTGGCTTTTCAAAATAAGCTATTGTTCCTTCAGGGATGGAGAAAGTATTGTAGAAGCAACAAAAAATGACACGAACCCTTAAAAGTAAAAAAAAAATTGAAGTTCAGCATCCTGTAGAAGAAAATTTTACAAGAGGTCTCGAAATTTTCAAAAAGCTTCAGGTAAGTAAATTTTTTTCAAATATTTTTAATTAATCCAAACCAAGCTCATTACCTTAACAAACTAACGCACTTAATTTTTAAAGAAGTTTCAAAAATTTTTAATTTTTCGTAAAATTTTTAAATTTTTCAAAAAAAATTGAACGAACATTTTTCAATACAAAAATTTTTTAAAATTTATTTTTTTCACATTTTTAATTTAATTTATTAATTAGTATAAGTTTTGGCATAATTTTTTTAAAAATAATTTTACGTTTAAATAAAAAAAAATTTAATGAAACTTTTTTTTAGCAAATTTTTATAATCGATTTTTTAAAACCTTATATTTGGAACTAAAATTTTTCTTTCATCTTGAAATTTTTCAAAATTGATCCTCAAGTATGAAAGTATAGCTCAAATACCAAATGTAAAATTTTGAAAAATCAATTTTTAAAATTAGCAAAATTTAAACGTAAAATTATTTTTAAAAAAATTATGCCGAAAAACTTATTCTAATTAATAAAAAAAAATTAAATTAATAATGTGAAAAAAATTGGAAAAAAATAAAATTTAAAAAAATGTTTGTATTGAAAAATGTTCGTTAAATTTTTTAATGATTGGTAATGTTTATGAAAAATTTTAAAATTTTACGCAAAGTTAAAAGTTTTTGAAACTTCTTTAAAAATTAAGTTTGTTTTCTTCTATTTTAACCTTAAATATTTTTTTTTAAACATCTGAACTTATTCTAATTAATCGAAACTTAGCATTAGAAAATTTTACAAACATTTTTAAAAATTCACTAAAAATTTTCATTAATTTTTCCAATTAATTCAAACCAAGTATAAAAAATTTTCAATTCTTCAATAAAGTTGAAAACCCTAAAAATTTTTATCAAATATTGACTCAAAATCAAAAACTTGACTTTTAGCATTTTTTGAAGGATTTTTGAAACAGGGACGTAAAATGTCAAAAAAATGAGAATTCAAAAAATTTTACGTCCCTGTTTCGAAAAATCCTTCAAAAGCACTAAAAGTCAAGTGCAGGATCATGGGTCACTTACTACCGTTCATTTACCGCGATAATAAAGTGGGCGCCTTCATTTTCGCACTTCTTCTTCGTCTCCTTATTCTCTCGCACTCGCCGTCTCATTATCTTTGCACAAATTAAAGCAAAATAAGGCCGACACATGTGTGCATTAAAAATACACAATTTCTACCTTAAATTATGATTTTAATTAACTTTTGTACATATGCCTGCGCGCCTGTTTTTAGCATGTAACAAACAGCTACTACCACATAAGTGCACATAAAAAAGATAAACAGATGGTTTTGATTGATTTTTTGCTATAAATAACGACGGCGGCAACATTATTCCAATTTGTAATTACTGTAATTAATGAATTTATGTATTCACTCTCGTTTTGTTGTCTTTCGCACCATTTGCGTCGAGTTTTTTTTGGGAGGATGTGATTAAATCTACCTGCCTTTGTGTTTCCGAGGAAGCGCAAATGAGATCACTTTGTCTTCCATTTATCACGAATATTCTGTAGATTACTATCTTCAACTTTGAAAATGAACGCATTTACGCGAAATTAATCAAATATTTGATACTGCATGACAAAATTATTATTCTTCTTATATTTCGCTCGTTATAATTTTATTTTCGGAGGTGCTGAAAAGCATAAAGCTATTAATTTCCTTATTTTTTTGATAACTGCTTTAATTAAATTACAACACGTTACAAATTCGCCAAAAACTATCACACAAAAAAAAAATTAAAATTAATTATATACAAATGTTTTGTTGACAATTATCGTTAATTTTTATATTTTATTTTGTGGATGCGATAAAATTCCACTTTAGATGACGAAGAGAAAAAAAACTCATTTATTTACTCGTCGACAAAGATAATGTTGTACAGCATTGAATTACATACGAAATGGCACATTATTCAGATAAAGATTTTTCGGAGCCATTTGTGGAGCAATTAAGACCGATTAATATTTCACAGGTCCATCTGAACTGAAAAAAAAACAAACGCAAAAAATCCACATATAACTTGTTTTACATTTAAATAATTAAAAAGATAACACGAATAATAAATATTACCTTTTTTTTTGGCAGCAATTTGTGCGCTTATAACGATGCAAAAGCAATTAATTTCGGAATCAGATTTTTTTTTATAGTTTAGTCTCTGACTGTGATAAAGCTATTTATTCATTAGATGCAACGTGATATAAATGTTACACGAAAAAATGATGCTAATTACTGATTTTTGTTGAATTTTAATTCAAAATTATTTTTTTTTAACAAATTTCTTTAATTAACTCAATTAAGAAGTGTAAGGATTGCCATAAATTTGTGAGTTGATCAAAAATTATGATTTCCTTGAAGTTTTTTTTTTCGTTTCAGATGATAAATTTCACCGAGTCGCAACAAGTTGGGCATTGGCCAATGAATCGTTTGTTTGCTGGAAATTTACGCGACGATTTCCATTCGTAAGATGAGGAGGAATAACAAAAAAAAAAGAATAATAATACGAGACATTTATATTATACAAAAAAAAAGACACAAAAGACGCAAAATTCTCATATTTATCGTCCATAAATTCAATTAAAATGCAATAAAACTTGCTCCATAAATTATCGAAAATTCCGTTTTGCCCACAATTTGGAGCCACACAAACACATGCAGAGCAAAATAAATCACATTTTTTCTCATGACACAAGAATTGATGTTGATGATGCCACAAGATGCGCCCAAATTGAGACAGCTTTTTCGCAAAGTGTCTTGTTTACTTTGCGGCCGTAGGCAAAGTTTGTGTGCGTGTGCAATTTAAAGTTTCTTAATCTTCTGTCGTAAAAAAAAAATATTTTTTTTTTTGGAAAGAAAGCCTAAAAGGTTACAACCATTAATGCACAAATCTTATCACACTTTGTACTTGATCATGTAAGTATAATGAAAAAAAGTTTTCTTCCTTTTTATTGTTATTTAAATATTGTGTCGTTAAATTAATTTACTGCATATGGGAGAAAAGGCTGAAAAAAAGAATACTGAACATAAAAAACATTTACGGAGTCAAGTTGAGTAATTTTATTTGTTTGTACAAAATTTATACTATCGAAAAGTGTATTATTTAAAAAACACTGGATTTATTCGATAATAAAGTTAATTTTTTTGAACAGGGTTCGGAAATGATTTTTATTAAATTTTTAATAACTTTTGCTTTAAATTAAACTCGTTATTAGAATTATAAAAAAAAGTTAGAAAGAAAGAAGAAATATCTATTGAATATACTTAAGTTTATAAATTAAGAATTTAAGAAAACAAATTAATATTTAGAAAATGAAAATTTGTTAAACATGAAAGCAATTAAATTGAAATTAACCGTGGATTGACTTTTTGTTGAAATAGTTTTTTTTATTAATTAAATTATTTTTTTAATTGAAATTATAAATATTTTTTTTAAAAATAATAGGGGATTTAAATAAAACAAACATTTTCCATTGACTTGACAAATCGATTCAAAAATAGCATAAACAACAGGATAAGTGGTATACAGATTCTGATTTGCCGGTTGACAGACTGATGGTAAGAGAAGGACTAAACTTTGCAATGGAGTTCTTTGCTTTTTACGTAAATCTTGGCAAAACATACTAAACCTACAAAAAACAGTCTTAATACGAGGGAACTCGCATCTTTTATTTTCTCGCTGCTGCCTTCGTTTTAGGCAAATACAATGGAGTTACACAAAGAGGAAGAGAATATCATGTACTATAAGCCGACTCATCAAGAACATATTTGAAGGCAAAAAGTTGTAATACCTAAAGAGTCGTCGAGCGGCGATTATCGAAAGATGATTCTTTTTTTTTTTCAAACTAGATCGACTTATTTATTACTTTAGTTTGATTTAATTTAAATTAATATATATTTAAAAAAAAATGAAAACATTTGAGTAAATGATTTTTTTTCGTATTCAAGATCCCTTTTGTTATTTATTTTTTTTTTTAAATATTAAAATAACTAAAAATTTTTACTTCAGAAATTAAAAGCAATAGTGATAACTTTTTTATTAACTTCCAAACCCTGCGCTGAAAAGAAATTGACCTGTTTGGATGCAAACAATATAAAGGATTAAACATCAGCAGCTTTTAAATATACATAAAAATAAATTTCAGGCTTAATGTCATGTGTCGTGCTATTTCATGATTAACATGAAACAACTGAGCAACTTTGTAAACTTTTTAAGTGATTTTTACAATTTTTTCTCACAATTTGAGAAACTCTTTAAAATATTTTTTAAATTTGTTTGTTATGTGACGAATCAATTTAATTACTATTTCTCATCTATTTTTAACAAAAATCTAAATTTGTGTGAAAAAATAAATTTACTTAAGACAAAATGATTCGTCATGCATCACATTAAGAATCACATCGAGAATGAGCGATGCAAAAATAGCGTTAATGTTGCATATAAACGTCTTTTGTACAATTATACAGAAGCACTTTTATTATGTGCTAACATCGTTCGTGCTCGGTCTGCATATTGATGCGATGTTTATGTTAGAATTAGACCTTGAAATGTTTCTCAGAAACAATTTTTTTTGTGAAGTTTCTTTCACATCAATCAAAATCATTAAATTTCTTCGTTTTTGGTCTTTTTTTTATTTCTTTATAAATTACAAATTACCGTTTTTTTTCGTCGTATTGAACATGAATGAATGCATTTTTTGCCATGCGACATCATCAAAGAGAAAAAAAACTAAAGCAAAACCGATGTAGCGACAACGTACGAGGAACGAGGAACAACGAAAAAAAGAGAAATAAATACAAATAATGCAATTATGTAGTTGCTTGTTATATAACCGTCGTCGTCATTGTCGTCAACAAAGTGCCTTGCACGGAGAAAAGGGATAAAGTGCATAATATATTTGCGATAAAAACAAGAGAAATCAATCAGTAAAAAGAGAAAAAAGTGTTGTTGGAACATTTTTTCTTCTTTATTTTTATATTTATAATCATTTTTTGTCGTTTTTTAGCGTTCATCTGGTGTTTTATAGCACACAATAAAAAATCAACAAAAAAATTTGTTGTATAGAAAAATAGTTGTTTGTTCGGAAAGATGTTGCAAAAAAAAAAATAATTGAGTAGAAAATGATGTTAAACATTGAAAAAGTTAAGAAAAAAAGTTAACTTATGGTCAGATTTTTTTCGCCTTATTTTTTTTCAACCAAAAGTTGACCACCAACAAAAGAAATGCATTTCACGAGAGAGTCATTTCCTGAACAGATAAATCGTTCAAGCACTTTATCGATAATATAATTACCTACATTTAACTGTATCTGTATCGCATATCGCATCTCATCATCTTTCGTGGTGATATTTATTTCATTCACGTGTAAAAAAAAGAGAAAAAAATAAATAAAGAAAAGGATGTTAATCTTTGCCTCGGTAAGTAAGATGATAATAATAATATGCGATGACCAGATGATGATGAGCGAATCTCGAATTGTTATTATTATTATCGGTTAATGAAATTAATGTTAATGACTGTAATTTTAATCGCAAGCAATGAATGAATGAAATTGTAAGAAATATATGAAAAAAATTGTACATCATGATTAAAAAGAAGATTTATTGATAAAATAATGATGATCATGATATGGGAGAGAAAAAAAAGAGGAAATGGCAAGGTAATTTGTACGTCATTTAATTCGCGCATTTAATGAATGGACAAGTTTTATCAGTAGTGAAAGATGTGAATTTTTCTGCTATGAGCGTTTCTCATTCTCTTTTTTTTCTTATTTTGAGAACACATGTTCTCGAGGATTGTTTTCTTTTCATTTTCCTCAAAGTGTGGAAAAAAGGGATGAGAAAATTGAAAGAAGATGTGAATAAAAGTAAAATAAAACATCGTTCATCATTATTTTTGCAGACGTTTTTCTCTCCTATGTTTTGATCAACAACAAAAAAAACGTTGAGGCTTCTCATGGCTTATTTATCTTAAAATAACATGGAAAATGTCTGTGAAGTTGTTTGATGTGAATTGTGGAATTTTTGTGTTTTACAATTGATTTTTTTTAATTAAAAAAAAATATTTTTAAAAAATTAAATCATTTTTTTCAATTAAAATTTTAAATTTATTTTCAATAACTTTTTTTTTTCTACATAAAATTTAAAGGAAATTTAAATTTTTATTTAAATAATATTTTAAAATAATTAAAAAATTTAATTTTAATTTTAATTTTTATTAAAATAATATTTTAAAATAATTAAAATATAAATTTGTTTAACTCATAATTTGAAATAAAAATAATAAAAAAAAATTATATAGTGTTAATATGAATTAAATTTAAAATAAAAAAAAAAATTTTAACAAAAAAAAAATAAATTAAATTAAATTTTATAAAAAAAAATAAAATATAAATTTTTATTGAATCAAAATTAATTATTCTAAAAAAAAATAAAAATTTAAACAAATTTAAAAAAAAATAATAATTAATAATTTATTTTTTAATTTTAACATTAATAATTGAATTTAATAAAAAATTAAAAAAATAATTTTTATTTTTTTTAAATATAAATAATTATAAAATAAAATATTTAAATAATAAAATAATTTTTTAAAATAAAAAAATAAATAAATTAAATTAATTAATTATTTTTTTAATCAATAAATAATTTTTAAAATTTTTATTAAGTTTTTTTTTTTAATTAAAAAAAATAAATAAAAAATTACCTTTGAATTAATTTAAAATTGCAAAACACAAATTTTTCACAATTTCATCATCATTATTTTTTTTTTTGTTCATTTAGTCCTAAAACAACAACAGAAAAAAAGATGTTACCAAAGGTTCAAATTTTAATACGTGAAAAAAACTCACCTTCAGGCATCAACGTTCATTTTACGACCTTGATTTTCCGGTATTGCCCCTTTTTATTAATTAATTCTTATTGCATAATGAATTCTCTCGTCTCTCGTTTTTTCTTCATATTTTTTTTTTATATAAGTAAGCCAATCTTTACTAATAACGAATAATTGCAAATAAAAAACGAAGAGTTCGAAGTCGCGTCAGTAATTAACCATTTAACGTAATTTTTTAATTAAAAATAAACAGTTTTTTGTTCCCGTTTCGCTGAAAGTGCATTTATGACAAAGGGAAGTTATAAAAATAGTACTCTCATAATTTATTTAATTTCATTAAAAAACATGGAAAGTCCTCTCGCGTATGAAAAGTAAGTCTGCCTGCACCTGTTTTGACTAATTCATTCACGAATGCGACTTTCTACACTTCTTTAACCAACTCACAAATGGAAAAAAATAGACGCGACTCGAAATAAATGAATTCGCAAACGATTCAATTTTATCGCTTTTATTTATAACATTTTCTAGTTTAGTGCAAAAATTGAGCAAATAAAAAACGAACGAAGATAATATTGCAAGGTTAATGCCTTTAACTCATTTATTTTAAAAGTTGATTTTTCTTCAGAAAAAAAAAATAAAAAACGACGAAACAGAAGAAGATATTGCGAGCGAACGTGCAGCAGGCAGATGTGATGCACATTATATGAGTCGGTATTAAAGAGATGCAAAAAGTGTCACATGAAATTAATTGTTTTGGGTTGTAGATTTACATTACAGTGAACATAAATAATTCATGTTTTGTTCTTACTTACACCCATTTTGCTTGGCTTGGCTCGGATTCGTTTTGGTGTAACAAACAGTAAGACGTGACTTCGATACATAAATAAAATTTTGATTTGATTTTTCAATGGATCTGCGTACGGCGAAGGAGCTGCAAGGAGACAAAAAATATTCATCTGGCATAATTTTGCCTTTGGGAATGTTTTTTTTTGTGGGTTTTTTGTGTCGTTTGGCGACATGTTGACAAATTTTTAAATTATTATTGGGAAATTGATTGAAATTTTTTTTGTTGTTGTCTTCTTGATTAATGAAGACATCATCGTGTCGTTATCGCTGACAAAAAATGAAATATATAAAAAAAATATTATTATGTTTAAAAAGAAATTATTTTTGTCAAAAATTTGGGTTCAAATTTTTTTGATCTTTTTTTATTTTAAGAAAATTTTTAATTATTTTTCTGCTAATTCAAAAATTTTTTTTTTCAAGTTTTGTGTTACTTTCAAATATTTTTGTATTCAATTTGTGTTTTAGTTAATATATTTTCTTTTAATTTTTTTGTCAAAAATTGTTGCTAACAAAATTTAAAAAAAAAATTAATAATTTCTATAATAATTTTATTTTTTTTTTTTTGGGTAAAATATTTTGCTAAATATTTTTTATATTTTTTTAAATTATTAATTTTTTATTCAAAATCAATCGAGTTAAAATTCTTAAAAATAAAATATTATTTTATTTATTTTTATTTAAAAATTTTTAAAAATTAATTTTTAATAATTTAATTTTTTTATTCAAAATTTTCAAAGAGTTCAAATTTTAAAAATTTAAAAAATAAAAATCATTATTTTTTTTATTTTATTTTTTAATAAGTTTTTCTAATTATTTTTAAAAAAATATTTTGAAAATAATTATATAATTTTAACACTTTAAAAAAAAATATTTAAATAATATTTTATATTTTAAATTTTTAATTTTGAAATTTAATTTAAAATTATTATAAAAATTTTAAATTTTTTCTAATATTATAATTTTTAATAATTTTTTTTTTAATTTTAAATTTTTTTAAAATTATTTTCAATTATTTAATTTTTTTCTTCAAAATTAATCGATTTAAAATTTTAAAAATTATAAAAATAATTTATTTTATTTATTTTTCATTAATTTTTTCTAAAATAATTTTTTTAATTACAGAACGACAAAGTGTGAATTTCATTAAAAAACCAATTAAAATTTGAGAGAGATTAATTATCAGTTATTGAATCTCAAAAACTTACAATGTTGCAATTTCTTGTGAAACTAATCTCATATCAGTCTCAATTGAGATTTCAATTAAGATGGAAGTCATTCAAAATATTACAAGTATTTTCACGGCAGATCTTTTAAAGGTAAAAAATTTACATTTTTTCTTAATTTTTCTCAATATTTCTTAAAAATTTTTCCATTTTTAGTCATCTTATGAATCCTCAGTGACATCAAATGCCTCAAATGCCGTTGTAGCTCCTTACTTTTTGCTTCCAATTGTCGTGTTGGCCTATATTGCCACACAAAATCTCGACTCAATCGATGATTTCAAGGATTCCAGCAGAAATTTGGTCCTTTTGGAGACTCTTACGAACCATAATTTGCAATTCACTTACGCCAGTTACACGGAAAAGTTATCTGAAAGTGTAAAAATCATGAATAAAATGTTCGTGAATGACACAAATGTCTTAAGATATGACGTTAGTGATGCAGCTCGTCGTATGGCAATGAATTTCGAATATTACGACATGACTTGGCGTTATCTGCTAAAGACGGAAATCGAAAATTACGCGAAAAGTCACGGATTTGAGATGAAAGTTACCTTTGATAAGCTAATAAATCAACAAATAATTCTCACGCATGGCGCTCAGTTCAAAGGCGAGTGGGAATTTCCCTTCGACAACAAATACGTGAATTTTATGCGATTTTGGACGGAAGAATTTCATTACACGCTCGTCGAAGCGATGCATTTTGAAGCGAAATTTCCTTATGCCGAATACTGTAACTTGCGAATTGTCGCAATTCCCTACAAAAAAGACCAAAATAAACTGAGTCTCATGATCGTCTTGCCAAATAATCACAGAGAACTCAGAAATCTCGTGAATTATTTGAACGATTATCAAAATAAAATTCTCAAAACGGAATTTCGCATGGAAAATGTCTTCATCGATGTGCCGATTTTTGTCTTGGAGAAAAATGCTTCGTTATCGGATGTCACAAAAAGGATGAAACTTGGGAGACTTTTCGATGGAAATCAAGCTTTGACCTTTGGAGAGCCAGTTTCCTTTGCGAATGCTCCGTCGCGTGTGACAGTAATCGCAAATGCAACAGTGACCTGTGAGGCGAAGGTTAAAGCTCATTGTCCTCCGGAGACAGAACGAAAGATTTATTTTAAGGTAAATCGTCCCTTTTTGTTCTACATTTTGGATATGGAGACGAGAATTCCGTTGTTTTCGGGATTAGTGAGGAATTTGGGTGACATGAAGAAATTTAATAATGAGAATGAGTTTAAAAATGATAAATATTATGAAAATGATCCAAGGTGTCATGAACTTTAGGGCGAAGAAAAATTTTAAAATTAAAAAAAAATAAAAATTTAAATTTTTTTTTAATAATTTTTTAATTTTTAAAGATTTTTATTAATTTTTTACAAACAATTTTTTTTATTAAAAATTAAATTTTATTGAAATTAAAAAAATAATTATTTAAATTTAAAAACGTAAAAATTATTTTAAAAATAATAAATAAAATATAATTTTTTTTATTTTAATAAAAAAAAAATTAAATATTATTTTATTTTAATTTTAAAATTTGATTTTTATTTTAAAAAATTATATAAAAATTATTTTTACAATAAGTAAAAAATTAATTGTAAAAATGTAAAAACATTAAAAAATTGAAATTATCTTTTAATTAAATTTTTTAAAAAATAATTAAATTACAATTAATTTAAATAAAATGTAAAAAATATTTTAAAAATAAAAATTAATTAAATGAATTTCTTAATGAGCTACAATTTTTATATTGATTTTTTTATTTACTTATTTTATTTTATTTTTAATTTTTTTTTTATTAATTTTTTTAAAGATATATTAATTATATTATTAAAGATATATTTAATTATGAAAAAAATAAATAATTTAAAATTAATTTTAAAAAAATAACAATAACTGCCTACATTAAAATTATATTGGAATTAAAAAATAAATAATTTATAAATTAAATTTATTAATATCAAAAAATTTTCTTCAAAATTTTTAATAAATTTTCCAAAAAAATATTAAATTTTTAAAATGTAAAAAAAAAATATTTTTCCAATCAGTCAATTAAAATAATCGCCTGATATTTTTTTTCAATTTAAATTCATTCAATAAAAATCGTTTCGAACAACTTCAATTTACCTTCAGGCGAAATTCCTCTATAAAATTCGTACGAAAAATATTCCAGATAAATAAAACTATAAATTACACCGCAAGAGAAAGTTCTTCTTCTACACAATTCTTCTTTTTCTTCGTCATGCAACTTGTTCTAATTGATAAAAAGTATTTTTGCTCCGAAGATACGAACCGTTGCGTTCAAGGACCTCTCCGCATAACATCTTCAACAAGTAATGACTAGTCAATAACATCAAAACTCAAACAAACCCAACACGCAACATTTCGTTTAAAATTTTTCTCTGCATATTTTTATTGACGTTTTGCATATTTTTTTTTCTATTTAACGCAAACCAGAAATGACAGCAGAATTACACAACGCAACGCAACAAAGTCTTTTTTTTTCTTCTTCAATATTTTATAATTTTTTTTTCACATTTGCCGGAAAATAAACAAAAAATTATTCTAGACATCGAATTAACTCGGCGCACACGAGACACTCACACACAAAATATCGTATCTCCTTCGTCTCTCGGAACATTTTTCTACATGCACCGACTACTACCTTTCTCGTCGCCGACATCGTCGTTGCCGTTTGCCGCTCCGTTGTTATTGTAGTACATTAAATGAAAACACGAGGGGAAAATTGAATGAACAAAAAAAAAGTTTGAAAAAAAATTATCAATGAAAGTTGGCTTAGAAAAAAAAAATACAAAAAAAATTGTACACGTAACGTACAGACGATACAATATTAAGTTATGTTACGTCTACTGAGTTGTATGGAATATTTAAAACTGTTCCTGAGTCGCTTGCTTGCTCGGCTGCTTGTAGAGTAGATACAAGGTCAAGGCAAGTAAAATTTATTTTATTTTTAATTCTGTACGGCTTTTTTTTCCTGTGAAAGGGAAAAGAAATCCAGGGGAATTTTTTCCGTTCTATATAAAATTTAATTTTTTTTTCATGGAGGTTCGAAAAAATAAATAAAATAAATCGGAAGAACTGGGACAAGGTTACTTACGGTATGGATTTAATTGGTTGTGTCTTGTAAGAGAAATTTAACCTTTTTTTGTATATGAAATTCTTTTTCCATGTAAAGGTGAGTAAAATTCTTTATTTTATTTTTTTTCTTCGATTTTTTTGAAATTCATAATTTTTTCGAATTTTTTTAATAATATTGAGATTATTATTTTTTAATTATTAAAAATTAATATATAACGAATTTAAATTAATCATTAAGAAAAATTAAAATTTAATTAAAATTTAAAAAAAAATTAAATATTAAAAAAAACAATTTTAGAAAAAATAATAAAAAAAATTAAACAGAAAGATTTTTTTTAATTTCTGCAAAAAAATTTTTTTTTTTTTTTTTTTTTTTTGAAAATATTGAGTTTAATTTTTAGCAAGTTTAAAAATTATTTTTTCAAATTTGTATCTTTTAATTTTTAATAGAATTTTTTTAAATTTACAATTGAAATTGAGACAAAAAATATTAAATAATTATTTTTTATATAATAAATAAAATAAATAAATAAAATAAAAGAATAAAAATTTAAGTCAATAGTATTAAAAAAAATAAATGAAAAATAATAAAATATATATTTTTTTTAAATTTTATCAGTTCAAAAAAAAAAATTAAAGTATCTATTAAAAATGTTTTAATAAATTAGTACAAAAACTTTCAAAATATTTTCATTGAGCTATCTTTTAATTTTAAAAATATTTTTTTTTAAATTTTTCATTTCCAATCAAAATTGAATTAAAAAATTTTAAATTTTTATTTAAATTATAATTTGAAAATTTTTTATTTTAATTTTAAAATATTTTATTTTATTTTACCTTAATTATTAATTAATGAATTATTTTTATTTATTTAACTCAAATAATTTATTTTTTTAAATGTTTCATATAAAAAATGATAAAATTGAATTTTTGTTTGAATTTAAATTTATTTAAATTAATTTTTTTTTAATAAATTTTACTAAATAAAATAATTTAAAATAAACTCAGAAAAATTAATTTATTGATTTAAAGAAAAATTTAAAAATATTTAATTAAAAAATTCATAAAAAAATTGAAAAATTTAATATTTAATTTAAAAAAATATAAATTTCTAAATAATAATAATTTTAGTTTTTATTCATAAAAAAAAATTTTTTTAGACCAAAATTCTGACACAACTAAAACTATAATAAATAAATTCACTTTCTTATCTTTCGTAACTTTCTCAACTGCATCTCAACTTGCATCATCACGAACAAAATAGAGACGTCGTTGTAACACACTCCGTTAGAAAGATGTAAAAATACTCCCAAGCGGGCCATTATTTTGATTAATATGCTCCTGCTTGTATTTGCAGCTTGATATATCTTACATGAGGAGAGTGCATGTGAGAGTGCATTATCTGTCAAAAGTGTTCGTCTCCTTTTAATTTATTAAAAGCTCCGAGATTCTTTAATCACTCAAAATGGCACGTTGCCTCCTCACTCAGGTAAGCGAATTTTTTTTTTGCATGAAACATTTTTTTGTGACAAAAAAGAGAAACGAGAACCGCGCATCGCACTGATTCACCATGGAAATTAATATTTTTGGTTTTATTTCCAGGAAGGTCGATATCACTTCATGTTTTTTATTGCTCGAATGACGTACGATATACGGTTTTGTTATTAATATTCGAGCCGTTCGTTTGGATTCTGACGGCTTTTTTTTTTGTTGTTTGAGGAGGAAAAATTGTAAAAATGCACATTTCCATGTACGAAGCGAACAATCATCATCTACCTACATTAAAATCATTAAAACGATGCTGCTATCGACATCATGCTAAATTTGGCGTGCGGGGATATCAAAATAACAGAAGTCCTCTGTTTGGGCACGACGACGACGACGAGAGGAGACAAGTATATAACGGAATTGTATTATTATTAAAATAAAAAGTAGAGACATAAAAAAATTCCAGCTTCGACAGGATATACAACCAACACCCCCTCCTCTAACCATTTCGCATGGGGGGGGGAGGGAGATCGCCTGCAACACACGTGTAAACATGTCGAAAAATGCTACACACATGAATCATAGGCGAGCCAAGTTCAATGAAAGCGCAGCAGTAATGTCTGTCTACGATGCATTCCGTGCACGCCAAACACGACGTAGTGCGACGAATCTCTCTTTTTCGCTGATTTTTGCATCAATCTCTTCCATGTCGCGTCGTTGTATGCACAAAAGAGATGCTTTTTTCGTCTGCCTATTTCTCGTCTGCTGTACGGGCGACGTACACTTGTTCCTTCGTTTTTTCGGATTGTCGTGGTAATGGTTAGAGTACACATGTCTGGGACGCTCGACGTACGCTGCACGGGAGATAGAATCAACAAAAATGACGACACATATAATTCCAATGCCAATGCGCGAACAAGGCAGAGAGAGAATTTTTGAATGGACATGAAAAATGACAAATTTTTATTATTTTGTTTAATTTTTTTTTTATTTGAATAAAATATTTTAAAAAAAAATTAATTAAATTTCTAAATAATTTTTTTCATAATAATTAATTTTATTGAAAATAATTTTAAAAAATTTTTTTTGTTAAAAATAAATTAATTTTATACAAAAAATAATTAAATAAAAAATTAAATTTTTAAATATTTTTTTTTTTAAATTAAATTTAATTGAAAAAGAATATTTTTTTTTAATTTAATTTTTTATAATAAATAATTTACAATAATTTTTCGAAAATCATTATTTTTTTTAATTTTAAAAATTTAAATAATTAAAAAAAAGTTAAAATTAAATTTAATTAATTTTCATTTATTAGTTTTTAAATTTTAATTTAAATCTTTGAATTTGATTTTTAACTTGTTTTTATGTTTAAAATTTTTTATTTTAAAAAGTTTTCAATTTTAATTATTTTATTTTTGATTTTTATATGAAAAAAAAAATTATTTTTATTTTGTTTTTTTTTTTATTTTAAAGAATTAAATAAATCAATTTTAATTAGTGCATTTCTTAAAATTAAAGTTATGTTTGTAATATTAATTAATTTTTGTATTTCTATTATTTTTGTGAATTATAAAAATTTGTTAAAAAAATATTTTATTATTTTAAATAAAATTATAAAAATTATTATTTTTTTTTTAAATATTCAATAATTTAGTTAAATATAAATTAAATAAATAAATTTAATTAAATTAAAAATTATTAATCATATTAATTAACTTCTTAAATTTTTTTTATATTAAAAAAATATTAAAATTTTTAAATTATTATATTAAAAATATTAAATGGATTTTTTATGAAAATTTTAATTAAATTCTTTTTTTAATTTTTATAAATCATCAAAAAGTTAAGATTTTTTTAATAATCTTCCTATCCTAACCAAATGTCAAATGTATTGGTTATCACTTCGGTCACTCATACACACCTTACGCTTCGTCGTACAACCCGACATCAGTACACAAATTAACTCTTTTCGTATAGTTTTCGCAAATCCCGGTAAAAAAAACTTCAATTAATTGTACATAAAATTAATACGCGCGAAAAAATTGCACTTTTTTTTACGAAAAATACATAATTCCCCGTCGTCGTCGTGCTCGTCGCCTCATTATGAGGTTGGTCCATGCACTTCAAATAAATTTGTATCAAAGTGAAAGATAAACAGAAATATTTTTGCACAAACTCTCGGCAGTGCACGAAAAACTGCGTCATACGGCGCGCGATTCTCTCTCCTGCTTCTTGTATCCGCGTGCCATGCACAACTTTACTACGAAATTGTACGACGTTCGACTGTGCGAATGTGTATGTATGTTACAAAACTGATGTTGATGATGATGGGTAATTGTACAGGCAAACAACAAAACAAGTTCAGTTTATAAAATACTCTTATCCGTTCAGCAGCCGGTCTCTCGGGTCTGCGCGTTTTTTGCCAAAATTAAATTTATGATTTGTTTTCATTGTTGTTTGTATTATTATTACACTAAACTATAAATATATCAAAAAAATAAAAATTTTACAAAAATTTTTTGAAAACGTGCATTTCGAAAAAAAAAATAAAATTCTAGAAAATGATTTTTTAGAATCCCGAGAAAAGTTCAGAAAAAATATTTAAAAAAAAAAATAAAAAAGTTGGAGATAGACAAGTTTGTTTGCAAAAAAAAAAAAATAAAATAATAAAATTTTTGTCGTCATCAAAAAATAAAACAAATCATCATTGCTGTTGTCTCTCTGATTAGAAGATAAAAAAAAACAAAACTCTCTCAGTTGTTAAAAATAAATACTTTGCCCACGATTTATTTTTAATTTTTATTTTTTTCATTTTTTGGTGAACACTTGAATTATTGCAAAACATCAACTACAAGAAAAACTTGTGAAAAAATATTTTTTCATTTATTTTAAATAAATAAAATAAAACATTAACTTTATTTTATTAATAAAAAAAACAAACAATTTAAAAAAAAATGCAGTGAAGAAAAAGAAAATTATTATTTATAATTTTTCACGTGCACACGAAAAATAAAAAAAAGTTCGACAAGTTTTTCACACGTAAAAAATTAAAAAAAAAATCTTCGAACAATTAAAAAGTGTGAAAAAAATATTTTTCATTTTTGGAAAAACTTTTGTGTGCATCGACAAAAAATAAATAAAAAATATTATTTGAACATTTGGACAAACAATTAATTTTTTTTGATGAATAAAAAAAAATGTAAATAAAATCACGAGAGAAAAAAAAATTAAATAAAAAAGATTGAACAAAAATTTGTGTAAATATTTTCGGATAACACTAAATATTTGAAATATTTTAATTAGTGTCGCATCTGAGTTTTTCAATTTTTGAACATATAATATATTAAATATATAAGATACAAAAAAAAATTAAAAAAAATATTTTTTTGAAAAAATAAAAAGAACGGAAGAGTACGGGAAATTTAATGATCAAGTTAAAGGTAAGAAATTTTTTATTTTTTAAATTAATTTAATTTTTATAAAAATATTTTGAAAAAAATTTGATTAAAAATTATTACCTGTCAAAAATTCCCCAAAGACAAAAAAAAGGCAGTAAAAATCCATCCAGTTTCAAATATTTTTGCTGCTCGAGCCATGTACGTACGAAGCGAAGTACATAAAATTATTGATTTTAACATTAAGGTCTTAAAATGCATTTTTGCCATTTGTTATTCCATAGAGAACTTATGTTGATTTGTACGTGCAGTAAATGCGGGATACTGTTGGCGTGTGGTGCATGGAAAATTTTAGCACAAAAATATTTTCATTCGCTACGAAGTGAGTTGTAGAACTTGAATTTTAATACATTTAACAGCATCCAGATTATTTGTGTTATCTCGTGTGTGCGAGTATTTCTGACTAGATTTGTACAGTTAACTAAGTAAGAGCAGAGAGTTTCGTAAGAAAGATAGATAAATTGGTTGTGGTAAAGGATAAAATATTTTTTTTTCGTATGCAAAACGAGAGCTTTTTGAGGATATTTATTGCTCGCAAGTGCAATAACACATCATCAATTTTATTGTCCAGACATGAATTTGATTTTGCGGTTTTTCATCCTAATTTCAGTTCTGTTCTGTCTCTGGTTGGATGCATATCGAAACTTTTGAAATTTATTTTGAAAACCACAGTTTAATCCTCCCGCATCAATTTCATGCATGCAATGTGTCAATATCCACTTATAATTTTTTTTCCAATTCAGACCCAAACGTTTTGAGGTACGTCACATGCGCGTATCTACAAAAAAAATAAAAATAAAAAATGCAGCAGTCACATCTCATTCCAATTGGTTTTATCACAAAAATATATTTTTTTTATATATCACATAAAAATATATAACAATAACACACAAAAAATAAAATAAAATACAGGTGAATTGGAGTGAGGTTGGATGCCCGTCGATTCTGATGGCTTTTCATTTGCACGAAAAATATATAAAAAAAAATTGGTTTGAATTAGCGAGTGATTTTGGTTGGAGTATATATGTTTGTTAAAAAAATTTTAATTTTTAAAAAATTATAAAAAAAATATTGATTAATTTTTATAAAATATTATTGTAAAATAAAATAAAATTATATTTTTTAAATTAAAATATTAATGTTTGAAAAAATTTAAATTTAAGAATTAAAAAAAAATAAAATTTTATTTAAAAAAAAATATAGGTAATAAATTAATATGAATAATTATAATACATTAATACGTTTTAAAAAATATAGAACAAAAAATTCAAAAATTTAACAAAATAAAAAAAGTTATCATTACATACCTATGTCCTATATTATATAAATTTTGGTAATTTTGTTTTTAAATAAATAAAATAAATTATTGAATAAAAAATAAATTAAATAAAATTAATTTTTTAAATAAAAAATATAATGACAGTTCAATTTTAAATAGTTAAATTAAAATTTGTTTAAAAAATTTTATTTCGTTAATTTAATTTTAAAATTTATTTAAAAAATTTAAATTCGTTATTTTTTATATTTTTTGTAGCATAACTTATACAAATATATTTTTTAAAAAATAAATATCAATATTTTATCAAAGTAAAAATATTATTAAATTAATTTTTTGTATAATTATTTTTTCTAAATTATAATTAAAAATTAGTTTCTTTAAAAAAAATATAATACAAATATTTATTTATATTTAAAATTTTAAAAAATTTTTATATTAATTTTTATTAAATTAAAATTTTATTTTTTATTTAATTATTTAATTTTAAAAAATTAAAAAAAATAATAATTTATATTTAAAATAATATTTTTACTTTGATAAAATTTTGATAATAAAAAATATATTTATATAAGTTATGTACAAATGTTTAAAAAATATTTAAATTGTTGAAAAATAACAAAAAAAAATTTTGAATAATTTTTTTAAATTAAATTATTTTAACAAATTTTACTTTTAAATTTTAATTTATAAAAAAAAAATAAAACTTACATATAATTTCTGACCAAAAACAATATTTTATAAAAAAACATAGAACAATAATACAAAAATACACACATGCATGTTGTTGGTCGGATCGGGATGAATGCCATCAGGAAATATTTTCGGTGTACTCACATTTTTTTCCTCTACAAAAAAAAAATATTTATTTTTTTCATTATTATTTTTCGTCCTCTACATTGAACATACATGGACAGAGTAATATAATCCTTTGTATACAACATACATCATACACTTATAACATATATGATATATGTTGGGAGGCTGCATTTCATTTTCACTCCTTCCCATTGCCACGCACTCTCTCCCCATTTATTTTAATTTAAATGTCCGATTTTTGCACAGTGACGCGGAAAAATTCGCCCGTACACAAAAATTAATAATACAATATTTATAGGCTGGGATGTGCACTTAATATTATTATACATACCTTCATGTTATATTATTGGCATTTTTTGAACGTCACGTCGTGATTATATCTGAAAATACATATTTTTTTAAATTAAAATGAAAATTAAAAAAAAAACTCACATGAAAGGGGTTGTTCAATTAAAATAATGTACCAATAATAATATTATTATCGAGTCGTGATGCATAATGTTATTTTTTGGACATTTAAATATATTACGTGGGGTAATGTATTCGAACGGGGGATGATGTCCAATCTGTGATGGGGATGCAAATTATGTGTCTGGGATGAATGAATGTTTTATGCTAATGATAAAAATTGTTAATACGAATCATGTTCATATCACATAAAAAATCATATATGATGCAAAAAATTTTAATTATATTATTTTTTCGAGGGGTTTCGTAAAAATAAATTTTTAAATTGATTTTTTTTCGTGTTTGGGTTTTGGGAGGTAAAAAAAGGGTTACCGCTGACATGACGTGATTTTTAATTTTTTTTTGTTAAAATTAAAAATTAATGAATAAAAAGTAAAAAAGAAACAATTAAAATTATACAAAATATGAACAAAAACGAAATAAATGCAAAAACAAAGGAAAATATGAATGATGATGCCTTTGTTAACGATCGCATGTCAAATGACGTTGCACACAATAAAAGCAAAACAAAGACGATGCAGTTTTGCTAACAAAACGGGCGTGCAACACTTGCATAGTAATTAGGTGTGAATGCGATTTTTTAATGATTTCTGCGTTAATTATTCGTAAAAACTTCAAAAAGGGACTAAATGATGTTGATATTTATTTTTAAAATAATATATTTTTTAAATTTTTTTTAAATATTTTTTTTTAAATAATGAAAATTATTTTTTTTAATTAAATAAAATTTATTAAGTAAAAAATTTAATAAAATATAAAAAATATTTTTTTTTTTTTATAAAATTTAAAAAAAAATAAAATTAAATTTTTTTTTAAATTTTACTTATGAAATAATAATTTTAAAATTAAAATTTTTAAAAATAATTAAATTTAATTTTAAAAAATTTTAAAAATTAGAAGTTTAAAAAAAATAAGGATTTTTATTAAATTATTCAATTTATATTAAAAAACAATTAAATTCTATTTAAAAAAATTAATTTAAACTAAAGATTTTTTTTAATAAAGAAAATGTTTTATTAAAAAAATTATTTCACTTATAAAAAATAAATAAAAATATTCGAAATAAAAAAATACAAATGAAAAATAAATTTTTTTTTGAAAAAAAAATTAAAAAATTTAAAAAAAAATTATTTAAATTAAATTAATTCTATTTTTTGATATTTTTAAAATTAATTATTTTAGTTATAAAAAATAAAATATTAAAAAAAATTATGAAAAGTTAAAAAAAAATTCTTAAATTTTTAAAAATTTAAAAATTAAATTTTTAATTTTTTTAAAAAATTTTAATTATTATTTTAAATAATAATTATGAAAAATTTTTTTAAATGAAAAAAAAAATATTCAGAATAATTTATAAAAAAAATTATAAATAAAAAAAAAATATCACGACAAAGCCAAAAAGTTCACAGTTCAACAAATTTTATAAACTCTCTTATTAGTACCGAACAACTTCTAAAACAAAAAACCATGAAAGCTCTTTCAGCGAATTTCTTTTCATTAAAAACCATAACAAAACAACTTTAATCCTTTTGAACCGCTTCCTTTATTCCTATATATTTTGTTTTGATCGCACTTTCGTTGCAAATTTTTTTTTTCTATATTTTTTTTTTGTTTCGCAAACTTCCACAAAGATCACGAACGACAACGAAAAAAAAATTGTACATAGAAAAAATCTCGTGTGTGCTGCAGCTGCAGATTGAATTAAGTTACGAGTGAAATGAAAATGCTCTTCATTCATGGTCGAGAGTTTATGTTTGGTAGTTGGAGCGAAAGTGAAGGAAAAAGAAAAAAAAATCTTTTAGTTTTTAGCTTGGTTTATTATTATTTTTTATTTTTATGAGGGAAATGATGATGAAGGGTTTGAAAAATGGAAAAATTTCGCGAATAATAGTTTTAAGGGGACTAAAAGCTGCTTCCTTTGTAGGCTTAAAAGCCTTTTTGTTTCTTAAAATCCTTTGAAAAAAATAATTATTTCTGCTGAAAAAATATTTTTTGACGCGCGATTTTTTAATGAGCTCCGTAAATCTCACACGTTTTGTTTTCACTTTTTTTGTTCATTAAAAAAAAAATTATGGACTTTTCCGAACTTTTCTCTTAATAACAAAAAAAAGTGAAGAAAAGTTAAATAGTTTTTTTTTTCTCATATATTTTTTTTATCCAAGCAGACTGTTTTCCAAGAAGGAACACAAAGTATATAAAAAAATTACTACCAAGCGACATGCAGAAAAAAACAACAACAACAACTAAATTGTTACGAACTAGTTTTAATATACATTCGGAGAACGTTTTAAAATAGTCACTTCATTTTCGTGTCGCTTATATAAAATAAAAAAAAAATCTCGAACGATAAAAAAAGGAGACAAACTTTTAAAACTATTTCAAAGTTTTGCAAAGTTTTGGCATGCATGGAGAAAAAATGTTCACATGTAACGTATTGTGAAAGAGTTTGCATAAAAAAGCATTAAAAATACCAAAAGATAAATAAACAGAATGATAAATGGAGCAATACTAATCTGATATTTTTTGTTGTTGTTGTGCAGGAACCTTAGAATATTTTCATTGTTTTTTTGTTTGTTCACTTCGCCTTCTACATATGACATGACATTGATTAAATGTCGGTCCTTAATTTCATTTCCACATGAATGCAACAGAATTCAACGACGACATGTAATTGTTGTTATGTAGAAAAAAACAGGAGAAGATGACAACGAGCGATGTCGATAAAAAATTTTTGTTGACAAAAAATCGAAGAGAAATGATTTGTACGTTTCTAAAAAAAATATTTTAAAAATTATCGAACAAAAATTTTTTAAAAATTAAAATACTGAAAATTTCGATGAATTAAAATTTATTTTTTAAATTATTAAATATTTTTTATTATTAAATTTTTATATAATTAATTATTTAATTGAGAAATTAAATAAATAAATAATTAATTTTATTAAATTTTTTACAAAATAATGACAAATTAAATAATTTTAAAAAGTTAACAAAAAATAAATAAACAAAAAAAAATTTTTTTTAAAAAATTAAATTAAAAATTAAATTTTAAAAATAAATTTTTAATAAAATTTTTATTTTTTGATAAAATAATTTTAAATAAATAATTTTTTATCTAATTTTTCGTTAAAATTAATTTAAAATTATATATTTTGTTTGAAAAAAGTTTTTTTATATTTTAAAAATTTTTTATTAAAAAAATTCTTTAGTTTAAATCAAAATTTATAAAATTTAAAAAATATAATAATAAAAATAAAATAAATTTTCAATTAATTTAATAAATTTTAATTTATTTTTAAATTATAAAAAAAATTAACGTTATAAACTTTAATAAAAAAAGTAAAATTTACTTACATTTATTTATAAATTACAAAAAAAAGAATAATAAAAATTTAATTTATAAAATTAAAAAAATAAAATGAATAAAATAAAATATATTAAAAAGTGTTAATTTAAATAATTAAATAAAACAAATTTTCTACAAACAAAACAAGTTTTGAAAAATGTTAAAAAAATATTAAAATAAAATTAAATAAAAAAATATTTTAAAAAAATTCAACGAAAAAAAAAATTAAAAATCCAGTTAAGTTATTTATATCTCAACAACTCATGAAAATTTTTCTATCCCCATATCGATCGATCAAGAAAAAAATTAAGGACAAAAATTCCATCGAACATGCACATATTTTCAATATTTGATTTGTAACTTTTTAAAAAAATTTCTGTTAGCAACACAGAAAAAAAAATCCTGTCGGAAAAAAACATTTATTAAATAAATGAATGTGTGAGGGAGAGAAACTGCCCGCGTTATGTATGATTGTCACTCAAACCACTCCTGTCTGCCGATCAGCGGCGATTATTTCGCGTTTTTCCACATGATATTATGAAAAAGGGGTGAAACTGTATTTTGTATTTGCCAAAATTGATAAAAAACAAAAAAAAAATGTCATTTCCGAAATTCAGCAGCTCATCATTATTATTACTGTCTCATCCCATTTTTTTTTTTTTTTTTGTCTGCACCTGACGTGCAATCTCTTGTTTGTTTGATTGTTTGATCATGATAAAATTCTTTTATATAGTCACATTATTTATTTATTTATTTTAATAGAGAGACAGACTAAAAAATTTTTTTTTTGAAGAATAAATTCGAATGAATTCCGTAAATAAATAAATAAATAAAAAAATAAATACGGAAAAATTTTTTTTTGATAGAGTTTCCGTGAAATAAAAAAAAATATTCATTTATTTATTAAAAAAAAAATATTTAAAAAAAAAATTCGGCGTCTATGAAAAATAAAAATATTAAAAATTTCGCGTCCCATGTTTGTATGCATTTTAAATGTCACAATTTTTATAATAAATGTACAAAATATATATTATACACGCCAAAAAAAGAACTAAATACCTTCACATGTCGCGCGCGTCGTCGTACACATTTGGGCGGTGCATTTTCCCATATTATTAATGGTATATAACATTAAGGTCTTTTTGCGTTTGGTATGATGTGATGGGGACGCCTCATGCCATTTTCCATCGTCGTCAACAAACAAACTGCATAAAAAGACCTTCAACTTGTACTCGCGTACGGCTTTTCTCTCATTTTCCATTGAAGAGAAAACATTTCCAACGCTCCCGTACACGAAATTCGAGGAAAATCGGCTTATCTGAGTGAATTTTGTGTGTGTGGGTGAGAGTAATAGCCTTTGCCGTTGATAATAAACATAAAATGCATTTGATATTTCATGAGTTCATGTGCATTAGTTGCCTGTTCCGTGTATCATTACTATCCTTCTCCTCGTTGTCGTACATGAAAGGTCGGTTTTTTTGGATAGGGATATCTATAACATCAGATATATAACATATAACATTATAATGGTTGCTTGTAGTATAGGAGAAAAGTAAAGGTTTCGTCATCGACTTGGATTTTTCGGGGGGTATTGATAGATGAACAGCAGATAGATTACTAATGGGTGAATTTATATATATAAAAGTTATAATATAGGCACTTACTCTACAACATATATCATATATATATATATAATATATAAATATATATATTTATTTGTGGAAATGAGTTTGCGCGCGTCTCCCTTCGAATTCCTTTGAAAATTTGTTGTTTCAAATCAAAAGGTGAATGAAAATATTTTTTTTTTTTGTTTATCGTCATCATCATACAAAAAATATATATGTTGTAGCTTATGATTAACTGAAAACATTAAACATGCAAAAATTATATTTTGGAGTCAATGACTCGTCAAGGAGGTACCGAGACATTCATTTTTCATAGAGGTTAATAGACTTTCACTCCGCGCGCGTCAATCACAGAGAAAAAGGATGATTTTTATTTATTAAAAGAAAAAATGTGCATGGCGCCTATTTTCTACCACAAATGTTTATGTTCTCACGACGAGATCATAGACAACAACAAAAAAAAAGTAGAACAGAATTTTTATTTATTTTCCAATCGAATAAAAAAAATTTAAGATGAAAATACTGACCTTAGACAAGACATAAAATATTCATCTTCTGTCCAATTTCTTTCGGTTCGTACGGAATTTATGTGCACGAGAGAGTAAATAAATATAAAAATATATTTTTTGGGTTTTTTTTTCGTTTTTTGTACGAATAAGAGCAACAGAGAGAATATTGTTTATTTTTTGGAATCGAATGTAGGTTATTTACAAACAAAATGTATAAAAGTTTGAATTGTCAAAACATTCGTTTAAAATTGTATTGAAGCACATAGAAATTCATTTTCTTATCTTATCTGATTAAAATTTCATTTTATTTTATTGTTATGTGAATGACTTCAATTAATGCAGTGACGGAGTTATTTCGATTAATGGGATCGAAAATTTAAAAAGTTTTTGCTTGGTTTGAATTAATTGGAAATTTGATTAAATTTTATTTTTTAATTTTATTTTATTTTTTAATAAAATTTTTAAATTTTAGTAAATTTTATAAAAATAAAAAATTATTGAACAAAAAAATAATTAAAAAATAATTTAAAAAATTAAAAAAATCTTTTTTGATTTATTAATTTAAAAATTAAATAAGATAATTTAAAATTTTAATAATTTATAAAAAAAAAAATTTATTCGATTTTTAAAAAATTTTGTTTATTAAAAAAATTATTGAAATAAATTAATTTTTATTTAAAAAAAAAATAATTAAAAATCTAAAAAAAATATTATTAAAAAAATTATATATTTAATTAATTAGTATATTTTTAATATTTATTAAAATAATAGTTAATTAGAACTTTTAAGATAAATTTTAAAATATAAAAAAAACTTTTTAATTTTTTAATAATTTAGAATTTAATTAAAGAAATCAATAAAATAAATTAATAACTTATTAATTTTTTTTATTATGTTTTAATTATCAAATTTTGTTTATTAAAAAAAAATGATTGAAAAATTTAAATTTTTTATTTAAAATTAAATTATTAACCGAAAATTAATTATTAATTTTAAAAATAATTAAAATATTGTTATCAATTAATAAAATTATTATTTAAAAATTATTAATTAATTAATTTAAACAAATTATCCAAAAAATATGTTTTTATGTGCTCAATTTTACATTTAATAAATTTTAATTTAAAACAAATTAACTATTTTTTTCTGAATTTTTATTTTTTGTAAAATTAATTTTCAAGTTTTAATAAATTATTTAAAAAATATAACAATTAAAATAAAATTATAAATATAAAGTTATTAAAATATATAATTTTTAATCTATTTTAATTTTTAATTAAACGACGTTATTTTTTTTTATTTTTTTTTAACGGGACTAAAAAAATTATAAAACTAAAGAACACCTCTGAATAGTTACATATATATTATCAATCCATTATATATTATTATTACAAAATTAAAAAAATACAATTCCCATTTTAAATTGTGTGATCCTTATCTAATTGATTGCAATTAACAATTTATACGCGCAGTCTCGAAATTAAATTACAATCCTCCTAAACGATTCATCATTATAAATCTTTGCAGATTTTAATATAATAATACATCAGATGCACTTGAAGAAAAAAAAGTGTAATAAAATATATTTTAATATAAATTTATTGTTATTATCATTAATTTATGTGTAACATTTATAACAATATATTTATATATTTTAATCATAATATAAAATATATATTTTAACAAAGCAATTTGATCTCATAAAACACCTTTCTTTCTTCTCTCTTCTACAACAATGCAACGCGATACTTTCTCATGTAGCCGCCGCCGCCCAATTATAATCCTGTAACAAGTCTCAAATTTATTGTGATGCTAAATAAAATGTACTTTATATAATAACAATAAACCTCATATACGGCGCAAAAAATGGGCAATTTTAAATACAAAATGAAATGAAATAAAATAAAATTAAATGCGAATTAATTGAAGTAAAATGTGTATCAGTACTTGTTATCTTTTATTATTATTATGCATCATTATTCACACAATCTTGCGTATTATTTATATATTTTATATATTTAATACAACTTTAACTTATGAATCATATATAATGCACAATTTTTCGAGTGTATCGAAAACCCAAACTATCGAAGGTGTTATTATTTGCACCTGATGAGTGCTTGTCTGCGGCACAGCGTGTAAAAATTTATTTTATTTCGCCGTGTTTTTTTTTATTATATTACCATCATCATACAAACACACAAAATATATATTATTAAGAACAATATCTGTTTCATTCAAGTGTGTGACGGGTCTGTGTGTGAAAATAAAAACACATTTGTGTGTACATTTACGATGATATTTACGATTATTTTTATTATTATTATTATAACTCTGTAGCTCTAAAGTAACGAAAATGCATTTACTGCCGCTTTTTTTCAAACGATGACGATTATTATTATTATTATTAAAAAAAATACAACGTGCAACTGGAAAAAAAGAACAACATTTATATGACTTTATCAAAAATCAAATTCTTTTTTAATGTGAGAAAGAAGCAAAAATTTAATCCTTTAACAACAAAAAGCGGCACCGTTTAAAATTTACGATGACAAAAATTATTGCTGATTATAGAGGAAGCTTGCGCAGCGATGAAAGTGTAACCAAGACACGAAAAAAATTACACGAATTTTTTGTTTCTGATTTGTTGCGGGAACAAAATGACCTACATAAAAAATTCCGGAAATTGTGAATTTTTTTCCAATTATTATCTTGTTACATGTGATTGAATTGTGAATTAAATGACAAATGCAGTGAATTTTTTAAAGTTTTTTTTTGTTTTAGGCTGAAACAAAGAAAATAAATGTTTCATTTTGAAAAAAAAAAAAATTTCTTATTAAAAAAAAAAATAAAATTTTGAAAAAAAATAATTTAAATTTTATTTCAAAAAAAAAAATAATTTTAAATAATTTTTTTTAAACAAATTTTAAATTTTAAAATTTTTTTTTTTTTTAATTTTATAAATTTTTAAATAAATTTTATTTTAAAAAAATTAATTTTTTATTTTTTATAATTTATATTAAAATTAATTATTTAATTAAAAAATATTAAAAAGGATTAAATAAAGTTTTAAATTTTTATTTAAATTATTTAATTTTTAAATTTAAAATTTATTTTTTAATTTTATTTTTAATAATTTCATAATGTTTGAATATTAATTTTTTTATAATTCAATAATTATTTTAATTTTAACTGAATTAATTTAATTTTTATTAGTAATAAAGAAAATTTTTCAAATTTTTAAATTTTTTTTTTAGTTACAATTTTTCTAAAAAATCTAAAATTTCAAATAAAAAATTTTTAAAAAATAAATTAATGAACAAAAATAATAAATTTTCATATAAAATAATTTGAATTAGCAAAAAAGCGAATTTCAAATTTTTTAACGGTAAATTTTTTGAAATTACATTTCATGAATTTTTGATGAATTTTTTCAAATAAACAAAAAATTTAAAATAATAATTTTTTAAATAAAAAAATTTAAAAAAATTTAAAATTAAGTTTTTAAACAACTGAATTTTAAAATTTTTTTTAAAAAATCTCAAAAAAAAAAATGAAACATTTTAAAAAATCTCACCTGCCTAACTTTCCTTCATAATCACATTAATTTCTGTAATTTCATTGTTTCATACCGAAAATGACGCAACACACCCGAAAAATTGTCGCGTCTGTTTCGAAAATTTTCTACTTTAATTACTTTCGATATCATTAATCATAACAGTTTTCTCTCCATAGATCCTTATAAATTACATTTAAAGCTCGTCTATGCGAGGCAATCTTCATCAATTTATTTTGTTGTTTTTCGCCACATGCATCGAAAAATTGAATCTCATGCAGCTCCTCAAAAATTCCTCGTCGATGCAATTTTTACAATCAATCTTCTGTTTTTTTTTCGTGACTAAAGCTCCGAGTTGCAAAAAAAAAACTAAGAAAAACTCCTTTTTCAAAAGATTTTGATTAATCACTTCCATACATAATCAATCTATTTCAGTCGCTGTATTGAACTTATAAATAAAAATAGTTTAAAAGCGTCGTCGTCATTGTCGCTGCGTTAAAAAAAAAGAAACAAAATCTCGAGAAAAGTCCTTGCTTTTGAATGAATGAATGATGGAGTGCTACTCAGTTTTTCTTTATTCTTTACAACAATAATAATAAGGGCGGAAAAAATTGCATGACGAGAAAAATGATGCATTATACGGAAAAATTGCAAACAATCGCAAAAATACAAGAAAAACACTTTTATTTCTTTTTTCCGATAAGAAAAGTGCAATTTTTCAAACCAACATCAAATATAACAATAAAAATATGTATAATATATAATAAAATATGATGACGGATAAAAATTAAAATTATTGAAGTTTTTGATAGAAAAATAAAAAAAAAATATAAAAATTGAGAAAATTCTTTACAAGGACTAACGTCGCCACTTTTCCTCGGTTATTGTTGAATTTTCTAACAAAACAATATTTTAAAATTTTATTATATATAAAAAAAATAAACATATAGATTTATATTTATTTATTTATTTTTTTTTAATATTGGGCGTCTATAAAATTATTTTTTTATTAGAAAACGCGATTTTTAAACATTTTTGTACATTTTTCAGCATTTTTATTGCATTTATTGCAAATACTCAACATAAAAATGCATCCTTCAGCATCATATATATTTATATATGTTGTATAAAAGTATATGAAAAAAATCCTTACAATGCTTTTTTAATCTTTTTCTATCCAATTTTATGACGCTCTTTCGTCGTCTCGTGTACTTTATCCGGAAAATGATGATTCAACAGTTTTCTTAATGTTATTTACGTTGCGCCGTGCGATAAAATGATGAAAAAAACTGTTGAACATCATTTTTGCTTTGACACAAATCATGTAAATGTTCTTCGGGATTTTTTTTCTTCTTGTTTATTTCTTCATTTTTTTCCTCATACAGGAACTAAGAGCTAAAATAAAATAAAAGAAAAAAAAATTAAATCCCATTTCTGTCATATCAGCATTTTGGCACACGATTGCTTTAAGCACTTTTTATTGTTGTTTACGCCTTTATGAGACTTTAAACGTATTTTTACTGCATTTCGTGTTATTTTAATAATAGGCTGAAAGTTTTAAATTTTTTTTATTTATTTATTAAATAATAATCCCAAATTAATTCAAGTTGGTCACGGACCACCCCGCGTGCATGTTATGTCCCATTATTACATTTTTTGATGATGATTAAAAATAAAAATTAAAAAAAAAATGTACAAAATGCGATTAAAATATTTTTTTTTAATTTTTTCTTTCTCAAAAACAAATCGAGAGAACACCATTAAAATTAAAAGCTTACACTTAAATTTATTCAATAACAATATTTTTTGGGTTGTTTTCGGAAATGCCTGCATTAAGTATTGCTTTAACCTGTCACGCTGATCGCTGATATCTGACTTTTTCGGTCACACTCTATATTTTGCTCTTATGATAAAAATATAAAAGTTATTCTTTAAAATAAAATAAAATTAAGGGGTTTTAAAAACAAATATTCACTTACGAGAAACGACAAGAAATTTCGCCTGATATGACGAAACACGACACAAATTGCCTCTAAGGTGATTTGAACAATGCATTTGCGTGAAAAGAGATTAAGTTGTTGCCTTGCCTGCGTCGTGTTGACTTGATGGACTTGAGAATGTTTTTTCGGGGTGTTTATGATGTAGCGCCATTGTCTGTAAAGTTATCTTTAGTTTTTGATCTTTTAACGGCTTTTTTGAGAAATAAAATTTTGAATTTTGGTAAAATTTGGTATTTAAAGTAAAAATTTTAAAATGAGGAGTACAAAAATGTGAAATATTTAATTTTTTATTAAATTTATGTGAAAAAAAAAAAAAAATGATATAAAATTTTTAGTTATGAGGAGTAAAAAATTGTAAAAAAAATTTTTTTTTCATAAAAAATATTTGAAATAAAATTTAAGCTCATCCAAAGACTTACATTTAATGAAAAGTAATAAAATTCTAAAAAAAATTTATTTTTATTTTTAATTTTGAGCCTTGAGGAGTAAGAAAATGTATAAATTAATAATTAAAAAAATAAATAAATAAAAATTAAATTAAATAATTAAAAATTATGTAAGGTAAAAATAAAGACAAAGGTCGTTTATGGCAAGAAAATTTTAAATTTTGGTTAAAATTCGATATTTTAGGTAAAGTTTTAAAATGAGGAGTACAAAAATGAGAAAAATTATAATTTTTCATTAAAAATCCTGCTAAATAAAAGTTAAAAAAAATAAAATGCAATTTTGAGTTATGAGGAGTATAAAATTGTAAAAAAATTTTTTTTTAAAATAAATATTTGAAAAGAAAAAATTCCGAAAAAGTAAGAAAATGCCAAAAATATAATTATTTTTCAAAATTTGAAAAGAAAATTTAAATTCGTTAATTATTTTTTTTTATTTAAATTAAAAACTTCTAAATATTGAGTTTTAAGGAGTAAGAAAATGAGTATTATAATTTTGAAAAGTAAGGTTTGTAAGAAAAAATTTTGTAAAAATTAATAATTTTGTAAAAAATTGTAAAAAAAAATATGAAAGATAATTTTATAGAATGAGTTAAAAAATGGGCTATGAGGAGTACGAAATTGTGTAAAATTTGTAATTTTCCTTTATTAATTCAATATGAGGAGTTAAAAAATGTGAAATTATTCAAAATGCGGCAAAGCATATCATAATTTTTAGGACCAATACTTGTTTAATCTCGTGTTTTATGCATTTTTAATGTTCTTTTATTATTTTTCAATAAAAGTCAGTGAACATAATCATGTCTTAATTTTAATATCGCGCCGAATTTTGCGGATACATGATAATAAACATGGCAAAGTTATGTTGTAAAAATGAGACAAAACTGACGCAATCAAGCGCACTTGTTTAAACATTCATAACTGCGTCGCGATGAGAGATGATAAACGGCCACAAATAAAATAAAATATACTAAAAATGATGCTAAAGTGAAAGGAACGACGACGAAAAAAAAAATATAATAATGATGTCTTTTTTATCACCTTAAAATCACAATAATTTCTGCACTTTGCGGATTTCTTCTTGTACTTTTTGCCGCACACACGAGAAAAAAAAGAGCTACACAAAAAAGGAACGAAAAAAAAAACGAATAAAACGCCCAGAAACATGAATGAACTGCAAAAAAGAGAGAGATACAAACAAAAGAAATAAATATTATGATTTATGTGAAGAAAATTTGTTGGTCTAATTTCAACTGTATGTCCTCCTCTCGGCGCGCGGTAGTAACATAACTTAAAGGAGAAACGAACCATAAATAAATGCATGTCGAGTTTATTTCTTACTTCTGTTCGCCGTTGTTAACTTAACTTTACAACAATATAATAATGTGACTCGTGACTCGATTTATTTCTAAATATTTCTTTAATTTATTTATCCGTAAAGGCGGAGGAGAGCTTCTGGTAAAAAATAATATATTCAAAATTCCTCAATCAGGAAAGTTTTTTTGTTGATTAAATTCTATCATTCTTGTATGAAATTTCTTACGGAGACTTGAAAAGTAGTCACTATTATTGCATAAAATGGAGTTAACAGCGATAAACAATGAACTTGCGTAGGTGTCACATTATTAACTCTTTGTGGTTCTTTTCTTCTATTTCTTGCATGTTTGGTATTTCTTCTATTTTGTGGAGTAAGTTTTTATTAGTTACAGTGATTTTTTGTTAAATTATTTCAAGTTTATAGAATTTTATTAATTTATTAAACTTGAAATAATTTTAAAAAAATAATTTGTCATAAAATTAAAAAATATAAAATAAAATATTTAAAAAAAAAAACAAAAAGAAATTATTTAATTAGTTATTTTTTTTTTCTATGAAATAAAAAAGAAATATTAAAAAATAATAAAAAATATTTTTTTTTTTATTTTAAATTTTAATAATTTGTATTTAATGATAATTATTTTTTTTTTAAATTAAAAAAGTATTAAATATTTAAATTTAAAAAAGTAATTCTTCATAAAAGTAGATAAATAATCAATCTTCAATAATCAATAAATCTTAAAATATTATTATATAGCTAATACATATTTTTCTATAATTTAAAAAAAAATAAATTTTATAAAAAAAATTAGTTTTTTCAAAATTATATTAAATTAATGAATTAAATAAAATAAATTATAATGAATTAAAATAGTATTTTTAAAATTCAATGCAATATAAAAATATAAAAAAAAAATAAAAATAAATATGTGTTTAATAAATTAAATTTTTTTAAATAAATAAATAATTTAAAATTATTTTAACATTATAAAATATTCAATATTATATTAATTTATATTTTTATATAATTTAAAAATATATATATATTTTGTTAGAAACTAAAATTTTTACAAATTTTATTAAATTGAGTTTTAAAAATACTATTTGGATTTATTTTATTAAATTTATTTAATTTAATATTACCTAATTTAATTTAATTTAAAAAATATAATTTTTAATAAAGTTTATTTTTTATTAAAATTATAGAAAAATATGTATTATAATAATATTTGAAGATTTATATTATTTTGTTTTTTTTTTATTAAAATTAAAATATAATTTTTTTTTCAATTTAAAATTATATTTTAAAAAATATTTAAAATTTAATAAATCAAATAAAAAAAATACTCTGTATATATCTATATCTTAAACGGATGCTCTTCTTATTCAATAACAAACATAACATAAAAAAAGTAATTCTCTATTTCATGCTTTTCTTTCTTTTTAAATACTATAACAAATATTTTACGATTTTTCATTCTTTTTGTATGAGCAAGAAAAAAAAAACAATTTTATTATTACAACATTAAACATAATAATAAAATAATGATGAACATAGTAAACAACAACTAGAAGACAACTCAATCAACAACTTCTTACCGTTTATTTTTTTTCTCCTTTTTTTTTGCATTTCTCACCTATGTAACACGTTCCTCGCGTTATCTTACGAAAATATGTTTAAAGCATAAAAACAATAAATAGGAAAAATGCATGTAATAAAATAATAGTTTCGCTATGCAAGTTGTTCGTGGTAATATTTATTATTACATTAAATTATTTATAAAAAAAAAGTATTTATGTCAGGTTTAGACACTATCATAATCCGATATATTTAATACAATAATGATTCAATTATACACACTTATTAAATTCTCTCGTGTCTTGCTGCGATGCGGCATTTTCTTAGATTTTTATTTTTTTTTCAGCAACATTGTATTAGACAAGAAAAAAATATTTAAAAAGTTGTAAATTTTAATTTTTACATGAAGGATGATTAATTTTACTGATAAAAGTGTGTAAGGTTGGTTTTTGTGTCACGCGATATCAGAAAAAATCTCAATTTTTATTTTATTTTTCGGTAAGAGCGAAATAAATTTCTTCAAGGGAAAATTCGTAATAAAAATTTTTGCATATCTCAATTTAATGGTGTGCTATATAAACATATTTAAACATATAGTCTGGGTCTCATGTTAATAATAATCTTACACTCCTGCAAGCAATATTTCACCTTTAATTATATCATTTCTTTTAATTAAAACATATACCTTGCTACATGCATCTGAACAATAAAAAATTATTTTTGCTTTTATTTTCTCGGTATCGGAATTGGGCAAAAACCCCTTTCACTTTTCTCAACACTTAAAATTACATTGTAAACCTTCGGAGCTTTCGTCATCCATCCCGCAGAAGCCGAATAATGATAGCCCGAATTACACATGCATATAACAATAATTGCATTTTAAAAGGAAACCCATAATAAGAATGACGTCCGATGGCAGTTTTTTTTTCATTCCTCTGCAAAATCATGTGTGTGACCAATGATATCAATCAGTGCGTGAATTATGTTTATCTTTTTTATGATGTTGTAATGGATTTGCCAGAAATAAAGAAAAAAAATTCGTGAAATCGCTAATTTATAATTGAGCTGAAAAAAAATAAACATAACATTAATAAGATATAAAAAAATATTTAAAAAAATAATAATGAGAAATACACATAAAATAATAAAACATTTTTTTTAAATAAAAATAATAATAATAAAATATAATTAAACAATAAATTTTGGTTTAATAAGAAATAATAAAAAAAAATATAATTGAATTTTTTTCCGTTCAATTTATCAAAAAAATACCCTAAAAAATTAATGAAGCACAATAAAATTTATTACTTTTATTCAGAAAAAAAAGAAGCGTAATACGCTTAAAGTCTTGACATTGTCGATTTATTATTATTTATTTATTAACGTGTGAAAATCATTATTTTATATAAAAAATATACAAGTTTTTATATTTTACTTACCGTATGTTTATTATAATTTTTTGCTACTTTTTTTATTTTTTTTTTCTTACTATTTAATATATTTTTTTTATTTATTTAATTATTATTTTCAGTGCAAAAATATTTTTAATTATTTAAATTAGGTATTTATTAGGTGTTTATTTATTTTTTTATTAAATTTAAAATAATTAAAATTTAAAATAAATTTAAAAAATTTTTAATTAAAACGATGAAATCAAATAAAAATAATTTTTAATTTTTTTAGAAATAATGAAATAATTAAAAAAAAAATTAAAAAATAGTTTTTAGTAAAACATATAAAAAATATTAAATAATTTAAAAAGTTAAAAAAATAATTAAATTTGAAAAAACAATAAAAAATTAAATAGAATAAATTTTAGATAAATTTTTTATTTTAACTTATTTTAACTAAAAATATTATTAAATTTTAAAAATTTAAAATGAAAAAAGTTAAACAAAATGATAAAATAAAATAGAAATAACTATTAAAAAGTTTTAAAAATAATAAAATTATATTTTTTAAAAATAAAACAAATGCTTTGAGTGAATTTATAAGTTTTGGACAGTAAAAAAGTAATTTTTTAAATTTAATTTTTTATTTATTATTTAATTATTATTTATTATTTAAAACTTATTTTTTTTAAATTAAAAAATATAAATAAATTAAATAAATAAAAAAATTAAAAATAATTAAAAAAAAATAAAATAGTAAATAAATTATAATAATAAAAGGTTGTAATTTATTCTATTTCAATTTTATTGTCATGTCTATTTATTTATTTTATTATACATTTTAATACAAAACTAAATTGACATCAAATACAACAAAAAAAATTGTTGAAAGAATTTTATTATTTTACACATTAGAGAGATTTTCTTTATCCAGGAAATGAACTAATAAAAAGTGAATAAATAACTTTTTAATAATATTAATAAAAAATCTTTTAGTATCGCCTGTCTAAAAAATTTCGCAAAGATATATAAATTTTGCAAACATGTTGTAAAATACCTGCATTCAGATATCACACCGTGCCTATAATATATTGCCTAAGTTCAAGGTAGTCTCTCTATCAAGTTTATTTCTGCGTTGCATGCAACGAGTGCAACACATGTAAAAATATCTTTTCTACACACAAATAAATTAAATGCGATATGATTCACATTTTATTATAAACATCATTATTCATTTTATGGGTTTTTATTTGCCAGACCGGCGATGCAGCGAAAAAAATTAAATTGACTGCTTGGAATAAATTATGTGAGTTTCCCCAATAATATTCCGCCGTCTCTTCGCGAAATAGAGAGAAACGCGTCGCGCGATAGATTCAATTACAATCTGAGGAATTTTAATCTAACATCAGCTACCTAACATGAAAAAATCGAGAAAAAAATGTATTGATGAACTACATAAAGCTCGCGTATACATTAGTTGATCATGTTGCTGTAAGAGATGTTGTAAGCAATCAAGTAGGATCGCATATTTAATGCACACATTTATTATGCAAAGTAGTGTAACTGTAACGATGCGACGACGCGGCACGATGATGATGAATGCGCCGAGGATAAGCGTAAACGACTCGACTGAAAAAAGATAAGCGACTGGATTTTTTTTCTTTTTTTTTAATTTCTTCATTTCTTTAGGTTGGAGCAATCATGGAAAATTTTCACATTTTTAATTTTTTTTCATGGATAAATTTTATTAAAACCCAAATTATTTTTTTTTTTCGAAAATTAAAAAAATTAGTCATAAAAATTATTTTGATCAAGTAATCGAAATATTTCACATTTCGAAAATTTTTTCGAACTCGTTAAATTTCAAATTTTCGAATTTCGAACATTTTTTTTTTTTAAATAATAATTAAATTCAAACATCAAAAATTAAGATACTAAACATTTTTTAAAAATCAATTTTTTATACTAATTTCAGATATTTCAAATTATTTTAATTAATTCAAATATTATTTTAATAAAAATATTAAAAATAATGTTCGAAATTCGAAAATTTGAAAATATATAAAGTAATATTCGAAATTTTTTTTAATTTTTTTTTATAACAAGAAATAACAAAACATGTAACAAAAAATTATTTTTTTTAAATTGTGTCAAATTTCGAAAAAAAAGAAATATTTTCGAAATTCGAAAATTTGAAATTAAAACGAATTCGAAAAAATTAAAAATTGACAAAATTTACAATTTTTAATTCGGATTAGAAAAAATAATCAAAAAATTGAAAATAAAATAAATAAACTCAAACTTAAATAAAGCTCTAAATAAATTAAAAAAAAAATTCTGAAAAAAATTTAAATTTTCAACTAAAGTGTTCAAAAAATTCATTTTGTTAATTATTTTAATTTTAATTTTTTTATTTTTAATTTTTTTTAAATCCGAAATTAAAAAATATTAAAAATTAAAATTTAAAAAAACAATAAAATTAAAAAATAATTAAAAAATGAAAAAAGTAAATTAAAAAAAATTATAAAAATTAGTTTGAAAAAAATAATAAAAAAAATAAATTTAAAAAAAAAGTTAAAATTTAAGGAAATAAAATAATTTATTGCATTTGCCTTAAATATTTATTTTTTTTTTGCTATAAATAATATTTATTTTATTTTTTAAGTAAAATAAAAAAATCACGTGAATCATTTTGTTACAGTTTTTATTATCGATATCATTTATTACAACGAGGAATGTTGTAAATATTTCAATATACGAATAAAATGTGCAAAGTAGAGGATTAATCGTTTATTGACACATACACACATTCGCTGCGATCGGCACAACCTGCCAGAAATGCGAAGGAAGTTCCATTACTACTGCTATAAATATTCAAATTCCATGAAATTACTTTCCTCAAATGATGTGCACCGCACCAATCAAATCAAATTGCAATTTAAGCTTGACAGGTGAATGAATTCGACTTTTTTATAACTTTACTACCGATTTTTTTTTCGTCGACTGGAAATAAAGTAAATGATTGTTTGCACCAACAACTGAGCCTAGATTGTAATTTTATTATAAATATTTTATTTTATTTATTTTCTATGAGCACGAACGTTGTTGGCTCGCTTCCAAATACCGCCAGTCGCTCGTTGTTCTTCTTTGACAAATATAATATCTATTTTACAGCAGAAAAAAACAAACAAGCAAAAAATAACAATTTAAATTGAACAATGGTGTTATGTACGGCAGTCGATGTGCATATTTGATCGGTTTCTCTAAAAAAAAAAGTCTCGTAGCGTGGTAATGAAAAATTGGATGCACTAAAATGATAACAATTTCAGAAAATGTCGATGAACCGTAAAAAATCTCAAAAGTCTCTTCTCGACGTGAATTTAATTGAAAAATTAAAAAAAAAACGCGGTTTCTTCAATTGAAGGCCAATCTATAAATATCGGCAAAAGCTCGTGCTCTCAATCAAAGGTCACCTACACCGTCGTAATATATTTATTTGCCATTTCTAATCAAAATACTTGCCGATATTTATTCAGCATGATTGCGAGGCGTACCGTTTGAACTTGATTAAATTCTCATTTTAATTGGATTTTATTCTAAATATTGTCCGCCTACGTGAATTTCGTGCGACGGGCGACAGAAAAGTATCTCAGGTACAGCAAAAAAAAGTCGTAAGTTGTGCTATTGTTTGGTAATTTCGTGTCTTTGCGTCGCAGGAGGAAAGAGGAAAGGCAATAAACTTGTAAATAAAGAAGCAACTGCAACTGATGACGATGACAGACGACCGAGACATGAAACTTTTTTCTTCTTCTTCTTCGCTTTGTTTGTTTTAATTAGTTATGCATTATTTGTTGTTTTATTGATTGTCTGACTTTTTCTGGTTGCCTTTGTGTTTATTGTGCGCGCGATGTAAATGTGAACAATGAACATGTGAATGATTGATTTCAGTTTTATTAATTTTATGAGTGACAAGTTACTTGTTTCTTTATTTAATAAAAATTTTTAAAAAAATCTAAATAATTTGTAGAAAAAAAAATATAAATAAAAAAAAAAAAAAAAATTAAGAAAATTTTTTAAGATAAGGAAAAAATTTTTTTTTTAAATTTAAACAAATTATTTTAAAAAATAATTAACATTTTTTTTATTTTATAATTATTTTAGTTAAATTTTTATTAATTTTATTATTATTTTTTTATTTTATTAATTATATTTTTAAAAAAATTGATAAATTTTTATTTATTTTTATAAAATAAGGAAATTAAAAGAAAATTTTAATTTTGAGAAGAAACTAAACAAGAACTTAATTTAAAAATTAATTTAATTTATTTTGAATAATTTTATAAAATTTTGCTAATTAGTATTTTTTTTCTTCAAAAAATTATTTTTTTTTATACATTTTCCTTTTCGATTTTTAAAAAATTTTTATTTTTATTTAAAAATTTTTGTAATTAATTTGTTTTTCTATTAATAAATTAATTAATTTTTTTTTAAATTAATTTAAGTTTTAATTTTTTTCTTATTTAACACTTTTTAGTTAATTTTTAAACATTAAATTTATTTAAAATTTTAAGACATAATTTTTTTTTTGTAAAATCATATTAAAGAAAATATAATATAAAACATATAAATTCATTAGAAAAAAATAATGTTAAATTCCAAAGTTTAAAAAATAATATTTTTTTTTAATAAAAAACAAACTAAAATGTGTTGAACAAGAAAATATTAAATATTTTTAAATTTAAAAAAAAAATTAAAATTTCCAAAAAAATGCTTTATTTTTATTATTTTCTTCCAAAAATGTAAAAAAATTAAAATTAATAATTATTTATAAATTATTATATTAAATATTAAAATTTTTATTATTAAAAATAAAATAAAATTAATTAATTTTCATAAAAATTCGATAAAAATTAATTAAATTAAAAAATCCTGAAAAACAAGTCGCCTCCATGAAAGCAAATTAAAAAAGCAGGATTCCTTATCTCCAATCAATTTATAAATCACATCAACTTATTTTTGCCGTCTTCCTAATCTTTCGAAATAATAACATAAAAACTATTAAAACCACTTACTTAAGCGTCTCAAGACACTTTAATCAAGCAATATCATGCACAAACACAGCCATAAATGCGCTTTTTAATGCGATTAATGACACAGCCATTTATTTTTATTTTTATATTTTATTCTAGAATTGCAATTACTTTACTACTATTTTCATTTTATTTAATATTCATCGTAAAAACTCGACATTAAAAAAAGATTTAGGAATATTATTCGCGATCATTAATTTTTTTAAAACAAGTTTAATTTATTTATTTTTATTTTTTTTTTTCGTTAATAACAAAAAAAATCCTGACCCATATTATGTCACAACCCAAAAATTTTAGAACTCTTCATCAATCATTTCTGAGAATTTTTAGTCTAGACCCGGTTTATGGCGTGGCACACACGAATTGATTGAACCAAACCCAAAACGGGGAAGTGAAGCAATGAACGATTCGAAACAATGATAAAATTCTTTGTATTTACCTTTTCTTGTGTGTTTGTGTTTATTTTTTGCTATTTGGAGTATTTCTTATGGAGAATTCAATTTTTTTGTTGTTGTTGAAAGAACTTCGTGCAAGACAAGACAATTTTAAAGAATAAAAAGAATCTTGCACAAATTTCAAGGTCATGACAGTCGATAAATCCGTCGTCGTAGCGAAGTAGCGAATATGTTCGTGTGTCATGCAAGTAGCGCGCTACTGTAAAAAAATAAAGTTGTTGCATGCACGTAATATGGAGCAATGTATCGACAAAACGAATATTTGAGGAGAATATTGATTAAAGAGGAAACTACTTTTTTTTTATTTTGTCATAAAGTACACGGAATGAAGAAGTTTGAATTTTGAAGCACGTGATTGGAATTTTGAATTTTTGAGCCCAATGCAAATTTTTTTTGACCCATATCATATTTTTCAATATTTATAAATTTTTGCCCCAGTGCAAATTTTAAAATTTTTCCAAAGAATATTTTAAGTTTTTCCATACTTATTTTAGAGATGATCTATTTTGATCAGATCCGAAATGTGAAAAATATTCATCCAATGGCACATTTTTTTATTTTTATACTATTGCACATCTCAAATTTTCATTTTGCAATACAGTTTATTTTTTTGTCCCAATTTACATTTGAAAAATCTAAATAATTTTTTTTAATAAGCGAAAATTTTTAAATCCCAAAGCATATTCAAAATTTTTGACCCATAGCACATTTCAAAATTCTCTTCATACTAATTATTATTAAGTTTTGTCCCAGTTTACATTTCAAAAATTGTGATTAGAAAATTTTTCTAAAAATTTCTTTAAAATGGAAAAAATTGATCCCAAAGCATATTTTGAATTTTTGACCCACAGTACATTTTAAATTTTTTTTTGACCTAAAGCACATTTGGGATTTCCTTCACAATTTATTTCAAAGGTTCAAAAAGTACATTATTAAAAAAATTGTAATGTGCATTGGGAAGAAAATTTACACTGTGCTTTGGGTCAAATAAATTAAAAATGTGCCATGGGTCAAAAAAAAATTAAAATTTGCATAGGGATTAATTTTTCTCGTATTAGAAATTAATTTTTATTTATCTTAATTAATTTATTTTTTAATAAAATATTAAAATAAAATAAAATATTAAAAATATAGTTTTAATGAAATTTTGACCCAATGCAAATTTGAAAATTTTTCCAATGAATTTTTAATTTTTTTATGTTTAAGTTTTTTTTTTATAAAAATGTGCTGTGGGAAAAATTAAAATGTGCGTTGAGAAAATAATTTGCTTTGGGTTGAAAAATGTAAAAATATGCTATGGGTTAAAAATGTGCATTGGGATAGTATTTGTTTCCTATTAGAAATTAATTAAATTTAATTAAAATAATTTTTAATTAAAAATTTAATAAAATAAAATTAAAAATAGAGCTTAAAAATTTTTACCCAATGCAAATTTAAAAAATTTTATTGAAAAAAAATTAAAATTCAATTTTTAATCAAATTTTCAATTAAATAAAAAATTACTTTTAAAAGTCAATAAACTCACGAAAAATTCCAGATGTTTCTGCAAATAAATTAAATTTATTATTTTACAAGAATGTCCTCACACTTTTTATCTTCTTTTTTTATTGCAGATGTGACATGTGACACAATTTAACAAATAAAAACATACACAGAGAGAGTACCGGAAATGCATCAAGAAACCAACGAAGATGTAGTAGACACGAAAAAATAAAAAAATAATTAATTAATAACGGTTACATACAAAAATAAAAGAAAAAAATTAAGAAGAGAATCCACAGAAAGCAAGAACAAGACACGAAATAAATTTAATTAAATTTACTACACACAAAAAAAAACATTCACTCACGAGAAAAAAATTCAAATCAAAATGGCAATAAATTTTTCCGCGTCATTTGCTGCCTGCCTGGCTGCAGGTTTAAAAGTTCCGCGTCAAATTATGTACTGTATATCGCAAGACACAGGAGCGCCCTACGTGCTGTACAAAGATTCGCAAGAAGCTGCCGAGCGAAGTGCTGCGCTCGGAGGTCAATGGTCTCCCGACATGTATCCGGGGCTTCAGCAAGCGCCGCAAACGCATCTCGGACAACATCCTGCCTTGCCGCCGTCGCAAAATACTCACAATTCGCCGACGCAAGAAGGCGCCCAGCAACCGCCGCAACCCCAAACGGAACAAACGAACGGCGCTCAAACACTTTCGAGTCCCGCCCGAAGTCCCTATCAACGAAGCAATCGTCAGGAAATGGATTCGCACGTGAACAACGTCTCGTTACAACAACAACAACAGCATCAGCAAACGATCGCTGCGAACCAGAATTTGTCGAATCAGCAACAAACGCAGGCGCAGCAGCAACAACAAACGAATCCGCATCAAACGTCGCCCGATCAAAATGAGCATCGCGGCGTCAACAATAACGACAACGAGCAAGCTCACAACTTTTCGAAGCCAAATCAGGCGGAGCTGAATTATTACGCGCAGCAACATCATCAGAATGGCGGCATGCTCGGGCCTCCGGGATTTCCGCCGCTTCATCATTACTTGAACAAAGGCGGCGTTTTGCCCGGAATGACGGCAACGGAGATGAATGGCACAGATTTGGCGGGTTACACGATGCCCGATCTTTTGCATGGGAATCAATTGCATCAAGGAGGAAATCAGGGCGCGCATAAGGGAGGAGCGAAACACTCGGATTTGCGGTTGTTCAAGTGCATGACGTGCGGAAAGGATTTCAAGCAGAAAAGTACGTTGTTGCAACACGACAGAATTCATACGGATAGTCGACCGTATGGGTGTCCCGAGTGCGGGAAGAGATTTAGACAACAAAGGTGAGTTTTTATTTTTTATGAAAAAATTAAATTAAAAAAATAAAATTAAATTAAAAAAAATTTTTTTTTTGTTTTTTTTTTTTAATTAAATAAAAGAAAATAATTTACCTAATTATTTAATTTTTTCACATTTTTCACATAAATATTGAATTTTATTTTTTTATTTAATAAATATTTATTTTTTTAAATACCAAAAATAAATAAATAACAATTATTATTTGAATGAAAAATCTAAAAAAAAATATTAAATGAAATTCTCAATAAAAATTGCATTAATTCACTTTTTTAATTAAGAACATTAAGTTTCAATTAAAATTTTTAAATTATTTTTTTTTTTCTAAAATAAATAAATAATAATTCCAAATAAAAAAATATTTAATGAGAAAGTGAAAAAATATTAGTTTAAAGCCGTTTAAAATATTTAAAAAAATTTAATTTTAATTTAAAAATAATTGAATTAAATTTATTAAAATTAAAAAAAAAATTAAAAAATTTATTAAAATTAGAAAAAAAATAATTTTTGTTAGGATTTTTTTTTAATTTTAAAATATTTTTTTTTAATAAAAACTTTAACTTAAAATATTTAATAAAAATTATTTTTTTTTAATAATTTTCAATAAAAAAAATAAATTTTTATTTACAATTTGACAATTTTAATTAATTTCAACATAAATTTAAAAAAAAAATTTTCAAGTTTAAATTTCTAATTAAAAATTTTAAAAAAATAAATATTAGAAAAAATGCCATAAAAAAAAATAATTTTTAAATTTTTATAATTAAATTAAATTATTTTAAAATTATTCAAATTTTTAAATTATTTTTAAATTTTAAAAATAAATTTCAATATATTAAATTTTTAAAACTATATTTTCATTAATAAAATAATATTTTTTAATTTTTATAAAATAAAAAATTTAAAAAAATCTAAAAAAATAATTTATTAAATCATTTTTTTATTTAATTTTTCAGTCACCTGACACAACATTTGCGCATTCACGCCAATGAGAAACCCTTTACTTGTGCATTTTGCCCACGGAGCTTCAGACAACGTGCAATTTTGGTAAGAATTCTTTTGAAATATTTCTTAAACTAAATTTTTAATAATTTTTTCTTTAAAATTCTCTTTTTTCATCAAATTTGTGTTCAACTAAAACTAAAGAATCAACACGTGAGAATACATTCAGGGTAAGAAAATTTCGATTTTTACAAAAATTTGAAATATTTTTAATTATTTTTAATAAATTTTTATAGTGAGAAGCCGTTTGGATGCCCAGAATGTGGCAAAGCTTTTAGACAGAAGGTAAATTTTATTTAAAATTTATTTAAAATTTTTTCTAATTTTATTTTTTTTATTTCAGGCCATTTTAAATCAACATGTTCGCACTCACCAAGGCACGGCAATCATTTATTTTCGATATTTTCATTTAAAACAGCAACTCATTATATTCAGGATTAATATTTTTTATAATTTTTCACCAAAATTCACTAAAATGATTGCGGTTTTTAATTTATTTTTTCCAAAATTGTCTTCAAAATTGAATTTTATTAACAAAAAATTAATTTTTTAAGAAAATTTCTTATAAAAAAAAATTAAAAAATTTCAGATGTTTCACCGCATCTCATCTTCAAGAACGGAACTCATCCAACTTTATGGCCTCAAGACGTTCCCTATCCTCCGGAAGATGGTCAACAGCCAAAAGACGAAAATCAATTCGGTGACGAAGGTTCGCAAGGAACTCCCGAGTCACGTGGTTGCTTCTCGCCCGAAAACGGGCTTTCGTATCCGGCATACTTTAAAGACGCAAAAGGCGTGAATCACTCAGTTTTCGGAAATAATTCCATCAGTTCGTTGTACTTGAAGCAAAATGGAGGAAAGGGATTGCCTGATGTGCTTCAAAATGGAAGAGCAGCTGGTTTGCCGTTGTATGTTCGTTGCCCGATTTGTCAGAAGGAGTTCAAGCAAAAGAGTACGTTGTTGCAACACGGATGCATTCACATCGAATCGAGACCGTATCCGTGCTCGGAGTGCGGAAAACGTTTCCGTCAACAATCGCATCTCACGCAACATTTGAGGATTCACACGAATGAAAAGCCGTTTGGTAAGATTTTATTTTTATTTTTTTTAAATTTTATTAAATTTTTAATAAAAAAAAAATATTTAAAATAATAATATTTTTAAATTTAATTTATTTAAGAATTTTTAAATTTAAAAATTTTTATTAAAATAAATTAAAAAAAAAATTATAAATTATAAAATAAAAATTTAATTTAAATTTAAAAATTCTTAAATAAATTAAAATTAAAAAAAAATTTAAACAATGAAAAAATTAATTTAATTTAAAAATTATTTTAAATTTTATAAAAAAAAATAAATTTTCATAAACAATAAAAAATATTTAAAAAAAAAAAAATAAAAACATTAATTATTTTTTTTTAATTTTTCGTTATTTAATTAAATGAAAAAAAAAATTTATTTGTTAAAAAAAAAATAATATTTTAAATATTTTTTTTCATTTAAATGTATTAAAATTTCTTATTGTTTATGATTTCTTTGTTTTTTAAATTTATTTAATAATTTTAATTTTTTTTCAAATTTATGTTAAAAAATTAAATTTTTATTTTTTTTAATATTTTAATTTTGCTTTTATTTCTTTAATTTAAAAGTATAATTTTTTTCTTTTATTTTTTTTCAAATATTTTTTAATTTAAAAATTTTTTTAAAAATTTTTTTTTAATTTTTAATTTTTTTTTTAAATTTTATTAAAAATATAAATTTTAATAATTTTGTTTTATTTGTAGGTTGCGTTTATTGCCCGCGCTTCTTCAGACAACGAACAATTTTGAATCAACACATAAGGATCCATACAGGCGAAAAGCCCTACAAATGTGAGCAATGCGGTAAAGATTTCCGACAGAAAGCAATACTTGATCAACATCGACGCACGCACCAGGTAGTTGTAAATTTTCTACTAATCCTTTAAGGAATTCTCAAATTTTCCTCAAAAAGATCATTTTCTAACATTTTCCTTCAATTTTTTCAGGGAGATCGTCCCTTCTGCTGTCCCATGCCGAATTGTCGTCGTCGTTTCTCGACCGAACAAGAAGTGAAAAAGCACATTGACAACCACATGAACCCCAATTCGCAAAAAGGGCGCAAAAAGAAGAACTCTTCCGTCGCGGCAACTGTCGCTGCTGTTACCGCCGCCGTCACAAATGCCTCCCAAACGAACCCGGAGGGCAATCACATCCAAACGAGCGTTCAAGCGCAAGCCCAGGACATTGCAGCTGTCGTCGCGGCGCATCAACAAGACTCAAAATCCGCCTTTTTGACGAAAGACATGCAAAATAACATCATTCCCCGCATGACGCCGGGCATCGTGAAGCACGAATTGTACTTCCCGCCACAATGCTATGGACCACCCTTCAATGGGCAAACTTTTAATGGCGCCAATCAACCGGCATCGACAACGGCGACGCCAAATGCAACGACAACGCCCGCCGCAACTGCCGTCGTTCAGTGACGATCTGCGCAACATGACGAAACCGTAATTCAACAACCACCGCCGAGAATGGAAAATAACACAACGATCAGTCATGATGCTTACAACAACAATTTGCCGCCTTCGCAACATTATCGGGACAAATGAAAAAGGTTTCCATAAAAAAAAATTGCACAAAAAAATATTTTGAAAAAAAAAACTCTTGTGAATATACAAAAAAAAAATATACAGTACATAAAAAAATTGAACGAGAGAAAAAAGAATGCATTAAATATAATTTTTAATGATGAGGAACAAAAAAAAATTAAATATATGAAATAATTAAAAAAAAATGGAATGAAAGAAATTTTGAAGTACGAAATTAATTTTATTTAATTTTTTAAACGAGAAATTAATTTGAAATATTTTAAAAAATCTCGTTTATAGTTTTTATTTTATTAAATATTATTATTAAAAAAAATATATGAATATAAAAAAATATAATTTTATTGTTTTGTTAAAATAATTATAAAATAAAAATAATTAATTAATTTGTATATTTTATAAAAAAAAATAATGGTGAGCATTTAAAGAACAACTAAAAAAATATAATTTTAAATTATTATTTAATTTTTTCATAAATATTTTCTCATAATATAGTTTAAGTTTCTCATTGATCTCCTTTCACTCTTAATTAAGTTTGTTTTTTATCTTCTATATTCATATATTTATTGAAAAAATTAAAAAAAACCGGCAGCAAGTATATTATTCTATTAATAATCTAAAATTATTAAAAATGATTAGATTTTCTCATAAACATATATTAATGTAGACTGGCAGTGCAATGATAGAGATTGTACTTAAAAAATATTTATATTTAACAATCCCAAGACGAAAAAAAAATATTAATAATTTTAAAAAATGATTAAAAATTTATATTTATTTTTTTTATTAAAAAAATTATTTAAAAATTAAAATTAAAGAAAATGGAATTTTAATTAATTTTTTATTAAATTTAATATTAAAAAATTCTAAATTCTGTAATTCTAAATTTTATTTTTTTTAAAAAAAAAAATTTTATAATTTAAAATTTTATTTAATTTTTAAAAAAAATATTTTTTTAAAATGAAAAAGAAAATTTTTAATTTAAAGAATTTGAAAAAATTTAAATTAAAAATAATTATTTTATAAAAAAATTTTTAACAAAAAAAAATATAAAATTATAATAATATTTTTTTTTGTTAAAATTAAAATTTTAGATATGAAAACTTTAATTTAATTTTAAAAAAAATTGAAAGAAAATTAATTTAAAATTAAAAAAAAATAACTTTTTTATAATTTATTTAATTTTTAACATTAAATTCTAAAGGTGAAAAATTTAATAAAAAATAAATTCGAAAGGCATTAATTTAAAATTTAGAAAAAATTATTTATTAAAAAAAATATAAATTTTTAATCAATTTTTAAATAAAAAATTCATTCTCAAAGGAAAAATATAAAAAAAAACCGGAGTGAAAAAAAACACGAGAGAAAAGAAAAATAAAAGACTCTTAAAGAATGTGTAGTACTTTAATTAAGGAACGAGTGCCTAGTTAAGCGCATTTTGTGATTATGTGGATACTGTGAAAAATGGAAGAAAACTGCAAATAGAACGAAACTTAATAAAATACAATAGAAACTGTTTTAACTTGCAACTTACAAACAAATACATAAAAAAATAAAATAATAAACGAATAAAAATATTTAAAAAATCGCTCAGTGAATACTGAACCAGAAATACCTCTAATTTTTTTTATACACACAACAACAACAACAAAAATAGCAACAGAAACAATTCAATAAAAAATAAAAAGGAAATATTAAAAATAGAATATTATTATCAATTTTAAATTTTATATATACAAATGTTATTTACTTTTACAGTGAAATGAAATCATAAATCAACAATAGTGAAACAATAACAATAGATAAATGTTTTTTATTAATTATTTTTACAGAATCTTATTTAAAAAATGAAACAAGTAACAATGTGACAAACAATAGTTAATTCTAAATGAAAAAAAAATACAAAGTAATAGCCATAAATAAACAATAGATAAAAAGAGATGTTTCTAGTTAATTTTTATACAACTCAACTTTTTTTTGTTTTTTTTTATTTGTTTGTTGTCTCATATAATGTCTCTTAATGATAAATAAAATAAAATAATGAATAATATAAAACATTATATTTTGCAATAGATTGTGAAATGTGTAGGAGAAAAAATTATTTGGAGAGAAAAAAATATATATGATAAAAAAAATAATAAAGTTCCTACACATCTTCATACTTAATAAGGATAATATAATATTTACAAAGCTTAAATATTTGTTCAATGTATTTTTACATTGACACTACAACAAACTGAATTAAATCAAATACGTGCCTATTTTTCTGATTAAATAACAAAACTCACAACTCAACTCAACTCTCTCTTATAATTGCGGCAGACGTTTGTGTAAATATCAAAAAAAAAATTGCATTTACAAAAAAAAGGAATGAAATAACTCGCAACAACTTAAACATATTAAATACAAATTTGTTGTATTTATTTAAAGCAAAAAAAAAATAATAGTACACAAAATACACAAATAAAAGGCCGTCCATAGTAAAAAAAATAAAATAATGAAATAGAAATGGTTGATTTATATTTTAAATGAAACTTAAATGAACAAACAATTTTTTGTCCCCTACTTTTCCTCCGCAACAAACAAACAAATAAGCAAAATAGAACCATAAGACAAACAATAGTCACAATAAAAACAATAGTTAATTATGACAAAATAATAAGAAATAAATGTTTCTTCCATTTTCACAAGTGCTCCATTGGATGTGCTCTGATTGTCTTGCCAATATTTATAGTATACACACATACATACATAATTATTATAAATACTCTACACATTTTTTATAATAATTAATTTAATTAATTAAAAAAATATTTTAATAATTATTATTTTATAAAAATTTAATAATTTCATTTTTAATATTTTAAATTAATTATTAATATTAATAATTATTTTTTTAAAATAAAATTTTAAAATTTTAATTAATTTTATTAAAAAAATAATTTATTTTTAATAATTTTAATTAGTTAAATTTATAATTATTTTTTAAATAATAAAATTATTCAATTTTTTATAAATAATAATTATATAAAATTAAATAATTTTATTTTTAATAATTTTTATTAAAAATTATTAATTAAAAAAAATATTTTTTAAAAATAAAATTTTTTAATTTAATAATTTTTTTTTGAAATATTTAAAAAAAATTAATAGTTAAAATAATTATTTAATTTTTAAAAATAATAATTATTATTAAAAATTAATTAAAAACATCAAAAAAATGCGCTGAAATATTTTTTTTTAAATTTTTGAGTCCGGTTGATATTTGTGTTTTTGCATTTATTAATAAAAAATAAAATTAATTATAAAAAATATTAATATTTGATACTCAACAAAAAATGAGTTTTTGGTATAACATATTATTATAATAATATATTATAATAAAAAATATATTTGAATTAATTAAACATATTCTATCTATTTAGAATTTTTACAACAAAAAAAAAATGAGAAATTAACTTCTATATGATATAAATTATTATAAAAATATATTTAATATTATAAAAAAATTAAATGGAATCCAATATTTGGGTGACTTTTTAAAAAAATTACTTTGGAATAACTTTTTATTATTCTTGAAAAGGATAAATTTTAGGTGATTTAGGCAAAAAAAAAAAATTAAAAATTGACTCGTGATATAGATTTGAAATCTAAAAAAAAAAAATAAAATTTAATTAAAAAAAATGAAAATTTGGTTGAATTTAGGTCTAATGATATGATAATAATGTATAAGCATAGATTAAATGTTGAAAAAAAAAAGTTTTAGGTAAAAAACGGAAAAGATGAGAAAAGTTTTTACAATTTTTTGGTAAATTTATAAAAAGACAATCTTGTATGTATTTTAGAGGAAAAGCAAAAAAAAAATACGTTTTGGAAAAAAAATTGTATAATAAAAAAAATTTATGTTGTTAATTTTTTTATCTTTGGAATAAAAAAAAATAAATTAAAAAAAATATTTAGAATGCTGCGACTGAAACTGTGATAAGAAAAGAACGGGCCGGGCCTAAATTATAAGAAGAATCTCTAAATTTTATTATAAATTCAATTTCGTTAGGAAAGTTTAGGAAAAAAAAAATAAATTTAATAAAAAACGAAGGGAAGATGCACAAAATTAATAATATATTTTATTTAGGAGAAAAAAAAACTTTCTAAAAAAAACTTTTTTAGGAAATAAAAATTTATAAGTAAATAATCGTTGAATGTTTTAGGACTATATTTAGGAATGTTTCAAATTATATGAATCGCGAGTCATATCTAAATTATCATTTTGTGTGCCATAAAAAATTTCAAAGCAAAAAAAAACAGGATTCCATTAAATTCTCAAATCATCATCATCATAAAAATATTTAAATTTTAACATATTTAAAAATTCCATTTGTGTTGCATTTAGGCACAAGTATATAAAAAATATACCAAAATAAAATATTTTCATTAATTAATTAAAAAAAACAAAATAAACACATTTTAATCAAATCTCATTCATAAAATATTAAATATATATTTAGAAATAACGCCACTACATGAATAAAAACGTATTCGAATAATATTATTATGGGATAAAAAAAAACATATTTAAGTAACTTTAGTATTTTTGGAAGAAATAATGAACAAAAACAATATAATGGTAAATAACAGTTGTGGACGTATGTAAAAAATAATAATAAACTTTTTGGGTGTTTAAATGAGATAATTTTTGAAAATAAAATAAAAATACAAAAATTCCCTTAAAAAAACTTACTTTAAAAAAAATGTAAGTCATTAATTAATAGAATAAAAAGCAAAAGACATCTAGACCGTTTTTTATGGATTTTAAGCAATAAATAACGTATACAATTATTTCTGAAAAAAAAATCATAATTAATATCTATCTTAACCTTTAGGGCTTTTATATGTACTTTATATAATAATTAAAACCCATTTAAAATTTTTGCAATTTTTTTTCTAATTTTTTTTGAACCAAAAAAATTAAATAAAAATTTTAATAATTAATTAATTTAAATTTAATTAAAAAAAATAAATAAATAAAATTAAATTTAAATTAAATTTATTATTTTTTTAATTAAAATTTATTAATAAAATTTATTTAATTAAAAAAAAATAATTAAAAAAAATTAAATAAATAAATTTTAAAAATTGATTAATTATTGAATAATAAAATTTAATTTAATTTAAAATTTAATCCAAATTTAAATTAAAATTAAAATTAAAAAAATTTAAAAAAAGTTTACTTAAAAAAAATTTTAATTAAAAATTTTAAATTTAAATTTAATTTATTTTTTAATTAAAATTTATTAACAAATTATTAAAATTTTTATTATTATTTTATTTTTGGTCAGTTACCTTTAAACAATAAATTATTATCTAAAAAAAATGCTAAACTTTCATTATTAACCCTATATACAATTAAATAATATAAATTACTAAAAATAATGAAAAAAATATATGAAAATAAGTAAAATAATTAATTTAAGTTCTTGCTCAAAGTACAAACATACATACAACAGTTTATATAAAAAAAAAGAAATAAAATAATAATAAAAAAGTAAATTCTATAGAAAGATATAACAATCCCCATAATAATAAAAAAAAAAATAAAATAAAAAAAACCACCATGATGTCAAAAAAATATCAATTTTTTTCGTAAAATCTTGAAAATTTAGTTAAATTCACTTTATTAATTTTTAATGAACATAGGATTATTTTCCCACCATTTTTTAAAATATTATCTTGAAAAAACATCCACAACCAAAATATTAAAACACATACACATACACACACACTGTAAAACAGGTCTCAATTGTGATGCAATAGTAATCGGAATGTAAATAAATGAAATAAACTTGTTAAATTGAAAAATATTGTTGAACTGCTACTAATACTAATTTTATAAATCAAAACAGAAACATGCTCCTATACATATATAAAACCATATTTACTTTAATTGAAGAAAAAAAAAATAGTAAGACTCAAATGTTTCCTACAGTATATAACTTAAACACACAGACATCAAATAAAAATAAAAATAAAATAATTAAAAATATTAATAATTAAAAAAAATGACAGAAAAATATATACAATATGTACATAAACTGAACCAGATTGAAACAGATTTTTAACGTAAATAAATGATCAAACATATTCAATAAGTTTCTTATAAAAATAAAAAAATAATAAATAATAATATTAAAAAATTTTGTTTTTAATATTGTACATTTCCAAACAAACAGCAAAAAAATAGCAGGAAAAATGCAAACTTTCACATAAATAAATAAAATATAAAACAAGAGAAAAAAAATTAACATTTGGAAAATTTGTGTGGAAATAAGCATTATATTAAAAATTTAATTTTTTGTTACAGTGCCACAAACAATTTTTTAATTCTATACAACATAAACTTTAAATAAGAAGAAAAAATGCCATATACCTAAATAAAGTAAAAAAAAACCACAATAAATGATGATAAATACAAAAACAATAGCAAAGGAATTTAATTTTACGGAAATAATTAAAAAAATATATCAAAAAAAAAATTTTAATTATTTTCGTAAAATTAATAAAAAAAATAATAAAATACAAGAATAAAACAATAGTTAATTTTTTTATATGATGAATAAATGATAAATAAAATAAATACAATAAAACAGATGAATATATTTTTTATTATCGTTTTTATATATACAACAGAAAAAACAATAAATAATGCAGCAAAACACACAAATAAGTTACAAAAAATAAATAAATAATGAAAAAAAGAGGAAAACCACCATAGACATAATAAATAATAAGAGATTTATAAAAAAAAAATACTTACTAACAATCAACCCCATCATCAAACCCCCGAATTTCTCATAATTTTTTTTTATTAATTTTATAAATAATTTTTAATTACAAAAAATGTATTTATTTAAAAAAATATATATATAAAATAAATTTCTATATAATTTTATTAATTTTAAAAAAATATATTAAATAATTAATTTTAATTAATATTAATATCATTTTTTTTTTTAGAAAACATGAATTACAGAAAAAAATATTATTTTTAAGTTCAACTCATAAATTAAACATATAGAAAACAAGCAAAAAAAAATACTGTTCGGAACGATACAGAGGAAGTGTATGTATGCAATGTATTTGGAGCATAAAATAACAATATTACTGGCAAAAAAAAAACAATTTTTTGGTATAAATATTTAGAAAATAGTATTTTAGACATAACATATTAAATATATATAGTAAGGCGAAAAAAAAGCAAAATTCAGTCATTATACAAAAAAATAAAATAAAAATAAGCTGAACTGAAAAATTAATTTAAAAAAAATTATTAATAAAATAAAAGATGAACATTGCAACACAGAAAAAAAAACACGTAGAACGTAAGAATATGATTGAACAGAATATGAGTAATAATTAAAATATGAAATAAAATATGGTACATTTAATTGATAACTGACATATAACTATATATATATATATATTATATTGTTGTAATTGTTCCCTTCCTGATTATGAGAAAAAAAAATAAATAAAAATCATACAAAAATTAAATAAAGTTGTTTTTTCTTGATAATTTTAATAATTGATATTTTTTCACAGCCTCCTTACTTGTTTATTGAAATTCTTCAAATTGATAAGAATATGGCGTTGACACAGATACTTTGAACCTTGTGACAAAATGCATTTTTCTGGTTAATGAACTACAAATATTTGCGAAAAAATTCAAGCTTAACATTAAAAAAATAGACTTTTAACAAACAAAATATATAAATAAAACAAAAAATAATATTTTTGTAACAGCTTATCAGACAATTGATAAATATATACATATAAGTGATGATAAAAGCAGGTGATAACGATAACGATGATATCATGGAGGACCTCCGCCGAATACACAAAATTCACCTACAGACACTAAAATAATAATGATAAAGGAAATTGTGAAATTGTTAGTTTTGTATTATTTATTATATTGAGTAAACCAAGCCGTTCAAATTTTATTTAAATTATTTTTTTTAAAAAAAAATTTTTTTGAATTTAAAATTTTTTTTTAAAAAAATATTTTTTTTATTTTTTTTTATTTTTAAATAAAAAAAATTATTTTAATATTGAAAATTAATTTTTTTTATAAAACTTTTTTTTTTTTTTATTTTTTTTAATTAAAATTAATTTCAAAAAATTATTTTTTGATTTTTTATTTTTATTAATTTTTTTTTAATTTTTTAAAATTTTTTAATATTATATTAATAAATTATTTTTAATTTAATTTTTTTTTTAAATTTTTAATTAATTTTTAATTTAAAAAAAATTAATTTAAATTTTAAAATTTATTTTTTTTTTAATTTTTTTTTTTTTTTATTTAATTATTAAATTTTTAAATAAAATATTTTTTAAAAATAAATTTAATTAAAAAATAAAAAAAATAATAATAAAATTGAATTTCATAAAATTAAAATAATTTTTTTTAAATTTTAAAAATATTCTGACAAAAAGTTAAAAAATTTAGAACGGCTTTAAATTAAAATAAAAAAAAATATCATTAAAAACTAACAAAATAATTATCAAAAAATTATCAACTATGAAGTGCTATACCGGTTCCTGCAATCCAACGTGGCTCAAAATGCGTTTGTGGGTTATTCATGTAATAATTTTCAAGCCATCTACAAACAAAAATAAAATAATATTGTCATAAATCTCCGCATAATTTTTCGTATTACACAAAATTATCATTAATTTTTTTCAATTAAATTGACCTTGTTCTGATAAAATGAGCATCTAACGGGCACAAAACACGTTCTTACCTCTTTTCTTCTTCATTTAAATATTTATCATAACCCTTCTTTTTCGGATTTTTATTCAAATGCAGGATTTTTCGCAACAATTTCAGGTGACTTCTGAGTCGAGAAATGCGAAAATTCCGTCTTTGCAGTTCCTGCACTTGGCGTTCAACGAATTTTATCACAATTTTACGAGCATTGTTGAGGTTTGAGTTAAATTTGTTTGTGTTATTTTCCGGGATATTGCCATCATGCGGATTTTCAGACTGAAAAATTCTGTTTTCGACAGTTATTGAGCCGTAATTTTTGGATTTGTGACGCGAATTGTTAATTTGACTCGATTCGGCACTCATTTTTATTAATTTTTATTAAAAAATAAATTGAAAAATTTAAAAAAATAATAAAATTATTTAAGATACATGAATTATCTCCTTCCGAGTCGAGTGCCCGAAATGAACTGATTTGTGTGTCATTATCTTTTTGTTATTTTGGTTCGAGTACGCACACGATATAGATAACGTTTTGTAAATTTAAATTGAGTTTGTTATCATTTTAAAGTGCATTGAGGAAGGAAATTACTCGATTTTCGGACAATTTTTTCACAAAAAATCGATTTTTATGGAAATTTTTAATTAAATTTAAGAAAATTTTTAAAAAATAAAATTTTACTTGAACTTTTCCGGAATTAAATTTATTTTTTTGAAAACATAAACAAAGTTGACTCATCAAACAAACGCTTGATAAGAGACAATTTTTCAAAATTTTTATATCAGTTAATGAGTGCATCGCTAATTACATTGTAAAAATCCCGTCAAAATATTTTTTTAAAAATTTTAAACGACGCCACAATGCGACGACGACTGAAAAAATAAACAAACAAGGCATTGAACTTTTCAACATTTTTTTTTATTATTTTTTTATTTATTAAATACTTGTATCTATCATTTACATTACGCGCTGTTCGTCAGGAGTCGTCTTTGTAGCACACAATGTCGCATTAAATATGTCTAAAGAGAAAAAAATGTTCAAGGAAGTTTTAAGACGATATAAATTAAAATTGAGAATAAATATTAAACGTTGTAAGTATTTGCCTATTAATTAAATAATAATTAATATCGTCGCATAATTTAAGGTGGTAACGAATAATTTTTTTTGCTAATTTTTTTTTTTCGCAGTATGTAATAAATATTGTCCTTTTTTAGTAGTACCAATCGTGTTTAAGGGTTGAGATATAATTTTTCGATCTAATGCAAGTTGTAGATGACAGCTGAAATGAAAAATGGAAAAAATCGTTAGATTTTTATTATTATTTTTTTTTTTTTTTTAAATAAAATTATTCTAAATTTTTTATTTATTTTTGTCTCAAAATTTTTATGAATTAAATTAAATATAATGCAAATAAAAATAATTAATTAAATTTTTTATTACAAATAATTTAAATTCAAAAATTTATTTTTTTTTTTAATTTATATTTTTCTTAATCGAATATTTAATTAAATATTTTATAAAATAAAAAAAACAAATTAATCCTATGAAAAAAATATTTAAATTTTTTATAAAATAAAAATATTTAAAAAAATAATTTTAATATTGATAAATAAATAAATCAATCGAAAAATAAACTAAAAAATCAAAATTTAAAAAATTCATAAAATTATGTCAATTATAACTTTAATTAATTTTTGATTTTTTTTTTAATTTTTAAAATAAATATATTAGTTTTTTCGATGTTTAAAATATATTTAAATTAGAAAAAAAAATTAAAAATAAAGTTTAAAAAAAAAAATAAATTTATTTTGCAAAATATTTAAAATTTGCTGAATTTTTTTAAAACTTTTAATTTATTTTATTTATCTTATGAAATTTTTGTAACATTTTAAATGAAAATTTATTTTAAATAAATTCTTTAAATTTTTTTTGATCTATAAAATATTTTTAAATTGGAAAAAAGTATGAAAAAAAAGTTTTTAAAAAAAGTAAAAAATATTATTAAAATCAATTCCATTAATTTATTAAAAAATTAAATTTTATTGAATTTTTATTTATTTAAATATTTTTTACCTTAAAAATTTCCAAAATTCAAATTTATTTTTTTAAATTTTTTAATTTTATTTTAATTTGATTTTAGTTTAATTTTTTTTTAAATATTAAAAAATTTTAATTTTTTTTTTTTTTTTTTGAAAATCAATATCACAAAATTTAAAATTTTTGAAGAAATTAATTTTTTCCAAGAGACAAAAATAAAAAAAAAAATTGTAAGAAAAACTCACCTTTAGTAAACTCGTCTGTTGTGTCTTGTCCTCCCAAATCCTTAGTACGCACTTTGCCATCGGCAAGCACCTTCTTGACGGCATCATAGATCATGTTCGCATAATGGAGCAAATTCACATCACGCAACATCTTTGATGAGCACAGCAACATGGCAGTTGGATTGGCGATATTTTTTCCGACGCCCTCCGAGAACGTGTGACGCGCTCCCGGCTCAAAGACGACATGTTCCGACGAGTACGAGGCACCTGCAACAACGCCAGCTCCTCCAACGAGTCCCGACGCGATATTATCGACAATATTTCCGTACAAATTGGGCGTTACCATGACGTCGAATTGATGCGGATGCGAAACGAGTTGCATCGTCGTGTTGTCGACAATCATCTTCTCGAACTTGATGCGCGGATACATTTTTGCCATTTCTTCGCAACTTTTGAGGAAAAGCCCGTCGCCGAGTTTCATGATGTTCGCTTTGTGCACGGCGGTGACCTTTTTCCTGTTATGCTTGATCGCGTAGTCAAATGCAAACTTGGCGATTCTCTGTGATTTTTTTGCCGTGATGACTTTGAGGCATTCAACGACGCCCGGAACTGTTTCGTGTTCCAATGCCGAATATTCGCCTTCGGTTTGTTCACGCACAACGACGATATCCAAGTCCTTGTGTCGCGTATCGATGCCTTGGAAGCTCTGAACGTGCACCATGTTGGCGTACAAGTCGAGTTCGTTGCGAAGTTTCATGTTGAGCGTTTGCAATTCGCCCGTGCGACTGAAATCGGGCGACGCGAGAATGCCTTTGAGACAAACTTTGTTCTTTTGAATGGATTTTACGACGTCCTCCAATGGGGCGGATAACGAGGGATTCACTTCCGACAAGAAAAACGTCTCGAAATCCACGGGAACGTTACATGCCTTGAACACTTCTTGCACCGAATAAACCAATTCAGGTCCGACACCTAAAAAAAAATTTTTTTTCATTAATTTTTTTTTATTTTTTCGACGAAAACTCACCATCGCCAGGAATAAGTGTGCACTTGATTCGTCCTTCCTTGTTGGTTGGAGCATTCAATGCCCCCGTCGTATGCAAGCCACGTGACGAAGCCTGAAAAAAACAAACGACCTCATAATTTGCTAATTTCAAGAACACTAAAGTCGTTCTATGCAGTGATTACATAAACGTTGGATTTTTTTCCGTAACATTCGCGAACGAGAATTTTGGTTTGAGCATACCTGAAGCAAGTTTCGGGCAACAACTCTCGATAGAAGCGACATTTTTACGCGTTTCTCACTGAAATTTCGGGTAAATTAATGACGATTTATGGTTTAAATCGCGTTTTTTCCTTCGCGCAACAGACAATTTTCTAAACAGTGCCAGGCGCAATGACAAAACGTCAATATTGACAGCTGACTGTCATTTTAGATAAAATTTTTTAATGATAAAAATATTTTTTTTAAATTAATTTTTAATAATTTTAATTAAAAATTAATAAAAATAATTTTAATTAATTAAAAAATAATTAAAAATTAAATTTTAATTCATAAAATAATTTTTTTAAATTTTAGTGAGGAGTAAAAAAATGTAAAAAATTTTTTGAGGCGTTCAAAAATGATTAAATTTTTTTGAGACGTACAAAAATGTGATTTTTATCATTTTTCGCGCTAATTCAAGCAAAAACAGCTGTGAAAATCAATAATAACTTTTCGTTTTGGACGATCCTTTGTGCGAAAAAAAGGCAAAAATCAGTGACAAAAAGGAAATTTAAACGGAAAATTTGTTATGTAGAACGTTTGTCTGCCCCAGGTAAGTCTGAAAATTATAAAAACCCTTCAAAAATGTCATTTTAAGTGACAAAATTCGAAAGAAAACTTTTTTCCAACATTATCGATCCCTTTTTGAGTGAAAATTTATGCGGGACGATGAATCATCCTTATACTTGGTGTGGATTAATTGAAACAATTGAAAAATTACCTACGGAACAAAAGTGATTTATGAGGAATTGTAAGTTGAACGAAAAAAGGTTGAACGAATTTGCATTAATTAGCAAGTTTGAGTTCCTGATAAAGAATAAAAAAATTTTTTTTTTGAGTGTAAATATTCACGAATAGAGATAATGGAACGGGTTTCTGTTTAATTTGTTATTTTTGCGTTTTATTTTTGTGATTATGAATTTTGAAAAAAATAAAAGAGTTTTGAGTGCAGTGATAAAAGAGAAGTAGAAAATTAGTAGAAAGAGTGAAGTTGATTAAAGTTGAAAAAAAAGAGATGAAAGATTTTGTCAAATGTTAATGAACTTTGGAGCTTAAAGTTGAAAAGAAAAAATAGATAAAGAAATTCGACTAAACTTTTAAAGAAAAAATTATTTTTTTAAAATTTTTTGTTTTCAAAAATATTTTGTTATTTAATAGAAAATTATTTAATTTTATTTAACATTTTCTTGATAAAAAAAATAAAAAATTATAGAATCGCCTAATTAATTATTTTCACTGAAACAATTAATTATTTTATTTTTTATTAATTAATTTAATTTTTTTATTTAATGAATCCTCTGCGAAAAAAAAATTAAAAAATATTTTTTATTAAAGTTAAAAAAATTAAATTAAATTTATTAAATTAATAAAAAATAAAATAATATTTTTTTTCAGTGAAAATAATAAATTAAAAAATTCTATAAATTTTTGTGTTTTTTATAAAGAAAATATTTAATTTTTAAATTATTTTCTATTGAATAAAAAATTATTTAAAAAAAAAATCAAATTTAATTTTTTTTAGTGAAATATTGAATTTTATATCCTAAATTTTTCATTAAAATTTAATTAAATTAACTTTAATTATTTAAAAAAAAAATTAAAACAAAAATATCAAAAAAAATATTTTTTTTTAAATGAAAAAAATAATGATAAAGTTTTTAATTTTCGTTTTTAATAATATTTAAAATTTTTTTATCAAATAAATTTCATTTTTATAATTAATTTGAATTAACATGAAGCGATTTTCAAATTTCAATTTTTGAACTAAAATTTTCTATTTTTTATATAAAAATTCTGAAATTTTCTCAAATTTTTTGACAATTTTTAAGAAGATTTGATCAATTTTAAATTTTATGAAGTTTGAATTAGCAAAAAAGCGATTTTCAAATTTTTAACGGTAATTTTTTGAATTGACATTTCTGAATTTTTTTATAAAAATGTGTCAAATTCTAAACAAAAATTATTTTTTTCCCCATTTCAAAACAATTTTAACCAAAAATTTTGAAAAATCTATAGTCAATGAACAATTTTGGGTCATTAAACTTATTCCGAACGCCTTAAAAGCTGTCAACAATGGATTTCCCATTAATGTTTTTCCAACTTGACACCTACCTCAACTTAATCATGATAAAATTCGGCGACACGACAACTTATGGCTTCATCTACGTTCATGTTTTTGTTTTATATCTTCGTTATATAACGAAACGTTCGACTCGTGTCCGCCTTTTCATCAACATTTCATAGAAATAAATATTAAGGAGACACCTCCTGTTAATGTTCTCGGTTTTTATTGCGTGCGGTAATAAAAATTTCGTCTACTTTCGGTGAAAAGGTCCCGAAATTCAAGTAGAGTGCTTTAAAATTCAATAAGAAACACGTAAAATAGTAAAATTTTATCCGTTTTATGATTATTTTGAGTGTCGTGCCAGCTGCTGCGCTGCTCTATGAAAGCTCTTAAAATTTAAATTCTTACCCGAAAAACCGAAAGAGAGACACTTTTGTTATGATTGTGCCATAATTTCTTTATTATTCTATATTTCCAACATAAACATGTCTGAAACATGCGCGAAGTACATGGAAGGACTTTTCCACAAAAAGAGTCGAAAGACGAAAGGCGCATGTCGCGGAATTTCCAACGAGCAGTTTTGTTGTGATTTTTGTGGAAAACGAAACGTTCCGCGGTGTACGGAAACCATGTGATTTGAGGCTCGTTTCTCCTTTTTTTGAGATTGGAACGATTTTTACGCCATATTTTTTCCGCAGCAGAAAGACGAAGACGAGAAAAACTTTGCTGCTGAAGAAAATTTCCTACTTTGGCAAGTAAAAAGTTGAGAAACAGCCAAAAAAGTGCAAAAATTACGGGAAAATGCAGGACGAAAGTGTTTAAAGGTGAATTTAGTGAATGAGAATGCTTTGATAAGCAAGAAAATTTTGCTGAATAATTAATTTTTTTTTCTTCAACGAATCGGAAAAGTAAAAAAAAATATAAAAAAAGTGAAATTTTAAATAATTTTAAAGAAAATTAGTGAAAAAGAAGAAAAATTCTTTAAAAATTAAATAAAAAAAAAAATTAAAAAAATTAAATCAAAATAAAAAAAAAGTAAAAAACCTGACGTCTCCACAGACCTGTATAAAAATTCAATAAATTATCGGTGTTCAATAAATAAAAAAAATTAAATAAAATTATAATAAAAAAATTAGCATAAAAAGCAAAAAAAATAACTTTACAAAAAGTCATTTGTTTAAAACACTCGTAGCCAGTCAGTCTGACGCTATGAAAATTTTTCACAAATCCACACAAAAGCAAAAAGTAGAACTGCAATACACAAAAAAAAAACACACTGAGCGAATGAATGGAAGTTTCATGTACTTTGAGTACATTATTTGCGCTATAAATTGCTTATGGAAGGAGTACAAAGTTTTTCGTTGTGTGAGTCATCGTCGTCGTCGCATCACGTTCATTCAGCAATTTTTTATTGAGTTAGGACGAAAGAAAAATAAAAAATAATAAAAAAAAGTTGTCGTTGGATTGGAAAATTTTGCTGAAGGAGTAAACAGGATGTTTTAAGTTTTATTATTGATTTTTATCAAAAAAAAAGTTTTTCTTCGAGAAAGAATATTTTATTTGTTTGTCTTAAAAATTTTAAAATAATTAAATATAAAATTAAATTAAAATTTAATAAAAAATTTTTTTAAAAATTAATTTATTTAAAAAATATATTTTATCAAATTATTTTTATAATTAATCTTTAATTTTTTTATAATTATTATTTTGTTAATATAATTAATTTATGTTTATATTTAAATAAAAATAATTAAATTATTGAGTTCAAAAATTTATCAAAAAAAAAAAAATTTAGATTTAATTTAAAAAATAAAAATTATTCTAAATAAAAAAATCAGAAGTAAATATTTATTTTATTTAACAAATAAGAAGAAAATTTTCATTCACAAAAAAAATATTTTTTAAATATTTTTTTTTAATATTTTTTAAAAATTAATTTAATTAAAATTCTTCTAAAAATTTTAATTTTTTTATTTAATCAATTTCAATTTTTTTTCAATCTTTTATTAATTTTCAAAAAAAAATTGCTAAAATTAAATATTTTATAATTCCGACAATTTTTTTAAGCAAAATTTAATTTTTAAAAAAATTTATATTTTTTTTGTTCTTTAACAAAAATAATTTTTAAAACTTTTAAAGCTTTAAAAACATATTGAAACTTTAATACCTTTCAAATCACGTAAAAATCTCCTTTAACAAATGATCAAAAAATCCAACTTCCGTTTCAACAGATTATCTTGTCCAAAACAACATTTTTCCGGAAAATTCCTCTGAATTGTTATTTTTTTGCAAAAACAGCTGTAACAAAAAAAAAAACAAAAAGATGTTACAATTTATCAATTGACGTCATTAAAGTCTATGAACGAAACGCGTCGCACAAAACTCATCCCTCTTAAAAATTTATCCAAAGGGGATGCTCGTCGTCATCAAACTCTCGACACCTACACAAATCCACACTCTCGACTATTATAATAATTTTTGTTTGCTAAACTTTCCGAGAACGAGAGGTTTGGGTGACATAAACTAAACATAGACGACCCTCCGACGTCGTCGACAGATTTTAATCAAATCAAATATTTTCAATGCCATTTGCCGTTCTCTCAAATTAAGGGGAACGAATTAATGGAGCGTCCTTTAAATGAAATTTAATTTTTTTTCAAAGCAAAAGCTTTTTATTTTTTTTTTAAAGAAGCAACAGTCTAATAAAATAAAATTAAGCACTAAAAAAAATGTAATAAGGATGTAATGAAATAACCCTAAATCAAAAAGTCTTGTAAAAGGTCATGAATATAAAATTTACTTTGTTCGAGGCTTTTATGCGTCTCCTGTGTCGACAGAGTTCCTATACAAGGACATTTCTCCTGCGTTTTTTGACGGGAGTGAGATTGTTATGAATCATCAGTTCTCTCACATTTTCAACAATATTGAAGAAAAAAATTTTTTAATTTTTTTTTTTGCTGTTGAAAATTATTATTTTTAGCTCAAACAGCAAAAAATTAATTTAAAAAAAATAAAAATAAATTTTTTCTCGGAAAAAAAGAGACAAAAATTAGTAAATATTTATGTTTTTCTTCGAAAATTCGTCGAAAAAAGGACATGACGAAAAAGGAGCGATTCTGCGCAAATCTCTTCTCTCTCAGAAATAATTTCTCCATTCGTTTGATTTGCTTTGAATTCTTACACAACCTTCACTCGCTTCATAGCACTTCCATTTTCCGATTCGTGAAGAATTTTTTTTTATATTGAAAAAAACGCCATTTTAGCAGCAAAAATTTTCTTGTTTATCGAAAAATTGTGCTAAAAATCCCCAAAGGAAAAGTGATATTTACAAAGAATTATTTATGAAAAAAATTATTTTTGACGTAGGAATAGGAAACGATGTGCAATAACGACAAAATAATCAAAAATATGGAATCGATCAATTATTGTAATCGAGTGATTTTTTAACATTTTTACAAGAAAAAAAAAATATTAAAAATTAATTAAAAAAAAAAAAATTGGTGAAAAAAATGATTTAAAAAAAAAATCATTTAAAATTAAGGATTAAATTTTCACACAATTTTAGGTAAGAATTTATTTTTTTTTTAATTTATAAAAAAAAATATTTTTTTAAAAAAAATTTGAAAATTAATTTAAAATTGCTTGGTTTGGATTAATTAAAATAATTTTTTGCCAATTTCGAGAAATTTTCTTCCCCAATATGCTCAATTCGTCTCGAAACACGTCACAATAATGGAAAAGTCTGGTAGTTTATTAAATTTCCGGTCATTTCCAATTTCTTCAGACAATTCAATTTGTCTTATCACACAAAAAACGTATTTTTAACACCCACAAATGTTGTTTTTCAATGAATTTTTCATCTCATATCTTCGTTTCTCTGTCCACAAATCCCAAAAGCAATGCAGGAGTTGAATGTTGCTCATCACGTATCCTTCGTAGAATTACTTGCACGTCCCGCAACCTACGAGATAATTTGATTTACTGCAAATTGTCAGATTTTTGCGAGTTTTTTCAGGTAAATAAGCCGAAAATTCTCATGTGGGCTTGTTAAAATTTGAAATTCGTCTCAATTTTATGAGTCATCCAAACATTTCTCGGAAAAAAATCAATTTTTGGATGGTTGCCATGAATTCTCCCTGAAAAAAAAAATAATAAAATTTCGTTAAAGGATGAAAAATTAACAATGTTGAACTCCATGTTCAGACAATTCAGAAAAAAATTAAAATGGAGACGATTAAAATTTATTGAACGATAGTTGAAAGGTTTCCATGTGACAAGTTTTTGGCAATGAAAAGTGAATTAGTCTGGTTAGCTGATTTTTTGTATGGTTTTTTTTCCATACTTTCAATTTTTTTTCGATAAATAACGCATGCAACGTGGGTGTCTGTCACTGCAAAAAAAATAAATAACAAGTTTCTAAAAAGTTTCGCATGTCAATTTTACGCATTTGATTGAAAAAAAAATTTCCCCTCATATTTTTATTAAAAAGAAAATTTTTGCCAAAAGTCTCATAAATTGTAATTTAATACGAAATAAACCTAATTAATTGTTAAATTCAAGTTTTTGTGATTTATTTTGGATTTTAGCGAATTTTCATAAAAACAACAAAAAGGGGACTTTTTGCATTTTATGAGACTTTATGAGGCACTTTTGCGAAGAAAACACATAAATTACGGCGAAAAAAGTTGTTTTCGTGTCGAACGAGGGTTCAGTGTCCTCAATTAAATTTGGGTAGAAGTAACGAGGGTATTTACTCGAATAAGCAACAAAAAGCTGTTATATGCAATCAAATTCAACAATGGGAAATATAATGGAATTGCAAAAGAAACGAACATATGGTAGAGGTAACAAGCAGCTAACAATGGGAAATTGGCTTATGAATTGGCATCCTTATTACTTGTCTGATGGAAAGTTGAGTGTAATTGTGTGAGATTGGATACAAAAATGCGTGAAAGGTTAAAAATATATATTTTTTAAAATAAAATTTTATTTTTTTATCTTTAGAGAAAAAAATTCAACTCTTCAAAAAAAAAATAATAAAAAAATAAATTATATAAAATAAAAATTATAAAAGAAAATTATTTTAAAATTTTATTTTATTTTATTTAATAAAAATATTTAAAAAAAATTCAAAAATTTAATAACTTTTGTACAGATCGATGAAAATTATTTTTTTAAAATTTATATTATTTTTAAATTTTTTATTTTCATAATATTTTTTAACTTATTTTTTTTTTTTATTAAAAAATTGTCAAAAGTTCAATAACTTTCGTAAAATTTGATGAAAAAAATTTAAAATTATTTTTAATTGTAGTTTTAATTATTTGAAAAATGAAAATTACTACATTTAAAATTAATTTAAAAATATGAAAAAAATTTTTTTTTTAAATAACATTTAATTTAAAAAATGATTAATATAATTTAAAAAAATAATTCACATTGAAAACTACTAAATTTGGTGAAAAGAATTTTGTTTATATAATTTTTGAAATTTAATTTAATTTAATTTAAAAATTGTCAAAATTATTTTTGTGATTTTTAGTGAAAATAATTCGTATTGAAACTTAAAAATGTTCAAAGACTCATATTTTAAGAAATTTTATTAAAGAAAAAAATATGACAGCTGTCAAAATTTTTATTAAAATTTCTTGTATTGAGCAAATTTAAGGACTTTTTTGACAATTTTTGTTAAAGAAATTTTTCTTAAGTTTTTTGAACTTAAAAAATAACTAAAGTTTTTAAGAAAATTTATGACACATGTCAAAATTTTCAATAAATGACATTTTTTGAACATATTTAATTCATAATAATTTTGAGTAGCAAAAAAAATTTTTTTTTTTAATTTTGTGAATTTATTTGTGAATTTATTCTGTGAATTTATTTTTAATTTTTGAATAAAAAAATATTTTTTTTTTTAATTAAAAAAAAAAAATTTTTTTTTTATAATTTTATTATTTTTAAATTTTTTAAACTTTTAAAAATAAAAATTCACAAAAAAAAAATTAAAAATTCAAACTTACAATGAAAAACAAGTCGTCTCCATCTCAACACATGCCATCATCGGAAAACCCATCATCGTCCATTGTACGTCACTCCTCTTTCGCACTACTATATTTACAAACATTTTAAACATTAAAATTATTATCAATGAAGCTCACACCCACGAAATGCCACGATACAGCAACTCTTCTACTATTCTTTTTTTACTGCGCAATAAATCGCCGAGCACTCAAGTGATACGGTTTCATATCAAATAAACACCGAGATGGATTGAATGAACCTGAAAATTGAATTGAGACTATTTTTAGTCCTTTATTGAATTAAAAAAAGAGAAAAAAGAGAAAAATTGGATGGAAAATTGCATGGACAGACAGAAAAACAAAGAAAATGATGAAAGTAGGTCGAATTAAAAGCGAGAAATTATAAAAAAATAATTTTTTAATGCAAAGAAAAGGAAAATTGAGAGAGTTCAAGGCCTGTGGCGCGTGTTAAGCGTTTCATTTCCACAGAAAAAGCAACAAACAGCCTTGACTGTGTTCTTGAAGTGCTCCCTTGAGAGTGTGTTAGAGGAACTTTTAATAAGAAAATGCGAAGAGACTTAATTAACGGCATCCTGAAGCACTTTTTCCTTCGGAGAAAATATTTTTTTACGACTTTTTTGGACAACACACTTTACTAGATTAACGAATTATTTAACTTTTGCTTCTCGGTTTTGTCGCTTTTTGACGCGTTATGCACAAGTGGTTGTCTGTACGACGGTACTTGAGGGAAAAATCGATGCGAGTGGCGCCTTGAATATTTAAAGACGTAAAATATTGTGTGTTTGCGCTATCAGTTACAGACACAACATACCTTTGTTGTTCGAGTGATTCATCAAAAAAAATTTTTTTTTTCATTTCAGACAGAAAAAAATCTACAAACAACAATTTTTGGGTGCATTCAAGACATTTTCAGCTAAAAACTAAAAAAATATTTGAACAAAAATGTCGTCTGTGAAGGTAGCGGTGCGGGTTCGTCCCTTCAATTCGCGCGAAATTGTCCGCGATGCAAAGCTAATTATCGAAATGAGTGGCAACACAACCTCCATCACGAATCCCAAATTGCCGCCCGGCGCTCCAGACTCTGTGAAACGCTTCAATTACGATTATTCGTATGCGTCGAACGATCCCGACGATCCCGAATTCGCCAATCAGCAAATGGTTTATGCCGATATCGGCGAGGAGATGTTGCAACATTCCTTTGACGGGTACAACGTGTGCATTTTCGCATATGGTCAGACAGGCGCTGGCAAATCGTATACCATGATGGGCAAACAGGAGGAAGGACAAGAAGGAATTATTCCGACAATTTGCAAAGATTTGTTTCGACGCATCGAGGAGACGACAACAGATGACTTGAAGTATTCCGTGGAAGTGTCGTACATGGAGATTTATTGTGAGCGCGTACGGGACTTGTTAAATCCGAAAAATAAGGGGAATTTGAGGGTGCGAGAACATCCGTGCTTGGGTCCGTATGTCGAGGATTTGAGTAAACTTGCGGTTACGTGCTATGAAGACATTCACGAGTTGATTGATGAGGGAAATAAAGCAAGGTAAGTTGATTTTTTTTCTGTAATCTGAAAAAATAAATTTAATTTTTAATTAATTATTTAAATAAAAAATTATTAAAAATTTGAATTAATTTTATCAAAAAAAAATTTATATTAAATTTAAAAAAATATAAAAAAAAAAAAATTTTTCAAATTAAAAAAAAATAAATTTAAAGTTTAAAATAATTTTTATTAAAAAAAACTTTAAAATTAAGACTTAAGACCAAACTTTTAAATTTATTTAAAGGAATTAAATTAAAAAAGTTAATTATAAAATAAAAAAAAATAATTTAAAATTTTAATGAAAAAAAAAATTATAAAAAAAATAATAAAAAATTTGAAAAAAAAAAATTTTTTATTTAAAAATTTTTTATTAATTTTTTTTAGAAATTTTAATGCTTTTAATTCAATTCAAAAGTTAATTCAAAACTAAAATTAGTTAAAATTAAAAAATTAATTAAAAAAAATATTTAATTGATTAAAAAAATTATTTTAAAATTAAAAAAAAAATAATTTTTAGTTTAAAATTATTTTTAATTAATAACAAATTGAAGGATTTAAAAAAAAATATTTTATATAATATTTTATCAATTAATTAATTAAAAATTTTAAGGAATTATTCCAAAAAATTCAATTTTAAAATAAAAAATATTTTTTTTTTAAATTTCAATAAAAAAAAATTATAAGAATTTTAAAAAAAATTTTAATTTATTTATTTTTTAAAATAATTTTTCATTCAAAAAAATTTAAATTTAATTATAATGCTTAGTTTGGCTTAAATTAAAAATTAAAAAAAAGTAAATTTAATTATCAAAATTAAATAAACATTTTTTTAAATAAAAAAAATTAATTAAATTTTTAATATTTTTAAAAATTAATTTAAATCAATTAAATTTTTTTTTATATTAATTAAAAATTTAAATAATAATATTTAAAAATAACGTCCGAAGTTTTCAAAATAAAGTCGACCAACTCCGTGCTAAACTCCAATTTTTTTGTAGTCGACTCTATCAAAAATGGAAAAGAAGAATGACTTTTTATTCAGTTTCAAGCTTAAAAAAAATTAACTTGCAAAATTTATCACGATTTAAAGTTAGCATGAGGAAAAATCGTGAAAAATTTTTTTTGTTCAAAAATTGAGAAAATATGAATGGAAATCATCTTTAGAATGAAAGTTTCAAGCTTAAAATTTTTCGAAAATTGACTTGCAAAATTTATCACGGCTTTAATTCAGCATGAGGAATAATCGTGAAAAATTTTATTTGATCGAAAATTGAGAAAAAAAGAATGGAAATCATATTCAGAATGACTTTTTAAGTTTCAAGCTTAAAATTTTTCGAAAATTAACTTGCAAAATTTATCATGAAAAAATTGAAAAATATTTGTTCGAAAATTGAGAAAATAAATGGAAATCATCTTCAAAAATTCAGTTTCAAGCTTAAAATTTTTCGAAAATTAACTTGCAAAATTTATCACGATTTGAATTCAGCATGAGAAAGAATCGTGAAAAATTTTTAAAATTTGGAGTTCAATAGAGCTCTAATAATTTCGGAGCAAACTATTTTATTTAAAAAAATTAATAAAAAAATATTTTTTAGTATTAATATTTATTAATTTTTTAAAAATTAAACTAATAAACTTAAATAATTTTATTTTTACCTTTTTCAGAACCGTTGCCGCAACAAACATGAACGAAACCTCCTCCCGTTCCCATGCGGTCTTCACAATTTTCTTCACGCAGCAACGCCACGATCAAATGACGGATCTCAACACGGAAAAAGTCTCGAAAATCAGTCTTGTCGACTTGGCGGGATCTGAACGTGCTGATTCAACGGGCGCCAAGGGAACGCGTCTCAAGGAAGGCGCAAACATCAACAAAAGTTTAACCACACTGGGCAAAGTTATTTCGGCATTGGCGGAAATTGTAAGTGAAATTACGCATTTTTATGTCGAATCAATCCACTTTCATATTTTTTTTTCTCTCGTTTTTCTCGAATTTTATCATCAATCACATAACAACTTCCATTAAATGAACGCGCAAATAAAAAAAAACACACATATTGCCAATAATTCATCTAATGCGCTAATAATACGTCGGGAATTGCGTTACATTCATATTTTTCCGATAAAATTTATGTTACAGAGTGTAAGTATAAGTACTTTCCTACCCTCCGCAGAATTTTCTCGTGTTTCATTTTTATTGAATTTTGTTTTGTTCGTGTTTGCTTTTAGTGTTTCGATGAATTTTGTCCCTTTTTCTTGCGTCATTTGGTTGTTTGGAGATCTTAAGGGACACAAATTAATATCAATTATCACCTTTTTCCGTTTTTCCGGCAAATTTGTCGCATTTTTTGTTGCGTCAGTGCTTAATGGCTTAATTTTTGTTTATTTAATGACCTGAAATGGACCAATTTTTGCCTTTGGGTGATAATTTTTTATCATTTTCGGTTGAAAAAAAAATTTTTTTGTTATGAAAAGTCATTCATAATCAATGACAAAGTCCTTTGTGACGTTTTTCTGTTACAAAATCACGTTTTCATAACTTTTCTTTTCATCAATTGTTCGAAAGTTATTCGAGATTCAAAGTTTTTTAATAGAAAAGTTCAATATTTCCTCATTTTTTGTTTGAAATCGTATCACGTGGCTATCGTTGCATGAGTTTTGCTTTCCATTCCTTCATTTTATCTGAAAAAAAATAAATTTTAATAATTTTATTTAAAAATTTTAGGCATCAAAATCGAAAAAATCCAAAAAAGCTGATTTCATTCCGTATCGTGACTCTGTCTTGACATGGCTTTTGCGCGAAAATCTCGGAGGAAATTCAAAAACTGCTATGATTGCGGCAATTTCTCCCGCAGATATCAATTATGATGAAACTTTGAGTACTTTGAGGTAATTTTTTAATTTTTTTTTATTAAAAAAATATTTTTTAATTTTTTTTTAATAAAAAAATATTTTTTAATTTTTTTTTTTAACAAAAAAATATTTTTTAATTTAAAAAAAAAAATATTTTTTAATTTTTTTTTATTAAAAAAATATTTTTTAATTTTTTTTTTTAATAAAAAAATATTTAAGAAATTTTTTTTTTTAATTAATTTTTTTAATAAAAAAAATATTTTTATTTTATTTTTTTTGTAGATATGCGGATCGCGCTAAACAAATTGTCTGCAAAGCCGTCGTCAATGAAGATGCAAATGCTAAACTCATTCGTGAGCTCAAAGAAGAAATTCAAAAACTCCGCGAATTACTTCGTGCTGAGGGCATTGAAGTTCAAGAAGGTCAGTATTTACCTCTTTTTACTGAAAATTCTTTAAAATTTCTTAAAATAGTTTCATGTTTCACCATTTTTTACAAAAAAATTAAATTAAATTTAAAATTTTTGTCCTTTTCTACACTTAAAAAAAATTGAAAACAAAAAAAAGCGAAATTCAAAGCACTCTTTGAACATTTTAAGCTCGTTCGTTAAATCTTCTTAAACTTTTCACGTAGTTTTGCACCATTTTCTCCTTCATAAAATCATTTTTCGAGTGACTTTTTCGTCACTTTTTAATAATTCAAATAAAATTGAAACCCATGAAAATCAAAAAAAAAAAACAAAATTTTTTAGAAGAAAAAAAGACACAGAAATTACGATTGAACTCTTATTTCATGTAGGACCGGACGGTAAAGTGGTTTGTGAAAAGCGAGATATTAATAGTAAGTAACAACAAAAAAAATTATCAGCCAATAAACTACAAAAAAACGAGATTTTGAATGATAAAAACCACAAAACCACTTAATAACGCTGTGCTTTTCAATTAAATTAAAACAAAATTATAAATAATACAAAATATACAGTAACTCTCCTGTCTATCTATCTTCTACTTCCTGTGATCGTTTTTTCATACTTTTGTTTGAGTTTTTTGTTTTTTCAGCTCACATGGTGATTTGACTTTTGTTTCTTGTGTTTTCGTTTCAATTTTTTAAAACGATTCAATTTTATGTCTTTTTGAGAAATTAATTTTGAATTTTTTTAATAAAAATTTTTTAATAATTTTTTTAATTTTCTTGTAAAAATAAAAAAATTTAATGAAAATTATTCAAAAAAATTTTTTGAATATTAAATTGTCAAAATTTTGACAAAAAAAATTAAAAATAAATTTGAAAAAGAGTGAAAAATAAATAAATTAATAAAATTATTAAAATAAATTGATAAAAATTTAAAAAAAATATTTTTAATTGAAATTAATTATTTATTTAATTTTAAATTTACTATTTAAATAAATTTCATTATTTTATGAACAAATAAATAAAAAAAAATATTAAAATATTTAAATAAAAAAAATAATTAATTATTTAAAAATATCTAATTAATTAATTAACTTAAAAATTCGAATAAAAAATTAATTTTAAAAAATTCAGAATTTTTAAGCTCGAATTTTTAAAATTTTAAATAATTGAATATTTTTTAAAAATTTCTAAAAGTTTCCTTCAAACTACGAATTTTTAAAATATTTTTTTTATTCATAAAAATTTAAAGAAAGTTAAAAATTTTTCAAAGTCAAGAAAATGGAAATACTGTCAAAATGAATTTTAAAAATAAAGTAAATTTGCAATTTTAAGCAAACTAAATAATTAATGGCATAAATTGAATCGTATCGACTCTCAATAAATCTAAAAATCGACAAAAAATTCATCAAAAATAGCTTGAAATTAATTTTAAAAATTTTTAAATAATTTTTTAAATTTATTTCATCAAAGAAAAATAAGTTATTTTTTTTTTCAAGCAAATATTTCGTCGATTTTTAACATTTTTGAAGGTTGCGGTTGAACTCAAATAAATAAAAAATTATTTTAATTAAATTTTTGTTCGTAGTTAATAAAAAATGCATGTGTTAACCTTCATTTTCATTCAACATTTATCACATTTTTTTGTATAATTTTCATGCTTTCTGTGACTCATTATTAAATATTTACACAAAAAATCACAGGGTTGAACCAAAAATTAAAAAAAATAAAAAAAAAATTGGCTGTTTAATTAAAAAAAAATATAAAAAATTAAAAATTTCGCTTGGATCAGCCCTTGTAAAATTTAAAAAAAAATTACAAAAAGTAATTTTGTGATGGTTTTTCATCCAAAAAAAATTAAATAAAATCCGATTTTAATGAAATAATTTTCTCAAAAACTGCTTCTTGCGGCGTTGGCTGAAAAATTCGCTTAGTCACTAAAATTTATTGGAATAAATCCAGCTTTCAAGTTTTTGAGCAAATTTTTCAAGCAAAATCGGGTTCTATTGATTTTTTTGCGATGAAAAATTGTCGGTGTTGTGTTGTGTGAGCAACAAGCATCTTTCACCATATATATATAACTTACTTATATACTCGCTTATCAGTGTTCATGTTAATAATATCAAAGTAATTTATCGAATCGAATCATTTATAGTCACAAATAATGGACTTTTCCATTGAAACTTGAAGCGAAATCGACTAATTTTCATTTTTTCTTGTTTTTCTTGCGTAGAAGACGATTGCATCATCAAGGACAAGGACAGCGAATCCCCCACAAAAGGTCGCAAACGTACCGGATCCAGCACCGAAATGGCAGTTGATCAATTACAAGCGAGCGAGAAACTCATCGCAGAGCTCAACGAGACATGGGAAGAAAAATTAAAACGCACGGAGCAAATCCGCATTCAGCGCGAAGCTGTTTTCGCCGAAATGGGTGTCGCTGTGAAGGAAGATGGCATCACCGTCGGCGTCTTTTCGCCCAAAATGACACCGCATTTAGTCAATTTGAACGAAGATCCGACACTTTCCGAGTGTCTCTTGTACTACATCAAAGACGGCGTCACGCGTTTGGGCACCGCCGAAGCTAATTTACCGCAAGACATTCAACTTTCCGGATCGCACATCCTCAAGGAACACTGCGTTTTCGAGAACAAAAATGGCGTCGTGACTTGCGTGCCGCACGATGGCGCCATAATTTACGTCAACGGCAAACAACTGCAAGAACCCGAAGTTTTAATCACGGGATCTCGCGTCATTTTGGGAAAAAATCACGTTTTTCGCTTCACACACCCGGAGCAAGCGCGCGAAAAAATGATGGAAAAATCCATGTGCGAAACTCCGGGCGGCGGAGAGGCAGCTGACTGGAATTACGCGCAAATTGAGTTGCTCGAGAAGCAGGGAATCGATTTGAAGGTCGAGATGGAGAAACGATTGGTTGCCTTGGAGGAACAATTTAAGCGGGAAAAGCAACAAGCGGATCAGGAATTTGAGGAGCAGCGAAAATGTTACGAAGCACGCATTGATGCCCTTCAGAAGCAAGTTGAGGAACAATCTATGACAATGTCAATGTATAGCAGTTACAGTCCCGACGATTATCATGCAGAAGAAGATATTTTTGGTAAAAAATTATTTTTTTTTTTGTGAGAAAATTTTTTTAATATTTTTTTTTTCGACAGTCAATCCCTTGTTCGAGAGTTGCTGGTCGGCACGTGAAGCTGGATTAGCTGCTTGGGCATTCCGTAAATGGAGATATCATCAATTTACGTCGTTGCGCGATGATTTGTGGGGTAATGCGATCTTTTTGAAGGAAGCAAATGCGATTTCGGTTGAATTGAAAAAGAAGGTAAGTTGTTTTTTGTTTGAAAATTTTATTTTAAAAAAATAATTTTAATTAAAATTTAACTTTAAAAAATCAGAAAAAAATACTAAATTAATTGTTTTTCAATAATTTCTACTAAAATATTTATTCTTTTAAAGTTTCACATTTAATTTTATTTTTAATATTTTTTTTATAAAAAAATTTAAAAATAAAATGAAATAAAATAAAAAAAATAATAAAAATTTAAAATTAAATTAAAAAAAAAATATTAAAAAATTAAAAAAAATATATTAAAAAAAAAAAATATAAAAAAAAATGATCCAATTTAATTTAATTTAAATTATTTAACGAAAATTTAAAAAAAAATGAAAAAAAATAATTGATAAATTTTAATATTTTTATATGTTTTAAAAATTTAAATAATATTTGATTTTGCAATATGAATAAATTTTATTGATCTAATTTTTTTTTATAAAATTAAAAAATAAATTTAAAATAAATTAAATTTATTAATTATTAAAAATGTTTGAAATTTCATTAATATTTTTTATTAAAATATCAAAATAAATCTATTTTTTTAAATATTTTATATTTAATTTTAAATGTTTAAATTCATTTAAAAATATTGAAATTTAATTTTATTATAATTTAAATCAATATTTCAATTTTTTAAAAATTCTTAAATAAAATTTAATTTAATTAAAAATCAAATAAATAAAAAAAATTTAAATAAATTGAAAATCAATACTAAATAAAAAATTAAATTCAATTAAAAAAAATAATTTTTAAATTAAATTAAATTTTAATTATAATAAAATATTTTTTTTTTAAATTAAAAACTCAAATTAACGAAAAAAAACAATTTTTATTTTAGGTTCAATTCCAATTCACTCTCTTGACCGACACACTCTATTCGCCATTGCCGCCAGAATTGCAACCATCATCGAATGCCATCACGGGAGGCACTCAAGAAGATGAATTCAATGCTCCTCCATTACCCCGAACAACTGTCGCTGTTGAAGTAACTGATACCAAGAACGGCGCAACTCACTATTGGAGCTTGGAAAAATTGCGGTAAGTGAAAAAAATGCTTTTTGCTTCGTTTTTAGAGACAGCTTAAACAGTTTAGAGCTCGAAAGAAATTTTTGGCTGCCATTTTTCGTACCTTTCCCTCTCTTTTTACACAATTTACATTTTTTCGTAGTAGTTACAGCCACAAAACATTAAAAAAAAAACAAAATACATTCCTCAAAGGCACTTTGCACCCTTTTAAAGACACACGAAAAAAAAAAATAAATATAAATACACAAAAAAATCTCACAATTTTCTGTTGTAATCGTTTAGTTATCGCCTTGAATTGATGCGACAAATCTACAATTCGAGCGATAGTCCGCCGGATTCATTTCAAATGTATTCGTCGGCAGATACGTCGCCCAATGATCCATTGCCGGCAAGTAGTTTTGGCACAGATGATGACCAAACTACGCCAACCAATGCACCGAATGAGTTTAATGCGAATTATTTTTTCAACTCTGCTCCGGGACAACAAGCGAACGATATCTTCCAATGTTTTCAAACGACGTGCGCAAGTGTTGTCGCAAACTCTGCGAGACTCTCGTTAGCCAATTTGATTCCGTCGAGGCAAGCAACTTTTTTTCCATTGACATTTTTTCTTTTGCATTCGTTGTAAAAATTATTTGTTGTTTAAAAATAGGCGAATAAATTTAAATATTTTTTAATTTTTAATTAAATTTGATGAAAAGAAAAAAAATAATAAAATAAAAAAATAAGAAAATATTTATTTACATACCAATTTTTTAAATTTATTTAATTTTTTTTATTAATTTTTAAATTATTAATTCAATTTGTCGAATTTTAATTAAAAAAATAATTTTAAATTTAAAAAAAATAAATAAATATTTACGTATTTTAAATAATTTAAATTAAATTGTTAATTTTTTTAAATTAAATTTTAATAAAAAAAATAATTTTTTCGATTAAAAATATTTTTTAAATAATTAATTAAAATAAAATTTTGATTTAAATTTTAATTAAAATATTAAAAATATTAAAATATTAAAATTAATAAAAAAAAATAAATAAATAAATTTTTAAAATTATTTTTTTTTATTAAAATTTTAATTAAAATCAATTATTAAAAAATATATTTTTTTGATAAAATCTCTGAAAAATTTAAAAATATTAAATTTATTCGCCCAATTTTTTTTAAATTATTTTTTTTTTATAAATTTTAATTAAAAATCGAATGCCTTGGAATGCCAAATGTCGCAAGAATCACGACAATGTAGCTTTTTTCGTATTTTTCTTCTAAATTCATGACACAAAATATTCATCTGTACATAATATAAAGTCACCTCACGCCTTTGAGGATCTTTTCAACTTCCGTCTCTTCTCTCTTTCTCTATCTCTATCACGCTTCTTTCATATCTTTTGCAAGCTTTAGTCGTTAAATGTTTGTCCCTTTCTCGTTTTCTGACAATTTTTCGAACATTTTTTAATTTTTTTTCATCTTTTTTACAGACAACGTTTGGAATTAATGCGCGAAATGTATCACAATGAAGCCGAATTAAGCCCAACGTCGCCCGATTACAACGTCGAGTCACTCACAGGCGGCGATCCCTTCTACGATCGCTTCCCCTGGTTCCGCATGGTTGGTCGTTCCTTCGTTTACTTGAGCAATCTCGTGTATCCCGTGCCCTTGGTGCACAAAGTTGCGATTGTCAATGAGCGCGGAGACGTTCGCGGATACTTGCGTGTTGCGGTTCAACCCGTTTTGGACGAGGAACAATTGGATGCCAACAACGGCGTCAAGCAATCTGCTCGCATTGTCTTCGACGAAGAAGTCAAACATCAGAAATTCAGTCGTTCGCTCGCTGGAAATGACAAAGAAGAGCGTTTCATCGAAGGACAAGAATGCAAATTGGAAGAATTGGAGCACGAGGATGCGGATTCGGGTCGCGGAGATTCAAGTGTGGCTTCGGAATTGCATGAACAGAACGACGAGCATGGAGAACATTTGCAAATTGGAAAGGAATTTACTTTTAGAGTTACGGTTATGCAAGCGACGGGCATCGCAGCGGAATATGCGGATATTTTCTGTCAGTTCAAGTGAGTTGAAAAGTATTTTTTTTGAAGAAAAAAATAAATTTTTAATATTTTTGTATTTTTTTCAGCTTTTTACACAGACATGAGGAAGCATTTTCAACTGAACCGATCAAAAATACTGCATTGGGATCTCCTTTGGGATTCTATCATGTGCAAAATGTAAGAAAATGTAAAAATTTAATTTTTTTATTTGATTCTTAATTTTTATTTTTATTTGAAAAAATTTGATTTTTATTAAATTTTTAATTATTTGTTAATTTATCATTAATTTTTGAGCTTTCATGAAAATTGTAATAATTTTTTAATTTAAAAATTTTTTTTTTCTCTTTTTTTATAATTTTTTAACATAAAACTTTTAACTTTTATTAATTTTTTTTTTATTTTAATAATTTTTTAAATTTAAAAAAAATATTTTCTATCTTAAATTTGCATTAAGCTTTAATTTATTTTATTTAATGTTAAATTTAAAAAAAAAATTAAATTAAATGTTATTTTATCATTATATTTTATATTTTTTTAAATGATAAATTTTCACAAATTTTATTTACTCTTAATATTTTTATTTTTTTTTTTATTATTTCTTTAATTTTTATAAATTGATTTTTTATAATAAATAAATTATTTAAATAAATTTATTAAAAATAAAAATTTAAAAAAAATAAAATAAAAAAAAATTTTAAAGATTTTTTTTATTATTTTATTAATTTTTTTTTATAAATTTTAATCTAAAATTTAAACCAATTTTTTAATTTTCAGATCACTGTTCCCGTAACAAAATCCTTCATCGAGTATCTCAAGACACAACCGATTGTCTTCAAAGTCTTTGGGCATTACCAACAACATCCCTTGCACAAAGATGCAAAAACCGATTGCCCATCTCGACCTCCGCCACGTCGCATGTTACCCCCAAGCATTCCCATCAGTCAACCAGTTCGCAGCCCAAAATTCGGCCCATTGCCATCGGCGCCCTCATCAACGGTTCTCGCAAAACACGACGTTCTCGTGTGGTTCGAAATTTGCGAACTTGCTCCGAACGGCGAGTACGTTCCCGCTGTCGTCGATCACAGTGACGATCTTCCGTGTCGCGGAATGTTCCTTCTTCATCAAGGTATCCAACGTCGCATTCGCATCACAATTGTGCACGAACCGACACCCGAACTCAAATGGAAAGACATTCGCGAACTCGTTGTCGGAAGAATTCGAAACACTCCCGAGCCAGCTGATGACTTGGATGACGCGGATTCGTGCGTTTTGTCATTGGGATTGTTCCCGGGTGAGATGCTTGAGGTACCCGGCGACGATCGTTCGTACTTTAGATTCGAAGCTGCTTGGGATTCGAGTTTGCATAATTCAACTTTGCTCAATCGAGTGTCGCAACAAGGCGAAAATATTTACATCACTCTTAGCGCTTATTTGGAAGTGAGTTGAAAATTTATTTTTTTTATCGAATTTCGAATAAAAAAAATTAAAAAATTTTTTCTTTTAAAAATTAAAAAAAAAATTAATTTTAAAATTCAAGCGAAAATTTTAAGAAAAAAAAAAAATTAGACAGATTTTTTCTTAAAAAAAAAACTAAAAATTTTATCATGAATTTTTAAAAATTTACAAATTTAAATATTTGATAAAAAAAATGCTTTATTGGAAAATTTTTTAAATAAAATAATAAAATTCTTTATTTTTTTCTTTAAAAAAATTAAAATTTTTTTAAAAAGTCAAAAAATGAACTATTTCAAACATTGTTTTTATAAAAAATTAATCAAAAAATTTTTTTTTTTTCAAATCAGAAAATTTTTCTAAAACGTCAAAAAAAATTTTAAAAATTAAATTTTAGAAAAATTTTCATGATTTGAAAAATTTTAAAAAAAATTTTCTTTAAAAAAATTTTTTTTAAAAATTTTTTCTTAATAAAAATTTCTTTAAAATGCTAAAAAAATTACTTTTTGAATTTAAATAAATTACTCAGAATTTTTATTTCTTCAAATAATCAAAAATTTGATTAAATAAAATACTTTTTTGGAACAAATTTTGAAAAAAATTTAAAAAAAGTTATTAAAAAAATTTTTTTCTTTCAAAAAATTTAAAATTTTATGAGAAAAAATTTTTTAAAATGTCAAAAAATGAACTTTTTAATTAAAAATGTTCATTAAAATAATAAATTTCTCTTTTTCAGTTGGAAAACTGTGCTCGCCCCGCAATCATCACGAAAGATTTGAGCATGATCATCTACGGGCGTGATGCTCGAACAGGCCCCTTGTCGTTCAAACGTCTCTTTTCGGGACAATATCGCAATCCAGAGGCAAATCGCTTATCCGGCGTCTATGAATTATCATTGCGACGCGCTTCCGAAGCAGGTAGTCCAGGTAGAATTGTGCTAGTGTGTAGCGTAGAGTTTATTATTTCAACCCACGAGAGCTTTTCTCGTCCCCTAACGATTATTTTTGTCTCAAAAGTTAAAAAATTTAAAACCCACAGATTCGGATTTTTGTAAGCGAATGCAATTTATGTTGAAATTTACAAAATTTTGGCATGTTTGTTTAATTTTTTTGAGTCACTTTGTAGATTTTTGCAACTTGTAGTTGTTCCAATGTGTTTTTTTTTTACAAAAAGTTGAATTTTTTTCTAAAAAAATTTTTTCTCGTCTCAGGAGTTCAAAGACGTCAACGCCGTGTCCTTGATACGAGCAGCACTTACGTTCGTGGCGAGGAAAATTTGCATGGATGGCGCCCGCGCGGCGATTCTCTCATTTTCGATCATCAATGGGAACTCGAGAAGCTCACACGCCTCGAGGAAGTTGGCAGAGTTCGTCATTTCTTGTCGCTGCGTGAACGTTTAGGCATGGATACGACTCCAAATCCGACGACAAAGACGGAAAAGGATGTTTGCAACATGGCAGCTCGTGCGGGACAATCTCCCGTGCACATGATGATTCCGCCGTCGCCCCAAACGCCCGTCAAAGAGACGCAAGATTTGCCGGAGCGCGAATTGACGCCGCAAGAACAGGAATTGGTGCTAAAATGCGTCAAATTGATCCAGGGACGCATCGGAAAAGACGACAAGGAACCAAATAACAAGAATACGTTGCAAGTTGATGCATCGCCAGCTGACGAGGGATGTGCTGACATGACTGCTAGTTACATATCGGGCAACTCAATTGAGTAAGAAACGCTCTCCAAATATTTTTTTCATGAAATTTTGATTTTTTTTTCTTCGTAGTTTATGCTCACCCGAACGCGCTGATGTTCCAAATGTTTGGGGAGAAGCTCCTGCTCCCGTAATTTCGCCTGAATTGCCCCTTCGCTTGTACGTTCCAGAGTTGGAAGAGATTCGTGTGAGTCCAATTGTTGCTCGCAAGGGATATTTGAACGTTTTGGAGCACGGAGGCTCTGGATGGAAGAAACGTTGGGTGATTGTGCGTCGCCCATATGTGTTCATTCATCGATCGGAAAAGGATCCCGTTGAACGAGCAGTTCTTAATTTGGCAACCGCACAAGTTGAGTGCAGCGAAGATCAGGCAGCGATGATCAAAGTTCCCAACACTTTCAGGTAAGACAAAAAAAATAATTATTTTGAAAAGATTTTTTTTAAATTTTGAAATAATTAAATTTAATTAAAAAAAAATCAAAATTAAAAAATAATTTAATTAAATTTTTTTAATTTAATTTTTTTAATTTTAAAAATTAATTTGAAAAATAATTTTTTTTAATTAATTTTTTAATTCAAAAATTAATTTTATTATTTTATTTTATTTAAAGAATTTAATTATTTTTTTTATATTTTAAAAATGAATATTTTTTTGAAAAAATTTTTTAAAATAAATTTCTTATACATTTATTTGGTCAAATTTATTTATTAAAATTGTTAAAAAAATATTTTTAAAGTACCTAAAAAAAATAATTTCTTAATTTTTTTTAAAATTTTATTTTAAATAAATAAATTTATTTTTAAAAATTATTTTATTTCATTTAAAAAAAATAAAAATTTTTTAAGAAATGAATTTTAAAAAAAAATTAAATTTAAATAAATAATTAAAATAAAATTTGAAGATTATTTAAAATTTTTGATTTAAAAAATAAAAAAAAAATATTTAAAAAATTAAATTAAATATTTAAAAAAAAATTTATTAATTTTTAATCTTAAATTTTTTTTTAAACAATACAATTTCTAAATTTATTTTTTTTTAATTTCAGTGTTGTTACCAAACATCGCGGATATCTCTTACAAACATTAGTTGACAAAGAAGTACATGATTGGCTGTATGCCATTAATCCCCTATTAGCAGGACAGATCAAGTAAGCCCTTAAAATCAAAATTTAAAAAAAAATATATTAAAAAATTTTTTTTAGATCTCGTCTCGCTCGACGCACCCAACAGACAGATAATCAACAAACATCAGCATTGCAAAAAGCACAGCAGCAGCAACAACAACAACAACAGGTAGCACAAGACGCATCATCTAAATGAGATACCATTATGATGGAGTCTGTGCTAGTGTATTAAATCTGACTGACATGATTTGCCTTAAAAAGACAAGAAAAAAATCTCTCTCCTACCTAATTTAACTAAAAAAAGTTCTTTAGTTAATTTTACTTTTAAGGCAAAAAAAGTAAAAAAAAAATGAAAAGTACAAGAAATCTCCAGTTATAGATCTGATACAAAAAAAACTATACACTAACACACATTCCGCCGAGTAAAAAAAATATTTTGTAAGCACAGCTTAACTACGTAAAATTAAGTGCTGAGAAAAAAAATATTGGAACAATAAATGGTGAGAGACGACCATATCAAGACTGTTTCCTAAATATTTCAAAAATAATAAATAATTAAAAAAATCTTTTCTGTGCTTAAAAAAAATTAAATTCGTCTCATACTCGATCAAAAAAATATTAAAAAATGACGAATCTCCTAAAAAGTGAAAAAAAAAATAATTACCGATAAAATTGCAAAAAAAAATTTGTGATTAATTAATTTGAATTATGTTAATTTTTCAGGTACTATAAAAAAATAATTATTTATAATTAAGATATATTTTGTAAATACAAAAAAAATAGTTTATAATTTAGAAAAGTTACTTTTTTAATTTTATTTTTTAAATAAAAAAATATACCAGCGTTAAATATTAAACAAAGTATTATCCCAAATGAAAAAAATAAAAAAAAATATTGAAAAGTAGTTTAAATTTAAATATAAATGTAAATAGTGAACATGAAACACAACATTATCTAGAATATTATTAATTGTATTACAACTTGTGCTATATTATAATTATATATGATAAAAAAATAAAAAAGTTAATATTAAAAATTTACCTAAATGTGGCTGAAAAATAAAATTAAAAAAAATGAAAATGACAGAAAACATCGTTAAAAAGGACAAAATAAGGGTTGGAAAAATATATAGTAAACATAATATTTATACAAAAATATATATGTTAATGTATCAAACCCCATTTTTTTAAAAATCAATAAAAAAATGAAAGGAAGGAAAGAAAAAAAGTTATTGCCTATATCTAGCACGGGATCAGATGTTAACCAATTTATTATTGAAATTCATTCCGAACTCACACACCATCTATATGATATATATTTAACTTTAAACAAAAAAAGCACTGTGTAATTATAAAAAAATATTATTATTATTATAATAAATGTATTTTAATGATATTAAAAAATAATAATGATGAACATATACACAAAGAAAAAAAATGCAAGCAACTTTTGAAGCCTTTTTTCCGTTATCTGATGCTGTTTAATGCTGTATACTATCATGATATATCTTAAAATAATCAATTCTAGTCAATAATTTTTTTTTAGTTTAGCAAAATATACCAGCATACCTTCCTTATAATATGATGAAGTAATAAAAAATGTAGTGATCCGAGTTAATTTTAATTAAAAATTAGTGCGAGGTAGCTAAGAAAAGAAAAAATTAAGAGAAGAGAGCTTTGATATATTTATTTTTTTATTACGAAGAAAAAAAATCATTCATCAGGAAAAAGTATTAATTAGTTAAAAACTAATCAAATCACGCTTCAAGCAAGTAAGGAAAAAAAATCAGCACAAATGCCTTTCATTCAGTGAGCCGCGTCTCATTGCTAAAATGTAAATGGCAAAAAATGTAAATAATTAAAAATATTAATTCCTTTCTTGCGAGATATTATTTAAAAATTTCCCGAAGTTTTGCTTTTAATAGAAAAAAAAAAATCACAAACACACACTCGTTGTGAGCTTCAACACAATCTTGAGAGCTTTCTTGTTCAATACGTAACTGAGCTTTGTTTCAAAAATTTAAAAAAAAATTAAAATTACTCAAAAAATACTTCATGCAATGTTTGATGCAATAGTTGGTAACTTTTGGACAAAATGCTGTTTGTTTATTATTATTAAAAAAAAAAAATAAAATAATAATAAATGACATCAAAAAATAAATAAATATTTGAAACTGTTGTTATATTAAAAGAAAAAAAATAAAAGATTTTTTAATTGAACAATTATTATTATGATTAATTATTAAAATTATTATTGTGAATTATTAATGATTAAAAAAAATACCCAATAAATATATATAAAAAAAAGAAGAAAAAATAAAAACATAAATATATAATTGTAACAATGATAAAATTTAACATATAACATAAAAATAGTAAAATATTGAAGATATTACTACTAATCTAAATAAACAAGCATATTAAAAAAAAAATGAGACAAAAAAAAAATTGAGGACAGAAAGAGAATAAACATTAATAAATAAAGCTTTAAATAAAAATGCAAAAGTTGTTGTTTTATATTAATTCAATATTAAAAATTTATTTAGTTCAAAAATATTCTAAAATATTATTGAACTTTAATTTTGTTATAAAAATTCAAGAAAAAAAAATTTTTGACTTATTTTAAGCTTTTAAGGTAAGTAAAAAAAATATTTTTTTATTTATTTATTTAGTACGAATATTAATTTTAATTTTAATATTATTAATTGTTTCTTAATTTTTTAAATTCAAATATTTTTTATTTTTAAATTCAAAAATTTCAAATGAAATCAAAAAAAATTAATTTTTTTTATACTTCATACTTTTGATAAAATTTTTTCATATTTGTCAAATAATAAATTTTAATATTATTTTTTTCATAAATTAAATATTTTTTTATTTGTATATTTTTTTTTAAATTTGTATTATTATTATTCAAATTATCAAAAAATAAAATTATTTAAATTAATTGTAAAATTACAATAAAATTAATAATTAATTTAAAAATAATTTCTTCATAATTTATTCTTTTAATACTTGCCTTTTTAAAATTTTTTCGCCAATATTTTTTTAATTTTTTTTTTATGAAAATAAAACATTTTTTTTACATATTTCTTATCATAATTTATTTTTTTTTTATTATGTACTTTGTTTTGTTTAATTGTTCTTTATGTATAATAATCATATTTTATCATTAAAAGTCTTAAAATGACACCTATTTGCAACGTTTTGTCAGAAAATAACAGAAAAAACGTTTATTCATCATAACTCGCGTCGTCCTTTGTTCATATCTCCTTTTTTGTTCAATGTTTAATTTCAATCAATAACAACAAGATTGTATTAATTTTTAATTATTATTTTAACTCCATGTTTATTTTTTTTTTTAATGTTCTACAAGTTTTCTGTTTGATTAAATACACATTTCTATTTTTTTTTTCTTGTTTTTAATAAAAATCATTTTTTTTTACAAATACTCTCTTCTCTTGTTAAAAGTTCCAAACACTTTTTTCCCCGTTTAAGAGGAAACATTGACAATTCCGTTATTAACTTTCTTGTCGTCAATTGAACACAATTTTTTGTTTGTTTCAATGGCGGCAGTTCTTCGTGTCCGTTTCGGATTGACAAGTTCATTTTCACTCGTTTTGTCGTAGCCACGTTTGAGGGAGTCTGTGGGCGGTTCGGGAGGCGGCGACTCGAGTGAATCGCCGTTAGTTTTTTCCGCGACGACGACGGCAGATTCGTCAATTTCTTCCGGCAAATTGCTATTTTCAACTACACTACTGCCGTTATTAACACTACTACTATTAATATTACCATTTTGTGTCCGTGATAAATTAATTTTTGTCACTATTTGTTCACTTCCCGGTTTCGTTAATTCATTATCATTGTTCGCGAGTGCGGTTGTTTCGCCGTTGCCGCCATTCAAGGGAGTTGTTGTCGCGTTGCCGGTGTCATTTTCGTGTTCAGGCTCGTACGTGGCCTTGAGACGATCGTTGTCGGCACGTACTGCCTTCAGTTCTTGCTGTAAAAATAAAATTGTACTTTGCATGCCTTCGACATCTTCGTCTATTTCTTGCAAAAAGTCATCCATCTCTGAAAATTTCGACAAAAAAAATAATTAAAAATTATTTTAAAAAGATTTTTTTTAAAAATCTTACCTGATTGTGATTTTTTGACCTCGTCACAGAGACTTTTGTGACACGCCAAGTCAGCTTCGAGCTTTGCTAATCTCCCGTTCGACGTCATTTTGCCCAATTCTTCATTTTCTTGGTACAAAAGACGACATTTTGCCATGAGACGTTTTCCGGTATTCGAATCTGGCGTAAATTTCCATGCCGATAATTCGTTTTGGGTTTCTTCTAATTTTGCCTTTGTTGCTTGGAGCTCCTGTTTTAGCTTTTGGAAGAGAACGTTCACGGCGGGATCGAGTAATGCATTACGTAATGCTGTTGTTCCGGGGGCTTGTAATGCTTTGTATTCCGAAATTTGTAACTGCCGTTATTAACACTACTACTATTAATAAAAAAATTAAACTATTTGTTCACTTCCCGGTTTTTATTTAAAAGTGCGGTTGTTTAAATTTATTTATTTTCGTGTTTTTTAAACGAATTTACTGCCTTTTCTTTTGTAAAAATAATTTACTTTTCTTCGTCTATTTCTTGCAAAAAGTCGTCCATCTCTGAAAATTTATTTTAAAAAATTCATAAAAAATTTTTAAAACTTAATTTTTTGAAAAATTTTACCTGATTGTGATTTTTTGACCTCGTCACAGAGACTTTTGTGACACGCCAAGTCAGCTTCGAGCTTTTAATTTAATTTTATTCTTCATTTTTTTACGACATTTTCATTTTTTTTAGCATTTTAATTTTTTTCGTCAAATTTTTAATGAATAATTTTTATTTTACTAAATTAATTTTTTTAATATTTTTTTAAAAATTTTTAATTATTTTTTTTTAATAATTTTTTTTTTTTTTCTCTTAAAAAAATATTTTTTTATTTGATAAAATTGTGATTATTTTTCATTTTTTTTGTCTTCGACTTATTAAAATTTGTTAATTTTTTATAATTAATTTAATTTTTTTTAGTAAAATTAAAGATTCATTTCAACTTAAATTTTTTTTGAATTATAATTTTTTTATATTTTTTCACATTATTTTAAAAATTATATTTTTATTTTAATTTAAATTAAAATAAATTTAAGATTTCCTTCAAATCACGAATTATATTTTTTTACTATTTAATTTCTTTAATTTAATTTTTTTATAGCATTAAAAATTTTTTCGTCAAATTTTTAATGAATATTTTTTTAAAATTTTTTAAAATATATTAAAATTTGTTTTTTTTTTATATTTCTTCGATTTTTTTAATTAATTTATTTTTTTAAATTTTAGATTTATTATTATTATTATTTTAAAAATAAAATCTCACCATATAATCCTGCATTTCTTGTTCCTTTGTAGCCAATCGTCGCATAAGGAGCCTTTCTCGTCGCTGAGCATCAACATTTTGCTGCTTAAGAGTCGCTTCAGATTGTTTCAAAGCAGCAACTTCTTCTGCAAATGAAAAATTATTTCAAATTAAAACCCATTTCCGTGCAGATTTTCATCCCTTCCCATGGAAATTCTTCATTTTGATACAAGATCCGGTACTTTGATGTTGATTCGTATCAAAAATCGGGACAAACGTTGATCTCGATGTCATCAAGACCAATGTTTGTCGCACATAAAAATGTAAATAATGAAAAAAATAAAGAAAAATTCTTATCATCTAGCAATAAAATCATACCAATAGCACACCAGCCAGTGACCTAAGAGGCAGAAATCAATTTTTATTGGCGAGTGTGTTATGATTGTGTACTCTTTTTTTATATATTTTTTTATTTTTTTTTAGGCGAAAGTGTCTGTGTCTCTGCATCCACAAACAATCGTATTTTTTTGTGTATTTTTGTAAAAATATTTACGCTATAAATATTTTTTTTTAATATTTTAATATAATTTCTATCATATATATTTATAATAATATGTAATAATAATAATTATATATGTTGTACTGATATATGTATTTTATATATATTATTATTTATTTATTTATTATTAGAAAAGAACACATTATATTGCACTCCTCCATTAATTTTTATTTATTTTTTATATACAAATATTTATTTTTTTTTTTATTTTTCACTGTCTTTTTTATTTTATTTTAATTTTTATTAAATATATATATTTTTTCTAAATATATATTTTAATTAAAAAATTATTTTAAATAATATAAGTGAAGCCCTTTGATATTTTTTTCTCACTTATTTCAGTTTTTATTTATTTTTTAATTTTTTTGTAATTTATGCACATCACTGTCTCTGCTTTTTTTCACTTTTTAATATTTTTATATTTTTTTTTAATAAATAATATATTTTTTTAACATATATTTTTACTCTAAAAAATAAGATTTGTGCATTTTTTCACTTTTTTTCCCGTCGTAAAATAATAATAAATTGCCAAAATTATTTTTTTTAATTTTTAATTATTTAAATGTCATGTCTTATGAGCTTATTAGCAACTTTTATGGTTTCATAAAGCATGACCTGATTTTTATTTTTTTTTATTTCTTGGCATTTTTGCATACAAATTTTCATCATATTCACATATTTTCGCACTTCACTGCATCGGAAGTTTTCAAAGTCTGTGTTCTTTTTCTATACGGATTTTTTTTTTCAAAAAAAAAAAAAATATTTTAAAAATCAAGTAGCATACAAAATATCAGTCAAGTATCGAAGAAATCGATTTTTTGGTTGTAAACTAAAAAATTTGCATATTTTTCATGTTTTTTTTTCTTCGTATTTTCGTAATTTTTTTGTTGTATTGTTTTATATACCTTCAAGTAGTCGACAACGCGTTTCCAAGTCTGTTACATTTTTGCCTGTTTTGTCTGAGGGAAGCGATGAGTTTGATGGATTTGCTGCTGATGAAGATGTTGCTGATGTCGGCGATGATTGTGTGGCATTTTCGCCAGTTTCTTTGCTTGTCTCTTCCACACTCATGATTTATTTTTTAAAATTGATAATTTATTATTTGCGAGTCCTTTGCGCTCGATAAATTGGAAAAATTGATTTTTTTTTATAAATTTTTAATCACACGCAAGCAACTTTTTCTTTTTCTTTGAACACTCGAGAGATGGAAAAGTCTAAAAGAGAAGAAGAAGTTAAATTTTCAAGGTTTTTTTTCGATAAGTTTGTGAGATTTTCGGGGATTTGCGTTACATGATCGAGAGCAAGAGCGTGTCATTGAACTCTCGGCTGTGAAACAATTTCTTTTGCGACCATTTCTTGTCTTTCGTCGTTGTCGTCGTCGTTTTCTGTGTGTGTGGCGTATACGACGGAGACATTTTTCGCAATTTTTCACCTTACGAACACATTTTTCCCGCGAAAAATATCTGATTTGCAATCTAGTTACCTAATTCTTCAGAGTTTTTGTGTTTTTCGCTTTTAATTTCAGCTTTTTGCACGGTTTTTTGACGCGTTTTAATGTTTCGCGACAGCCATTGATGTTCGAAAACTGCTTTGACTTTTCTACATGGCGTCGTTCACTGATGATGTCGATGGATTTTTTTTTGGGAGGGGTTTCAAAATATTTTTTTTTTAATTTATTTAAATGAAATCTCAATTTTTTTTATGAAATATTTAAAAAAATATAAATTTTTTGCTCTATTTTCCTAATTTTTTTTTTTTTTAATCTTTTGAAATTTTTGTATTAAAAAATTAAAATATTAAAGGCATTTTCTTCTCTAAAAATATTTTTACTGAATTTATTTTTCAAATTTTTTGACAAATTAAATTATTTTTTATGAAATTCATAGTTTTCTTAATTTTTTATTAAATCAATTTTTAATTCAATTTTCAAATCTCAAAGTTGATAAATGAAAAGCGTGCACAATATAGCCAAACATTCAGATAAGTTTTTCTCATTGTAACTCATGCAAAAAAGTTTGATTTTTTTCTTCAAGAAGTCTAATCAACGGAAATGAGGTAAGTAAAAGGCAATTTTGTCATTGTAAATCTGTTCATCTTTTACAAGCTTTTTCTTCTCTTAAGTCAAAGTCTTCAGCGGCTTCTTGCGATAACGTACATTTTTCAGTGATAGTTGCCGCTACAACTTTTGTTCAGATCGTTTAGTATGCCATCGATTTATGTCGCGGCAATTATTATATTTTTGAAACTTTTTTCTGTGTCTGCTTGTGTTTCAATTTTGCTTGTTTGCGCTATGAGTTTTTTTGCACGCTGGCTCCCTTTGCAATCGCTGCAAAATCCAAACCTTTCTTTTTGATTCCCTCCTCCTCTTGACAAGCTTTGGAACAATACTTCCCTATCATAAATGCTGTTGCTATTAAGTAATAGATTCAGATTCCTTGAAAGAGATGCGAAGTTTAATACTTCGTCAGTAAAGAGCCAGTAGGTTATGGGGCGATTGTAGAATGCCGAAACATCTTTGAAACAATTCCATCTGTAAGAAAAAACTAAAATTGAAAAAATTTCCTAAAATTTCTAAACTTTTAAATTTAGATTTTTAAATTATTTAAAGCAATTATTTTGCTTAAAAAAGTTAAAGAAAATTTAATGTGAATTAAGTAAATTTTGTATCTTTAAAAAAATTAAAAAATTATGAGTTTAAATTATTTTAAAAAAATTGTTAAAAAAATACTTTTTTTCAAAATTTAATTTAAAGCTAAATTTTTTTAAAAATTATTTCATATTAATTTTTAGTAAAAAATATTCGTTCGATTTTAATAAATTAATTTTTTTATATGTGAATTCTTTATTTCTATGATTTTTGTTCAAAAAAATTCAAAAACCCTCCCCTCATTTTCAAAATTACCTCACCCCCATTAAACTTCCATTCAAATTAATGAACAACGCCATCATCATTTTCATTCGTCTCATTATTTTTGTTTTGATTTTTTTAAAGCTCAAACCTCTTGATAAAAATGATAAAATGACTTATGTTTCTCGCGTCAACCAATTGGATGCCCTTCAACTCGACAAAGCCATCGACGAGATCCTTCTGAAGCAACAACTGAAAATCTGCAGCGGATTAGATAACAAATTAGCGCCTTATCAGCGTCACTTGGAGTTTATCACAAGCAGCGCCCTTTGGTATTATTGCTTCAAAAAATTCCATGCAACCGCAGGACAACAACTTCTCTCCTTGGAATACGATCAAAAGCAGTTCGGGACAAAAACTTACCTCGCTCATTACTTGCTGACAGTTTTCATTCCAAAACTGCACAAATTCAAGGTCGAAACGACGGGCATTGGAACAGAAAGTCGCACCGAAAAGTTGCTTTATTGGACTGAAAATTGCTATTTATTCTTCAAATTGTGGATTTTCTTCCGTTTTTGCCAAGATGGGAAACGACCGACAGTGACAGACAATCTTTGTGGCATCGATTTGAGCAGCAAAGACATAAGAAGGACAATTTCTTATGGATACATGAACCGCGAATTGCTTTGGAATGGATTTTTTGAATTTCTCTTGCATGCATTGCCAATGATCAACTTTCATGTCATCAAAAATACCTTCAGAAAATTCATGTGGCGCGGAAAAGTCAATGAAACAGAGGAAATTGAGCCCGAATTCGACGTTGATACGGTTTGTGTGTATTGCGAAGAGCGTCCTTCGTTGCCTCATCACTTTGGATGCGGGCATATTTATTGTTATTATTGCGTTGCGGGCAATAAATTGACTGATAATGGGTTTTGTTGCGTCAAATGTGGTCGAAGTGCAATAAATATCAGAGCTTTATGAGGATTTTTCGTTATTTTTAATTATTTTCCGTTCGTTTTTCCAACAAATCTAAACTTTTGTCGCATTTTTGGATGCAAACACGTTGAAAAGTCAGCGCTGTGAGCAATGCGTGTCCCATCAAGTCACGGATTTTAGGATTAGCTTGCTCAAAAACTGCCCGTACCTCGTCTTGAACTTGAATTTTTCCCTCAGAATCGAAATCCAGCTCCGATGCGAAGAGATTTTCGACAGTTTTCTCGGTAGAAACGCGTTCATTGCCGATTTTCGTGCGAAAAAGTCTCGACGGAAGGAAATTTCTCACAAAAATCACTTGATGCGACGGGCAATTGAGATTTTCTTGCGGTTTGTACAAGAGACCTAATGCCATCATGCCGACCAGTTGTGATTTTTGCACATTTATGTTGATTTGAGCGACATTTTTGCCCGGCATCGAAGGTTGCGCAGCAATTGGGGTTTCGAAAACGTAACAATCAGCCACCGGCATCGACTCGCAAATGCCTTTTGTGATGGAAATCAACTCCGAAAGTGTTATTCTGCGTTCTTCGATGAAAGTTTTGTCACTCCAAGCATCTAAAGTTGTCCGAAATTCGTTGTCAAAGGAGATTTTGGCCCAAGAAACGCCTCGTGTGTGAACATTTACTCCCAAACACGAACGAATTTTGTCCCGGGTTGCGTTGTCAAGTCGCGGATTGTAATATTGATGCACTTTTCTGTCTTTTGGCGGCTCGTCAGTGAGTTTTTCATCAATTTTTTGTTCATTTTCAGAGGATTTGACGACACTTGAACAAAATTTCTGCAGTACTTTTACTCCAAAACCATCCAATTCGAGGATTTGTTGAAGATCGTTGAAGGAACCGTGAGTTTTTTTGAACATCAGGACTTTTTGGGCACGAGCTTTGGATAAATTGAACCTGAAAATGTAAAAAAAATTAAAATTTTGAATGAAAATTGAAGAAAATATGACTTACTTGGTTAATTCATCAACAGAACATCGATTGACAACATCAAGAATTTTCATTTCTTGCTCTTTTGAAAATTCATGTTGAATTTTATTGAAGGAATATACACCGAAGCTCTCGATAGTCTTGAAGTATTGCTTAAATTACGACTGATTGCACAAATATAACGACTTAACATCATCTTTGACTCTTATTTTATAAATTTATTATCCTAAATTACGAGATTTTATATTAAAAATCTTTAAAAAATTATTTTTTTCATGAGTTTTGTGATAAACGTGCTTTGTTTATTTACTTTTTTTTATTATGCGTGATGTAAACAAAACCAGTTCATATGAAAATTTTAATAGAAATTTTAATTTAAAAATTTAATTTTAAAAATTGAAATTATGAATTAAAATTAATTATAAAAAATAAATAATTTTTTTTAACAAATTCGATTTTTTTTTTTAATTTTATTTTTTATTTAAAACTTTAAAAAATAAAATAAATTTTTCTTTAAAATAAGAAACAAAAATTAAAAAAAAATAAAATTTTCAAATTAAAAATTTTAAATTAAAAATATTTTCAAATATTACCAAAATTATTTAATAAATTATAATGAAATTTTAAATTAAAAAAAAAAAATAAAAAAAATAAAAAAATAATTTAAAAATTTCAGTTAATAAAATATGAATTTTTTAAAAAAATATAAAATCAAAAATTTAATTTAATTTCGAAAAATTATTAAATTTTTATAAAATAAATATTTTAATATTTATTTAAAAATTTTTATGAAACTCGATATGGTTATTAAAAATTTAATTTGTTAAATTATTTAAAAAAAAATTGAAAAAAAAATAAATAGTAATTTTTTAATAAAATATAATTTCAAAAATTTATTTAATCTTTGATTAATTTTTAAATCAATTTATTAATTTTTGATTAATGTTATTTATCTAAATTTTTTTTATTATAATTTTTTTAAATTATTTATATTTAAAATTAAATAAATAATTTATAAAATAAATTAATTAATAATTTTTAATTAAATAAATTTGAAAATAATTTTTAAATTAAAATTTTATTTAATTTTTAATTAATTTTTAATTTTATTATTTTTATTTTTTTTTATTTTTATTAATTTTAATTTAAATTTTAAAAATTAAAATTAAATATTAAAAAATAAATAAATTAAATTAAATAACTTAAATTGTTTGAAAAAACATTAATTTTTCAAAAATTAAATTTAAATCTTAAGAAATTATTTTAAATTAATTTTTGGTATTCAAATAATTTTCTTTCAGTTTGATTAATTATTTTTTTACATGGAAAAACGATTTTAAATTTTTAATTTAATTTTAATTTTTTTTAAACGAATAAAAATAGCAAATTTATGTTAAAAAGATATTAAACATGAACTTTTTTGTTTAACAATTAATAATTAATTAATTAATAATTAAATTTAACGGTTTAAATTTAAAAATGGTGCACATTTATCAATTTCATTCGTCTCACATAACTATTTTGAATTAGCGAAAAGGCGAAATGTTTGAATGAGAAGTTGACTCAATCGACTCGGCGCATTCATCCAAATCGACTCGGCGCACTCATAAATCGACTCGGCTCGAACCGCCCGTCTAACGGTCATTTTTCATTAGCGTCTAAAGAGCCTTGAAGAGAGAACAAAATAATTAATTTTTGTGAAAAATACGCAGAAAAAATTCAACATTTATTGTGGAAAACTAAAAATTCATCATGCCGAATCGAGATATGACAATTCGGTAAGAAAATTTCGTGAAAAAAGGAAAAAAATAAAATTTCCCTCCATCCCAAGTCTAAAAAAAATAAAAAAATTTTAATTTTCAGCGAGGAGGTTTCCAAGCAAATCGCCGACATCATGGAGAACCGCGTCAACGACTTGAGCCAGCTATGGAGCCGAACTTTCGGGGAACAAATTCACGATCAACACATGCGAGCTCTCGTCACACACGTCACAGAGTTCTTCGACGACGTCTTTTCCGAATCGAAAAATCGTCAAGACGCCATTTTAGAGAAAATTCAATCGCTTCACACGGAAGCTGAAGACTTGAAACGCCTGTTGGGTGTCGACATCAACTTGAACGCTGCTAGTCCCGATTTGCCGTATTACTCGATGCAATGCGAGCTGGATCAGAATTTGGAAGACTTGCGAAGTCAGTTGGAGGAGCGTCGCGATCAAATCCGCGCCTTTTTGGAAGAGCAACACGAGCTTGTGACATCGTTGGAGGAAAAATCGCGCCCGTTGCCTGATGATCCGCTGCCTTCGGAGGAAGACATGACGAATTTTCGTCGGTATTTGGATGATTTGAAGGTCGAACGACTCCGCCGGAACGATGTGATTCGAAATTTGCAACACAGCATCAAAATTTTGATTCAAGATTTGCAATTGCAACTCGACGGGGACGAATGTAACTTGCTTGTGTATAGCGAACAAGTCCAGCCAACACTCCGAAACATCTCCAGACTCGAACGGATTGAAACAGAACTCGCGCAACAGTTCGAGGACATGAAAACGGAGATCGATAAATATCGCACGAAGCTGGATCAGTTGTGGGAATTCCTGCAAATTAGTCCCGAGATACGGCAAAAGTTCAGAAAGTACACGGAATACAACCAGAACACGTATGACGTCTTTTATCAGGAGTTTAATCGCTGCGAATCCATCAAACGGGAGAATATCGAGAAATATGTGCACAAAATTCGCCTGCAAATCATCAATTATTGGGATATGTGTTGCAAAAGTACCGAAGAACGGGAAAGATTCACGCCTTTCGGCAGTCAAACGTACAACGAAGACCTTTTAACGCTCCACGAAATGGAATTGGCCGAACTTGAGGAGTTTTATACGCAACACAAACCCATTTTTGACATGGTTGACGAACGAAAACACCTCTGGGAGCAAATGGAAGCGTTGGAAAAGAAGAAAAACGACCCCAATCGGTACAATAATCGCGGCGGACAATTGCTGAAAGAGGAAAAAGAGCGAAAAATGATAAATGCTCGCATTCCAAAGCTCGAATCTCAATTATTGGAACTTTGTGCGGAATACGAGGCACGTACAAACAAGCCTTTTACCATCGATGGTCGCACCGTGCAATCCATAATCGACGAAGACTACGAAAAGAAGGAAGAGGAAAAGGCGTCTCGCAAAAAAGTAGCTGGATCTACGCCGATGAGTGTTTCGCGCTACGCCGTTGGAGGCAGAACCCCGCAAACGGGCAGCGCACTCAAAAATATGACCCGCAACAACGTGATGAGCGCAACTCGTACTTTTTCCGCAGCCAAACGCCCGCTTCTCAGTTCCGCGACAAATTCCAACATGAAGCGACGCCTGTCTCCGTCGTCGGCGAAAACGACGCCCGCTGCCAAACGGAATATTTTGTCGCAAATGACGAGTTTTGCGCGGCCCATGGGATCCGGATTGAAAGTTAAGTCGCCCGCGAAGGGAGGACTCAAACGCGTAAGTTACCTCTGTGCGAAATGTTTGACGATTTTTTGATGTGAAATCTTCTTCTTTTCCCACAGCGATCCATTAAACGGTTGAGCATCAAGTCGAAACGACGTCTCAGCAAGCGGCGCAACGAGAATCAACGTACTGGAGCAGCGGCGGGTCAATCGTCAGATACTTCGTGCCACAGCGAATCCATGACATACGATGTCTTTGAGGTAACGTCAAGATCACGTCATAACAGCACAAGAAAAGCTCATGTCACAACATAATTAATTTTAAGGGTTTAAGGCATTTTTAAGGGGTGAATTGTGAGAGGAAAAAGTTACCGAGAAATAATTTTTTTTAATTTAAAAATTTTTTATGTGCAATTTCACATTTTTACCTCGAAATTGAGAAATTTCCTTGAGTTTCATATTTTTTTAATTTTAAAATTTTTTTTAATTTTAATTTTTTAAACATATTTTTTTAATTTTAATTTTTTTTTTAATTTTTAAAAAAATTTTTTTTAGTTTAAATTTTTTTTTTTAAATTTTTCAAAGAAAAAACATATAAAATTTAAATATTTTTTCATAGTTTTCAAATTTTTAAAAAATTAATTAATTTTCTTTGAATATTTTTTTTTTTACAAAAATTATTTTTAATTTTTTCATGAACTTAATTTTTTTTTTATTTTTTAATTTTCAAAATTTCTGAAATTTTTAGCAATTAAAACAAAAATATTTTTTTATTTTTTAGAATTTCGCAATAATATTCTAAAGTATAATTTTAATTATCAAAAAATAATTCTTAAATTTTACAAAATTAAAATTAGTGAAAAAATTATTTGATTCTCGAAAAATTAATTAAAAAATTTTTCGAAAGAAAAATTTGAATATTTTCGTGCTAATTTTTTTTTTGTTTTTTTTTAAATTATAATTATTTTTTTATTTTTTTAAAATTATTTTTTTTTTATTTTTTCAAAAATATTTTTTTCAAATTAAATTATTTTTTAAAAAAATGAAAATAATCCAAATCTTTTCATTACAGAATTTTTATAATTTTTTCAAAAATTCTAAATTTTTTATGATTATTTTTTCAACTTTTAATTCTAAAAAATTGAAAATTAATTTAATTTTTTTTTTAATTTAATTTTTTTTTCTCAAAATTTAAATTTTTGTACGAATTTTGGTAATTTTTCAAATTTATTTAAAATTAAGAAAATTTCTCGGTACTTTCTCATCACAAATTCATCTCATTTAGTCACTACTATCATTCACATCACTCACCGCATGTCCCTTTGCATCCAATTTACTAACTAATTCCCCGATTTTTTTTCAATTTTTTGTTTTTTGCAGAACTACGTTTCCCAAAATACGCCAATGCGTTCGTCTGTTTTGCCGCAACAAGCGCGTGCCGTAACACCCAAAGTGCCTCCTCACATTCGAATTACCCGAACAAACAGTATCGCACGATCTCCGTCGCCCGGCGGCACGGAACGCAAAAAGTTGACGACAAAAACCATCCCAATCATGTTCTGAAAGACAATTTTCGCGAATATTTTTGTTATGTTTATGTTTTGTTCGTTAATTTTAGTCACAAATCCTTTTATTATTGAGTAATGTTAACGCTTCTCCGTCTGTCTCTCTCACTATTTTCGAGCGAAATTTTTTTGGCTCTTTTCTACTTTTTGCAAAAAAGGGACTTTATTTATTTGTGGTGCTGCAATATCTTTTTTTTAATTAATTATTATTTAATTTTGGAGCCGAAAGGGACTTTAAACTGTAATTTTTGTACAATTGGCTTAAAAGCCGATTTTCTCTCTATTATGATATAGTGACTACTTAATTGTTAGAGATTAGACTTACTAGTATCAACTAACCATTAAAATATTGTAAGAAGCTCTCTTAGTTTCCTTAAACACAAAAAAAACTTAAATTTAGATTTTATTTGTGAGCTATGTAAAACTTTATTTTGTATTAAGTTAAGGATTCCCATTAAAAATTAATATGTGAGTCAAATAAATTCTAATAAGATTTGGTTAATTTTGTCAGTATTTGTAAATATTTCTTTTTTTTTGTATAAAAATATATCTTTTAGAACTTAACACGAAATATTTTTGTTTTATTTTTTTTTGTATGAACGTAAGGACCTTAAGTTAAGTATATTCAGAAGTTTTAAAATTTTCGAAAATTAAATTATTAAAATGTTCGAAATTTATCTAAAAAAATTTCTATTATAAGATTTTTTTAAAACTTAAAATTTATTTTCTAAATTTTTTTTTTGAAACCAATGCCAAAAAAATTGAAACTGAAAAAAAATTTTTTCTTTGACACAGTTTTGTTTTGAAAACTAAATCAAGAGCAAAAAAAAACTGTGTCAAAAACTGTGTCAAAGCAATTTTTGTCAAATCTTGCTTCAAATGGATAAAAATTTGTCAGAGGGCTCTAATTTATCATTTTTAATTATTTTGCAACTCAAAACTGCCAAAAAATTGAAACTGAAAAAAAATTTTTCCTTTGACATAGTTTTGTTTTAAAAACTAAATCAAGAGCAAAAAAACTGTGTCAAAAACTGTGTCAAAGCAATTTTTGTCAAATCTTGCTCCAAATGGATAAAAATTTGTCAGAGGGCTCTAATTTATCATTTTTAATTATTTTGCAACTCAAAACTGCCAAAAAATTGAAACTGAAAAAAAAATTTTCCTTTGACATAGTTTTGTTTTAAAAACTAAATCAAGAGCAAAAAAAACTGTGTCAAAAACTGTGTCAAAGCAATTTTTGTCAAATTTTGCTCCAAATGGATGAAAATTTATCAGAGGGCTCTAATTTATCATTTTTAATCATTTTGTAACTAAAAACTGCTAAAAAATTGAAACTGAAAAAAATTTTTCCTTTGACATAGTTTTGTTTTAAAAACTAAATCAAGAGCAAAAAAAACTGTGTCAAAAACTGTGTCAAAGCAATTTTTGTCAAATCTTGCTCCAAATGGATGAAAATTTATCAGAGGGCTCTAATTTATCATTTTTAATCATTTTGTAACTCAAAACTGCTAAAAAATTGAAACTGAAAAAAATTTTTCCTTTGACATAGTTTTGTTTTAAAAACTAAATCAAGAGCAAAAAAAACTGTGTCAAAAACTGTGTCAAAGCAATTTTTGTCAAATCTTGCTTCAAATGGATAAAAATTTGTCAGAGGGCTCTAATTTATCATTTTTAATCATTTTGCAACTCAAAACTGCAAAAAAATTGAAACTGAAAAAAATTTTTTCCTTTGACATAGTTTTGTTTTAAAAACTAAATCAAGAGCAAAAAAAACTGTGTCAAAAACTGTGTCAAAGCAATTTTTGTCAAATTTTGCTCCAAATGGATGAAAATTTATCAGAGGGCTCTAATTTATCATTTTTAATCATTTTGTAACTAAAAACTGCTAAAAAATTGAAACTGAAAAAAATTTTTCCTTTGACATAGTTTTGTTTTAAAAACTAAATCAAGAGCAAAAAAAACTGTGTCAAAAACTGTGTCAAAGCAATTTTTGTCAAATTTTGCTCCAAATGGATAAAAATTTATCAGAGGGCTCTAATTTATCATTTTTAATCATTTTGTAACTCAAAACTGCCAAAAAATTGAAACTGAAAAAAATTTTTTCCTTTGACATAGTTTTGTTTTAAAAACTAAATCAAGAGCAAAAAAAACTGTGTCAAAAACTGTGTCAAAGCAATTTTTGTCAAATCTTGCTCCAAATGGATAAAAATTTGTCAGAGGGCTCTAATTTATCATTTTTAATCATTTTATAACTCAAAACTGCCAAAAAATTGAAACTGAAAAAAAATTTTTCCTTTGACATAGTTTTGTTTTAAAAACTAAATCAAGAGCAAAAAAAACTGTGTCAAAAACTGTGTCAAAGCAATTTTTGTCAAATCTTGCTCCAAATGGCTAAAAATTTGTCAAAGGGCTCTAATTGATCATTTTTAATCATTTTATAACTCAAAACTGCCAAAAAATTGAAACTGAAAAAAATTTTTTTCTTTGACATAGTTTTGTTTTAAAAACTAAATCAGGAGCAAAAAAACTGTGTCAAAAACTGTGTCAAAGCCATTTTTGTCAAATCTTGCTCCAAATGGATAAAAATTTGTCAGAGGGCTCTAATTTATCATTTTTAATCATTTTTTAACTCAAAACTGCCAAAAAATTGAAACTGAAAAAAAATTTTTCCTTTGACATAGTTTTGTTTTAAAAACTAAATCAAGAGCAAGTTTTGTTTTAAAAACTCAAAAAAAACTGTGTCAAAAACTGTGTCAAAGCAATTTTTGTCAAATCTTGCTTCAAATGGATAAAAATTTGTCAGAGGGCTCTAATTTATCATTTTTAATCATAACTCAAAATTTTGAAACTGAAAAAAAATTTTTCCTTTGACATAGTTTTGTTTTAAAAACTTCAAGAGCAAAAAAACTGTGTCAAAAACTGTGTCAAAGCAATTTTTGTCAAATCTTGCTCCAAATGGATAAAAATTTGTCAGAGGGCTCTAATTTATCATTTTTAATCATTTTTCAACTCAAAACTGCTAAAAAATTGAAACTGAAAAAATTTTTTTCCTTTGACATAGTTTTGATTTGAAAACTAAATCAAGAGCAATGCTTTCCATTGATTTCTGAATTTTTAAAATTTTCGAAAATTAATTTTAAAATTTTCGAAAATTCATTTTATTAACATTTATATTAAAGAAAAATGCTTCAAAATAGTTTAATTTTCGAAAATTTAGAAATTGTCACTTAAAACTTGACTTAAGATCTTTAAGTTGACTTAAAAAAATATTACTCGTTTATTTTTTCAATGCCCAAATACCATAATATACTTTTTCTCAACTTTTCCGCCTGCTTTCGCTGCTTGTTCAAAGACATGCTTGAAGCTGATCGTACTAATGTCGACTAATTCGTGTTCCGGCACACGCAGCTTTCCTTCCATCGTGAGTTTGATCAATTCTTCGAACATCTTGAAGCGTTCCGGGCTGTTTGGATTCTCTTTTGTCCATCTCGTCATCCAATATCCCTTCAATCTGACGTCTTTATAGATGAAAGTTGGCGCTGAAACTTGCATTGGTTGTCCTGACATGTTCCCGTAAGTAACAAAAGTGCTTCCGTTTGCCATATGCTGCAACATATTCGTCGCAATTTCACCTCCGACACAATTGATACCCAACACAGGAGCTGAAAATTGATTAAAAACCAAAGTTTGCGTCAATTCCTCGGCTGTCATGACGTGCGCAGCTCCCAAATTCATCAAATAACTTCGAAGTTGCTCAATATTGGGACGATCTCGCACAACGCAGACACAATTCACGCCCCAATTCCGACAAAGTTGGATAATTATCTGACCACAAGCGCTATTTGCTCCATTTTGGAACACCGTGTCGCCCGGTTTTAAGTCAACAAAGTCTTTCAGCATGCGATATGCCGTGCATGGATTCACATTGATCGTCGCAGCTTCCGCAATTCCCATTTCCGCGGGTAATTTCACGAGTTCGCCCTCGTTGAGCACTAAATGACTTTGCCAAGTGCCGACGCCGCGTTTGAAGGGCGTTACCAAGTCATTTATTTGCAATTTTTGAACATTTGGACCGATGGCGAGGATTTTGCCGACACATTCGTTGCCGGGAACTGCAGGCAAGGGAGGCTTAATTGAATATTTTCCTGAAAAAAATTGATGAAGATTTGTTTTAGCACAAAAAATGATGAAATTACCTCGAATTGTGATCAAATCAGCAACATTTATGGGAGCAGCAAGAACTTTTATGAGCACTTCGGTGTCTTTTAAGTCGAAAATTTTGGTTTTGTACACGTAATCGACAACTTCTGAGGGCTCTCCGTACTCAAAATATTGCAAAGCGAAGGTATTGTGCTCCATTTCTGCCATTTTTTACAAAGTGTTTGATGAAAACTTGAAGTTTTGTGATAATTGATTGTTTACGAACACCAACACATACGATTTTTTTTTTGTGATATCGATATATGGCATGTCACGTATGTGAAAGAGAATCAAAAAAATTTAAATTTTTCAACGTATTTTTTTTTAATGCGACGTATTTTTATTTATTTATTTTTTTTTATTTTCATATTTTTAATATTTTTTTAATTTTTTTTTTATTTTTTAATATTTTATTTTTTTTTATCTTCAAATTATTAAAATATTTTTTTAATAATTATTTTTTTTATTTTCTTTAATTAATTTTTTTAAATATTAAATTTTCGTTTTTATTTTTTTTTATTTTTAATTTTCTAATTTTTTTTTAAAAAAAAAATTTTTTTTTAATTTTTTTTTAATTTTTTTTTTTAATAATTTTTTTTAATGAAATATTTTTATTTTCTGATTTTTTAAATTATTAAAATAATTTTTTAAAAATTTTTTTAAATATTTTATTTTCATATTTAATTTTTTTTTATTTCATATTTTTATTTTTTATTATTTTTAGGTATCAAAATAAGAAAAAATCGACGAAAAAACCAAAAATTAACGACTAAAATCCAAAATATATTTTTTCCCAACGAAACCTTGAATTCGCAACGCATTTTCGAGAGCTTCTTTGAAATTTCTAAAGTCAATCATTTCATGCTGCGGCGCTTTTAGCTTTCCCTCAACCATCAAATTGACCAAATCTTCAAACATTTCCTTCCTTTTGGGACTTCCCGGATTCTCCTGAGTCCATCGTGTCATCCAAAAGCCCTTGAAACGAATGTCATTGAAGATTAAAGCTGCTGTTGGTACCGTCAAAGGCTCTCTCGACATTCCTCCATACGTCACCATCGTACTTTTCTTCTCCATATGCCTCACAATTTCCAAAGCATTCTTTCCGCCGACACAATTCAACGCCAATTTCGGTTTCGCAATCAATCCAGACTTGAAAATTGTCGTCGTGCGAAGTTCCTGCTCCGTTAAAACCTCGGCAGCGCCTAATCCCTTGAGATATTCGACGAGTTTGTACAATTCGGGACGATCGCGAACAATTCCGATGCATTTGACGCCCCATTCTTTGCACAATTGGAAGGCAATTTGACCACAAGCGCTGTTGGCGCCATTTTGGATGATTGTGTCGCCGGGCTTGAGTTGCACAAAGTCCTTTAACATGCGATATGCGGTGCAGGGATTGACATTTATTGTTGCGCCTTCGACGATGCCGATATTTTTGGGGAGAACAATTAAATCGTCTTCGTTGTAAAGGCAGTGAGAACGCCATGTGCCGCTTCCTCGAGCGAAAGGAGTGATTTTGTCGCCGACAGAAACGTTTTTTACGTCAGATCCGATGGAAATTACTTCAGCGATGCATTCGTTGCCGGGAACTGCGGGAAGAGGAGGTTTGATGGCGTATTTTCCTAAAAAAAATAATAAAAATTTAATTCTGAGCGTAAGATGATTAAAAATATTATTTAAATAAAATTCAATAATTTTGTCTTTTTTTAGAATTTAAAAATTTTTTAAATTTAATTCAAAAATAAATTATGCAAGTCAATAAAAGATAATTTAATAAAATTAATTAATAAAATAATTAGTAAAAAATTAAAATAAAAAAAAATGAAGAAACCCTATTTTTGATAATTTTTTAAAATTATGATTTTCAAAATTAAATTTAAAAAAAATTAAAGAAAATTTAATTTACCTAAATTTTAATTTAAAAAAATGAAATTAAAAAAAAATTCATAAAATTTATAAATTTTAATAATTTAAATATAAATAATAAATTTTTTGAATTAAAAATTTTAAGAAATAAAATTTAAAAAAAAAATTATCAAATTTAAAAAAAAATAATTAAAATTAAAAAAAATGATAGAAGAGATTTTTTTTTTAATTTTAATTATTTTTTTTAAATTTGATAATTTTTTTAAATCTTATTTCTCAAAACTTTTAATTTAATTATTTTTTTTTAAATATTTTTAAATTTATTTTATTTTATATTTATAAATATATATTTTTTTATTACTTATTCATTAAATTATTTAAATTATTTTTTTACTGAGTTGAAAAATTTTTTAATTAAATTTAAAACTAATTAATTTAATTTTAATAATTTTTTTTTCTGATTTTTTTTCAATTAAATTTTTATAAGTCACCTTTTTGACTTTTATGAACTTGAAACCTTGAAAAAATTCAAATTTTGGAAAGAATTATTTAATTTAATTAAAATTTATTTAAAAAACTCTTCAATTTCAAAAATTTACCTTGAATCGTATTAATATCCGCAGGATTCACGGGCGCAGCAAGAATTTTGACAAGAACTTCTTTACTTTTCGGATCTGGAATCGTCTCTTCCTCGAGTTGAACTACTTTAACCGGCTCCCCATACTCTTTATATTTCAACACTTGAGCAACAACACTCATCTGACGACATTTCCCGACATCCTTGAAGGCTTTTGTGACATGTTGCAGTGATGTTCGAAACATTTTTCCTATTTTTTTCAACTAAAATCCTTTAAAAATTTATTTTTTTGTAGAAATTCTGAAGAAAGTAAACAATTTTCGTGATTGGTTGATGAAAGAAACGCCAAACAACCACGATTGGATGAGAAATTTATCAAAATTTCGGTTGGTTTCGGCATCAACGAAGTGCGGCGAGACGAGAATCAGTGTGTTTTGTGCCATCAGCATAACAACAAGTCATTTTTCTGCCTGAAGTTAATTGATTCTAATCATTATTTGCTTCACGATGTCGTCAATTGCTAAAGTTTTTGCTACAAATGCCGCTTTGTTGGTGAAACAACAAGCTTTCAAGCCTCGTTTCTACTGCGGTAAGTGTTGAGATGCGCGAATGACGTCGATTTCTTATCTAAAAAACCTTCTGGAATCTCGAAAAAATTGAAATTGAGTAAATATTGTTGGCCTAATGTGGCTTCGGCTTCTGTATGAAGTTGCGTGGCATGCAAACTTTGTATTCTCCGTGTATTATGTAACAAGTTTTTATCAGAACTTTGTACTTTTCGCACGAAAACCGGTCAAAAACTCGTTTCTCATTCCATTTTGATCGATTTTTAATATTTTTGCTTGGTTTTTAATGTTTTTTCAGCTGCTGCCCAGAAAAATTTCGAGTTCATCAAGACGGAGCGTCAAGGCGAGAAGAAAAATGTCGCTGTTATCACGTTGAATCGCCCAAAAGCCCTCAACGCCTTGTGCAACGGACTCATGGCTGAAGTCACCGAAGCCTTGGATCTCTTGGAAGCTGATGATTCGGTAAAAGCGATCGTTATTACGGGCAGCGAGAAGGCTTTTGCCGCCGGAGCTGACATCAAAGAGATGCAACCAAACACTTACCATCACTGCATTCACAACAATTTCATCAGCAAATGGTCTCGCGTTGCCCAATCGGCAAAACCCATCATCGCCGCTGTCAATGGCTACGCTCTCGGAGGCGGCTGCGAATTCGCGATGATGTGCGACATCATCTATGCCGGCGACAAAGCAAAATTCGGACAACCCGAAATCGCTCTCGGAACAATTCCCGGCGCCGGAGGCACTCAACGCTTGACGCGTGCGATCGGAAAGTCAAAAGCGATGGAAATGTGCTTGACAGGCAACATGATGACGGCACAAGAAGCGGAAAAGGCGGGACTTGTGAGCAAAGTTGTGCCTGCGGATCAATTGTTGGCCGAAGCGGTGAAATTGGGAGAGAAAATTGCGACGCATTCGCCCTTGATTGTCAAGTTGTGCAAAGAATCCGTGAATCAAGCGTTCGAGACGACTTTGCAACAAGGCTTGCTCTTTGAACGTCGCACATTCCACGCCACATTTAGCACGAAAGATCGCAAGGAAGGCATGACGGCATTCGTTGAGAAGCGTGCACCCAATTTCACGAGCGAATAAATGAAGGAAGGAAAAAAAACAGGAATTTGTACCTCAGACTTGTGCATTTATGAACATTTGAAATGTTTTTTTTAAAGATAAATCAGAAATATTTTGCAATAAAGAGTTTTCCATTTTAACGATCGAATGTTTCAAATGTTAAGGTTGGGTGACAGTTCTGCGTTCTTGATTAAAATTCTATTCTGTGTTCATTTGCGTTGAAAATTTTTTGTTTTATTTTTTTTGCCTTGACTTAAATTTTTAAAATTAATTTTTTTTTATAAGTTTTAAAAAATAATTTTAAACTTTTAATTTATTTATTTTTTTTTGTTTTTCTTTAATTAATTTTCTTTTAGGTACTTTATTCTTAAATTTTTTTATAAAAAAAACCTTTTTTTGTATTTACATATCTTAATTTCCTCATCTATTTTTATATTTTTAAAAATTAATTAATATAATTTTTTTCTAAAATTTTCAAAATTTCCTCATATTTTAAATTTAAATTTTTTAAAAAAATTTTACGTATTTTTTACGGATTTTTTACGTAATTTTTACGTATTTTTAAGTTATAAAATTAAAAATAAAAATATTTAATGAATAATTTAAATTAATAATTTTAATATTTTTGTACAAATTAATTTTTTTATCTAATATTTTTTTAAATTAGTTAAGATAAGAAATAATTATATTAAGAAATTAATTAAAAATGAAATTTGGCTTAATTTTCTTATTGTGTTAATTTTTCGTTTAAAAAAAAAATTGAAAGTTAATTTCGACTTTTAAATTTTCGAAGTTAAAAACATTTTCTTAATAAGTAAAAATTTATTTAACAATTTTTAAAAATTTTTCAATTTCAAATTAAAAAAAAAGTTTTAGACAAAAAAAAATAAATAAATAAATAAAATCAAAAAATGTTTAAAAGTCCTAATTTAAACAAAATTTTGAGCTTAAATTAAAATTTTTTAAATTTTTAAAAAATTAAAAAAAAAGTTTGAATTTTGATTAGAAGAAAAATTAATAAAAAAATAATTAATTAATTTAAAAAATTAATTATAAAATTAAAATTATCATTAAAATTAATTGAGAATTCAATTTTTTTCTTATTTTTTTTTAAAATGTTTTCTTTAATATTTTTTTCTGATTTTTTTTTATTAATTTTTTTCTTCTAATTAAAATTCAAACTTTTTATTATTTTTTTAATTAAAATTAATTTTAACTCAAAATTTTGTTTAATTTAAGACTTTTAAATATTTTTCAATTTTATTATTATTTTTTTTTGACTCAAATTTTTTTTAAATGATTTATAATTTTTTTTTTTCATCAATTTTTATCCAACAATTTTCATTCACAACTCACGCTAATTCACGCCAATTTCACACTGCTTTTCCAGTTTCGAGTTTGACGGCGACGAGAATAGACGTGCTGCGACTTTTTCACTCAGCAGAAAAAACAGGAAAAAAAGAAACAAATAAATATCCCTTTTGGCAAAAAAAATGGACTCAGGAGCATACGGAGGCGGAAAAGCGGGAGGCACTTTTGATCCCATTGCATTCGTTCAGCGACCAATTGTAGTTTTAAGATCACTTTGCTGGGTAAAAACACGAAAAACACAAAAATTTTTGTCAAAAAAGGCCCATTTTCCATCCGTGCACGCTGCGTATGTCTGTGCACGCATTTCCATAAAATCGATTTTTCCCACTTGAGTGATTTACGGAGCAAGAAAAAACGGGAAATTGTGCGGGATTTTTGCGGAAACGATTAAAAATTGTTAAAGGAAGTGCCTTGATGAGTCACTTGAGCGACTCGTTAATGCAAAAAATTGAAATTAACATGGAATTAGCTTAAAAGTGATTAACATGTTCAAGGAATTTTCTTATCATTTTTCCCTTCGTGTGAAAATGAGAGAGAGAGAGTGAGAGAATGTGAGAGAGAAAAATGTGAAAATGGCTCTCTTTGATATTTTTCACGCAAAAACGAAGATTTATGATTGAATTTTAATTTTTCCGACGTTTTACAGCTTTTTGCCATCATCGTTTTCGGATGCATATCGTCCCAAGGTTGGTTATTGAACGAGCAGAAGAAGGAATATTGCATCATAAACAACAACGGCAGTGCTTGCAATTATGGCGTCGGAATTGGAGTGATTGCCTTCTTAGCGTCGATGGGATTTCTCGCGGGCGAGTACTTTTTCGAGCAAATGTCGAGCGTTAAGACCCGCAAACATTACGTGATGGGCGATTTGGCGTTTTCAGGTTAGTTTTTTTTGCTTAATTTTAATTAAAAAAAAATTTTTCGAACGTTTTTTCATTTTTTAGGTTTGTGGGCATTCTTGTACTTTATCGGATTTTGTTACTTGGCAAACCAATGGTCCAACTCGAAAACTCCCGAAGGCAATTACGGCGTGAGCAACATCAATGCCGCCATCATTTTTTCGCTATTTTCGATCTTTACTTGGGGCGGATGTGCTTGGTTCGCCTTCCAACGATTTAAGGCAGGCGTCGATCCGACATTCTCCTCGACATATGATCCGACAGCAAATGCATATGCCAGTTATCCCGTCACGACTGACATGAATGAGCAGTATCAGGAGCCTCCGTTTTCGGGTGTTCAGCCACAAGGCGGTGAGTTTTCTATTTAAATTAGATTTTAATTTAGAAAAATTGTAATTTATATTATTTTTTAAAAATTATTTTAAGTTTATAAATAATTATTTTCATAATTTTATTTTATTTTTTTTATAAAAATTCTATATTTAAATTAATTTAGAATTAAATTTAAATTATTTTTTATTTAAAAAAAATACATTTAAAAAAATTTTATTATTTTATTTTAATGAAAAAAATTTATTTAAATATTAATTTTTATTATTTTTTTTTATATAAAAATTATTGAAATTTTTTTTAAATTATTAAAAACATTTTTTTTAAACAGATATTTAATTTTTTTATTTAAAAAAAATAATATATTGTTAAAAAACTTGTAAATATTGATCTTTAATTTTTTTTTGTTTTATTTATAAAATTTAAAAAAATTATTTTTAGAAAAAAAATTAAAAATAAATTGTATTTTAATGAAAAATATTTATTTATTCAAAACTTTGTTATTATTTTTATTATTTTTTAAAAAGTTAATCTAATTTAATAAATATTAATTTTTAATTAAATTGTTTTGTTATTAATTTATATAAGAATATTTTAATAAGAAATATTTATTTATTTAAAAAAGTATATATTTTAATGTTTTAAAAAAAATTAATTTATTATGTTTAATAATTTTAATTAAATTCATGTATAAAATTTATTATTTACTAAATTAAAAAATTCATTTATTTTATTAAATTAATAATCTTAAATTAATAATTTTTCTATCGATTTGTTAATTAAATAATTAAATTTATTATTAAATTTTTTAAAGTAATTTTTAATAGAAAAAATAATTTTATTTTAAATTAAAAAAAAAATATTTTTAAATATTTTTACAGGACAAGTGAATTTCCAAGCACCAACATATTAAACTAACACAAAAAAAATACTCAGAAAAAAATCCTATTGATATCAAAAGAATTTATTGAACAAAACCATGACAAAAAAAACAACTTTTGATATTCAAGTCAATATTGACAAGAGAAAATATATATTCCTCACTCACCTACAAAAAATATCAGAATTACCTGTTATCACAACATACACCAAAATATACAACAACAAAGTTCTATGCTATAAAATTAAAAAAAAAATAAAAAATATTGGCTCTTTCTCTAATAATTTAGTGAATTTCCACACATATTTGAAGCAAAAGTGTTAAAAGTTACAAAAAAAAATAAATATTATATATATTATAATAATTAAAAGTTATACAAGACTTGTGCTAAAAATTAATCGAATAGTTAGAAAACTTAGTTTCGTTTTTTGCGAATAATACAAAAAAAAAATATAAAAAGGGAAAAGATATCGGTTTGAAAAAATAAAAATTGAAATTTACAAAAATGTGTAGAAATTGATAGATAATAAGTGTTAGCTGATTATTATTATTATGAATGTGCAATCTAAATCCCAAAAATACTAAAAAAAAAAATGTTATTATTGGCTATTAGCTTCAGTAAATTCGCTCTCATTAAAAAAATTAAATTATTTGACACCTAACATCAATATCATATATACAACAAGGGAATTATAAAAATATATATAAATAATAAAAATAAACTAAATGTAGAAAAAACGATTTAAAAAAAAATATTGAGTACTTAAAAAAATAAATAATAAGCAAAAATTAATATTTTAAAAAAATCGTGCTTTTTAAATGCGAAAAAAATAATTTTTTATAATTTAATTAATTTTTAATAAAAAATATTTCTTTGAAAAAAACTTTTTTTGTAGTCACTTATGAAAACTGCACGAAAGATGTTAATAACAAATAAAATAATAATTATAGAATTTCAAACAATTTAAATAAAAAAAATAAATCCTGGTAAGAGTGGACCCATAATAAAAAAAAACCTTCTAAATATGTCGCAATGACATTGCTCGGTCTCGTACTCAATTTCAGTTCTTCAAAAAAATTTCACTAAAATATATAAAAATAAATATCTGCCCACCTTAACTGATAATACTTAAAAAAAACAAAAAATAAAATGAAGAACTATTTAAAAGAAAAATATTTATATTGAATGCCACTTACGAAAAGTAACATTTAGAACTGAAACAAAAGCTTTTTCCCCCGAAAAAATAGTAATAAACGGAATTTCGATTAATTTATTTTTTATGAACATTTTTGAAAAAAAAATAAATATTTAACTTTGTGCTAAAAAAAAATACATACAATAAAAAAATAGACCGAAATACTCAAGCTTTACAAGAAGCAATTTATTTTTTGTGCTAAAATTAATAAAATAAAAAAAAAATCGTCTGTGGCTAAAAAAAAAATAAAATAATATGCACATAAATTATTATTTAAAATATTTATAAAAATTACAAAAAAAAAGAAGTATAACAATTAGCAATAAAAAACATATTAATTGAAATTATGTGCAATGTCGTCGTCGTCGAAGCTTCTAAAAAAAAAAGAAAAAAATGTATTAAAAAATAATAATCATTATTGAATTACGAGAAAATTATTTACAACTTAAGACAAGAGTAAAAAAAACAAAATATATTATTATTATTATTATAATTATATCAATAGAAATAGAAGTACAATATATATTAATAATATATATGAAAAAAGAACAAAAATGGTAAATGTTTTGTAGAAAAAATAAATACTTACTTGATCTGATGTATTTTAATATATATACATTAAAAAAATAAAAAAAAGTCCTGCGATTAATTAAATTTTAGTTAATTTTATTAATTTGTTGCTCAATAAAGTATTTTTAAAAAATATATCAGCAATCAGATAATCATTCATTAAGCCAAAGAATTTTTTTTTTTGCTTTAATTTATATATTTTATTAAAAAATCAATAAAAATATATATTAAAAAAATAATAGAAATTTATTTACACACAAAAAAAAAAATATATTATTCATATATTGAACCCATACATATTTCAAAAGACAATAAATATTTAAAAAAAAAATTCCAAAAGTTATGTTAATTATCCCCATCATTATATTTGTATTAAATTGACAAGTTTATGTTATATATAATTATTATATATGTTTGATCTCGTTAAATATTTAAAAAATATTTAAAATAAAAAAAAAATAAAAATTATAAAAAAAATCAAAGGGACTTTATTGAAATAATTATTATTAAAAAAAATTATTTGAAGCGAAAATATAAAAAAAATAATTTAAAAAAAAGTTAAAAATTAATAAATATTAATAAAAGTATAAAAAGATCATACAAAAAAATAAAAGTATATATTTAAAAAAAAGGTGTAATAATTACGGAAACAAATCAAAGAAGCATATTATAAATAAAAAAAATAAATAAATAAAAGGGAAAGAAAATAAAAATAAATAATAAATTAAAAATATGTTTTAATTATATATAATTGTAGGTATATAACATATATAAATAATATATAGACAAAATATTTATATATGATAACCTGACAAAAGGTCTTCAGACGTGGTGTCAGCAAAAGTGATAAGCATGCAATTTTTTAACCGGCTGTACATTGAATTAATGACGTATTATGCGCGCGTCATCTTTATTGATTAAGATATGTTTACACTTTTGGTTGTTGTTGTTGACATTTCAAACTATGTATTCTATGGATTTTATTTGTTTGTGATTTGTGTTATCTTTTTAGTTATTTATTATTTTCATGTTTTGTGTTTATTTAATTACTGAACTATTTCTTCGATAGAATTTTTTAAGACATCCTTGAAAAAAAATTTTTTTGATTTTTTTTTGCAAAATTTTTGTCATACTTTTATCATGAATGTTTGTTATTTTTTTTTTGAAACGAAAGGTCATCAAGGTTAGCATGTTTTTTCTTAATTGTTTGCCAAAACATCTCACGTTTAGTCGTTTGACATCTTTACACATGAAAAGTGTTATTTTTTTGTGAAAAAAGTGAAGTGAAGAAATTTAAGACGAAGACTGTTCAAGAAGAAAAGACGTTAACGGGCGTTTTTGCCTCTGTTTTTCGTTGTTTTAAGCTTTTTAGGGATTGGCTGGATTTTGAAGGTAATTTTTTAAAAATATTTTTATATAAAAAATTTTGCAAAAAAATTGAAAATCTTTTTTCATTTTTTACCCAAAAAAAATATTAAATTAAATTTTTGACAAAAATATTAATTTAATTATTTTATTTAATTAATTAATAAAATTTTTATTATTTAAAAATAAAAAAATATTATTAATTTAAAAAAAGAAAAATTAAAAATTATTTTTTTTAATTCTTTTATTAAAATTTATTTAAAAATTATTTTTTTCGTTTCTGTAGATAAAAAAAATTAAATGAAATTTAATTTAAAAAAAATTATTAATTTTTTATTTTTTATATAGCAAAATAATAAAGAAATGTAAATTAATTATTTTTTTTTTTGCTTTTCTAATTTTTTTAATAAAAGCAAAAAATAAATTTAAAAATATTTAATTAATTAATAAAAAAAAATATTTAAAAAAATAGAAAAAATTTTTAAAAAATATTTTAAATTTCTCCAATAAAAAATTCAGATAATATTTTTTTACGATTTCCACGCGTTACTTTTTTTTAGCAATTAGCAATATTTACTCCAAACCTATTTAAAAACAAATAAAACAAAAAAATCTTTACGACATTTTGTTGTCTTATTTTTCTTTCTCCCATTAATATTCAGGAGATAATTCTGCCTACGTGACTTTTTGCATGAACTGTCCAATGACTTTAAAAACTTGGATGATTAAAAGAACATTTTATTAGAATTAAAAAGAAAATATTCAAAAAGTTCTTTTCAAACGTCTCGCGATCGAACTAATTTACAAACTGATAACCGAACGATGATGATTAATACTCACTATTTACATTTTTTTCTCTTGTCTTGTAAATTCGTGTGTAAAAAATTGTAAAATGAAGAAAAAAATTAAATTTACAGACAAAAAAATTTTTTTTTGGCAGAATTCTTGATTATGCCAGACAATTCTTGCTTATCAACAATTTTTATTCGTATGCGTGAGGCAGAATAAATTCTATTTCTGGAAGTTTTATGTCTCTAAGAGCAAAAAAAATGTTTTAGACAGTTTTAAAGGAATAAAAAAAAGTAATAGCTAAAAATGGAGTAAATTTAATTTTATGTTCTTTAGTAAACGTTTTAGTAGTAATTTTGCTCTTTATTTCATCTCGGCTAATACAAGCGAGAAATTACTTTGTTTTTATTGTCTTTATTATGTATATTGTACATTAGGGAGGAATAAAGTTGTCATTAATTTAATATGAAATACTTGAAAATTTTAAATTAATGTTATGAAAAAATAATTTTTCATTCAAATAATTTTTTTTCTTAATATTAAGAAGATTTTTTTTTAAGTTTTAATTAATTTATTTTATTTTAATAAAATTTTAAAAAAATATAAAAATCGTATATAAATAATATTTTATTAATTACATTTTTTTAATTTTAATAAAAAATAAAAGAAAATAAAATAATTGAATTTATTTAAGTATTAATTATTTTTTTTAAAAATTAAATTAATAATTAATTTTTTTAAAAAAATATTTATTTTTAAATTAATAAAAATTTAAATTAATTAAAAAATAAAAAAAATTAATAAATTTAATTAATAATTTTTTAAAAATTGAATTAATGATTAATTAATTTATTTATGAAATTAATTTTCAATAATTAAACTAAAAAAATTTAATTTATGAAAAATAATTAAAAAAATAATTATTAATAATTAAAAATTAATTTCAAAAAATTATTAATAATAAATTTATAAAAAAAAAATAAAAAAATATTTCTTTGAAAAAAAAATTATGTAAAAGAATAAAAATTTTAAACTTTATTCCTCCCTAATCAATAAATACAAGAAACAGAATTGCCGATAGCCTTTCAACGATTTACTGATAACCCGTTCCACAAAATAAAAGTGACCTCAGACAGATTTTCTCATTTGTGAACGAAACATCGACTGACGAGCATCTCTCTCTACTGCTCCCCGCGAATCTTGCCTCATTAAACTAAATAAAACAAAGTCGCAAATATTTTTTTTGTTTTTGCCAATTGACAAAAAAATCTTAAAAGTGTACAAAAGTACAAAGAAAATAAATAAAAAGAAAAAATTGACAAAAAAATCGAATGAAATTAAAATAAAGCAAATAAAAATATATTTTTTAAAAAAATATATTAAAAAATTGTGATCAAAGTTCATAAAAAACTTAATTAAGCCAAACGTGATATTTACAATTAAAAAGTATTAAATAATTTTCTGAATTTTTAAAGAAACTTGAGAATTTAATGGTGAAGTGTGAAAAAATAATTACTCAAAGTCCGATAATTTCAATCGAAAAAATCGAAACCGCAGAAGGAGATTTCCTTCTGGACAGAAATTACATTTCCAACGTGATTTTCGAAGTGTGTGAAGGTAAAAAGAATAAATTTATATAAAAAAGTAATAAAAAAAATAAAAATTATGTCTTCTCTGACAAGATGATAATAAATAATGAGCAATAAAATCATGTGCAAAACATATAAAAAGAAATAAATCGCAAAATATTATAAATTTATATAGAGCTGATAACATAAAATTGCTAAAAGTGACATTTTTAGAAAAAAAAATAATTTTTAAAAAATTAGAAAATATCAAATCAGGAAGTTTTAGTTCACGTTCTTGCAACAAATTAACGAATAAAATTATTTCGCTCGCATGATTCTCTCGTGGCATCGAGTTGCTTTGAAATTTTTTGACCAATTATGCCACAAGCTATTCGATTACCGGAATTTTTCTTCATCTGTGAGTCAAAATATTCACTTTGACCTGAATCGTTGCTGTTTTTGTGGATTATGACACTTCTTCCAATGATCGATAAAGGACCTGAAAGATGAAGATTCTCCTTTTTTGTTGAAAATTTTGTCTTTTTATCCGGTCTTTTTGAACAAATTTCCGGTAAAACTCCTTCTTTGACCTAAAAATCGAATTTTTATGAAGAAAAAAAAATTTTTTTTGAAGAAAAAATTAAAATTTACATTTCGATGGACTCCAATTTATCGCCTAAACTTTGACATCCGTCACTCAAATCGCCCAATTCGTGAATTTGAAAGCCATGACATCCAATCAATCCGGTAATTTCTGCGCGAATTTTAACATCTTCCATGCAGGATTCTTGTGTGAAAGTTACATTTCCTCGAATTTTATGCAATGGAGAGTCAATTGTCGCAATTGCAATGAGAGGCCATTGTTCGCCGAGAAAGTATTCGAGGATTTTGCAGTAGTAGTAACGATAAAGAATCATTTTGAGACACGACATGGAATATTTTTATAATTTTTTTGCACTGAAGTTGGTCAAATACTGAACTAATTAAAAATTTTCTCTTATTTTTTCGTTGAAAATGAAGCCTAATGAATGTTTTTACCTTGCAAATGCACGTGATTTGAAAAAAAATGAAAGTGAATTTTTATCTGAGTTGAAAATTTATTTTGAGAGAAAAAAATATTAAATTTTTAAAAAAAGAAAAAAATAAATAAGAAATTAAAATAAATAAAATTGATTTTAATTAAAATTTATTTAAAAAAATGATATTAATATTATTAAAAATTAAAAAATTATTTTATATAATAAATTTATTTATATAATTAAAAAAAAAATGAAATTTAAGGAATTTAAAAAATTTTTAAAAATTTTAAAAATGTTAAAAAAAAATAATTTTTAAGGAATTTGATTTTAAAATTATTTTATAATTAAATTTTTAAATTTATTTTTTTAAATCCAATTATTTTGAAAATTTATTTATTTCTTTTTTGCAAAATATTTATTAAATTAAAAAAATATTTAATTAAATCTATAAATAAAAAATAATTTTTTAAAATAAATTTTAAATTTAATTAATTAATATTAATTAAATTAAATTAATTATTAATTGAATTTAATTTGAAATTAATTATTAAAATTAATAATTTCATTCAAAAAAACTCAGCAAAATATAAAAAAAAAATAATTAAGATTTTTAACTAATCATTTTAACTTCAAAAAATTTATCAAAAAATATAAAAATTCATAAAAAACAATTTTTAATTCAAAAATTTTTAATATTTTTCAGATTGTTACAAAATGCCGTCATTACCACAAGGAGCCTTTGCCGTACGAAAAGTCAAAGAAATGCAACAGCACGTTGCGGTATGCAAAAATGAGTCTCATGACGAAAAACCTGGGCGCTTTGACTTAAAGCAACGTAAGTTTTACCTTTTTTTTCCTTCAAAACTTAAAAAAAAATTAATAAATAATTTTTTTCAGATTTCTCGAAATTATCTCCTGTAAAGTACAACGAGAAAATGATGAACAGCATCTGGGGACGTTACAATCGCAATTCTCCGCATAATTTCAAGAAGAATAACGCCGCTGATGGGACCGAGGGTGGTTTGCAACAGCCGTAAGTTTATTCCTTGTCTGATTTTTTATGACTTTGATTAAAATTTTATGATTTTTTTGTAGAAATGCTGTTGCACACGAATTCCCTGTTACTACGAAAAACATCGCAAATGGTCAGCAAGGTTATTTTTTGTCAACTGCTGACTTGATGCACCATCAAGGTCATTTGTTGTCTCAAGAAGTTGTTGGAAATCATCATCGCTACGAAGAAATTTGGAATTTTTCCGATATTTGAAATAATTTTTAATCGAAAAAATCATATTTTAATCCAATATGTAGTCAATTTTTAATTTTTTTGTGGTGAAATGGGAGAAATTTCAATTCAGTGAGACAATATATAGCCTTCAAGTGATATTTTTTGGTTTTATTTCCTTTGGTTTGGTGCAAAAATTTCACTTTTTATTTAAAATTCAACGTTTTTAAGAGATTTTTTTGAATTTTTTTAATATTTCGTGCGAAAAATGCTACTTTTGTTACTTTTGAGGTGCTTTTACATCGAAATAAAATTTGCCGGGCCACACCATTTCTCGATAAATTGAATGCAATCCGTAATTTCGCTGTTTGGTGACATTTTTGCTGCTACTGTGAGCTTACTCCATGCCTCCCTATTCGCCAAACGATGAGATCGTTGAAAAATAACCGGCGTACGTCCCATAATCGGGTATCCTGACACGATGCAAGGCATATCAGACAATCCCAAACTCGATTCATACAAATTTCGGTCGTCCGTGGGGAGCGTTTGATCGATTTTCTGATCCATACTGACCGCCAAGATCCATTCTCGAACCTCCTCGTGCAATTTTTCCTCATTTTTCAGATGCAACTCCGCCGGAATTGGCACAGAACTCGGAAAATCTGTCGCTGCAAGGTCAGAATGATCCACTAAATTGCCCGAACCTTCCTCAATTGCATCACAAACGTCGAGATAATGATTCAACAGGACAAAAGCTTCGGATTCGCGATGAATTGAACGCAAATCCATGCCTGCCTCGAAAAATCCCTTGTCAACGGGGATGATGTCTGTGTAACGAAGCAAAGCAACGGAAATTCGAACTGCGATTCCATGCAAGGCGGAAATTTGACGGCAGGCTGTTCGCGTTGCGTAATAATGAGAGATCAGGAGAAGTTGTTCGAAGCGATCGAGAGCCTCGGTGTCGTTGGATTCGTTGTTTTTGAGTGACGTGACGACTTGTAGAAGGAAAGTTCGAAGGTCTTTCCATATTGTAGCGCCTTCGGGTTCACGCAAAGTGAAACATTCCAAGGCAATTCGGTTGTAAATGTTGTAATTTTGCTTCAAGGCGGGAGATCCGTGAATTAAGTAGAGTTTTAGGGCAGCAGTGCAATCGTGATCACGTACGAGTTGAGCAGCGTAAAGAGCTAAGTACTTTTGAAGGACCTGAAAATATAAGAAAATCCAAAAATTTTTCATTAAAAAATTTAATGGAAGTCTTGAAAAATAAATTTAAAGGAAAATAAAATAATTTTATTTTAGTTTAATTATTCATCGATTTTTTTAAATTAATTTTTCTATTTTTTTTTTATGAAAAATTCAATTTCAAATTAAAATTAAATTTTTTTTTCTAAATATTTTATAAAAAAAATTATTTTTTTTTAATTAAAAATTATTCATTTTAAATATAAAAAAAATTCTAAACACTTTTTTATTTCTAAAAATAATTAAATTATTTTTTTTAAGCTGAGTGAAAGTCATTAAAATTACTTTTTTTAATCAATTAATTATTTTTGTTTTATTTTTAAATTAAATTTATGTCTTTCAAATTATTTATTTTTACTAAAAATTCAATTTTAATATTATTTAGTTAGTTCAACTTTTTTCCTATTTTTTTTATTAAATTTTTAATTTTAAAAAATATTTAAAAATTTTATTTAATGAAAAAAAATTAAAATTTTCTAAAATATTTTCAAGAATTTTTTTTAAATGTGAAAAATGAATTTAATTAATTAATCTTTAAAGAAAGAAATAATTTATAAAAAAATAAAAATTTAAAATATTAAAATGAAAAAAAAATCAACTACTTAATTTTAAACGAGTTTTTGATGATTTTAAAATAAATTCAAATTAAAATTTATTATTTTCAAATTAAATATATTTTTTTCAAAATTTTCTAATTTTCAATATTTATAAATTTAAAAATTAAAAAAAGTGGATAATTTTTTTATTTAAAATTTAATTTAAATTATTCAATATGTATTTAAATTTTAATTAAATTATAAAAAAAAATCTAAAATATTTTTAAGAATTTTTGTTTTGTAAAAAATAAAAAAAAGTAAACTATATAAATATTTATGAGAAATATTTAAAAAAAAATTAAAACTAAAAAATATTTTTTTTTAAAAAAACAAATCAAAATTCAATTTATCTCTTATTTAATATTTTAAAATTCCCATTAAAATTAATTAAAGGCTTAACTTCAAATGTTAAAAAAATATTTTTTCTACTTACAGCTCCGCTATGTTGCTTCGCTTTTTCAATACAACGAGTCCATTGACCTTCTTCTGCCAATAAATCCAAAGCGCCCATGAGATCTGTAAAAAATTTTCATCAAAACATAAAATTTTCACTCAAATTTAATTTTCTTACCAATATCAGCCAATTGCTCAACATTTCCCTCATTCCTCAAACGTGATTTTTGCTGCTGTTCGACATACGCAACAAGTCCCGAGTCAATTTCCTTCGCCAATCGCCTCGCTTTGTTCCAATTTTCCGTGCGAATAAAGACATCAACTGCCTCTTTCGGTAATTCTGCCGCCAAATAAAGTTGCGCTGCGGGTCCTATTTGATTAATTGCCATGAGTCGAGGTCCAAGTTCATGAGCGATTTCTTGCGCATCGTCTCCTTCGAGAAATTGGTTACAAATTTCCGCTGCTCTCATCAAAGCTCGTTCAACTGTTCCATCGTCGGAATTCTGCGTCGTGATTTGAAGCAAACTTTCAGCTGCTTTTTTAAATTCTTCATTTCTCGCATAATCCGACGCCTGTTGAAGCAAATATCGAGAATCGTTCGTCGAAGCATGACTTGAACGCGCTTGAAGTTTTTGCAGCTCCGAGACGGCGGCGGGCATATATTCACGAGCCACACGCATCGCATCACTCCACATTCCGTACTCTTTGTAATGTTGAATGATGATTTCAGGGCGTTCAGCTCGAATCAACAAAGCCTCGTATTCGGGATAATTTCGACTTTCCAACGCGGCATTCGCTTGACTCATCAGAATTTCCGTCACTGCTTCGGGGATGAATTTTTCTGCGATGCGAATGGCGGATTTCCAATCTCCTGAATGAGTGTGCATCATAATTGCTTCTCGCGGTTTGTTGGCGAGTAAAAATTCTTCTTCAGCTTCGTGGAATTTGCCTTCGTCTTCGAGAACCATGGCGATTTTTAAGTGAACTTCGTCGGCGGGTTTTTCAGTGACGCGACAAATATCGAGAGCGAACTGGAATTGCCCCGCTTCGCAAGCAAAGTTGACTGTGCTTTCGAGTTGACCCATTTTCGTGAGGAGTCTCGCTGCAGCTTCCAAAGGTAAGGAACGTGCCCACATGAAAACGACTTGGTTTGAGGCATCTTCGCCGCCTGTTTATAAAAAATAAATGAATTTAAATTAGAAAATTAAAAAAAAAAAAATTAAGAATTTTTCTTAATGCTTTGAAATTATTTTTTTACCGCATTTCGAAGAAAAAATGCGGTATTAAATTCGACTTGTCGTCTGTGTGTGTGTGTGTGTGTCAGTAACGCTGTGCCCCAAAAAATTTTTTTTTATTTATTTAAAAATCATGGAGATTTTGATGGAAATCATCTTTAGAATGAATATTTATTCAATTTTAGCTTTGAAATCCATCAAAAGTTTACGTCAAATATCGACCCAATATGAACAGAAATGAACTTTAGAATGAATATTTATTCAATTTTAGGCTTAAAAGTGATCAAAAAATGGCATGTAAAAAATCAGCGTTTTTACTTCCAATCGCTGATTTTTTTGTTTCGTCAAAAAAACGTTGACCCAATATGAACAGAAATGAAAAATGAATATTTATTCAATTTTATTTCGACCCAATATGAACAGAAATGAACTTTAGAATGAATATTTGTGACTTGCAAAAAAAATCAGAGTTTGAACCTCCAAACTCTGATTTTTTTGTTACGTCAAATATCGACCCAATATGAACAGAAATGAACTTTAGAATGAATATTTATTCAATTTTAGGCTTAAAAGTGATCAAAAAATGACTTGCAAAAAAAATCAGAGTTTGAACTTCCAAACTCTGATTTTTTTGTTACGTCAAATATCGACCCAATATGAACAGAAATGAACTTTAGAATGAATATTTATTCAATTTTAGGCTTAAAAGTGATCAAAAAATGACTTGCAAAAAAAATCAGAGTTTGAACCTCCAAACTCTGATTTTTTTGTTACGTCAAATATCGACCCAATATGAACAGAAATGAACTTTTGAATATTTATTCCTCCAAAAAAAATCAGAGTTTGAACCTCTCTGATTTTTTTGTTACGTCAAATATCGACCCAATATGAACAGAAATGAACTTTAGAATGAATATTTATTCAATTTTAGGCTTAAAAGTGATCAAAAAATGACTTGTAAAAAAATCAGAGTTTGAACCTCCAAACTCTGATTTTTTTGTTACGTCAAATATCGACCCAATATGAACAGAAATGAACTTTAGAATGAATATTTATTCAATTTTAGGCTTAAAAGTGATCAAAAAATGACTTGCAAAAAAAATCAGAGTTTGAACCTCCAAACTCTTATTTTTTTGTTACGTCAAATATCGACCCAATATGAACAGAAATGAACTTTAGAATGAATATTTATTCAATTTTAGGCTTAAAAGTGATCAAAAAATGACTTGCAAAAAAAATCAGAGTTTGAACCTCCAAACTCTGATTTTTTTGTTACGTCAAATATCGACCCAATATGAACAGAAATGAACTTTAGAATGAATATTTATTCAATTTTAGGCTTAAAAGTGATCAAAAAATGACATGTAAAAAAATCAGCGTTTGAACCTCCAAACTCTGATTTTTTTGTTACGTCAAATATCGACCCAATATGAACAGAAATGAACTTTAGAATGAATATTTATTCAATTTTAGGCTTAAAAGTGATCAAAAAATGACTTGCAAAAAAAAAAATCAGAGTTTGAACCTCTAAACTCTGATTTTTTTGTTACGTCAAATATCGACCCAATATGAACAGAAATGAACTTTAGAATGAATATTTATTCAATTTTAGGCTTAAAAGTGATCAAAAAATGACTTGTAAAAAAATCAAGCGTTTAATATCTGATTTTTTTGTTACGTCAAATATCGAAATATCGACCCAATATTTGAATATTTATTCAATTTTTGAACCTCCAAACTGATGTCAAAAAAAATCAGCGTTTTTACTTCCAATCTGATTTTTTTGTTACGTCAAATATCGATGAACAGAAATCAACTTTAGAATGAATATTTGAATGAATCGACCCAATATGAACAGAAATGAACTTTAGAATGAATATTTATTCAATTTTAGGCTTAAAAGTGATCAAAAAATGACTTGCAAAAAAAATCAGAGTTTGAACCTCCAAACTCTGATTTTTTTGTTACGTCAAATATCGACCCAATATGAACAGAAATGAACTTTAGAATGAATATTTATTCAATTTTTATATTTAAGAATATTTATCCATCGAAAGTTGATTAAAACTTGACTTGAAAAATTTCATGACCGTTTTTCTTCTTTTTCAATATGAACAGAAATGAACTTTAGAATGAATATTTATTCAATTTTAGCTTTATCCATCGAAAGTTGATGAAAACTTGACTTGAAAAATTTCATGACCGAGGAGTACGAAAATGTGAAATTAGGGGTACAAAATTATGAAATATATGCATTTCAATGGAAAGTCTGTAGTTGATAAAAAGTTCGGAAAATTGAAATGAGGAGTATGAAATTGTAAAGTGAGGACAACAATAAAGATATGTATGTAATATCGAAATGCGGTATAGTATGTCGTTCTTTAGACGACTACTTTTTCTATTTTTTTTAATTTAAGATTTTAAATCAATTTAATTTATAACTTTAATTTAAAATTTTTAAAGATTTTTTTAAATTTAAATATTTTTTCAAACATTATCTTTAATTTTGTTTTTTTAAAAAAATTATTAATTTAATTAAAAATTATTTAAATTGTTTTCTTGAAAATTTCAACAATAATGTAGGTATTGTCAATATTTGTTAAAAAAATATTTGTGAAATTTTTAATTAATTAAATTAAATTAATTTAAATAAATTTTATTAATTTAAATTAAATTTATTTTTTTTTCGTTAATATTTATTATTTTATTGGATTAAAATTTTTTATGTTTATTAATTTTTTATTTAAATTTTTCTTTTAATTTTTTTATATAATTCGAAAAAATTGTTTCTTTAAAATTAAAAACTTCATTAAGTTTTATTAAATTTAAATTTTTATAAAAAAAAATTATAAATTTTATAAAAAAATGAATTTATAAAATTTAGAATATAATTAAATTTTTTTACAATAACTTTTTTTAATTTTTTCAAATTCAGTAAAAATATTAAAAAATAGTAAAAATAAAAAAATTTTTAAAATTATTTAAGACTTTTTTTTAATTCTGAAATTAATTTTTTAATTAAGTTATTTTTAAATGAATTAAATTTATTAATTTAAATATTAATTATTTTAAATTTTTAAAACATCTTTTTTAATTTTAAAATTTTTCTTTAAATTTGAATTTTCAAAAATTATTTTTAATTTTTCAAACTTTCTCTTTATTTGTATTTCTTTTAATTTTTTTTTTATTAAAAATATTTTTTTGTTTTATAAATAAAATTAAATAATTCTATTAAAAATTATTAAACTTAATTTTTTTTAACTTTATAAAAAAAATAAAATTTAAATAATTTTTTTGCAAAATTATTATCGATTTTTTTTAATTCTTTAAAAATTTTTTAAATTTAATTTATAAAAAAAGTAATAAATTTCAATAAATAAATAATAAATCTTAAATAATATTTAATTTAAGTTTAAAACAATTTTTTTTTTGTTTAAAATTAATTTTCGAATCATATAATTTCAATAAAAAATAAAATTTTTGAAAAAAAAAATAAATAATTAATTAATTTTTAAAGATTTTCAAATTATTTTCTAAAAAAATTAAAAAAATCTTACCTTTTTGTTTGGCAATGCGATACGCATCCTCCCATTTCGAAGCAAGACAATACATGTGAACCGCCGCTTTCCAATCGTTCGCTGCTATAAAATGCACTTCAGCTTGTTTATACTTTGCCTTACCCTCCAACTGCCTCGCCAAATTCAAATGCGTACTTTCGACCAAATCCTTGTGATATCTCTCGACCAATCGGATCATCGAATCGTACATTTCCAAATTTTTGTACATCTGAATCGCGAGATCAGGTTCTCCGATTGTAATAAAAATTTTCTCCGCATCTCGATATTTTTGCTTCGCTTCCAAGGATTTTGCGAGATCCAAAAACATATCACGCACGTCGTCGGTGTTGCTGAGAAATTTTTCCGCAATATCAAAGGCTTTTTCCCATTGCCCGTGCTTATTCAACAGTTCAATGGCGTCTCTGTAGAGCTCGGCACGCAACAAAATGTCTTCCGCCGTCGCTAAATCGCCAATTTGGGAAAGATGCTCCGCGAGTTCGGGCGCATATTTGCGAATTTCTTCGGGTTCATCGAGAACTTTGGCGATTTGAACGGCTTTGCGCCATTGTTTTGCCCCGACAGCAGCTTCTAAGGCCTTATTTGTGGCAGCAGCTTCGATATAATGACTAATTGAGGCGTCAAGTTGACGTTTTGAGACAAGCCAGTCGCCCCATTCTTCTTCCAAAGTCGTAACTTCGTCGGGTGTGATGTGACGAGCGAGTTCAATAGCTCTTGCGTAAGCTCCTCCCTTGCGATAAAGTGAAACTGCGTTCTCGGGTTGAGATATTTTTTGCGCCAAATCGCCTGCAAGTTCGTAAATTTCGGATTTTATCAAGGCTGAAGTGACGCGCGCCATTAATTCGTCATTTTGGAGCAAAGAAGGCGTTTTTAGAGCCAATCTCGCTGCTTTTGCGGGCTTATTTGCCTTCAAATAAAGACTCATGGCTTTATCTTTGTCGCCTCTTTCCTCCAAAACATGTCCTGCTTTCTCCTCTTGACCCGAATTCAGCAAATAAGCCATTTGTTTGTCACGTAAATCTTGAACTTCGGGATGCCCGCGACGTTCGGCGAGCTTTATGGCGTCATCCCATCGTCGCAAATCGATGTACATCTTCAACGCTGCCTCGATATCGCCTTGTTCGATGTAAATTCGCTCCGCGGAACGCAAATCGCCGCCCAATAATGCCAACCGGGCACGAACTTCGGGACATGCCATGCTACTTTGACCTGTTTCCTGTTCAAATTTCTCCCCAATTTTGATAGTTTCGCTCAAATAGAACGTTTTTGAGGCATTTCCGAGTGCTGCGAAGCATCTTTGGGCAACCCGTAAATTTTGTTGAGCCAAAGAAATGTTTGCCAAGTTATGCCACATTGCTTTAGCAGCTGGTTTGTCGCCCAGAGATTCGAGATAAAGCACCGCACGACCGAAATCCGAGTCATTTACGGCAGTTCCGAACTCTACCAAGCCTTCGTCGAGTTGATAAACGTGTTCGGCGGGACCTTCGCGTGTATGAACTTCAGTTTTTCCATCTTCGCGAATGACATCGACGACATCCCCGCGAACACTCATGATCGTTACGTGCTCCGGAAGGTCGATGTTGTACCAAACAGCGAGATTTGAGTCACTTTGGGCAACGGCGACGTCACTTCCGATGACCCATTGCACGAACGAAGCTTTTCCGAGTAACGTTTGCTTTTTTGAAGTTGCGACATCGACTAAAATCAAGCGCATTTTCTTGTCTCTGAAGAGAAGTTTGTGAGCTGTCTCCGATAATTCGATCCAATCGATCTTGGAATCGTGATTTATTTGAACAATTATCGATTGCGTCATCAAATCCATCACGGAAATTGTCTTCATGTCTAATAAATAGGCGAGTTTTTTGTTGTTTCTAAAAAAATAATTTTAAAAAATTTTAAATTTGAAAATTTTTAAGAAAAAAAAAATTTACTTTGTGTTTCCTCGTTCATTTAATCGGACAGAAATGACGTGCGGATTGACGAATTCGCTGCGAACTGACCCAGAAATGAAATTTGAGCCATATTCGACGAGAGATAATTCCCCTGCATTGAATATCAGGCAAACATTGGGGTTCTCAAAGTAGAAACGTTCATGTCTGCCTGTTGCTATCCAAGGGACTTCACTCGTGAGATTGCGCGTCAAATCGCACAAAATTAAAGTTTCTTCCGTACGAGCTACTAAATAGCTGTCTTTGCCTGAAAAATAAAAAAAAATAAATAAATTTTATTTTATTTTTCTTAAAATTTATTTTTTATTGAAATTTATTTTTTGAAAATATTAGAAAAAATTATTTAAAAAAAAAAAAAAAAAAAAAAAAAAAAAATTTAATTCGTTTTAAATTTTGAGTGATTAAAATATTTAAAAAAAAAAATAAATTAAAAATAAAAAAATATTTGAAAAATAAAATTCTGATTATAAAAATATAAAAAAATAAATAAATAAAATAAAAAATTTAAATTAAATTTGAAAAAAAAATTTAAATTAAATTAATGTTAAATTTTTGACTTTAGATTTTTTTAAAATCTTAAATATCACTTAATTCAACTCAATATCAAATTTAAGCAATTTTTCTCGATTATTTTAATTAAATTTTAATTTTTAATTAGTTAAATTTTCATTTTTTTCCTACTTTTCACAAAATTTAAAATTTTTTTCGTTTCATATAATTTTTCAGAAAATTTATAATTTAATTACACATAATTTTTGATATTTTCAATAAAAAATAAAATTAATAAAATAAAAATTATAATTTTGAACGTAAATTTTTATAATATTTTTTTTTTAATTTTATTAATTTTTTGAAAACAATTTTTTTTTTGACAAATAAATAAAAAATATTGTAAAAATTTGATGAATAAAATTTTTAGTATTTATAAAATTAAAAAAAAAATTGAAAAAAAGTTTAAGCTAAAAAAAATATAAATTTTTCAAAAAATTAGGTAAATTAAATATTTGTTGAAAATTCAGAGAAAATTTATAAAATTTGATTTTTATTAATTTTCTATAAATTTTTTTTTATAATTTTTATAATTTCTCTTTGGTAGAAAAAATATTAAAAAATGAAAATTTTATAAAATTTTCGTAAAAACTAAGAAAATTGTAAATATTTTAGTAAATAAAAAATTTTTATTTAAAATAATTTTTGTTTGAATCATAAAATATAAATAAAGTATTTGTTTAAAATTCGTGAAAAATTAAAAAATTACAAAAAATTTAAATATTTGTTAATTTTCTTCAAAATTTAAAAATTTTTATAAATAATTTTTCAATTTTTTTTTTAATGTGTATTTGTTTTTTGACAGAAAAAATATTAAAAAAAATTCTTACCCATTACTCGAACATCATCAATTTCCAATCCAAGTTGCGATTCAATCATCAAGGGCGCCGAAGTATTTTGCAACGATTTCATCAACACTTGACTCGGCGCTACGAAAGTAATTTCGAATTTATCTTGCCAAATTGTCCTTTTCAGCACAGATTCAAACATCAAAACTGCCCCCGAAACAGATCCAACAGCAACTCTCGCGCCATCTCGTCTCCAAGCGATCGTCGTCACGGAATACAAATTCTTGATCTCCTTATTTACCGTTTCTGACCACGTGTTTTGTCTCGCAGACCACGTAAAAACGCGAATTCTGTCGTAACTTCCCAACGCCACAGATTGCCCGTTTGGACTACAAGTTGCTGTCATAAATTCTCGCTCGTTGTCGTCTCGGGAGTAATCAAAGACGCGAGCAACGCGCCCCAAATAGTCGTAAAAATGGATTTTTTTGTCGCAACCCGCAGCTACGATGCCTCCTTGAAGCCATGCGAGAGCAAAAGGACCGCAAGTGTGATTCAAAAGTTTTCCCGAAGGCTCTCCAGGCTCATCGGCGATGAAAAATCTGATCACTGAACCATCTTCGTGTCCCGACAAAAAGCCTGTTCCGCGTGGATTTGATGCCAAAGCGATTACCATGCTCTCCGTTCCATACAAAGTTTGCGATTTATTGTTTTTGCAATGCAACGCTCGAACTTTTCCGTCTTCCAAACCGGCAATTATCAGACCTCCGTTGAGCCAAATCATCGACATCACAACGGAAGGTTGCGGAAATTTGTTGCAAATCACTTTTTTGTCGTTCCATGACTCGCCCAAGCGATAAACGTAGACAATATTGTCGCTTTGGGCGACAGCTAATCGACTCGAATCCGGGCTAAATTGCAAACCTCGAATGACATAAGAGCTTTTTCCGTTCGCTGGATCACTTGGTTTTGTGGAAAATTTGTCGCGACGTTCTCCGTGCTCGTCAAAGAGGAGAATTAAACGATCCGCAGTCGCAACGGCGAGTTTATTGTTGTTTGGAGCCCATGCGAGACCTGCAATGCGATAAAGTTGAGGTTGACTCTCTAAAATTGTTTTTACGAATTTAAGCTGCATTTTTGGTGAGAAATTATTTTTTAAGCTTGTTTCATTTTTCAAACAATTTTGTTAGGAATCGAGGTTGCTATGGCGATATTCGAGGAATCGTTTTCGAAAACAAAGGATATTCAACAGGTGAGAATTGATATGAAAGGAAATTAATAATTTAACGTTAAATTGCGTTTTTTTAAAAATTTTTTTTAAAATAAAAAATATTTTTAAAAATTTTAAAAATTAATTAAAAAAAATTAAAAAATAAAAAAATTTTTTAAAAATTAAAAATAAAATAAAATTTAAAAATTAATTTTTAATTTTTAATTTTTTTAAAAAATTTTTAAAATTTTTTTTTAATTAAAAAAATTTTAAAAAAATATTTTTAAAAATTAATTTAAATTAATTTTTAAAAATTTTTTTAAAAAAATTAATTGTTTTAATAAATTTTTTAAAATTTTTTTTTTTAAAAAATACAATAAAAAGTTAAAAAATTAATCATAAATTAAATTTTTTAAAATTTTTTTTAATTTTATTTTTTAAAATTTTTAAATTTTTTTTTTTAAAAAATTAATAAATTATTTTTAATTAAAATAATTAAAATAAATAAATAAAATTATTAAATTAAATTTATTTGTAAATTAATTTTTTCTATTTATTTTATTTTTTAAAAATTTAATTTTTAATTTTTTTAAATTATTTTTAAAAATTTTAAAAAAATTAAAATTATTAAATTTTAATTTTTATTTAAAAATATTTTTATAATTCAAATTTCAAAATATTTAATAAATAATTAAAAAAAAATATAAAAAAAAAATTAAATTAAATTAAAAATTTTTAAAATTAATTTCAAATATTTTTTAATTTAAAATAATTTTTTAATTAATTTTATTATTTTTTTTTCAATTATTTAAAAAGTACTTTAAATTGAATTATTAAATCATAAATAAATTTTATACAAAATTTTAATTAAAAAAATATTTTAAGTATAATATTTTTATAATGTTAGTAAAAAAATCTTTTTTTAATTTTAAAATATTTTTTAAAATATTTAAAAAAATAATTAATAAATTTTATTAATTTTTTTTTTTAATTTAATTTTTTTTTAAATTTCATTTCAGATAAAATCACATCCCCGATAACGATAAAAATCTTCACGCTCTTTCGAAAAAATGTCGAAAGTCACCCAAATCATCAACTCAGTATCTCGTTCTGTTACCATTCGAACGTAAAGTGCTCCGTAAATTCATCTTGTTTTGTGCCAAAAACATTTTTGTGAATGATTCGCGAAACGGCTTACTGTGCAATTACCTGAGAAAAAGTGAAAAATTATCGAGACACATCTCGAGTGCGTCCGTTTCTTCGAATTTCCGAAAATTCATCGGATTTTTTTTTCTCATTTTGCAGGTGAGTGCTTTTTGTTTTCATGCTAATTCGATGGGTTACCAGTTGATATTCGTGAAATTCCTACCCAGAGAGAAAAAATAACAAAATACCGTAAAATTAAAAAAAAAAATAATTATTAAAAAAATTAAATTAAAAAAAAATAATTTTTAATTAAAAAATTAATTAAAAAAAAAAATAAAAAAAAAATTTAAAAAAAAAATTTTTTTTAAATTATGAACTTTACGGTAGTTGCATTGAAAACTATTGCTATGTGTATTTGACTAAACATTGTTTGCACAGAAAAAAAAATTAAATTGATTATTTTTGATATACGAAATTTTAAAGCAATTCTCCAAATTAAAATTGCACGAGTCCTTGAACGGTGCATCGTCATTGCCGTGAGTGTTAGTGTCATTAAATTCGCATCGAAACGACATTGTATCGAAGAAAAAACCAATTTTTCCTGCAATTCAGGCCTAAATCCCTCGTATCAACCCATAAATGGTCGACGATTCATCGCAGCAACGCAGCAAAAACTGAAAAAAATCCCGCAATGGCACGTTCGGAGCGCGAAATTGCCCTCAACTATCGCGACACTTGCTTGTATTTCTCGGATGTGGATTTGCTGAAGGGCCCCTACTGGCTGAACGATCAAATTATCTCGTTTTACTTCGAGTATTTGGAGTGCGACGTGTTCCAGGCGTTCAACGAGCGTTTTTTGTTCATTTCGCCCGAAGTGACGCAATGCATTAAATTTTCGCCCGAGGATGTCGCGATGTTTTTGGAGCCTTTAAGAGCGCACGAAAAGGATTTCTTGTTCTTCGCCTTGAACGACAACTCGCAAGTTGAACGGGCAGGCGGAAGTCATTGGTCGCTGTTGGTTTATTCGCGTCCCGAAAACACTTTCTTCCATTACGACTCTTCCTATGGCGCGAATCACACGCACAGCGTTCTCTTGACGCAAATTCTGATGCAGGCGTTGCAAGTGCCGCATGCCGACTTCCGTCAGGCGTCGTGTCTGCAACAAACGAACAGCTACGACTGCGGCATTCACGTTTTGTGCACCGTCGATCTCTTGTGTCGCATGGCGATTCAGCGCGGGGAACTCGAAGGAGCTGGCTGTGTCTCGCACGAAGCAATTAACTGCAAGCGGAACGACTTGATGAACATTATTTTGGACTTGGGAGGCAGACTTTACTAAAAATGCGTCGCACGCGTCTTCCGGTTAGCCGTTGTTGATCCATTTAGTGTGTGACTAACATCACTTAGCGTTAACTTAATTTATTTCTGATTTTTTTGGAAGATATCACGTCGTCACTTTAAAACGCAAAAAATGTACATAGAATAATTCCTGTGAGAATAAAATTAAAAAAAGAGAGTTCGATTATATATTAATTAATGAAAAATCGGTTTTTTATTTCTTTTTGTATCACATATACACTTATGTGCCCATTTATTCATAGCTTAGTACAAAAATAGAAAGGAAAATATTGATCCATTTCAATAACCATCATCTTGCAATATTTAACATCTAGATAAATTTTTATTTTTTTATAAATCGGAAACCTTTTTTTTAAGCCAAAACTTCGGGGGCGACCCATCCGCCGAATGCACGTTCGAGTTCGCATGCCACAGCAAGGCACAATCTAAAAAATAAAAGAAAATTTTCATGTTAATTTTTAGTTTGAAAGGGAAAATTTTTAAATTAAAAAATATTTTTTATTAAAGAATAAATTAAAATAATTAATTGTTTTTTAATAAATTTTCATTAATTATTTTTTAATCAATATTTTTTTAAATTAAATTTTAAATTAGTTTTTTTAAATTAAAGAATTTTCATTTAATTCTAATTTTCTTTTAATTAATTTTTAATCAATATTTTTTTAAAAATTTAATTATTAATTAATTTTTTTAAAAAAATATTTTATTTAAAAAAAAAAAAATATATATACCTAAATTTTTTAAAAATATTTGAATTAAATTGATAATTTTTTAATATTTTGGATTTTAATTTTTTTTTTTAAATTTTCATCTACCTAATTGATTTAATTTTTTTTTTTATTTTTGTTAAATTAATTTTTTTCTTGAATATTTTCAAAAATTTTACCTTTTTTTATTTAATTGTTTTTTTTTATAAATTTTTATATTTTTGTGAATATTATTTTATGGAAAAAAAAATTTTTTAAAACTTAAAATATTTTTTTCCATTAATGAAATTTTGTCAAAATATGTATTTTTTTTATTTTTAATTTATTTTTTAATTTTACTTTTCTTATTTAAATTATTTTAGTTTAATATTTTTATGAAAATTTAAAATTTTTAAAAGATTTTTTTTATATTGCCAATGTTTTTTGAACATTTGTTATTATTTTACAATTTTTTTTTTTTTTTTTTGAATTTTTATTATTATTAATTTTAAATAATTTTTTATGAGTTTATTTTTTGAAATTTAAATTAAAAAATTTTTATTCAAAAAAAAATAAATAAATAAGTAAACAAATATTTTGACTAAATTTCAGCTATGAAAAAAAAAATATTTCCATTTTTTAAAAATTTTCAGTTGAGTCGAATTTGGAATTAAAAAAAATTCAAATTTAATGAAAATTTTCAATTTTCATGAATTTTGACTAAAAAAAAAGAATTTAAAAAATTAACTAATTAATTAAAAAATTAATATAAAAAAAAGACTAAAGAATTTAATTATAAAAATTAATTTTTTTTTCAAAATTCGAAGACATTTTTTTTATTGTCAAAAAAAAAAAAAAAAAATTAAATAAAATAAAAAAATTCTCACCTATCTTGATTGACATTCGCGACAACTTGCAACCCAATAGGAAGTCCTTCGCGTCCCAATCCAAGCGGCACTGCAGTCGATGGCAAACCCAAAATGTTAAAAATGCCCGTGTACCCAAAGTTCATGGCACGTATCACAGGTTCGTAATGATAGGGCGCAACTGTTGGATGCGTCGGATAAATAAACACTCCGTCAGTGCCCAGCATCTGTTTAATTTCTTCCGCCATTTCTTTCCTCTGTTCCATTAAATACTGATGATGCGGCGACCCGTATTGCACGCCGCCATTATCGGAAAATGCCGTCAAAATCGCGACGAGTGTGTGATTCGATTGCCCAAAAGGCCATTTTAGCAATTCCATCCACGGACTAATTTTTCCCTCCAAATTCGCGAGTTGCCGATCGAAACTCACCGCATCTTTCGTTTTCATGGCAGCCATCCAAATCGAGATTGATTTGCGGAATTTCTCAATTTGCACTTTTTTCACGGTCTCTGCTTTGAGTGTGCGTTTAAAGTGTGCCGCAACCTTCTGAATGGCTTCTTTGATGTCAGAATCGACGGGAGACACGAGAAAAGCGCCGCCATCGCTCTCTTGATAGAAGTAACGAAGTTTCGTAAGGTTCACAGGTTCATCCAAATCGAGGAATTGCGCGTTGGAGCCAGCAATAATTTTCATCATTGGCTTTAAATCTTTCGCGAAACGACTCATGGGACCGATTGCTATAAAAAAAAAACAAAAATTAATCTTTTTATTAAAAAATTCATGAAAAAAAACTCACATAAGAAGGAATTCTGTTCCTCACATTCCGTGTTCGGATATTGACCATGGTTGGAAACGATAAATTTCGATGGTTTGTGTCCGAAAATGCCATTGAAGAAGGCAGGCATGCGAATTGAGCCTCCAATATCTGATCCAAGACCAAATGGAGAGGCAGCAGCTAATTTTATATAAAATTAAATTGAAATTTTTGTGAAAAATTTGAGAAAATCATAAAAATTTTAAAATTTTACCTGCTTGAATTGCTCCTTCGCCTCCGCTTGATCCTCCAACGATCCGATTTGAGTCATAAGGATTGCTGGATCGTCCGTGAACTTTGTTGAAACTTTCCCACCTATAATTTAAAATATGGAAATTTGATTAATATCAAAGAAACATGCAATTTTTATCGTATTTTAAATCTTTTTTTTAAATTCATGTCATTTAATTTAAAAAAAAAAATATGAGAAATTAATGGAACAAATGGATTTTTTAATTAAAATTGATTTAAAAATTTTAATAAAAGTAAAATAAAAATATTTTATATTAAAATATGAATTTTTAAAAAATCTAAAAAAATTCATTAAAAAATATTTTTCGAGTATAAAATAAATTAAAATTATTTTGTAATTAAAAAAAAAATATCATAAAAATAAAAAAAAAATAAAATTTAGAAAATAAAAAATCTGAAAACTCTTAAAATGCATCATTATTTAAAAAATTTTAATTTTTTTGAAAATAAAAAGTAATAATTAAATTTTAATTAAAAAAAATATTTAAAATTAAAAAAAAAATAATTAATAAGTTGATTGAAAAATTAATTTTTTTAATATTTTTCAATTTTTAATAATTTTAATATTTTTATTTTTAATTCATTTTTTTTATTTCGATTTTTGTTTTTATTTAATTGATTTTAATTGAAAATATAATTAATTTAAAAAATTGAATTAAAAATTAATTAAAAAATATTAAAATTATTAAAAATTGAAATTTATTAAAAAAAATATTTTTTGAGTACGAAACTATAAAATTGAAAAGAAATGAAAAATTTTTCAAATAAAAAAAATAATTAATAGAAAAATATATAAAATTCATTAAAAAAACATAAAATAAAAAAATATTGAAAAAATTTTTAAAATTAAAAAATATTTCAAAAAAATAATTTTTAAATTTTTAAAGGTGAAAAATGAAAATTTCATGAAAAAATTTTCAAATAAAAAAAAATTAAATAATTCAATACTTTAAAAGTTTTGTTTGTTAAAAACAACAGAAAATTGTCATAAAAAATCGATACTTCAATCACGATTGCATATTTGAGGTACTTAATTAAATTTTTATGACATCACTTCTCGCTGTTGCTGTTGTTGTCCCTGACGTAATAAACAAACCTAATCACGCCCATCAACATAAAAAAATCGTTTGACATGATTTACGTACCACATGCAACATTCCGACACATTTGTAATGGCGAGCGGAATGGCGCCTGCTTTTCTCATTAAACCCATTGCTTCGGCGTCTTCTTCCCCGCGAATGTCTTTGCGACAAACGAGTCCCGCCGTAAATATCATTCCTTTGACTTGAATGCAATCTTTCGTCGTAATCGGCACTCCGAGGAATGGTTTCTCCTTGGCAAGTTGCTCTTCGGTCATTACTCCCGACGCGATTAGCGCATCCGCTTTTTCTGCATCTTTTAACGCGTCAGCAAAACGTTCATCGACGACGATATTAAAAGTTGCATTGACCTCATGAATGCGATTGATAAAGGCTTTTACTACTTCGACACTCGTGAGCTGCAATTTTTATAAAAAAAATAAATTATTTTGTGACCTTGACTGAAAAAACGCAAAAAAATACCTTTCTTGTGCGAATTTTGTATGCAAGAGTCGATGCTGAGTCGAGCAGAATTAAATTTTTGATCGGCGGCATGGATTCTCCCTTTTCTCCGTACAAAAATTGGACCAACATGCGGAACAGGAGCACCATGAACCGATGAAAAATGTTCAAAATTGTCTTTTTCAAGCCCATTTTCTTCTTTGGCTTCGAGTTTGTTAACATTTCGCGAGAAAAACGGCAGTCACTTAGCTTACTATCGACACTTTGCACTACTTTTTTGATTGTCTTCTGGAGCTTATCTTTAATCGGCATCTATTTCCCGGTCTCTGATTTTTTTTTTATTCAAAATCACTCAAGAGTAAAAATTTCGCTATTTTTTTTTTCTATTGACGTACGAGACCCATCACCTTTTGTTCTGCTCGACGCTGAAAAATAGAAAAAAAAATTAAACAATCTCCAACAATAACAACAAAGTGAATTTGCTGCGAGGGAATAGAAAAGTGTCTGTTTCTATTAATAGCAGTATTTATTAATTTCATCTGAAATTTTGCGATGGAATTGCATTCAAGCGTCATTTTTGCACTTTTTCTCTGTGTATTTGTGTGGTCATTACAGCTCGTAAAGTAAATTTTTTTATTGTGTAAGAGTTGTAAATAAGATCTTTAATGAAATTGGCTTGAAACGCATTGTTGTAAGAAATTCGTGATGAGAGTGAAATTTTATAAAAGTGCATTTTTAAATTTAAAAATAAATTTTACAAAAAAAAAAAAAAAAAAATTAAATTTTTTTTTAAATTTTTTGACAGCTGTCAAAAATTTTGAACCAATTTTTTTTTTAAATTTTTAGATATTTTTTTATGAATTATTTTTTTTGAAAGACATAAAATATCTATTATTTTTTTAAAAAATTGACTTTTTCATAAAATATTTGACATGTGTCATTTTTTTGGACAGCTGTCAAATATTTTTTTTTTATTTTTTTTTCTTATATTTTATCAAAATTTAATTTTTTTTGAAGTTTTTAAGATTTCAAATGAATTATTTTTATTGAACGACACAAAATAAATTTAAAATTTTATAAAATTTGACATTTGAATTAAAATTTTGACATCTGTCAAATATTTTGACATTTTGCTTATTAAAAATTTTGATATTTAAAATTATTTTTAAATACTTTTATGAGATTTTCATGTTTCCTTATCTATTTTTAAAAGAAAGCTCTCCAAATAAAGAAATTATACAAAGTTTATGACAGCTGTCAAAATTTTCTAATTGTCAAAAAATGAAATTTTTCTCAATTTTAATGAAAATTAAACAATATTAAGGCTTATTTGTAATATTTTTGATAAAATTCCTCATATTTTAATATTTTGAAAATAATAAAGTTGGAAGTTTGGAAAAAATTTTGACATCTTCAAAACGTAAAAATTTGACAGCTCATACAAATTTTGACAAAAAATAATTTTTAATGGATTTTTATGACCTTAAAAAATTAAATTTTATTTATTAAAAAAATTTTATTGCTCCAAACGGCTCCAAAAATTGTTCAAAAAAATGACAGCTATCAAAAAAAATTAATTGTCAAAATAATTATTTTTAAGAATTTTTTTTTTTTATAAAATTTTTAATTTTTTTTTTCAAATTTTAATTAAATTTAGTTTAAAAAAATTAAAAATTAATTTCAAAACATTTTTTTTTAAATTGATATCCACTTCAGAGTTTTTTTTTAATTCAACTCATCTCAATGCCTTGAACATGAAGATATACGATGACATGCAAGTCCGTTACGTTATTAATGAATTGCAATGTGAATGAAGCAAAAAAAAACTATTCTCAAGTTTCTTTAAAATGACATGACTTGACTTGATTAAGCGTTTCATTCTCACTTGATTGCAAAATATCGCGCATTAACTCGTCACATCGCCTCTTCCTTTCAATAATAACAATTTTTATATAAAAATAATCATCATCGTTAATCCCTCGTTTCTTTTTCAAGAACAACTTCTGGCAAAAACTCGTTCCAAAAAAAATTTTCAAAAATTAAAAAAAAAAATAGTTTCACTCTCGAAAAAGGTCAAAACTGACATTCTTTAATTGTTAACGCATTCCAAAACGAGTAATCAACACTTTTTTTCGTGCGATAATTCACTGATAGTTGAAACTTGATTTTTCATAGAATTTTAATCTCCCACAAACAAAATTCCTTATCGAGCTTTTACAAAGTTCACATTTTTCAATTGCGTGTCTTTATCAGCTTTTTTTCTTGGGGAGGTACTTGATATTTAATTCATGTCTCACTAACAATAACACGTAAACGGCACATTTCGTAACAGTAATTTAACTTAATTAAGGCAGCGGAAAGTTCGACGATATCAAGGACCGGGCGATTATTTTTTTTTTAAATTGTTTTGTTTGGAAATCAATTTTGACGAATTTCTGCTTTGACGGAATAAATGCGAGTTTTGCAACGTGCACGAGGCGATGCGAGAGATTTTGTTGCATTGAACACGATTGAAAGCCGATCGAATCAAAACAAATTTATAAATAATTTCAAATAAAAAAAATATACTAACACAGTACTATTTTTATTTACGTCTTCTCGGAAACGAATGAACTAAAGAAATGAAAGAATGACTACCGAGTAAGAGCATAAAAGGCATATTTGATAGTTTTGTTATGAACAACTTGTGACTTATTCACGTTTTTGACATATTTTCGAACTTCCCAATGGATATTTGAGGAATTTTGCTCAAAGCAAATTTTTACAAAAATTTAAGGTTGCCAACTTGATGAGTTACCAACGAATTGTTACCATCTTTTTTACTGATAAGAATTTTTTTTAAAAATTAATTAAATTATTTTTTTATTCATTTAAAAAAATTTTTTTATTTTTTTTTTAATTTAATAAAAAAAATATTTTTTTTTATTAAAAATTTAAATGTAAAAATAATAATTAAATAAAAATAGATTTGTTTATGTAGTTGCATTAAATGTCAAAGACTGATATGGAGATTGCATGTGTGGTAGTATAAAAAGTATGCCATTGAGGTATGTCCATGGAGAGTACGAGATCTAGAAAATAGTAGAAAGAACGAATAAACATTGCGTCTTTGTGTGAATCATCTGTTTCTAGAATGGGAGGTTTTACTGTGTCGTAAATTTAAGGGCATACCTTCGGGTTTTATTTAAAAATTAATAATTTTCGGGAAATTTTTTAAATAAAAAATTAATTTTTTTAAATTAAATATATTTTAAAAATTTTTTTTTTTATATAAAAAAATATTTTTTTTTTAAATTTCGACAGTTTTAATTAAATTTTTAAATAAAATTTTATTTTTTTTTTTTTTTAATTTTAAAATTAATTAAAAATTTATTATTTTTTAATTAATTATTGCCCATTTTATTTAAATGTTAATTATATTTTTCAATAATATGTCATAAAATTAATTTTATTTTTGTAAATTTTAAGTTAAAAAACAAACAAAAATTTAATAGAAAATTCTTCACAAAAATATTTTTTTAAAATTTATTCCATGATTTATTTTTAAATATTTTAATTATTAAATAAATTTTTAAAAAATTCAGCCCATTTTATTTGAAAATCATAATTTTTCTGATGTTCGAAAAATTTATAAAAAACTAATCTTTAGTTAAAATAATTATTTGCAAAATTTTTAAAAGTCAAAAATATTTTTTAAAATTTATTTTTTCACGAAAATTTAAAAATTTTTTTCATAAAAATCTTTTAAAATTTTTTTTTTAAATTCAAAAATATTTTTTCAAACTAAAAAAATTAAAGAATGTTTATGAAAACTTAAATTTTTTGTTCTAAAAAATTATTTAAATAATTTTTAAAATTTTATTTTTTTTAACTAAAAAATTAAAATTTTTTCATGAAAATTAAAATTTTTGTTAAAAAAAAAAATAATTTCACAACAACCCAAATTTTCCCCTTATTCGGAGGTATCACTGTTTAAGTATGCTTTTGCGACTCTTACGTACATGACATTTGCATCTGTATTGGTTACATGGGACTATATTGTTCTGTCATGTTTTGTATTGAAAATACTTGTGTCTGATAAATTGACGAGAAAAGACGTAAATTAAAGTTTTGTCAAATCAAAAGAAGTTTCTTTCATAAAAAATTCAATTGTTCAACTCATTGTTTGGTAAGTAATTGAATTTTTTATCCGACCAGCGAAAAGAATCTCGCAATTTGAGCCAATTTTCGATCGAAATTACACAACAAAGACCTCCATCTTTCGACGTACGACGTCGTTCAAGGCGAATCAGAATTTTACATTTTTTATTTTTTTCCACTTCCTAGCGAAACGAGAGCAAATTTACTGCTATCATGAAAATCTTCGTCGCTCTATTTGCGGTCATTGCAGTTGCAATGGCTGATTCGCCCGACTATCCATCGGTTTTCGGCGATATGCGAGTGCCGTGCATCTCAAAAACTGTCGAGCAAATCGGATGTGAAGTTCGTGCCTCGTTGGAATACTTGAAATTCGGCGCTTATTGGTCTCTGGATAACACAAATCGTCCCGGATTCGCCAAATTCTTCTTCGAATCGGCCAGCGAGGAACGTGAACATGCCATTAAACTCATTGAATACATGAATATGCGAGGTGCTCATCATCCGGGAGCTGCCAATAAGATCGATACACTCAAGGAATTGGAGCCATTGTTGAAACATGCCAAAGAATGCAAAATTTTTGATGGTTTGAAGGATGTTTGCACCGTGAGTTTCAGCGATTATGGCTTGAATGGCACAACTGCCTTCCAATGCGCATTGAAAATGGAAATGGCTGTCACTGAACACATCAAGAAAGTTATTAAGCAGTGCGAACACTTTGATGAGGACTGCAAAGCTACGCCAACGGGCAAATGTTCCGACAATGATTATCACGTAAGTCTTAAAGTTTGCTTTAAAATCTTTGAAAAAAATATTTTTTTAATTAAATTTATTTTAAAAATATTAAATTTAATTATTTTAATGTTGAAATTTTATTTTTTTTTCAATTAAAATAATTACTTAAAAATTTTTATTTTATTTTAAAATTATTTAATTTATATTAAATTAATTTAAATAATAAATTTTTAAAACAATTAATTATTATTTAAATTAAATAAATTTTGGAATTTTTATAATTTTAAAATTTTATTTCAAATTATTTTTAATTTTATTTTTTTTTATTTAATTAATTTAAAATTATTTAATTTATTTAGTTTTTACTTAAATCAAATTTTAAAAAAATCAAAATATTAAATTATTTTTTTTTAATTAATTTTAATTAAATATTGAATTAAATTTATTTTTCAAAAATTTAAAAAATTAAAATTTTTTAATTTTAATTAAAAAATTATTTTAATAATTTTTTAATTTTTATTTTAAAATTTAATTTAATTAATTTTTTAAACTTTTGATTAAAAATTAATTTAAAAAAATAATTAATTATTTAATATTTTATTAAAATAATTAATTTAATTTTATTTAATTTTTCTCATTTTAGTACGTCGATTACTTGACCGGAGAATTCTTGACTGAACAATATGAGGGACAACGTAAAATCGCTGGATATTTGAAGACTTTGGAGAAAATGAGCCAAACTCACGGAAACATCGGAGAATTCTTCTTCGACAAGACTCTCTTGGAATAAATCCACGACAACAAATACTAAAATTTTTGTGATCCTCCGTATTTTTCTGTTACATTCGGATTCTAAATAATTTCTTTTTTAAATACTTGCGTTGTCAAGCGACGACATCATTTATACTCAAAAAATCGTATTTAATCACATTTGCAATAGAATTAAATTTTTCGTTCAAAGTTCGCCGAAGATAAATAAAAAAAAAGAAAAATGTAAAAAAAAATATTTTGTAAGTAAAGAGTGATGATGTAGAAAGCAAATAAAAATTATATTAATAAAAAATAAAAATTCCTCATAGTATAATAGGACAAAAATAATTTTTAATTTTATTTCGCGATCATCAAAAAATCAATTCAAAGGGCGTAAAACTTGAAAATATTATCAAATTACGTGCCTCATCGTAGCATAGTTTGGATTAGAGACAAAAAATAATTAACTGAGGTAACAAAGGAGCTCTTATCGATCGATATTTGTTCAATCAGGCAAATAAACGAGGACAGATAAGGGGACAAAATTGAAAATTTGAATAGTAGAGTTATCGTTCGTGAGTTTTTTTTCTGATATGATAAGTTACGACGTTATCTCAAGTCATTGTTTCAGACTTTGGTAACTGAGAGGCGATTGGTTTGATTTGAGTGAATCATGAGTTTGCTGGATGCCAAAGCGACGTGCGAGTTGAGAAATGATTTTTTTTTTTATTTTTTTAAGATAAGATGGTTGACGACAATCGATTTTGTGCGTATGAATTTTTTATTCTTAAATCAGAAATTTGTTAGAAAATAATTTTAAAAAATTTATCTTCGAATTTTGCCGTTTAAATAATTTTTTTAATAATAAAAAAAATAGTTAAAAATTAATTTTGCTAATTTTTGCTATTGGAAAAAAAATTCCTGTGAATTTTCTCTTAAAATAATTTTTCGGTTAATTAAACAAAATTATAAAAAATAAATAAAATTAATTAATTTCATTTTTAATTTAATTTTTAAAAATTAAATTTTCAAATGCAATTTTTTAAATTTATAATTTAATTAATAAATGAATAAAATTTATTAAAAATTAATTTAAATAAATAAATTAAAATTAATAAATTTATTAAAATTTTTTAAATTAATAAAATTAATAAATTTTAATTAAAATTATAAATTAAAAAAAAATTATTTTTTTTTTTAATTTTTTAAAAATTAATTTAAATTAGAAATTTTCAAAAAATTACTCTAAACATTAATTTAAATTTTTAAAAATTATTTTATTAATTTAATTCAACTGAAATAATTTAATTTTTAAAAAATTTTTTATCAACCAAATTATCAACGGTTATCTGCATTGATATTTTTAGACAATATTTGCTTAAATTTCATTCCAAATTCACAATGGGACCGAAATTGATCAATTTTCATATCAAATGACTTAAAAGAGACTAATTGTTTGACATGAAATACTTGGAAAATGATTTAAAATTGTATAATGGCAAATTCCAGTGAGCTTTTCATCAAAACTTGTTTACACTATTGTTCAACAATGCATTGTTTTCCATTGAAAAGTTAACAAATATAACTCTAATTAGATTTTGATTAAGGATGAAACAATGAACGGAAAATATTGTGCACTGCAAAAATTAATTTTTAATTGAAATTAGCAATTTTTCTATAATTTTCGCTTTTATAATAAAAATAAAATTTTTAAAAGCTAATTCAAAAATTTTAACGGTAATTTTTTGAATTGACATTTACGAAATTTTTTTAAAATTAATTTATTTAATTTTAATTAATTTCAAATTTTAAATAAATTTATTTTTTTTTTATTAAAAGATTTTAATTGAAATTAAAAAACTAATTTTATCTTTTAGACAGTAAAAAGAAAAAAAAACTTGAATTAGCAAAAAAGCGATTCTCAAATTTTCAACGGTATTATTTTTAAATTGATAAGCTTCAAATTTTTTTTTATTTTTTAACGATTTTTTTTTCTTAAAATTTTAAAAAAATAAATAAAAATAAATTTAAAAAAAAAATCTTTGAAAAAATTCTCGATGAAAATTCGTTGAAAATTAAAAAAAAATAATATTGCATCATCCTAAATCCAATCGACGAATCCACTCAAATCAATCCTTTTGTTCTAAACTCGCCTTTTGTTTATATTTTCTCTCTCTTTGCTTGACATCCAAACATCGCATAATCCCTTTTATTGTTCCCATATCTATTTCAAAACAACTAAAACTCATTTTCGCCATGGAGACGTCTGGTTAACAAAAATTTTATCTCTTATTTTCAGCATCCACACAAACAATGGACGAATCCAAACGAGACGAGCTTATGAAAAAATTGCAATCGCGCGCTGCAAACCGAATCCAAATGCAACAACCACTCAATCTCAATCCACTTTCGAGCAGCGGTTCAGCTACGGGTAAGTTTAATAAATTGAATAAATTTTTTTTTGTGGGTCATTTCCATAAATCATTCGAAATATTATTTATTGATCGATTGCCTGAACTTAATTGGGTTGAATTTATTATTATTTAATGGAGAGTTGCAGGAAATTACAAATATTTTATTTTTTTCTCTCTGCATTCGAGAAAATGTGTGCTTGTCAATTACTTGTTAATGCATGTCAGTTTTAAAATTTCCGATAAATTTATCGCAGCAGCAACGTTTATGAACATGTCACAAAAGTTTTTCCGAAAGTTTTGTGAAATGGAGCAACAAGTAACCACAACTCGTAAAGGTTTCAATTTTCCGATATTTTCATAAACAAACGGAAATGTTTTAGGTGTCTCGGAGAGAAAATTCGAGATTAAAGAGTAAAATTTCCTTTTGTTGCCAAATTTGGCATTGTTTTAAAATTTGAATCATCATAATTTGTCTTTCTTTTGTTCTCGTTTGTGTCAGAAGTAAAGTTGGTCCTTCACTTCCTTTGTTGGGCCGAAATGAATACGATAAACAAACATTTCAAAGTGAAATGGAGATAAAGTTTAACATGATAGTTTTGTGTTCTTTTGAGTTAAATAATATAATGAGGAGAATAAACAAAAGGGGTGTGAGAGATTAATGTGAGACCTTTTTCGAATCATGATGAAAAGTGCCATGTCATGATTTTCTTTTGAATTTTAAACATGAATTAAACTCCCACGTAAGAAATTTAAATTAGTTTCGTTATTTTTGTGCAATTTTCGATCAAAGGAAGTGTTTTTTTTAATGAATATTTTGTATTTTTGGATTTAATGACTTGCTTAATGAATTATTTTTTTTTCGTTGAAATAATTTTTGGTTTAATTAAAAATTAAACTTTTGTGCTTGGTTTGGATTAATTGAAATTTTTTTTTAATTTTTTATATATATTTTTTTTTTAATTTGAATAAAAAATATTTTTTTAATATAAAGTTAATAAATAAAATAAAATAAATAAATAAAATTAAATAAAAATTTAATTAAAAGAAATAATTTTTAAAAATTTTAAATAATTATAAGAGTTATAAAATATTTATTTTATTTTAAAAAAAAATATTTTATATATTTTTATATTTTAATACATAAATATATAAAATTTTAATTATAAAAAAAAGAAATTAAATTAAAATAATTATTTTTATCAAATTTATTTTTTTTAAATTAAAAAATATTTATTAAAAAAAGTAAAAATATTATTAAATTATTATTTTTATAAATTTATCTTCAAATAATTAACAAGAAAAATTAAACATATTATTTAACTTCGAAATAAAAAAAAAATTAATTATAAAAAAATATTTTAAAATTAAAATAATTTGTTGTTTTTTAAAAACTAAAATATTTATTTATAAAACTTAAAACAAAAATAATTTTAAAAAATTTATTATCGATAAAATTTTTCTCATAAATTTTCGTTTGGTTCAAAATATTATTTCTCTAAAAAAAATAATTTTTTAATTAATTAAATAAACTATAATTATAATTAATAATAATTATTTAAAATTAAATTAATTTTTTTATAAATTTTTTCGTTATATTTTTTTTAAATTTAATTTTTAAATATCAAATTATTATTTTAAATTATAAAATATTTATTTATAAAATTAATAATAAAAAAATATTAAAAAATTTTTATAAAATAATAATTTTTAAAAATTTTAATAAAATAAAATTTAAAAAATTTTCAAATGCTTTAAATTCTCAAAATTTTTAAATATTAAAATTGCTTAAAAAATTTATTTTTATAAAAAAAAATTTTTATTATTTTTTCTCTTCAAAACTAACATTTTATTTTCCCAAATAATATTTTATGAGCAAAATTCCATGAAACTGCACTTGAGATTATTTTTCCATCCTCGCGAAACAGCCGTAAACAACTTTTTATTAAATGTCACACACAAGACATGCCTCACTTTATTACAACAACTCTCATGAATGATGAAATCCATCAAAATATATTTTATATGACGCCGAATTATGCAAGAAAATATTATTCTTACGTGACTGAATTCGCGAAAACATGCTTTTCAGCTCAACGATCTGCAAAGCAAAAAAAAAAATTATGTAAAAATTTCTTGATAGACAGGCGAGTTATTGAACGAGTTAAGCATTCATTTCCTCCTTTTTTAAATGTCACGAGAGAAATTATGAGGATATTTAAAATGGCAAGGCGATAATATTATAAAATTGTCAGTTAATGTCACTCTCTCGAGAGAAAATCTTCGTGATTCAATTATAATAATTTTTATTATTGGATTTTCTTTTATTCATCAGTTTTTTATCATTAAATTAAAATGCTTGACGTGCTCGTTATGATAAATGTTCGCCAGAGAAAGAGAATTTTTCAAGGGTTTCAAGATGCCTGGCAGGCATTTACTTAAAAAAAAGTCAATAAAATCGGGGGTAACCACACAAACTTTGAACCACAGTTCAGAATGTTGGCAATTTATTTGCTTCACCTACGTTCGGCCTACGCTTCTCTCGTGCATCGACGACCATCCAATCATCGAGCCATTGTGCAATGATCTTGTTTTGCTGCCTCCATTAACATAAAGTTTCATGCATAAATAGGCAGCAAACCGCACATCATTCACCGATTCAGAAGTTTTTGCTCGAAAAAGGATTCCAACGAGACAGACAGAGTGCAAATTATTGTGGGTTTGTTGCCATTTTACTTCAGGAAAAACCTGATTGAAGAGCTCAAGTGGTGCAGATAATTTTTTAATTGATTCTGCTTCCGTAACTTTGAGTAAAGTATCGTTTCGGCTCTCTTTTTGTATGCCGAGAAAATTGATTGAAAAATCTGTATCAATAACAGTTTGTTTGAAGATTTAAAGCTTTTCATGCTGAATTGAGTTGAGTTTTGTGAAATTTATCTTAAAAGAGTATTTTTGTGTAAATTTGAATTTTTTAGAAAAATACCTGACGTCTCCATTGAGTAAAAATAGTAATATTTGTGGTTTTATGTGAATGTTCTCTAAGTTTTTTCTTGTCAATTATGTTCAGATAACGACTTTTGACTGTCAAAAACTTTTTCGCTGTAAGAAAGTTGTTCGTAAGATATTTTTATATTAAAGTTTTACGATAAAATTGAACAAAAATAGACATTTTATCATGAAATTTTTAAAACTAATTAATTTTAAAAATTAAATAAATAAATTTTTTAAAAATATTTTTAACATTTTAATTTTTTTTTGTAACAAACTTAATATAAAAATATATTTTTTTTTTAAATTTTAAATTTTTTTAATTTTTTTTTAAATTTTAAAAATTTCGAAATAAATTAAATTTTTAACATTATTATTCAAAAAATATTTTAAATGAATTATTTTTACTTAATATTTAGTTAATTCTTAATTTTTAATTAATATTTAGTAAATTTTAATTAATTTTTTTTAATTAATCAATTTAATTTATAATAAAATTCATTTTTAACAATAATTTTTATTGTAAATTTAATAATAATTTTAATTTAAATAAATAAATTTAAAAATAGAAAAAATTTTATAAAATTATTTAAAAAATTAATAAATATTTTTTATATATTTTTTTTTTTTTAATTTCATATCGATAATTTTTTAAATTAAATTTAAATTTATATTCAAAAATTTTTAACTTTTTTAATAAAATTAAATTTACATTTTTTTTACTATTTTTTTAAATTAAATTTTTTTTTTAAATATTTAAAAATATATTTTGTGAATCGTTAATATTAAAAAAAATAATTAATTTATCTTATTTATTAATTTATTTAATTTAAAAAAGTTATCTTGAAAAAATATGAAATAATTAATTTAAACTGTAATTTAAATTTAATGTTTTAAATATTTTTTTTTATTTTAATAAAAATTTGTAATTAAAATTTTTAATTTTTTTTTTCAAGATTTTGAAATCATTTTAAAATTTTTATTAATTTTTTTTTATTTTTTATTATTTTAAAATTTTTGTTTTATTTTTTTCGATTTTGTAAAAAAAAAACACAAAATCACATATTTCTTCTAAATCTCCTCGTTGTTGTTGTTAATTTCCCATTCCTGCAAAACAATTTCCATGCCAAATACTTTGTGCCATATCGATGAAAAGCAATTTCCAACTAAAACTTGACATTTCAACTTTGTGTTGTGCCGTGTTACTTCAAACTCGCCTAACACACTCGCATTGATCACTGCGATAAATTGAATAATGTTCAAATTCAAATAAAACAACATTTATCAATGCACAAAGTTTAATTTATCAAAATGTAGGTTGTTCCTGCGTGTTTGTGTTTTCCATGGTTCGGTTAGTTTCCGACACTCGCACTAATTTATTTTGTGGCAAAAAAAAAAAAAATGGGAGAATTCTCATTAAATTTTCATTTACTCAGAAATTTTTGTTCACCCTCGTCGTCATGCAACGAAAAAAAAAATGCATCCCATCACGTTCTATAAATAAAATGTACGCAAGGTGAGATTTCGATGCATCCTAACTTCTCTATTTCCATGTGACAGCTGTTTTTTTCTGTGTAAAAGCGAGCGGGAGAGAGCGAGAGAGTAAATCTAGGTCACACAATTGTTTACATTTTCCCAAAGAAAATCCTCGCATGTAGTAACGTGCGACTCCGTGACGTACGGAAAGTTTTTTTTGTGAGAGAGAACAGGAGAATTTTTGGAGCGAAAATTTTCAAAACATTCGGCATCTCAGTTGTTTGTTAGATCCTCCGTGGAAAGGACGCTTTTTTACACGCGCTCGTTGTCGAATGATTTTTTTGTTTTGTCTTTTATACGACAAAAGTTTTTGTGATCATTAGATTATAAACATACTATTAGGGAAGGTGTGAAAAGTGTCTAACAAAAAAATAAATAAATTAAAAAAAATTAAAAAAAATAAAAAAAAAAAAAAAAAAAAAAAATTTTAAAAAAAAAAAATAAATAAAAAAAAAATTAAAAAAAAAAAATTTTAAGTTAAAAAATTAAATAAATAAATAAAAATAAATAAATTTAATTTAAAAATAATTATTTAAATTATTAAAAATTATTATTTTAAAAAAATTAAAAACAAAAATAAAAAATTTTAATTTAAAAACAAAAATTAAAATAAAAAAATAACTAATTGACAAAAAAAATAAAAATAATTATTTAAATTATTTTATTAAAATTTAAAAATAAAAAAATAAAAAAAAAATGACAAAAAAAAATAATTAAAAATTAATTTAATTTAAAAATAATTATTTAAATTATTTAATTAATTATTAAAAAACTTTTAAATTAAAATAAAAAAAAAAATAAAAAAAAATAAATTAAATAAAATTTTGTTTGTGAAGCAAAATTTTCCAATTTACATTCATTAATTCATTAAAACCGAGCCTTTTGTGTCAATTTGTGATTTAAATTTAATCTGATTAATCGACGTTCGTGCTCTTTCTCGATGTCACACAAAAAAACAATAAATAAGTAAATAAATAAAAATAAAAACAAAAAAACAGGACACGTTCGGAAATTTAATTCCAGATGCATTTCCCCATATTGATTGTTGCTCCATAAAATATTCAAATAAAGAGACAAACAAAGGGTCACGTTTACATTTTTTTATTTGCGTCTTGCAACATGACACTTTGCGGTTGTTGTGCCATCTTCTTCCGCAAGGAAAGCAAACAGCAACGCACGAAAAACAACAATAGTAATAATGAAGAAAACAATAAAATTCATGATAATAGTAGAAAAAGTGCGGGTAGTGTGGGCGCCGTCGCCACATCAATGTCAAGTAGTATCAAGAGGAAGAATAGTGAAAAGCGGAAAACGGGTAAGGAATATAAATAAACTTTTTTTTTCTACTCTCATGCTCCGTCGTAAAAGTGAGATGTTTGAGGAGATGAAACGAGCGAGATACAAAAGCTTTTAACACATGTGAAGGGATAATTTTTGCTGAAAAACAAACAAGAAAATGTTGCAAAAAAGGTTATTGGGCCTTAGCTTTAGTTGTTTGTGTTTACATGTTTATCGTCTGAAAAGTATCTCTTTTTTTTCGAAAAAAAAATTTTTTTTTAGTTACCAGCTTCCGGCGAAATTATTTTATCTGTTCGCAATATTTTATTCGGGGAAAAATTTGTGACAAGGCGTCTCCATGTGAAACGGGGTTTGTCTGTTTTTTATAGAAATCGAACGGAAAATTACAGCAAACGTGATTTTTTTGTATGAAAAAATGACTTGTTTGCTATTCATTTTTTTTTTTATGGGAAAAATGTTTGTGATTAATCAAAATTGCTCCCAAAGGAAAGATTTTTTCACACAGAGATTTTTTTTGAGAAGATGAATATTTTTTTGCTTGGTTTGGATTAAAAAGAATAATTTTTGAGCTTAAAATTAAATAAAAATAAATAAAATTAAAAGATTAAAAAAAATATTTTTATTAAATTATTTTAAATATCTTGATTTTTTAAAAAATAAAAAAAAGAAATTAAATAAAGTTGAAAATGTAAAAAATAAATTTAATTATATTTTAAAAAATATCAAATTAAAAAAAAAAATTAAAAATTTTAAAAGTAAAAAAATGATTTTTATTTAATTAATTAAACAAATAATTTAATAAAAAATTTAGTTTAATTAATTTTTTAAAAATCATTTTGTTAAAAAATTAAAAATCTTACCTTTCGATCGAGTTTTTCATATTTCTTTTTAAATCATTCTTCAAGTTTGAGATTTCATGGACTAAAAATAAAATAAAAATTCAAAAAAATAAAATAAAAAAATAAATAAAGTAAAAATTTAAAATTATAAATTAAATTAAATAAAATTAAATTAATTATAAAATTTAAAAATTAGATTTAAATAATTTAAATTAACTGAAAAAATTAATTAGAATAAATAAAATTAAAAATAATTTTAAATACCTAATTTTCTTTAATAAAAAATTAATTTAAAATCTTACCTTTAAAATTCAAGATTTCCATAATTTTTATTAATTTTCCTTCAATTTAGAAATTTTTTGCATTTTCTTCATTTTTTTTAAAATTATAAATGGCTTGAAAAAATAAAATAATGAAAAATAATGAAAAATTCAAATTTTCTTCGCGTTACAAAAATTTTTCTTCTGTCATTAAAAATAACTACTTTTAATTTTCTCACAAAAACCATCTTGCATGAAATTCCCACAAATTACAAGAGATCAAAATATTACTCTTCTAAACTCCTTTTCTCCTCGCAAATCTCATTAAAAAAAACTTCGTCTTCACGTTTTCTCGTTCGTTCTTGTAAATATATTTCACCCTAATTGACATGGCAACTCCTTAATTATTTTCTGTCCAGCAATCAAAGACTATAAGACGACGACAACATTCTTTCGCCTGTTTCAATTCAGCTCACTGAAGCGTGTCGCGACTGTGTGTCGTTCTACAGCGAAGGAAATTTCTCGCGACATTGAGTCTACTAGTCTTGTCTTTACTGCTTTTTTTTCTTTGCTGTATGGCATTATTAGCAATTTTTATTTTTTTAACCATCAACCAGCCCAGAATTGGTAACGAAACAATTTTGCCGCTCTCTGGAAAACCGCAATCGATGAAAATTTTCTATTATTTTGTCATCAGTGTTCCAATTTGTATGCAAATAATAACGCAGACACTTTAAAATGAAATTCTGTCGACATACTTCATGCCAATTATGGTTTTATGAAAATTTATGGTCTTCCGACATCGACAGAGAGATTAAATAAAAAAAAGACAGAAAAAAGGAGTGAGGATTTTTTTTTTGCCTCAATTGAGTGAAAAAATGAACGTCGGTCGTCCTAAAAATGAATTTATTTATTAGTAATAGAGACACAAAAAGGTTGCAAGAAGAGGATTTCATATCTTTATTATTTATAAAATAATAAAAATGTTGCCTTTATCTCTCTTATGAGTCATGACAATATTGTATTAGATTTTCTTGCTTTTTTCGACTGCTTAAGTCGATCCGATATGTTTCCATGTTCATTTTTTTTGTATTTTGAAGGAATTTCCATTTCAGGAGGGTCTCTAAAAGATAATATCAATTTTTTGTACTTCTTGTCGGATACATAGAGCGCAATAATAATAACAGAAAAAGCAATTTTCCGACAAAGTATCGTTACTTGGAAGAAGCTTACGGAAATGACTTGTTCAATGATGTGACCGCTTTTCGCAAGAAATTTCTTGGAATTGGGAAATTGCTTTTTAATTCACTTGTAGGATAAAAAATAGTTTCGAAAGTTGACAGATGTTGAAATTTTAAGTGAAATATTTTTTTAAAAAATTTTGTGTCTTCAATCAGTTATAATTTTATTCAAAATTAATTTAAAATAAATTAAATAAAAAAAATTAAAAATAAAATTTAATTAAAATTAATAAAAAAAAAATATTAAAAATTAAATTATTTAAGAATTAAAAATTTTTTTACTGAAATATTTTAAGTCATTTTCAGAAAGAATTTAAATAAATAAAAAAGAAAAAAATTAAATTTATTTTAAAGAATTATTTTATTTTTTTAAATTCAATTATTTTAAAAAAATTATTTTAATTATTTTAAATATAATTTTAATTTAATTTAATTTTTAATTTTATTTTTTATTAATTTTAACTGATAAATGACACAAAGTTATTGAAAAAATTTTTTAAAAAATATTTCAGTAAATATTTTAACAGCTTTCATCTATTGCAATTATTTAAGGCAGTTATTTTTTATTTTTTTTTTATTTTTTTTAAGTTTTAAAATATTGATTATTTATTTTTGCTTGGTTTGAATTAATTGAAATAATTTTTGATCATTGTTTTTTTTTCATATTTACCTGAAAATGTCCCAAAGCTTCCAAATTCCTTAAATCTCAAGTCAAAGTCGAAATATTGCCCAAAAGAACCTGAAAAATAAATTTGGTTAATTTTTCTTTCAAAGGGATTAATTTTGATTTTTTAATTGAAAAATCAAATTCTCATGCAAAAAAGGAAAATTTTCTTCGAAAAAGGACCAAAACTCGTCCTTGAGGCGTTTTTGTTCGTACTTTCGAACATCGCCCATAAATAATAAAATAAAACATTGAACGCTCCATTGGAAACATCTGCTGCTCCTTTTCCTCAAATAAATTCATTTCTTTTTTTTTCTCCAAAAATTGTCTTCTTTCTTCTGATTTAAATTATTATTTTTTTACTGTTTATTTAGTACAAAAACTTTTTCAATTGATGAAATTGCTCTGTTGCATCTTCCTTCGATGATGACGCAAAACTTCTTCTAATTCTGCCGAAGAAACCCAAGAATAAACTTTGTGTTTGTGCATTAAATAAATAATAATCATAAATGATGCAAATTTCGTTATTCATGCAGAAAAGCATGAAATTTAATTTTTTTCGTCTTCATGTTCGTAACGTCAGACTTGGCATGTCCATTTATATAATCATCATTTATATTTTTGCAGATTAAAAATGCATCAGTATTCACTTCACTGCACTTTTTGTGTATCATCCCTTCCTCCTTTTACTTTATCTCTCCCTCTCTCCTCATTCGCCTCCTCCGCAATTAGGATTATACCATTTGAAAAAATATATTTTTAGTGGTACAACGTTTTTGTTTTGATTCGGAAAACTGTTTCGGGAAAAAAAAGTTTATCGTGTTACGAGTTTTGTACAGAGTTTTTCGGTAGAATTATATTAACAACACGAAAAATATAAAATAAATTTTAAAGTTGCTGTTAAATGAACAGTTTATAGGATTTTCTTTCTGCTTTTCTGATTTTCCTCGAAAAATTTATTTTTTTTTAAATTATACTTTTATAAATTTTTAATTTGTTTTTTTAAATATTTTTCTAAAACTCACTTTTTTATTTTTTTCAAAATTTTATTTAAAAAAATAATTTACTGTTATTATAAATAAAATTAAATTTTTAAATATTTAATTAAAAAAAAAATAAATTAAATTAAATAAAATTTTAATAAAATTAAAAAAAAAACAAAAAAAAAAATAATTAGGTAATTAAATTTTAAAAAAATATTTTTATAAAAATTTAAAACAAAATAAAAATATTAAAATTTTTCCATATTTTTATTAATTTTTTGAAAAATTTAAAATAAATAATAATAAATAAAATTAAAAGAAAATTGAAAAATTAAAATTAAAAATTAAAATATTTAAAAAAATTTCGAAATAAAATTAAAAAAATAAATATTTTAAAATTAAATTAAATCAAATTTAAAAAAAAATAAATTTATTTAAATTAAAAAAAAAATAAAATTTAATTAATTTTAAAAATAAATAAATTTAATTTAATTCAATTTAAAAAAATATTTTAATAAAAATTTAAAATAAATAAAAAAAAAAAACAAATTTTGAATTTTTCACAAATTTTTCCATATTTTAATTTAATTTTAATTTTTTTTTTATTAAAAAACATTCTACAGAAAGTGAAAATTATTATTTTTTTAAAAAATAAAACTCAATTTTGCAAAAAAATTAAATTTTAAATTAAAAATTACATGCACGTCGACTATTGTGAATTTTCTGTAAAAAAAGCACAATACCTTGTTAAATTATTCTCCCTTTTCATGTTTTCTCTCGCTGTTCGTCGTCCTCGCAGTTATACTCTCAATAACGCAATTATTATTATTTTTTTTGCAACTTTTAATTGGATAGCTGCAACGGGCGCGGATTTAGTGGGATTTTTGTTGTGTGTTGTGTAATCGAAAAAAGATCGGATCGGATTGTTGCATTTTTCTCGACTCGACATTCATCTTATCCGCTACTCATGCCAAGCATTGAATGACGTTGTTATAAGTTTCAAGAGTGTAGTCGAGCGTAAAAATGACATACTATTACTGGCGTGCTCTACTTTTGTTGCACACAATCCAAGTATCAAAGGATAAATCGTAAAGTGAAGTGCATTTTGAAGCATCTTGATCTCGTAAGAGAATTGCATCTCGTCTTCGGTCTTTTTTGTGTCTGTCGTCTACGCTCTACGGGAAATGGAGAAAATGTAGTTACTCGATAAATATTATTATTTTGTTACAAAAGTGTCACTTCGTTTGATATACAGGAGAATTATAAGTGCATTATGTTCAAATTGGAGAGCAAAAGGAAGATTACAAGTTTTGACAAGAAAAGTTTTTCAAGTTTTTGTTCAAGAAATTTTTGGAGTTTTGTTATCGTTAAAGTTTTTATTTAATTTTTTTAATTTTATAACTGAGCAAAAGTTAAAATTTATTTAAATTTTATTAATTTTTTGAAAAAAATAAATAATAAAAATTAAAATAAAATTAAATAAAAATAAAAAAAAGTTTAAAAAAAAAATTATTTAAATAATTAATTAAAAATTTAAATAAAATTAATTAATAAAAATTTTAAAAAGAAAATTTTTGGTCAAGCTCAAAATTTAAAATTTAATTTTTGAAAACAAAATAGTAATTATTTAAACACAAAAATTTTAATAAATGATATCATTTGATAAGAAACTTTAAAAAAATTCAATTTTTGATCTGTTTTCTTAAAAATTAAAAAAAAAATAAAATAATAAAAAAATTCTTAAATCTTGTAAAATCATCTCAAATCCTTTATCTGACTTGACAAATACAAAAGTTTTTTTAAATCTTCTCATTTTTCATTTTTTTTTTTTTTTTTGCTAAAAGCTATCAGACGAATTTCTCAGTACAAAACCAAGAAATTAATAAAAATTCTTCACTTTTGTAAAAACGAGAAGCTCTTTTGTTCTCTGACACGAACTTTCATTGCAAAAATATTTTCTTACCACTTTTTCTCCCATTTATTTTTTTCCACGAAAAGTACATTTTCATAAATCCTCCGTATCGCATGTCAGATCACGAGTGCACCGTAAACCTCTTTTTCTCATGTCGTCGTCCATAAACCTTTGGAAGAATGCACTTTTCAAAATTGCTAATATAAATCAAACATTGTTGCCTGAGTCATAAAATTGAATTAACTTGTACTCTTCGTTGTCGTTTACAGCGAAAAACTTGAAAAGGCACGTCTTGAAGGAGAAAGTGCACTCCTTGTTTTTACGTTTATTGTGATATGAAGGGAGAGATAAGATATATCAAGATGAGGAGTGGCGTGTAAAATATGCCAAGTCACTCACTAATTTTAATTTTTTTTTATTAAATCTGAAATTAAAAGAAAATTTTAAAAAAAATGTTAAATTAAAAAAAATAAAAAATTTTATTAAAAAAAAATATTTAAAATTAATAAAATTAAAAAATGAATAAAATTTAATTTAAAATTTTAATTAAAAAATATTAAATTAATTAAAATAAAAATTTTTATTAAATAATATTTAAAATAAAAAAAAATTACAAATAATAATAATTTTAATTGAGAAAAATATTTTTAATTAAAATGAAATATGAACTTTCAAGGAAAAAAATTAATTAAAAAATAAATAAAATTTAATTAAGAAAAAAAATAAAATAAAAAAGAAATAAATTAAAAAGAAAAATTAAATAAATCTAAATTAAAATATTTTCAAGCAATTTCAACACGAATAATAATAAAAATGTAACAAATGATAATAAATTATTATTTTTTTTCTGTGAACAAGTGTCATTCGCCCTACATTTGTGACAAACAACAACTTGACATTAGTGTTTAATCTATTTGTATTAAATTGCGTCATTTTCTGAAAATTCTTTTGAAAAGCGTTTTATGCTTTGACGGGCAATTTAAACTTTTCCATAGTCTCGAATAACACAAAGGACTCTGAGAAAAATTGCCGCACTTATTTTTTATTTATTTATTTTTTTTTTCGTCAAAGCGTAAAAGAAAGAAAGTCATCATCACAGGTGTTTATTTACCTGCCTACGATAACTTTTCAGAAGATTTTTTTCTTCTTTTCTCATTATTACACTTTTTTTTTGTGTGCGCGGAGAAATTTTTTCAAATAAAATGTTTTTGTTATTCAAATTTATTCTCTTATTTTTTCCTGTTTGTTTGATACGGAACAAAGGATCAAGGAAATGCCTTTTTTAAAAATGTTTATGAAAAAATAAGGAAAGACCGGTTATGCCTGTCAAAAATGTTGTGTGATAGACGACGTCGAGGTATTATTTGAACTTTCATCTAAATTTATGAAACTTTTAATTTTTTTTTATTGAAGAAAAAGTTTGGCAAAAAAAAAAAAAGATGAAAGACGATCGCATCTAGGTTAATTAAAAGTTTTAGCGAGCATTACAAGTGTTCGACATACTTGGAAAGAAATCCTTAATTTTAATTAAAAAAACGTACTTGACAACATTTTTTATTGACATTTCATGACATGCCAAAAATAAAAGAAAAAAAAGTAGGAAGTAAAAAAAAAAATACGAAAGAAAATGAGCGATGAGTATCTCATATTTCACATTTTTGTGCACGAAAAATGAGAGCAATGTCCTTTACGTTACAATTTATAAAATTTACGTTCGTAATAAAAAAAATTTCTTAAAAAAATTGAATTATAAAAATTTAAAAAAATATAAATTTTAAAAATTAAAATTATTAGAATCATTTTTATTTAAATTAAATAATTAATTTAATTTAAAAAAATTAAAAAATTAAAATTATTATTAAATTTAATTTTATTTAATTGAAAATATTAAATTAAATTAAATTAATTTAATTTAAAAAAAAATAAAATTGATTAATTTTATTTGAAAAAAATGAATTTTATTTGAAAAAAATTGAATTTTATTTGAAAAAATTGAAAAAAAAAATTTTTTTTTATTTTAAGATGAAAAATGCATTGCGGGAAATTTAAAAAATTTATCAGAAATTAATTTAAATATTTTTTTTTTAATTTTAAAAATTTTTTATTTCCTTTCAGGAAATGTTTAAAATTTTAGATTTTTTTTTTATTTTTTCAGTATTTTCATTAAATTATTTTTAATTTAATTATAAAAATTTACTAAAATATAAATACATTTTATTTTTAAAAATTGAATGCGGGAAATTTATAAAAATATTTTTTTTTTTTATAAAATTAATGTTTAAAAAAAATATATCTTTTCATCAAAAATTCTATTTAAAGACATATCATCAAACATTAAAATCATCTAAAATATCTACAGTTCGTGACATTTTCAAAAAAAACAACACTTTTCATCGACACGTGCCAAAATTTCTATTTTTAACCTTTTTCCGTGTTTTTTTTTCTTCGTCCTTTTTCAAAACCATCCATGTCCTGCTCAAATTAAATAACAATTAATTCATTAAAATTCCTACTTACGATAAATCTTAATTACAATCGAAATTGGCAGAAATTCCTGCCAATATATCGCGTGTCTCTATTATTAGTTCTTTTAATTCCAAATTCGCTACAAGAAACGAAAAAAAAATTAACAACGACACAATCTAGAAAAGTTAATTTGTTTTGTGTTCAATGTAATTGCTAGTTAATCTCTTTTTGTGTGTGAATCAACTCTCTCTGTGAGTGAATCATGGAATGTTTTTAATTCATTTAGCTTATCTGATGTTTTTTTTGTTGTATTTCCAACATGTTACGTGGCGTTAATCTCTTGTAGGTATCTTTTTTGTGTCCTTTTTCATTTTAGCTCGTGTTCAAAAAAAAAAATGTGAATGAAATGAAGATGGACACAAAAAAATTATCCAATTATGGGAATTAAGATGATTAAGTTAATGTTTCTTGGGTATTCCCTGAGGGAATTTTACAAAAAAAAAAAAAAAAAAAAGTTACGAAGAAATTATTTTTATTGGTGTGAAAAATACAATAAAAAAAAATGTTGAAATGCGAAAAAAAAAACGAAGAGGATAATAAAGCAAAAAAGTGGAAATTTAATGATTTATCCGACTTTTTATTTTTTTATTTCTTCGTTTTTTAAGATGTTTCGTCGTTTTTCTGTCGTTTTTAGAAAAAAATATTTTAACACCTCATAAAAGATTTTTTTTCCAGATTTTTTTTATATCACGAAGGACTCTTTTTTTCTATTATATTTTTTAATTAATGTTGGTCTCTCAACAAAAACATTAATCTTCCTTTTTTTACTTAATGCTTTTCTCGCCTTGAGCTTTTCTTTTGTGATTTCTTCGATTATGATCATTGCCGCCTACCTCAAAGTACGAACCACAGACACAGAAAAAGCCGTGAAATATTACAATTCAATTCAATGATAAATGATCAAAATTTTTCCCGACAATTTTTTTGCTTGTTCAGTGCGTGAGTGTTACTCCCACGACGATAAGTGAGACGAAAGTTAAACAAAATGACGAATGACTTATTCATTCGTTTGTTTAATTAAAATGTTTGTTATTTTTTTTCATGACGTCGAACAACATCGTCGTAAATATTCAAAAAAAAAATTTCGTAATTAAGATTCCTCACACTGAAGTGCGGAAAGGAAATGTTTGTCTTAATAATTAAAAAAAAAATTTTTTTTTACAACATTTCTCGCGCAGCAAAGAAGCTTTTCATGTGCATTCATGTCGAAGAAAAATGGTGTGAAAGAAATTTTCTCGCTTTTTTTTGCGTTGATGGAAGAACAAAAAGCACTCTTGCAATTTTTATACTTTATTTTCTGTCGTAAATTTCATGGAGATGCAAGAAATGAGCAAAAAAAAAATCCCAAGTGTGAAAATGTGTCTTGTCTGTGAAACTTTTTTAGACGTGTTTACAATTTATATTTTTTTTTTACTTTTTTTTTGTTACATGATACATCTTCTCAGTTGTACGTGATCCGCTTTAATTTTTTATTTCATGACAAAAGGTGACGCCAGGTACTTTTTAAAAATTTTTTCAACTAAACATTTCAAATTTCAATTTAAAACTTTATCATGTGTCGAATTACGTCTGTCAATTTCTCTCAAAATTTATTTTATTTCCCATAACGCAAAAAAAAAATAAAGTTTTAACCACAGCTGTGACTATGAAGCACAGGTGAGAAAATTTTCCATTTTTGCCTAAAAATTGATTTGTTTATTTGATTTATTTATGGCTCACAGTGAAAATTTTCTGTATAACAGAAGCGATTGATTGTTCATGCCATTTATTTTGTGTTTGCTCAAAAATTTCAACATCGACAATTTACAATGTTGGTCGACCTTTTCTCATGCTCGAAAATATTTTCGGTGCAAAAATGATTTTTAAACATTCCGCAAAAAACACAAAAAGGCAATTACCCGCATTTCATTTGCTTGATTGAATGTTTGACATATGTATAACATATACGGCAAAAAAGGGTCTTGTTTTATTTTTATTTGTAAGTAATGGTCAGTGTTTCGTAAAATTGTGACGACAATAAAAAAAATAACACAAAATAATGTGTGACATAAAAAATACGGACAATTTTGATTATTTTTCGTTTTTTATCATTTTGGTGATAAAAAAAAATAAAATAAAATAAAATGAATCCTTTTTTTATCAAAAAAAAAAAAAAAAAAAATTTTTTTTGTTCCGTTTCATTCATTATTTGAATTTTTTGTATTTTTTAGGATCTGTTTGTAAAAAAAAAAATAACAAAAAGTCATCCAATCAAGTCAGCTTAATTCACCTTTTTTTCTGTATGTAAAAAAACCTGGATGTGAATAATGTCAATTTTTTGTATTTGTGTCATATTTGTCGTTGTATTTTCTTCCTTGAGTCAATCAAGAGGAATTTTCATGCAAAGACAGATTTCTTCTTTGCTTGTCAGACAATCAGGTAAAGTGAGGTCGGTCTAATTTGGGAGTTTGTTTCACGAAAAGTGAATATTTATGCTTGGTTTGGATTAAAAAGTAATTTTTATGCTTGGTTTGGATTAATTTATTTCATTTTGTTTCAAATGAGCTCAAAGCTCTTCCAAGGAGATCTGTAAAAAATTTTATTATTTTTAAAAAAAAATAAAAAATTTAAAAAAAATTTTTTTTCACTTACCCAAAATTTTTATTTTTGCTGTAAAAAATAAAACATTAAAAAAATTAAAGAAAATAAAAAAAATCACTCACTTTAAATTTTTGAATTTTTTATTTTTGCTGTTAAAAAATATTAAAAACATAAAAAAATAAAAAAAAAAAAAAATAATTAAATGAATAAAAAAAATAAATAAATAAATTAAAATTAAAAAAAATTAAAGAAATTTAAAAAAAAATTTTTCACACACTTAAAATTTTTAAATTAAAAAAAAAATAAAAATTGAAAATGAAAACAAATTAAAAAGAAATTTTTTTTCACTCACTTAAAATTTTTTAACTTTTTATCTTTGCTGTAAAAAATATTAATAACATAAAAAATAGAAAAAAATAAAATAATTAAATAAATAATAAAATAAATAAAAATAAAATAATAATTAAATAAAAATTAAATAATTAAAAATAAAAATAAAAAAAAAATAAATAAATAAAATAAAATAAAATAAAAAAAAAAAAAAAAAAAAAAATAAAAAAAAAAAAAACTTCCAACACTCGAACGTCCTTAAACTGCAATAGAAAAATCATATAAATCAAAAAATAAGTCTGCGGTTGACAAGGCATCTGTTAATACTCACAACTCTGCATGATCCAAAAAGATTTTCTCCCGTAAATAAATCGATGAAAGCTTGAATCCGATTTCTGTGACAAAGAAAATAAAAAAAGGGAAGAAATAAAAAAAAGAAATTTGCTTGAAACGACCATATTTTTACCTTTTTTTTCTCCTTCCTTATTATTATTTGTCGAGACACGATGAAAAAAAAAAGTTTCAACTTAAATGAGGCGCTCATAAAAATGCTGTCACATTCCTTCCTTCGGTTTATCATCATCTTCATATGTATGAGCACGTGCCATAATAATGAGGGATAATCTAGGAAGCAGTAAAATAACCTAAATTTATCTTATGCGAGTCACAAACAATGCAAAAATTAAATTCCCTTCAGTTTGGTTGACATGGCGGCTTCGTGCTCGACAACAACTTTTAAATTGGATTTAAATGCTCTTGTAGAAAAAAAAATTAGAAGGAAAAAAAAAGTTAGACGTCATAGATTTTTTTTATTCGCTTACATGATCCTTTGCAGGTGTAGGACGACGATGCCTATTTGAGTTGCGGTGCGGTGTAATATGACAAGCGTATCAATGTAAATACCAACTAGAGTAGTAGATAAACAAACAAGTGAATGCTTTTGTGAGCGTCATGCGATATTTTTCATCATCATCGTCGGCGTCGTCATCGTTGTGAGTTATATCTCCGCATCGAGTGAAGCTATTCAAAATAGAGAGTCGTCACAATGGGCGGTCTGTTTGAGCATTTTAATGAATGTTATAAGGATCTATCATGTTCAGAAATGTACTTTTGCAATTCTGAAAAAAAATTTGTAAAAGCAGAGTTTTTTTCTTTAATTAATTTCGATTTGAATGACTCGAAAATGATTAAAAAAGTTGAAATTTTTATTAAATTAATTTTAAAAAAATAATTAAATTTAAATAAATTAAAAAAAATAAATTAAATAATTTAATTAAATTTAATTTATTTATTTTATTTAATTAATTAATTTATTTTTTTATTTAATAAATTTTTTTTAATTTAATTTTAATTTAATTTTTAATTATTTAGTAATTTTAGATTTATTCCAAATTTGACTAAAGTTTTTTTTAGTTTTAAAATATCAAATTGGATTATTTAAAAAAATTGAAAAAAAATTTTTTTTTAAATTTTGATAAAAATTTAAAATTTTTGTAAAAAGAAAATTTTTAAAAGTTAAAAAGAAAATCAAAAATTTTAAAAAACTTTACAAGAAACTGTAGAATTTGATAAAAAATAAAAGTTAAAACTTAAATCTTCAAAAGCTCCAGATTGATTAAAAATTTTATTTTTAATTAAAAATAAATTGTAAAAAAAATAATAATTTCAACATCTAATTTCATAAATTACAAAAAAACTGAAAAATATTTATTAAAAAAAAATAAATAAAATAAAAAATATTTCGACTTGAATCTTTAAAAAATTAACATTTTTTAAAAATTAAGCTTCAGGTCGAAATTTTTTTATTTTCTTTATTTATTTTTTTTTTTTAAATAATTTTTAAAGTTAGATGTTGAAAATTTTTCATTTTTTTCAATTTATTTTCAATTTTGACCTTAAAATTTTTTGAATTTGAAAAAAATCGATGTAAAACATCAAAAAATAAAAAAGTTTTTCTTAAAAATTTACAACAAATTTGAAAATTTTAACTCAAATTTTTTAAAATTTGAAAAATATTAAAAATTTGAAACTTTACAATCTTTAAAAAATTTAAAATTCGATTAAAAATTGAGAAGTTTATTTTTTAGGTCGATTTTTTAAAAAGAATTTTAAGATTATTATTTTTTTAATATTAATTTAATTTAATTTTAATTTAATTATATTAATTTTTTTTAGATTAAAATTTACCATTGCTTCAAAAAAAATTCCAAAAAATATTTCTCCTACAAGCCTCACGTTACGTCACGTTCTTTTTTCCGCTGTCGATTAGTTGGAGAAAATTCTACCGAGTCATTACACGACACAAGTGGCAAAAGTGTATCATAATTACAAGTGTAACCATTTAGCTTAATTGTGATTTACTGCCCGTGCTCGAGTCCTGAGTGAATTTTCTCTGTGAGTGTGTGGGCAACAAATAAATAACAGACAATGCTGCAATTAATTATAATTACTAATAATTATAATGGCGGTATAAACAATAAAATTGTGGGTGTGGGAAGCACCCGAAATCCGTCATTCATCATTAAATTTACCCATTGGAGCGAAGCGAAACTTATTTATTGTTTTCTTATCACTTTTTGTTTCATTTCTGCTCATCATCATCAATTCGCAATTTGACTTTCTCCGTGATTCAGCGGAAATTATTCACGAAAAACTTTTTCCCAAATCCGCCATAATTAATTCATGCTGCTTCATAGACTTGCCGAATGCCATAAAATAGACAAGAGAAAAGTCTTGACAATGCTCGAGTTGCACATAAAAAAAATTTTATCGTCAATTATTCCGACTATTATCACGATTATTTACTTATTTATGGTCATGGAATTGTTCTTTTATGGCGCCGATTTTTCATTTACTACTTACCTTTACTTTTTTTCGTTTGTGTGACGCAAAAGAGGAGGTTAATGGGTAAAATTTATTGCGAATGACTATGGGGAATTATTAAGTACCGGGCGTTTCCATCAAGTCCATTTCCATGGAATGTAAATGAAAATATTTGGATTAAAATTTTCCGCTCGAAGATTTTTGAATGGAAGAAAAATAAAAGATAGAAGGAAAAACAAACAAACAATGAGAAAAAAAAACTTTTTTAAAATTTTCCCGAGTCTTTCTCGTGTTTTGTGTGCTACAATGAAAAACACTTTGCGAGTTATTGTCTTTTTTTTTTCGTACTTCCGATGGAGAAAAAGTACTTTTTTTTTGTTGTTTGAAGGAATTAATTAACTTTTCTATTATTCTTACAAACAAAGTGACTAAATTTGTTGTAAAAATTGCTCATAACTTTGCTGTTACAGCGAAATTTTGTTGCATTGTTACTTTAAAAGTTCTTTCGAATAATTTTAATTATTAATGAATATTTTTAATTTTTCATGATTATTTGATGCAGATGTTTTGGTTATACTGAAATTGCCATTGGGCTTATTGAATTTTAATTTTTCATCAGAACAAAAATTTTCAAATATTGATTGCTTCATCTTCAGGCAAATTGAATAAAATGAATTTAATTTATACAATTTTGGGATTTTATTCATCGTTTTGACTTTTTTTTTATATTTTTAAAATTTTTTAAATATAATAAAATTAAATTAAATTAATTTTTTTCATTAAAAAAACTAAACTTATATTAAAAAAAATTAATCAAAATTTATTTAAAAAAATTAAAATATTTTTTTTAAATTAAAATTTATGTATTTATTAAAAAAAACATAAAAAATTAAAATCTTTTAAAATAAAAAAATAAAAAAAAAATTAAATGAAAAGTTTTTAATTTAATTAAATTGAATGCTTTTTTCAATTAATTTTTTTTTTAAATTTTTTAATCGAATTTTTATTAAAATAAAATAAATTTAAGAAAATTAATAAAATTGAAAATTTAGTAAATTTAATGAATTAAATATTTAATAAATTATTGTCTTCATTAAAAAAAATTAAACCTTAATTAAAAAAATAATTAATTAAAATTAAAAAAAAAATAAAATAAAAAAATTTATATATATTTTTAATATTAATTTTTTTAAAATTAATTTAATGTAAAATATTATAGATTTTAAATTAAATTATTTTTTTTTATTAATTCGATTTTTTTAAAATAAAATAAATTTTAAAAAATTAAAAAAAATTGAATGTTAAATTATTTAAATTTAATTTAATTTATTACCTTTTTCCAAGATTTAATTTAATTAATTAATTTTAATCAAAATTCCATTAAATCTTATTTATTTTTTTTTAATTTGTGAAAAATTCCTTGATTAAATTTTTTTTTTAAATAAAAAAAAAAAATTTAATTTAAAAAAAAAATAAATTTATAAAATATCATAAAAAAACTTACCATTGAAAAGCATCAATAGTTCCACAAATATTTTCAATCAACGCTAATTGACGAAGAGCAATAATTCACACCGTTTCACCTCCATCCTCGATAATAATTCCATTCATGATAATTGCTTAACAGATTAAATTTCTGATGATATTTCAAAATAAAAATTTTATTCACAACACTAACAATAATAATCCTGCGTTGAAACATCTAGCTCGTTTAGCAACTAATTAAAATTTAACTTTGTGTAATAACGCTTCACGGATTTTCACGTCGTCGTTCGTCGTTGTCGCTCGTCGTTTAATACCTGGATTGCCAAACACAAGCAAAATTGACTAATTTAAATAACAAACAAGTCCTTTTCATTCCACGCTACAAGAAGACAAGCCTTAAATTTTAATGAACTTTATGACATGGAATGTTTGAAAAGAGAGAAAGCGAAGCGAGTTAATCGAAAATGTTTAAAACATGAAGCATTTATCCCCCTTTTTATTATTAAATTTTTGTTTTGTTTGAAAAGGTTTCGGTTTTTCGGTTACTTCGGCAAGACATTTCCCCAGTTCGCAGTTAATTAAAATTACAATCCGAGACGATAAATTTCCGATTTTCATCAAAATGTGATTTAAATGATTTTTTCGATGGAGACGCCTTGTACTTGACAAAAAAATTGGATTTATCTCGTGAAGCAGATTGAAATGTTGATTAAATATGTTTTAATTTCGAATCAGCACAACAAACAAAAAGTTTTGAAATTTAAATTTGAAGGCAATTATTTGATCAAGATAATAATCCGAAAGGCATCCACGTGATGTTACCGCAGCTGTTTAATTTGCACATAAAACTTTTTAATTGAACGCGTGTTTCTGTTTCATTTCAGGCAATCCTCGCAACAAAACGGCACTCAAGCCCGGGCATTCGCTCATGGATTGGATACGACTCGGCAGCTCGGGTGTCGATTTAACAGGTACTGGCGGTGTAATTACCGCCGTAAGTCATGCGGAACTCGCAAAACACAATAAACCGGATGACTGTTGGATTGCGTTGCGTGGTCGTGTTTATAATGTCACGCGGTATATGGATTTTCATCCGGGAGGTGAGTTGAAGTTGTTTTGAATTTTAAAAATTTTTCAAAGAAATTTAGTCAATTAATCTAATTTTTCTGAATATGCATTGGGGTGAATTTTTTGAATGTGCATTGGGATAAAAATTCTAAAAATTTCATTGAAAAAATTTTGAAATGTGTCTTGGGATAAAAATTCTAAAAATTTCATTGAGAAACATTTTAAAATGTGCATTGGGATAAAAATTCTAAAAATTTCATTGAGAAATATTTTAAAATGTGCTTTGGGAAAAAAATTTAAAAATTTCATTGAGAAGCATTTTAAATTGTGCATTGGGATGAAAATTCTAAAAATTTCATTGAGATATATTTTAAAATGTGCAGTGGGATGAAAATTTGAAAAATTACATTGAGAAACATTTTAAAATGTGCATTGGGATAAAAATTCTAAAAATTTCATTGAGAAACATTTTGAAATGTGCATTGGGATGAAAATTTGAAAAATTTCATTGAGAAACATTTTAAAATGTGCATTGGGATAAAAATTCTAAAAATTTCATTGAGAAACATTTTGAAATGTGCTTTGGGATGAAAATTTGAAAAATTTCATTGAGAAATATTTTAAAATGTGCATTGGGATGAAAATTTGAAAAATTTCATTGAGAAACATTTTAAAATGTGCATTGGGATAAAAATTCTAAAAATTTAATTGAGAAATATTTTAAAATGTGCATTGGGATAAAAATTTGAAAAATTTCATTGAAAACATTTTAAAATGTGCTTTGGGATGAAAATTTGAAAAATTTCATTGAAAACATTTTAAAATGTGCTTTGGGATGAAAATTCTAAAAATTTCATTGAGAAACATTTTAAAATGTGCATTGGGATAAAAATTCTAAAAATTTCATTGAGAAATATTTTAAAATGTGCATTGGGATGAAAATTTGAAAAATTTCATTGAAAACATTTTGAAATGTGCTTTGGGATAAAAATTTAAAAATTTTGCATCGGGATGAAAATTGGGATAAAAATTAAAAATTTGCATTGGGATAAAAATTTAAAAATTTCATTGAAAACATTTTGAAATGTGCATTGGGATAAAAATTTTAAAATGCCAATAATAAAAATTTCCCTTTATTTCCCGCATTTTCAGGAGGCGAAGAACTAATGCGTGGCGCAGGCAAAGATGCAACCGCGCTATTTGACTCCGTGCATGCCTGGGTAAATTACGAACAACTTCTCTCGAAATGTCTCGTTGGCCCGTTACGCAACACCGTCACAATTGACTTTAGCAATAGTCGAAAAGCAAGCAGCAAAAAACTCGTGGGACCAGATAAGAGTGAAAATGCCGCCGATGCGCCAACTACAGTGCCCGCGGACAAGAAAGAAATTGTGCCGCGCTTCGATTGGATCCAAAAGACGGCAGATATCGTTTTGACTTTTTACACGCGCGCCTTATGCAATCCCGGGCTAATCGTCGAGTGTCATCACGCCGATGCCAAAACGTTCAGCATCCGTGTTTTTGTGGAAGATGTCACGCATTTATTTAAAATTACATTTTTTGCCGATGTACGATGGCCATGCACGATACGACTATCGAGCGAAACAGGTATGATGACATTTTCATGACACGTTTTGACTTATTCATTTAGGTGTATCCGAAAAAAAGTTTTTTTTTGTTGCTTTTGTTGAAATGGAAAAAAAATATATATTAAAAATTTCATTCAATTCTCGCTCGTTATAAAATGAAGTTTTTATGATAAAAAAAGAGAGAAAAAAAAATATGAATAAATAAAACGAAAAAAAAATAATAAATCAACAGGTTTCGATTAAATAAAAATCGTTAAATTAAAACAGAACAAAAAAAATAAATAATTAAATTTAAAAAAAATTGAAATTTTAAAAATAATTTTATATGAAAATTCATTTTTTTATTTTAAAATTTATATTTTCTTTTTTATTTTATTTTTAAATTTTTTTTATTTTTCATAAATTTAAATTATTTTTTTTATTTAAATTTATTAAATTTAATTTTTTTTAAATTTAATTAATTTTTATTTTTTTAAATTAATTTTTATTTAATTTAATTTTTTAAAAAATTAAATTTAATCATATTTTTTTTAAATTAAAATTTATTTAATTAAATTAAATTTGTTTAGTTATTAAATAATTTTTTATGACAAATTATTATTTTTTTTATTAATTAATTTTATTTAATTTAATTTATTATTTTTTATTAATTTCATTAAATAATTAGGTATTTAAATTAAAATTCAATAAATTATTAATTTTTTTAATTTTATTTTTCTATAATTTAAGATTTTAATTTTTTTTTAAAAAAAATTTTTTTTTTTAATTTTAATTAATTTTTTATAATTAATATTTTTTTTTGTTTTTAAATTATTTTTTATTAATTTTTTTTTTTATATAAAAAATTATTTTTTTGAATATCAATTTTTTAAAATTAATTTTTTATTTTTTTAATGTAGCAAAAAAAAATATTCAGTTGAAAAAAAATTTTTTTGATACACCTAATAATTTTTTTCTGTAGAATTATGTGACATGTTTTAATTATTCATGCATATCTTCTTCCATTTTTCTCTCCACAAAAAAAGGTAAAATAGAGTTGTTATTCATGAAAACTGAACCAAATCTTTGGACGAGTTACGGCACGATGGAACGAGAAAAAATCACCGATTTAGATAGCAAAATGTACGAATATGACGTACAAGGACGTGAGGAACTGACACACGATTCGCGTGCTTTGTTACTTACCGCCAAGGAAAAAGTGCAAATGATCACTCCAATCGGGTTTCATGTAAATTTGACAGCGAACATCAATGGTAAGTGCTTTTCATTTTTTCCTTTGATCAAAAATTTATTGGATTTTTTGCACAAAAGGCTCTAATATAACACGGAGTTACACTCCGATTCCTCGTACGTTCTCGCCGCTCAATGGAACGCCCGGAAATATCCCGTTACTCGTAAAATCGTGTGGTGCCTTATCGCAATACATAACAAGATCCCTTCCGTTTGCCAGTCAATTGAAAGTCTCGCGACCGATGGGCACGTTTCAGTTGACGAGTGTCAAGGATCATCGGAGATTTGCCCTTCTTGCGGCAGGAAGCGGATTAACGCCGATGTTGACGTTGATGGAATACTTGTTGAAGCGAAGTACAAACAAAGTGTGAGTTTTTTGGGAGATTTTTAAGAAAATTTGAAAAAAAATTAAAAAAAAATTTTTTTTTTTTGCAGTGAGGTTATTCAACTTTTATATTTTAACAAAACGGAGGCTGATGTTTGGTGTCGTGCAACTATTGATGCTTTAGTTGAAAAGGAAGATCGGTGAGTTTTCTTATTTTAATTTTTTTTTTTTTTTTGCAAAAAATTTTTCTTAATGATTTTTGTTAAATTAAATTATTCAATTAATTAAAATGATTTTAATTAGATTTATTTTTTGAGCTCAGTTTTGAATTAATTTTATTTTTTTTTATTTTGAAATTTAATTAATTTATATTTATTTAATAATTTCATTTTTATTTATGTTTTTCATAAAATTTATTGTTTTTTTTTAATTTTAATTATTTTTTATGTTTTATTATAATTATTTTAATACTTTAAAATTTTATTTTATTTTTTTAATTATTTTATTTAATTATTTTTATTTTGTAAATTTATTTTTTTTTTTTTTTTTGATAAAAATTTTTGGTTTTCTTAAAAAAATATTTTTTTTTTATTTTATTTTTTTAATAAAAATTATTTTTTTACAGTTTTAATTTTATTCTATTTAATTTTTATTTTTTATTAAAATTATTTTATTATTATTAATTTAAAAAATTAATTTTTATTTATTTTTAATTTAAATAATTAATTAATTTTATTTTTTATTAAATTTTATTAATAAAAAATTTAAAAAATCGTCGAAAAAAATTATAAAAAAATTTAATTTTTCTTAAAAATATTTTTTCACAGCTTAATCGTACGTCACATCCTCTCGTCGCCATCCGAATCATGGACCGGCGAATCAGGTCTCGTCTCAAAAGAGCAATTAACAACGTTAACTGACACCAAAAATCCGAATCACGTTACCTTCATATCGATTTGTGGTCCCGTGCCCTTCAATAACTTGTGTTCGCAGTTCCTACGTGAGATTAATTTCAAGCCCGACAACATTCACTTCTTTCAAGGATAAATCCCCTCGGTGTGCTGAGTAGATGGATGTTTGATGGGAACCTACAGCATTTTAATGAAATAATAATTTGTAATGACGATGGAGAAAAAAAAAGTGTGTGTGTGCGGTAACGGATGTGAAAGCAGAGATTATCAAAGCAGAATTTTTCCTTGTAGAGCATCACACAACGGCACACTGTCAGTCTGAATTTCATTTTCAATTAATCATTCTGTTCACGTGTTTTTTCTACAATTTTATTTTATTTTTTCCCTTCTATCAGGATGATACAAAGTAGGTAGTATATAAGCAAACGAGGCATTTCTATTTCTACTATACCGTTATTTATGAGAAACTATTCATTATTTTTACTACTGTGAGATGAAAAAAGAGAAAAAATCTATATATCTGAAAAGAAAGAAGAAGTAAATAAATAAAAGTGCAAAAAAATAATGGAAAAATGTTTTGATTTGCTGTGATTGGGAAAGGTAAGAGCGCATTTGCATATTTAAAAATTTACGTTTCTTTGAAATTTGAAAATTAATTTTAAAATTTATTTTTAAAATAAAAAAAAAATTTTAAATTTAAAAAAAATTTTTAAAAATTTAAAAAAAAAATTATTGAAAAATAAATTTAATTTTTAATTTAATAAATAATTTTAATACATTAATTATTAATTATTTCAAATATTTTTTTTAATTTTTAAAAAAATATTTTTTTTTATTAATTTAAAAAATTTTTTTATTGATTTATTGAAAAATTATTAAAAAACTCGAATTTTTACATTTAAATTTTTAATTTAATAAATAAAAAAAATAATTAGTTATCAGAAATATTTTTAAATACAATTTAAAAAAAATTAAATTAAATTCAATTAATAAATTTAAAAAAATTAATTTAGTTTAAATATTTTTTTTTAATTATTTAAAAGAAAATTAAAAAAAATTTTTTTAATTATTTTAAAGAAAATTTTATTTGTTTTTAAATTTTAAATATTTTAAAAATAATTATTGGTCAATTTTTTTATATTTATTTTTATTTAAAAAAATATTTTATTTTAATCTTAATATTTTTTTTTATTTTATATTATTTTAAAAATTTTAAATAATTAAAAAAAAATATTTAAACTAAATTTAATTATTTAAATTATTAATTTAAATTTTATTTATTTATTTTTTTTTTTTAATTTTATTTTTTATTTAAAAATATTTCTGATAATTAATTATTTTTGTTATTTATTAAATTAAAAATTTAAATGTAAAAATAATAATTTTTAATTATTTTATAAAAAAAAATTTTGTTTTATTTTATTTTATTTTTTAAATTTTTAAATAAATTTTAAAATTAATTTTCGAATAAAATTTTAAATTATTTTTTTTTCAAAAAAAAAAAAATTTTTTAATTTTAAATTATGAATACCTAAGATGGACTCGAAAATAATTTAAAATGCATTTTTTTCGTTTAAAACGCTTTAAGACAAGGAAAAAAGAAAGCAAAAAATAAATTTCTATTCAATTTGTTATGCAAACTTCGTATTGATTGAGTCTATCTTCTTTTTTTCCTTTTTCCATCGCTTTCGTCAACTAAACTAACGAGATTGCATTTTTCAAAAGCGAAATATTTCAATAACATTTGTTTAGTTAAAGTCAAAAATTATTCTCATTACGAATGCAAATTAAAGCTAAAGTCAAAAAATTCGTCGACAGCTCAATTTTCCCGTTCATTATCCGAAAACGAGATATTAATGGCTTTATTTTTGACCTACCAACCGGATATCAATTGAAATATTTATTCAGTTCAGCAAAATATTTTCAGTGAGAAATACGCACAGAGGTCGAAAATGATACCATTCGTCCCAATTTTGGTGTTATTTTTCTTCGTTAACGTTGCTGCGGCGGATTCTCATGGGGTACGAATGAAACTTTACCTTTTTCTACAATTTTAAAAGTTTTTTATTTGTATTTTTTTTTTTTTCAATAGAAAATCGAGTACACAATGCGGGCGAAGAAAATTGACTGTATCGATAAGAATCCCAAATTGTGTGGAAATATTTTGTGTGACTTGAAAGTTGTTTCGAGAACAGAAATTGTCGTGAATTTGGGGTGCGACGTTCAACGAGAGCTCAAAGAAATGACCTTTGCCGGAGCAATTTTTATGAAAATCGGAACAAATTATCGCATTTTTGGTCCATTTTTCAGTGTCGACTTTTGCGAGGCGCTGAAAATGAGGAAAAATATTCTATTGAATTCCGTTTTTAAGCAAGTTGAGGAAAAAAATTCGCATGTTTTGCACGATTGTCCGTTCAAAGGCCCGACTTATATAAGAAATATGACGATAAGTGAGGCTTTTGGATTGTCAGCGTTGCCTCAAGGCGATTACAGGATCGAGGCACGAGTGTCGGAGACAAAGACAAATGCAACGGTGATTCATACGCGGATGTATTTTTACATTAAGGCGACGGATCCGTTGAAAGACTTTAAAAATGCCTTTGTTGAGATGAAATTTTCGTGAAAAGTTTTTTTCTTTGTTTGTTTTTGGTTGTGAAAGTAATGAGAAGTAAATAAATATGAATGTCAGCAACAGAGAAAGGAAAGGGATTTGCTTAGTTCCCGCATCATTTAACAGAAAATTTGCTGAATTCGGTGAAAAAATCTAATAAATGAGAAAAAGAACAAGATTTAATGGCTAATTTTCATTCAAAAAGTCCTTTAAAACAAAACTATGTCAAAGGAAAATTTTTTTTTCAGTTTCAATTTTTTGGCAGTTTTGAGTTGAAAAATGATTAAAAATGATAAATTAGAGCTCTTTGGCAAATTTTTATCCATTTGAAGCAAGATTTGACAAAAATTGCTTTGACACAGTTTTTGACACAGTTTTTTTGCTCTTGATTTAGTTTTTAAAACAAAACTATTTCAAAGGAAACATTTTTTTCAGTTTCAATTTTTTTTTAAAAATTGAGCCCTCTGACAAATTTTTATCCATTTGGAGCAAGATTTGACAAAAATTGCTTTGACACAGTTTTTTTTTTTTGCTCTCTTGATTTAGTTTTTAAACTTTTGTCCTGGTTCCATTTAAATTGATTTGACAAAAATTGCTTTGACACAGTTTTTGACACAGTTTTTTTGCTCTTGATTTAGTTTTTAAAGGACAAAACTATGTCAAAGAAAAATTTTTTTTTTCAGTTTCAATTTTTTGGCAGTTTTGAGTTATAAAATGATTAAAAATGATAAATTAGAGCCCTCTGACAAATTTTTATCCATTTGAAGCAAGATTTGACAAAAATTGCTTTGACACAGTTTTTTTGCTCTTGATTTAGTTTTTAAAACAAAACTATGTCAAAGGAAAATTTTTTTTTCAGTTTCAATTTTTTGGCAGTTTTGAGTTATAAAATGATTAAAAATGATAAATTAGAGCCCTCTGACAAATTTTTATCCATTTGAAGCAAGATTTGACAAAAAAAAGTTTTTTGTGTCAAAGAAAAAATTTTTTTTCATTTTCAATTTTTTGGCAGTTTTGAGTTACAAAATATTTCTTGATTTAGTTTTTAAAACAAAACTATGTCAAAGGAAAATTTTTTTTTCAGTTTCAATTTTTTTGCAGTTTTGAGTTGAAAAATGATTAAAAATGATAAATTAGAGCCCTTGGCAAATTTTTATCCATTTGAACAAGATTTGACAAAAATTGCTTTGACACAGTTTTTGACACAGTTTTTTTGCTCTTGATTTAGTTTTTAAAACAAAACTATGTCAAAGAAAAAATTTTTTTTTCAGTTTCAATTTTTTGGCAGTTTTGAGTTATAAAATGATTAAAAATGATAAATTAGAGCCCTCTGACAAATTTTTATCCATTTGGAGCAAGCTTTGACAAAAATTGCTTTGACACAGTTTTTGACACAGTTTTTTTGCTCTTGATTTAGTTTTTAAAACAAAACTATGTCAAAGGAAAAAATTTTTTTTCAGTTTCAATTTTTTGGCAGTTTTGAGTTATAAAATGATTAAAAATGATAAATTAGAGCCCTCTGACAAATTTTTATCCATTTGGAGCAAGATTTGACAAAAATTGCTTTGACACAGTTTTTGACACAGTTTTTTTTGCTCTTGATTTAGTTTTTAAAACAAAACTATGTCAAAGGAAAAATTTTTTTTCAGTTTCAATTTTTTGGCAGTTTTGAGATATAAAATGATTAAAAATGATAAATTAGAGCCCTCTGACAAATTTTTATCCATTTGAAGCAAGATTTGACAAAAATTGCTTTGACACAGTTTTTGACACAGTTTTTTTGCTCTTGATTTAGTTTTTAAAACAAAACTATGTCAAAGGAAAAATTTTTTTTCAGTTTCAATTTTTTGGCAGTTTTGAGTTATAAAATGATTAAAAATGATAAATTAGAGCTCTTTGGCAAATTTTTATCCATTTGAAGCAATTTTTATTTGACAAAAATTGCTTTGACACAGTTTTTGACACAGTTTTTTTGCTCTTGATTTAGTTTTTAAAACAAAACTATGTCAAAGGAAAAATTTTTTTCAGTTTCAATTTTTTGGCAGTTTTGAGTTATAAAATGATTTGATAAATTAACTCTGGCAAATTTTTATCCATTTGGAGCAAGATTTGACAAAAATTGCTTTGACAAAGTTTTTTTTGCTCTTGATTTAGTTTTTAAAACAAAACTATGTCAAAGAAAAATTTTTTTTAGTTTCAATTTTTTGGCAGTTTTGAGTTGAAAAATGATTAAAAATGATAAATTAGAGCCCTCTGACAAATTTTTATCCATTTGAAGCAAGATTTGACAAAAATTGCTTTGACACAGTTTTTTTGCTCTTGATTTAGTTTTTAAAACAAAACTATGTCAAAGGAATTTTTTTTTAGTTTTGAAATTAAGAAAGAATTAATTTAAAAGAAAAATTGAAAAATTAAATTTTAAAATTTTGATGAATTCAAAGAAAATAAAAGTTTTAAAACTTTTGAAAGACATTTTGTTGAAGATTTTTATAAAATAAGAATTATTTGGCTAATTTATAAAAAAAATTGCCAATAATTTAAAATTTTCTCGGAAAAATTGATATTTTCGTGAATTAAGAGGTGCCCAATTTGAGAGATTATACTGTACTTAAAAATTTATTTATAATAAAAATTTATTAAAAAATATTTTTTTTGTTATAATTAAAATTCAATTTTAATAATTTTCAAAAATATTTTTTTAGAAGAAAAAAATTAATAAAAAAATTTTCAAAAAATTACCTTTAACAAAATAAAATTTAGAAATATTTTCTTTAGAAAAAAAAAATTAAAAAATAAATAAAACAAACTTTTTCTACATTGTAATTTTTTTTTATTTAGTTTTTCATCATTACGGTGTTTATTTTTCTTTACTAATATTTAAATTTTATGTATCACATTATTTTTCGCACATCTTTGTTCTAACAAAGAAGCTTTCTTTTTTTTTTAATTTATTCCAATTTATTACTAAGTATTATTTTATTTTTATCATTTAGAGTTAAGATGAACCTAAACAAAGTTTAAAATTAGAAAAAAACATGTTTTTTTTAAATCGTCGAGTGTTCCTGTTTTTCTGTGTGCTGAGTGAGAAAAAAATCAAAGAAAATAATACTAACTACTTTTTTTTGTGTTGAAATATTATTTGAGGTAATCTTTTTCTGTTATTGTATTTTTTTTAATTTTTTTTTATAATTTTTTTTTTTTTTTTGAAACGTTTAAGAAGAAGAATTTTCGTATCAGTAAGAGCCTGAACTATCTGGATAATCGGTGGCAAACTCATGCATGTGACGCGGCTTGCAATCGGGACAATACCATTTGCCTGTGGGCGCCATCAAAATCCCCACACACTCGAAATGGAACCATTCAACGCGACAATTGTCGTCATCGCATCCAATCATTTCCGAAACCTCGTCATACGGGCATCGACAATAACAGTAGACTTTCTCTCCTTCGTTCGCAGGGCGCCAATTAGCGGGTTTCTGAATGGGATACCCTTCGCGATAGTATGGATTCGATGAATTTTGCGGGAATTGGGGCGTTTGAGATTGTAGCGGGGCAGTTGCTGGCGGCGTCGGATACAGAGGTTGATTGAACGACGACGGATATTGCTCGAGTTGGATGTTTTGTGTCGCTGGGGCGTTGATAATTCGCGGACCTGTTCGTTCAGCGACGACTTTCGGTTTGCGTTGTCGCGGTTTTGTTGGCTTGGCAGCGGGCGTTCGTGCCTTTTTCGTCCCTAATTTAATCTTTGGTATGCGTTTTTGTGTTGCTGCGGGCTGAACGATGGTCAAACTATTCCTCTCGTCGCCAGAATCGTCGTCGTCGTCACTATCCCCGGTCGGAAAAATATTTCCCAAATCATTATTCGGGCGAATTGATATCTTCAGAGGTTCAACCATGCGCGTTGGTTGACTAATAATTTGAGAAGTTTTGATAATAACAGGCGGCAAAATAAGATCTTCGCTCCGTTCGACCGAATTGACGCGCGAATTCGATCGACTTGAAGGATTTTTCGCGGAAGAAGGTCTTTTTTGTGTGGGTCGCTGCGGTTTGGGTGTCGCCGGCAAGTCATCTTTGTCCCATGTGAGTAACGGCGGTTGATATGGATCGTTAGCTGCATTTTTCTCGACAATTGTATCAATGTCATCATATCCGAAAAATTTATTTGGCACGCGTTTTCGCTTCGTACGACCCCCATCGCTGTTCGGAGTGCCCACAGACCCGAAAGGAGTCGTTGGCGTGCCATAAGGATTCGAATTTTGATTTCTTTGAGCTTGAATCGCATGCGCCGAGGGCATGGGCGAATCACTAATGAGCGAAGCGGGCGGTTGATACAACTGCACTGACGTTTGATGGTACGGCTGAAGAGCTAATGGCTCGTTCGGATGCTGCAAAAGTGGTTTTGGGGCATCTTGCGATGACAAATTTGGCGATTCTTGCACCGAAAGTTGCGGAGCGGGACCAGCTGCTTGGAATTCTTGTACGTAGGATTGCGTGAAACTCTCGTAGAGTGATAGTGGATCCACAGGAGCCACGGGAATGTTTGCTTTAACGGGCGTATCTCCCTTCCGTTTATCGCGTTTCTTCTTTTTCAACTTATTTTTCTTCTCTTTTTTCTCATCAGGCAAGGAAGGAGTCGAAGGGCGACTATTTTCGATTATTCCATCCGCATTTTCGGGATCCATGCACGTTTGCAGCATCAATTGCCTTCGTTTATCCGCTAATTGTTGATTTGCGAGCTTTTGCGGATGCTCGTCGTAAAATTCCTCATCAGTTTCTGACTCGTCAGTCTCTAAATCGCATTCTAACATGATTGAATCTGGATCAATGGGCTTCGGAGGCTCGATTGGGACAACTTGCTCTTCTTCCTGCGCCTTTTTACGACGTCGCGTTTCGTCATCCGAGTCACTATCCGACGAAGAACTCGAACTCGAAGAGCTACAACTGCAACTTGAACCGCAAGAACAACTCGAACTGCTGCCGCTGCTGCTTGAGGACGAAGAAGACGATGAAACGCGACGTTTTCGGGGCGGCGTACGAGGCGGCGAACTCCTCGGTGAACTGCCACGACGGAAAAATTTCGCTCGTTGCTCGGCTTGAAGGGCAGCTTGACGTTCCTCCGCTTCCCGAAGTAACCTCGCATTATCTCGAATGATGGAGGCGCCTATCTCACTTTCAAAATCATCCACGAAAAGGTTAATTTTGGGCGGGAACATGATGCAATAATCGTGATCTGACTGACAAACCGCAATTTCGAACTTGGTTGTGCGAAATAATTCTTCGTCAGATTTTTCCTTGACTTTTGGCGGGGATTCTTGTCGAACAGAGACATCAGGAACTTCAGTTTTTGCTTCGTCCTGTAAATTTTCCGTGCTTTTTTGATTGGTTTCTGTGTCCAAATCGATCGGATTTCCCTGCGCTTCTTGAAAAGACTTGAAATTCTCCCAAATATCCATGTTTTGAGCGGCATTTTCTTCGTTATTTGCTTCTTCAGGGGTTTCATCCTCAACTTTTTGAAGTTCATTGACGGTTTTTTCCTCATGTTGACCCAAATTCACGGGAGATGGCGCTGATTCATTGTCATCTGAGTCGCTACTGCTGTCAGATTCGCTCAAATTTGGACCCTCAATGCCCGAAATTAGCGCTAAAATGTCTTCGCGCTTCTTTTTCTTCTTTGAAACGCGTTTTATGGGTTCTTGTGGCTCGGGAGGTGCTTCCAAATTCTCTTCAACTTTCTTTTCTGCGTCATTTTCGGGTTCATCTTCGGCTTTTAGCTCTTCTACAGGCGGTTCTAATACTCCGTTATGTCGATCCAAGTGTCGCAAAAGTAATTTTTTCGAAATAAATTTCTTTTCACAACCTTCCTCGGTGCAGGGATAGGGAAAAACGTCGTTATGAACTCTCTTATGAACCCGTAAAGCGACTGCCCTCGTGAATTCCATCGAACAAACTTCGCAATGGAAGATGGCGGGAGGCGTACAAAAGTGATACACATGAGGCCATTTCTTCTGGAGGCATTTTTTGCATTGAACGCTTTCCGTACCGTGTCGCCAAAAGAGATGCTTTTGAATATCGGCCTTATTTCGATAGGCGATGCCGCATCTGTAGCACAAATGATGGAGTTTATGCTTCCAAACGTGCGACGAGAGCTTGACGGTATCATGACACTCCTCCAAACAAACGTCACAAGCAAAATGTCGCTTCCTCAGATGGATCATCAACCGAAAAGCGGATGGAAAACGATCCGTATTGCAAAGACAACAACGAAACTCGAAATCCAGAATCGTGTGTTTGTTCGAAACGCCCGGACACATGTGCGAAATGAGATCACAGAAGCTGTAAAACGGGATTTTGCACATGATACAGATCAATTTGCTCTTTAAATGCAACTTTCGGTTATGAACATAAAGCTCCTTATGCGTTCCCGTCGTGAAACGACATTGCATGCACTCGTAAAAGGTCTCTTTGGGGTAAGAAACGGGCTCGACGACGTTCGTTAAGCTGTTGTACGTGTCCAAATTGAGATAAACATTTTCCAATTCCTGCAGCGAAGCTTTAAATTTCGCCACAAAAGTCGGCGGCTTCAGTTCTTCGGCAGTTATGCTATCGACAGTTGCCTGAAAACGATGATTTCCGATCAAATGCAGGGCTAAACCTCTTCCGCAGACCGCAATTCGACGCGCGTGATAACAATACAAGCAATAGGGGATCGTGCGATCCAAACATAACCTCAACAAGTAACTGAGATCA